>NC_141679.1:2847500-4095833 GCF_028749965.1 Puma concolor | reverse complement strand
ATGCCCTTGAAAGCCCCAGCCCCTCGCCCCGGTGAGCAGGAGTCCGGACACAGGCACCATCCACAGAGGAATGCACAGATATATCACGGTACGGTGCCCCCCGCAGGGTAAACACTGGGTGCGGCCAGGACGGGGTGAGCTCCAAGTGCTTGACAACACAGATGGGAACCTTGCACACGAACCTGAGCCCGAGCAGCTAGGCAGCGAGTACAAGCCGGGTGACTCCATTCATGCGCAGCCGAGGGAAGCTGAGCACTGTTAGGAGTTGGGGTCGGGGTGACGCAGGTGCGGTCATGTAGCCAGCTGGGGGCGACCTTCTATGCTGCTGGTGTCTGCTCTCGTTCGAGGGCCGAAGACGTGGGACGAGCACGTGGTGAGACCCAACCAGTCCCGCACTTAGGAACCGTGCTACATTGGTGCGCGTTGAGTCTTAGAGTTAAGAATAAGAGGAGTGAGGGTGGGCTCTGTCGGATGAGCAGATCAGAAGACCCCCCCCCCCCGCCCCAGGGGGTCTGTAGCAGGGAGAGGCCTTCTCCCTCCGCCCAGATGCCACCTTCCTCCGCCCAGTCATGCTCTGGGCTGTGTATCCTTTCTGCACGTGCAAGTGACAAGCTTGGGGACAGGCGGGGACGGCCGGCGCAGACTGAGGTGGTATCCCTGAGTGCCCCCAATGTGGGCTCATGGCTTTGAGGTCACCAACAAAGGGGGAGAGAAAAAGAATATCTCTGTTGTTGTTGTTTCCAACAATATGACTCTGTCGGAAGGATCCTGTCCGGACAGGATTGTCCAGAACAACAACCACTCCCGAGCGCATCTTGTCGCTTGAAGTGGAAAATCCAGGGTTCTCCTAGAATGTATGTAACGGGGGCGCCTGGGGGGCTCAGTCAGTTGAGCATCCGACTTCAGTTCAGGTCATGATCTCATGGGTCATGGATTCAAGCCCCGCGTCGGGCTCTGCGCCGACAGCTCGGAGCCTGGAGCCCGCTTGGGATTCTGTGTCTCCCTCTCTCTCTGCCCCTCCCCTGCTCCCACTCTGTCTTTTTCTCTCTCTCTCAAAAATGACTAAACATTTAAAATAATTAGAATGTATGCAACAAGACAAAGGGAACAGCGTGTAAGGAGGCAGAGGTGTGAGGGGCGGCCCTGGTCCCACGGCTCTAGGAGGAGAGACCCCGGAGGGAAAGACAGCTGTGAGCCTCCCAGAGCCCGGGAAACAGGCTTCCAGCCGCAAACGTTTTGGGGGTTATATTCCCGGATTTGCTATTATTATCCGTGGTAAGGGGTAGTGACAGTGGTAGCAGCAGTGGTTTAGTTCAGGCAAAAGTGATCCTCTGAATCTCCCTCTCAGAAACCCTTAAAAAAAGAACCATCCTCCCCCGATAAAAGAGGACAAACCAATTCAAAACTCTCACTTCCTCATTCCTGTGCCGAATCGCAAGTGCCCTTAAGGAAAGAAAAAGACCACTGAGACACCCAGACCTATTTTAAGAACAGCAGGTATTTCTACGTGGGTGCTCTGACTTATTTGTAGGTCAGACATGGGATCGCAGGCTCGCAAAGCCCTCCCCACCTGGCGCTCTCTCTGCACGGTGGCTGAGAAAAAGCAGCCGCAGGTCTAGGCAGAGAAGGCCGTTTTGTCCTTCTTGTGATGAAATGCCAAGAATTGACTAATTTATAGCATCTATGTTGATATTATACACAGAGGCCAAGATTGGAGCTTAGCCCGGTCTTTTCTGGAAACGATTCCTTTGAAATCAGGAGGTCCACTTAAGGAAAATAAATGTTTTACGTGTTCCCTAGTGATATGAATCACCACTGCTCTGTATGGCTTTCTTTGCCGAGACTTCATTGGAAGCCTCGGACGGGAGTTCCGTTCCCATCCAGAGTGTGATGGTGTGTGAGTCCCCTCCGAGAACCGTGGGATTTCACAGACATTCAAATCCGGGGATTCCCCACGAGAAGTCATTGCAGTTTTGGAGGTTGAATTGACCGTCTGGATCATCTGGTCCATCAGCTGTACGGGGACCAGGTCACCTGGCCCAGGAGCCACGGGGCAAGACCCCTCTAGAAGTGAGGTCACCGGGGGGGAGTCCCAGGGCTTTGCACCAGGGTTGACAACTGCTCTGATTGTTGCCGCCCCCCACATTCACACGCTCCGTTTCCACAAGCGTGTTTGCACCTGGCAACATTTACCAAAGCTAAAGAGAGTTGAGAACCACTGACCTCTGGGAGGTCTTTCTTTTACAACTGAGAAAACGGGGGAACATGCCAATCAGGGGGTCCCAAACAGACAGGTGAGCGGAGCGTCCATAACAGTCAAACATCGGAGCCAAACGCTTTGAATAAGTGGTAATCGAATTCAACCCCGTGGAAAAGCCCGTACGGCAGAGTAAAGTCTTCGGGTTGGTTATCACGAATGTTCTCAAGGGGGTTGGAGGATATAAACTATCCATAAAGCAGGAAAGGCTTTAATAATAGAAAATAGAAAAATAACCAGAGGACTTTGAACTTTGTCAAACAACCATTAGCAGTCAAGAGGCTCCATACGAAAACAGACGCGACGCGACAAGAGAGTGAATTCGCGAACGGATCAGGCGCTCACAAGGACAAAGAAACGAAAATCGAAGACAAAAGTGGCCCCCCGGGGGAGAGCTCCTATCTCGGCTCATATTTGCCGAGATTCCTGGAGACGAGAAAGAGTCTCGGGGGATACAGCCAATTAGGGAAGAGAAAAGCATTGTGAGAATGTTCTCCGTTCTCTGCAGGGCTGGCCTCGCAGCCATAGAGGTGAATGCGAAAACTCACGCCAGTAATCTAAAATTTTAGTTTTTCTTTGCTGGGAATGGCATTAAATCACAAGCACGCCACGACAGGTCAGGAAGGACTGTGAAGGCACGTGTTCGACTTTGGAAGCGTTGAGCACGCTGTCGCCCGGCTGTCTAACAAGGGTCGCACATTTCACATCGCACGGGGTCCTGTAGGCGAGGAACGCCTGGCAAATTCCTAGCAGCAGGCATTTTAACATCCTTGCTTTGGAATTTCAAAGGTAAAGAGGGCTTGCTGAGGTTTCCAGAGAGAGAGAGACAAGAGTCCGTTTACAAGAAATGGACGTGTTGGCCGAGCGGGGTAAGCATCCTGTCACTGACCGTGGTCAGGAGCGCTGAGCGCTTTGGGTGTGGGTGCGGGGGGGCCTGCAGGGCTTGGGTGTGGGCGGCTGGTTGTGAAATCCTCCCCCGGCCCCCGGGGCGTCTCCTTACAGAACCGGCGGGGCAGGGCCGGCTCTGGAGCCAGGCCAGGCTCCTGGGACGTGCCTGCAGGACCGTCCGTCCGGTAGGGCTGCCGGTCGTGTGCCCAGCCTGGGGACACGCTGGGACATAGCATCCCACTGCTCCAGTGCCTGGATGCCACGGCTCAGCAGGAACCGGGAGGATGGAGGGGTACAGGGTGGCGGGGCTGTGACGGACGCAGCCGGGACTGGAGGACACTCGGGCTGCCCTGGGACACCAGGTTTCCCGTGTTAGAGGAAGGCCAGGATAGCTCTGGGTGCCCCGGATTCGCACGCGGGGGGACAGCACCTACGCGCACACACGTATTCAGACATACATCTGTAGATACACAGGCACAGACAGACACAAACACACACAGACAGGCAGACACACACAGCAATGGGAACTTTCCTCTGGCTCGTCAACTACAGAGGTACACAACTTGCTTTGGCCAACATGAGGAGTTGGTGAAGGACCCAGGGAGTCCGGACGCTGCTGTCGGCTTCTCCCCTGGATGCCCTCGCGCAGACGCTGAGGAGCAAAGCCGGCCTCGCCATCCAGAAGGAGGGGCACACGGCAATGGAGTCGGGGCACCCAGTCACGGAGTCGGGGCACCCAGCGGGCAGGGGAGAGCTGGCTGGCTGCTAGGTGCCCGCGCACGGTGCTCATGTGGCACCTGCTCCCTGCATGTGTCCAGGGAGGGGACAGAACACGACTCCCACCCTCGTAGGATGTACAGCCTGACGTCCACCACACATGCACCTCAGCTTGGATGGCACATCACCGTCCAGGACCTGCGGAGCCGAGGGAATGTCAAGGACTGGACAGCAGCAGTGGAAGGCGGGGAGGCTCCGGTGGGCTGGCTTCTCGGGCTGGGGGAGCACAGCCAGGGAGGGAGCCAGGGCGGGCAGATGGGGCGTCTTCACTGGGCGGGCATGCAGGATGGCCCCACGCCAAAGACCCCAGGGACACGTGGGGTGACGGGACCGTGAACGGGTTTCTACACCGCAGGAATTCTGTGCAATTTGAGTATGCTTTCTGGATCTTCAGTAGGGGACTATGATCTACAGAGGTCTCCGTGAGTACGCAGCCACGGGACATTGGCTTGTCCGCTGAGCAGAACCGGTCCGGAAATACCGACGTGAGCAAGTGGCCGAGGCAGGGATGTTCTGGCAGGTGCAGGTGACAGCTGGGAGACAGGATGGGAGTGTCCCGCTGCTAAGGCACACAGAGCTGATCCCCCCTGCCAGGTCAGTGGAGGTGGAGCGGGAAACCACCACTGGCAGAGGTGAGTCCCTCACCCGCCTGCTCACAGCTCTCGGTTGGACTCCTGGAGAAACCCAAGTGTAGGGAGCTCCCCTAGACCTACGGTCAGGAGGAAAGGAAAAGTGACCTCGTAAGGGGAAAGCAATCCTTTCTAACACAAGCCTTGCTAACTCTAACACAGAGTCTAACACATTGACTCTGAAGGGTCGATGTCTGTGTGCAAAACGGAAAGCCACATGGTGGTCTTCGAGTCTAACTTTCAAATGCCTGGAACCACCCACGTGGTGAAGGAGGTCGCAAAGGACGACTCGCTCTGGTGGAGCGAGTTTTGCTCATGTCTCGTGGGTGGGCGGACTTGTTCTTGGACCAGAGGCTCGACGTGCACAATGAAGTCTCCAAGTCTGGTCACTTAGAAACAGAAACTAATGTGCATTGATCACCCACTCCATGAAGGCTGTTCTGCCCTTGTGGGAGCAGGTGAACCAGGTCTGCCTTAAAAGTCTGCCCTTCCTGGGGCGCCTGGGGGGCTCAGTTGGTCCAGCGTCCGACTTCGGCTCACGTCACGATCTCACTGTTCGTGGGTTCGAGCCCCGTGTCGGGCTGTGTGCTGACGGCTCAGAGCCTGGAGCCTGCTTCGGATTTTGTGCCTTCCTCTCTCTCTCTCTCTGCCCCTCCCCTACTTGTGCGCTCTCTCTCTCTCTCTCTCTCTCAAAAATAAATAATAAACATTAAAAGAACAAGGCCTGCCCTTCCTCTCCACCTGCCTCAGCTGGACACAGGAGCTCTAACTGCTATCCCTTATGCTGCAGAAACTATGGTGAAGCGGGAGGCACTATCCAGGACACGAGCTAAAGTCCTGCACCGAACCTCCCCGTGCATGGACGGGGACTTTGCTGGGAAGCATGAGGGTTGGAACTCGGCTCTTGAGTGGGTGGCTTGGAACACACCCCGGCGGTGTGCCCGGCAACAGGCAGAGGTGCCGACAAAACACATTTGGGGTCTGCGTGCCTCCCTCCAAGTGGTGCGTCCGTGACTTGTCAGCTGGAGGGAAAAAAAAAAAAACAGATTTCAGCAACCTTGACCTTTCTCGCGTGTTTCCCTGGGTGTGTCGGGGCTGGATCAACCTTGACTTCGCTTCTTGTCCGGGAATCCAGAGAAGGCAGGAGTGGGCCTTGTAGTATGATTCCTGAGGGGCCCTTCCAGCCCAAACACGCGGCTCCCCACAAGTGAGCACGCTTCAAGGTCAGGCTGGTGGGAGCGAACGCGTGCCAGGCAGACTGTAACAGGAGGACATAAAGAAACCTTTCCCATTCCCTTGACGGGCCAGCACCTCATGGCGCGGATTAGAAATCGCTTCCCCGAATAGAGTCGCCAGCTGCCAGCCACTTCCTTTGAAAATAAATCACTGACTACATCTTTTTACACCTGTCGAGATGTGATTTCCAGTAGCGCATCCAGTTGGCGGCTCTCATGCGCCTGTGAAAATAGGCAGAACCTAGATGCGTGGCCGGGCCTGGCGAGCTCCTGCCTGGGCGCAGACTGCCCCCTGGTGGGCGCTCGGGGAGGGACACAGCGAGCCCGTGGTCAGGCCAGGTCTGAAAGGGCTACCCCCCAAGAAATGAGCCCCCTGGGTGGGGGGTGGGGGGTGTGGGAACCCGCTCCACAAGCCACGGGCAGGCCGTGGGCTCCTGTTTCCACGTCCGGCCCTCCCTCCGGGGTGGGACTCGCCCTCACTCCAGCCAAGCACCACCTGCGACGCTCCTGCAGAGATGCTTCTGGGCCCTCTCTGGGCTCCAGAAACTTCCTGCTGGTTTTTTCTTCTCTCTTCTGTAGTTCTCTGCCTCTCTCTCTCTCCCACACACGGAGGACTGAATCCCAGGACGGAAAATCCCCACATTAAACCTACCTGTCAGCCCTCCCAGGGTAGGGTCACACTGGCCTTTGACCTCCAGCGCCTTTGGGCCATATCCCCCTGGGAGGGGCCGGCTGATAGCAGGGGCCTGCATGTTGGGGTTAGAACCAATGACCTCGGGTTTCGGGGGGCCTTGCAGGGCCAGAGAGCAAAGCCAGAACATGCCACACGCGTGGGACACGATTGCCCCACAGACCTGGCTGGACAGACCCTGTGGAGAGATGGTGATGACCGCCAGGGAGCTGCGGCGTGTGGGGACATGGCCGTGGGAGGAGCTGTCTGACCTGTCATTGTTCCTTCTTCCAGGTGGGCGGGGACCTCAGGAAACACCTTCCAGGGCCTTCTCCTGTCCGCTACCACCTTGATGGCCCGTGCCGACCACCCCCAGGTAAGTGCAGCAAGGTTAGGCATCACCGTCTGGGCACATTCGCACCCGGGGCCTGGCTCCCACGCGGGCCTCCCCTCTGCCCGGTGGTGGCTCCGTGTCTCCACGTGGACAGCTGGTCCTGCCGCTAAAAGCCCGTGGTGTGGGGCAGACCTGGAGAAGCAGGGGAAGCACCCTGGATTCTAGCAGAGCCCCCTCCTTGTCTGGGTCACTCTGGCACTGGCCTCCACTCTTAGCGGTGCCTGCTGTCCCTGGGTCCCCGAGGGAGGGCCGCAGACTGTGAGAGGGGTGCCTAGGTTGTTAAACCCAGACGCCAGAAGGTCAGCGCCTTAGAGGGCCCGCAGTACTCAGTCCTGGAAGCACGGGGCCTGGGGCGTCCTGGGGGGCAGGACCGACGTGCCCCACCAGACTCTTTGAGCAACAGCTCCTGGTAAAAGTGATCTGTTTACACACACGCTGAATCGGAGATTTTCTGAGTTCGAATGTTTGTCAAAGACGAGCATTTCTGAGCCAAGAGGCCACCGTGGAGGGGTGAAGGGCGCAGAGGGGCAGAACATACAGGCACGTGCTGCCCATGCTGTGACCTGCCAGGGCCCCGCACACCCCCGGGGGGCATGTGCAGTGGCCGGCAACCCCGGCCTGTGCCAGCCCCGAGGCACACGTGGGTAATCCAGGAAGACTTGGGTGGGGCAGAGTGGCAGAGGGGGGACTATACTTGCTGGGGGTGGGGGGGGGCGGTCCTGGGCCGGCAAATGTCCCATCACACAGCACTGTGCCTGAGCCGGCCCTGAGCCACAGGGGTGGGCGGCATCCTTTGTGGTGTGGGTGGGGTGCTGCCCCCCCACACTTGACCCTGACCCTGACCCTGACCCTTCCAGACTCAGGGGCTCTGTAGGGACAGTGTCCTTTCTTCTGTTTGCTCAGGCTTCTGGAAGCCCCCAAGCGTGGGAAAGAGCAGGAGGGGACAGATCAGATCCCCTCAGTGGCCAACGGTGGTGTCCTGGGTACAACCGGGCAACAGCTCTCAGGATCCAAATGCAAGTGGCTTCTGCCCTGCTGCTGTGCACACTCACCACGACATGGGACACACCTGAGTGAAGGCTCCCTGTGCACCGGGTTCTTTGGAAAGGACCTCCAGGCAGGTGGTTTTCCGGGACGCTGACCCAGAGGGGGAGTCTAGGAGCGGGTGTCTGTCACCGAGGGAGCGTGTGTGTCGGGACTGGACAGAAGGAAGGTGCCCAGCAGTGTCCCCGCAGGGGCTCTGGGGCCGGCAGGGCCCAGCAGGGCCCAGCAGGGCGGCAATGGCCAGACAGGCACAACCCTGTGTCCCTCGGGACCATCCCGGCCTCTCGCAGGAGGCCCAGCTTAGGCCACGAAGCTCCTCTTTTTGGGCACTTCCTGTTCGCCTTTGCCCACACGACCTCCACCCAAGTCCACCCTTCTCCTCCGCCTTCCCCCTCCTGGCTCCTCCTGGCCCCTCTCTCTCTCCCTCTCTCTTTCTCTCTACTCAGGTTCTTGCTATCCTATTGGCCGTTGGCAGAGACGATTCACCAGAAAGCTAGCAAGTATAGTCCTCAGTGCCCAGGGTTCGAATGGGCTCCCCCAAGACCCTGGAAGAGGATCTAACAACACAGTCACGTTGTTTACATAAAATGCCCCAAAGGAAGAGACCGTATCTGCGGTCTCTCAAGACAGCTGTCTCCTTCCCTCCGCGTTCCTCGGGGAGGACTGCTAAGATTCTGGGACGGAAAGCTGTGCTGGGGCTGTGGACAGCTCCGGGGATGTGTCTACCTGGCCTCCTGTGTCTCCAGAGCATTCTTCAGCTCCCTCCAGCTGGACCACCACCCACTTTACTGAGCGTCCGGCTTGAGATGGGAAGGTGGCGGGAGATGATAGATAGATAGACAGATAGATGATGGATACATAGATAATAATAAATAGATGATAGATATATAGATAGTAGATGATAGATGGCTAGATGAATAGATGACTGGTGATACATGAGACAGATAATAGATGATGGACAGATGACTGATGATAGACAGAAGGTGGCGTGTCCCTTGTGCCAGCTCTGGGGATGAGGATGTGCAGGAGGAACAGAGCGGGCACGGGCCCATGGAAGCTGCGTCGCGGGGGAGCGGGGAGACCACCCGTCTGGAGGAGGGTCCCCCTGGCGGCCACGCGCCTGCACAGCAAAGGTTACGCAATCAGAGGTGCGCGCTGCTGTGGCTTTTCCTTGTCGACGGAAATCCCACAGAATGGAATTTGCCAGAATCGCCGTTTTCTGGAGCCAAACCTGTAGCCATCCCACAGTCAGGACCGTCTGCCGGTGGCGTCGCATGTTTTGCGTCTCGTGACACGCCGGGCCCCGCTTTGGCTCCGTGCGCGCCTCGGCCGGAGGCGGCAACGGTGGTCCTGATGAAGTGTGCTTTCTCGGAGCCGGCTGGGCACATCGCATGTGTGAGCTGCAGACCCGCAGGCTGAATCTGGCCCGGCCCGGGGGAAAGCCTCCGAAGATATTTAGTTCCCCGCTCAAGGGAGTCAGTCATCCGAGGTTTCCAGGACGTCCCTGGTATCTGTGTAAGGGAATGGCTTCGGGCGCAAACTACCCTGGGCTCTGTTCACTGCTGGGCACCCCCCACGCCAGCTGGGGACACAGGTTCTGGTTGTGGCGTTCGAGGCTGGGCTCTCCTGGATTCTTCTCCTGAGCAAGGCCTGGATCCCACGTGTTCCTCTGCGTCATCCTGGGCCGATCACTGAGCCACTGTGGACGCGCCGGGGCCCCTTACGGCATTCTGCTGGCGACCACCCCATGAGCCATCCTGAGAACACTGGGTCGACACCACTTGGCCTCGAACAGAGGAACCCAACCTTCTGGAACTCGGGTCTGGCTCTGATCCTCATCTTCCGGTCCCAGGTCCCCAGTGGTTCCGTGTTTCCCGGGTCACACAGGGTGGTGAGTCACAGACCTACCTCCCGGTGCACCCAGAGACACTGTCAATGCCCGTGGCCCTGGGCCCCTTCCAGACCGGTGGAGCTGAGCTCTGGGCATAGAGGCAGGGCACCTGCAGTTTTAAGGCTCCATTGAAGACTCTACAGGGCAGAGGTGCCTGGGTGGCTCCATCGGTTAAGCGTCTGACTCTTGATGTCAGCCTAGGTCGTGATCTCACGATTCGTGGGATCGAGCCCCTCCGTCGGGCTCTGCGCTGACGTTGCAGAGTCTGCTTGGGATTCTCTCTCTCCCTCTCTCTCTGCCCACCTCCCCCCCCACCCGACTCCTGCTCTCTGTCAAAATAAGTAAATGTACATCTAAAAAACTCTATGGTGCAGTCAGGCCTAAGGAACAGGGGCGTTAGATCAAGAAAGCTGAGTCAGCCTCTTTTCCGAGTCATGGCCTTTCATTTGTGAAACGAGAGATTAATGATGACAGCTGTCTCAGAAGTTGGTTGTTTTTAGACTTAAACTAGAAGGTACGCCTGAAAGCATTTGCCACCTGTGAAAAGTACCAATGGAGTATATATGACAGAGCCCTGCGTCCCAAGTTAGTGTCCCAGGCCAGCTCGCACGTTTGCCCGCGCGGACAACGCTCAGGCGTTCACGCCTCATTCGGCGTTCTTACCACGAAGCCCTCTCTGCGCTGGTCTGTCAGTGCCCAGAGGTGCCGTAGGGCATCATTGCTTAGGTGTTTGCCCTTCTGACCCTTGAGGGCTGACCTTGATGTTTTCCAAAAGCCAGAAGCGGGGAGAGGGGAGATGAGAACACCCACGGAGTCCAACGCCACTCTCGAGTGCCACGGACGCACGCGGTGTCCACCTGCTTTCTCTCCCGGCGACGCTTCCGAGAGCCACCCAGTGGCCTATGCTGCGTGCCCAGGCCGGGGAGGCATCCCTCCCTGTCCACCAGCAGTGCGGGGCATTGCTTCTAAGACCCACTGTGGCCCCAGGGGCCCACGTGAGGGAAAACATATCTGTCGTGAAGTCCGCTCTGCCGGTTGGTCTGGTTTCTCAGGGGCGGGAGGACTGATAGTCGTTGCAAACATCCAATTCCCCGGAGAAAATGCCGGCAGGTCTGCAGAGAACGGGCCCCTGTTCTCGGGCCTCTGTGCTGGGCACCCGGCCGGCGTCCCGGGAGCCAGAGTGGGGGCCGGAGACGCAGGCCTTTCATCGCAGACTGAAAAGGGACGATCCAGACGTTGGGGGTTGTGCGGGACGGGGGCTCACTTGGGGGGCGGGAGGGGAGACCCCTTCTGCATACCTGGGACCAGTGACCGAGTGGGTTAATAACAGAAAGTGATTTTCGTGCTGAAAGGAGCATTAGGAGCCCAAGAAACTCAGGAACAAAAAGATGCCAGTTTATCACAGTCGCACCCACACGGTCCTGGGGGGACGTTGCAAAACGACGCGGGCCCCACTGGCCGACTCTGGGCCCTGTATTTGCAGACAGAGATAGAAGTGGGGGCTCCAGATGGACTGACTCCCCCACCCTACATCAGAAAGCAGCCGTGGGAGACCACCGCTCGTGCACAAGAGCGCCCAGGAAAGACCTGGAGGCAGACTATTATGGAATGGGGCGGGGGGGGGGGGTATCTTACTCGCTTTTAAGGGAAGAGAGTCCCAGAGCGAACACGGGTCTAGGTGTTTTGGTGGCAGAAATAAAGTCAATTAAAAAGGCTACGTGTTCCCCCCAGGCTTTCACTGGGCACTGCTTTTCTTCGGGGGGAATCTCCCCGGCGTGATCCTGCCCATCCCGGGGCAGGTGTCCACTGGCGGTGAGGCTGTGGCCTCCCTTCCACCTCCCCTCGGCCCCACGTCAGGAGGGAAAGGACTCCCAGCAGCTAGTCCCAAGCAGGGAGTGTTTACAGCACTGCATTCCGGCACATTCTGGCATCCTCAACGGCCTCTGGAAATTCACAATGTCCTCTGATACAGACACCGGCCGGCTCTTTATCGTGGTGAACGAGGAAGAGTCGTTTACGGACAATTTGTGTTTTTCCCTCACTGTCCCACCGTTTAACGATAGTCGTGGAAAACTGAGTCATCTCCAGACCTCAAAGGCTGCAGAGGCATCATGTCTTATGACTCATGGCTTTGGTAAAATAACGCCTAGCTAAAAAAATAGCTCCCGGAACCTTCCCGGCTGAGTGGCATGTGGGCAGAGAGCGTCACCTGCTCAGCTGACGCCCCGCCAGGGGGCGATGACCAGCAGCCCCCGGCCAGTGAGACGGACTTGAGACCAGCACAGACGGGTGGGCTTGGCGCAGGGTGTGCTGGGAGCCCGGGCGATCTTACTGGATTGGGTGGTGGCGTCTCCGGAAAAGTGTGCTTTTCCCTCTGGGCGAGTTTTGCAAAACTCCAAAATAATAAGAGCTCTATGTAACGAAACACCACGTTATGTGGCCTGGGCCCTCCAGGTGATCAAGATTTTCTTTTCTGGGAAGGGGTGATTGATTATGTGTGTTCTGGGCTGCGTGTGTGTGTGTGTGTGTGTGTGTGTGTGTGGAGAGAGAGAGAGAGAGACAACATGGTGTGTAAACAACCAACATTAGAGATCAGGACGGGGCTGGTTCTTCAGCTAATAACTCGGATAATTGAGCTCAAGGACACGCGCTGAGGGTCCCTGTGCGATGCCTCCGTTGTGCAGTCTCCCAGCGTGTGCGAAGAACACCGGCCCTGTCTTGCTAACAGACACTGAGCACAACAGTGGGTCTGTGGTCAAAGGAGTCGGGAAAATGCTGAGCCGGCCAGAACGTGTGAAAAGGTCTTTGTGGCAAAGTCCTCGAAGTCTGAGTGGGCCACCGGGCCCCGGGCCCCGGGCCCCTTACGCAGGGAGGGCTGAGCCGGGCGTCCCAGCTGTTCCATCAGGGAAAGTTCTGGTCGCACAGCACAGGCTCACAGGTGCAGGAAGCCCCATGGGGGTGCTTCCTCGGCCTCTCTAGGGGGGCAGGAGGGGGCAGGGCTGGGGCCTCACCTCCGCCTGGCTCACGTCGCCTGAGGAAGCGCGGTGACTCAGGGGGACCCGCTGCCCCCGAAGCAGCGACGGGTTCCGCAACTGCCGACGGGCCTGCGTCTGCGCGCTCACGGGTGTCGGCGCGGGAGGGCGGGTGAGCCTCATCTGAGTTTCAGGCCCCACCGTGGTTGGTGCCGGGGACCAGCTGTCTGTTTTGTTCTCTGTTGCCACGTCTTGGGCACGTACTGCTTCCGGAGCAGCAGGCCCCGGGCCGTTTGGCAGTCCGTCCTTCCGCTCTCGTGGCCGTCCTGCTCCCAGGGCCACCAAGGGAGTGTGAGGCCAGCCCACCCAGGCCCCCCAACCTCTGCCTGCCGGAGCACGGGACCGTCAGTGGGACCGGGGGGAAGGCTGGTGGCCAGGAGAGGCCTAGACGAAAAGAGCCGCCGGCGCATCCCGAGGCGGGACAACTGCCCCACGCTGGCCGCGAAGGGGTCACGTGGGGTGCGCTTCAGTGTGCGGTGTGTGTGCGTGTACACGCGAGCGGTGTGCAGGCGTGTATATGGTGGGCACCCGTGTGCCCGTGGACATGTGAGCGGCGTGTAGGCGTGTATGTGGTGTGTGTGTGCATGGTGTGTGCACGTGTACACGTGAGAGGTGTGCAGGTGTGTACGTGGCATGCATGCGTGTGCAAGGGGTGTGCACGTGTACACGTGAGAGGTGTGTGGGCGTGTATATGGTGGGCACACGTGTGCCCGTGGACATGTGAGCGGCGTGTAGGCATGTATGTGGTGTGTGTGCAAGGGGTGTGCACATGTACACGTGAGCGGTGTGCAGGCGTGTATATGGTGGGCACACGTGTGCCCGTGGACATGTGAGCGGCGTGTAGGTGTGTATGTGTGCAAGGTGTGTGCACGTGTACACGCGAGCGGTGTGTAGGCGTGTACGTGATGCACGAGTGTGTATATGTGGTGTGTGCATGTGAGCGGTGTCTAGGTGTGTGCGTGGTGTGCATGTGCGTGTGTACACTTGAGCGGTATGTAGGCGTGTACAAGGTGTGCATGTGCACATAGGCGCGTGCTGTGTACATGTGAGCGGTGTGTGGACACGTACGTGGTGTGCACGTGCACGTATGAGGCACGTGCACGTGTAACGTGAGCTGTGTGTAGGTGTGTACATGGTGTGCACGTGCACGTATGAGTGTGCACACATGTAATGTGAGCAGCGTGTAGGCGTGTATGTGGTGTGCATGCTTGTGTACGGGAGTGTGTGAGCGTGTGGCACCCTGGAGAAAACAGGGGGAGATGAGGGCTCCGGAATCCCCTCCTCAGTTCCCCCGGTGCTCCCTAAGCAATCTTCCAAAGACAGAGCTTGTGACCCCGGAGCGCTGCTTTGGCACCCGCCGGGACTTCTGGGTCAGGGTCAGGCCCTCCGTGTGTGGAACCCACGAGCACGGTCACGGCTGGCCAGGGCCCCCTTGGCAGGCATCTGCAGCTCAAGCTCACGGACCCGTCCGAGGATTCTGTGTGTGTCCATCCTTCCGGGACGCAACTGGGAACTTCACAAGAAAACGCACACACACACACACACACACACACAGTTGCTGTTTAACAGTTTATTTGAGAGTGCATCCTACCACATTCCAGTAACATCCATGAAAAGAATCATCAAACCAATTTAAAACTTTTATTTAAAAAAAAAATCACAGTTAAAAAGTCCAGTGACAAAAAGCAGTTCTTGAGATGGAGGAAGAATACTGATGATCCGGTCGAGTGTGCTCTGCGGGGCGACGGGGCCCGAGAGCCCAGCAGGCACCTCCACGCGTGCAGATCCAGACGGAGCGGCGGCCGCCGGGCAGGGGACGAAGTGAAGTCGCCACCAAGGCTGGTGACAGCCCGTGTGGGGACACGCTCAGAGGAGCAACGAGTAATCGTTTCCGGAAACCTCAGTCCCGCCGTGGGGGAACGCGGTGTCCACGGCGTCAGCAAATGGTTCTGGCCAGAACAGGCTGTCTGTCCTCCGTCCATGAGGCCCCTCTGTTCCCGCTAAACAAGGGCCCCCAGGTAAAGGCACAGGGAGTGCGCGTGACCCTGTGGCAGGGCAGACGCGTGGTGAGTAGTCCTTCCCCTCCAGACTTAGCTCACGTCACCGAGCCTTCCACGTGCGGCCCCGCGACAGACACGCTCCGGCACCTGAAGGGTACCCGCAGCTCAGCGCCGGGGCCTCTGGTCCAGACGTCACCCCGCGTCATCCAGCCCATGGCAGCTGATCCTAACTTTACTGGTGTATGTGGGCCAGTGACTCGTGTAAGCCCAAACCCTGCTCGGGGGTTCACTACGCCTAGGGAACTAGCAGAGAATTCCTCGTCTCGCACCTTCAACCCAAAGTCACACTCAGGCATACTTGTGGTGAGGGTCAGGGTCTGCGGCTTTATTAGGAATTAACACACTCTTAGGAGGCTCGCGTTTAGAGGGCCTTGGCCACCAGCTTGTCCCCCCCTGCAGTGAACACAGAAAGGGCTGGGAACTCTGGCGACACCCTCTCTCTGGCGGAGGGGAGCTCGGACCTCACTCAGGAGATGAGGACCCGTGGCGTCCTGCTGTCTGTCCTCGCTCAGGCCCGCGGTGACAGACATCACGGCCCTCCACCGCCTGCACGACTTTTATTTACTAGTCCCCTGAAAGCACGGTCTTGGGAGAGCATGCGGGAGAGAGGCTGTTTCAGGGGAAAGGAAGCCAAGCCGGTCCGTGCCGAGAGCCCCCTTGTCCACGCAGGTGTGCGTCTTCCGTCTGAGATCACACAGAGCAAATGCCGTCTCCAAACTTTTTATCCCCTTTAACTGGCTACGTGCTTGGATTGTGTTTTTTCAGCCTCAAAGGACTTGTGTCACCAGGGCAGCTTTTCGGTGGCAGGACCGGTCGGAGCCAAGTTCTGGAGGCAGCCAGCTCCCCTCTGCTCCCCTTCCCTCCACCGCAGACCGCAAGGCCGGCCGCACCCCTGGCCGCGGAGAACGGCACACGGGACGCCTCCAGGCTGCCAGATCTTCCGATGCAGAAACAGATCCTGAACGTAACCTGCCACGAAATCACACCGCGCAGACAAGAAACACAAAGGGATCCTTCCCCGGGCCCTCTGACCCTGCTGTCCTTCTTCCCGGGCTCTCCCAGGAGGGGCTGCTTTGTGGAGGGTGTGTTCTGGGACAGGCTTTGGGGACAACGGTCACAGGCGTGCTCCACACGAGGCCGGCTCCCCTGGCAGCAGACGCAGGTGGAAACCCTCGAAATCCATGCACTGGGCTGGCTTTGCTGTGACCCCTCGTCTGCTCCCAAGGCGGCCACGGAGGGCGTGGGGCCGTTAGTTGACCACGTCGTAGTAATAATTGCGTAGACGCAGTTCCACGGCTGCGAATCCGGGCCTGCTCTCCACCCTGGAAAGGGAAGACGCACATTATTGTCCGTCCACGCGCTGTGGCAAAAGCCCCTCCGGCAGGTGGAGTGGAGGTGGCTGCGCCCCCTGCTGGTTCCTCTAGAGCCTGCGCGTCCCTGCTCCCCGCGCCCGGGGACCAGGAGCCCCTGGCGGAATACAGTCAGGCCCATGTGGCCTGCAGGACCCGATCCCCAGGTGACTCGTGTCCACCTTCAAGTTGGAGACGTTTTGCACGGGGAGCCGAGATCTTTCGCCCCCAGTTCAGAGACTTGTGATCCAGCAAAATAGGACGTGCCTAAAAATACTTAGTGGGTCAATGGGCTGAAGACCTATATTTCAAGTTGGACTCATAATCTTGCTAAAAATGGACACAATTTAAGCTCTCCCCCTGCCCCCATCGGATGGCTCTGGGCTTTCTGGGACCGTGGGATGATATGGGTTCATATTAAACTCAAAGCCAAAGACGCGGGCACTGACGGTCACAAACCCACAAGACGAACTTCTCTGTCACTGCTGAGGGTGGGAAATGACCTCAGTTTGTAACTTCTCCTCTGCTTTCTCCAATATGACAAACGTGTAGAGACGCCTCCGCTTTCTCCAATATGACAGGATCAGCCGGAAGCAAGTAGTTCTCAAAACTCTTGAGAATCTATCCCGGTGTGGAACTGATTTTGCTTGTATCGCAAGATTTTTGGCTATAATGCCAGCGGGTAAGTTTGCCCGGTAAGGGAAACAGAGCTTGAGGTTAAACGGGGTGAAGTGTCCACATTGAAACTGTCACTTGCTCCAGGTCCGACAGGGGCCGGGGGGCAGGCTCACGGGGACCCAGAATCACTCTCCACTGTAGGGAGAGCGGTTTCTACAGAACCGAAACGGGTTTTGTCAAACGGCATCAACATAAATGGTTTCGCTTGCAGCTTTTAAGAGCCAGGAAAAACCATAATGACCTGCTGGGACTTATCAGCAGTCTGTGGTCATGGCTGGGGACACAGGCCATCTCGGGCTTCATGGTGGGGGTCATGCCTCTGGCCACCAGGCTGTGTTCAAGATGGGGTGGTGGCCCAGCCCGGGTGCAGGAGCATGTGTGAGACCTGTGTCTAGACAGACAGACAGCCTCCCTCCTCCTACGGTCTAAGAGCACAACCTCATCACCTTTGCAAAACAGAACATTCCACTGCAAGTATGGGGGCCCAGATGCACAGAGCCCCCTTTGAATCTTTCTCTGGGGGTTTCATCCACCCAGCAGCCGGGCACCAAGCGAAGGAAGCGATGCAGGGCTACAGGCTGGCCCTCCGCAGACACCTGCTCAGGCTGTAGATCTCTCCTCTACACTGTGGGAGAGGCCGCCCCCGGGAGTAAGGATGATGTGGGGCTTCAGCGAGTGTGGCCAAGCGTCCTGTACGTGTGCCAGCTTCCCATCTGTCCCCGCCTGCCCGCATCTGCTTCCCCAGGCCTCGGGGTGCTTTCTGTACTCGGGCCCTCGTGCCTGGGGCCCCTCTTTCCTCGTGGCCTGCGCCCCTGCCCCTCATCCTGCCGTCCAGAACTCCACTCCCTAACAGAGGCCACGGTGGACCTCTAGCAGAAAGATGGTCCCACAACCTCCCACGGGGGCTGCACGGCACCTATCAAATATGCAACCACATGCTCACATGGGGTGGATTTGTGGCTTGTCTGCCTCGCGACAGCCCGTGCTCCCCCCAGCCCAGAGTAGTAACCACCCCGGAAAGTGTCAGCTGGTGTGTATGTGGAGGGGGGTCATAGGTGTGTCAGTGATAAGTGTCCAAGCGTGTACAAATATATACAAGTGTCCTCTCTACCTACCCATCTCTATCCATCTGTCATGTACTGATTGACTCATTTTCTATCAGTCATCCTTGTCCATCATCAATCAATCTGTCCATCCCTCCAACATCCATCCATCCATCTAGATCTTTCTATCACATATGTATGTATATATGTATGTATCTATCCATATATCATCTATGTATCTATCATCTATCTATCTATTTATCTATCTGTCTATCTATCTATCTACAAGTCTATCAGCCACACTGGTGAAGGTAGCTGACTGTTTAGAACAGAGGAAAGAATGGAAACAAAAAAGCCTCAAAAAGCCTGGAGAATGTAACAGGGCTCGTTTGTATTCACTTCACCGACTCCACCAAGTTCTGGAAGCTCCGTGAGCCTCTGTGCCTCCAAGCACCTGCTCCTTCTATGAGTAAGCACCCACACGCATGTGTCCCCTGTGTGGTCCCCCTGGGCCGTGTCCTCAGCCCTGAAAGGCCATCGGACTCCTCCCCTTCTGCGAACACACAACAGAAGGCACTAATTTCGTGGCTTACCTGCAGCCTGTTCGCCCCTCTCTTCAACTGCAGGCTCCAGCAGGGGCTGGGCTTTCCCTGAGGCCTGCTGACCCCCTGCCTGGTGCTGGGATGGAGGCTTGCACACGGCACCTCCAGTGGGGAGAGTGGCCACGTGAACACCTGGGTGCTCAGGGGAGGGGGGCGCTCAGAGGAGGGGGCTGTCAGGGGAGGAGACCCTCAGGGGAGGGGACTC
This sequence comes from Puma concolor, assembly GCF_028749965.1. Lineage (NCBI taxonomy): Eukaryota > Metazoa > Chordata > Mammalia > Carnivora > Felidae > Puma > Puma concolor. The sequence continues at coordinate 4,077,079 of NC_141679.1, read as the reverse complement.
TCAGGGGAGAGGAATCTTAGGGGAGGGGGGCTCTGGAGGGGGCGCTCAGAGGAGGGGGCTCTCAGGGGAGGGGACTCTTAGGGGAGGGGGTGCTCAAGGGAGGGGGCTCTTAGGGGAGGGAGGCTCTGGAGGGAGCTCTCAGGGGAGGGGGCTCGCAGGGGAGGGGGCTCTCAGGGGAGAGGAATCTCAGGGGAGGGGACTCTTCGGGGAGGGGGCTCTCAGGGGAGGGGGCACTCAGAGGGAATGGACTTGGCCCTGAGCAGAGCCGGGACCAGGGACAAGGATGGTCCGGGCAATGTCGCCCTGTTGCTCGTGTTTGCTGATCTTTAAGCAGCACTTGGGGCTCCATCTAGATCATTCCCGACCTCAGACATCCTAAATGTCCCAGACTTTTCTCCATTAGGCCGCCGCCCTGTTTTTCAGCGTGAAGAGCCCCAACTTCTCCCGATTCACCAGGCCTCTCCCCCCTGGCATCTCTACGTACAGGACCTGCAAGGAGTCTGTGAAACCCTTCTAGCTGAAGCCCCCAGCCCCGCTCCCCGTGTGTCCTCCCTGGGTTCCACAGTGCACCGAGGCTCCCAGCGTGACCTCTGCAGGTACCTCTCTGAGCACCCCACCCCCCTCTGCAAAGCGGGAGGGCTGGGGAGGGATGTCCGCCTACTCAGGGTTCGGTTCCCCACCCCAGACACACCATGGAGCCCAGGGGACAGCCAGGTGAACAGAGATGCTGGCGGCCGGGGGCAGGTGTCTCCCCGGGGGGTAGCCAGACCCGCTCCTGGAGCCACGCCCAAGGAAACGTTGCCTTTCCGTTCAGTGGTGCATCATGGGACTGCTGACATTCAGACCGAGCCTCTGATCATCGCCTGCCCCCGCCCCCACCCCCTGCCCTGTTTCAAGTCACTGCTAGAAACACTCCAACCTTCAGAAACACAGCTTTGTTGGAAAAGCAATCAAAGACCGATGAGGAGTCATTTCTAATTTCAGGCTGTGGGCGGTCATCACTCCCGTCACTCGGCTGATACTGGGGCTGGTTCCGGGCGACGTGGGTCTCACCAGAGAGCACGCGGGGATCGGAGTGACGGGGACGAGACATCCCTGCGCGTCGGCCTCACACAGACCCTCCTGAAACCTCTAGGTGAGCACGGACACTGGGGGGTCGAGCCCTCCGAGAGAACAGGACTCCCTTTGTCACGGCTCCGGTGAGTTCCCAGGACAACTGTCTCCCTGCACATCCTCCCTCCGTGGACCAAGCCGGCAGAGACCGTGCGAGCGGCTGTACGTGTGCAGGTGTCCAGTGGGGACAGAGTGTCGCCTGCCCCTGATGCCCGGGTCACAGGAGCCACGCGCCCAGTGCTGAGGGGACCCCGGAGCCAAGCTGGTCGTCCGCCTGCCTCGCTCACCCCGCTGGGCACATCCCCTAAGCCCGCACCCGTCCTGATCCCTCCCGCCCCCCCCGCACCCCTTACTGGCAACACACAGGACAACCGACAGAAATAAAGGTGTCAGCATTAGCAAATGCCACAGTGCTCACTTCAACCATCGCCCTGCGAGTTTATCTGAATTTGAGGCTTTTCCGTTTGTCTCAGAATCACTTAAAGGGTGCTCTTCCCCGAGGAAGTGAACGCTTCCACAGGAAGGCCCAGGCAGGAGGGAGGGCACATCTGGGAAATGCCCCCTTCTACCAAGTGCCCTCCCCAGGGCTGCGCCTGACCCGAGGCCTCGGACTGTGGCCGGTGGTCACCTGACCCAGCGTCCCCGGGATGGAGAGGTCGCTTAGGCCAGAGGCTGGGACGAATGCATGGAGGAAGGCCGCAGTGAGCTCATTTCCGACCTGGGCGTCAGCTCCCAGCGGATCCTCGCAGCCTGTGGGGTCCCCACGGCCCAGCGGGGTGCGCCGGAAGCCAGGACAAGCCTGCGCCGTTCCCAGCGGCCTCATCGGGCCTCCGCCAGAGGCCCTTCCCCTGCATGGTGTCCGCAGCGGCAGGCTGGGAGACCTCCGCCCTCTCCCTTCGGGGCCGCCCCTGGGTCACTTCCAGAGAACGACGGCATTCCTTCCACTCCCAACGTGGCTGTGGCGGACGATGCTCCCGGGAGGTAGAGAACCCCAGGTGGCATCTGAAAGCACTTGGAACATCCCTCAACATCAACCGGGTATCTGGGAGCAGGTCTGACCCTGAGGTGGTAAAGCCCGTGGCAGGTACGTGAGCTCCTCTGCATCGTGGACCCGCATCGTGTCTGGGCTGCGAGGGCTCCCAGGCACATGCCAGGGCCAGAGACACGGGGGCCACGGCTCGCGGTTTCCCCACGACCCACTCACAGGCCGCCCCTGTGGGCAAGGTCAAGGGCCACTTCCTGATTCTCAGGCGTGATGCGCTTCTCTCCCTGCTGAGCTGCCTACAACGTCACCTGTGGTCCCCCAGGCAGGACGCAGGACGCACTCGGCAGACTCAGAGGCCACTTTGCAAGGTCTGAGTCACTTCCGGGGAAGGGCTCCCTCGGCCCATCCACCCGTGACCTGGACAACACCCATGGTCTTGCCGCACTATGAAGGTGGTCAGGAACCAGGCGAGTACAACATTGTCCCCACTGAGCCCCTCTGCCACCCACTGTGGCACGCGGCACCAGCCCAGACTCCCACCGACATCCTTCTGCGGTGACCACCCCCACCCCCAGCTGGTATTATCTACGTTTAAATTCTGACCCCCTGGATGACAGTAACTGCCTAAACTTACTCTTTAGAACGAAGAATACAAGTGCACGGTCCAGGAAGCAAGCCACCCCCACCGTGCTCTGTTCACAAGGGAGCAAGTCCCTAGTTGGGAGGCGGTGCTTCTTTTCGGTGCCTCCCATTTGCCCCAGGGCATTTGCACAAACCGCAGGGCAGGGCGTGCGAGTACTCACTCATACGTCCAGCACAGCTTCATCAGCTCGTACATCTCCCTCGGACACCCCGTGGGGCACCCCATTCTCTCTCCTTTCTCCAGCATGGCCGAAACCTCGCTTCCCTTCATGCCCTGAAACACGCAGAACATACCCGAGTTTGGTGAACATGGTGTTGACTACAACAAAACAGCAGGTAGGACCTACCCCCGCCCCAGAGAAACAGAAGTACACACTGCGCGATTTCACTTGGAAAAAGTACAAAAAACAGGAGCTCCTAACCCGGGATCTAGACATCAGACGGGGTGACCCTTGGGGGACAGCTTGTATGTGCAAGGGGAACCGGGGGGTGGGGGGTTCTGTTCTGTTTCATCGCCTGGGCTCTGGTTTCATGAGCACATCCCATTTGTGAAAATTCATCAAGCTGTGTTCCAGCACATGGGCCCTTTTTGAGATGTATCCATTCGGATTAAAAAAAAACAAACAAAAAAACAACAACTAAAATATTTAACTGGACTGCAAATGTAGTCATGGAAATTGCCATCATTTCTATTTCAACTCTAACGAATGTTGATTTGGGTCTGTTTTATGCACACCACCAGGCATAACGCGTCATGAAAAACACATACACTGTTCAGTTGTTATCAAATACTGCCTCTTCAACTTAGAACAAAACTGAGGTCCTGTTAATGGCTCACTGGCAAAAAGGCCGTGCAAGACTCAGAAAGGGTGCCCGGATTTTATGATTTTCCAAATGGGTCCCGTGGCAATAGCGTGTGGCTGATCTGTCTGATCTGTTGTGATGGCTCAGTGCAGCCGCGGCGGCTCACCCGGTACGGCTTCTGCCCGTAGGAGAACGCCTCCCACATCAACACGCCGAAGCTCCAGACGTCACTCTTGCTGGAGAACTTGTAGTAGTTGATGCACTCGGGGGCGTACCACTTGACCGGCCACTTCCCGTGGGTCTGGGCCTGCGGGCAAAGCAGACGGGGGCACTCCGTTAATGACAGGATCGCGGGCGCCCCCGTTCATGGCAGCAAAAGGCGGGAGCCCGCCTGGGGTCCACCGCCGGAGGAACGGATAAACAACATGTCGATATTCCTATGGTGGAAAGTCACTGGACCTTAAAAAGGAAGGGAATTCTAGCACATGTTACAACAGGGATGGACCCCGAGGACATTATCCTCAGTAAAACAAGCCCGGTCAAGTCACTAAGGTGCAAATACTGCGTGAAAGCATCCCCCTGAGGCCCCTAGAGGGCTCCCAGTCACAGACAGAAAGTGCAGTAACTGTGGCCAGGGCCTAATGAGGACCGAGTTTCAGTCTGGGAAGATGAGAATTCTGGACAGAGGTTGTAACCGCAGGGAATGTGCTTAACATTACACTTAAAAACGGTTACGATGGTCAAATTTAGGTTATGTGTATTAACCACCGTTAAGAAAAACAAGAATAGGGCGCCTGGGTGGCTCAGTCAGTTAAGCTCAGGTCATGGTCTTGTGGTTCGTGAGTTCAAGCCCCCCGTCAGGGTCTGTGCTGACAACTCAGAGCCTGGAACCTGCTTCAGATTCTGTCTGTCTCTCTCTCTTTCTCTCTGCCCCTCCCCTGCTCATGCTCTGTCTCTCTCAGAAAGGAAGGAAGGAAAGAACAAAGGAAGGAAGGAAAGAAAGAAAAAGAAAGAAGAAAATGACTCCCCAAATGTCGTGTGCATGTTTGCATGTATGTATTTGGTCTGAATCTTAAAACTATGACTATATTTTAATTTTTAAGATTTAAATAAATATTAATTTTTTTAATGTTTATTTTTATGACAGAGAGAGAGAGAGCACGAGCAGGGGAGGGGCAGAGAGAGGGGGAGACACAGAATCCGAGGCAGGCTCCAGGCTCTGAGCTGTCAGCAAAGAGCCCGACGCGGGGCTTGAACACACGAACAGTGAGATCATGACCTGAACCGAAGTCAGACACTTAACTGACTGAACCACCCAAGCGCCCCTAGATTTAAGTACATATTTTTAAGATTCAGACTGTATTTCTTGTACCTTTTTGTCTTTTTTCTCTCACCTCTTCCTGAGTGACTCATATTTCATGGAGCTTGTTGTAACATGCAAAGAGTCAAGCATCAAGATCCCATGGTCACGCTCCAAGAAATACTGGGCTGTAGCATCTTTAACTATCACTGTGTTTTTGTCCATGATTTTAAGCCGACATTAATTATTTTGTTACAGATTGCAAATATTGCTTAAAATCTGTTTTAAACTTTTTTTAAAAAAAGATTTTATTCTTAAGTAATCTCTACGCCCAACGTGGGGCTCGAACTCATAAGCCTGATATCAAGAGTTGCATGGTCCACTGACTAAGCCAGCCAGGCGCCCCCAAAATGCTTTAAACTTTCTAATTTCAAAAAGCAAGTGGTAGGGGCACTTGGGTGGCTCAGTCGGCTAAGCGTCCGACTTCGACTCAGGTCATGATCTCACGGCTCGTGAGTTCGAGCCATACATCGGGCTCTGTGCTGACAGCTCGGAGCCTGGAGCCTGCTTCGGATTCTGTGTCTCCCTCTCTCTCTGTCCCTCCCCTGCTTACACACTCTCTCTCTCTCAAAAATAATAAAAAAATAAAATAAAAAAGCAAGTGGTAGTAAAGAGATCAGAATCGTGCCCCGCGAAACCCTTTACTCTAGGGCTTGGAGTCTGGCGCACGTAAGTTCTGCTACGTCCTGTGGACGGAACCGTCACAAGCACCCTTGTGGGGAGGGAGGTGGTGGGTTGAGAGGGGACAGCCCGGGAACATCGGCCTGAGAGCACAGATACCATGGCCCATCTCTAAACGACACACTGATTACACTTCCATCTCAATCATGTTATGCATTATTTTTAGATTCTGACTTCAAACGTTGTGAACAATATACTCGTGTGTTATTTTGGTCTTAATTTTAATGTTGAGGTGATACAAAGGAAACCCTTTGACAAATCCTATATACATCAAAAAGGTAAATCTCTCTCCACCAATTCCAAATCCTCATCCACGGAGACGGCCGTGTTTGGTAGTTTGTCCTGAATCTTTCCAGAAAAATCTACATACGAGTACAGAGAGGGAATATATACATTTTTGGAGGTGGAAAAGCTAGGAGCGTATGTTTTGCACTTCATTTTTTAATGGTGCTGCTCAAGCACGTGTTGTAGATATATTTCCACGTCAGCACGCACAAATAGTCACTTTTAGAAGAGTTAATTGCATGCCTCCTATAAATCTAGTACGACTGATGTAACCAGCCTCCTACCGAGAGACCATGAGGCAGTTTCCTGATGTTTGCTATTACACGTCATTCTAGAACGAACATTACTGGCCGTGTGTATCTGTGCCCCGTGCAGGGCAGAGCTGCAGGATCAAAGGGCATTTGTGTTCGGCGCAAGGTCACGTTGTCACGCACAGATGTGCTTCCATTAGTATCATTTCTCTGTAACGTTGTTTAGCTCTCGATTCTGTTCCATTTCACCCTGTCTTCTCAAAGAAATGGTCCACGTCTCCGTCTTTTCAGGAGTGCGTGATCTCTGTGCTGCTTCTAACATGCACGCTACGGTGACTGAGCCACACAGGTATTGCAAGATGTTTACCAGAGTAAGGTTACTTAGCACATCCTTCATCTGACAAAATTACCATTGCTTGTTGTTGTGGGGAGAACATGCGAGATCTATTCTCGTAGCAACTTCCACGTATATATATAGCACGGTCCTATAGGCTGCAGGCACCATACCCAACACAGACCCCCAGAATTTATTCCCCTGATAACTAAAAGTTTACGTTCTGAGACTACCGTCTTCTCATCTCCTCTACCCCTCAGTCCCGGACAACCAGAATCTACTGTTTCTGTGAGTTTGGCTTTTAAATTCCACATATAAGTGAAAGCATGCAGTATTTCTCTTTCTCTGTTTGGCTTATCACTCAGCATAATGCCCTCGAGGACCATCCGTGTTGTTGCAAATAGCAGATTTCCTCCTTTTGTTATGGTTGACGTATCCCATGTGGTTGTCTGTATTTTAAACCAACACACACACACACACACACACACACACACACACACACCACATCACGTCTTCTTGATCCATTCATCCATTGTTTGATATTTAGGTTGTTTCTTTATCTTGCCTATTGTAGGTAATGACTACAATAAATATGAGAGTGTGTAGATATCTCTGCTAGATGGTGATTTCATTTCTTTCAGATAAATGCACAGAAGTGAGATTGTTGGATCACATGGGAGTCCTATTCTTAATTTTTTAAGGGCTCCCCATGCTGTTTTCCATACTGGCTGCACCAATTGACATTCCTACCAACGGTGCAAGAGGGCTCCCTTTTCTCCACATCCTTACCAACACCTGTTATTTTTTATTTTTTTGATAATATTCATTCTGACAGGTGTAAGGTGGTATCTCAACGTGGTTCTGATTTGCATTTCCCTGATGATTTGTGATCCTTTAGATGTACCTGTTGGCCATTTGTATGTCCTCTTTGGTTACAGAAATACAGAAAAAGAATAGAAAATGTTTATTCAGGTCCTTTGTGCATTTTAAAATATGATTTTTGTTTTATTGTACTTTTTTGCTATTGATTGTATGAATTCCTTATAGATTTTCAATATTTATGCCTTGGTTTGCAAATATTTTCTTTCATTCCATTGGTTGACTTTCACTCTGTTGTTTCTTTTGTTGTACAGCAACTTTTTAAAAAAAATTTTTAATGTTTATTTACTTTCGAGACAGAGAGAGACAGAGCATCAACGGGGGAGGGTCAGAGAGAGAGGGAGACACAGAATCTGAAGCAGGCTCCAGGCTTCGAGCTCAGCACAGAGCCCAACGCGGGGCTCAAACTCATGGACCTTGAGATCATGACCTGAGCTGAAGTCGGACGCTTAACAAATGGAGCTGCCCAGGTGCCCCTGTACAACTTTTTAAATTGACATAATCTCATAAGTTGATTTCTGTTTTCGTTGCTTGGACTTCTGCTGTCATATCCAAAAAATTCATTGCCAAGACCAATGTCAAGAAGCATTTTTCACATGTTTTCTTCTAGGACTTTTGTGGTTTCAGGTCTTATGTTTGAGTCCTTCATCCATTTTGAGTTAATTTTTGTGAGTGGTATGATATAGGGGCCCAATTTCCTCCTTTTGCATGCGAACATCCAGTTTTACCAGCACCATTTATTACTGAAGAGACTGTCCTTTCCTGAGCATTCTTGGCTCCCTTGTCAAGTATTATTAGTTGGCTATTATTTTAGGGTTATTTCTGGGCTCTTGGTTCTGTCTCGCTGGCCCATGTGTCTTTATTTACATCAGTACCATACTGCTTTGATCACTATAGTTTTGTAGTGTGGTTTGAAACCAGGGAGCATGACTGCAGCTTTGTTCTTTCTCAAGATTGCTTTGGCTACTTGGGGCCTTTTGGGTTCCATATGAATTTCAGAATTTTTTTTCTATCTCTGAAAAAAAATGCCATTGGAATCCTGATAGGGATTTGCATTAAACATACAGATGGCTTTGAGTAGTATGGACAATATTAACTCTCAATCCATGAGTGGAGGATATCTTTTCATTTTATTTGTCTTCTTCAATTTCTTTCCAGTATTTTACAGTTTTCAGTGTTTAGATCTTTTACTTCCTTATTTAAATTCATTCCTAAGTATTTTATCATTTTGATACAATGGTAAATGAGCTTTTATTTCTTTGTCAGACAGTGTATTGTTGGTGCATCGAGATGCAACCGATTTCTGCAAGTTGGTTTTGTATCTTGTACTTTACCGGATTGATTGATGGGTTGTAATGGTTTCTTGGTAGAATCTTTAGTGTTTTCTCTATGTAAGATCACACCAACTGCAAATAAAGACAATTCTATTCTACCTTTTAGGTATAGATGGCTTTTATTTATTTTCCTTGCCTGATCGCTCTGGCTAGGACTTCCGGTACTATGTTGAATAGGAGTGCTGTGAGCAGACACTCTTGTCTTGTTCCTGATCTTAGAGGGAAATCTCTCAACCTTTTTCCATTGAGACTGATGTTAGCTGCGTGCCTGTGATATATGGCCTTCACTGTGTTGAGGCATATTCCTTCCATATCCACTTTGTTGAAAGTATCATGAAAGGACACTGAATTTTGTCAAATGCTTTTCCTGCATCTATTGAGATGACCATAGGATTTTTAGCCTTCATTCTATTAATGTAGTATATCACATTTATTGTTTTGCAGATGTTAAACCATTCTTGCATCCAAGGATAATTACCACTTGCCCATGGTGTAGGATTCTTTCAATGGGTTGTTGAACTCAGTTTGCGAGTATTTTACAGATAATTTCTGCGTGCGTGTTCATCAGGGACTTTGGCCTATAGTTTTGTTTGTGGTACCTTGGGATCAGGGTAATGTTGGCCTTGTAAAATGAGTTTGAGAAGGACTGGTATTAATAATTCTCCTTTAAATGTTTGGTAGAATTCACCTGTGACTACTGTTGGGTCCATTTGGCCTAAAGTATAGTTTAAGTCCAATGTTTCCTTATTGATTTTCTGCGTGGATGACCTATCCATCATTAAAAGTGGGGTATTAAGGGGCACCTGGGTGGCGCAGTTGGTTAAGCGTCCGACTTCAGCCAGGTCACGATCTCACGGTCCGTGAGTTCGAGCCCCGCGTCAGGCTCTGGGCTGATGGCTCAGAGCCTGGAGCCTGTTTCCGATTCTGTGTCTCCCTCTCTCTCTGCCCCTCCCCCGTTCATGCTCTGTCTCTCTCTGTCCCAAAAATAAATAAACGTTGAAAAAAAAAATAATAAAAAAAAAAAAAAAGTGGGGTATTAAAACCCCCTACTATTATTGTGCTGTTGTCTATTTGTCCCTCCAGGTCTGTTAGTATTTGTTTATTCAGGTTATATTCAGATGGTTCTCCACTGTCGCACGCATACATATTTAAAATTGTTGTATCCTCGTAAAGAGTCAACTTCACCATTATCACGTGATGACCTTCTTTGTTTCTTGGTATGGTGTTTGGCCTAAAGTCCGTTCTGTCTGATATAGCTACTTCTGCTACTTTTTGGTCTCCATTTTCATGGGGTCTCTTTCCCATCCCTTCACCTTGAGTTTATGTGTGTCCTTAAAGCTGAAGGGACTCTCTTGTAGGCAGCATGCAGTTGAGTCTTGTAGGTTTTTTAAATTTATTCTGCGACTCTATATTTTTGATTGGAGAATTTAATCCATTTACATTAAAATAATTATTGACAGGTTAGGAACTTACGAATGCCATCTTATTTGTTTTCCGGCTGTTTTGTAGTTCTTTTCTTCCTCTCTTGTTGTCTTCCTTTGTGATTGGATGGTTTCTCGTCGCGGTATGCTTAGATTCTCTTCTGACTTATGTGCACAACTCAGCTCTTTGTCATTATATTGAGGCTTACACAAAACATCTTATAAATGTAACAGTCGGTTTTAAGGTGATAACAACTTCACTTTGATGGTACGCAACAATTCTGCCCTTTTGTCCCTCCCCATCATATTTTACGTTTTTTGGTGTCATAAGTTATATCTTTTAATATTGTGCATCCACTAACAAATTGTTGTAGCTATAGCTATTTTTTTTTGAGAGGGAGGATGACAGAGAGAGAGAAAGCATGAGTGAGGGAAGGGCAGAGGGAGAGGGTGAGAGTGTGTGAGTGAGGGAAGGGAAAAGAGAGGGAGAAAGAGAGACAGAGACAGAGAGAGAATCTTAAGCAGGGCTTAAGATGCAGGGCTCGATCCCACGACCTGGGGAATCACGACCTGAGCTGAAATCAAGAGTGGGACGCACGGGGCGCCTGGGTGGCGCAGTCGGTTAAGCGTCCGACTTCAGCCAGGTCACGATCTCGCGGTCCGTGAGTTCGAGCCCCGCGTCAGGCTCTGGGCTGATGGCTCAGAGCCTGGAGCCTGTTTCCGATTCTGTGTCTCCCTCTCTCTCTGCCCCTCCCCCGCTCATGCTCTGTCTCTCTCTGTCCCAAAAATAAATAAACATTGAAAAAAAAAAATTTAAGAGTGGGACGCTCAACGGACTGAGCTGCCCACGTACCCCCGGAACACAGACATTTGCATTTCAGATTCTCACTACCTGCTGCTTTGAATACTGGCTAAGTTCTTCCTACCTTGTAGTAGTTTTCATCAGCACGGAGCGCTTTGGAAAGTCCAAAATCACTGATCTTGGCATAGTGTTGAGTAACCAGCAAGACGTTTCTTGCCGCCAGATCTCTGTGCACAAAATTGCTCTCCTCCAGATACTTCATTCCCATAGAAACCTGATGAACCAGCTCTATGATGTTCTTATCCTTGACGTGCCTGAAAGTTACAGATGTGTCATGAGTGATAGCAGACCGTAGTTCAAGTATGTTCCTCAGGTAAGCAGAGGGGTCCACGCATTGCCTATTGTCCGTCAGAGTAACAACTGGTGACAAAAACCTTGTTAATCTATGGCTGCCCAAAGCCGAGCACCATTGTCCTGGTCTCGAACCGGTACGCTTTTCAAGGTGTGCTTTGAACTGCGTGAGAAGTAACACAATGGCGTGGGCAGCCCCCACTCATGGAGGGCCAGGCTTCGGTTGGAACCCTTGTTCCAAAATGGGACAGGTAACAAAACCAACCGAGTCTCCATTTCTTACCTGTGGAGTGAGGTTAACGGCGCCTCCCTTCTCTGCAGATTAAAGACACAATCTGAGTAGAGTACAAACACAATGTAGCCAACGGGACAAAGTAGTCGGTGGCTGTTCATATGACTTATTCCATGTGAGTTCCTCCCTCTCAACAATGGCTGTAGATGAGCCCAGCAGGAATACCCCACCAACAGTTGTAACCCATTGATAGCAACAGATATTTTCAGAATTACTTGTAGGAATGTAGAGGTCAGCCAGACACATAAGACATCACTATCTCCCCTTTAAAAATGTTGATTTTGGGGGCGCCTGGGTGGCTCTGTCAGTTAAGCGTCCAACTTTGGCTCAGGTCATGATCTCACAGTTTGTGGGTTCAAGCCCCGCGTTGGGCTCTGCACTGACAGCACGGAGCTTCCCTGGGATTCTCTCTCCCCCCCCCCGCCCCTCCCCCAATCACTTAAAGTAAATACACTTAAAAAAATAAAAATGAATGTTCAATATTTCTCTCACTAGGCAGGGCATGTTCTGCCAGCGAGGGGAGCCTGCTTCTATGGTGGATTCTATCACTGGGCAATTCGGAGTGAGCAAAGGACCATGAAGAAGACGAAATTGTTGGACTGGAGGTTTTCTTAGCACAACAAGTGCAAAAAGAACATTTGATCAGAAGACTACCGCTCTTTCCCCTCCTCCCTCAAGGCCCCGTAAGGGTGGGCCCACACTGGGAAGGCGTGGGAGGAGACAAAGCTTCCCAGAGAAATCGGGCTATGACGTACACTGGGCTGGTGGGTTTTGCCCCAGCACAGTGTAAGCTTCCGGCCTACGCCAAGTTACCTGTTCTGCTGTAAATACTTGTTGAGCGGACCCAGCTCCGCCATCTCCATCACCAGCATCCAGGACTCGGCTTCACAGATGCCGATCATGCGCACGATGTAAGGGTTATCGAGCTGCTGCATGACGTTGGCTTCCGCTAATAACTCATCTTTAAGAGCGGGGTCGTTAGCCTCGTTCTTCAGAATCTTCACAGCCACCGTTTTCACGACTCTGCGAAAGAAATCGTAACACATAAGAAAGAAAGTTTTCAAAGTGGCCGGGGTTTAGGTAATTGCCTTCTGCGGGGCGTAACTGCTCTGCTAGAAATGGGGTTCTGGAAACAGCTGCAACCACATTCTCTCTGCTTTACAGGCAAAGAGAGTCGCCCTTCATTAGTTAAAGGGGGGAGCTGAAGAACAGTCCGAGCAAGCAGAGCCTAAATATTATAGAATATGAGTAGCTTTCAAATAAACCTTACAAACCATGACATGCATGAGTTCCTATACCATCTACAGGTGATCTGTGATGTATGTGAATACAATGTTCCTTTGATATATGTTTAAAATGAATTTCTGGATGCAGAATTGAAAAGCACACACTGTTCAAGCTCATTGTTTACAAAACACTTTTTAAAACTGGGCACCGATGCTTTTAAGCAAGCTTCAACAAGTTTGTAAAAAATTAACTGTTTTTCATTTTCTCATAACAACATCACATAGGTCACATTTGACCTCCTGAAAATATTCTGATATAATGGGACTGAAATAAATGGGTGGAACTTAGCTGTGGAGGATTTAGAAAACTGCATTTCTCTATGATACAATTCCCACACAGGAATTACACCTCATTGGTTGAACCCCCAAGTGGGAGAATAAAAATAGGTCTGTCCCACAAAACAGGTAGAATAAGAGAATAACAGAGTAAGTCTAACATACATTCAGAACGACACAGACACCTTCTGTGCAGATCTTAACAAGTGTTTCCACACTGAACACACACTGTAGTTCCTACACAAACACACCCCCAGCACCCCAAGAGCATCCCTCGCCCTTCTGCAATCATGGACATATTTCCCTATGTTATTTCTAGATAGTTTTATCATTGTACCTTTCCACATTTCAGTCCACCGTCCGTGTGGAACTGGGTTTGCATACGACGTGAGGTAGGGATCAAAATGAAGAGCAAAAATCTCTTGATTCTTCCCAACCCGTCCTTTCTTAAGGAAGAAAAAACACCCACAGTCCCCTCAAGAAAAGAAAAGAGGAAGGAAGCCCCCAACTCATCTTATGAGGCCAGCATTACCCTGATGCCAAAACCAGGCAAAGAAATTCCAAGAAAATAAGCTACTGAAATCTCTCATGAACATAAATGCGAATATTCTAAGAGAAGTATTAGTAAATTAAATTCACTGAGTTATGAAAAAGGTAGAATGAGCATGTAATTCACAAACAAGATGTGTGCGTTCCACATCTTGTTGGTTTTAACATCGGAATGAGAGGTGGCTTTAACATTTGAAAATCAATCCGTGCATTTCACCATGTAAACACAATAAAGGAGAAAAACCATAAGGTCATCTCAGCAGAGGAAAACAAGTGCTCAGTAAACTGTAATATACATTCATGATTAAAAATAAATCTCTCAGAGAGTAAGAACTGATGGAAACTTTCCTAATCTGATAAAGAGCAGCTATAAACCTAATAGTGAGATATTTAAAGTATCCCCCGTCACAAAATCAAGAATGAGAAATGAGGTTACTTCCAGTTTTATTCAACACTGAGCCACAATTCTGGGCTAATACAACAAGGCAAGAAAGAAATATCAAAGCATAAGGATTAGACAGGATGAAATAAAACTGTCTTTATTCACAGATGACACATTCCGGGTCAAAGAATACACTGATAAATGACTAGAAATGATTTGAGGGGTAACGGATGAATTCAGTCAAGGATGCTGATGATCAAGTCAAGAGGTGAAACTGGTCCTATTTCCATATCCAAGCAACACTGGAGATTAGCAAATGAAATTCTAAAAACTATAGCATATATATTAACATCTAAAATACTAAATACCTCCAAATGAATCCAAGAAGAAATCCAAGACTGCTACAAAGGAAACTACACCCTACACAGAAACTACACCCTACACAGAAACCTACAACCCACACAGGAAGCTACACTCTATACAAGAAGCTATACTCTACACAGGAAACAACACCCTATAGAGGAAACTACACCCAACACAGAAACTACACCCTACACAGGAAACAACACCCTACACAGGAAACAACACCCTACACAGGAAACTACACTCTACACAGAAAATTACACTCTATATAGAAAATGAAACAACCCTACTTGAGAGAAACCTGAGAAGTCAAGAGCCACGTAAGTGGAAAAATGGGTTATGTTTATTGATTGGAAGACTCATTATTGTGAAGACATCATTTTGCCCTAAATTGACCTACATGGCCCCTCCTCTCCCCAAATCCTCTAGCTGAAATTACGTCTCTATAGTTATGCCTATGTTAATTCGTGTATTTGATTAAGCAAGGAATGTAAATGTCACAAACTAGTGAAGAAAATTTATGCCTTAATACAGGGTAATTTATATTCATTTCACAAATAACTGTGATATGCATACATGTATCTTCAAATGAGCATATCAGTCGATTACACACACCCAACAAAACGATATTGAAAGCAAGAGTTTCTGTGCGTGCTTTCGCACTTGAAGATTCTTGACGCTTGAATAATGTAGATCTACTTACGTAAGAAAAAACATTGATAAAATGTCTTCAATTTAAAATAATACCTAACAGCTAAACCCGATTATCAGTTAACACACTAATGCCAACACGCACGTTCAGAGATATGGTGTGTCTGGAAAGACCATACAGACCAGTATCTTTACTGCACCGTCTCTGTGGGACGCCTTCTAAAGAGCAAGTCACGTACGGCGATCTCAGTGACCCAGCAATTCTATTTATCGTATGAATGTGCTGTTATTTGAAAATGTAGGAAAAAGCAAATATCATTTCACTCATGATATTTGTAGTCAGGAATTTTATGGGTAAGAGAAATAGGACACAATTTAACAAATAAGATAAAATAACTGAACACACACACACACACACACACTATTGTTAGTTAACAGTAGCGGTATCTGGGGGGCATAAATATGATGTTCTACTTTTATCACATTTTGCTTGTTTCTACCTTCTAATTCTCTAAAAGGCACGCTCACACCACCCTAACACAGGTAATTAGTATTTACGTAGTTCCCATACGCAATGGATGCTTGCATTGTAACTCTACCAGAAATGAACAAGAATGGACTTGCTAACAAAGACACATTCAGCTGTGCTGGGTTGTATTTGTGTTTGGGATGTGCATTTACAGGTGGTGCCCAGAAGGTCCGCTTGCGGGAGGACGTGCGGGGTGGTGTTGCAGCCATGACTTACTTTTTCATCTGGTAGTAGCCCTTCTTCACGGTCCCGAAGTTACCAGAGCCCAGTTCGTTGTCCTCCAGGGTCAGCAGCTTGCGGTCCAGGTAGACTTCCTTGGGCCTGATCTCCTCGGGGTCCGCATACGGGCTTTCATACACCTCGGTGTCCATGGGCAAGGCCTCTCTCTGGGCGTCTGCAGGGCGGTCCGGAAAACACAAGCTTAGGGCTGGACCCCCGGTGAAACTCCCATCATCTCCCACCCCCGGCCTCCTGCCCCCCCCACCTCCCCTTTCCAGACCTTGGTCACCTCGTGCGGTTACGGCGCCAGTGAGCACAGTCTCTCCCAGTTTGTTGGGGGGGGGGGGCAGTGAACAGCCCCTCTTCCCCGCCGGGCCCGACCCCATTCTTGCACGAATGTGCATAGAGAAAGGGTCTTTCAATGCCAGGGGCAAAGACGGAGGGAGGCCTTCCTACCGCATGTAAAAATTCTGACACGCCTTCTAATGAGGGGTGAGGTCTATGTCACGCCCCCTCGGCCCCCAGTGGCTTTTGTAACCGTGTCAACGTCAACCAACAGAATGTATGGGAAGGGACGTCTGTATACACTCGGGCGAGGTTGTAAAGGACCAGGAACCATCTGCACTGTTGGCTGGAAACATGGCTCTCGAGCTTCAGACACCACGCGAGGCGTCGGGCCGTCCGGACGCTTTCCACGCTGTGAGCAAGCCCACGCCAGCCCCCGCCAGGAGACGGCCGCGGAGGCCCCTGGACGAAGCAGGGGCGAGATGCCGGCCGGCCCCCGTGCTCCAGCCTCGCCCCGCCTCCCCCCTGCCCGGCGTGCCCAGACCCCTGACCCGCAGGAGACCCTTCGACAACCGCGGCCATTTTAAGCTGCTAAGTTTGGGGTTCGTTTCTGCAGCAATGCACGGACTGACCAAGCTCACCGATAAAAATGTAACCCGGAGTCACACAGAGAACCCGGAAAGGGTTCCCACTTGTGACAACCAGTCTGGCCGAGGGCTACGGGCGTCACGGAGGGTGTGGTGCGCCCTCGTGAACTGGGCCCTCCTGTGGCCTCAGGGCCCCTGCACTTCCCTCAGTGCGGCTAGAATTCCAGCCACCCAGACATCCCTTCCGTCCGGAGCAGCCCCGCGTCACCGCCCCTTCTGCGGAAGCGTGTTGGCGGTAGACGGACACACACACCCTTCCAAGGACGCGGTCCTAGAGCCGTGAACTGGCGGTGTTACCGGACGAGCCCTTCTGGAGCAGCAGCATGGAAGAACGCTTTCCGTGAGGCCGTGTCCCCGACAGGGAGGCCTCGGAGACCTCTTCATGCCCCAGAACACCATTGGCCCCAGGCAGGTGACACCCGCCACCGGCCACCGGCCAGCAGCGTCACCCATGCTGAGCCACCGCTAAGTCGGGCCGGCGCGACTGCGGTGCGGTGAATGGCCTGCGACCCACGAGTGCGTTTCTCACCTCTGTCCGTGGGCCAGGGCCCGCGGTCCGGCTCGTACGGATTGAAGGTCACGGCGCTCTCTGGCCGGCTCCCTTGGGATGTGGAGGCCTGAAGCACACAGACGACAGCAGGTCACTTTCCTTCACGGGTGCTCTGTCGGACTGATCTGCACAGTTACTTGCAGTTTCAAAGAATCACATTTGAACTTACGCAGAGAAGACAAACGAAAGAATCAGGAAGAGAGACAAAAAAACCACGTGGCTTATCTCATTCTTCGGGCAGCTGTTTGGACCCCGCGAAGGCTCAACAGAGCTCGTGCAGGGGGTCCCCGCTCACAGACCCTTTTCAATCCTGTTTCCACCTATCAAAAGATCCCCTGGATTCGTCTTCCTGGCTCAACTCTTTCTTTTCACTTTTATGTCCTATTAAAGTTATTTAAGAAGAAACACTGAGGGGCGCCTGAGTGGCTCAGTCAGTTAAGTGTTCGACTTGAGCTCAGGTCACGATCTCACCACTCGTGAGTTCAAGCCCCGTGTCAGGCTCTGTGCTGACAGCTCAGGGCCTGGAGCTGCTTCGGATTCTGTGTCTCCCTCTCTCTCTGCCCCTCCCCATCTCAAAAATAAATAAACATTAAAAAAGAAGAAACTGTGAATATCTACTAGCTGCTTCCACGCCCTCCCTGACTCCAAAGCGTCTACACAGTCCTAGTTTCTGCCTGTATCTTACCCTCCACGGAGATCTAGCTACGTGTGGGGGAGATGCCAGAGTGGGGGCACCGGCCAGTGAGCTATCGGTCCCATGGGGACGCGGCTGCCGCTGGCCAGAGCCCAGTGCTGCTAGTAATGACAATAATCACAGACCCTGTGCGGGGGGGGGGACCTGTTATCCAAACCCGAGGGAAAGGAAATCTGCCCAGTACCCCAAGCAGGTAACGGAAAACGGTTTGCTGGCCGTTATTAACGGCAACGACTCATTATTTATTTGATGTGCGTTAATTTGCATTATGAAATAAGAGGGTGTGGGGACGATCTACTCCTTACGTCCCTATAAACTTTCCCTCCTGAAAGTCTCCATCTTGAGTCTTCCTGGCCACCTCCACCCTCTCAACTGAAAACAAGGGTCAATTGGTCAATTTGGTTCATGGAAAAAAAAAATCACAATTCAAACTCTTTTTTTGGTTTGTTTTGGTGTGACTTGAATAGGGGTTTACATACCCATGAACCTCATCGGCGCCCAAACACCGGCCACGAAGAAGTGAAATACTGCCAGATTTTGGAGAAATTTAAAGAAACGGAGACATCAAGCTTAATTTTACATTGCCACGTGTTTTGCGTCACACAATGCATCCTCACCCGCCCTCCTGACATCACAGGACCCAGAACCACAAGTACGATAATAGAGTCACAAGGCACCGTGGCCACGCCTCGGCCACTTGTCTCCAAAACCTTGACCTCCTTGTTCAGGCCGACTACCGAGCGCCACGGGCCCACTGCTCACAGTGGCAAAGGCCCAGGTGACCAGGCTACGGACGCCCGCTCTCACGTGTCAACCGGTGGGCCTGGCTCCACGTTCTCCTCTGACTACCTGAGCGTTCCCGCCGCACTCACAGGAGAGGCACCACGTGTCGAGGGTGCAAACGGTGTAAGGCACAGTCGTGCATTCGCTACACCCAGGCTTCGTCTTGCCCACCGCTGGTGCTCCATAAAAATGTGCCAAACACGTACCAACGAATGAATGAGTGAGTGAATGAGTGAGTGAATGAATGAATGAACGAAGATAATGCCTCAAAGCTGGGAGATGTGAAGAATGAGTCAGTGTGATTTAAAAACGATTTAGGGGTGCCTGGGTGGCTCCGTCGGTTGAGCGTCCGACTTCGGCTCAGGTCATGATCTCACAGTGAGTTCGAGCCCTGCACTGGGCTCTGTGCTGATGGCTCGGGGCCTGGAGCCTGCTTCAGATTCTGTGTCTCCCTCTCTCTCTGCCCCTCCCCTGCTTGTACTCTCTCTCTCTCTCTTAAAAATAAACATTAAAAAATTTTTAAAAAAAGCTTCTTTTAGGTTTACATTTACTATCCTTTCAACGTCTCATCTTGGCTGCAGGTGGGAAACTGAGATCCAAAGACAAAACTTTGACACGAGGACCCGCCGTCCTGGGCAAGGGGAGGGCACCAGCACCCCTTCTCCTGACCTTGAGACCTGCCCTGTGACCCTTAGCGCAGTATCCTGGGGCTATAACTGCTTCACCCTGAGCGAATGTTCTTCAGAGCAGTGGACTTCACAAATTAAAGGCAGAAGGCAGTGACCTGACAAGTGAATCCCATGGGGAAGGATTGGACAGTAGAGGTGGGGGTGTGTAAGTGACAGGGATGCCAGGGCACCAAGAGCAGGTGGGAACCACCAGTGACGGCCACAGTGACATCGGCAGGGTGGTGCTCACCCCCGGTCTGCCTCGGAGTAAGGACCGACCCGGGTTGGGGTCTCCCTCGGAAGGTCAGGCAGGCCCCCGTTTTCAGCCGAGGAGGCCGTGTGGACCACCACTCTGTTACGAGCCTTCACGGCCTGACCGAGCCCCACAGGACACTCACTAACCACATCTGCTCCCTGGCTGGGCCCCCAGGTCCTCCTCATCCTCACTGGCGGGGGGGGGGGGGGCAGAGGATGACACTCTGGAGAATGTTCTTTGGAAGAAATGGGAGACTTTCTGTCGTGTCAGTTACCAGGGCGGCAGTGACACTGTGACGAAAGTAAAGACGTAAAACCAGTTTCCTGTCTCCTGAAGTGTTCGATGGATACGCCACTTAGTAGGACAACGCCCAACACCCTCTGGGATCGAGGGTTCACAGCTGAAAAGAATTCAAAGACTTTGTTTGTACAGAATGGGCTCTGAGGCAGGATGCTAAGTTATAAAAGTATTGATGAGTATTACAACTTAACGACATTTTAATTTAGTGAAAAACATACTGCGGGCCTATTATATCATTTATCATTATTCTTTCTGATTTGTGTCGGTGGTTTATTCCGCCCTAATCAATATCAGCGCCCTGTCTGCATAGAGAACAAGGTGTAAACGAAATGTTGGCAGGTGCGTTTTCCCTGTGTTTGCGGACGTTCCAAACAGAGCTCAGGCCCGCCGGCCACCACTAGATGGCGCTAGGTCCCTGCGTGTTCTGCGTCCCAAAGACCAACTTGCTGCCTTTTCTTCAAGTTTTACGCACGGAGGTGAAAACAGGTCACTCCACAACAATAAAAATAAGACCAGATTAGGTCTGAAATTCGAATCCCCCATCTCTCACTGGCCGGGCTTGACCGCAAGCATAACATTCTCTGGGAGCCGATGTGTATCTGGGGATTCAGAGGTGAACAGACGAGTAAAAAATACATTGTCCTCACAGCGCTGACAGGTAACCCAGCTTCCTGACCCGTGTGTCTGGAGCTGTGTCCTAACATCCATTTCTAGACCTTAATTTTTAGACTCCTTGACAGACATTTTGCAGTCAGGCACAGCAGTAATGAAGGTGGCCCCATATGTGTCACTGTTGCAGGGACTAAGAAGGGGCTGTAGGCCTCAGAGCCATCGCGGATGGGGCTCCGGTCTCTGGTGGCGTGACCGTGGTCCCAGTGGGGAGCAGGGACCCGCGGCCGAAGGCACACTTCCTCGGCCAGGGCACGGAACGATACCGAGTCTGCTTCAAATTCACGCCAACCAACACCTGAACCTCACGATTGATCGTCTCTCACCTTCGGAGCAGAGGTCCACAACGTGGCCCTTGACAGTGACGTGGAAACATGTTTTCTCAAGGGTCTGGGTCACTGCTTCGGCGTTACTGTGTAAGTGGCTATGACTCTACAACCCCTCTTTCCTTTCCTTCCCTCTTGCAACTCAGCCCCAGAGAACTGTGTATTTAAATATGAGACTTAAAAATACCCCCGTCACCAGTGCAGAGGTTGGCATGAAACACGGGTTTCAATGTGAAATTCTGGAACACGTTTCCACCGAGGTAAACATCCATGCTGTGTGGCGCTTTGAGGGCACGCGCCTTGGTGACGCGAGGCTGGGGTGCTGTCTTTTAAAATGCTGCTGTTCAGACTCTGCTGGTTCTCTGTTTGTGTGCTTAGCCAAGCACGACGAACATTCTGGTATCTGGTAGTGGTAGGGGCTTCGTTCATTTAAGGATTTCCAGTCTTCAAAGCAAGTGTGTGGAGGGGTAGGGAGAGGGTGAATCATACTTGCATTCATAATTTGACTTTGTTTCTGTGTTTAGGTGTGAAGATGTTCCTAACCTCGAAGGAAAATTTTAAAATATCCCTGCTCCTAAGTTTTTATTAGGACATCTCTAATATCTGATTAACAAGCTTTTTCAAGTCAAAACACACTTTTCATTAACCACCCACATGCTAGAATTAATTCAAGTTCTGACATGTACTTTTTGTGCCTGAATCATTAAAAACAACTCTGTACGTTGGTCAAATTAACAAACTCAAGAGCGTCATTTGCACCTTAGCTAACCAGACAGGGTATCTGACATAATTCCCCTAAATGCTTCCTCCTGACTGCTTCACGAATAGAAAATTCCTCTTCTATTTACAAAAACATAAATACCAGCTCTCCTAACATATTTCTGAATAGCGATTAAAATACATTTAATCCATAACTTAAATCACACAATGCTTCTTTATTGATATCTTTGGCATCTAGGGAAAATCAATGGATATTTCAAAAATGTTATAAATTTAAATAGGCAATAGCCTTTTTTTTTTTTTTTGCCAGAGACGTATCTTCATAGTATTAATCAGATTAATTAGTTTCTTTTTTAAAAATGCTTATTTATTTTTGAGAAAGAGAGGGTGGGCAGGGGAGGGTCAGAGAGAGGGAGACACAGAATCTGAAGAGGCTCCAGGCTCTGAGTTGTCAGCACAGAGCCCGACTTGGGCTCGAACTCACAAACTGTGAGATCATGACCTGAGCTGAAGTAGAATGCTCAACCATCTGAGCCACCGGACGCCCCAGATTAATTAGCTCCTAATCCTAATTCTAATTAGAAATTCTTTCTAATTTCCCTTTTTAAAACTATCATTAAATAAATTCAAGAGGTACAAATTTTAAAAGGCACGGCAGGGTTTACAACGAAACAGGAGTCTCCTTGACAGCCCTGTCTCGTACTCTCACAGCAACTGCTTTTACCGGTGTCGTTATTACTGTATTTCTTCCAGAACATTCTATATTCTATCAGCACATATTCGTCACTTGCAACTAACGCCGTATTTTGGAAACAATTGTAGATCTCAGCTGTCTCCCACAGTGTGAGTTTTATTGTAACTGGTTTCTTTCCCAGTGATAGACTTTTAAATGGTTTCCAGACTTTGTCAGTTATACGGTGCTGGAGTGAACGCCTTCACATGTACGTGGTTGTGCATACATGTAACAATATTACACACCTAGAGATAACATTGCAGGCAAGAAGTCACGTGTGCTTTTATTTCTGGTGGATGTTATGAAACGACCCTTTTTTTCGAGGCTGTATCGCTTCCAGCAAAGTGTAGAAGGGCTTATTAGCCTACTCCCACACCATGCCATCAAGCTTTTTACTTGGGTCCATTTCACAGATGGACATCACGGGGCACCAGAGGTTCAACCTGCGTATCTCTCGTTATGAAATGGAGCGGCTTCCCCTATGTTTACATTTTCCTATGTTTTCCCTATAAGAGAAATACAAATATATTTGCTTTACTAACAACTGCCTGCTGACATCCTCTGCTGTTAGCCTGTTAGTTAAAACTCTCACTGACTTACAGAATTTCTATGTATTAAAGATCTTAGCCTTACACGTGTGTCATTACCAATACTTATTCCCAGTTTTTTATTTCCTTTGATGGTATTATGTTCCTTATCCATGCATGTGTTTATTTTTAGGTAGTCTTACAGATATTTTAGGTAGTCTTAGTGATATATATTAATAGTTTAAGAAGAGGAGACATGTTTGGGGTGCCTGGGTGGCTCCAACTTTTGGTTAAGCGTCCAACTCTTGGTTTCAGTTCAGGTCACAGTCTCCGGTTTCGTGAGTTCGAGTCCTGAGTCGGGTTCTGCACTGACCGTCGGGCTCTGCACCAGATACCAGAAACTGCTTGGCATTCTCTCTCTCTCTGTCTCTTCCCTCCTGCTCTCTCTCTCTCTCTCTCTCTCTCAAAATAAATTAATAAAAACTTAAAAAGAAAAAGAGGAGACACATTCCTTTAGTGTGAAGATCTATTACGTCTTTTCTAGATCTCTCCGTATTCACCGTGAGTGACGAAGCTGGCTTCAGCCTGCTTGGGACAGGGAAGGGGTGGGGGTGAGTTGTCTCCTCCCAGGGCTGGGCTGCTGTTTCCTGGGGTGATGGCTTATTGATGTGTCAGTGTGGCTACTCTGAGCTGTAATCTTCATTATTGAATCAAATCATCATCTTGGTACTGCTGTGGAGGGACTCTGCAGATGTAATTGAAATCCCTAATTCGTTAATTTAAGATTATCATGGGTGGGCCTGGCTTAATCAGCTGAGAGTCCTTTGGGGAGAGTTGAGGCTTTGCCAAGAGAAAAAAAGAGAAAGGTGGAGGGCGGACTGACCCCCGGCTGCGGACGACAACCTTAAGCATCTCCGAAGAGTTCCGTCCTGCTCCTGAAGTTCCCTTCCTGACAGACGGTCTGCCCTACAGACACGGGACCCGCCTATACAGCCCCCATAATAGCATAAGGCGAGTCCTTGTGACAAACCTATGCTCGTATATGAGTGCACGCGTGTAGAGATGTGTGTGTATGTAAATATGTATGTACGCGTGTGTGTGTCTGTTTTGTACACAAATCTCCAGCTGGTCACGCTCCCTTGGCTGAACCCTGCGTGGTGCACTTAGGAACCACGTAACAAAGATACGCATAGAACGCTGTCTGTCTACAGTGAAACCACCCATCCCCGGGGCTGCACGGGGGTTGGGGGGCTGTGTGTTGACACATAGGGTTGGGCCACCATATAGGGAATCATAAATAAACAAATCATGGCAACCGGCCGTGTGGCCCACGTCTACAGGGGATCCCCCATGGCAGACAGGCAGGCCCTGTGCATGGAGGGGCCACGGAAGCCAGCAAGCAAGGGGTCTGGGCACCATGCATGCCACGCATCCTGCCCCGAGCTCTTCTACGCAGCTCTGTCGGGGGGCGGCGTCCGATTACAAACTCCTGAATCTTGTGTTTGACCATCAAACCCTTGTAGCAAGGTCGCAAAGTTGAACTACATTGTAATTACAGCCTTGAAAAGCTTACAGCTTGTGATTATGAACACGCACCTTGAAGCAGAATCCGTTTTGCATCACCTCGGTTGATGGGTGCCATCTGGCCCCTTCAGCAGGAAACACTGCTGGACCCCGGGCCTGTGAGCCCCCAGGCGGAGCCCTCTCCCAAGGGAAGGGGCGAATGCCGAGGCCACGCAGGCCAGCAGGCGGCAGTGGAAGAGCTGTGCTGGGGAGCATGGGGGACGCTGACCTCTTCAGGGCCACAGCCTCAATCACATGCCGGTCCTGGGACCTTCTAGCAAACGCCAAGCGGTGTGGCAAAGTGGGCACTGGACACAGAGAATGTGTCACCTTGACAACCTGGTCCCCGACTCCTAAAATGCCACCCTTAGCAAAGGCAGCCTCGAATGTAGCACCCCCCCCCCCCCCACAAAGCACTGCCCCCTCCTAGCTGAGCCTTCCTGCGGGCTGACCCACGCTTCCCGGGCCCTTGACGTTCAGAGAGCCATTCCATTTCATTCAGCTCATCAAACGTCACTCTCAACTCCCCTCTCTGGCCTGCCGTCAGTGCGACTGAGAACGCCTTCAGTAGGACGGCTCGCTTGGAACATTCCTCCTAAATGAAATCTCAGGACTTTTATGCTTTTTCGTTTCTGTAGTTTCCAGCAAGTACTGTAGCCAACTTGTATCCTGTGTTGATGCCCAACTGTATGTCTGGGAAAATGCCAATTGATGTGAACGTGGGAAGAATTAGTAATGAAAGAATTTTCTACCACCAATGATAAAAGCACAAAAACCAATCCATACATAATATATGTCTGTGTATCTATACACACACACACACACACACACACACACGCACATATATATATGGAGACGATTCCTTATAAATAAAAATCATTAAAATAATTCGGCTTCTTTCCTCCTAATCCAACCACACAGCCAAATATAAAACCCCTTCCTATGTCAACCTTACTGCCCCATAAAGAAAACAGCTATTTCTAATCCTCAAATGTCCACGTCTGTCTTCACGCACGTTCCACCTCCAGTTCCGTGCTGGAAGCCGACAGCCGTAACGCAGGTACTGTCGCACTTGGCGTCCACAAAATAAACCGTCTGAGGCGCTACACCCTGGCATTCCTCCCGGCAGCGTGTGATTTGTGCGACCGGCTCCCATTCCTGTAACACGGGATTCTGGCAACGAAGTCACGCGGCTCGCTTTGAAACGATTTTCCGACACGGGGCTCCCACTTTCCCCGTCGACCCAAATGACTTTCAAGCGCACATTCAGCAGAGAGGGCACGCTCGCGGCGTGGACTTGGTGGCAGTGACCAGGACCCACAAGGAAAGCACAGGAGCCCCGGGAGGGGGCTGCCGACCGGGGCTGCACACGGCAGACAGGAGAGCAGAGCAGCGGGGCGGGGGGGGGGGGGGGTCAGGACAGCACACGCGGAGGCCAGCGGGCACCGGAGCGGGGGTGCCGCGTACGGGACAGTCCTACCACTCAGTCAAGGACCGCAAGCAGGGGACGCTTTAGCACCTTTCTGTGGCCAGGCTTTGGGAAGGAGTATGATTTGATTCTTGAGATAATTCCACCCGCTGACCATGTCTAGAAACCATAACGGCAAAGAGGAATAGTAAATGTTTCAGAAAACAAACACGGGCTACCTTACATGACATACTATTTCGACTTGCTTTACAATGATCACCGCCAGCCCCCTCCACGTTCCGCTAAGAGATTCAGCACCAGCAACACTGGGTCACTGGGGAGGCTTCAGGAGAAGCCCACCACGTGAGCAGAAGGATCGGGAAAAATATTTTGGTAACAGTTTGCATGGAGAGCTGTAAGATCAGGGCTGTTATGTTAAATAGCTCCTGTATCATATAGATTACTGAATCACAAACTCGAGGCAAATCATTCTAAAGAATAAATCAGATGGTGCCCAATTCTGTTACATCTTTGGGGTGTTCGTTCTAAGGTGTTTGTGGAAATTCCAGACTAGGACACGTGGGGCATGTATTTATTTTTTTTCCCTGTATGTGTCTCACCAGTTAATAAAAAGGTTTTCCAGAATAGTGAACGTCCTGAAGCTACTGGGTGATGCGTGGCTACATACAGGCTTCATGTTCTTTTATGAGCTCTCAGCCCTGAGCCCTCACCCATCTCAGAGGAAGAGAAAACTGTTTCATGGAACACACATGTTCCAGTAGACTCTCCAGGCCCAGGAGCCGCGTAAAGCGTAAAATAAAATGATCACTCCACAGAGGTGCTATATTTTAGACGCTGGCGCCAAAGTTCACTGGTACTTTAGCAAATTCCTAATCGCCCCCATCCAGTGGCGGCTACTGGCCCCAGAGAGCCTCGCTGCTTCAACACAGACACAGCCTCTGAGCCGTCAACGGGCCTTACCTGGGGCAGAACGTTTATTCTCTGTGGATTTTGTTTTTTAAGGGTTAACAGGCAAATCGGGAGACGTGGAGCACACAACTCAGGATGGGGGAATTTTATACTTTAAAGGACACTGAAGGTGCACACCGAGGTCCCCCAAAAGGAGCAGGACCCAGTCCTGTCTTAAGTATAAACCTGTGTGTCAGCTTGGAACAGTCGGGAGGTAGGAGACTGGCAGGATTCTCTCTTTAGGGGCGTGTGCTGGGCAAGCCCACGTGGAGACATGGGGACAGGTGACATTCTCACCTCCTACTGACATGGAGGGAGAGGCCAGTACCTGCCTTCTCTGGGGGCTTCTCCTCGTCTGATGCAGCTGAGCATCCCAGCCCCTCCCCAAACCTCCTCCGCTAAGCTACTGCCAGACCGGCTCTCCTGAAAGGTCGAGTCTTCTGAGAACGATGATTTAACCAAGAGAGCTGGCGGGGGGGCGGGCTCAGTGAGACATCTTGCACCCCAGACTCACTACAGCGACCACGCACACGATCTCATGGATCGTGCACACGGCTCCACACAGATGGCTCGGGGCTGGGCCAGAGCTGGAGGCTACCGCTCCCGAATCCACTAGGGGGCGTCCTTCTGATTTAACACTGGGTGTCCCAGCCTAACCTACAAATAGCCTCCGCCGGCCTGGAACTAAAAGTAGGCTGATTCTAGCTGACAACCCCCCCCCCCCCCACCCCCCGGTCACAGTTTACCAAGGTGACAAAAGCAACAGTCACCTCTACCCTTGAGTGCTAAACCTTGCACTAACATATGGCCTCTTCACCCAAGGGGCAGTTCTGGTAACACTTACTGCAGGATGTGGACCTGGGAGGGGCGCCCGGGCTCCGAAGTTGATATTTCCTGGGTGGAGAGAGCACGGTCGGTTAGGGCTAAGTCCCGGGAAACCCGCAACACGCCTCCCTGCCCCCCACAGATCACTCAGCCTGACTGTCCAACTGTCCTGCCTGGGGCGCCATTTTTTTTCATTGTCTCCTCTTCACTCGCCTTTCTTACCCACGCAGTTAGGATCCGTCCGTTTTCTAAGGTTAAAGTTATTGGCTACATTTTGATTAATTGGACTGATCCGACAACATTTTTTATTGATCTGTAAAAGTAAGTCCTCATCCCACCTGAACCTGGGACAGGCCAAAAGGAACACGAGGCTGATTGCTGTCAACATCTGAGACACGGAGTTTCCAACATCAGGGACTCACCTGTCTGCCCGCCAATTTTCTGACACGGAACTGTAAGAACTCTTAACAGCCCATCTGCTTTATAAGAATAATGCTCCACTAGCTGAAAAAGAAGAAAGTAAGAGCCGTGCATAACAGAGGCAGGAAATGGAGAAATCCCACCTGGGGCAGCCGACTCCCCTTTCAGACCTTAAGTGTGGCTCGAGGACAATAAAACATGCTTCCTTGGGAGCTCATCCTGTTCCCTTCCCGTGGCCCCTCCCCCCGGCCTCAGATTCTGCACTGAAGTCCACATGCCACCTCCCATCTGGACTTGACCTCATTCTCCCCACACCCTTGCATCCACCCATCCACTCACCCATCCATCCATCCACTCAACCATCCATCCATCTACCCACCCAGCCAGCCAGCCAGCCACTCATCCGTCTATCCACCCACCCATCCACCCACCCACCCACCCATCCACCCACCCATCCACCCATCCACCCACCCATCCAGCCAGCCAGCCAGCCAGTCATCCATCGATCCATCCATCCATCCATCCATCCACCCACCCATCCACCCACCCATCCATCCATCCACTCATCCATCCATCCATCTACCTACCCACGCAGCCAGCCAGCCACTCATCCATCCATCCATCCATCCATCCACCCATCCAGCCACTCATCCATCCACCCACCCATCCATCCATCCACTCAACCATCCATCCATCTACCCACCCAGCCAGCCAGCCAGCCACTCATCCGTCTATCCATCCATCCATCCACCCACCCACCCACCCATCCACCCACCCATCCACCCATCCACCCACCCATCCAGCCAGCCAGCCAGTCATCCATCCATCCATCCACTCAACCATCCATCCATCTACCCACCCAGCCAGCCAGCCAGCCACTCATCCGTCTATCCATCCATCCATCCACCCACCCACCCACCCATCCACCCACCCATCCAGCCAGCCAGCCAGTCATCCATCCATCCATCCATCCATCCATCCATCCATCCATCCACCCATCCAGCCACTCATCCATCCACCCACCCATCCATCCATCCACTCAACCATCCATCCATCTACCCACCCAGCCAGCCAGCCAGCCACTCATCCGTCTATCCATCCATCCATCCACCCACCCACCCACCCACCCATCCACCCACCCATCCAGCCAGCCAGTCATCCATCCATCCATCCATCCATCCATCCATCCATCCACCCATCCAGCCACTCATCCATCCACCCATCCACCCACCCACCCAGCCAGCCAGCCACTCATCCAACCATCCATCCATCCATCCATCCATCCATCCACCCACCCACCCATCCATCCACTCATCCACCCACCCACCCATCCATCCACCCACCCACTCATCCACCCACCCATCCATCCACTCACCCATCCACCCATCTACCCACCCATCCATCCATTCATTCACCCATCCATCCAACCATCCATTCCATCAGCCCTCCCTCCCTTCCTTTTTCAATAGCAAACTCCATTTATTTGTTTATTTCTCCTACATCCGTATGATGTTATAAAAACAAATTCAGCATGCTAGCATTTCTTCCTTTATTCAGTCATTCATGCTAAGCCCCAAGGCAGGACCAAAGGCAAACTAAGATGAATGAGGCATATTTCCTATTCCTGAAGTGCTTCCTCTCTTGATGGAGAGACAGGTAAAGGAATCACAATATACTATTAGTCATCGGTCAATGCTGTACAAGGGCTGTGGGCAAAGGCTTTGGAGGTACCAAGTCATTCAGCCCAAAAGTTTCAGGGAGAAGATGTCAGAGCTGGGTCATCAGGACAGGGTCTTCTAGAGAATGACCTTATGTTGACAGAATGTGGCCATCCTTGGCTAACAGCTCCCAGAAAACCATGACTCGATGTCCAATTGGCCCATTAAAAAATTAATTAATGGCAAGTAGATTTATTTGTATCTCATCAAAATTACACAATAAGAAGACAGCCTTGGTATTTCATATTTTCTTCTCTCAAACAGACATCTCTTCAGACAACCTAGAATCTTCATATCTGGTATCTGTTCCTTCTCTGTTTATTGGTACCTTTTCCAGTTAAGGACCCTGCTCTTGAATCTCCTCTCAAAACTTACTTGCTTGGGTGAATGTTTGTATCTGTATTTTTTTTAAGTAGGCTCCATGCCCAAGGTGGGGCCTGAACTCACGACTACGAGATCAAGAGTGGTATGCTCTACCGAAGGAGCCAGTCAGGCGCCCCTGAACGAATATATTTTACCCTTCCAGGAAGCACTCTCTTTTTACGTCGTCTTTTATTGTGGTAAGATCTACCTCTAAGCAGGCGTTTCAACGAGACCAGCCCTAACACGCTTCTGAAATAGACACAGAGGCTCTGCCCGCTCCATTGAATGTAACAGCGTGTCCTCGGGCTGACAGTATCGAGGTCCCTCCAGCACTGAGGTGCCTATCCATCTTTCCAGTGTCATTCAAATATCTCGTGTTTTCTGACACTGTACCGACAAGGGTGCCTGGATGGTGGGCTTGCACATGAGCGTTTCCCTCCTGGGCAGGGGTCAGCAAACTTCCTCTACAAGGGGCTGGACAGAGATAGTTTAGGCTTTTTTCAGGCCACTTTCCCTGTCACACAGTCCTTTCTTAAAAGAAATCACAAAAGCACTTTGAAGTATAAAAACCACTTCTTCCATAACTATACAAAAACAGGCCAAGGGCCAGATTAGGTCCTGGTTTGTTGACTCCGTCCCCAAAGTAAGCCAGTCCAGCCAAGTGTAGCAATTCCCAACTCCCAGGGAAACAGCTCGGGGCTCCTGGGGGGGGGGGGGGCATGAACAGCAGCCCCTCACGTGGCTCTCAAGAAAAAAAAACACTGAAATCACACCTGTCAAAATGGAAGACAGTGCTGGCCTTCTGAGGCTCTTTCTTAAGCCCAAGGGCTAGAAAACACACACGGGGAAAGATATTAAGTAGGGCTGGACACTGACATGCTGGAGGAATCCACGAATACGGGTAGAATCTTGGGAAGAAACTCCCACAATTAGAGACGGTTAACGCTGGGATGAGGCAGTGTGCTGACCTTGGCACTGTGCGTGAACTCACACAAAGGAAATGGTCATCCCGGAGAAGTCCAACGGCTCTGTGGCCATGTCCTCGTCATGACACCGGGATCCCCGAGCAGTCGTGCTGGAGGACAGACCCGGGGCCCTTGTGTGCACACCATCCACAATTCTTTTTTTTTTTTTTTTTTTTTAATTTTTTTTTTCAATGTTTATTTATTTTTGGGACATAGAGAGACAGAGCATGAACGGGGGAGGGGCAGAGAGAGAGGGAGACACAGAATCGGAAATAGGCTCCAGGCTCCGAGCCGTCAGCCCAGAGCCCGACGTGGGGCTCGAACTCACGGACCGCGAGATCGTGACCTGGCTGAAGTCGGACGCTTAACCGACTGCGCCACCCAGGCGCCCCCATCCACAATTCTTGTAGGAGGTGAGAAATGCTGCTGGGAATTAATACCCACCAGCAACGTCCCCTACTCAGCTCTGAGCTGCATTGGGCACTCGTATCTGGTAGGCTGAACGCTCTCTCAAACTGGTGCTGGTGAGTTAAAGCAGAGCCCGTGGCCACTAACGAGCCACACGGCAGACGATGCCGGTGTTACGACCGATGTGAATAAATACCCAAACACCCGGCATTCAGAAAAGAGGTATTTCTTTTCCAGCCACAGCATTAGGAACCAGAATACGTCAGGTGGTGGTTACTGTGCTTTCAAGGAATGAGAATCCTTTCTGCCAGTTTTCAAACAGATGGATTTTGAGCGGAGCCCTTTCCTGCTATCGGCACCGGTGAGGTTTGGGGTGTGGGCACGTGGACACAACCCTCATCGCGTTCCTCACCCACGAAAGCTCCATGTGGTGGCCACTCGGGCCAGCAGAGTCCCTGGGGTTTCTCTGCTGCTGGACCCAGGAGATTACAGGGTGCCTGGATGAAGTGATATGTGCAGCACGGCCACGGCCATGGCTGTGGCCACGTGTCGCTGTGATGGAAATGAAAACAAGCAGTGTGTTCCCACCTCCGCCCGCTGGAAAGTGCGATGGCATCGATTCCCTGCTCCTTGGTCCCTGTGTGTCTCCCGAATTATGAGCCATATTGGGGTTTACTAGAGGTTGGGTGAAAAAGAATCCCTTTTCAGACCAGAGCTGAAAAATCCTGAATCACCCCGGGAGCGCTGCCCTTTCTGAGTCTCCTTGGTTTCCAGAGCTTCCTTCTGCAGCGAGCAAGCACCCGATGCTTTATATAGAGCGAGAAGTGCGCCCAGTCCCCGAGGCATGGCCTCCTGTTCACCTCTGAGCACAGCTCTCCAGGGTGGCCGGCGGGGGTTGGGGGGCCCTCCATGGTGCCCAGAACTTCTGGATTCTGGAGCCTCGTGCACCTGACATCCCCACCTCTGGCCCGGGCTTCCGGGCACCTGAGGGTTGCAAGGAGCCCCTACGGGGACCCAGGTGGGCTTCCTCCCACGTGAGGATGGCCCATACCTGCCAGAGCGTGTCGAACTTCTTCCCGTCGGGGATGGAGAGCTTCCCCGTTTTGTCCTTATCGATGCGGTAGTGCAGTACCTTCCCCTCGTGCAGCAGGCACAGGGCATAAGACCCGTTGTCGTTCCTGTCCCGGATCCTGCAAGACAGGAGGCGGCGCGTCAAACCCACACCTGCCCCATGTGCCGCCCGCAGTGCCCGACCTGGGCTCCGGGGCTTGGCCCCCGCGCATAGAGAGGCCCGGCCGGACCCTTGGGTGGGCAGCAGGGGGAGCCCGGGTTCTGTGGGCGAGTCTCCGTCCACCTGGGGGAGCCGCCCAGGCAGGCCACCAGCACAGGGCACCCACGGCACAGGGAGAGTCTCTGCGCTGGCCTCTCTTCCCCGAGGTCTGCGTCTGGGGCACAGTCCCAGAAGCCGCAGCACCGCCGGCCGGCCCAGCCCCGGGTGCGGCGTGGACGTGCCTGGGAAGCATCTCACGTCGGAAACCTGCCGACCACAGATGGGGGGGGCGAGGGCCCCCTCTTCCCAGGGCCTTTGGGGCCCTGGCATTTTCCACAACGAGGAAACTAAGCCCCCAAAACGTTTCGCAGCGTGCCCCAGGGCACCGTATTTTGGGAAGAGCTCGAGTGACTCTGCCACGCTGCGTGGGATTTCCGTGCTTTGGGAAAATTTCGGACGCCTCCTTCCGGTTGCAAGAGGTCACCCCCCCCCCCCCCGAGACGGGCGTTGGAAACACATGTGGTTGCCCTCTCCCGCCTGTGGACTCATGCCCAAAGGTAAGTGGACACAGACGGCCGAGCTGTGTGCCAGGTGGGGCTGGACGTTTGCTCTAAGAATACATTTCTCACGGAGTGACACTTGGTTGTGCATGTTGGCCGGGCGGCCTCCACACCCCACTGCTCCGGGCAGCTGGTGCAGGTGCGGGGACACACCCAGACCCCCCCTTCTGAAACCTTCTGCACCTTCAGAACAGGTCCTTCCTCCCAACCCAGCCACGCCACCAGCACCCCAGGCGTGAACCTGTCTTCACAGCCCCGCGGCCGGCTAAGGCCTGTTCGTCATTGTCAAAACAAAAAACCACCACACAGAAGGGGTAAGGCCTATTTTCATACGGGAGGAGAACGGAGTCTTCTTTATAAGAAGCTCTTTTATAATGTGGAATGCGGGACTGCTCATATTTTGCTCCATAAGCACCCGCGGCCAACAAAAAGGGTGGTTTGGAGGGATGAAGAACTCGGTGAAATGAACCCTGAGCGTGAGAAATTGACACATGTGCAGACCAAAGGGGACCGCGGGAGGACCATGTCCATGGGCTGTTCCAAAAGAGCACTCTCCTTGACTTACAGCCTTTTAGATCTTTGACCTCAGGGTCCTGGAAGAAGAAAAGGGATCCAAACTCTGGTTTTCTGAATTCGTGCCTAAATTCCAGCACTCCATCTTGCCCGATGCCCGGATTGAAATTTTCTTGTTAAAATTGAGACGGGGGGTGGCAGATTGCCCAGGGGGGATGGTGGGACCAGAATAATCCGGGAGACGCAGAGTAA
The DNA here is from genome assembly GCF_028749965.1 of Puma concolor. Lineage (NCBI taxonomy): Eukaryota > Metazoa > Chordata > Mammalia > Carnivora > Felidae > Puma > Puma concolor. The sequence continues at coordinate 4,042,898 of NC_141679.1, read as the reverse complement.
GACCACGGTGGAAACACCCCTGGGCACCCTTCAGACTGGCCAAAATGAGAAAGGCTGATAATACCAAGTGCTGCCTAAGAACAGGGGAGCAGGTGCCCTCCATGCTGCTGGGTGGAGTATGATTCTGATCATCTACTTTTGCGAGACCGCTTGGAACTCTCTATGGATCTCAAACCTGTTCAGTCCTTGGGAAGCAGAAATCCACACTCCTAGGTAAAAAAAAAAACTGATGCCCCCTGTGCCCGGAAAGTATGCGGGTGTGTTTACAGCAGCTTTATCTGTGATTGTCCCAAACCGTAAACAACCTAAATACAGGTCCACTGACTGCAGACAGAATGAGCACGTAAACTCTGGGGTATTCGCACGACGCAACGTCGCAGAACAATCCGACGGCCGAATGGCAATGACACAGACCACAGGGGACTCCCAGGAGCATGAAACACACGCCACGATTCCATGTGCATGCGTTCCCAAAAGGCAAGAGCAAATGGTTTGTTTAGAGGTGCACACCTAGATCCGAGGTGATAAAACCGAAGAAGAAGAAGAAAAAAAATTGAGGGTACGTCGGACACCAGAATCCAGGAAGTGGTGTCCTCGAGCTGTGAGCGGGGCGGGCCCCCCGCCACATTGGTTTTCCTTCTCTCCCCTGGCGGTGTTTGCTTTGTGAGTATTCACGGATCTGCACCTCAACACGGCGATGCACTCATTCGTGTGTTTTCTGTTTCGTGAGAAAAACAGTATAAAGAGAGATCTGGCGCAAGGAGGAGATATGGTGGGTCTTGCTTTTGGACAAGGGATTTCTGGAAAAGCACACACCTCCTTCGGCCCCCTCCCACCCCCTATCGGCACCCCCCCCCCCCAGCCCCAGGGCACAGGTCCTGAAGCAGAGTCCCTCTGTCCCGGAGCTCCAGCCAGGCAGCCTGTGGCCAGCTCACGGGGATCCCGGCAGCGACAGCCAGCCGGGCAGCAGACAAGCTGCTTGACAGGCCCCCCCATGGCAGCTGGCAGGAAACGAGGGCAGAGAAGGAAACCCACAGGCCCAACTTCTGTAGGTGGCGAGGACCAGAGGCCCGGTGACGCTAACGGCCGGCAGCTGTGAGGTATCTGCTGGCTTCAGGCAGATCCTGGGCTGGGCTATTTTTAATCTAACGCACGCAGAAAACTGGTTTGGAAGCCGAAGCGGCCCCTCCTGCTCCCCCAGAAAGCTCGCTCTGCCCCAGCACCCCCACCAGGTTTGTGGCACTGACCCCTCCCCCGCAAAGAGGGGGAGCAAAGGCTCAGCTCCCAGCTCCTCTCCTGCGCTAGGGGCCAGCCAGCCTCAGGCACGTTCGCGGAAGCCCCAGAATGTCTCTTCCCCTGTGGGTCTCTTGGAAGAAGCAAGCCGACAACACATTCGTGTTTTGCTGTCACGGTGCTGTGAACTGTAGCCGGGCCGCAAAGCTGTCGCACGGCGACTCTCCTTGGTCGGAGGGCAGCAGAGGGCAGGAGAGCCCCCCGCCTCCCAGGCTGCGTGTCTCAGGCTCTGGGCTGGGCTGGCCTTGGCCCTCCCAGATGCCGAAGCGCTTGGCCCAGGAGGGGTGGTGGGGGGGGGGGGGGTGGAGGCCTGGAGCAGCTGCCCCCTTGTCCACCCTCCGACACCTCCTAGATCGGAGAGGATGTGTGCTGGCAATGCCCAGGCAGTGGCAGGGAGGGGAGGACCACCCCCCGCTCTGCCACCCAGGTCCTGACACGTTGTGCCATGTCTGCGGCAGACAGAACAGGACAGCAGGGCACAGCCTCCTGCGTGGCCACAGAGCCACAGAGCGTGGCTGGCTGGAGGGGAGGAGGGCTGGGGTGGCCGTGTGTACCCGACGATGGCCGTGGCTGGGGTGGGCTGTCCGGACGGACCGGGAGGGCTCGCCCCTCCCGTGCAGGGTAGTGATGTGCTGGGCGGGACCTTGGGCCAACCGTCCACAGAAGAGGAGAGCTGGAGGGCTGGCGCCCTCCCGGTCCGCAAGAGACGCACGGAAACGCACCTCCCGGGCACCGTCGCCTTGCATCATAGCGAAAGGAGGCACATGTGCACTCCACGCAAAGCGGGACCGGCACGGAACGCAGGTCCGCGTCTGACGCCTCCGTCTCTCCCCCGGCCCGTGGGACCAGGTCGTGCCCCTCCTCTCAGCTTCACGGGCGCCTCGGTCAGATCAACGGGCGGCTACTGCCATCAGCCCACAGCCCCTTGAACATTTACTTTAGACAGGCCGTGCCGTGACGCTGACCCGGGCCCACAGGGCCACACGTGTCAAACAACGTGGTGTCCCTTGACCGCTGGTGGGGGCACCGGACGGTCACTGCAGCACGTGGGGCTGGGGGCCAGCCACACCCGATCTCACTCATCAGCGGACAAGGGCAAGGGCTTTCCTAAACCCACACCCTGCTTTTCAAACTTAAGCATATAACAAGAAGGGAGGTGGAGCCTGAGCTGGGGAAAGGGGGCAGTAAATACGAAGAGCGACAACAAAAATGTGGGTTTGGTGTAAGGGCGAATACGAGTATGGCCCTGCCGCGGACAGGGCAGCGGGGCCGCCGGACCCGAAGAAGAGATCCTCCCAGGCTCTGGGAGACAGCAGTCCCGACACAGGAGGCTCAGGATTCCCACAGGTGCACGGCAATCAAACCGAGCTCGAAAAGATCACGAAGACATAAGGAGACATGAGTTAGGAGATCGAGGGCGGGGAAGGAAGGAGAGCGGAGGACACAGAGGTTTGAACCCTTAAGGACTTTCATATTGGAGTCACCGATCACTGGAAGGTTGAGCTCCCTGTGTACGAAGTGTTCAAGGAAACAAGAGGGGCAATCGTGGGGCGCTCGGGGGGCTCGGTCCGTTGCGCGTCCCATTCTTGATTTCAGCTCAGGTAATGATCTCAGGGTTGTGAGACCGAGTCCCGCATCAGGCTCGGCACTCACGGTGGAGCCTGCTTGAGATTCTCTCTCTCTCTCTCTCTCTCTCTCTTGCCCCTCCCCACTCTCACTCTCCTTCTCTCTCTCCCTCTCTCTCTAAAAATAAAGAATAAAAAAGATGGAATTGCAAATATGACCAAGCAATAAAATACTCTACACATGCCCAGGAATGTTAGAGAAACCACCACCGCAACAAAGAGAACTGCTAGAAATTAAAAAAAAAAAAAAAAAAAATGTCATTGGTGGGGGGATAAAAAAACAGTGGTTCAGTTTAAAAGCAGATTAGACACATGAAGTGCCATTTAGTGAACTGGAAGGACGGACACAAAGACATTACACAGGCCAGCACATGGAGAAAAGACGACAGAACGTGAGAAACGATACACAGGAGGAATCCAGAAGGTCTATGAGATGTTTAACAGGAGCCTCTGAAGGAATGAATGGTAAGAAAGAAACAGAGGAGCAGTGGAGGAAAACCTGGCTGAATATTTTCCGGAACCGATGGAAGAAAAGACTCCATGGTTGTAGGGAGCAGACACATGGCGACCACCGGCTTAACTCCGTGCACGGTACCTTGTTCGTCTCCGTAACAACTCAGGCAAAACATCAGTTTCCTTCCCCGTTGTGTCATTGAGCAATCTGAGGCCAGAGAGGCAAATTAAATCACATTTGTTCCTTGTTCACAGGGAATACAAGCGTGCATCCTTATAAGCCATCTCAGTGTCTCTGACGAACGAGCCATATTGTGACTGTATATTTCTTGAATGGCAATGAGTCGTAATTGCATTGAAAAGCATCACTAATGGGGCATCCGGGTGGCTCAGTCGGTTAAACGTCCAGCTTTGGCTCAGGTCATGATCTCGCGGTTCATGGGTTCGAGCTGACAGCTCGGAGCCTGGATCGTGCTTGGGATTCTGTGTCTCCCTCCCTTCCTGCCCCTCCCCTCCTCGTGCTCTGTCTCTCTCTCTCAAAAATAAATAAACATTAAAAAAAATGTGGGGCGCCTGGGTGGCGCAGTCGGTTAAGCGTCCGACTTCAGCCAGGTCACGATCTCACGATCCGTGAGTTCGAGCCCCGCGTCAGGCTCTGGGCTGATGGCTCAGAGCCTGGAGCCTGTTTCTGATTCTGTGTCTCCCTCTCTCTCTGCCCCTCCCCCATTCATGCTCTGTCTCTCTCTGTCCCAAAAAATAAATAAACATTGAAAAAAAAAATGTAAAAAAACAATAAAAGCATCACTGATTCCTATTTCCAAAGCGAGGCCTCCACCTCGCTGGGAGACTGCACAGCACTGGTCAGGGTATCATCTAATATTCAAGGGCGACAGGCCCGCCATCTGGTATCCCCAAGCTTGGGTCCGTACTAGACAAAGGCCACTCAGCTCTGAGCGGCACACCCGATTCTGGCCGGACGCAAGTCTCTTCTTCAGACGGCCACTGTCACTGAACCTCCTCGTCCCCAGTTGTGCACAGAATGCGGTGAGCCTTCGCTGGACCCTCTATGCACGTTGCTGACTGCTTTCTCTGCAGGGACTCCCACAGAGCCGTGAACGTGAGAGGCACGAGGGGGCGTGCGTGTGTGCCTAAGGGAGGGACAAGCAGGATGGGAAGGGTGTGATGGGAGGATATGGGGGGAGGGAAGGGAAGGGAGAAAATAACGGAAGCATCACACTCTACCTGGAAGTAGCTGGTAACATGAGGATGATTCTGAGTAAACTGTGTGTTTCTCCTTGGAGGGGACAGCGGAGGACTGTGAGGGGCCACCTGAATTTCAGATGTGAGGCACTTAGGGGGATCAGTGGTTCTGAGGGGGCTGGAAAGGGCAAGCTGCACCTCTACTCTGCACCTGCTCAGAGGCCCCCCTTTGGATCAGGAGGGGCTCCTTGTCTCTCTGCTTGGCTGTCGCTCCAGTCTCTGCTCTGGGCCAGGCCATGCCCAGGTCACAGTGTTGAGACTCTGCAGTTTTTTCCCTTTCTGCCCTAACTCCCTTCTCCTCACTCTTCAGGGCACTTTTCAATGCCCCTTTCCCCAGGAAGACGGGGCTCGCTGAGACCCTGCTGTGAGCACTGCACCCGTGACGATGGGGGCGGGCCATCCCTGCACTAACGGCGTTCAGAACAGGTGCGACTGAGGCGCAATGGACAGGTGCACAGAAATAAAATAAAGAACATACTGGGTGTCAGCAGCGCCATTCGGTTACACGGGGCGACCGTGACCGATGGAGCCCCACACCCTTTGCGGCATGTCCGTCTTTCTCAGTGTGACATCTTCGGATGTCGTGGCGAGGGCGGGGCTGGAATCAGTCTTGTTGGTCAGTCTCCATGGCCCCTGTCACAGTGCCTGGCACGTACCTGGCGGAATGCAGGAACATTCTGGTGCAAGGATGATGATTTCCGTAGCTTCTTTCTGAACAGCATGCTTCTAAATGCAGTGGTGATTTCCTGGCTTGCTGAGTCCCCTGACAAATCTGAAATATTACTTGTTCTTTGTAACATTAATCCAACTATTTAGGGAGCCACCATCTGTGCATTTTATTTATTTAAAGATTTTTTTCAGTGTTCATTTTTGAGACAGAGAGAGAGAGACAGAGTGGGAGCAGGGGAAGGGCAGAGAGACAGGGAGACACAGAATCCGAAGCAGGTTCCAGGCTCCGAGCTGGCAGCACAGAGCCCCACAGGGGGTCAAACCCATGAACTGTGAGATCATGACCTGAGCTGAAGCCGGATGCCCAACCGACTGAGCCACCCAGGCGCCCCTCATCTGTGTATTTTTTTTTTTTTTAATTTTTTTTTTTTCAACGTTTATTTATTTTTGGGACAGAGAGAGACAGAGCATGAACGGGCGAGGGGCAGAGAGAGAGGGAGACACAGAATCGGAAACAGGCTCCAGGCTCTGAGCCATCAGCCCAGAGCCCCACGCAGGGCTCGAACTCACGGACCGTGAGATCGTGACCTGGTTGAAGTCGGACGCTTAACCGACTGCGCCACCCAGGCGCCCCTCATCTGTGTATTTTAAAGGTCGCCTTGAAGTTGCTCTCGGCTCTGTAAGAACTAAAAGGACTTTAAGCCACAAATGATCAAATATTTACCCGCCTACTAAATACAAGGAAAGCGAGAATTCCACTTTTCTCCTTTTGCAGGAAATGGAACTTTTGGAGTGTTTTCTTTCTAAGATACTTTACGTGATGAAATGAAGGGCGTCGCACATTACATTTGGGCCCCTGTGATGTGTACTTGGGGGACGCATGCGGGTGCCCGGGCTCCATGCTGCCTGGACCACGAGCTGGGGCCCATCCAGCCCAAGCAGGGCCCAGCAATGTGACCGCACAGCCTCAGGGTTTTGTACGATGTATAAACGATACTTAACCATGACCAGAGAAGAGCACTCTTCCTCCATTCCAACGTCCTTTCCCAAAGTCGACAGTGATCCCGAAAATGTGTGTGCCTTACTAATAATGAGTTGTAAACCCAGAGGAAGGACTGCGTTTTTTCTTTTTTCCACACGTGGGAAATAATATCACTAAACTATTGTCCACGGAGGAGGCGATCAAGCATTGCACGGTTGAAAAAATGTAGAAAATAAAAGGCACTATTGAGATGTGTCAGGCAGTTGAGTAAAAAGTTACGTTACGGTTTTCTAAGTTTTGTATGTTTACTGTATTTCCCGCTTTAAAAAATGTAATTTATTGCATTTTTTTTCTTATTCTAAAAATAGATTTTGTATTTTTTTTAAACAAGGATCTCCAGGGGCGCCTGGGTGGCTCAGTTGGTTAAGCGTCTGACTTCGGCTCAGGTCATGATCCCGTGGTTCGTGAGTTCGAGTCCTGAGTCGGGCTCTGCGCTGACAGCTCGGAGCCTGGAGCCTGCTTCGGATTCTGTGTCTCCCTCTGTCTCTGCCCCTCCCCGACTCATGCTCTGTCTCTCTCTGCCTCTCACCAATAAATAAACATTAAAAAAAAAACTTAAAAAAAAATAAAAAGAAAAGAAGATCTTCGAACCGTATACGCTTTGGACCCCACCAATCCTGGGTCCTTCCTTTGGGGGAAGGGGGATACAAATTTTGCAAAAGAAATTTTGTTTACCTTTTCGAACAAATTCATTTTTCGGGGAGACCTGGGCTGTGACTAATTTCTCAAAACGGCAAACCCTGTCATCATGTGAGGTTTCAGAGATCCGAAGGGCTGCACCCTCGCGAAGCCCTTGGGCCCTGGTGTCCCCAGAAGGCAGACCCCCAACCCGCAGGACCGTGGCTGGGTGCTCACATGGCCTTGCCCTTATGTGTGCATGCACAGAGAACTCCAGTCTCCTTTTCCTAAAAGGGCCCCAATCCCATCATGGTCCACCCTCGAGACCCGCGTGGTCCCGGGTAGGCTGTGTGGACAGGACACGGGACAGGGGAAAGGCTGACATGTCCCGTGGACGCGCCCTGGAGCCATGCCTTGCACGGAGAGCGCGGGGTTAGGACGCAGCTGCTGGTGGTGGGGTCCCTGGACTCTCAGCCCAGAGCCATCAGGACCCTGGAGCCTGGCTCTCAACTCCCACTCGCCTGACCACCTGGGGTAGGCTCCCTCGTGCCTCAGTCCCCCTTTGAAAACCAAGGACTTACACTCATGGCAGTGAGGTCCCTTCTGGCTCAAGTATTCCGCCCCCACAAATGGACTTCCCACTGTCATTCGTGAGGAGAGAAAACTGGATCTGCGTTGGCCGGTGTCCCCCAGATACGGCCTCTCTTGGTGGTTAGCAGTTCCCAAGATTTAACTTCTGCATCTTAAACCGTCATGGCAAAGATTCACGACCTCACGTAGGCCTTTTCGAAACACTTCTGCCTCTTCCTCCGTGATTTCTAGGGGTGGCACAGGGCATGTGTTTTCCCAGGAGAGGGGTCTGGCCACGTTGAACCGTCATGTAAATCGGAGGTTCTAGAATGAACTCTCTCACTTCCCCATTTGACTCTCCATGTTATTACTTAAGCCGAAACTGCAAACATTCGGGATTTCCCACAGGTGCCCCTTGGCCCCTGCTGCCTGTGGCCGTTCAAGACTCAAAATCAGCTTGTACGCGCAGTCCCCAAGTCGCGATGGTTCCACTTGTGAGTTTTCAGCTTTACGATGGACACAGAGTGACAGTAATCCGGTAGAAACCATACTTCAGAGTTTGAAGGTGCATCTCTTCCCGGGCTGGGGATGTGAGGCAGGGTTCTCTCTGTGATGCTGGGGAGGGCGCCACGGCCCCCAGGCATCCACGCCGTCAAGATGGCGAACGACGCATTCAGCACTGACAACGTTGATAGGTTCTGTGTGTCCCCTTCGGCCCAGTGCTCCAGAGACCACACCAGACTGTCAACACTTGACTATCAGATCGGCTTCGGTCGATGACTTAGCCCAACAGTACGTTCACGTTATGAGTTCTGAGTGTACTCACGGCGGGCGAGGCCCAGCTATGGTGTCTGTTCAGTAGCGTAGGTATATTAAATGCATTTTCCACTTACTGTATTTTCCACCTACGAAGGGTTTATCGGGACATAACCCCATCATAAGTAGAGGAGATCTGTATTTATTACCCTCCGACCAAGCGCTAGGCATTACACACAGCACACTGACATGCGCCAACTTATCTTAAATCAAGTTCATGATGCCCATTATTAAGAGCCACAAAAATTAGGTTCTGTTTCTGGATCTGAGAGCCTCTTAGACTCTTGTCGATTCCGCCAGGTGCTGCCGGGAGGTCCCAGGGAGGGCAGGCTGGCCTTGGGGTCAAAGACGGGGTCATGAAAGAAACAAGTGCCCCGAGCGAGGCCGTGCGGAGGGGGTGGGGGTGTGGGAAGCACCCGGCAGGCCGCTGACTGGAGCCAGACCGTGTCCTAGAAGGGCTGGGAACAGACCCATGTAGGACAGCAGCAATGCAGAGCCAGACGGCCAGCCCCGCGTGGGGCAAGTCCGGCAGTAAGACGAGGCCGGACAAGGAACCATAAACATCGGGGGAACAGAAGGGTGACGGACGCGGCAGTGTTCATCCTGAAATCCCGCCTTCCGCCTCACGGAAACACGTGCCGTGGTCCCCAGCAGACACAGAGGAACCGTGCTCACGAGAAGGGCACGTGTGCGCAGAAGAGACACAGAGCCCCGGCCCTGGCCAGGGTGCACAGAGCACAGCACAGAGCCACGGGGCAGGGCCACGCACCAGCACCCACGTCCCTGTGTCCAACAAGCATCCACAGGGTTCCTGCGTTCAGGCACCAGAACGCAAAAGCCCTGACGTCTGGAGACTAACGAACACCGCACTTGGGTTCAAGCACACACGAACCACACAGGGTGGCCTCTGAGTGTCCGTACTCCTGCATCTCTGCATGGTCTCTTTTCTACACCCAGCCAGACGGGTCCCACCGAACCAGAGCTGAACCCGCCCTGACACCCTCCTGAAGGTGGACAGCGCCCCCCTTCTAGCGCCCGCCAGTCCTCCCAGGCCCGGCCCTGCGGCACACGTCCACCGGCCCAGGGCACCCACACGTCCACCGGCCCAGGCACCCTTCCTTCTGCACAGCCACCTGTTCCACGGCTCCTGTTCTACGGTTCGGTGCCTGTTTCTCCCACTGAGATGTGTGGCTCGGGAGGCAGACAGTGGCGTGCTCACACCTCCTCTCTAACGTGCCGAGTGGCGTCGGCATTCAGTGCCTCCACAGCTACGGATTCTAGTGAATGCTGGTTCGCGGGCGGTAAGTCAACCGAAATGACTGGAAAGCAGCAGGAAAGACGTTCTATAGGAAAACCTGGACGAGGCAGGAGAAGACCCCTGGGGAAGGGACCGGCAGCTGGCTGGGCCCTCGGCTGTCCCAGGGCGGGGCCCCTCGTCTGAGCCGGGAGCAGGCCGCCGTCTCTGACCACAGCTGTTTTCCAGTGAGCCTGGGATCAGGTGCTGGACCCGCGAGCAGAGAGGCCTCGCTCACTCTTTGGATTACATCACTCGGGGCTGACTTCACGCAGGCCCAGACGTTTGTGCTGGAAATGATTCCGACGAAGACGGTAAAAGTCCAAACCTCAGGGGGAAATGAGCTGACAGGGGCCACCCGAGGAACAAATATCTCCCGCACACGATTTCTGCTGGAGGCTGCTACGGAGGCTGCTAAATCAGCATTCCAGCACCCGCTGTGTACCGACCTGGGCTACCCCGCTCTTGTTTTCAGAATCACTTTTCAAAGAAGAGTTTTGCGTTTAAGATCGTTTTTCAAGTAAGAGCTATTATGGTAAAATCTGAATAAAAAATTCTTAATAGATGTATACTCAGCAAAAACACTCCTAGTTCTGGGAACAGTTAAAAGTCAGCTGGGTGTGAGTGAGTGCACGTGCCTGACCACGGGGCCAAGTGCCATCTGTAAGGGTCCAAGGTGAGACCGAATGACTGTCCTCTGAGGCACCGGCTTAGCACCTGAGCAGTGACAAACAGGTGGGCACGTCCCCGGCTATAGCTCCTCTGGGAATAAGGCCGACACCTGCCCAAGACAGCACGGTGCTGTCCTTGACCCCTGACCCCGCTCCAAGGTGGCCTGAGTCTCCAGGATCCCGAGTACTGAGGCCCATCGGTCGCTAAGGTTAACAAGGAAACCGTTCAAACTCCCGGCAAATTCTCTTCGATTATCTGCCTCAGTGGCGCCATGTAGTTCCAAGGAAAGAGAGACGTCAAGTCTGAGACCTTGGGGCACTGAGTGAACAAACACAGTGTTTTTATTTCAGATGGACGCCCACGATCGTCACGCGCCCTATCCTGGCACGTAAAGCAAGCTCTGTGGCTGATACCATTTCTCTAACTCACGTACCCCTGTGCCCGAGAAGAGTGCTCACTTTGGGCTCGGACTGGGTGACAAATGCTGGGTTACGAGCGGCATCTCTGTCTGGGAACGTCTTCACGGCAGGCCGCGTGGGTGGTGCCCTGTGACGGTGTGTGAGCCCTCCCCGGAGCCACGTGGGCTCCAGGAAGGGGGAAGCCAAGTTACCCCAACAGTCCAAGCGGGCCCGTCGGTAGGAGGTGACAGGGAAGAAGACCGTACTTACAAAAATTTTCCATTTGTCTTGGATCCGATCAGGACAATCTGCTCCGATTCGACCCGTGAGATTTTGCCGTGGAACCAGGGCATTTTCTCGTGGGCCGTGGTGGCGATCAGCTTCTCCAGCTGTGGTTTCTGGCTGATAATGGCCTGCTCCAGAGCCTGGCCCTGCCGCGAGGAAAAGGGGGCAGAGAGGTACTGAGTAAAAACATGTAAGAGTGTCAGAGATCATTTCCGATCCGTCTTAAGTTCTGACGTGGTCATTCGTTCATTCACCACATAAAACCAGTAAGATCCTTGTATAGGAATTAAATACCTTCAAGTATGTAAGTGACAACGCAGATTTTAGAGCCTGGCCTTTTAAAGCCGGATGGGGCTTCAGAAACTGTCCGGCATCATCCGTGAGGTGCAGAGGACAGGCCTCCTGCCCTCCATGGATGGCAGCCCAGCACTGACCCTGTGGTTCTGCGTCACAGCCCGGCCCTGCCCGACACCTCAGAAGCCCTGGGATGTGAACCACAAGGGAGACGTGGTTTTCCTGTCTCCTCTGAGCTCTCACTCTCTGTCTGTACCTGCAGGACATGTGGCCACAGGGCGTGGAGGACCCACAGGGCGTGGGACCATGACAACAGTGGAAAACAAAAACGGGAGGGGGCCGACGGCTGGGTGGGTTCCCTTCCCCACCGTGCTCAGCGGGCGGGGGAGAGGTTTCTCCGCAGCCATAAACGAAGACCCCAGTGTGGATTATTGGAAATTAGAAAGAAGACCAGAAGAAGTAAAAGTAACAGTATAATGAACCCAGGGGCGCCTGGGCGGCTCAGTCGGTTAAGCGTCTGCTTTGGGCTCAGGTCAGGATCTCGCAGTCCGTGAGTTCGAGCCCCGAGCGGGGCTCTGTGCTGATAGCTCGGAGCCTGGAGCCTGCTTCCGATTCTGTGTCTCCCTCTCTCTCTCTCTTTGCCCCTCCCCTGCTCACACTCTCTCTCTCGAAAATAAATAAACATTAAAAAAATAAAAATATATATATAATGAACCCAAGCTAGGGGGTGGAAGGGAGGCGGGAAGATAGGCGGGAGCTGAGATGCAAAGTGGGTCAGACTGCACAGATGGCCTGAGAAACAGCAGCTCTGCGTGAGAGGGTGCAGCCCACAGTGGCGTCCCAAACACCGCCAGTCGAGGTCTGGGCGCAGGAAGAAGGCGGCCCGAAAGGGTACCGGCTGCGTGAGTCCCCTCACACGTGATATTCTGGAAAAGGCTACACTGTGGGACAGATGGCTGGTGGGGGGCTGCTGGGCGCCGGCCGGGGGGGGGAGGGGCAGCAGACCCTGATTGGGGTGGGACCCACACGGTGCGGGGTGTTGGTCAAAACCCTAGAAATGTATGTCTGACAAGGTTCGTGTTACTGTGCCTGAATGACCAGTCCACAGATCTGCTGCATCTGACTTTGCAAAAAAAAAAAAAGTAAATCAGATGGCCTGGGGCACGTCCACTCCACGCTCATGACAACGACCGCACACAGAGTCCTGCTCCCTGCGTGCAAGGTGACTTCGGCGCAGGTTGTATTCAAGGGCAGAAAGCAGTCACTGCACACGACCCTCAGAAAGGCTGTGCCGCACACGTCCGTGTGCAGGGGTCGGCACCCCCAGTGCAGGACGCGCACATCCGGGGAACGAGAGAGAAAGGGCTGAACGCACGGGGCCGAGCAGGAGACCGTCAACCAGCCCGGTGGCTCCTGACATCGGGTGCTGTTGACAGTGAGGCTGGGACCCGGCGGTCCCAGCCCCTGGGGCCTTTCCGGATGACAATCTGTCGATACGTGTGAATTGAACCATGCACCCTTCCCTGCGGCCACACCAACGAGCTCAGGGTCACCCGCCTAGAGGCTGAGAAAGATGGGCAGGGGCACGTCACTGGCGGATTACGTGCCCGTCCCCAGGGCACCGGGGATGTAAATTGTGGGGCGTGGGAGCCGGCGTCAGGGGCCAAGCCCGGGCTGCTGGAGCTCCGGCTCTGCTCGTCCGGAACGTTCTGCGACCGAGCCCCCGGAGCCGTAAAATCAGGAGCCCATCCATGGGCGCAGAGCGACCCCGTCAGGTCCGCGCACACGGCTGACGCCGCGGCGACCGTCTGGAGGGGCCCCGAGGGATCCGGTGGCCGGCGACCGGCATCGCCGGCAGGCGGGGTGCCCCCCGAGGAGGGGCGCTGTCCCCCAGCGGCTGGGCGTGGGCGCTCACCTGCAGGTTCCAGGTCTGCCTCACGTACTCCCGGATGAGGCTCTCCTTCAGGTCCTCGAACGGGCCGGTCTTGGGCTGCACGCCGGGCGGCCGGTGGAAGGGCTTCTTGAGGAGGCAGACGAGGCCGTCGCACTCCTGGGAGTGGTACTGGCACAGCTCGGCGGGGCTGCCGTGAGCCCTGCCGCCCGCGATGGCGTACGTGCCGTTGAGCTCGCGCTCGATGGTGTAGTGGTGCGCCTTCCTCCCGTGCGCCACGGACAGCGCGAAGCCGCCCAGGTAATTGCGGCTCTGGCGCAGCAGGTACAGCCCGTCGCTCATGCCCCCCTGCACCAGGTAGTCCTCTGCCTCCTCCCGGGTGATGTTGCCAAAGAAGAAGGGCAGGTGGTTGGCGTTGTCGGCCGCCACGCCTCCCGCCATGCCGGCGCCTCCCCGCCACGGGCCGCGGGCGCACGCGGGGGTCCTCCTGGCAAGAGAAGATGGGACATCGGTCAGGACGCGAGCAGCAAGGACGGTCGCAGAACCACGGCCCCTCTGGAGCCCGGGCCAGGCCCTCCCGGTGGGGCCAAGAGCTCTTCCCTCCAGGGGCCTGGGGGTCCTCCTTCCAAACACACCGCCTCGGCGCCGAGCCCCAAAACACAGCACGGGACAAAGGTGACCCCATTAACTTCCTCTTCCGGTCGGGACAGAGAAGTCTAAGACACGCTACAACGGAAAGTCTCGTTGCAAGACGGCTCAGGCGCTGGCCCCATGGCCTGCAGGTGCCCGGCCCGGCACCCTCTCCAGACGGGGACAGTCATGACGGTCACGCAGTGCAACACAGACCTGGGCGCTGGGTCTACTGCGTCTCGTCTGGTAGACGGACACCAGACGGCTGAAGGAGCAGCCACATTCACACACGTAGCACCAAGGCCGCACGCACCTCGGCTCACGGGCCTTCGGCCTGGGCAGGGGGAGGGCCAGCCGCTGCCCTGGGGCATGAAGACAGACAACCTGTCAGGGCCCCTGGCCTCGGACGCCACGCTGTCCCCTCCCTGTCCTCCTCCAGACCACATCCAGGCACTAAAGAATCCAGGATACTAAAGAAACGGTGCAGGTTCCACATTCGACAAGGACACCCGTCACCAAGATGGCACTGAACAGACACACGCACTTCAGGAATGGGGTGGATGCTGGAAAAGAGAAGGGTCTCCGCGTTGCCAATCCCCAGATACCCAAAGCAGTGTGTATTTTAACCAAAAGGGCCTGTCACGCATGGAGAATTATCTAGGCGACCCCATCCGTACATCCAGGGAGGAAAGCGCGTGCCCCTGCACGTTGCACTCAGGTGTAGACAGTCACACACACACACACGATGATGGGAGACAGCTTCTCCACCATGGGTTTTCCTACACGTCGCGATAAAGCATCAGAATAACTGCCTGGGGTGCCTGGGGGGCTCAGTTGGTTGGGCAGAGCCCCTGACTCTTGGTTTCGGCTCGGGTCGTGACCTCACGGTTTGTGGGTTCAAGCCCCTTGTCAAGCTCTGTGCTGACAGCACAGAGCCTGCTTGGGATCCTCTCTCTCACTCTCGCTGCCCCCCCCCCCCCACAAAATAAATAAACTTAAAAAAAAAAAAAGAATACATGCCTGACGGAGGGAACCTTTTTCTGGGGGTGTGATTCGCCAAAGGGGACACTGCCTGGGGACCTCAGGGTTGACACATTTGGCCGGTGGTGGTGGTGCGGGGTTCTGACAGCAGAGATGGCTCCTGCAAGGACAGCTTAGGGCACGTTCTCGGACTATTTAATTTGCGGAATGAACAGTGTCTGTGATGCCCTGTTCCTGCACCCCCACCACCCACCCAGGGCCTTCCCCTGGTCTCCGACCTCCTCTGCACAACACAGGCTGCCTGGCTCCAGCCATCGTCCCCGTGAGCTCACGGCCACACGGCTGTTCTCAGCCCTGCTTTTCGGACACCAGCTCTGGCTCACTTGGCAAACCCCAAAGGCTGTGCGTCTTCACTCGGCCCTCGTCCGGGCTGCTCCCGCTGCCGAACCAGGTACCTGCGGTGACTTCCCGCCGTGCACCTTCCTCCGTGTGCCCATCGATGCAGCCCCCCTCCCCACCACCCAGCACCTGCTTCCAGGCTAAATCTGCCTTTTCTTCTGACCCCAGGGAAAGTCTGTAGCTCAAACTGTGTTTAACGCCCATCAGGATAGTTTTCTCAACAGTGCCTAGAAACGCTACCTAATGGGGTGCCTGGTAGCTCAGTCGGTTAAGCGTCCGACTTCCGCTCAGGTCACGATCTCGCGGTCTGCGAGTTCGAGCCCCGCGTCAGGCTCTGGGCTGATGGCTCAGAGCCTGGAGCCTGCTTCCGATTCTGTGTCTCCCTCTCTCTCTGCCCCTCCCCCGTTCATGCTCTGTCTCTGTCTCAAAAATAAATAAACATTAAAAAAAAAAAAAAAGAAACGCTACCTAATGCTTGCTAGTTCAATGTTCCCAGTTCTTTCTCTACACGTGCAAAACCACTTTATTCAAAAGCTTTATTCAAAGAAACAAAGAGGGCCTTTGGGCGGCCCACACTGGACCCCCTAAGCCCCCGACCTCGGCCTGAGCACCTGCACAGGTACCTTCCAGGGAGGTGAGGCTTCAGGGTGTTGTGTGGCCAGCTTCTCAAAACACAACAGCATCACTTGCTCCTCTGGGGCCAATTTGTGACACGGGTTCAACGTGCATTTCATAATAGAAAAATGTTTCATGACACGAAATCTTATTTTGTGATGCCTGGGGCAGCACCTCCCCCTTTGCTGATTAATTCCTGCCCCCTATGGTTCATCTGCACGGGTGACAATCCCTCCCCCCTCCATGGCTCATCTGCACAGGTGACCATCCCTCCCCCCCCCCCCCATGGCTCATCTGCATAGATGACAATCCCTCTCCCTCCCACCCATGGCTCATCTGCACAGGGGACAATCCCTCCCCTCCCATGGCTCATCTGCACAGGTGACAATCCCTCCCCCCCCACAATGGCTCATCTGCACAGGTGACAATCCCTCCCCACCCCCCATGGCTCATCTGCATAGATGACAATCCCTCTCCCTCCCACCCATGGCTCATCTGCACAGGGGACAATCCCTCCCCTCCCATAGCTCATCTGCACAGGTGACAATCCCTCCCCCCCCCAATGGCTCATCTGCACAGGTGACAATCCCTCCCCCCCATGGCTCATCTGCACAGGGGACAATCCCTCCCCTCCCATAGCTCATCTGCACAGGTGACAATCCCTCCCCCCCCCAATGGCTCATCTGCACAGGTGACAATCCCTCCCCCCCATGGCTCATCTGCACAGGTGACAATCCCTCCCCCCCCATGGCTCATCTGCATAGATGACAATCCCTCTCCCTCCCCCCCATGGCTCATCTGCACAGGAGACAATCCCATCCCTCCCCACCCCACCCCGCCATGGCTCATCTGCACAGGCGAGGCTCAGTCAACACACCATGACTTCCTGCTGAGGGTGATCCCTGTTTCGTCCCCACACCAGTGTGCTGGCTTTGGGACCGAGGTGGAGACCGGTGTTCACGGCCCCATCTGTGTGTCTGGAACTGTCCCGGGCACATGGCAGGTGGCCAGAAATACTGGTTGATTAATATGAGCAGATTTCAAGATAGTGCAGAGTGATCTCGTTTTGTCTTTGAAAGCTCATGGGCACACACACAGGTAACATGTACGCGCCAGGAGCGGCTGGGAGGTTGGCGGGTGGCTGTGCCCCTCTCTTCTCGGTCCAAACCCCTGCGCTGTCCTCTGCTCTCCCGCCGACGTCCTCGGCCTGGCCCGTACTCCCACGCCCTTGCTAACGTCGCCACGTGGCCAAACCCAAGGTCACCCCTCCGGCCCTCTCTGGTTTGAGCTTCAGGCAGCACCAGAACGGGCCCAGTGCCTCGACTTCAGGGGGTCAGCCTCTATATTCTTTGCTGACCCCTGATGCCGTGGCTCCTTATCTGCTTATTAATCTGCAACCCAGGGCCGGGGCTGGGTCTCCAACTGCATCTCTCCCTGCACGGCCTCCTCCCCACCCCCCGCCACCAGCATGGCCACCTGTGTCCCCCGAGCTCCTGACCTGAACTGCTCACCTGACATGTCCTCCCGAGTGTCCGACAGGCGACCAACCTTCACGTGCCCCCGAGGGGACTTGGGGTGCGTCCCGTCCTCCTGGGGAAATGACGCCGACCCTAAGCAGCTGCTGAGGACGAGACCCTAGAGTGTCCAGACCCCTCCCTGTCACGGCGCACTGACCTACACTGATCCAGAAGATGGCGTGCTTGCTCTCGGGTGCGTCCGTCCCGTAAGGAAGCAGTGAGCTCCGTGCACGAGGCGGGGCCGGGTCTCCAGGGAGCCCCCATCAGCTTTCCTTTCCATACATCCCAAAGCCACGACTTCTCACCATGTCCCCAGACCACCCTGGTGGCAGCCACCGCCTTCCATGCACATCGATGGGTCTCCCCCCACCTGCCCTGCTCCTGGTCTGCTCTGATGTCGGCAAGCCATCTCCCTGTCCCCCGTCACATCCCAAACTCTTCCCTGGTTTGGCTCGAGCCTCTCCTCATCTTGCCCCCTTGCACCCGCGCTCGCCACGTCGGGCCACGCCGCCCTGTCCTGATGTGCCGGGGCCTTTCCTGTCCCCGGCTGCTGCACGTCCCCCTGGCTGGTCTTCTCGGCCCACGTCACCTCCTCCGAGAGGTCTGTGCTGATGACACGCCGCCATTCATCTTCATCCCATGAAGGGTTTGTCTCCTTCATCGCATGCACCACCAACCAGCTCTTCCTGCCCTCACACGGGAGCTCCAAGGTCTGGAAGTGTTGACCTGCACCCCTAACACCCTGTGCCTTCCCGGGGGCTCCCAAAATGCCTGTTAAACGGGAACGTGCTCGTCTCTCCTGTTTGGAGTTTCCACGGGGAACGCACGCTGTGCACAACACAGACTCCCCACGTGCAGCTGCCGCTTTGCTCTCTGGACGGGTCTGCTAGAACAGGGTCTCTCAGCGGACCCCCTGCCTCTCCTCCTGCAGCCCGGACCCCCCGTCTGCCCGCAGGACACCCAGAATGCTTCCGGTCCTGCTCCCCCAGACGCCCGTCCGGTGCTCGCTCGCGGCTCCGCTCTCGGTTCACCGTCCTCGCGGCCTTGACGTTACTTCTAGGGCGTCCGCCCTCCTGGTCACTTTGCCCGTGCGATTCCACTTCCCCCAAGACCCTCTTCAAAGTGTGGCCAGCTTGGAGGCTGCCAGCGCGGGGATCGACCCACACGGGGGGCGCGGGCCACTCCCGGGTCTGCCCTCGGTATCCCGGTGTGACACGGCCGGCCTCAGCACGCCGGTATTCACGCTGGGCTTCCGGCTAACAACAGCGGCCCCGTTCACGCGTCCCCACCCTCGACGCACACGCCAACACTGCCCTTTACTCCTCACACTCCTGTTGGTTCCTCCCGTCCATCTGTCACCTGGCAGCTCAGGGTTTCCCAACGTTTGGGCTGGACCCTTCTGTTCCAGGGGCTGTCCTGTCCATGACAGGCTGGCCTCCACTCGCCGACAGTAGTACACCCCAGTTCCCCAAGTGCGACAACCCCAACCGTCTCTAGGCGTTTCCGAATGTTCCCCGGGGGCAATGTTCCCCGGGTCCCCCGACGGGAGACCACCGTGTTCGCGGTTTTGGCCTGCTCACAAACGTGACCTGTTCCTTCCGTTCCATGAGCATCCTCGCCCGTACGTCCGATGTTCACACCTCCCCTTGTGTGGTTCCCTAGCACCATCACCGTGAGCAAAGGGCAGGGCAGGGCAGGCCGGAAGAGAGTGGAGTCCGTGGACGTAAAGGAGCCCAGGGACCTAGCTTGCCGGCGCTTCGGCACATGACTCAGCACCGCGGCACTAAGCTTGGGCCGTTCCCGGCACAAACACCAACCAGAAGCACAAAGAAACGCAAAAACATGGCCCTACACAGACCACCAGAAGGACCCTCGTGTGGAGCGTGAGGCCAGACAAGGAGGCAGGGCGTCGCCTTATCAAGCTTCAGCTGGGAATGGGGTGTCAGGACGCTCACATTTTTCACCGCCCTGCGTGCGCCCACAAATGACCACACAGACACGGAGAGCGTAGGCTGGGGGCTGCAACTAGGTTCCAGTGAGGAGGCGAATTGTCAACGTGGAATCTGTGAATAATGAGGACTGACTACGGGATCTCTCACTCCTCACCTCCACTGCAAAGGCCCATCCTTGCGGCCAGAGACGCACAGTGTTGCTTTGGGATAAGACTATGTTCTCAGGGGCGCCTGGGTGGCTCAGGTGGTTGAGTGTCCAACTTTGGCTCAGGTCATGATCTCATGGCTCGTGAGTTCGAGCCCTGCGTCGGGCTCTGTGCTGGCAGTGCAGAGCCTGCTTTGGATCCTCTGTCCTTCTCTCTCCGTCCCTCCCCTGCTCATTCTTCCTCCCTCCCTCTCTCTCTCTCTATCCCTGAAACAAAAGTCTATGTTCTTAAACTTGTTATTCTTGTTCCCTAAACCCATGTTCATTTCAGTGCTTTGAGCCTTGGTGTAGGAACAGAAGAGGTGGCCTGTGTCTCTGTACCTCTGTTTTTCTTAAGCCCCATCTGTCCTGGGTGTCAGAAGCCCGGACAAGTGCTTCAGGATGTCTGCTTTTCTTAAGACCCACTGAGCCGTGGCTCCTACAGGTGCTGAACCTTCGACCACAGGGTGCGTCTCCTTCCACTTCCTGCAGAGAACATCTCCAACAGCACTTAGCACGCTGAGGGGGTGGGTTTCGCGTCACTGGGCCCCAGAGCCTCCCCATATCATATGGACGGAGGCAACAGCGGCAGCGATTAACGGCGCTCTGGGGAGACATTTGTGGACAATCTCTGCCATAGCCCCGCCACGGAGGGGAACAAAATCAGAAAGATGCAGAAAAGTAACAAAAGACCCTGGCGTATCACACTCAGAGGCACACGGCCGCCTCGATGCAAAGCAGCCGTGATAGAGATTTGCCTGGGAATTTCCTCTGTGGCTTCAAGCTGAGAGAATTAAGTGTGGGGCTTGAGTAAAAGGAACAACCTCACAGTTCGGTGAATTTGCATAAGAGGAAAGAGTCCAGCCTTCAGGGACAACAGGGCTTCCTGGGGGCTGGGCAGGGGCTGGCCGATTAGTCACAAGAGACGGCCAGGCTGGGGCGGGCACAGCGGGGCTGCCCCCGAAGTCCCCACAGACGACCACCCTTGGCGGGTCTGCAGGGAGCCGTGGGCGGTGCCTTCTGCGTGCAGGATCTGGCCACGTGGAAGGCGACGCGTGGACACAGATGCCGTGGCTCCCGGCCCGAGTCAGCCCTGTGTCCACCAGCCCGCCCTCGGTGAGACCGCCCCGCGGTACTGTCCCCAGCCTCCCCGGGGCCTGCCGTCCAGCCACACCGCTGCTCGTCCGAGACAGAACCACACAGAGCGATCTCTGCCAAGCATTCCCCGATCTGGGTTTGCAGGAAAGCACATTTCTTAGAATAGAGGCACACGTTTCAGAAATAAAACGTAAGTCTAAGGCTGGCTGGACAGAGTGACTTTTTGCTAATGTCTACAGGTGAGGAGAAGTGTCAACACTGGAAAATATCATCCAGACCTTCAAAGCAGAGTTCTCTGGCCACACGTCAAGAGCTGGAAGCCACTACCGGCCCATCAGGGAGAGGCTGATGTGGCTCAGCCAGCACCCGGCTTCTCAGGCCCCACAAGGGAACCTCGCTCTGGGCCATCCCGATGCTTCTCCGCTGATGCGGCCGCACAAATCGCAGCTCTTAGGCTCTCATGTCAACACACAGGCTAACTCTCGACATTCGTGGTTGCAACTAAGCGAGCAGCCCACCTCAAGCGATTTAACGTCAAAACAGAAATCACTGAAGGTATATTTATTTATTTTGAGAGGGAGAAAGAGCAAGGGAGACGCAGAGGACAGTCAGAACCCTGTGCCGAGCCTGCCGATGCCCGGGCCCAGAAAACCCGCTCCACCTTCCCCGGGGAGGGAGGGCTACCCCCGCGGCCTGTCCGCGGGGGCTCCGGGCTCACGCAGACGTGCGCCTCACGGGTGGGGCTCCTGAATGAGGACGCTTGCTTGTTCACAGGTGAGCTGGTGCCTAGCCAAGAATCCGTCAACACAGGATGACGTCCAAGGTGTCACCGGGTCACATCCCGCCCTGCTCTCCTGAGGAGGGAGAGGGTGGGGTTGCAGCCAGCAGGTCCCAGGACGTCCCGGCCCAGCCACTGTGGCCCGAAGGCACCCTGGATGTGGCTGGCAGCTGTCCCCGGCCTCTCTGCAGGGCAGACCACACAGGGAAGCAGGACCGGCCGGAAAACAGCCACGGTTTTCCACGGTCCCGCCCCAGGTGATGCGCAGGGAGACCCTGGTCACCCCACAGACGCGTGGCTTCTCCTGTCCCGTCCGCAGGGGCCTGGCTGAGGCTTTCAGCTTCTGGACACTCTTTCTTACGTTCCCGTCCCCGCACCTCATTCACACAAACTGCAGGGACCCTGCAGCTGCCAGAGAACCCGGACCACGTGATTTCAACCCACCGGGACGCGCTAACGTGGGCTAAGACATCTACGGCAAGTGCTTCTCAGTACACACCCAAAATCACTATGACTGTTTTCTTTTCTTTTTTTAATGTTTACTTATTTTTGAAAGAGAGAAAGACACAGAGAACGAGCAGAGGAGGGGCAGAGAGAGGGAGGGAGACTCAGAATCTGAAGCAGGCTCCAGGCTGTGAGCCATCAGCACAGAGCCCGATGCAGGCCTTGAACTCACGAGCCATGAGATCATGACCTGAGACGAAGTTGGATGCTTCACCAGCTGAGCCATCCAGGCACCCCCCAACCCTAAGCTATTTTAAGTATCAAATTCCCCTACAAGGCCGGACCACGTAGGAGAGAAACACTAGAGGAATCTTAGCAGGATGGCAATTCCCAGCAGGGGGCTGGCAAGGCTGAGCAGCTACAGTCTCCAGGTCAGCAGGGCCGGTGTGCAGGGTCAGGGTGCGGGCGCCAGCTCTCCTTGGGCCCTGTCCCAGGTCTCCTGGCAGACGGCCATCGCGCACCGGCGGGAGACATAACTTTCCACCTGTCTCGGGTTGCGACACGCATCTGCTGCGTACTCACGCCTCTGTGTCGTGAGCACGACTTTGGATTTCACACTCAAGGCTGTGCTGTCTCCCGGAACACCCAACATGGAGACACACCCTGTCCCGACACCTGGAGCCGCAAGGAGTCGGTGGACGGTTTACTTAGGTGTGGCCAGGAGACTCACAGGGATGTGTCTGCAAAATTAACTGAAGCCGACTGTGCCCCAGACCTACAGGAGGGACAGCTCTGCGCAAGAAGCATCGGCATGCCACGGAGGATCGACCCGATTGAGCCGCAAAGAGCCTGGGTGTGCACCATTCGTGCCGTGAGAGGGACAGTGACCCAGATGGCGGGATAGCAAGGGGAGGCTCGCAAGCACTCGCTCGCGGGGCGTCGGCTGACCTGCCTGCATCACGAAAGGTAGTGGTGCCCAAGCTCACAGACCTGGCATCGGGCTCCAGAGGCCAATGCCCTCCCAAAGGACACACGGGTAGTCACGGTAGAGCCAGGCTGGAGGCCAGCCCTTCCTTAGCTGCAGCCCTTGGAGGCCCTCTGAAAGACAGAGACCAAATTGAGGGTTGACGGAGGGAGGTGGGTGGGGGATGGGCTGGATGGGGGATGGGGACTAAGGAGGGCACTTGTGATGAGCACTGATGTTGTATGCAAGTGATGAATCCCTGAATTCTACTCCTGAAACCAATATTGCACTCCCTGTTAACGAACTACGATATAAATTTAAAAAAAAAAAAAAAAAAGAAAGAATATTTGAAAAACACAAAAAAGAGATACAAATGGAAAAGTCAAGGCCCCACTGGGACTTGCCGAATCACAGCTGTGGGGGCTGGGGCCCAGCGAGTCTGTGATTCCACAAGCTCAGGTCTGAGAACTCCAGCCCAGCAACGCCATCCACGTAGCTGCACAAGACAAAAATCGAAGCCCGGGCAGTACCTTCTCTTCTCTGTGTTGCTGGAAGCAACACATCAGTCAGTCTACCCATTTCACCGGCCACCCTTCCAAACACGCCCACCCTTCCAACAAAACCTGAGCCCTCCACTTCTCTGCTGTTGGTCCACCGTCATCCACCCTCTCATCTCATGACCGACCAGCTGGTCCCCCCATCGCTCCCACTGGGCTCTCTCAGTGCAGTACCCTCAGATGCTCCCAGACCAGCCAATCCCCCTCAAGGTAAACCCCATGCCTTTCTTTCGCAGCGCTGACCACAGTCCTGACTTCATATCCGAGCATGAGTATTGGATGAATGCCTGCCTCCCTGAGGGCAGAGATGGTTTCTATATGTCTCTTTTACTTGTTTTTTAAATTAAAAAAAAAAAAAATTGTTTTAAGTTCATTTCTTTGAGAGAGACAGACAGCACGAGCGGGGAGGGGCAGACAGAGGCAGAGAGAGAGAGAGAGAGAATCCCAAAGCAGGCTCCGTGCTGCCAGCGCAGAGCCCGATTCAGGGCTCAAACCCACGAAACCCCGCGATCATGACCCGAGCCAAAACCAAGAGCTGGATGCTTAATTTGCCTTAGCCACCCAGGCGCCCCTTCCTCTACTTTTTAAATAAACTTTAAATTTTAGGATGTGTTTAGATTTACAGAAAAATCGCAAAGATAGTACAGAGTGTCCATATACCCCACCTTTCTCCTGTTAACATCTTATATGCCTACGGTACATCTCTCACTATTGAACCAACAGTGACACGTTATTGTTAACTAAAGCTCATACTTCATTCCTTTCTTTGGATTTCCTTCGTTTTTACCTAATGCTTTCTTTTTTATGTGCCAGGACCCCACCCAAGACACCACTCTGTATTTAGTTCTGATGCCTGCTCAGGCACCTGTGGACTGTGACATGTTCTCAGACCTTCCTTGTTTTAAATGACCTTGACAGTTTCAAGGAATACTGCTCAGGTAGTTTGTAGAACGTTCCTCACCTGAGTTGTCTGATGTTTGTCCCATGGTTAGATCGCAGTTGGGTGTTTTGGGGAGAGAGACCCCACAGGGGAAGGTGCCATCTGACCCATCAGATGGAGGGTACATGCTCTCAACATCACCTGTCACCGTTAATGTTAATCTTTACCATCTGGAAGAGGGGTGCCTGTTGGGTTTCTCCACTGTAAAATTGTTCCCCCACCCCATCCCTTCCATCCCACTCCTTTCGGAAGGAAGAAACTCTGTGCAGCCCACGCTTCGGGAGAGGGAAGGTATGTTCCACTTCCTTGAGGGCAGAGTATCTTCATAAGTTGTTTGGACTTCTTCTGCAGGGTAGACTTGTCTATTCCCCCCACCCCCCTTGTATTTATTTAGTTGTGTATCCAAAACTACTTTATTCTGCTGCTCACACTGTTCTGGCACGGCCACTGGGCACCCTTCCAGCTGCTGCCTTTGTCCTTCTCAAATGGCTCTATCATTGTGGTTTTTGTTTTGTTGGGGGACATTTCCTTATTTCTGGCATTAAAGATACCACAGGTGTCTCTAGTATGTTACCTACTCCACTCCTAGCCTATCATTTCTCTCTTCCTTGGGACTGAGAGTGGTATTCGAAACCAAGATCTGGGCACAAAGTGTGCTCACTGCTACTAGGACGTCACTGTCTCTAGACCCTCTCAGATGACAGAGAAAGTATACATATAAGTATACCTAACCTGTATACGTACACACATCTGAAGTATTTCTCTATATATCCGTCTCTATCTATGTTAACCTAAACATCAAGTCCTCCTGTTATCTCCATCCCTCTGCTTCTACTTTCTGAAAGAGAAAATTGTTGAAAACTGATATAATTTCCTCCTTCAATGTATGATATATTTCGTCAATGAAACCACAGGAGCATGGTGCTTTTTGTTTTTCAGGTAGGGAGGAGGCTATTAATTACTGACTTAACTTGAAAAGAGTTTGCAACTTTCAGGAATTAGCCTATTTCATATACACCGCCACATTTGTGAGGACAGAATTTTCCACAGTATTTGGTTATTGTCTCTTTGATGTGCACAGAATTAGCAGTGATGACGTCTCTTTTATTTCTGATACCGGTAATTTGTGTCTTCTCTATTGTTTTCCTGTTTTCAATTTCAAGGATTTCTGCTCTTGTTTTAATTATTTCCTTTCTTCGTCTTGCTTTAGGCTTTATTTTCTCTTTTATTTTGCAGTTTTCCAAGGTAGAAGCACAGGTTATTGATTTTACATCTTCCTTTTATCTAATAGATGCATTTACCTCTATAAATTTCCTTCTAAGCACTATTTTGGCTGCATCCCACAAATTTTGATAAGGGGTATTTTTATTTTTATTCTGTGGGAACACTTTTACATTTCCCTTTACACTTCTTTGACCCACTAAGTATTTAGAAGTCTGTTGTTTAATTTAAAAATATTTGGGGGGGCGCCTGGGTGGCGCAGTCGGTTAAGCGTCCAACTTCAGCCAGGTCACGATCTCGCGGTCCGTGAGTTCGAGCCCCGCGTCAGGCTCTGGGCTGATGGCTCGGAGCCTGGAGCCTGTTTCCGATTCTGTGCCTCCCTCTCTTCTGCCCCTCCCCCATTCATGCTCTGTTTCTCTCTGTCCCAAAAATAAATAAAAACGTTGGAAAAAAAAATTAAAAAAAAATATTTGGGGATTTTACAGAGGTCTGTTACTGATTTCTAGGTTAATTCCATTGTATCCTGAAAACACAATTTATATTATTTTATATTCACATAAATTACACATTATTTTTGATTCATACACATTACGTAAGAACTTATGTTACCATACGTTTTCCAAGAACACTCTCTATCTTGATGGATGTTCCATATGAGTTTGAGAAGAATGAGTATTTTTCTCTTGTTGGATTGAATATTTTATGAATGTTGAGTAGATCAACAGGGTGGAAGGTGCTGCTCAGGTCACGTGTACCGTTATTGATTCTCTACCTACTTAGTCTATCAATTACTGACAGAAGGTGATGGAGATCTCCAACTACAACAAGGGATTTGCCTATTTTCTTTTCGGTGCTATCAGTGTTTGCCTTGTGTATTTTGATGTCCTTTGTTAAGTGCATACATGTTTAAAATTGTTCTATCTCTTTGGATAAGTGATTCCTTTATTGTTAAGTAACACTCCTCTTTATCCCTGATGGTCCCATTTTCTGAAGTCTGTTTTATTGAAAGTTAATATAGCTATTCCATCTTTATTTCCAGTGGTGCTAGCATGGAATATCTTTCTCCATTCCTTTAGTATTAATCCACATATGTCTCTACATTTAAGATAAGTTGTTTGTTTTTTTTTTTTTTTTTGCAACGGGTGGGTCACGTTTTTTGATCCACTTTTATAAACTTTGTACTTTAACTAGGGTACTTAGACCATCTGCATTAAAAGCGATTACTGATTTAATTGGATTGATATCTAACATGTTCCTAGCTTTTTTATTCATAGAATTTGCTCTTTACTCTCCTCTTTTTCTGCTTTCTCCAGTTTTAATCAAGCATCTTACATGATTCCATTGTAGATGCTCCCAGCATATCTATGCCACTATGCCACTTCACATACAGTAGAATTACCTCCTGACAGCTTCCTGTTCTTCCCTCTGAACATCTGTGACAATACCACCATTCATTTCACTCACACGTGAGAATCATTCCGTACACAGTTACTTGTACTACTTTAAATAAATACCTGCCTTTTAGATCAATGAAGAATAAGAAAAGTAAAATATTTTATTTTACCTTCATTTTTTCCTTTGCTGATGCTCTTCCATTCTTCGGGCAGATCCAACTTTCAGATCTATACCTTTTGCCTTCTGTCTGAAAAATTTTTTTTACATTTTTTTTGTAAGGCCAATCAGCTAGTGGCAAATTTTCTTAGCTTTTGTTTGTCCAAGAAAGTCCTTATTTCTCTTTTGCATTTGACGGATACTTGAGCTGGATATAAAATTCTAGGTTGGCACTTGTGTTTTTTTTTTCTTTTTTAACATTTACAATATTTCAAAAGGGCAGTTCTGGTTTGCACGGTTTATGATAGAAAATCTCCTATAAATAACTCTTACCCCCTGTTCCTCTGTGCTTAGGGTCTCCACCCCTCTCTGGCTTTTTTTCAAGATTTTCTGTCTCTAGTTTCTTTCTTTCTGTGAGTTTTCTGGATCTGTGTTGTGGTGACTGCATGTTCCCTTCCCTTTTAGTATGCCTAGTAATTTTTTGCTGAAACCTGGAGTGTTTTGATTTTTTTTTTGACAACCTGTTTTTTTGGCTGTTGAAAACCTAGATGTGTTGAATCAGGTAATATGAACTGAAGTGAATGGACTCGTAGTGTGAGGATTTACATTACCATCCTAGGATTTCTGTAGCTGCAGGTGCCAGACTTCACATTCTTCTGTGCCCTGTTTGTGTGTCCCCCATTGCCTTTGGGTTTCCCCTGAGCCCTCCTGCTCAGAAGAGTACATGTCCTGTAGTTCTTTCCTCTGCCCGCCATCCACAGTTGTACCACACCCCACTGGAGGCAAGGCACGAAGGAAGGGGAGCACTCCTGGGGTACCTGGGGGGCTCAGTCAGTTGAGCATCTGACTTCAGCTCAGGTCGTGGTCTCTTGGTTCATGGCTTTGAGCCCAGCGTCAGGCTCTGTGCTGACAGCTCAGAGCCTGGAGCTTGCTTTGGATTCCATGTCTCCCCCTCTCTCTGCCCTTCCCCACTTATTCTCTCTCTCTCTCTCTCTCTCTCTCTCTCAAAAATAAATAAACATTTAATTTTTTTTTTTTTTAAGGAAGGGGAGCATTCCATAACAGCACACTAACCCTCAGGCTCTCCCTGAGCCAGGGCCATAAGGCTGTGATCTGCACAAGTGTTTTCTCCAGTGGTGTGGCTTTTTTTCTCAA
This sequence comes from Puma concolor, assembly GCF_028749965.1. NCBI lineage: Eukaryota > Metazoa > Chordata > Mammalia > Carnivora > Felidae > Puma > Puma concolor. The sequence continues at coordinate 4,014,732 of NC_141679.1, read as the reverse complement.
GCCCCACACTTTCTATCCTGCCTGCTATGTTCCAGTAATTTACTTGAAGCCTAATCCCCGTTAACCATGGGTGTGTGATTTTTTTTTTTTTTTTTGTCCTTCAGGTGACATAAGACGTCAGGAGGGCACTGGAGTAGGAGGAATCCCTCTTTTTCAATGGGGACACAGTGGTGACAAGATCTTCTCCCTGGACAAGAGCCTGTTATAGAGAAGGTTCTGGGTGCATTTTTTTTTATTTACTTAAATAAATTTTTCACTATATTGTAAAATAGTTCATTTATTTCAAAATCATGTCGTCCACAAAAATAGTCAAATCCAACTTGATTTTAAAAAATTATTACCCTAGGGGTACCTGGGTGGCTCAGTCAGTTAAGCATCCAACTTGAGCTCAGGTCATGAACTCATGATTTGTGAGTTCAAGCCCTGCGTTGGGCTCTGTGCTGATAGCTCAGAGCCTGGAGCCTGCTTCAGATTCTGTGTCTCCCTCTCTCTGCTCCTCCCCCGCTCGTGCTGTCTGTCTCTCTCTCTCTGAAGTAAATATTAAGAAAAATTAAAAAAAATTATTTCCCTATTTATATGAGAAAGAAACAAAATACAGCAATTCTCATGGTGTGTGGTAATGTCTTAAAAAATGACCCTGAACACTAAATTAGTGAATAGGAACCACTGCTTCTAGGGGAAGTACAGACTAGGTTCCTGGGGGTCTGTGGTCACACATTTCCATCAACTAATCAATGCACTGTCTTGTTCTTTTATAAGATGCTATATGTAAGTCTTAGATTCATCCTTTATCCATTTTTTCTTTTCTTTCCTTTTCTTTTCTTTCCTTTCCCTTTCCCTTTCCTTTCCTTTTCTTTTCTTTTTTTTTTAAGTAGGCTTCCCACCGAGAGAGGAACTCACCACGAGGCTTGAACTCATGACCATGAGATCAAGACCTGAGCTGAGATCAGGGGTCCGACGCTTCACCGACTGAGCCACCCAGGCACCCCTCATTCTTTATCCATGTTGAGGGACTTCCAGAATATTCACAAGGGCATCCATGGTCACAAATGAGACAGAAAAGTACAGGTTATTGTAAAAATCAGCACGGCAGTAGATAGATACTAATATGTGCAAAATTTATACCTCAATTAGTCTTAGCTCCTGATAACTCCGTCTTGCTGTATTTGTCGGCTCTAAAAAATTTCCTGGCATCTTCAGAACCATAGGTTTTACATACATGTATCAAAAATAAGTCCACGGCCTGCGACAAGTCTGTCTGGTCTGCTAGAATAGATGTTCATATTTGCTGTAGAAGAGCCACCAGGTAACACGGCAAGATCAGCATCATGCGCATAAATCAGTGCAGCAGAGTAAACAAGAGCATGAACGGCCTTTGCCCCAAAGGGCACCCGAGCTTGATTTGTCAGTCCTGCTGCTCCTTCACCAGCCCTCTGGTCTTGAGCAAATTACGGTCCACAAAAAGGACATAGCTTTCACCTTATTTGGAATGTTCTTTTAGGAGAAATAAGGGCAAAAAAATAGGTAAGATGGCAAAAAATGGCAACATTTGTTAATTATGAATGTGTTGGCACTTGTCTGTATTTGTAAATTTCCTTCCCAAAAGAGGGCTGTCAGGAAGAATAAATGAGGTCATGTCAGATCAAGACCTGGGGCTCCTGTTCTTCCTCCCCTTCCCTCTCCTCCCCTCCCCTCCCCTCCCCTCTCCTCTCCTTTCTTTTCCTTTCCTTTCCTTTCCTTTCTCCTTTTCTTTCTTTCTTTCTTTCTTTCTTTCTTTCTTTCTTTCTTTCTGTTTATTTACTTTTAGGGAGAGAGAGACAGAGTATGAGCAGGGGAGGGGTAGAAAGAGAGAGGGAGACACAGAATCTGAAGCATGCTCCAGGCCCTGAGCTGTCAGCACAGAGCCCAACGCGGGGCTCTAACCCACAAACCATGAGATCATGACCTGGGCCAAAGTTGGACCCTTCACCAACTGAGCCACACAGGCACCCCTCCCGTTCTTTCCTCCAGTCTGACCAGAAACAACCTGACTGCAGGGAAGGCTCTTGGCTACTGCTACAGCCCCAGCACCTAGTACTGTTCCTGGCTGGTGGCAAGTGGCCAATAAATCAATGTGCTGACCGGATCAAAGAGTCAACCAAGCAAACAGCCATGTTTGGCCATGTAGATCGGAGAGGCTGGCAGGAGCAAATAGTGCCACACGGATTTTTGGTCATTAAGAATAGCTCGTCTGTGTATTCTTACCTGTTCCTGAAGAAACTTAACGAAAATGCCAAACACTTAAGTTGCTCCGTAAGGTAAGTATCAAAACATCAGGTAGTTTGCGCGTTGACAGAGTGAAGAGGTCATGACCCCCTCCTCTCTGAAATAACCCCAAACAAGAACAGGAAGAGAAAGGCCACGGAATTAGCAGACACCCTCTAACCCCAAACGACAACCTGGGGGGAGCAGAGCCCAATGCAGTGAAGGCTCATTCCCAGAGCATGAAGGCCCTCAGGGCAGGTGGTCAAGGAAGGGACCCACCACAGACCTCAGACGAAGCCCGGAGAGCTGGGGCCCCCACAGCAGTGGGGGAGTCCACCATTTCTTAGGGTGGAGAGATTCTGAATGGCCAATTCTGAATTAAGCCAATTCCTCCTCTCTGTCTCTCTCTCTCAATCGCTCTCTCTCAAACCAATACATAAACTTTAAAACAATAAAGGTGACCAGCAATAGGAGAGACAGGGGGCAGGCATATAAAGAGCATTCCCCAGAACGTCCCAAGGGGCTGATGACATCATGGCCGCACGTTTGGCTGTGGAATCAAAGGACTCCATGGAATAATCCCGCAGTTAAAGCAGTGGCTTGAACCGGAGACACGAAAGCTAGTGGAGGAGACAGGGAGGCAAGGACAGCCGCCAGAAATAAGCCGGCAGAGGCAGGGGAAGCGGGAAAGAGAGCAGGCCCTCAGCTGTGAAGACAGCGATGGACAGAGTGGAGGCGCTCGAGGACGGTGAAAAGGCAAATCAACAAAACGTGAGGGAATGTAGCACGAGAACGGAAGGAGGACAACAGAGACCCCGAAGACGCAAGATCAGCCTTCCTGGAGAGGAGATGCTGGCCGAAGGGGTGGGACGCATGTTCAGAGCTTTAACGAAAGTACATTTCCAGAAACGAGAGGGCCTTCTGCCTGGACTCTCTCACCCGGGAGCCTATCAGTGAGGAGGGGTGGATGATCTCAGCCATCTCCCCGGCCGCCTTCCAGGCCCAAGGATGGGAGCCCACCTCGAGGGACACGCGGGCCAGCCGGGCTGGGGGCTGGCGCGCTGTGGGCAGGGAGCTTTGGATGCCTCCCCCGAGAAACAGAAGGCCCGAGCAGGGCTGTCTACACCACCTTCTCGACACCTGCTTTGCGATCTCTCCGGGCGTTTCCGAGCGGTACAGATGCCCTGCTCCCCCCACCCCCTGACACCGGCCCTGCCCTGCCTAGGTGTCCTCGTGCACTGAGGCTATGCGGTCTGCCTTCCTGAGCAAGCTGGATTAGCACAACAAAGAAAGTTCTAGACCAGAACCGAGATTCTCCACCCTGACTACAGCTTAGAATAGCCTGGGTGGTTCATTTTTTTTTTTTTTTTTTTTTTTAATAGTGCCTGGTGATGGAGTTCTAGCCCCAGATGACTGAGAAGCTCCAAGGCTGGGGCCCAGACGTCCGGACTGTTTGAAAGCTCTTCCCGGTGCCCAGCGTGGCCAGGCAGGGGTGGAGGGGCATCGCTGCTCTGGACGGAAGGCTCTGGAGCCCCCCGCCGACGCAGACAGAGCCGGCCATGGGAGAGAGCAGTAACACGGCTGGGGAGGTAGAGGAAAGAATCCGCTTTGCTCCGAAATCTAACGAGGCGATGTGTAGGCGGCGTCCAGGAAAAGGCGTGCAGCAAGCAGCATCTCACCCACATCGGCCGTGAACACAGCGATTCAGGTGAGGCACCTTGCCCTTGGCCGTCCCCGGCCGAGGGGGGCGCATGCGTGCGGCCAGGCCGGCGAGCTAAATTTAGGAAGCGTGTGTTGCTAGGCTTCCTGACCACAGGCTGAATCATGAAAGGAAGTTCTAGAATTCCCAAACCCTTCCGAAATGCTGCTCGCAGGCTGCCTTATCTCTGGCCAAGTTCAGCAGCACGGGAACCCCAGAAACGGACAAACTGCCCAGACGGAGGGGGAGGCGGGGCGGGCGCCCCGCTGGGGACGTCCCACCTGGCAGCACGGTCACCTGAGCAGTCCCCGGGGCCGCCCCAGGATGCCCGCCTCTCAGCTGGCCTCGCCGAGCCCACCGCGCATGCTCCCGGAAATTAAGACCTCGGCTTCTAGCACCACAAAGACTACAACGTGCGGAACATCCACACGGCCTTTTCTGCCTCCTGCCTTAGGAGGAACACGTCTCTTTGTAAATGGACACAACCTCGCATTCCAAATATTTTGAGAAAATGTTGGATTTTTTTTTTTTTTTAACCACAGGGAAATGAACAAGTACAAAGGTTTTCTCCATTACCTGAAAATCCTCTTGAATAAGAAACTAGTTTATTCCAGAAACCATACCGAACCAAGAGTGCTTAACTCAAGGACATGTCAGTCAGTAACCTTCTCCAGGGTTTTGTGTGTGTGTGTGTGTGTGCGTGTACATGCACTTGTGCGGGTGGCATGTGCACGCGTGTACGCCCGTGTGGTGCGTGCATATGTGCGTGTGCTTACATGCACACGCACGATGCGTGTGCTGTATGCGCGCGTGTGATGAGTGTTTTGGCAAACGCTATTGTGTCGAGCGGGTGATGTCACTGTTGCAGAGGAAAGGGCCAGGCCAGATCCTGTGGACAAGACTCGGGGGGTCTCATCCGAAGGATGCGGGCGTCTTGGGGTCGCTGTCCCTTCGCAGGGTCAGAGCCATTTAAGGAAATGGGAGGCACCGCGCTCACAGGCGGAAAAGTGGCAAGGGTTCCAGTCCACTCCTCGCGGCAGCGGCCCTGGCAGCAGGGGTAGAAGCCTGTGTTCCCCTGACTCCAGGAAGGAACAGCTCAGAGTTCTAGACCTTGCTTCCATGAGGGAAAGGCTGTTCGACTCTGCCCCCCACTCGGAGTGACAAGCCACGTGTGGCTACTGACCTTAAAGTCTGGCTGAGGACCGATTTTCACATTTTATTTCCCTCCCGGTACCTGAAGCACACGTGGCCACACGTGGCTGGTGGCGGTGTAGGCAACGCACGTCTCTGGCTCCGAGGCAGGGAAGCTGCAGGAAGGCCTTCTGTCCTCCCCTGGGTCACGTGTCAGCGGTGGAGCAGGACGCAAGTGACAGGACTGTCGGGAATCATCTTAACAATTCACCTCCGGGAAGTGGGCTCCCAGTTCCTTCTTACTCAGGACGCATTTTCCTCCCAGCACGTACACCAAACATCAAAAGTGGACTGTACCCAAATCCCATGTGACGTGTCGAAATGTAAGGGACAGCCAGAGCCCGCCCGGCATACACGAAGAGAGGGTCCACGCTGGAAACACCGCGCACCCAACCATGTCCACAACGTGGCTCCAGGCGGACACTTGAAAAGAGCATGACAAGGGCCAAAATGGTATACCATGAGTGTTTTAGCGCTTCGGGGTAGGGCGTGATGCCGTGACCCCGGGCGGAGGGGGTGTCCTTGTCCGACGATGGCACCGGAGAACAAGCACACCCCCTGGGTGTTTCTTGGTAAAACCCAGCAGGCTTCCCAAGCGCGACACCAGGGGATCGTTGGATTGCTTCAGAGTCAAGTGCCACCGTTGGGTAAGAGCCCCTCTTGTTTCTGCGACCCTCCCACTGTCTTCCAAAATCATTTTGCCCCTGAAAGAACCCCTTTCCCACAACCCAGGCGAACAGAGGGCTCCATGATTTCCCTGGCCCGAGCCACCACCCTTTTTCAGGCAGCCTCCTCTCTGCAAGCCAGGCTGCTGGTGCTGGCTCGGTGCATCTCTGAGCCCCGCGAGCCCCGGGAGATGGCAACTTCAGCCTCGTTTTGGAGATGAGCTCACGGGAGCCTAAGAAGTTTCCATGAACGATGGAATCCAGACCCACGTGCCTGGTACGCTTCTGCCAACCACGCCGCTCCCAGAGAGGGGCTCTAGGAGCACTTCTGGGAACTGGGCATTTACGGGTCAACGCTGTGGTCCTAAAAGTTGGATTAGAAAGTATAAACTTGGGTGCACGGGAGGAGTCCTGGGGGCCCGCCAGGTGAGTATAGCACGGTGCCCCACGTGTGACCATGGATGGACGGAATCAGCACCCGGAAGGGCACAGACGCAGACTGTCCCCAGATGGCCCACAGGCAGAGCAGCCCCCACGTCACCGTCTGGCTGCAGCCAGCGAGGCCTCACAGCCAAGCCACAGACACCCAGAAACCATGGCCCCAGCTCTCATGAGAAAAAACCACCCCCACTAAGTACAGGGTTCTAGAACCATGCTAACCAGTCATCTTGAAAACGGAAACCGTGCAGGGGGCCTGGGGGGGCTCAGTCGGTTGAGCGTCCGACTTCGGCTCAGGTCACGATCTCACGGTTCGTGAGCTCGAGCCCCGCGTTGGGCTCTGTGAGGACAGCTCGGAGCCTGGAGCCTGCTTTGGATTCTCTGTGTGTCTGTCTCTCTTTCTGACCCTCCCCTGCTCACTCTCTCTGTTTTAATGGAAGCCGTGCAAGGCCCTCGCGGGGAGAGTGCCAGCTTTTCTATCAGTCTGGGGCGTCCGTTCCTTCTCTGAGAATCACTTCGTGTGTGTTTACCTCCTACAGGTCAGACAGTCGGGCAGGGAGCACACGGGCTTTCTGGCTCACACCCCTTCTCCCCCAACTCCAGACGCGCGGACCTTGTGGCGCAAGTTCGGAATGGAGGGGATGTCCGCGGTGTGACAGCGGGTGAGCTCTCTGGCCCTCTGCCTCCCTCCCTTTCTCACACGCGTGTACACACAGGGGCACACCATTCTAACACGCCCAGAGTCTCTGCCGTCAAAGGCACACAGGTCTGCCGTTATACGCGGTGCGCCAATAAACTCGAATTTGATGGCAGGTGCACTAGGCTCTGACGACGTGCCTGTGGGCCATGAAGTGCTACGAACTGGTTCTCAACCTCGGCTGCTGCACTTGCTTGGGGAAGGGGCGGGAGCTTTCATGAACGTCCAGAGGCACGGTCACCCGCCAGACGGCGTCCCAACCAATCTGCGCGGGCACCTGCGGGTGAGCCAAGCCTGGGTCACGGCCGGCGGCACAGGGCGGGGGTCCGGCCAACCTCTCCGGGTCCCCCTCTTCATTTGCACACGGGCATCCAGACAGTCCTGCAGAAGTTCTGCTCTGAGTGAGCTCTCCTCCAGGCTCATCCTATCACTGCTCTCTCTCCCAAGCACACCTGCTCATTTTATTATGATCGCCGCGGATGCCAAAACCTCCTGTCTGCAGAGGGAGAAGGTGCATTTCACTGTTTCCAAACCAATGTTACTGCCCTCCCCAGGTCAGCTGCTGCTCACAGTTTGGGGCCTTTGCTTCCAGAACACTCAGCATATTTTCACGTGTGCACGCACACACACACACACACACACACACACACTTGTAGAGGCAGACTTGTGTGTGTATGTAGTAAATTACGTGGCCTACATCCGTCCATGCACGAACGTGTTGTGAAAAATATAGAGTCATATACTACATGCTGCTTTTCCACCGACGGTACCTTGGACACCTTTCTATTTTGGTTTACGAAGATTCCACATTTGACAAAGAATTTTTTTAATGTTTATTTTTGAGAGAGAGACACGCAGTGCAAGCAGGGGAGGGGCAGAAAGAGAGGGAGACACAGAATCCGAAACAGACTCCAGGGTCCCAGCAGGGCTCGCACAAGATTCCACATTTTTTAAAAGACCACCACAAGGGATGACGATGCAGGGACAGACCACCATTTATTCAACCAGCTCCCCTTCCTGACACGTATTTCTTTTTTGCCTTTCCTGGTTTTTTTTTTGTTTTTTTTTTTTTTTTTGCTATTACAAAATGAACCGTTGCAACGAATTACTGTATGCATATACATTGCTTCACTTCTGTCAATTTATAGGTGTAGCAAGTTCCTAAAAGTGAAACTATTGAGCTAAAGCACATGCACACTTTAAGTTTCAGAAGACGACGCCCGGCCGCCCTGCCAGTGCTCACCTGTGCCAGTGTCCTGTCCTCCCCACACCTGTCACAGAGCTAACCCTTCAGTCAACACTCACTGCAGACACGCAGGGCATGTCCATGCACTTTTCCTTTGCTTTTTTTTAACTGCTTATTTGTTTATTTGTTTCCTTGACTGAGGTTTCTTCATTTTCCTCGTTGACTGCAAGGAACTCACTGCATATCAAGGCTATCAGTCCTACACCTCAGGCATTGCATGTAAATATATGTCACAGGGTTTTGTTTTTTTTTTTTTTTTGCCACTTATTTATATAGTTTTTCATACCTATAGGGACTTGCTTAAAATTTTAGGAAGTCATACTCATTCACCTTTTTCTTGATTTTGTATTTTCTATCCTATTTAGAAAGGCCTTCTTCACACCATAATTATTTAAAAACGCACCTGAGTTTTTCTTTTTTTTTTTTTTTTTTAATTTTTTTTTTCAACGTTTATTTATTTTTGGGACAGAGAGAGACAGAGCATGAACGGGGGAGGGGCAGAGAGAGAGGGAGACACAGAATCGGAAACAGGCTCCAGGCTCTGAGCCATCAGGCCAGAGCCCGACGCAGGGCTCGAACTCGCGGACCGCGAGATCGTGACCTGGCTGAAGTCGGACGCTCAACCGACTGCGCCACCCAGGCGCCCCGAGTTTTTCTTTTAGTCCTTCTACGATCTTCCTGCCATATATATATATAAACATATATATATATGGCAGGAAGATATTTATATAATATATTTATATATATATTATTTTTTTTTGAGAGAGAGAGAAAGTGAGCAGAGGAAGGACAGAGAGAGACAGAATCCAAAGCAGGCTCTAGGCTCCAAGTTGTCAGCACAGAGCCCAACGCGGGGCTCGAACCCACGAACCGCGAGAATCATGACCTGAGCTGAAGTCAGATGCTTAACCGACTGAGTCACTGAGGCGCCCCTCCTGCTGTTCTATTTTTATTCTTTGCTCAGCCTGGAACTTATTTTGGTGTAAAAAGTAAAGCTTTCCCAAGAACACTAATACCCCATGTCCCCTTCCGGATGGGAGATGTGCCTCGTGCCTCCCAGGACCATCCCACGTGTAATTCGGGCTGGCTTCTCCACTATCCCCTGCACCTGTGCCCTTACATCCTGTGGCTGTCTCTCCTTTCCACCCCTGTTTTGCATTGTGTCCCTAAGTTTCTTTTTTTCTTTTTTCTTTTCTTTTCTTTTCTTTCTTTCTTTCTTTCTTTTTTTTTTTTTTTTTTTTTTTGCGAATCTCAAGGCGGAAGAAAAATGATAACTTAGGCATTTCAACTTGCTTAGCTTTGTTTGGTGCATGTGGACACAATGTTCTGGAACCATCTGTCTGCAACGCGCACCTCAGGTGGCTCCCACGCCTCTCCGAGGCCAGGCCCGGAGAGTCCCCTCGTGCTCTTGACCCCAGCATACAAGGCCACCGTGATGAGGGGCCAGACTTCACTTGACCCCCTGTGATGACTGACCCGACATGTCCCACAGATTCCTATGTTGAGGTTCTAAACCCCCAGCACCCAGAATGAGACTTTATTTGGAAACAGTCTGTACAGGGGAGATTACGTTTGCATGAAGCCATTATGGAGGGCCCTATCCAATGTGACTGGTTTCCTCATAAAAAGGGGAAATTAAGACACAGACACACACCCGGAGGGAAGAAGGTGTGAGGACACAGGGAGAGGACACCATCCACAAGCCAAAGAGACAGGCCCGGGACAAACCCGCCCTGCAGGCACTCTGGTCTCAGACCTCCGGCCTCCAGAACTGTTTAAACCATCACTTTTCGCCTCCTCTGTTTGGGCAACCGTAGCGAAGCAATGCCACTCCTCTCTCGATGGATGCCGACCCAATTTCCAGAGTTTCTTAGAAGAGATAAGCCAGGACTACCTGGCCGCCGTGTCTTTGCAGAGACCGGCGGCTCCTTCGCGGGCACCCTGCCTGACGTTCTGCCTCTTTTCTAGGGTGCACGCTCTCATGGCAGACGACTGTGTCACAAACGTGGCCACCATCGGACAACACGGAGCCGGAAAACGTCCTTTCTCGCCTGCTCTGTTCCATCCGTCAGGACACCTCGCACTTTCCCTCCCCACGTTCGTGGCGATTCCTCCCCTTGTGGGGCAGCCTGAGGCACAGACCGCGGCTTGGCGGGCCCCTTCAGACACGCTTCCACGTGGCTCCAGTTCACGCTGACGGTGAACTTGGAAGTGAGTTTACCGTGTGTCGAAAAGAGACAAAACGTAAAATCATCAGATGTTTGCGTATTAACCCCTCATTGATTCAGGACTTTTTGGTCCAACTCCTACTGAGTGAGCTTAATTTCCCAACACAAAGCTATAAAGATAGAAACAGCATGGCCCCCTGCGTTCATGCTCTCCCTCTGCCTTCTTGGGTCTCCTCGTATCCACGACAGGACCCCACGTCCCCTCACTATGCACGGCAGCAGATCCCTTGTCGGAGCAGCCGGTGACAGTCGCCGTTCTGGATTCCCAACACACCCGTTTGAGGCTCTGCAACGCAGGAACACCCCTGAGCAGCTGGACAAGTCACGTCAGCTCTCTGGGCCTGACTGCTTCTCAGCAGGTGAATCCGATGGTCCCCCAGGTCCCTTCCATTTTAACACCCCGTGCGAAAGTTACGCTTCCGGGCTGGCCACATTCCAGTAATCAGCATGGACGCCACAGCGCAGCCCTCTGCTGGGACACACTCCCTGCCTGAGCTCCAGGCTGCCTGGCCCCGCTCCCAGGGCCACAGGCCACACCGAAGGAGCCCCAGGCCTGTCATCCAGCCCTGCCCTGGCGAGCTCCTCTCCTTCCTCCTCCTCGCTGTCACGTCCTCACACAGCTATGACCATCAGCTGATTGGGGTGGCTAACAACAAAAAAAGGAAGTGGTGAGTTCCTCTTTGAGCGTACGCAGCAGCTACGAAGGCAGAGAAGGGAGAGAAACACCATTAAAACTGTCACACAGACTCTGAGTCCATGACCGTGATAGGAGTAAAGGTGGCCCGCTGCTGGCAGATGGCAAGCCCCTGCCATGGCCAAGAGACAGAGCAAGATGGGCCGAGCCCGAAGGCGGAAACCACAGTCCACGTGCAGGCAGGGAGCAGGGGCAGGCTGGGAGCTGGGAGAAGGCCCAAGGGCGTGGTGTCCGGGAATGCCAGAGCCTTGGGTGGGGGGGGGGGGGGGGGAGCGGAGCAACCAGGCGGCCCAGCCCCCTCCAGCCCCTCTTCCCTGCTGAGCAGTCTCTGCAGGAAAGACACGCATTCAGAGAGGCAGGGCATGACCACATCCGAGAAGGACAGAGCGCCCCTGCACCCCACACGCTGGTTCCTGCCTTCCCCTGCCCCCTGCATACCTCACCCCTCCTATCTCACGGGGACAGGCTAGGAAAGAGCCACAGAACAAATGCAGCCTCAGAAGACGAACTCCTAGGCCACCTTGGAGGAAAAAAAAAAAAAAAAAAAGACCAGCCACATCCTAGGATCACCAAGCACAGCAGGAAAGCTCGCCCTGCATAAAAGAGAGGCACCAAATGAGCCAACAGATGAGCCCATGCCAAAGGAAGACAGAGGCCACACAGCAAGAAGAGAATGTCCACACTGGAACCCGTAAGGAACACCACCAACACTGAAGGTATCATTAAAAAAATAAAGGATTAACTACAGTCCTTGGCAACTAACCACCGGCTCGCTGCAATATAACAGCTTCGATAGATGAATTTGATAACTGGATGGACAGGGCGAAGATCTTTCTCGAGCCACTTGATGGTTCTGTGAAACACAATTCAAAGGGCAAAAGAGGGGGGAAACATGAGTGAAAACGTGCGGTCACTGCAGCTTTGTTTATAACGTCAACAATTAGGTGGCCAGCTAGCTCGGTTGGTTAGAGGCAATGTGCTAATAATCAAATATCAAAAATTAGCCGGGGGGGGGAGCCCTAAATGTCTATCAGTAAATGATCATATTTTCCAATCTGTGGAATAAAACACAATGATCACAGTTAGGAAGACCTCTTCACTCCTCGGCATGTTGTCGATTAGAACAAGAAAGTTGCAGAATGATACTGGTGCTAAGAACCACACACACACACACACGCGCGCAGAGGACCGAAGGCTGGAGGCAAACACACTAGGCTGCCCTCCCACAGAGGGTGCTGGTCACACAGGGGTTACTGGTCCCGGTCCTTTCTGAATTTCTCCCTGATGGACACATACCGGTGCACGTTCTGCATTTACCACCTTAGAAAACGCTAGAAGGTTCTCCCAACTTGGAGGTCAGAGAAACTTAAAAACGCCAGAAGGTCCTCCCAACTTGGAGGTCAGAGAAACTAACTTCAGAAATAGTATTTGGGGGCGCACCTGGGTGACTCAGTCAGTTAAGCGTCTGACTCTTGATTTCGGCTCAGGTCGTGATCCCGGGGTGGTGGGATCCAGCCCCACACCGGGTTCCATGCCGAGCGTGGAGCCTGCTTAGGATTCTCTCTCTCTCCCTCTGCCTCTCCTCTGCTCTCCTGTTCTCTCTCAAATAAAAAAATAAATTACTAACGAAACCGTGCTTATTCACCCATGACCCATTTGGGAGTGCTATTATTAGCCTTGCCCCAGACTGCAGGAACACATTCCTAGAGCCGGCCTCGTGGGAGTGGCCGTGGTGGTCATCTCAGTCCCAACCGCGGGCCAGGTATGGGGGCTACCCACGTGGCTCCGTGGTACATCTCAGCGAACCCCCCCTGTGGTCATTCTATTCACAGAGATCGAAACAAAAGCTTAAAAACAATGAGACTTGAACCGAGAGGAACTTTGGACCCCTACCTGCCCTCAACCGCTGCTGATAAAAATACTCAGTGGCCGTGACTCTGAGGCATCATAGCAATCAAGCGATCCAAACATTCTCAGCACTTGAGGTTAAAATAACCACAGCATTCTGCCTCCACCCATGCAAAGCCTGAGATCTTGTAAAGGGGCGGCAGGAGGCCGCCAATCATTTCACAAAGGGGACCCAGGAGCCCCGATCCCCAGGATGCTCAAGGAACCAACGCATCCCACGGCCACGGAGGTGTGAGAGTGCCGGCAGGTGCCCTCCCCGCACACGCCCCCTGTACCATGGCTCCACACCCATAACAGCGACCTGCCTGCTCGACCATATCCCATCCAACACCGCATGACTTGGGCAAAGAAAGCTTCCCTGGGAACACCATTTAAGGTCACATGGCACTGCTTCGGGACCAAGGGATCCAGACCAGGCATCTGAAAAAAGTGCCGTGGGCTCCCCATTCCCAGGAAAATACATATATGCTCATCAACTGGATAATAAAACAACAGTGTCAGAGCAAATACAGAGGTGGTGTGGAGACTGACCTAAAATGTAGACGACAACTATCACATTGGAGTTACAACATATATTATCTCATCGCATATACATATTTATTATATATTATATATGTATACATGTAATATATAATATATCATATATACGTATGAAATACATAATAGAAATAAAATTTCCAAGGAAACGTTTTCCACAATTATGACGAGGGATTTATAATGGGTAAACTGTATGTGACACTGATAAGAGGTGTGTTAAGACCCCAAACGGTAGAGCAAAGGTCTGACAGACACTTTGTAGAAAATGTATTTAGTCAACCACCTTCCCACCACAGGCTTCTGATACGCGTGTGGTGGGGCTGAAGAAAAAACCATCAGACTCTGGCGAGAACGAGAAAGACTCCATGAAAAAAGAAAAATGGAACTGATCGATTGCTTGGTATATTTGACACAGTGAGAAAGCGAGGGGGGCGCAGTGAGTTTTGTGTCGGAGAGTTGGGGAGACCATTGTAACAGGCACAGAGCCAACCGGGAGAACACAAAAGCAATAGTTCGCCCAGGAAAAACAACCCAGGGCAATAAACTGGAACCATATCACACACCTTGCTTTAGCAGTAAGTATCATCGCAATAAATACCAAATAGGCTTCTTCACCCCAAATGACTGCACGACTGTCATGGGTGGTGGTCTGGGAAGGCCCAGGGCTCCCTTCTCACAGCAGGAAGTTGGCAGACACAGTCTAGAACTGATACATCAAAACCAAAGAACAAATGAGCCTATTGTCAGGAAACGCGGTGGAAAGTTCTAGAAGAAATAGCCAAAAAGATGAAAAGGATTGCTTTGGGAAACAGCACTAGAGGGTGGGAACGTACTGCCCTAAACGAGAATTTAATAAAAACCAAACTCAACTCTAGTCACACCTAAACTGTGACAAGTCGGCAGAAACAGCGTTAAGAAATTATCAGACGGACCAGAGCAGAATGAAGATTTCCCAGATCTGACAAACAGCTGTAGTGGGACAGTGAAGGTCACACGTTGGACATTCGGATGCCCTTTGCAGCCCACGCACAGCATAGACAAACAAGCCAATATCTAAATGGTGGCTCTTCCCAAAACTAGGCTCTGGGCCCTCGGCCATCCCTCCCCACTCTGCCCACTGACTGTCCTGACCACGCCTGAGCCTGGGCCTCACTTACCCTGACACCAGCCTTGGGGCGCTGTTGCTGGCTCAGCCTGAGTCCAGATGAAGCCTCGCTCATCCAGCGGGCCAAGCAGGGAGCCCCGGGCCCTTCTGTCCCAGGCCCCCGCCAGGGCTCCAGCACAGCACGGAGGGGTGGTGCCTTCTCCGGCTTCAGGAGCCAGGACCCCAGTGTCAGAGCAGGTACCCCAGGCCAGTGGATGCTACACACCAGATACCATCTGTCACAGAAGCTGTTGCCCACCCTCCTTAGTAACTGGGGCGTCACTGCTCTCCCCTCACTACTTACCTCTTCCTCCCACCAGCAGCCCTTGGTAGCCTCCAGAAACCATTTCTGGTGGTTTCCAGAAATGGAAGAATCAAGATAGAGTCATTGTTGATTTGTTAAACCCACTGTAATACGACCCCAAATAGTCTTTTTCCTCCTGGTATCTTTGGCCTTGGCTAATTGTGACTGTGATTCCAATCCAACCACCTTTCAAGATTCATCGGGCAAAACTTACATAATTAAAGGTCAAAGGCAGCGATTTTCCAATGGACGCAAGCTAACACTTTGTCAGGCAAAACTTCAAGCTCATAGAACGTGTCCCTGCTATTAGGTCATCGAAATAAGTGAATGAAGTTTTCGTTGAATATCCGCTCTCTAGTTTTGTATTAATCTTCCCACAATGCCTCGGTCAAAAGCAAGACAAAACAAAAATCTATTTTCCAAGTGACAAAGATCAACTTGAGACAACGTCAAGTCCAAGGAGAAAAAAAAAAAGTTCAGCATGTGACCATTTAAAAAAAAAATTCTCGGGGCGCCTGGGTGACTCAGTCGGTTAAGCGTCCGACTTCAGCTCAGGTCACGATCTCGCGGTCCGTGAGTTCGAGCCCCGCGTCGGGCTCTGGGCTGATGGCTCGGAGCCTGGAGCCCGCTTCGGATTCTGTGTCTCCCTCTATCCCTGCCCCTCCCCCGCTCACGCTCTGTCTCTCTCTCTCTCTCTCTCAAAAATAAACGTTAAAAAAAACCAGAAATGGAATAAAATGTCGAAACTTGCGATCGGGGGAGGGAGGTGAGGGGAAAGGAGGTGAGGATCCGGGGCCGTTGGAAAAAAAAAAAAATCTATACAGTGACAGTTGAGAAAGCAAAAATTAGCTTGGATTGTAAAAGCGCCCTGCCATCCTTCAGGCGCAGATAAGGGACAGAGAGCGAGCCAGCTGTGAAGAGAACAAGAAACACGCTTCAGCGACACAGGGTGGCCACACGGTCTGTGTGTTCTCGCTCTAACATCATCGGCTGCCAGAACACTTGCTGCCGGAGAACGGTTTATCAGCAAGGCTGCCACGTCCTCTTCTCCCTTGGATCTACACCGTGAGTGCTATCGCTGAAACTTCAGCTCGGTCTTGCTGTTTCAGACCTCCCGAAAAAGGGGAAACGGCCCATTGAATTGCAGGAGGTGTGAGTTACTGGACAGTAGAAATGCAATTTATTTTCAAAAGTAAACAGTAGCGCCAAGGAGTCTCGTAGGGTCCCTGAGTCCTAACGCGAAAACGCTCTGAAAAACACGGTCTTGAGGTAAGTTTTAGGGAAGCTCGCTTAGTGACAACATCTGCCCTAGACGGACACACGGCTATTTATAGTCTGTTTATTCCACTGGGGCAGACGAGTCAGGCTGTTGGTGCAGACAGCCGAACGGGTAAGATTACAAGGTGCTGTCCAGCAGAGTCGCCAACATGGCGGCAGCGTGCACACAGACCTTTCTAGATTCGGAGAAACCTTTTTCTCAGTGCTGACCATGAGATTCCAAAGTTGAATTCTAAACTGTGGAAAATCCAGGATTCTAAAACATACCTTAGCACGAGGGTTTTGGAGAATAATTACGGACACGCTGTGTGCTGCATGAGTGACACCCTACAAAGAAGTCTTTGGTGTGAAAACAGAGAAATCAGAGGTGCCTGGGTGGCTCAGTTGCTTAAGTGTCTGACTCTTGACTTCGGCTCAGGTCATGATCTCACAGTTTGTGAGTTTGAGCCCCGCATCGGACTTCACACTGAGTAGGGGGCCTGCTTGAGATTCTCATTCTCTGTCTCTGGCTCTGTCTCTGCCCCCTCCCCTGCTTGTGCTCTCTCTCTCTCAAAATAAATAAATACATATTTAACAACAACAACAACAACAACAACAACAACAACAGAGAAATTAGGGGCACCTGGGTGGCTAGTCGGCTAAGCATCTGACTTCGCCTCAGGTCATGATCTCATGGTCCTGGGTTCCAGCCCTGTGTTGGGCTCTGGGCCGACAGCTTGGAGCCTGGAGCCCTGTTTTGGATTCTGTGTCTCCCTCCCTGTCTGCCCCTCCCTGCTCATGCTCTGTCTCTATCTCTCAAAAATAAATAACATTAAAAAAATATAAAATAGGGTCGCCTGGGTGGCTCAGTCGGTTAAGCATCCGACTTCAGCTCAGGTCACGATCTCGCGGTCCGTGAGTTCGAGCCCCGCATCGGGCTCTGGGCTGATGGCTCAGAGCCTGGAGCCTGCTTCCGATTCTGTGTCTCCCTCTCTCTCTGCCCCTCCCCCGTTCATGCTCTGTCTCTCTCTGTCTCAAAAATAAATAAACGTTAAAAAAATTTTTTTTTTAAATATAAAATAAAAAAACAGAGAAATCAGACCTGCACTTAGATTTTTCAATATGAGCCTGGAGAAGGCTAACATGAGTTGTCTCTGAGACAAAGATCTAGCAATAAAATTATCTTTCCATCATTCCGTTTCAGGAAAGGTAAACACCTAAAATATACACCTCATTGTTTATCCTAGCTTCCAACATTAAAAACTTTCTACTTAAGACTGCTTATAAAATCCTCCATATGGAAGTACACCACATACAGAGAATACAAATCAATTTCTATTTCGCTGCAACATTTCTCTAAATACACCCAAGGTATGGTGTAGATGGAACATGACTTGATAAAGTAATTTTAACAGCCAAGATTTCTCATTTAAAACACCTAATAACTCTACAAGTTAAAAAAAATATTTTTTGAACGTTTATTTATTTTTGAGAGACAGAGTGAGACAGAGCACGAACAGAGGAGGGGCAGAGAGACAGACAGAGACACAGAATCCAAAGCAGGCTCCAGGTTCCGAGCTGTCAGCCCAGAGCCCGAGGCAGGGCTGTAACCCATGCACCGTGAGATCATGACCTGAGCCGAAGTCCCATCCTTAACCAACGGTGCCACCTGCGCACCCCATAACTCTACAAGTTTTTAAACGTTTTAGCTCTAATGTATTCACACACTGTCTGGACTTTGGGGGGGGGGGAGGGGTGGGAGTGGGGGTGGCGGCACATCAATGAATTTAATTGCATTTCACTGACAGCTGCCCGTGTGGCAGCAATGGATCTGTTCTTACTAAAACGAAGACTTCAGAGGCTAGAACCATCTCCATTTCTTCCAGGAATTCCAAGTCCTCACAAGATGAGCTCCATTTTCCCTAGAAGATTCAGGAATGGACATTTCCCACTCCTTCCTACTCAGGGGCAGGCTTTCAGGGTGCAAGGAAACGAACAGCTAACTTCTGCTGAAGTTTTGCGGGGGATCAGTGGAACCTTTGGTGATTCAGGCAAACTCAGAAACACAACCTGCACCAGCCTGCAACGGAAAAAGATTCCCCCTGCCCCTTCTCCGATGACCGTCTTTCCGGTTCTCCGACATTCGAAAACACCAAGAACCGAATCCCCTTTGCAGTCACGGAGGGCTTAAGGTTTTGGAGCCACGTTGCCAAGACCCTGTTTAACGCAAACCTACGCTGTCCTACAGAGAACCTCCTTTCCTTCTCCGAGTCACTGACTGGCTAAGGAAGCTACTTCACCATGAAAATGTGTCGAAAGGCGCGATCCTGCCGAATTTCAGCGGTGGCTCAGAAAGTTTCATGTTTTTACGCAACTGCCCTTTCTTTCCGTAGGAAAAGCCGCGTACGCGTTAACCCCCACCCCACCCGACCCCCCCGACCCCCGCGGGCATATGAGCATCCGCACTGGGATACATACACACGGTGGAATTTTCCAGTGACTGCGGAGCCGGCCAAACGAAAGCGTGCGCGTCCCGCCCAGGTCCCCCGCGCCCGCGGCTTCCGCACCCCGGTTGCCCGGCCCCCGACGCACCCGGTTGAGCGGGGGGGAAGGTAGGGATTCAGCACCCGCCCGTTTTGACTCCGAACATTCGGACTGCCCTCGCTTTTCAAAGGCCGAGGGCCGCCCGCGCGCACCTGCCCCGCCGGGTGCCGGGGCGCAGACCCCGGCCCGGGGTGGGGGGGGGGCAAGGAGCGCATCCCCCCCCCCCCCCGGCGCGCTGGTGCCCGCGGGCGCCGCGTCCACGCTGCCGGGCCCAGAGCGCGCCGCACACCTACCTGTGCCAGGTGAGCCGAGGGCGGGGCGCGGGGCCGGGGCGGCTCGGGGCGCAGCGCGGGGCCGCCCGCTCCTCCTCGCTCCTCCGGCCGCTGGAGTCGCCTCAGCCGCCCAGCGCGAGGCGCTTCCTCATTTTCGGCAACTTCCTTAACGCGCCCGGGCAGGCCCCGCACTTCCTCCCGGCCGCCGCGCCCCAGCGCCCCGGGCCCGCCCAGCAGCCCGTGCGCCCAGTGCCTTCGCGCCCGGGGCCCGCCCCGAGAGTCCGCCCCGACAGACCCCGCGCTCCCCGACCCTTCCCCGACCCCTCCCCGTCGCCTGTGCGCCCCCGTGCCCGGGTCTCGCCCCGAGCGCCCCCTGCGTCCCCCGGCCCTTCCCCGGCCGCCTGCGCGCCCCGGTGCCCCTATGGCTGGGTCCCGCCCCGAGCGCCCCCCGCGCCCCCGCCGCCCGTGAGCCCTGGGGCCCCCAGGCCCGGTCCCGCCCCAGCGCCCCCAGGCCCAGGTCGCGCCCCAAGTGCCCCGGCGCCCCTGCGCCTGCCATCCAGGCACTAAGGGCCCGCGCGCGCTAGGGGCCTTCCTAAGCAGACCAGGGGCGCTACCAACAGCAGGCCACCTGGCCGGCCTGGCCTGCCACTTGGCTGTTTGAAGCAGCGGCCACACTCACGGGCGCGCCCAGTTCGCCTTGTCGTTGCGTGGGAAAAAGAGTGACCAGGCACTCCTGGTCACCAAGCCAGGGCGCTCCTGCTGATCTGAGAGCACAAGGCCTCCGCCGTCTGGCCAGGTGGCTTTGTGCTGTCTGTAGATGAGAGGCCGACTTCACCGCGCCCCTCTGGACGGGCCCAGCGCGTCCAACGCGGCCGCTTTCTGAAGGCTCTCATTGTTGGAAGGTTCTTGACCGTGAGTTTAACTTGCTTCTTTCTACCCACGACCGACTCTCGGGCCTCGACCTAAAGAAATTAAGTCTAACATCTGCTGTAGTTTAAATACATGTTTTAAAAACACCTGCCTAAACTCCCTCGGCCATCCCCTCTCCCCACTTTTTCTATTGCACAGCCCCTTTGAAAACCTTGCTGTGAAACAGTTCCCAGGTCCTCATCTTCTTGGTAAGAGCAGTTGGCAGTACGTGTTTTAAAAGGCTGTGCCCCGAGCCAAAAAAAAATAAATAAAAATAAAGTATACAGTGCGTTAGATTATAATTGCCATGGAAAAACACAAGGTGATAGGAGCACGGACGCTCACCGGAACCCAGTCTCTCCCACTTGGACGTTCTCTTCCGTACATTTTTGTCATTAAATGTGTAACTCAAGTGAAGGATTTTTACTGTATTTGCTATATTTGTCACGCATTAGTTTTGCTTCCAACAGCAGATGAAATAGTCGCACTCTCCAAACACAGGCTGCACAGCTTGCAGACAGGAGGCTTCCGGAGCGCACAGAATGTTGTTGGACGTGGACAATGAGGACCAGCTTTGAATCTGTATGTGAGAGCAAACACCGAGCTTCCTAAGATTCTGTGTCCTCAGGGGCCGTTAGTGGAGATGAGGTTCTAGGTCTGTCCCTACACGCCTCCCTTTGGCATTGCTGTGGTCGTCTGCAACTTTGAGTCATTTTAAAGTTAATTAGCGTGCTTCTAGGGATGTTGGAAAAAAATGTTAAAATCATCACACAAATCTCCAGGGAAAAAAACCTATCTAAAAGACAATTTAAAAATAGAATCTTTAGGGGCTTGCTCATTTGGTTAAGCCTCAGACTTCGGATCAGGGCCCGATCTCACAGTTGGTAAGTTCGAGCCCCACGTCAGGCTCTGTGCTGACAGCTCGGAGCCTGGAGCCTGCTTCGGATTCTGTGTCTCCCTTTCTCTCTGTCCCTCCCCCGCTAGTGTTCTCTCTCTCTCTCTCTCTCAAAAATAAACACTAAAAAATATGTATAAAATCTTTATATATGTATAAAATCTTTAAAGTCTTTAAAAATGACTAAATAAATAAAAGTCAACACATTTCTGCCAGAACTTTCTTCTCTCTTCCCCAGTGTCTTCTCCCTTTGCTCGCTTGGCTGTTAACCCTTCACGGTAGTAAATCTTAGCTGTGACTATATTCCGGGTCCAGGAGGCCCTCCCAGTGAAACTTTTCACCATGTTGGTCTCGGGGATTCCCCACACAGTCACTGTTTAAAGGCTCCTGTCCCCTGCAGATTCTTTCTTTCTTTCTTTTTTTAAGAATAGCAAATGTGTTCCTTTTCTGGTGTTGCTGTATTAATGGACATCTGAGGTCTCCATAGCTGTTCGTCTTGTATGTTTCCACCTGTTCTTGCTCATGACCAGGCTTCCTAGTGCACTTGGCTGCATTCTCTGTGAACCACTTACTGTCTTTATTATTTTTTTAATTTTTGTAACATTTATTTATTTTTCAGAAAGTGAGAGAGAGAGAGAGAGAGAGAGAGAGGAGAGACAGCGTGAGTGGGGGAGGGGCAGAAAGAGAGGGAGACACAGAATCTGAAGCAGGCTCCAGGCTCTGAGACATCAGCACAGAGCCCAATGCGGGGCTCGAACCGGCTCAAACCCACGAACCATGAGATCATGACCTGAGCCAGATGCTTAACTGACTGAACCACCCAGGTGCTCCAGCCACTTACTGTCTTTAAAAAATGATTTGTGGAGATTCGTTGAGGATATTTTCTTTCAGAGACAATTCACCTTTGTTTCTGTCAGAAGCCCAGAGTAAAACTAGGGTCTGGACAACTTAGGGTCAATTCTCAGCTTATGGTTCTTCTGGACCGCCTAGGCGACAGGAATTTGGGCTGGAAATTTGGGCACTGTTTGCTTACAGGTTTTCAAGGCTTCACATCTTCTCTTTCTGCTCCATGCTTCTTTTTGTTTCTCTTCTATCTTGGAGTCGGTGTTTCTAGTATTTCGTGCCTTTCCCTTCCTTAGGAGTTTATTCCATCGCTTTGGTGGAACCAGCTGTCCGTTTGTTTCCCTAGATATGTGGAAGTATGTATTTTTTTCTGAAAGATTTTTTTTTTTCAACGTTTATTTATTTTTGGGACAGAGAGAGACAGAGCATGAACGGGGGAGGGGCAGAGAGAGAGGGAGACACAGAATCAGAAGCAGGCTCCAGGCTCTGAGCCATCAGCCCAGAGCCTGACGCGGGGCTCGAACTCACGGACCGTGAGATCGTGACCTGGCTGAAGTCGGACGCTTAACCGACTGTGCCACCCAGGCGCCCCATTCTGAAAGATTTTTAAGTGTTTATTTCTTTTGAGAAGGAGGGAGGGAGAGTGGGGGAGGGACAGAGAGAGAAGAGAGAGGGTCCCAAGCAGACTCTATAGTGTCAGTGTGGAGCCTGACTCCGGGCTCTATCCCAAACTGTGAGATCGTGACCCGAGCGGAAATCAAGAATTGGGCAGTCAACCAACTAAACCACCCAAGTGCCCTTGGAAGCAGGGATTTTATTTGATTTTACTTTTTTTAATTTAATTTAATTTAATTTAATTAATTTAATTTAATTTTGAGAGAGAGAGAGAGACAGAGTATGAGTGGGGGAGGTGCAGAGAGAGAGAGGGGGACACAATCTGAGGCAGGTTCCAGGCTCCAAGCCATCAGCACAGAGCCAGACATGTGGCTCGAACTCACGGACCACGAGATCATGACCTGAGCCGAAGTCGGACGCTTAACTGACCGAGCCCCCCAGGCGCTCTGGAAGTAGGTGTTTTAAAGAACTTCCGTAGCCACAAAGTTTCTACCCTCAAGTTTGATGGTTTGAACTGTAAAGAATTCTGGTTCGGAAATAACTTTTGTTTACAATTTTGAAGTCATCGTTCTATCGCTTTCTTGCTTTCTTTCAGTCTTATGTCGAGAAATCCAAGCCATTCTGATCCTTCGTCCTTCACCCTTTTTCTTCTTATTCCAATTCTCTATGGTCTTTAGCAGGGTGACTGCTTCAGTGCTGTCACCTTGCGCTAATTTGGCACTGTTTCTCCGGAACTTCTGTTTCGCTCTGCTCTTCTGCGGGTGACAGCTCCTGGATTCCTACAGCAGGTCCTTTCTCCTCGGCCTCATATTCCTTTTATGCCTAATTTGCTATCGTCTTTGAGCACGGTGCAGGGGGTGGGCTTAGCTGAAGGTCAGGGGCACCGGCTGGGCTCCTCTGTCCCGCAGGACCCCGGGTCGGAGGCAGGAGGCCCCGCTCCTCCCCGGCAGAGGGAAAGGGAAGAGCTTCCCCACTCCTTGGAGCGCCATTGGGTGTCAGCTCCGTTCCCCAATCAGCATGGGCCCCGAGGCTTCCCGCTGGTGACACGAAGCCATGCCCGGATGCTGATGGTTCCCTGTGACCCCTCATCCCCACCTCAGCCATTTTCACCGCCCCATGGTCAACACTAAGAAACACGCAATTACTCCCTTTTATCCTCTCAAGATTTGAGCGAGAACTGCCAGGATTTTGTAGACTCACCAGATGCGGTTTCTGGGAGCTGGTGGCCTGACCTCACCGTGATCCTCTCCAACTTCTGTTTTTCTTATGAGCTAGCACTTTTCCAAGTTCGTTTCGCTGAGTGGTTCTCCTTTTCTTGTTTGGTTGCTGTTAGTAACTTTTACATTTTTGTTTTCCATCGCTCCCTCTTTTTCTTGGAGAGACGTGAGAGGGAGAAGGAAGTTTCTTTTTCCTTTTTCTAGATAGTGGGGCCCTGAAGATTTCACCACCTTTATCCGGAATTTAATGACACACATTTTTTTTTTTTTAAGTTTATTTATTTATGACACAGAGAGCTAGCAAGCGTGAGCTAGGGAGGGGTAGAGAGAGAGGGAGACACAGAATCAGAAGCAGGCTCCAGGCTCTGAGCTGTCCGCACAGAGCCCGACGCGGGGCTCGAACCCACAAACCGTGAGATCATGACCTGAGCTGAAGTCAGACGCTTAACTGACTGAGCCCCCCCCGGGCGCCCCTAATGACACACATTTTTCAACTTTAGGTAGATGTATTGAATGTGTAGAATATACACCGTACGTTTTAATATTTAGAACGCAGGCTTCACATTTTTCATCTCTTTCAAGTTAAAAAACACAAGTTACACGTGATCCATCTATCAGGATGCTTTAGCTTGCAAACAAAAAGACTATTCAACTGCACCTATTGACATGGTAAAATTTTATTGGCACAGGAAGGAGTAAACTCCAGAGGTAGGACAGCATTTAGTGCATTTTGATACAAACTATTTTGACTTGGAATAAAAGTCACAAAACGCGAAATTCACCATTTTAACTGTTTTAAAGGGTAGGGATGCCTTTTTCAAAGGGAACAACTCAACCCTATTTGTCCTTTGAAGCAAGCTAATTTTGACAGGCCAGCGCTGCTGAATCTCAGGGATGCCCCCCACTGGTCACCTCTATCAGCGAGACTACCACGGAACATGGAGAAAAAGCCTCCTTCTGCTGGATTTCCTCCACCAATTCAACTGGGATGGGAAAGTGACCTTTGACCTGCAAATGGCGGGCTTCCTCCTTTATTCTGTTGTCAGTGAGGTTTCGAACAACAACAACAACAAAATAATAATGAAATAAATAAATAAATAATACGATAATTAAAAAAAAAGAGAAAAGTAACTTAAGGACTAAGGATAGCACTTGAACTTGGATTGCGTGGATTTATACACAGTGGTGATAACACCGGTGGGGGCGAGAAAGCACAGGCATCGTTCCGAGGCTTTCCCGGGCATATGTGTGGCTTCTCTGGGCACCTCTGACTTCTTATTTTTAGTGACATTCAAATCAACAAACAATTACTGTGTGCCTCTTATTGCCAGGCATGATGCTAAGCACTGGAGATTAAAGAGGATCAATATCTTGGGGCTCCTGGATGGCTCAGTCGGTTAAGCCACTGACTTTGGCTCAGGTCATGAATTCGAGGTCTGTGAGTTCGAGCCCCGCGTCGGGCTCTGTGCTGACAGCTCAGAGCCTGGAGCCTGCTTCGGATTCTGTGTCTCTCTCTTTCTCTGCCCCTCCCTGCTCCTTCTCTCTCTCTTTCTCTCAAAACTAAGTAAACACTTTAAAAATAATAAAAAAAATAAAAAAGATCAAATATCTCAACAGGTGACAATGTATTTGCCTAAAAGGTTACCCTTTAAAAATATAATTACTTAATTGGATCTCAATTGCAAGTCAATTTAGTTAAGTATAAAGCAGCTAACTCGAGCAATATGACATTATTTTAGGATAGTCTTCCAATGCAAAGCATTAAGTGTGTTGGCATGTAATCCTATTAAATATTACTGCTCTGGGAATCATAATCTATTTTAATGAAAATAGAAAATAGAAAATAATATGCCTAGAAACAAACAACAGAAATGACATTTTCTAGTTCAAAATATGTTTCAGCTCCATGAATGGGCATTCCCTGCTTGCTCGTGCGTCTAGCCTATTGATTGATAATGTTTGAAAACTTGACGGGTGTGTATTTTCAGATCTCACCTGGGGTTGAGGTCGCTACACTGAAACTCAGTTACGAATGAAAACTTTTCGTGCTTTTCATTTATGCAGATGGCCAACAGACACACGGAGAGATGCTCAACATCACTCGTCACCAGGGAAATGTCAATCGAACCACAATGAGATACCACCTCGCACCTGTCAGAATGGCTAAAATTAACAACTCAGGAAACAACAGATGTCGGCGAGGAGGTGGAGAAAGGGGAACCCTCGTGCACTGTTGGTGGGAATGCAAACTGGTGCAGCCACTGTGGAAAACACTGGAGAGGTTCCTCAAAAAATGAAAAAGAGAACTACCCTATGATCCTGCAATTCTGCTTCTGGGTATCTATCCAAAGCACACGAAAACACCATCTCGAAAAGATAGGTGCACCCCCTGTTTATTGCAGCATGCTTTACTATGGCCAAGATAGTATAGAGAAAGGAATATTACTCCGCCATAAAAAATAATGGAACCTTGCCATTTGCAATGGCATGGATGGACCTCGGGGGCGTCATGTTGAGTGAAGTAAGTCAGACAGAGAAAAAGATACCTTGTTGATCGAGCATCACACTGCATTAACACTGGGGTCTATTTCTGGCCTTTCTGTCCTGTTTCCTTCGTGGATTCTCAGGTCTCAGATTCTCCGGTTCGGCGTGGAGGACACGAAGGAGGGCGAGGGAGGGACGTTGTCCTCCAGTTCACGGCTGTCGAGCAGAGAAGTGGGGCCGGTGTGGACACCCTGCCGTTCTCTAATGGAGATCTGCTTCGAGTGTTGCGTTTTTCTGATGTTTCCGGTGTCCTACAGGAGGGCGTGTGGCTGAACAATGAGGACAGACCGCTCTACACTCTGCGTCTTCGTGTAGACCCTGCTGGGCACGCGTACGTATTAGAAGTGTGTTAAACCGTAATTTGTGACGTAGGATGTGTTTATGTCAGTGGCCAGTGGGTGTTGTCGTTTGAGTAACGGATTTCACTCGCTTTCCTCCTTTCGGTGTTTGACATTCTAGAGACCCCTTGATAGGAACTGTACATCGGAGCGACATTTCTGTGAAACGAAACAGATGCACCGACCACACGGAACCGATCCTGTTTACCTTGCCCGCTGTTACGAGGACCGCGGCTTGCGGGGCAACATATAAACACGTTCTCTGCTCTGACCTTCTGTATTAGAGAAGGTACGTTTTACAGCGTGCTTGGACCCTTGAGGATTTAGACGGGATCGCCCCTGGAGGATAGGCAGCTTGGGGCAGCAGGACACAGAGGGTGCATCTGTGTCCTGTGTTCCCGCCCTGCTCCTGGGAGCTGCCCGGGCATCAGCCCTGGTGACCAGGAGGGTGTGGTTTGGGACATCCCAAAGGCGTCCCTCATTCTGCACTCTCCCTACTTGTCAGAGCCGCATGGAGGGCTGAAGACGTCCTGAGCACCCGAGCACGAGAACACCTCAGCATCAGAGATCAGGGAGAAGAGCCACGTTTCCATCGGACTGGACGGTCCCCTGCTGTCCACCGGCCTCGGCATCTCTGCTCTCCAGGTGGGTCTCAGCGGACAAGCGGCAATGGGAGCTCCAAGGCCGTTCCTGGGTGTGCAGCTGCGGGAGTGGAGGGGGTCAGAGGGGGGGTGGTGAGAAAGGCAGGGAGACGAGGAGGCGGCCGGCCGGCCATTGGGCTCAGGGGAGCCATCATCAGATGGGCACCTTCAGACTCATAGCAGCAGCTGAAATAGGAGGTGGTGGGTCCTCCAGCCCCAAAGCCCGGAGGGCACTCGGCTCCCTCTGGGCCTTGACCAGAGGTTGTGTGAGCCTCCGGCTGTCTGTACCGACCCCACAAACCCGCCGCCTCCCCGCCCCGGAACTCAGAGGCCTGGGTCAGAACAAGCCCGGCCCCGTGAGGTGGCCCCCACATCTAGAAATGTTTTGTCGTCTCAGGGAAAGGTTTTTAACAGGAGCTTTTGCTTATTTTTTTTTTTTTTTCCTCTTAGACATTTAAAGACACTATCAACGGCATCCGAGATTGGCAAAGGACAGGTGCAGGTCAGATCTGGCCGGTGGCCTCCCTTACCCAACCTCTCGTGGCAAGAATGGCTTTTACATTTTTATTATTATCAGTTTATACATTTTTTGAAGTTTATTTATTTTTGAGAGAGAGACAAAGAGAACGCGAGCAGGGGAGGGGCAGAAAGAGAGGGAGACAGAATCCGAAGCAGGCTCCAGGCTCCGAGCTGTCAGCACAGAGCCGGATGCGGGGCTCGAACCCACGAACCGTGAGGTCATGACCTGAGCCGAAGTCGGACGCTCAACTGACTGAGCCACCCAGGTGCCCTGTTTTTACATTTTCAAAGGGTTGTTAAACACACACACACACACACACACACACACACACACACACACTGAACAAAGTAGGCCGTGCTCCAGAAATTCTACATGGCCCCCCAACCTCCCAGTTTTATATCTGTTTCCATGCAGAAAAAGTGTGCCGGTCTGTGTCGTAGAAAGTCTACATTATTCAAGGAGCTTACCAAGTAAGAGTGCCAGCATCGTGCATCGTCCTCTACCTGAATTCCTTGCCAAGTCAGAGCAGGACGAGAGTGCAGCCTTCCTCATTAAGGAAAATGATAGAAACGATGTAATCGGAAGTTGGAAAGCACGGTGGAGTCATAGGACTGAGCAGCTATGGGGAGCTGAGCTACCCAGGTCTTAGGGAAAAGAAATACGGGTCTCCAGACCCTCAGGGCCCACTGAGGCTGCCTGCAGTCAGACGCCTGCTGCCTTCTGCCATTCACACCTCCTCCGGGCAGCCAGCGATTAGGTCTGGGCTTATATTAAATCTCAGCTTAGGGGCACCTGGGTGGCTCAGTCAGTTGAGCGTCCGACTTTGGCTCAGGTCATGATCTCGCGTTCCGTGAGTTCGAGCCCCGCGTGGGGCTCTGTGCTGACAGCTCAGAACCTGGACCCCGCTTCGGATTCTGTGTCTCCCCCTCTCTCTGCCCCCTCCCCGCTCATGCTCTGTCTCTCTCTGTCTCTCAAAGGTGAATAAACGTTAAAAAAAATTAAATCTCAGGTTAAATAAGAGCTATTTGTCATAAGCTGGCCCACTCTTCCTCTTTTCTATAGAATAATGAGAGGAAGGAAACAAAAACCATAAAAGGCAAACAGTTCTATTTTTCTCTCACTGGAAGGAATGCTACTACATGAACTTTGTAAAGGGATGAATCTATTCAAAAACGTTACGTGCTTACATAGCAGTATTCGGTTCAAACATCCAAACCCTTAGTTTCAATGTGTGGTGCTCACTTTAAGTTCTCAAAATTATATTAAGGTTTTAATGGTTTTGAAATTGTCCATTTTCTCTCACGGATGGCAATGAGAAGGAGGTTTGTTGATTTGTTTCATCTTTGGGCATCTCGAATGGGGATCCGGATTTGAGTACACACGAAGGGATTAAAAATGCATTATTACTCAGTACACAAAACAAATTTGACGCAGAAATACAGAAATAAATGGAAATCTGTCCTTTATTTATTTTAAAGATTTTATTTATTTATTCATTTATTCATTTTAAACGTTTACGTATTTATTCTGAGAGAGAGCGTGCACGCGCCCAATGCGTGTGAGCAGGGGAGGGGCAGAGAGCGAGAGAGGGAGAGAGAGAATCCCAAGGAGGCTCTGCACTGTTAGCACACAGCCTGATGTGGGGCTCAGACTCACAAATCGTGAGATCGTGACGTGAGCCAAAACCAAGAGTTGGATGCCTAACCGACTAAGCCACCCAGGCGCCCCAAGATTTTATTTTTAAGTAATCTCTGCACCCAACGTGGGGCTCGAACTCACAACCCAGAGATCAAGAGTCACATGCTCCACTGGCTGAGCCAGCCAGGTGCCCATCTGTACTTCATTTATAATAAACTTTTCCTTTTGGAATAATGTTATTTATGGAAAAGTTGCAAAGATGGTTTGGACCATGGCCGTGCCTCCTTGTCCCGGCTTTCCCTGACATTAGCCCCTTATAACCGCGGGGCCGTGATCCCCGAACGTTGTCGTGGTCACAGCTCTGTGAACTACTCTGCGGCCTTTGTTCAGACGTCCCCGGCTTCTCCACGGATGCTCTTCTGTCTCAGTGTCCAGTGCAGGACCCCACGGTCACTCAGAGTCCCCTTCGTGTTCAATTGCACCAATGACAATAGGATCCTAACGCTTGGGGTTTGAAGCA
Organism: Puma concolor; assembly: GCF_028749965.1. Lineage (NCBI taxonomy): Eukaryota > Metazoa > Chordata > Mammalia > Carnivora > Felidae > Puma > Puma concolor. The sequence continues at coordinate 3,984,984 of NC_141679.1, read as the reverse complement.
GGAAGACTGACCTCCTGCGTTTGAAGCTCCCTTTCCAATCTGATTTTCTTTGATTCTAATACAGAAAGACTACATGAGAGAAAGAGACGAAAATTTCTCCTGCTTATGTTAAAGAGCTTTTGAGTAACCAGGGATCGCCGGGCGTCCAGCCCATACCGACAGAAGGAAACCCTTAGCTATCTTTCTTAGAGATGCAGAACTCCTGTAACTGGAAAGTTCTTCCTACATTCCAAATTAAGTCCTTTCTGTGGCCGTGGTAAAAATTAAAAATGTAATCGTGAGTGTGACTTGACCTGTCCTGAGGGTCAGGGACCTGGTGGGGAGCTTGGTGGCCATCGGAGGAGAGGGCGAGGACCACAGGCGGGTGGTCTCCAGCTGTGGCAGGAGAGACGGTGAGGTCTGGGGTGGTGGGGGGGCTGGCTTCTCCAGGACACCCCTTCTGTTCACTGTGCGAGTCGGAGGGAGGCCTGAGGCTGGGGGCGTCTCTGCTCAGATCTGCCTCACGCAGAGTGGATAACATTGGACCTGGTTTAGCTGCAGATGCCTGGAAATTGAAGTCGGGATCCCAGAACCTAAAAACTTGTCAAAAAATCCCCCAAAAAAGACCTCTCAGAAAAAGTGGCCGTTACACCGCAGAGAACACATCAGCTTCCTTGTGCCCGCTAAACCTTCACGTTGAACATGTGCTTTTATATTTAAAATTGTTTCCCTTTTCGTATCAGTGGGGGGAAGCTGGGTTTGAAGACAGCACATGCAGTTTCCGGAAAGCATCACTCTGTCCGTGACCTTGGGGGCAGCCAGCCCCGCAGGGTCCGGGGAGATGCCAGTGTGCCTGTGGGGGGAGCCCCACACCGCCCGGCTCTGCCTTCAAAGGGCTCCCCTGGGCTGGCCCGGGCTCTCTGGGGACACCCTCCCCCCTGTGTCTGTGTGGGGCCGGTTCACACACAGGCAGAAGTGCATCCAGCACTTTCCAGAATCTGAGAAGCTCTAGAACCCTGTTCCAGTTTTGGGGAACTCCAATTTGTATAGAGTTCTTTCTTCCACTGATGAACGCTTTCACTTCCTAAGACTTCTCTCCTCCGGGGCCCTGCTGGGGCTAAGACCTAACCCTCCCCTGTCGCAACACGGGGCCTGGAGGCGTCACCACTGCTGGTTATGTGTCTTTGGCTTCAGTGGCAATTAATACCTCTTCTTTTGTTTACTTGTTCTCTCTTTTGTTCTTTGTCTGGGGCTGGTCGGGGGCACCCTGTGCGGTGGTGGGGCCCCTGGTGGGCATATAACTCAGGTCCCCCCTGTGCACTTCCTGGAGACCGGACCCGGGGGCCCCGCCTCCCACGGGGGCTGCTGGGGCGCACTTGGCCCTGGGCTTCCAGAACCCCGTTCCCTGGCTCACAGAGAAAGCCCAGCTGAAGAAGGAGGGAAGGAGGCCAGCAAACAGGAGGGAGAGGGGAGAATACAGCTGGGGTGCACAAGGAAGAGGGGGGCCCCTCACAGGCGCTGAGGTTGGGGGCTTGCAGCTGTTCCAGTTGTGGAAGCCAACACCTCATCCCCCCCCCCTGCCCCGCCGTGTCTCTCCCTCCCTTCCTCCTCTCCCTCCAAACCTCCCCCTCCCTCCATCTCTCCCTCTCCCCCTCCTTCTCTTTCCCTCCCTCCTCCCCCCTTCCCCCCTCATTCCAAACCTCCCCTCCCTTTCTCCCTCTTCCTCTCTCCCTCTGTCTCTCCCTCCCCCTCTCTTTCTCGCCCTCTCTCTCTCTTCCTCCTTTCTCGCTCTCTCTCTCTCACTTTCTCCCTCCCTGCCCTTTCTACCTTTTGAGCTAGGTTGACGTCCCTTGTAGTCTGGCAGTGTCTGTCCTGAGCCGTATGCTGTTGTCACACTGTTGTGAAAGCTGAGGGAGATAGTGTGCGTAAGCCCCTGACATCCGTGAATATTAACTCTGTTGATACCCCCCAGTTCCTTATTTTCTAGCGTACGTAACAACGTCTATAGCTTCTTTGACTCAAGACAGGGCACATCCCCCTTCTCGCTGAACTTGGAGCATGGCCACGGCCCTTTGCTTCCAAAAGACACCAGATAAATGTTGTTCAAAGGTCTGGGCGTTTCGGTAAAATCTTGGCATGCGGTATGTGATCCTTCCTTCCACACTGCCTGTTGAGGCGGACACCGTTATTATCAACGTTTTATAGGTGAAGACGCCGCGGAGGAGAGGCGGGGTGGGGTGCCCAAGGCCGCGCGGGCGGGAGGTTGGAGGACCGGGATCCGAACCCAGAGCCCCTGCTTCCGATTTTGTTACTTAATGTCCTGGGGCCCGCGAGTGTGCTCATGCCAACCCAGAGGACGGCGTTCAGAGCGAGCGGTCGATCATCCCGGTACACCTGTCACGTGTCCTTACGGTTCAAAATACAGATTAATCCCTTCGTGTCAGTTCCACAAGTGATAGGGATGCTATTGCAACCGCAGACACGGGAGGAAAGGAAAGTGTCCCCTGTGATGGCTCCTCCTCCGTGCGGTCACTCCCGCAGGCAGGTGCCGTTCTCACCTGGGGCAGGCCGCCCCGGTCCAGGGCTGGTGACCCCCCTGGTCCCAAACCAGAAGTGCTCCCTGGGGCGCAGGGTGGTCTAGGCGAGTGGGGCCACTGTCCTCCCTCTTGTGGGACCAAAGACGCACCCAGATTAGAATAACGCTCACGTTCACACTTGGAAGTCCACGGCTGTTTTCACACAGCTGTTCAGACTTGCGCCTGGGAATTACATTTTCGGATCCACTTACCAAGCACTGGGACTGTGATTGGAAAGCACCACTGCTCTTTGTGAAATCTGAGAACGTCGGCCTTGGGACCCTCCTGGGTGTTGCCGACAAGGGGCGTTACTACTGATGCATGCTTGATGAGCTCACCGACTGGCCTCCGGGGCACCTCGCCAGCCACCCAGATGAACGGACGCTTGGCATCTATGGTTCCGTGTGTCTAGGCCACGTCTACCGGGTTCTAAGCTCTGGGGGCGCGAGACAGCAAGGTCTCTGTCTCCAGAAGCTAATGGTTCCTTGGGCGGGTGGACGCTCGGCCAGTGAGCTGATAAACACAGTGTTGAATTTCGGGTAGGATTCGGGCTCTGGGAATGATAGACCGCGGCAAAGAGGAGGTATCTTGGAAGCAAAGACGTCTGCGGTGTGAACGGCCGAAGAGACTGGTGAGGTACTGATCTGGGGGACGGTGTGGGGCAAGTGTGTGTTGGGGGTGTGTGCGCGCAAGCACCTGGGACATCGAAGCCAGGCTGTCCAGGATGGAGAGGGAGCGGGAGGGTGAGGGGCAGGCGATGAGCGTAGAGGGGCCAGACGCCAGATCAGGCCCACCGCGTAAATCACAGCGAACACGATTTTGTTGTAAAGCCAAGGAGAAAGCATCGGAAGATTTAGATAAGGGGAGGGGCTTCATCTGATTAATTTTTAAACCGTCGGACCCAGGAAGCCTTATAAAATTCTGATCTCAACGGGGCTGGCCTTGATCCCCTTGTAAAGTTGACATCTTTGTCAGGGGGCAGAGTAGGAGAATCCTGACCTCATCTGACCCGCGGACACAACACTCTGCAGCCGTCCTGGCAAAGCCGGCCTTTCCCAGCTGCTGGTAGAGAGGAGGCCTCCTGGGCAAGGTGGGAGGGCGGGGATGTGGTCAGGAACCAACCCTCCAGTCCCACTAACCACGAGCAGAGGGGACGTCACGAGCACAGAATAACAGCGAGGTCAGACCCCACACCAGGTGCCCCAACCCTGGGGACCCTCACCGGGAAGAGGAATCCTCATAATGCCTGCCTTTGCAAACCCGTGAAACTTAACCCTGGGAGCTTTCAAAACCAGCTGCGCTTAGCATGGGGAGAGCCAGAGGGCGGTAGGAGCTGAGTCCCCGCCCTTAACAGGCCGGCACACTAAGTACCTCGGCCTGAGCCGCAGCGCAGAAGCAGCAGTTTGAGAAGCACATGGGGAACACGACGCAGATTTATTGACTAATCTTAGCACGTGTGATGGAGGGGCGGGGATCTGCGGGAGATTTCTCCAGGAACAAAGTCGCTGGCGGGCGTCGTTTTTCTTGCCCTCTGCCAGCCTGGATGGCTGGAGCCAGTGCTGACCCACTTGGGCCCTGTGCCCACCCCGTGTTCCCCAGCAGGCCCGCCCCATCTGATCTGCCTGACTTGGGGCACTTCTGCCTCTCCAAAGCAGCTCCAGCCTAGGCCAGTGTCTTTCCGATGTATTCCACAAGGCCAGCATTACCCTGATATCAACACCAGACACAGATACTATAAAAACAAACAAACACACAATATCCATGATGAATGTTGACGCGAAAACCCGCAACAAGGTGTTAGCAAACTGAATACCCTCAACGCTAAACCCTCAGGTATTAGCAAACTGAATTGAACAATACTTTCAAAGGATCTTTCATCACAATCAAGCTGGGATTTATTACAGGGATGGTAAGGACGGTGATTTCATATTCACAAATCAATCAATGTGATACATATCACATTAGCAGAGAAAGGATAAAATCATATGATTATCTCAATAGGTGCAGAAAAAGCATTTGACAGATACGACATCTGCTCACGCTAAAAACTCTCAACAAATCTGGGTTAGAGGGAATACCCCTCAACATGATAAAGCCCACCTATGAACCCACAGCCAACATCCTACTCAAAGGTAAAAAACTAAGAGCTTCTCTAAGATGAGGAACAAAACAAGCGTGTCTACTCTCCCCGCTTTTATTTAACATAGTTAATTCAACTGGAAGTCTTAGCCACAGCAATCAGACAAGACAAGAATAAAAGACATCCAAATTGGGAAGGAAGAAATAAAACTGTCACTGTTTGCAGATGACATGATACAATATATAGAAAACCCCAGAGACTCCACCAAAATCTATAAGAGCTAAACAGGAATTTAATAAAGTTGTAAGATGCAAAATTAATACATGAATTCTTTTGCATTCTGTACACTAAATAGCAGAATGAGAAATTAAGGGGAAAACAATCCCATTCGCAACTGCACCAAGAGAGAATAAAGTTCCTAGGAAAAAATTTAACGGAGTAGGTGAAGACCTATACTTTGGAAAGCATTAAGACATTGGTGAACGAAGTTAAAGAGGACACAAGCAAATGGAAAGATCTACGATGCTCGTGGTGTATTGTGAAAAGAAGGTGCTACTGTCTAAACCCATCCAGAGATCCAATGCGATCCCTACCAAAATACCAATAGCATTTTTCACAGAACTAGAAAAAAATCATACTAAAATTTGTATGGAATCACAAAAGACCCCAAACAGGTGAAGGGGATTAAGAGGTATAAACTTCTAGTTATAAAATAAGTAAGTCACAGAGCTGGAAAGTACAGTGTGGGGAATACAGCCCATAATATTGTTTTAATGTCATATGGCAACAGATGGTGAGCACACTTACCATGGTGAGCTTTGAATAATGTGTAGAGTTGTAAATCACTATGCCGTGCCCCTGAGATAAACATAATATTCTATCAGCTATATGTCCATAATGAAAAATTTTAAAAATCAAGGCATAATTCACATGTAATAAATACACAAACATGATGTGTATGCTTTGATTGGTTTTGACAAACATATGAAAATGTGTATAGTTAGGAAATGGCCACCACAATAAGGACATAGAGAATTTCCATCACCAAGAAATTGCCCCATTGTGGCAAGCCTCCACTCTCCCAGAGTCCACTAAAATTCTGATTTTGAACTTTATTGAAATAAAATCATACATTTATATATTCGTGTGTGACTGGCTTTGCTTCCCTAGTGTCTGTCAGATTCTTAAAATTGCGCCCTGCTGTTTTTCCGTTTACTTTATTAGCTACATATTTGTTTGTCCATTTTTTACTGACGGATGTTTGCGTTGTTTCCAGTTTGGGGTTGTGCTGAATAAAGCTGCCACGAGCATTCTTGTAGGAGTCTTTTTTGTGGACTTACATTTTTATTCATCATGGGTAAATTTCTAGGATCTAGAGTGAAATTGCCAGATCAGAATCTGTTGAACTTTAAGGGAAACTTCCAATAAAGGTTCAAGATGGTTCCATTTCATGCACAAGATTTGTGCAACGTTCCATTTGCCTCCTATCCTTGCCAACAGTTGATGTTACCTGACTACCTTTTAACTATTCCTGTGGGGGCGTGGGGGTATCTCACTGTGATTTTAGTCACTTTGACCACCAATGGTTGTTGAACACACTTTTAGGTGCTTATTGATGCTTCCATTATTTTTTTTATAAGGTGCTTGTTCAATATTTTGCCCATTAAAAATATTAGAATATTTATCTTTATTTTTAATTTTTTAAAGCTTGAAATTATTGACTTGTGAGAGTTTTTTAAATATATTCTGGATTCAAGTCTGCTGTCGTATATACATATGGCAAAAATTCTCCCCTTTTATCTTCTTATTGTTGTCTTTTAAAAGAGCAGACTGTTAGTTTTAAGTCAAATTGGGCAACTTTCTTATTTTAAGGTTAGTGCTTTCTTTGACTGGGATAAGAACTCTGTGACCTCATGAGATATTCTCTTAGATTTTTTGATGGAAACTTTATAGCTTTGGGTTTAATGAAACTCTGATCCATCTGGAAATAATTTTTGTGTATGCTATAAAATAGCAGTTGAGGTAGTTTTTTCCCCCCTGTGCAAATATTCAGTTGTTTCCGTATCATTCTGGAAAGAACTTTCTTCTTCCCCTTTGAGTTGCTTTAATGCCTTCATCAAAAATTACTTAACTGTATGTATCTAGACTTCCTATTTTGTTTTAATGATCTAGTTATCCTTAAATAAATACCATGCCACACATTTACTGTATAACAGTAAGAAAAAGCATGTACTGTGATTTCTTCACTTGGATTTTCGTTTCTTTTCTTTTTTTGAGATTGTTTGGTTTACTCTAGGTTATTTTCATTTCCATAGAAATATAAAAAATTTCCTTGTTCTTCCCCCATGGATTTTGATTGGTATTGAACTGACTCTGTAGAACCATATGGGGAAAAAATGACACCTTAACAATATTGAACCTCCCAATCCATTAACATGGTATATCTTTCTATTAATTTACTCCTCTTTAATTTCTTTCAGCAGCGTATGTAGTTTTCAATGAACAGGTCTTGCACAACTTTATATGTTTCTAAGCATTTTATAGTATTGTAAAATGGTATAGGTTTTCGAAGTTTTATTGCCTGGGTTTTGTTAATGGTATATAGGTATATGATTGAAATTTGTACATTTACTTTGAGTCCTGAAACCTTAGTGAATTCACTTGTGTGCTATGGTAGTTTCATTGTAGAGTCCTTAAGATTTTTGATGTAAACAATTATATCACGTGCAAACGGAGGCAATTTTATTTTTCTCTTTCTTATCTTTATGCTTTTTAAAAATACCTTTTATTCCTTTCTTTCTACTTTATTGCAATGCTTACGACCTCTAATATAACAGTGAAGAGAATTGGTGAGTGTGAACATTCCTGTTTCCTTCCTAGTGTTAGGGGACAAACATTCCTTATGTTACCATGAAGTATGATGTCAGCTACATGTTTTCCATAGATATTCTTGATGGAGATAGTTTCCTTATTATTGTCAGGAGTAACTTCTCCAAGAGGTGCTGGCATCTATTTTGAGTTGAAGGGGTTTTAAAATGCCAGTAAAGTCAAAAGCATTATTTCACAAACAGCAGTATTGATGTGCTATTCTCTAGGTACTGACAGATTCAATTTTGAAATACGGTTGGTGTGGGCAACGTGGGTGGCTCAGTGGGTTAAGCATCTAACTTTTGATTTTGGCTCAGGTCATGATCTTGCGGTTTGTGAGTTCAAGCCCCACATCAGGCTCTGTGGTGACAGCGGGGACCCTGCTCAGGATTCTCTCTCTCTCTCTCTCTCTCTCTCTCAAAATAAATGAACTTTTAAAAATATTTAAAAATAAATAAAAGAAGAAATACGGTTGGGTGTTATTGTCTCCATCCATTTTACAGTAGATGAAACTGAGGCACAGGTTGGTGGGCAGTTTTCCCAAGGTCAGACAGCTAGGAAATGCTAGAACCATACGGTCTGGCTCTGGAGACCATAGGCTGGCTGCCCCTGGGACCTCATGCATGGAGTTGTGGTTCACTGTGACTCTCTCCCTTCACTTGTGGGTCTGAAAATAGCTGATGTGCCTGCACAGAACCTTCTTTGGGGGGAGGGGAGCAAGGACTGCTAAGTGCATCGGGACCAGTACATTTCTACAGCACGATTATAACTTCCTGAATTGCAAAAATGTGAGTAAGTCAGCCTAGAATACGTACCCAGAGGTGAGACTTCTCTTTTATTTCCTCAAGATACTTAAGAAGGCAAATGAGGAGTAACACTGATTTCATTCCTTAGAACGAGTTTAAATCTCATTTTTATTTAGTGGCTCTGTCCTTAGCTCTTTCCATAAAATATGTTTCCCTTCCCTCCAGAGATGAGAAAGCGGCTGACTTCACAACCCAGAGCAGTGTCTTTTAAGTTTTTTCATTTGGCTAAGTCAACTTAGCCACCCCTTATAATTTCAGGAGTGCATTCTCTTTCCTCTTCTCTGGTGTCAGTAAAATATTTTATTAAAAAAACAAAAATCAACACGTATATTTTTATCCGTGCCAGTGTGTGCGTGTAACCTTATGTGCACACGGTGCCTACGTGTATTTTGTTTAGGTGTGAAAATAAAACAATGGCTACCCTTGACGTAGTGCCCATTCTGGGTAGGAGCCAGGAGTTTGCAGTTTACTGTCTCTAGATCTTTCAACCAGTTGGCAAGATAGAAATTATCGTTCTTGTGATCCAATGAGAAGTCAGAGACAAGGAAGACTAAACTCCACCGAAGGTGGCCCAGTTGGGATTATTTCTGAAATTCCAACCCAAACCATGAGTGGTGGTGATTTTGAGCCATCCTTGTTTAAGCGTCGGGTGTCGTGGGGTCCCGATGGGCATGGGGGGCTGTGCCCGTGAGATCTGCTGAAAGCATGTCCCTGGTGTTGGGACGATGCACGGATGGCCCCCGCCAGCACATATGCAGCTTGGGTGGCCTACCGTCACGTCACCGTGACCCCCACACCTGCTCACATTCACAGAGGGGCTGTTCCCTTTACAGATCTTCTGAGCATGTCGGGGCGGGGGTTTCAGACACAGTCCTGGGGGTGTGACAAACCACACGAAAAGGGAAGCGGTCCACCCCCCAGGTGCGCGAGGGTGTGCCAGAGGCCATCTGGCGCCCCATCAACGTGAGTGCCGAGATTTGCTCGGCGAGTGTTAATATAAATACTGGCGAATAAATGAATATACAGTGAATACATGACCTTCTGTACGGTTCGGTAAGTTCAGTCCCTGCTCTCGGACCCCGCTGCCCCAACCCGACGGCTCTTGGCGCGTGGGATTGTGTCCGTCCCTTGAGAGCTGTGCTAACCTCACACTGGCCCCTGCGTAGCCCATAGCACCCATGAGCACACTGCTCGGCCGAGGAGAGACCACATTTCCTTGTTGGGGAGATGGGGTTGCTCAGGCAGAGAGTCGAGGCCAGCTGTCCACCGAGGCAGCAATTGGGGAACAAAAGGAGGTCACTGGAGCCCAGGCCTGGAGATCAGGGGGAAGGTGGAGGTTCTCGCCTGGATTACGCCCTCCTCTGTCCCTAAGCAGACAAAGGGCCTTGGGACCCTCAGTCAAGTCCTCCAAGTTTCTGTTTACGGAGGAGGTTGAGTGATAACCAACGTTTAGTGAAAAACACTCTGGTAACGGACGACCCTGCACGCATTTTCTTCTGCAATCCTGGGGCATCCTTATGGATTATCCCATTTCCCAAGATGAGGAACCTGAGACTTAGAAGAGTTGACCGATGTGCCCCAGATGGGACTGGTCTAGCTGGAACCTTGCTGCCTTTGCAGCCCCTCCGGTCCCTCCGGCTCCAAATGCACCAGTGCCCTCCTACGTTTGCCCTTTAAGAGTATGAGACTTCGCAACAGCCTCACTTTGCTCTGCACGCAAAGCTCCTGGATACTTTTCACGGACTCCCAGAGAATGAGGAATTTCCCTGCCTGACCTGGCCTCTGTCGTCCAGCAGAGGGCAGTGCAGGCTCACGCCCGCGCTTAACAGCGAGCATCCAACCCAACGGCTTCCAGCAAAACCCAGTTGTCAGCTGCAAAGGGCTGAGTCTGGAGAGGATAGGGAAGTGTGCCCGGCAGTGGATTCAGACGAAATCCCATCTTGTTAGGAGGGAGGCACAATTTGAACATTGTTCCTTAGAAGGCGTTAGAAAGACATAAAAAAAAAAACAACCCACAAAAACAAAACCCCAGAGTTCTTGTTTTATTCCATGCATGAAAAAAGGCCAAGGTTTTATTCTTCCCTTCACCTCTGTTTACAGAGGTTATTAATATGCCGGCCATACAAGCGGGGTCGCCGTCACAGGAGCGGAGGACGGCACAGTGACAGAACACAGGCATTAGACGCGGCCAAATGTCTCGGAATCCAATGTAAAGAATTTACGCATGTCACGGGCTGTTTTCTCAAACCTTATTATTATTATTTTTTTGTGTGTGTGCAGATTATTTTCATTTGTATCTACAGGCTACTAGGATTCAGAACTGAAGGTCAGAGATCAGAATAAAGTCAGAGGGGGCTCTCTGGGTGACCAGTGGCTTGCACGGCCAGCTCATGGGCCCCACACACACACGTACACGCACACACATGCACGCGCATCCCTGGTTCTCCGGAGACAAGCTCCTGAGTGCCCCGTTTTCATTCCCACCCTAACACCTCCGTCCACGGTTGGTTGGTTATAGTGAATACGTTATCGTTAACACCTTTGAGCACCCACGCTGTCAGAGCCTTTATAAACCAAAGCAACTCGCAAAAGGTATGAATAGGAGATGTCTGCGTGCTCGCTAAGTGCTTTCTCTATGTGAACATGTGAGACACTCATAACAGCTTTCCTAGGGAAGTGTTAGCGTCATCTCCATTTTACAGAGGGGAAAAGTGAGGCCCAGCGATGCTAAGTGACTTGCTGGAGATCACAGAGCTCGTAGGGGGCAGAGCAGGGACTCAGGCCCAGACCGTATGCCGGCAGGGCCTGGCTCTCGGTCCCTGCTCCCACTGCCCGCGGTGTCAGCGACAGCGAGCCCTCGGAGGCTTGCTTTGTCGAGGCCGCCTACAGGGAGGGACGGTCTTTACCTGGACCTGCCTTTGGTGGGTTCCAGAAGCTGCTCCCGAAATGTCAACGTGGCAGAAGCTGTTGGAGAGTCACCAACACAGCCGTCTGGCCTCTGGGCTCTGCCCTGATTCTACCTGTATTTTCCTCGTTGCCCGAGAATCGTGCCGTAAACCTCAGGAGGGCCTCCCTGTCCACGTCCGTGAGGTCCGAACGCCCGGGAATCAACGGCCTGGTGACGACCCCCTCCCCCGGGGTCTCGTCTCTGGATGTGCTTTGGAAGGAGGACGGCAAACACAGCGTCTCCGCATCTCACGGTAACGTGGGACTTTCTGAAGACGGCAGAGGACTCGTCGGGAATGCTTAATTCACCTTCTAGAAGGAGAGCTAGCATCAGTTAAATACGCACTAGTAGAAATCACAGTCCCAAGAGGGTAAACAGCATCTCCGGAGCCGCTGGCGGGAAGCTGGTGCTTTCTCCCCTGTTGCAGTGGATAGGGGTGGGGATCCGGGTCACTTCACTCGGGACCCTGTCCCTCAGGCCCTAAGGACCTTGTGGTCATCGGCCTGGCTTGCCCACCTTCAAGGTCAGCGCCCGATTCTGGATCCTGGAACCACTTTTGTCTGCCCTGGCCGTGGCGTCGCCGTCTTGCTCCCACACGCGTCCCCGTTCTCACCACTGTGGCCCCCTCTTCCCGACCCCGGACACAGTTCCCAGATGTGGGGACGTGTGGGGACGGTGCCACAGTCTGGGGGGAAGAACCCCTCCTGCTTGGATTCAGAACTGAAAAGCGTGTTCCCTTCAGGATGACTTTTCTGCCCCGGGGCCGCACAGCTGTTTAGGTGACAGTTCCTTCATCGAGTCTGAGCCGCCGTCCCTCTGCCAGGGGGCACTGGCTGTCTCCCGCGCGCTGGGCATCATCCTAAGTGCTTTGCTCACCGCTGATTGCCGCGCGTGTCGTGCCCACTGGGCCGCACGCACGGACGCGGGGCGCGCGACGGCTCCCAGGCCACCTGCTCGGTCACAGCGTCCGATGACTGGAGTATTGCAGAAGGCAGAAGAGACTCCCACTTCCTCTTTTCTTGTTCACGCTTGACCCCTTTCCAGTAACACCGCCGATGGTGTCCTTTGCATGTTCTTTCTCCACTAAGACACCTGTGCCTCACAGTTTTAGAAAAGCAAATCGATGCATACGGTGACCATTTTTTTTAAAAGCGTAGCCTCAGGGGCTGCTTCCTTGAGCTGGTCCTCGAGCGCTCCCCAAGAGTATGGGGCGTGGAGGTGACCGCAGCAGCTGCTGTCACAAGGTTCACGCCCTCGGTTTCGGGACAGCCGAGCAGGCGTGCACAGGGGCGCCCCCAGAACCTCTGGTTCAGTGCAGGTGACTGAGCACGAGTGCCTAACGCCCTCCGGGCAAAGACCCTGCTGACGGGGACGGGGACGGGGACGGGAAGGGCGGACCCCCAACAGCTCGGCAGGGATCGCGGGACAGCGTCATCCGCACAGCGGAGCTTCTCTGGTCTCCAACAGATGCAGCCTGGCTCTGGGAGAGACAAAGAAAAGGTAATTCCCAAGGAGCAGTGGCCCGAAAAGATGCCTCCTGTCTCTGGATGTTTTTCTCCAGCAGAGGGAAAGTGCGAGCAAGCAAACACGCAAACAGGATGGGAGGAAGGGAGGCGGGAGGGATTTTGTGATACAGGAGGGTTATTTTTAATTCTGCCAGTGGTTGGGCCGTCTGGGTGCCTCAGTCCGTTGAGCATCCGGCTCTCGGTTTCGGTGCGGGTCATGATCTCACGTATTGTGGGTTTGAGCCCCCACGTCGTGCTCTGTACTAACAGTGTAGAGCCTGCTTGGGATTCTCCCTCTCTCTCTCTCTCTCTCTCTCTCTCTCTTTCTCTCTGTCTGCCCCTCCCCAACTCATGGTTTTGTTTTCCCTCTCTCTCTCTCTCAAAATAAATAAATAGTTAAAAAAAAATCTGCGAGTGGTTATTTCCATAGCTTTGAACACGTTTTGCCCTCTTTCTCGAATCCCCCACTTTGTTCCTTCAGACCCCACGGACTGCCCAGTCCTAATCGTGTCTCAGCTCCCCCCCCTTTTTTTTTTTATAACCTGTTATTTGCTTGTTCTCACTGCCTTCCCATTTTGACAGAAATCCTTCAGTTCCTCTACTGGTTCCAGTAGAGGTCTTGTTTTGGTCCGTTTAGATGTAGCCCAGGTGCCCCGCACACGTCCCCCCGCCCTCACGCAGCACCGAGCCCTGCTCCTTCGATCCCGTGCCGTTTCCTCCCAACTACTCCTTTTTTCCACTTTATCAAGACCCAGGACGCTTGCATTCCACCTCCTTACCTTGTTGAAGACAGAACAGTGGCCCCGACAGCGTCCACGTCAATTCTCAGAACACGTGTGGGATGGCGCGTGGGTCCTGATGAGGGAAGGAGGAGGCGGGACCCTCAGGGGCAGGAAGGGACAGACGTGAGCGAGGGGCAGGTGGTATGGTGCCAGAAGCCAGGACAGCAAGCAGCCTCCAGAAGCCAGAAAGGCACAAACAGCCTCTCCCTGGAGGCTCCGGAAGGCCACAGCCCTGCCGATGCCTTGATTTGGACCCCGGGAGACCCACGCCAGATCTCTAACCTCCAGAACTCTACAGCGATACATTTTGTGTGTGATAGTCTGTTTTGGCAATGACAGGAGACTTATACCAGAACTAAGCCTCCCGGGGCGGTTTACGTACGCCCTCTCCTTTAACCCTGTAAACCATTTTGTAGGGGAACGCCTTAAATTCAAGCTGTTCTTTGTCACAGGAATGAAGAGTGGGGCTCGGCTGGGCCGACCAGAGGCCGAGTCCTGACTCAGTTTGTCCACAGCCTCCCTACGGCAGAGACTAAGGCCACCTGACGGGTCTCTAATCCACAAGAAGAGAAATTCGGGGGTTGGAGAGAAAATTCGGGGGTTGGAGAGGAAATCGGCTCCCCGCCGCACACCCCCCCCCCCCCCCCCCCCCCCGCCAAGCTTGCCGAGTTCCCGTATTGAGTGTGGCAAGGGCCCCTTTCAGACTGCGGACACTGCTTCTCCACCACTCCACGCTCCTTAGAACCATCCACACTGTTCTGGTAATAAGAACCCTTGACTGTGCAACGTTTTCCCACTTTGGCCGAGTAAAGGCTTCCTCTCTGCCTGCGCCCTCTCTGGTGGGAGGATTTGACTCACAGAGACGCAGGCTGCTTGACTAGGTTGCCTAGGTTGGCCGTGGACTCCACGCCGGCACGGTTTCAGAACAAACCCTCCCTGAAGGGCTGGGCCGCGGTCACGGTGATAAACAGGTCCAGCAGAAGCACGGGATCCCCGGAGGCAAAATTCAGTTCTGGTTTTTAGCAAGATCTGGGCACTTCATCTCTAAACTGTTTTCTTTATTTATTTTTCAAGCCTTAGTTAAGAAAAAACACACAAAAATAATGCGATCACCCCATCTGTTTTATTTATTCAACTGTTTTATTTATTTTCAAGCCTTAGTTAAAAAAAACACACACAAAAATAATGCGAGCACCCCAACATAAGCCTGTGTGCCCCTGTGTGGAAACCAGAAGCTGTGTTCGCCGGTGAAAATGGCCACTGGGCATCCCAATTTCGACCGGGGGCGCCTTTCCAGTCTCTGTCGTCCTCTTTGCAGGCAGAGGGGGAGGGGCACTTTGGAACACCGTGTGCCGCAGCCGCTTAATTATGCAAAGATGAGGTGCGCTCACTTCCTACGGCTGCTGCAATAAATTACTACAAATTCAGGGGCTTAAATGAGCACCGACAGGGCTTACAGTTCTGAAGTTCAGAGATCTGACATGGGTCTCACTAAAGCTGAAAGCCAAGCGTGGGCAAGACGGCATTGCCTTCCGGCGTCTCTGTGTCATTCCAGGAGTGGCAGGTGTCCGTGGCTCGTGGCCCCAGTCCTCATTCTTGCAGGGCAGCAGGGGCTGGTTGAATGGTCCTCACATCGCTTCGGGGACTCAGGGACGTGCTCCGTGCGGTGAGCAGAGGGAACGTCCCCCCACCCCCCCAACCCCCAGCAGAGCTCCAGGGACAGAAGTGTCTGCAGTGACAGTAGGTGCACCTTCCACTGCCGTGTGGACATCTAACACCGGCCACTGGTGCCCTGACATCCGTTGGTGGGACGCCTCCCCCGAAGTGTGACCGAGAAGAGTTACAACCATTAACAAACAGAATTCAAGCAAGTCAACCTGCAGATCTAACTGGGTTTATTAAATGGTTCACGAATCGGGCAGCATCCTCCCATCTTGGCCAGTAGAGGGGAGCCCCTCCCAGCTGCACAAAAAGGAAGGCTTTCAAGGGTGGAGAGGAGGTGGGAACAAAGGAAGTTATTAGCACAGAACTGACTGTGTTGGGCAAGGTCACTAGAAGGGGTCGATCAGTGGATCACCTCCCAGGGCCCAGCAGGTAATTCCAGCTTGGCTGGTTAAAGGTCACCTTTCTGGGGGGAGGCCACCAGACTGTCTCTGACATGAGTGCCTCTATTCTGGGCCCACGGTTTGCTTTTTAATAATCCCCGCTTGTGATCAGACTGTCGGCTTACCCGAGAGGTGATCAGATTTAAGGCATTAGTGCCACTCCCTCCTACGCTCTGTGGTTCTTGAAGCTTCTGTCCTTCCCTTGCGTGGCATTCCCAGGACGGGACATTTTGTTCACTCCCGGCGATATTCACCGCTCAGGACTGTTAAGGTTCGGACTGTTAAGTTGTTCGTTTTACCTGTCATCTTTGTTCTTTTCCTGACGGTCCAGTCTCCGGGTTGTCATCTGCTTGGTGGTTAGTGGCCACGAACATGCATTTAAAGCTTTTGAGAAAATACAGTGCCCCAGGGAGATTGTTGGAAGCAGGCTAACCCCCAGCGTCTGGGGTGCACTTTGGAGCCATGGTCCCCAGACCCAAGCCAATCACAATCGAATCAGTGGCAGAAAGACTTTGCTGAAGGAGTCACTTTTGAGAGCCAGGTGGCTCGCTCAGTGATCTTACGTAACTGAGATTCAACCTTCCCAGAAGTGTTAATCCAGGCACAGGAGGTGGTGTTGGCCAGGACCCAGACATGTCCGTGCTGGGCTCGAAAGTAATCTGGCACTGTCCCACTGTTAAGAACAACTTTGGCCAGGGTCTAAGGTCTTTGTTGGGCAGCTGTGGTCTTAGCAGCGACTTCTGCAGTCTCCTTAAGAGTTAGAGAGGGGTTTCTGGTCACATTCTGATTTCTATTATTTCTAAAGGTTTATTTATTTTGAGAGAGAGAGAGAGAATGAGCAAGGGAAGAGCAGAGAGAGAGGGAGAGAGAGAATCCCAAGTAGGCTCCATGCTGTTAGCCCAGAGCCCAATGTAGGGCTGGATCTCAGGACCGAGATCACAACCTGAAGGGACATGGAGTTGGACGCTTGACCGACTGAGCCACCCAGGTGCCCTTACTTCTATTTATTTCTCATCAGGGAAGTATGGCCAAAGGAAGTGGATTCTAAGTCGTGAATGCCTTCCAGCATTCATTTCCATTTTTTTCTAATTCAGTGATGTAAATCCAGGGGACTCGGCCAATGAGATGTCTTATATCTGTTGTGAAAAGTCAGGGGCACACTTAGATAACGTAAGAGGCATTGCCCGGTCGTGTGCCAGCCTTAAGCATTCGAAGGTGCAAGGGAGGGTGATAACCATGACCGACAGACAGACCTTGTTGGGACACATTCTACGTCCACTAGGTGGCACTGTTAACAGACAGATGGGAGTTTTTGACCAGCCACCCAAGGGTCTGAAAGGCCAAGTTACCCCCTTGGTAGTAATGGTCTGGGAGGTACAGGTGATGGCATCGATTTTCCAGGCCAACGTCAGAGCAAAAGAAAGGAAGAGAAGAGGAAAGCGTTTCACGCTCGATCCAGTGTCTTGGGAGAGAGCCATCTACCTCGATGTCAACTACGTCTCTTCCTCGTCAATTTGACTTGAAGACCTCCAGCCTCATTCAGCTGTCAGGTTCAAGGCTGGCTGCTGTCTGGTGAGTGAGGAGGACTGGTATAGTGCCTTCCAGGGACACTCCAGGAAGTCTTTGCTCTTACCAGCTCAGTTGTGTGGTCTGACAGGTATCAGACATCTGTATTCTAGACTACATGCCAGATTCCTTCCCTGGATTTCTCTCAACATGAAACACATTTGCAGGAAGCTTCTGTGAAAGCATCAGAGTAAAACAACAGCCATCCGGAAATGACAAAAGCCTTTAAAAAATGGACATGGATAGAGATCTGATGAGAGTTCATTATAATGCCATGGACAAGGAAATTTGGTTATTTTGGGAGACACGCATTTTAAGACCGTACCTAGAATTACAAGTGTTGACATTCTATCAGGACGTATCAGATTCCCAGAAAGCTTTCATGATTTCTGGAACACTTATACACACACAGTACAAAGAAGGCTTAGAATGACCTCTTATTTGATCATCCTTTCCATGTAATTTAACATATCGAATATGCCTAACTAGTTTAATATCTTCCTTTTTATAAGGAGCCAAAACAAATCTTTGAAATGCTGTAGGAATTCCCTGGAAAAACTCAAAGTTGAGGGTCAAAAAGACTTTATTTAGAATTCAGGTTTTTGAAAGTTTGTCAAAACTACGTTTTTTAAGCACTTGGTTAAATAGGATCATAGGTCACCGTGACACGATACTTCATTACCCATCTAACCAAAGTGACAATTAATGACTTTTCAGGCAAATATGGGAAGTTAAATAACATAAAAAGAATTTTGGTCTTTCCATGCAGATTAAATTAAAGGTAAAGAAAAATTTTGGTTTACAATTTCTTATTAAGAGTTGACCAATGAATCCAAAAAACTTTGTCCTTTTAGCAGAGACAAAAGCCAAATTCTAATTTTGTATGAATGTTCTTTGGACATTAAAACTCATTTTTAAATAAACTCATTTTAATTTTAGCTAACTTTACCATCCATCAAAATTTCTTTTCAAAGATTTCTTTTGCACAAACCTTCTACAACATTTTTTTTCTTTCTGCATTTGGATTCCGCCCCCCCCCCATTTTCTCTCTTTAAATAACCAGCCTCTCTCTAGGACAACATTATTTCCTTTTTCTGTTAATAAAACCTCTCCATACCTCATAGCTTTTATGACCCAAAACATATCCTATTTTCCTTCAGTCCTTCCAGTCCACTGCTGTTTCGCTTATTATTTCTATTAAGTTTAGCCACATATAGAAATTAGAATTTTTAACCCTCAGCAGCTAATCCCAGTGAAAATGAAATAGTAAGCAGTTGTGAACTGTCTTTTATACCACCATTTCTTAGGCTGGGAAATCTGTAAATATGTTTTCTAATTTCTAGAAACATATGCTTCTTCATAGCACAATCTTTCAATAAAACACAAAACAATGTTTACTAACAGACCCAAATGTATCTTTAGTTTCTCTGTAACAAGGAAGCCCAAAGTAGAAAAATCTGTATTCAGTAATTACCATTTCTTCATTTAATCCTACTTGGAAATAATCTAGACACAGAATGAATTTCCATCATTTAACTTAGCAAAGCTCTAAAGTTTCGGATTACCAAAAAGATCCTGGAGACTATCTTCAAAGACGCATACCACAAAACATAATCACTGCTAAAAAGTTCACCTAAAAACTCTTACCTCACATGCGTTGATGAAGACCGTTTGCTTCCAGCGATTATATTTGAATTACTCACGAAAAGTATAGAAGACATCAGACAAAATCACCCATCATTCTAAGTTATTTTTTGGCTGACAAATTTTGCAATACAGAGAACATGAACTCATTTGGCTAATAAACCAGGTAGAACAAAAAGGTGTGTGTATGCATAATACTCAAAGTTGATGAGTCTTAAGACATACATGCCTATTTCAATCAAACCAGTGACCTTAAATTAGCTTTAATACCAACTATGTCCCAGATCATGTGAACCTGGGATTCATTTGGATTAAATTCCTATTTTATTCTTGAGAATTTTTATTCTCAAGTGCCAAATTTGTAGAAACACTTGATTTTCTTTAAGCCCATGGAACGGAGCTCTTCTACACGTTAATTTTGGCAATAACCATCTGGGGGTAGAAAGTGCCACAGGTTACAATAAACGTACAAAAACGTGTCATCGGACTTACAGTTACTGTTTCAAACATTTCAGCGTTGAGATGGATGTGATAATGCAAAACTCACGGGTTCACAAAAAAACAGTTGGATCCAACATATTTTTCTCTCAGATGGAGTAAGTTAAGGTTACCTATGGAGGTGGCTAAATTTTTTCCAATAATATTTGTGGAGAAGATATCAGATTTTTCATTTGTTTCCGTTTCAAATAAACTTTCCCCTTTCTGTTCAACTTCTGATAAGAATTACCTCCCTGAGATTGGTGCTTTTAATATTTTTATCTCCAAGGCACCGGGAAGGAATGTGAATTCCTCTGAGAAGGACTTTGGTTTCTTAAGGCCAATCATTGACAAGCTTTTTGAGACAAATAGGAGAGGTTTGGGGATGGGTAAGAGGGATAGGTCAACTTTGAACGGCCTCTCCAGCAGCATTTCTAGTTTGGTAAAGATTTGTAAGATAATATGCTTCTATTTCCTCAAAGAATTCGACTCTAGTGCAAACGTTACAGGACTGATATACATCCCCATCTCTGTCGGATTTGTTTTTGTGTCTAAATTTTAGTTTTCCCTTGGCTGCTAAAGGGAATAAATAGTAGTTTACTACTTGGGGCGCCTGGGTGGCTCAGTCGGTTAAGCGTCCGACTTCAGCCAGGTCACGATCTCGCGGTCCGGGAGTTCGAGCCCCGCGTCGGGCTCCGGGCTGATGGCTCAGAGCCTGGAGCCTGTTTCCGATTCTGTGTCTCCCTCTCTCTCTGCCCCTCCCCCATTCATGCTCTGTCTCTCTCTGTCTCAAAAATAAATAAAAGTTAAAAAAAATAGTTTACTAGAGAATTCCTCGGAATCCTGTCAACTCCCGGAGGGGCTCACAGGGGCTTCCTTTAAAGGTAGATGTGGGCGTGTCTGCAAGGGCATTAACTTGGTGGACTATTGCTGGTGGTCCTGTAAAGGTAATTTAGACACAGGGTAAGTACAGCAGGTGTTCAAAGGGAGACGACAGATGAAGCAGTAAGAATGACACCTGTCTTACAGTCTCTTCTATCAGGTATCTGTTGTGTCTTTAAATTGTTTTTATTCTTTTCTTTTCTTTTTTAAGTTTTTAGGTTTATTTACTTATTTTGAGAGAGAGAGAGAGAGAGTGTGTGTGGCCAGGGGAGGGGCAGAAAGTGCGCGAGAGAATCCCAAGCAGGCTCCGCACTGTCTGTGCAGAGCCCAACACAGGGCTCGAACTCACAAACTGTGAGATCATGACCTGAAATCTAAGCCTGGGGTCTTGGACAACACGACCCCACAGCAGTGAGCAAGGGTTGTGGGTCTGTGCAGGGACAGCCATTTGCAGTGACAGAAGCTGAGGGACGGTGGGTGGGGTGCGTTGAGTTCTCCCTCCAAACTTGGCATTGGACATGGGTCTCTCTCCCCTTTGGACTGAGTATGTCCAAAACCAACCCAACCTTGGGATTTTGAACTCGAGGGGAAACCACAGTAGCTCCCGAAAAGGAGCTACTGAATATCTTGCTACCAGCTACCTACGATGTTACACACGCAATTGTATGAATAAACCAAGAAATCTGTTATCCCGCCATAGGTAGCTTTAGTCCAGCTCCCAGGAATCAGATTCATTCAGCCACTTACTGGTAACACACTTCGGATGTTGTTGAGCATTTTCTATGAAAAGCAATTCGTGTCTGGTTTCCATGACTCTTGCCTACCGTGACCTTTCTCCTAACACCGTTATTGCAACGCTAAACGTGGGGGGTGATTCAGAATCCAGACCTCAGGCTATGCTCGATCTCCTCAGAGGGCTCATTTCCCCCATCACCCCATGACTTCAACTGGCACATGCACAATTTTGACTTCCAGATGTGGCCTCAGCCCTGACCTGTCTCCTGAGCATCTCTTCTGTATCACCAGATGCACTCTTGAGAGTTCCATCCGGACACCCCATGACCTTTAAAACACAAGAAGTCTGCAAGACCCAACTCCACAAAGACAAGCTGAACTAGTCGTTGGCAGATCCAGGTTGTGGTCAGAGGTCTAAGGCGAAGCTCCCTGGGGACTTCGAGAAAGGGGTTTATCCGTGGGGAAAGAGAAGACCTCGGTGGATTCATGGCTCTTGAGTGCTGTAGGAGCACAGGTGTTCAGTGAGAGCACTGGCCCTGTGGGTGGAGGACGCATCGTGCGAAGGACTGAGTTCCAGGCTGCTACACCTACTTCCACCAGAGCAACTGTGGGCTCATCGGCTGTCCTTCCTTCCTTCCTTCCTTCCTTCCTTCCTTCCTTCCTTCCTCGAAAATCCCAAGCAGGCTCCGCAAGACCAGTGCAGAACCAACACCAGTGCAGAACCTGACATGGGGCTTGAGCCCGCAAACCACGAGATCTTGACCTGAGCTGAAGTCCAATGCTTAACCAACAGAGCCACGCAGGTGCCCCCATCAGTCTTTCTTATTGGACTGTGCCCTAAGATTTACGTAAGCGATGCTCATGTTTTTGACATGTACATACAGATATAGAGCTCACAACTTTGCAATGCAGATTTTCTTCAAATGTTCTGCCTTTGAAATACACATATGTCCCTCAAGAGCACATATCTTTGAAATCAAGATGTGTATTTGAAATATACCATTATGAACCGTGGAGGATTGAAATAAATTATACAACAGACATTTGTTTTCCCACAATTCTGGAGGCTGGAAGTTCAAGGTTATGGTGTCGACAAGATTCATTTCTCCTAAGGTGTCAGCTCCTCTGGGCTTGAGGGTGGCTGTCTTCTCTCTGTGTCTTCGTGTGGTCTTCCCTCTGTCTGTGTCCTGACATCAGCCATGTTAGATTAGGGTTCACACACACAAGCTTATTTTAACTTAATCACCTCTTTAAAAAAGGCCCCATCTCCAGTCACATTCTGAGATACCAGGCGGTTGGGACTTCTGTACAATTCAGCCCATAATATCTCCCCAACTACTTGGCTTGTGGAGTAGACAGGTAGTTGAATCGAATTACATTTAACAAAGAGTTAGTTAACACATATTCTGTTCCCAAGGAATCCGAGCTGATCTTTTTTTAATTGAAGTACAGTTGGCCTACAATGTTGTGTTAGTTTCAGGTGTACAATACAGTGATTTGACATTTGTATACATACTAAATGATTATCACAATAATCCTACTTATCATCTGTCACCATGCAAAGTTATTACAGTGTGAATGACTGTTTTCCCTATGCTGTATTTTTCATCCCCAGAGCTTACAGACTTTATAATTGGGAGTTCATCCTTTTTTTTTAAACAACGTTATTGGGAGTTGGTACTTCTTAATCCCCTTTACTTTTTTCACTCATCTTTTCACCCCCCTCCCTTCTGGCAACTGCCAGTTTGTTCTCTGTTTTTATGAGGCTGCTTCTGTTTTGTTTTGTTTGTTCATTTGTTTTATTTTTTAGATTCACATATTGGTGAAATCATACGTTTGTCTTTCTCCATCTGACTTATTTCACTTAGCATCATACCCTCTAGATCTGCCCATGTGATTGCCGATGGCAAGATCTCATTCTTTTTTGTGGTTGAGTAATATTCCATTGCATGTGTTTATATATGTGCCACATTTTCTTTACCCGTTCATCCAATGATGAACACTTAGGTTGTTCCCATATCTTGGCTATTGCAAATAATGCTGCAGCAAACATGGTGAGCATATCTTTTGAGTTAGTATATTTGTTTTCTTTGGGCAAATACCCCGAAGGAAAATTCCTGGGTTATACAGTAGCTCTATTTTTATGTTTTTGAGGAAACTCCATACTGCTTTCCAAGTGGCTGCACCAGTTACCTTCCCACCAAAACTGGACGGTCCCCTTTTCTCCACATCCTCCCCAACCCTCGTTATTTCTTGTCTTTCTGACCGTAGCCATTCTAACAGATGTGAGGTGATATCTCATTATAGTTTTGATTTGTGTTTCCCTGATGATTCGTGATGTTGAGTATCTTTTCATGTACCTGTTGGCCATCTCTATGTGTTTTCTGGGAAACAAAAAGTCTATTCAGATCTTCTACCCGTATTTTAATTGGATTTTTTTTTTTTTTTTTTTTGGCTATTGAGTTGTATGACTTCTTTATATATTTTGGATACAAACTCCTTATTCGCTGTATGGTTGGCAATTATTTTCTCTTCTCATTTTGTCGATGATGGCCTTTGCTGTGAAGGAGGTTTTCAGTGTGATGTAGTTCCCTTATTTATTTTTGCTTTGTTGCCTCTGCTCTTCACATCAAATCAAAACTTCATCACCATGACCGATGTCAAAGAATTCATCAGCAGGGCTGATGTCAAAGAGCTTACCCCCTGCTTTCTTCCAGGAGTTTTCTGGTTTCAGGTCTTACATTCAAGTCTTTAATCCATTTTGTGTATGGTGGAAGACAAAGGTATAGTTTCATTCCTTTGCATATAGCTGCTCATTTTCTCAGCACCACTGATTAAAGAGAATTTCTTTTCCCCATTGCGTGTTCTTGGCTTCTTTGCCATACATGAACTGATCGCATATGTGTGGGTTCATCTGTGGGCAGCTCTCCATTCTGTTCCATTGACCCGTGTGTCTGGTTTTATACCAACACCACATTGGTTTGATTATTATAGCTTTGTGATATAATTTGCAATTAGGGAGCTTGATGCCTTCCGCTTTGTTTTTCTTTTAAGGTATTGTGTTTTAAATCTCTAATTCCGGTCGTTCACTGCTGATATGTAAGAAAGCAGTCGACTTTTTATATGAACCTTTGTATTCTGTCACCTTGCTGTCGTTCCTTATTCGTTCCAGGAGTTTTTAAAAGATCTTCCACATAGATGATCACGTCACCAGTGAACAAAGACAGTTTTATTTCCACATTTCCAATCAGTATTCCTTTTATTTCCTTTTCTTGTCTTATTGCATTAGCTAGAACTATTAGCATGGTTTTGAAAAGGAGTGATGAGAGAACGTACCCTCGCCTTAGTGGGAAAGCTTCAAGTTTCTCACTGTTACGTATGACAGTAGCTGTAAGATTTTGTAGATGTTCTTTATCAAGTTGAGGAAATTCCCTTAACTTTTTAACATTAAGGACTTTTGAAAAACCTCATGAAGCAGACAAGTAAGGATAGAAACAAGTAAGCAGAATCAGAAACGTAGAGGAGGCTGGAAGTGAGGGTTGTAATTCTGGCAGCTGGGGAGGGAAGGTGCTAGAGGGCCTTCCCTGATAGCACCTGTCCTCCAAGTGGACAGCATTCCCAGGACTGCATGGCACCGGTCTAATGGCAAAACTGAACGTAAGGAGGTACTTACTTAAGGCTACTTGAGATCAAGATCAGTTTTCCCTACGAAGTGGTCTGAATATATTCTTTCTGAACAACATTCTAGAGACTGTGAAGAGGAATCTTAGCTGTTGTGACAACGCTCAAGCATACCCTGGGTTAAACTTAGCATCAACTTTAAAAAGAGTTCTAGAAACCAGGTGCTGTCTTCACGACTGTGCTTAGAAAAATGCCAGCATCGGCCATCCACCTTGTGCGACTCCAATGCCTGTATCGGTTGCTGAAATCAAGGTTCAGGGGTTTGCTAAGTGTCTGGAGATGCAGGTTGTATCCATCATGTGACCGACGGGCTGCCAATGTTTATTCCTAAGTCGGTGATGCCCCAGTCCAACTTGTCAATTTGTACCTGAGCAATGGCCCTCGCAGTTTAACGTATTTTACGTAACGTGCTAGGGTTACAATCACAATGCTTATTAGGCTATTTCTAAGTGATAATACACCCAGAATTCTAGGATAGGATTCCATAGAAAGGGCGCTTTGATAACTATACGTGACTGAATAATTTGAGTTGGTGCTATTGTTAGAATCAGCTTCCCCAGCTTTGGGAATAAGAAGCCCTGGGAGAAAAACGGAGGATCTCTGTTCCATTCGGTCCTCTGTTACCCTGGGTCTGAGAACCCACTGGGCTGTGCCCGTGCGCACACGGGAGGTGGACAGGGAGGGTCCGTCTCTGCAGGATCAGTCCTTTCTCCACCAGAGAACTTCTCCTTCCGGATTCAGTTTCTCAGCCCATCGGCAGCTGCTCTGCACTGGAGGGGGGTGAGAAAGCAGGACGGGACCTGGGCGGCGCTGGGGCTGGGGCGACAGGGGGGAAGGGGGGGGAGCCGGGGCACAGCGGTGGATGCGATCTGAAGAGCTCGTGTAACTCTTGGGGGCCCCCTGTGGGTTACCGTACTCACTTTCTGTTGGTTTTCTTTCTCTTGCCACTGAAAGCACGTGCAGCAGTATAGACAGAAGAGGGCAAGTCTGGAGGACAGGCAAAGGAACGCCACCACGAGTGTAATCGTGTCCTAGAACAACTGAACAGAAAGCAACAACTATTAAAGATGCCACGAGAACCATCTTCTCCGAAACCAAGAGTCTGAAGCAGCGCAGTGTGTCCTGGGAAGGGCACAGAATGGCTAGCCCACACCGTGAACTTTAACATTGACAGCCTTTTCAGTACACGGAAAGAGTGTGATGACTGATGAGCCCCTGGCTCTCCTCCCTCCTGAGGGATGGCATCACCTGGGGTGAAGCTCAGTCAGCTGCGAACTTTCTCCACAGTGACATCCGATAAGGAGATGGAAGCATTCTTGGCACGTTTTAGGAAAAGAAAAATTTGACCGAGAATATTACCCGTATATCTGGTCGTTAACTCACACACACACACACACACACACACACACACACACACATAACCCAAACCAACTTTTTACACAGATGAAAATTCAAATACTAACAAGCAGGGGCGCCTGGGTGACTCAGCCGGTTAAATGTCCCACTCTTGGTTTCAGGTCTGGTCACGATCTCATGATCTCACGGTTTGTGAGTTTGAGCCCCACATCGGGCTTTGCACTGGCAGTGCAGAGCCTGCTTGAGATTCTCCCTCTCCCTCTCTCTCTGCCCCTCCCCTGCTCACTCTCTCTGTCCCTCTCTCAAAAATAAATAAATAAACTTAAAAAAAAAATTTCAGGGGCGCCTGGGTGGTTCAGCCAGCTAAGCGTCCAACTTCGGTTCAAGTCACGAACTCGCGGTTCATGAGTTCGAGCCCCGCATCGGGCTCTGTGCTGACACCCCAAAGCCTGGAGCCTGCTTCAGATTCTGTGCCCTCCTCTCTCTCTGCCTCACCCCACCTGGCGCTCTGTCTCTGTATCTCTCTCTCTTTCAAAAAAAAAAAAATAAAGATTAAATAATTTGTTTTTTTAATTTCAAATACTAGCAAGCGTGAAATGTTGAGGTGGGGGTGGGGGGGGGAAGGTAAGGGAGCTCCAGGAAACCAAGGGATAAACAGGAAAGAGGAAAGACGGGCAAAAAGCCTGGGACAATAGACTGAGGCTACATTGTGTGGAAACTATGGTTACGGAATGAAAAGTAAGTGTTATAAAAGAGCATCGTGCATAAACCGTCACAGAGTTAATGAAAATGCAGAAGTGAGGGGGAGAGAAACTGTCATCGTTTATAGTCAGCAGACATATCTCGAGTGACCCCTCAAGAAACTGAGACATGGGTTTTGTGACCGTAGCCAGGGAACCAAGAGAAAGACGGCCGGCCCACCGATCACTCCAGTTCTCGGAAAGTCAGACCCAGGTAAACATCTATGAAAAAAAAAAAAAAAAATACAGATCAAACAGCAAAAACATAGAAGCGGAAGCTTGAAGACAAAAATCGTAGCACGAAACGGTGGGACTGACGTTAAGCATACTTGTCGCGTGAATAAATAAAAATAGATGCAATGAAATATAAAGATGTAAAATATAAAGGGAACCTATTCCCTTTCAAAAATTGTTCCAAGTAAGAAGGACAAAGCAGCCGTGTGCCGTCTACGCCCCAGAGGCTAAGAGCACGAGGGTGAGCGGACACGCACAAGCCGGCCATGCTCAAGGTCGCAGGTGGCCAGCAAGGTGGCCATCGAGGCAGGACGGCAAAGAAGGCAAAGCGGGAGGGCTCATCGCTCAGCGGATATTTGCGCGCAGAATACGGAGCATGGGACGAAAGCCGGACACACGAAGGGTAAGCTAATGGCTGCTGCGGGGACCTGAAGTCCCCTCCCTGGGCCGGAGCTGCTGGGTCACGATGGAAGGAATCAAGTTGGTGGCTTGATGGAAGGAGTCGGGTTTGGTGGGGAGGGTTCCGGGGAAACTCCCGTATCTACTTCTCAGGGGTAGTGGTCTTTTATCAGGTAAAGCAAGACTTTACTGATGGATGTCTCTCCAGGCGCTAAGCAGGCATGGTCCCCGGGCCACAACCTGTTCAGAGCAGAGGCGTCGTCCAGGGACTGGCCGGGTCAGAAGGCCACGCCTGCACCCTTTCCAGGGGAGAAAACTGAGGCCAGCTGCAGGGTGCCCGGCTCTGCCTTAAAACCGCCACCTGTGACTTTGAGTCATCGGGCGCCCTGTTATCCAGGATCCAGCCTCGGTCACTTTTGCTCGTCACTTCCCCTCCTCATTGAAACCTCAGTGACGGGATCCTTTGCTAAATTACGTGAACACCCATGTCAGTTTGGGTGGGAAGCTTTGGCTGAGAGGAAACGCACTGCGAAGCTACGATTTTGATGCAGAAACCGTTTCGGGGAGCCTGGGTGGCTTAGTCAGTAAGCATCTGCCTTCGGCTCAGGTCATGATCTTGCAGTTCGTGAGTTCGAGCCCCGCGTCGGGCTCTGTGCTGACAGCTCGGAGCCTGGAGCCTGCTTCGGATTCTGTGTCTCCCCCGCTCTCTGTGCCCCTCCCCTGCTCACGCTCTGTCTCTCACTCTCAAAAATGAATAATAAAACCATTAAAAACCCAGAAACCCTTTGGAGTGCAGACAGGCTTAGGATGGGGTGGCTCTCCCCAGTGGCTGTGGGGGGTGGGTCTCAGCTTTCGTGCAATGTGTGGGCCTGAAGGAGGTTTTGCAAAGATGGGCTCGGGGGCCCCAGGGGCCTTAGAATCCACCCAATTCTTACTCTGCAAAGAGAAAACTGAGGCCAGGGAGGGGAAGAGACGCGGCTTGCCTGAAGGTGCCGCCCTGTAGGCTGGAGCAGGCATCGGCAGCCGGGTGTGCAGAGATCTGTGTAAGAGGCACACGCAGAGTGGACACACACGCACACACGCACGCACAAGCCCCCATGCTGCAAGCGTGCACATTAGATTGCTTTTCCCTCATTTAGTCCTAATGGCCCACGACACACATCCCCGTTTCCTTCCCGAGTTTCTGCACGGAGAACACGCATGGCAATCACGGAATAAACGGAGGTGAGGCCTCGTTTGTCGCCGGAGAGCCCACGCTGGTGGGTGAGCAGCAGTGATGGTGATCTGTGCCTACTGCTTTAAAGACCAAAGGTCTGAAACGAAAGAATGTCCACTGGTGGAAGCGGGGGGGATGCTGTCTTGGCCGGGGGGCGGCCGACTCTGGGGTGCGACACGTTTGCCAGCTCTGAGTACTGGCGTTCTAAAGCCAGGTTCCCGTTTGCCTGCACACGTCCCAGCCACAGCCTGCTTGGGCTCACAAAGGTCAACACCGCTGCCCTTGACCCCTCAGCCGAGAGCCCCACCCTTGGCGTTCAGAGTTTCTCGGTTAACATTTTGTCGGCGGTTTTGCACAAGTAAGGAGCGCCTCATGACCGTCCTATTAATAGCCCAGATTTCACACTTTTTTTTTCAACTCTGCTTTGAAAAACAAGAATTTTTTTTTTAAGCTCATTAGCATGGAAACTCCGCATTCATGGAAACGCCTTGAATTACAGAAGCCAGCCGCCCTCTGACGAGTGGCAGGCAGTCGCCTTGCATGCACCAGCCAGCTGTCCCAGGACCTGGAAAGGTGGGTTTCGTCCCAACGTTGGGTTTCGTCCACGTTTTCCTGTTCACGGGGGTCACTCGTGCGGCATCTGGCCTTTCCCTGTGGTGATCATTTTGTGTTCTGAGGCTTTTCAGGTCCCAAGTCGTCTCTGAATAGGTGGCCTTGCGAGCCTTCTCGGGCCTAAGGGAGCACGCAGTCATGCCGTGGTGATGCCCTTCAGCAGTGCTCGGGGACGGAAGAGAGACGGCCGCCCCCCATGGCCTCCCCCTCCTTCCCTGCACCCCAGAGCATCCGGCCTCACTAGCGACCCTCTTAAGTACGCCGCGCCCCGGTCAGTAGACGAGGAGCCTGGAGAAAGGGCCCCGTGCTAACTGTCGCTGCTTCAGAAAATCCTTCACGGGCGGCAGCGGGTGGGAGGCCGATGGGAAGAGAAAAGCCGTCTTGCCCACCCCTCCTCTGCACGCGCCTCGCGGTAAGCATTTGTGTCGCCGCATTTCGGGTTCTCCAGGGCCCTGGGAGGACCCTGTCACCCCGCTCCCGGTTGATTGACAAGGAAACCCGGTGCAGAGAGGTTGGGTAATTTGCCCAGAGCCACCAGGCTCTCCAGGGACAGAGCCTACCGCCGTGCGGAGATGTCCCCGAAGCACGTTTGATCTTCCTCCGGCACAAGTGGCCTTCAGAAACATCGGTTTCCCTAAGCTCCTCCCGCACCTGTGAGCTGCAAGGCAGGGGAAGAGACGAGGAAACTGTGGGCAGTTCGAAGGGTCCGGGAGCAGAAGCGAGCCTCTCAGGGAGGCCTGGTTAACAAGGGGATCAAGACGTGCGCAGAAGACGCCAGAGATACAGGGATTCATCTCGCAGTTGTTATGACTCTCCTATTAAGACTATTTCCCCCAGGCAGGGGTGCAGAGGGAAGGGACACGTAGCATCACGGAGCAGTCACCTGTGGAAAGCGTGAGCTAGTTTTGTTTAAGTGGCCTCACTATTGCCCATCGGGAGGAGTTTCCCAGATATACCATAAACAAACCCAAAATGTCCCTCGCATTGAAGAGATCAGGCCACGGTTGTCTATTTCTATTTCCCCGACTCTGTAGAGCAAATCGGTCAGCGAGAAGATAGGTGGATTTTTATTACTGAGAATGAGAATGTTACTTGAGAGTTAATGCCACCATGCGCCCTAACCTAAGCCCTGATGCGGACAGCACGTTCTTGTCCGGGCCGCAGCCGCAGCCGCATCTCTGGGCCATCGGCCGGCACTCAGGACGGGGGCAGACACGAGCCTTTCTACTAACTGGAACAGCAGACCAATAAGGAATACGGAACACCCACTGCCTTCCCTAGTGTCTTAACAACTAGGAAAATGCAATATATTTAAAAAAATGTTTAATGTTTACTTATTCTTGAGAGAGAGAGAGAGAGAGAGAGAGAGAGCTAGTGGGGGAGGGGCAGAGAGAGGGAGACACAGAATCGGAAGCGGGCTCCAGGCTCTGAGCTGGCAGCACAGAGCCTGACGTGGGTCTCAAACCCATGAACCGTGAGATCATAACCTGAGCCAAAGTCGGACGCTCAACCGACTGAGCCCCCCAGGCGCCCCGAAGGTGCCATATATTACAAATGTCCACACAGTCCTTGTTTGAAATGGCAAAAAGTAACGATAGTAAACAGAAGCAATCCAAATGCTGGGAGAGGAGTGTTATTCGGAAGTAACCGTGAGCTGTCTGCGTGTGGTTGCAGGGGCGTCGCACAAATACGACAGTCAAAGAATGTACACAACGCAGCGCCCAGCCCAGCCGACGCTGAGTGCTTTCTGAGCTCTGGGCTGCAGCTCGGCCTCGACTGCCGAGGTTAGACTGGTGGGCTGGGCAGGAGACCTCTCCCTGCCTGAGAATCGGGTGGCCCAGGCAGAGAGGGTGTCGAGGCACACCGGTGCTCTGGGGAAGGAGGATGAGGTGGGCCGACGGGATGGGTCAAGTGGAACAAAAAGCCCGAGGGACAGGGGCAGGAGGGACGGCCGTGGCCAAGGCCAGGATACAAAGGGGGGCTGCCCGGAAGCGGGACCAGGAGCCGGGCGGCTGCCCGGACGCTCACAGCCCCCTCCCCCCCCAGCAGACTGGAAACAAGCGAACTCTCAGGACGTGATGTGACGGCAGCCAGAGTCACCACGAAGCTCCGCCCTTGGGGCGCAGACGCGTGTGGGCGGCCATCTGTGCCTGGGACAGAGTTGGACAGTCACCAGGCGGGGACCCACCTCCAGACAGCGATCCCCCAGTGTCCCGTGCTCCTGGGCTGACGTCTAGACATGTTTCTGGCGGAGCCATCGTTCTGATTAGTGGGAGCCTCGGTCGATCAATGCGGGCACTTCCTGTGGTTTTCCCGGCTGTGTGGGCTTCCCCTGCGGAGCAGAGCTGGGCGCGGCTCCCGGACCCTGGGCCCACTCCAGGAGGAGGCTACCCTGGGGCACCTGCCCCCCGACTCCAGTCCCCTTCCAGGAACAGCGATGCGCCTCTTCAGCGGCTGTTTCTTCCTTTTCCTCCTGCGGTTCCACGTTGCCTGAACGCGGGGCAGGTCTCCTCCCTCCGACCAGCGGCAGACAGCATTTCTCACTCTTGTAGTTCATCCTTTGGGTTTGGGGTTCTCTGCGCACCCACTCTCCCTCCGTACCCAGGGGTCGGCTCGGGGCTGCAGCCACCCCCTTGGGGATCCCGTCTGCGTCGGGTCACCCAGGGCCGTCTCCCGGCCTGCCCTCTGGTCTCCCCCACTCTCTCTTTGTCCTTTCTTACTGCGGGTAATTTCATGGGCCCAGGCAGTTGGTCAAGCATTGTTCTGGGCGTTTCGGTGAGGGTGTGTCTGAATGGGATTCACATCCGACTCAGTAGACCGGGTAAAGCGGACCACTGAACCTGATCCGGGGGGGCCTCCCATGGTCAATGACCCATCCCCCAGAGAAAGGGGACTTCTCTCACCTGACTGCCTTCCTATCAGGACTCAGCTTTTTCCTGCCTTGGGACTCAAACAGAAACAATGTGTCCTTTTGGGTCTAGAGGCTGTTGACCTTCAGGTCATCCTGGGCCTCATACTCGCACAGTGCAGACCTGGGACTTGTCAGCCTCTGTAATTCCGGGAGCCCATGCCTTACAATAAACACACACACACACACACACACACACACACACACCCACACACACACATCTTTGGTTCTAGTTCTCTGCAGAACCCTGACTAATAACGTAAGATTTTAGGAGAAAAACATCTTTGGGTAAAAGCTGTTTATTAGGTCAAAGCCTTACCTTGGGGCGCCTGGGCAGCTTAGCCGGTTGCATGTTCGACTCTTGATTTCGGCTCGGGTCACGATCTCACGATTTGTGGGGTCGAGCCCCGAGTTGGGCTCTGTGCTGATAGTGCGGAGCCTGCTTGGGATTCTCTCTCTCTCTCCCTCTCTCTCTCTGCCCCTCCTCTGCTCGTGCACACGCTCTTTCTCTCCAGATAAATTAAAATAAAAACCTAAATAAAAAAATAAAAGGTTTATCTTTCACATCACCCCAATTCCTATGTTTGGAACTAAAGAGGACGTGGAAATCATCAGGTATCTCTCTTTGCAGAAGGCACATGGCCCCCTGGCACCATGGCGGTGGCTGGATGGGCAGAGCGAACGGCCGAGGGCGGAACCCCCCGTTCAGCATAGGGAAGCGTCCCGCCTGCGTCCCACCCGAGGATCCCTTGCTTTTGCATATTCTCCTGAGGAAGACGTTGCTGGAAGGGAGGATTCTTGGAATTGAACTTGGCAGTCATTCATCTTTGTCCCTAGGTTTGCTGGGAGCTGAGGGGAGGAAGTCACGTGCATGCGGGGAAGCCCCTCAGGACGGTGAGGACCGTGCCAGACTCCGGGAGAGGACGGGACCAAGTGGGCCCCCGCGTCCGGGGCTGCGCAGTGGGGTTCTGACTTCAGGAGGTGCTTCGGGGTGCAGCCTGCAGCCTGTTTCTTGTGCAAGCAGCCAAGCGGGAGTGTGGGCTGGGGACACGAAGAGAGGGAGAAATCTTTGCCCTTGAATAATTAATCACTTCATCTTCTCTCTCAAAAATTGCTTTATTATCTCAAATGGAACTCCTTTATTTTTCATTACCCGGTGCATAAGTGACATTTAAATAAATGTCTTGTGGCATCCTGCTCCACGGCTTTGTTCCTTAGAGACCTCTCCTGCATGCCAGATTCAGGAGTTTGTGGAAACCATCCTTTTCGCAGTGCACAGCCGGGTGACAACTCATGAATCACCCCCTCGTCATCTTACTCCTGTGTTCCCGGCAGCCCGAACTTTGTTATCACGGCAGGAGCGACGTGGGCTGAAAATTTCTTGCCCAATATTTTGCTATATCCAGACAAGTTAGAATTTTTTCACAGTAGGTGAGAGAGTGAACAGAGAGAGCACTGATCCGTGCCTCTCCTGATATGTTCTTGAAACCAGTATTTAAAAAAAAAAATTTATTTATTTGGCCGGGGGAGGGCCAGAGAGGGGGGGGGGGAGAGAATCCCAAGCAGGATCTGTGCTGTCGGCACAGAGCCCGACTTGGGGCTCGAACTCACGAACCACGAGATCACGACCTGAGCGAAACCGAGAGTCAGACGCTCCACTGACCGGAGCCCCAAAGCTCAGTATCGTTAATACAGCTATTTTTTGTAAGTCATGTATCACACAGCATTAATTCTCACATGATGTGGCCATCAGTCTATTTTTTCAAGTTACATAGAATGGAACAGTTGGGAGTATTTCTTCCTTAACTGCTAGGTGATGGGGTTAAAAAAAACCCTGAGTTATCCTTAAAGAGTAAAAGGAATGCTTCTGAGGAAGGAGACCACGCAGGGAGTATACAAACGGGTCTCTTTTGGGAAAAATAGAGAAGGAACTAACTTTATATTTAACGGAGTCTTTACTTGAGTCAAAGAGGTGGCAGTCGCCAAGGTGTGCAAATATAAACGTACAGCAAATCTATTGCACGTGTTTTCTGGAAGTTCTTTGACAGGCAGTCCCTGTGGACGGGCTTTTAGAGTGTTCTCTTCTGATATGATTTGCATAAGCTTGCAAGAGTGAGATTCAAAACTGTCTGAGTTTAGGGGCGCCTGGGTGTCTCAGTCAGTTGAGTGTCTGACTCTTGGTTTCAGCTCAGATTGTGATCCCAGGGTCGTGGGATCAAGCCCCGCATCGGGTTCTGAGTGAAGTGTGGAGCGTGCTTGAGATCCTCTCCCTCTCTCCCTCCCTCTCTCCCTCCCCAGCTCACGCATGTACTCTCTCTCTCTCTCTAGAAAGAAAGAAAGAAAGAAAGGGAGTTAAAAAAAAAAAAAAAAGAAAACAACAATTCAAGGGAAATGGGTGAGTGTCTCTAAAATGCAGGGACCAAAACACATCAGCCCAAAACACATCCTTGCAGATGCTGCTGGTTCCTAAGGGTGTGTGTGACTCTCCCTCCTGGGTCCCCGCTGATGTGCAGGGATTTCCAAACGGGGATCCACAGTCCCGCAAGGAACCGAGGCTCCACAAAGACCAGAAAGCAATAAAAGGGGAAATTTTACATGAAAGTGTGTGAAAACTATACTCCAGGGAAAGTGCATAATCTTACGCACCTCCATTTCTAAAAACAAAAGGTTAAACATAAAGGAAATTGGTACTTAGCCAAAGAATATAAAAATCTGGACATAAAAAATTAGAGGAAAAATATGACTCAGGGGAGAGATTTCATAACAAGAGAAGCTGAAATTAATAAATTTGAAATAAAAAAATGGTACCAAGAGAACTGAAAGTGGGGTGTGTGCCCTTTCCCCTCGTACAACACGCGGGCGATAAGGGGAACAAATATTACACGAGACTGGGAAAGGAGGGAGACGCAGACGCAAGGTGGTCAGTCGAAGCAGGAGACAACGCTGCTCACGATTCCACAGCGATGCACAGACACCTTCCTATCAAAACGCAAATCAGAAGAAGAAAACATAAGAATTTTCATAGAAGGATCAGAATATGATTGACAGGGGCGCCTGGGTGGCGCAGTCGGTTAAGCGTCCGACTTCAACCAGGTCACGATCTCGCGGTCCGTGAGTTCAAGCCCCGCGTCAGGCTCTGGGCTGATGGCTCAGAGCCTGGAGCCTGTTTCCGATTCTGTGTCTCCCTCTCTCTCTGCCCCTCCCCCATTCATGCTCTGTCTCTCTCTGTCCCAAAAATAAATAAAAACGTTGGAAAAAAAAAAAAAGAATATGATTGACATTCATCACATTTTTGAAAAGACAATGTTCAGATGGCTACCTGGTCTTTTTACAATTTTAATTTAATTTAACTTAATTTAATTTAATTTAATTATTTTTGAGAAAGAGAGGGGAGGGGAGGGGAAAGTGGGAGAGAGAATGAGAATCCCATGCAGCCTCCACACCCAGCACGGAGCCCAACTCGGGGCTCGATCCCATGACCCTGGGATCATGACCTGAGCCAAAATCAAGAGTTGGACGCTCAACAGACTGAGCCCTCCCTCAGGTGTCCCTCTACCTGATCTTTAAATAATTGGTCATTGGTGTGGTATTTAAAGTATTCTAGGACACAGGATTAAAAAAAAAAAACTTGTAAAGTAACTCAGTTTATCAGAGAATCTAGTGTTCTCAGTTATTGACATTAATACAATTTCAAAAAGAATCACGTTAATCCCGATCATGAATACAATGCTGCAAAACCGAGCCCAGAAATATCTTTAAAAGCGATTCAAAATAACTTCAGGAATAATCTATTATAGAAGGGTGGTTCAAAAATAGTAAATTTGGGGTACCTGAGTGGCTCAGTCAGTTAAGCATCAAACTCTTGACTTCGGCTCAGGTCACGATCTCATGGTTCCTGAGTTCGAGCTCTATGTTGGGCTCTGTGCTGACAGTGTGGAACCTGCTTGGGATTCTCTCTCTCTTTCTCTCTCTCTCTCTGCCTCTCCCCCTCACGCACGTTCTCTCTCTCATTCTCTCTCTCAATAAATAAATAAATAAACTTAAAAAATAGTAAACTTTTGGCATTCAATTAAGACAGAAAAG
Organism: Puma concolor; assembly: GCF_028749965.1. NCBI lineage: Eukaryota > Metazoa > Chordata > Mammalia > Carnivora > Felidae > Puma > Puma concolor. The sequence goes on along the minus strand of NC_141679.1, from coordinate 3,948,803 downwards.
TCATGTGATTATGTCGATGCTAAAAGGTAAAATTTAGCAATCGTTCCTCACAAAAGTTACAGGCAACATGGGAATAATGATCCAGGGCTCACGTTAGATTGATCCAGTCTACTCCTGAAAAATAAAAGTAAGACAAAGCAAATAGAAGAATATTTTACAGAACACCGACAAGTGCTCCTCAGAACTATCAAGTCCTTCAAAAGCAGCACAAGCTGAGAACCGTCATAGTGCGCCGAGGCTAAGCAGCTGCGAGGACAGGATGTCATATGAGCCACGGACAGGATGTGTTAATTAAGAGCAAAGTGGGAGTGGGGTTTATGCGGAACCTCTGAACTGTCACGGCACGTTTTTTTATGCACGTGCAACTGTTCAAAAAGTAAAGCTCAGTAAAAATTTTAAAAATTATGTGTGTGTTATGTGTATGCGTAGATCTGTATCCTTGCTTGCAAATAACTATATGAGCAGAGGAAATCATGAAAAGATACTTAGGAGGTTATTAATTTAATGTCAGTTCAGGGAAAGGGTGAGAGGGAGGGGTAGATATTGTGATGAGCAAGTAAATCTATGTGTTTCCAAACATTAGAAGTGACATGCTATTCGGAAGCATTTTTTTTTCATTTATTATTATACCAACACAACTGATATTGTGTGAAGATATATATATATATATATATATATATAGAGAGAGAGAGAGAGAGAGAGAGAGAGAATATAAAAATAGAGTTTACTATTGGGGCGCCTGGGTGGCGCAGTCGGTTAAGCGTCCGGCTTCAGCCAGGTCACGATCTCGCGGTCCGTGAGTTCGAGCCCCGCGTCAGGCTCTGGGCTGATGGCTCGGAGCCTGGAGCCTGTTTCCGATTCTGTGTCTCCCTCTCTCTCTGCCCCTCCCCCGTTCATGCTCTGTCTCTCTCTGTCCCAAAAATAAATAAAAACGTTGAAAAAAAAATTAAAAAAAAAAAAGAGTTTACTATAATACTACATAGTATACTATGTATATATATATATATATAGTATAAAAACAGTATAAATATATAGCATAAATATATATAGTATATATCCTATAAATATACACTATATCTATACTATTTATAAATATATAGAGCAAATATAAATAGCATATATAGTGTAAATATATAAAATATATACACTATGTGTAAATATATAAATATATAGCATAAATATATAGATATACAGTATACATATATAATATATCTATGTTATTTATAAAGATGTAAATATACAGTATAGAGTATAATATATAGCACAAATATATATAGTATAGATAGCATAAATATATAGTATATATACTATGTATAAATATATAGTATAGAGTATAAATACATAGCATAAATATATAAATATACATAGAATATATGATGTAATGGTATATATATATATATATATATATATATACACACACACACACACACACACACACATATACACATATAAACACACACACAAGCATCTCTATACATGTATGATATAAATTATGTGTTCGGCAGTGGTCCTGGGGCAGAGAAATTCCAGAAAAGTATAACTTTCTTCCTTATACTTGCCTTGCTCACAATTGTGAGCTGGTTAGTGGTTTCTGATCATATTGTGAAAGAAAGAAAGAAAGAAAGAAAGAAAGAAAGAAAGAAAGAAAGAAAGAAAGAAAAGAAAAGAAGAAGAAAGGAAGGAAGGAAGGAAGGAAAGAAAGAAAGAAAGAAAGAAAGAAAGAAAGAAAAGAAAAGAAGAAGAAAGGAAGGAAGGAAGGAAAGAAAGAAAGAAAGAAAGAAAGAAAGAAAGAAAGAAAGAGAGGGAGGGAGGGAGGGAGGGAGGGAAAGAAGGAAGGAAGGACCTGCTTAGGTCGGAAGCAGGAGCCCGCTCACCTGGAAGATTCCATCACAGCAGCGCCTCTGAAGATGCCTTGTTTATGAACCTCCCTCGCGGTCACTGACACGTGTGCGCAATCTATCCATGTCCCCGGGAGTGGGCTGGGCCAACATTCCGTCATTCCTTCCGTGTCATTCCTGTCGTACACCCCGTTCTGGGCCCCCCCATTTGTATGTTGTCTCAGCGAATAAGCAGTAAGCAGTATTCAAGCGGTAAGAACACGATCGTGAGTATTTTACAGCCCCGTTGCACAGGTGGCTCCTTACGGGTGACCCCTGACTCCTGTGACTGCACGTGGCAGGGCGTGATGCTTAGTTTTCTGTCAGTGGGACTGAGCTAAGGGGTGCCCGGCCAGCTTCTACGACATCACCGGGCGTGTCCTTGAGGGTGTTTCAGGAGAGACGACGTTTGGACCAGCTGACTGAGTAAAGGGGGTCACGGCACCAAGGTGAGCGGTCATCCATCGTGACCAGAACAAGAAGGCAGACGAAAGGCGAATTTGCTCCCCGCTTGGATAGGAGCCTCCACCTTCTCCTGCCCTTGGCACCCGCAGGAGTCACGGATTTGGGGACCGGGCAGACCGTCCTGAGGCCAGATTTCCGGGAGGGGGGATCAAGAGCTCCGAGGTCTGTGGCCTGAACGGCGGGGTGAGTGGTGGTTTCCTGCGAAGGGCAGGCCTGGGGGGGATGGGGTCCAAGGCGGGGGAGCCTGATACTTCTGACTTGTTCTCACAGCCAGGCTAAGTGTGAGACGCATGACAGATGGAACTGGAGATCACACGCGGACAGGGAGTATGTAAGCCCGGGGCCCAGGAAGCGGTCAGCTCTGGGGCACTAATGCCATCAGAGGACAGGGGGCCTCGCACGCGGTGAGGGCAGGTGAGCTCACCCAGGGCTGATACGGGGGAGCCTGGGGCCTGGTGGGAGAGAAACACCCAGAGACTGGGAAGCGGTGGCCTGTGAGGCAGGTGTAGACCAGTGCCGGCAAGTGCACACTCCCTGAGGAGGGGGTGGGTGTCAGCCTTCCACAGACGCTGGAAAGCAGAAAAGATGCAGGCTGGGAATTCAGCCCTGGCCTTGAGCACACCTGCCTGTCCTTCAGGCCACAAGCAGGCCCAGGAAGGTAGGACACGTAAGAAAACGTCGTGGGGGAACGGCAGGGTGGGACGTGAGCACTGACAGACTCCCCGTGTCCTTTAGTGGCCCTGAGTTTGCGCTCCGCGCTCCCCCCAACCCTCGCTCCTCGTGGCGAAACCTCTTCCTGTGATGTCTCCCCTGCCTGCGTTCGGGCCCCGAGACTCCTCTGCCAAGGCTCCCGGGACATCACTCAGTTTCTCTAACTTCTCTCTCTATCTGTAAAATAGTGATAACAGTAACGCGATACCTGACATTCACATCTAACCCAATAAGCAAATGAAATTGTGTAATTATAAAGCACTGTAACCGTGTAAGACTTCATATAACTACTCACAGGCCTTGTATTTTTCCCTTTCTATTTCCTTCTTACCAGAATCTGAGAAACGCTTCTGACAGTAAATCAATATTAATTTGAGAACAGCTCGGGAAGATGTTCTAAGTTAGGAGAAATTTGAATTATTGAAGAATTTTATATAAATAGTGTGGGAATACCAAAAAAAAATGGATGTTATAAAGATATAAGTTTTGGCTTTAGTTAAAAAAAAAAAATCCTTTTAACATTTAGCTATATCCAAAAATAGAATGAACCGCCCCCTGCCCCCGTGTTAGGTCAGGAGATCCCGAATTCAAGACAGACTGTCCTAACATTTGCACCCGGTGGGCAAGACCACAAACGGGGGCCCACAAGGCATATTTTTGTACTTAAATATTTAAAAGAAATAAATCAAGCTGACAAACTATTAAATAAAACATGTTCTGCGCCCCCCACCTTGAAAAATAAACCATTATAAACTTCTAGATTCATATTTAGAGTATGAAATTCTTTTGGGGCTCCACTGAGCCATATTTTGGCTGAAGGAGGGCCGCCACCCCTTACCCTCACCCGTGTCCCCTTCCTCGTCCCCCAGGGAAGGAGGAGGAGGAAGGAGGAGGGCTCTCACAGCCACCAGTCACAAGGAGGCTTCAGCCCGCTCATCCAAACTCTGCTCAGACGCCCTCAAAGAGCCACCCTTTGGCCACCGAAGGATCAGAGCCACTTGTGAAATGTCTCATAGACAAGCTGGGCTCAAAAGAAGGGGCTCAACTAATTGACCTTTTGAGGCCTCTTTAGAACTCTATTATTTGCAAGCATTGCACAAAAGGTGAGCCAAAGTATATGTGGGAACATGAAGACAAAATGAATTATGTTTTCCATTTATAGTTCAGAGTAATCTACGTTATCCAGTAATGTATCAGAAACACAAGATAGGAATTAAAACATCTCCTGTCTGAATAGCCACACCTCCTGAATTCATAGGGTCTGAATCCTATTATATGTTAAGTGCTATTGCAAAACCTCTAAAATACGTAGCAATGTTGATCTTAAAGTAGGAAATAGAAACAAAAAATCATCATATGTAGATCCAAGTTTACCCAGGACATTTCTGGGTTTTGCCTCCTGTCCAGGAATAGTCACCAACACTGCTCCTTTTCAGCCTCAAAAATGTCCCAGTTTGAGGGTAAATTACGTGACCGCCTTACTCATGGACATCGAGTGACGTCTTCTCGCTATCTCTTCACTGCAGTGAAGACACGTGTAAGCCAGAAATAAAGATTCACATATAATCAAAGGATTTATTTGTTTATTTTTAAGCATTTATTTATTTTGAGAGAGAGAGAGAAAGAGCTTGAGTGTGAACTGGGGAGGGGCAGAGAGAGAGAGAGAGAGAGAGAGAGAGGGAATCCTAAGCAGACTCCATGCTGTCAGCATAGAGCCCGAAGTTGGGTTCCAACCCACCAACTGTGAGATCATGACCTGAGCTGAAACCGAGAGTCAGACGCTGAACGACTGAGCCCCCCAGGTGCTCCTCGAAGGACTGTTCTAAGTGAGAACGTTTTCAGAGATCATCCTGTTGGAGCCTGTGGTCGACCAGGATGTGAGCACAGATTTCCAGTGAGCCTCCCAGGACCCCATAATTCTGAGGGTTGGATTCTCTTTTTCCCACTGGAGAAACCGTAGGCCAGGGGTCCCTCTCAGTCTGTCACTGTGCCCGCCTGCGTCGGGGGGGGGGGGGGAGGGATGCGGTCTGAGTATGGCCGCTCCTTAGCCTCACGTTCTGGAATTTTCACAATAATTGCCTGGTTGCCAGGTGGTCTTCTGGGGAGGGCACTGTGATTGGGAATGTCCTATGTCACCATTTTGACGATGTCACTCTTTAGTCTCTGAATTTTACTCACTTCGCTCAGGGCAGAACGTGGCCTCCCAAGGGGGTGGTGTAGCCGTGAGTGGCTGACAGAAGCATGCTTGAACCCCACCTCCTGTTGTCCTGTGTGTCACGCTTGTGCCCCGCCACCACATGAGGTAGAGGAAAACGGCTCTGGGGACGAGGACTCCATGGGCTAAGGGCACTCAATCCACATGGACAGGAAGACCCCTAGACCCAAAGAGTGGCAAGGCGAAGGCCAGAGGCTGGAACCGTCCAAGAGGAGGCAGGATCCTGCAGCCAGAGGGGAAGAGAGGGCTCAGGAGACACCGCGCTGGGATGAAGGGGACAACGGGGCACGGAAGGAAAACCAGTCTCGTCCTGAGATGCCACCGGAGAGGCGGGGGCTGCTGAACTGTCAGCTTTCCATTTGACCAAAAGGCTGGCGGACTTGTACAGAGCGGTCTAGAATTTAGAGAAGCTTGACGGACAAGGCGTGTGGGTCCGAAAGGATACGGTGGAGGCTGTGGGGGGGAGGGGAAGAGAGGGTTTGTGTTGGCTGGACCCGGGGACAGGCAGTGCGTCGTGCCTGCACGGGTTTTCCAGCTACAATCATCCGTGTGTGTTCCCCAATATTCCAGTCGGCTGAGAGAACTAGGTCAACCTTAGATAAGGCGGGGATGAGAAACTCTCGAGATTACAGAGCACAGATGTCAGCTTTAGGATCTGTGTGGCCCGGGGAAGCCGAAAAGCTTAAGAACAGAGAGCAAGCGTGAGGCGTGAGCCTCGCATCCGAGTCGAGGGTCGGGGGTCGGGGGGGGGCGGGGAGGACAGACGTGGAGCCTCCTTAGGCCTCAAAGCACCGGGTACAGCCGGGTGGAGGCTGAAGGGGTGGTTAAAAATAGAGAATCAAGATGAAAACCAACGGACTAACAAAGAATCTGCCTCCTCTGTGACAAGGCCTGCCTCCGAGAGGCATCATTCCTGGCCAGTTTACGCCCGTGTCTGGACCTTATCTCTGGAAGCAGGGTGTCCCCGTGCCTGGAGTCTTGCTGCTGAAGTCTTGAAGGCTCTTGGCTGACTCCCTCCCTGGGAATTGCCTGAGAGAGGGCGTGGGGAGGGGACAGCCCACGGTGACCAATCCCACGGTTGATCTGATGTGGGACGTCTCTGAAGAGCCAACCCAACTGCAGAGCTCTTATTGGGGGGCCACTGAACTCCTGGAAAAAAATCAAAAGCCAACTTCATTTTCTTCTCCCCTTTTGTGGGAAGCCTTTATTTTCTTGGGCCTGGGCTTCCCTTTTGCCAGTAGATGTGCAAGGCTTTTTACGTTTTGGGGCCGAGGGCTCAGCTCGGCGGGTCCTGCCCGTCCGAGGATTAGGCTCCACGGGTGGAGGATGGAAACAAGGGTTTGAACTGAAGGGTCAGCCCGGCAGGTGGACCTCCGGGGCCCGGGCATTGTTGCTGGGAGACAGGGTGCCCTCCGGGCGCTGGGGACCTACACCCCACCCTTATGGGGTAAGCCCCCAGAAAGGACAGCGGCTTGGACAGGCCTTAAGGGCCACAGCACTGGGGGAATCTGGAGGACCAGAAACATCTAGGGATGGAGGGCACTGTCCCCTTAACACATCCCAACGAGATGGTAACCTCAACCATTTTCAGGAGATACGTTGACATGGCGTTTGGTAAAAATATGATGAAAAAGCACACTTTAGTGCAACGGGTTTCAAATTCTACCCCCTGTCATCAGGATCGCCGGGACTGATCACTAAATGCAAGTTGCTCCGTGGACCCTTCAGAGTTTCTGAGTCCGGAAGTCTGGGCGGGGCTGAAAAGGGCCTAATAACTTCCCAGGTGCTGCTGGTACAGCTGGTCCCAGGACCGTTGTCTCAGAGGAAACAGGATGGACGTGAGACCATGAGACGCTTAAGGGACACAGGCCAAAGGTGTGTGTTTTCACTGTACGTGAGCTCGTTCAGTGGCAGCCAGGGTGTCCCCGGCCTTATCCCTTTGGCTCCTGCCCCGATGTCACTTTGGCCCCGCCTCTTCCTCGATGGCGTCTGGCACTCTGCGGGTCTGTGAACTCAGGTCCTAAATGGAGCTTCTGGAGCTCAGGTGAACGAGGGATGCTGGCCTGGGGGTGGGGGGCTCAGGCCAGAGGAGTTGGGTTGGCACTTCGTGTAATGTACAAAGGTGCCCAGCAGAGGGCGAGGGTGAGGTTGGGGTTTGGCCGGTGCCCCGGAAGGTTCTTGGCACAAAGGGTCTCGTGCGCCTCAAGTCGTGCATTGCCTTGGGGCAGGGGGAGAGTGTGTCCACCCAGACAGGGGTCCTTTTGCTGGGTTGCATACAGGCTAAATGTCCGTTGGCCAAGTTGTAGGGGGAGAGAGCAAGGTGGGAGCAGAGCTGAAGAAGCTCTTTTTACAGCACCCCCGAAGGCCCCGGGGCTCCTGTGTGGTTCTGTGGGGAAGACAGGCTTCCTCTAACTGAGGGATGCTGGACTGGCTAAGCTCGCTTCAATTTGCTTCAGAAAACAGAAGCCTGCGCGTTTCTCTTACCTGACCACACTGCCGTTTGTCTCAGTCTCTGCATTACCCGGGGGGCTGGCTCCGCGGGTCCCTGCTCCAAGCAGCCTCAGCACGACAGGGAACCTGATAGAACTGCACATTCTGGGAGCCCACCCCAGCCCTGCTGAGCCCGAAAACCTGGGACGTGACCCGGCTGGCTCCGTTGAACGTGCTAAGAGTTTGGGCGGCACTGGCCTGGAGCTTCTCGCCTCCAACAAGCTTAGAAATCTCATGGGGATCTTATCAGAGTCAGATTTGGGGAGCAATCAGCTCCTTCTGGCCAGCAAAAAGTCAGGGCTCGCCGGGTGACGGGGAGACCAGCGACATCACTCAAAGCGCAGCACTGCTGTTTACGCGGGGCCTCTGAGGTCCCCGCATCAGGGTCACATACATAACGATTGTATGTGGCAAAATGCGGATTCCTCTGCAGCGTGGAATCTGCAGAATCCACTGGTTCCGTTGGCCAGCCCCCGGTCCTCCCCTCCCCGAGCGCGGTGCCAGGAAGGTCGGCCTCCAGTATTTTCCGCCTGTCCTATCCCTTCACCATGCCTTGGCATCCTCAACTTCCGTTTTACCCTGTAACCTGATAACCCACATTTGAGGTTGTCATGGAAAACAACATCCCGATTTGTTAGACTGTGCGGTCCTCTCAGATTCCAGAAACGGAGGCAGGCAGTGCCCAGAACCCACCGTCGGTGCACCTGCTCCCTCCCTGGGATGGCTTTCTTCCTCCTGGCCGTGGGTTCACTTGTAATGCAGAGCGGACCCAGATGGGGAGCAGCCACTGTGCTTTCCTGTCTCGCCCCAGGGTCGTGGCGCTTGGGGGCCCAGTTGGATGAGCGTCTGACTTCGGATCAGGTCATGAACTCACCGTTGGTGAGTTCGAGCCCCACATTGGGCTCTGTGCTGACAGCTCGGAGCCTGGAGCCTGCCTCGGATTCTGTGTCTCCCTCTCTCTCTGCCCCTCCACTGCTCATGCTCTGTTTCTCTCTCTCAGAAATAAATAATAAACATTAGGGGCACCTGGGTGGCTCAGTCGGTTGAATGTTTGACTTCTGCTCAGGTCATGATCTCACGGTTCATGGGATCAAGCCCCACATCAATGCTTGGGACTCTCTCTCCTTCTCTCTGCCCCCTCCCTGTTCACACTTGGTCGCTATCTCTCTCTCTCTCTCTCTCTCTCTCTCTCTCTCAATATAAATAACAAACACTAAAAAAATAAATAAATAAAATAGGGGTAGAGTTGCCCAGGGTAGCCTTTATGCAGTTCGACAGAATGGTGTATTTTTCATATTCCAATGGCCCTGGCTTCTAGGTCAGAATTCAGATGAACCGGTGGGAATCCTAAATTTTCTCGATTATAATTATCATTCTAAGGTAAGATTTTTAAAAACAGGTATTTCCTGTGAATAATAGAGCACAAATTTACTTTGGAAATGACATCAAAAGAGAAGGCAATTTGAAACTATACAGAAATTCAAGACAGTTTCAGAACAGGGAAAGGGGATTCTATAAGCTATACCAAACGTGAAAAACAACAAAACACTGCCCAGTTCTCTGGGAAAAATTGTCATTAAAAAAGACTGGGTTTCAGTAGGGCGAGGCAATATTCCTCAAACCCGTAGTTTCAATGTAATATTCCATCAGGGTTACAGGCAAGCGTTTAAAAACCGTTGGCACAGAGCTGTTAGCCACAAATCTTGCTTCTTGCTGATTCACCTGTTTCTGGGCAAATGCTTCCTAGACAAAATGGTTTATCAATGTCAGAAAACAAAGCTGGTTGTTTGCTCCAGACGCTAATGCGAAACTATTCGGTGGAAAGTCAGTTCCAGCCCCAGACCGCCCGGGGTGGTTTTGTCCCAGGGGTTTGTTAAATCAGAACGCGTTAATCTGCAGCGTGTGGTTGGCTACCGGCATGGCCCTATTTCACCCGACTTCGAAACGAGGTGGTTTTTCATTCAGCGTCTGGACGCGGAAAGAAAAGCCTGGGTGGTTAGTAGTGATTGCAGCTGACGGTGTGAAGGATCCCAAACAAAAGAATCCGGCGCACTTGCCACGGAAGGGTGTTAATTCACTGAATTCTCAGAAAATTCCAGTCCCGGCCATCGATTCCAGGAGCATGCAGTAGGTGGCACCTAAAAGCTCTTTGGAGGCGAGCGGACGCCATTTGAGCAAAAGCAGCCGCCGCTGCAGCAGCTGGTCCAGCTCGGAAGTGGTGACTGGAGAGGGAGAGCGAGAGGAGGAAGGCCGGGCTGCGCGGCGCAGGTGCGGGGTGCGCGGGGCGCGGGGCGCAGGTGCGCGGGGGGCGCGGGGCGCAGGTGCGGGGGGCGCGGGGCGCAGGTGCGCGGGGGGCGCGGGGCGCAGGTGCGGGGGGCGCGGGGCGCAGGTGCGCGGACTCTGGGGCGCGGGGGCGCGGGGCGCAGGTGCCGGGGCGCGGGGGGCGCACGGCGGGCGAGCAGCTGACGGCATCGTCACGGCGGCGGCGCCCCGCCCGCCTCGGGAGGAGCCAGCAGCGGCACGGCCGGCCCTACCCCGTCCGGTGCCAGGCGAGCTCGGGACAAGCCCGGAGCACAGTTGCGCTGCCCCTCAGGTAAGGATCCCCCTCCTCGGCCGTGGCTGCGCCGCGCCCGCCGTGGGGCCCCGCCGGCCCCTGGCCTCCGCGCCTGGAGCCCCCCGAGGAGGGATTGCCGTCACCGGGAGGGCGAGTCAGCAGCATGGCCCCTGGAGTTGGCGAGCGGGAAGCCGCATTTCTGTATCGTTGGCGGGGAGGGTGTGCGTCTCGGTGCCCTGGGCTGAAACGCGTTCTTGAAAGAGAGAGAGAGAGAGAGAGAGAGAGAGAGAGAGAGAGAGAGAGAGATCCGTACCTTGCACGTTCTTTGGGATCCCTTCCCAAACAGGAGTTGGTGCTTCAGAAGGTGCTGTGGTGCAGGTGTTTGCAGCGTGGAAGTTGCTTGAGTGGATTTTCGGAAGTGCCACCAGACGTGGCTCCAAGTGGGAAGGATGGACAGCGCGTTATGAAGGCTGTTGGCTTAGCACGGTTTCCCTCAGCGGCCCTTCACGGGCTGGGCTGGGACGTGGCGAAATATTTCAATTCTCCCCTTACATGTGCCTCCCGAGTCTGCGCGCGCCCCTCGCTGTTGCCCTGGCGCAGGGGCCGGGGAGGGGAGGGGCCGCAGCCCCCCAAATGACAATGACTCCTGTGGGCCCCCGCTCCCTGCAAGGCACCGCTGGCGTCGTCTCGCCCTGCGGGAGCCTCTGCCCCCGTCCGCGCCGCGGCCGAGGATGCGGTTTTTCTCCTTTAAAGCTCCAATACCCATCCTTGGGGGTTTGGGAGACGTGGAAAGTGGCAACCCTGTGCGTCCCTGGTCACATCCACTGGACGCTGAGATACAGCTGGTGGGGGCGTCCAGTCCTAACCGAGCAGTGACACAGCGTGCCTTCCTTAGGGATCTATTTGCATTTTCGCCCTTACTATCTTCTGAACGACCCCCCTTCCACGTGAGAAGCCCGTCTTCGCACAGGAGACCTTTCCTGCTTTGAACTAAAAACCTATAAAATCTTCTTTTTAAAGAAGATTTTCTAGGTAACCAAAAAAGCCCGGAGCATTTTACATCCAGATCAGTCCGAATGCACTTCTTTTCCGGTGGCATTTGGATTTGAAGAGGTGGAGTGGGAGGGAGAGAAAAGGGGAGGGTAAAATTAGAATAAATTTAACAAATTTGGGGGAGGGGAATAATACTTTTTGTTGTTGTTGTTGTTGTTGGCCACTGCCTGAAATTGCAAATTGCCAACAGTTCTGTCTCTGGAAATGCAGGAGCCCGGCATTCCTATGGGCCGAGGCACCAGGAGACCCGTAGCTGATCTTACAGAGAGAGAAGAGACCAGGCAGGGACACATTTTCATGCTCTTTAACACATGGCCCTTCGTTTGGTGGTCAGGCAATGGTCCTGGTGAACACAGGCAGGGGAGCGGGGAGAGGGGACTGCCTTCCATCGCCTGGGGTCGCTGCTTCCTCCTCCTGGGTTACCTCTGCAGACGGCAATTCTGTGTGCACGGTTATTGCAGAAACCTCCAGAATCTTTTCTTGTTACAGCTTTAATAGTTGTTCGTGAGGAGAGGCTCAGAAGACAGACAAATCCAATTCCGAGTTGTGGGAGTGCCTTTGCGCTCCTGTCTGGCAATCTGGCATTCTCAGCCATCAGGGAACACGGTCTCCACTCGGGTGCCTGCACAGCTTTCTGGAACATTAAAACCTTTGAAAAATGCCGAGCGTTCTTTGTCAAACAGAGAATGCGTCCGTGACTGTGAAAACATGTCTGTGCTTACTTTGTTGCCTTAGGTGGTGTGTTGGTGTGTTGCAAGTTACCTACTGATCTGGACGAAAGCATCATTCCTCCCCCTAGATGAACGCAGTGAACTTTTGCACTAAAAAAATTTCTTTGTTATAAAGAGGAGCGTCTGGCTTTCTGCGGGGGGAGGAGGTTGCCTGCAAACTGTTGGAAGTTAAAGAGGGCTCAGTGCTGAGCTGTAACTTTCAAATCAGGTAACCCCTGTGTCCCATTCTCACTTTTAAGGTGGGTTGGACATCTATCTATCTGTCTGTCTATCTGTCTATCTATCTATCTATCTATCTATATCTTTATCTATGTCCATATTTTCTATCCATTTTTCTTTCTATATATTTGTCTATCTATCTGCCTATCTGGTTGGGGGATTCACAATGGACAGCCGTCTCTTTAAAGACAGCTGATTTCTAGGCCATTGTTTTGGGTTATGATTTTTCTAGGGAAATATCTGCTCTTAATCCGAAAGGCAGGTGGCGGTTGTCATGCTGTCACGATTGCTGATGTTCTTGTACAAGTTGAGTTGGCACACACATGTGCAGTTAAGGATGAACCTGAAGTTATTTCACGGATTGCAAATGATGCTTCGGTTTTTCCTAGAGGATGTTTCTCGCAAGCCTTTCTCCCTCCTCCAGCTGAGTATTCATTACAGTGCCCGGAGTGGATGTGCCCTGGTCCTCACATCTTTTGCTCCTGCCACGGGCTAAATCAGGAAAAGAAAGGTCCCCGGTGGGTCTGTCCTTAGTGCAGTGTTGTCCTCAAAATCGGTACTGTCCCGTATAGATAAAATGTGTGAGGCTCATGCATGCATTAAAATGTCCTACTAGTCACATTAGAAAAGTAAAAATAAACAGGTGTAATTCATTGTAATAATGTATTTTCTTTAATCCAATCTGTCAAAAATGACTGTTTAAAGATGTAATTGATACAAACTATGTATAAGATATTTTAGAAGTTTTTTTTTTTTTTTCCATGCCAAGTCTTACATTTATGGAACATCTCAATTTGGATCAGCCACATTTTAAGAGGTCAATAGCCCATGTAGCTGGTGGCTGTTGTATTAGCCAGCATGGCTACGGAATATTAACTTTTTGACAAAGTAACTTAAAAGCTGAAACATTAGGAGCCGTTAAATTGAGCCACTGAAACACTATCGAAAATAAATAAACAGCTGATCTCAAATTGCTGTAAGAGCTGTGTCCAACCCTTCCCTACTAGTAGCTGGTCGTGCGATCTTAAAACCTATTTTTGCTTCTTTATTAGTAAAATAGGAGGGTTGGATCAAATATCTGGTTGGGTTAAATACTCGCATCAAAAATACCTGGTTCTCTGAAAAATAACCAGTGGCTAGACTTGTGGATTCCACCTGCATTCAGTCTAGAGGACCTGCTGTAGCAGAAACAGAGGAGCAGACCTGGTGGGTGCCACCATTTTGCACAACCACTGTGTGCTTCTGTCCAATCCTTGATGGCAGACGTCAGCAACTGAGTCCCCGTGTCCCATTGGAGATCATTCAATTTTCATATTTAAATTTCTTTAGTGGGCAGGTAACAGCAAATCCATTGTAAAATCAATAACCAACTAGAGAGCTAGTATCTACTGCGTGACTGAATATTCTTCACAGATCTTTCCGTATTATCCGTTAGGGTATGCGTATGTATTTTCAATGCTGCCATCCATTTCAACACCATTCAATAGCGTCGTGAAATGTAACGCTTTATAATTGACCCGTGAATACTGACTTCTTGAAGCCCAGAAATGAGGGACCTTAATGAAAGGATGTTGGTTTCTTCACCCAGCCCCTGGATGGCCTCGGTGGTCAATGAGTGATGGAGAGGCGGGTGTCATTTCCATCACACGGCTGCCTGTCTCAGAAGCCAGGATAGCAGGTTTAAAGAGAGCAGCGTCTTGTATGAGAGGAGTTTGTGCAATGTTTTTCTAAAGCTAACTGATGTCTGGAAAGTGATTGGGTTTCTGAGGAAGTAAGAGAACACGGGAGCTGTCTATGAGGACTTTCTCCTCTCTCCTGCCTCCACTGCTGAAGCTGGAGTCCAGAAGGGTCCATGTGCTTACGACAGAGGAGCTCAGACAGAGGGGCCCTTGGAAGGGGACACTTTCCTTCCTGTGTCATCTTCCCACTCCGATGGTCGTATTGGTGCGTACCTGTGACTTTCGAATGTTGAGTGTACCTTCGGGGCAAAATGGTCAGTATCTGGGTCTCTGAGTCCAGCGCAAAGCCAGGAGCTCGCTCAGTGCTCCACATCAAAAATCCAGCTCACTGGTATTTTCCTTATTTTATGGACTCGGACACACCTTCCTAACCCTACCACCCCACCTCCCATTACCCATGGGCGCATAAGATCAGCGGGCTGTCTCGTTGCTCCCCTGCTTGGGAAAGACCCCCTAGGACTTAAAGAAAACTGTGGAATAGTCCCGTGACTATTGGGGGTACGATAGTCCCATTTATCTTTCTTTCTCAGCCATGAGCTATCAATGGGTACCTATTCCTCTTTCACTAGATACCTACTGTTGTAGTCACACCCAGTTATAATGCTGGTTCTGTACCATTGATCGATCAACATGCGCGCTAAACGTTTCAGGACCTACCCTCCTTTATGCAGCAGATCTATGCTCTTGGCAGGGGACTGTTCCTGGAGACTGGGTCAGAAAACATACACGGTTGTCTGTTCCTAGCTGCCTAATGTGGCTATTGTCTTTTTAAAGCAAAGGCAAGACCATTCTGAAAGTCACTTGGCAATATTAGATGTTACTGTAAAAACAAAACAAAACAAAACAAAACACTTCCTTCCTGAACATTTTAGCATCCTGAGCTCGTGGTTCCGTTGTTGCTGATTTGGATCGGCTCCGTTGCCTTCCTGGGTTTGCCGATTCTCGGCTGAAGAGGTTCCCCTGCTCCCTAGCTGCGCATCGACCGCTGCTGCTTCAACCGTGGGGTCTCGGGTCCCTCATCTGTTCATCAGGGCTGCTGACACCCACATCAGGGGTGTTTTGAAGACACAGCTTGTCGGGGACCTCTCCACCCTTGTGGGAGGTTCCTGGGATGTTCCAGGGGGTGGATGTGATCGGACCGGCATCTTACTGGTCCCCCCTCTCTCTCTCAATGTATCAGATTGCTCTTCCCGCGCACAGCCTGGCATGGAGCCCGCTGTCTCACATTGCACCTTGCTTCTGGATGGCCTTCTGGCCTTCAGCATGGGCCCTTCCTAGCTCCCCTGGTGTAGACGCTCTCCAGTTAATCTTAAACTACTGATTTTTTTCTTTACGTCTTGCTCTTTGAGCTGGGTCTGCAGGGACGCTCCGGTTTCTGTCTGGTTAAATCCATGTTCCTGCTTTGGCCAACTCTTTCCATCTGTTCCTTGCCTGAGCTCATCTCCGCACGGGCAGTCCCGCCTCTGTAACTGCATTCGTGCTGTTTTGCCTCCGCAGGCGTATCCCCTCCTTGATAGTTTTGTGGCGCTAGTCCGCTCATCCCTGGAAGGATTCTGGGGACCCTAGCTTTGACCACAAGCCTGCTGAGGACAGCTGGTGCTAAGGACCGTCCGACGTCACCTGCCTTTGGATTCTAGACGCGTCGGTAGCCATAGCCTTTTACGGCACGTTTTGCTGACCTGCCTGGTAACTGCAGAGCGGACGCAAATAAATATTGATTAGTGGTTCACGGCTACTGACTCCACGCCCTTGCTTTGCACATCCCATTGGGTTCTGACCTCTGATGCTCTTTGCTCACCGAGAGCATTGGCTCACCAGGTCCAGGGCCGTCCTCACGGTTTGGCCGCATGCCATCCTGGTGACCCCAGTCTTTCTGTCCTCTCTTCTGAAGCTCCACGTGACAGTGGCAGTCACAGGGGATCTAGTCAGTCCTGGGAGCTCTCCCCCATCCGGAGGGATGTGGGGCACCCCGCCTGCAGCCACGGCGTCCTGTGCTTATGACACGCCTTCTCAGTGCGCTTGCTCAGCTGCTCTCCCAGGACGTGCATTTCATCCCACTGGCCTCTTCCGTTGTTACCTTCCCATTGATGTTTGTACACGTTCCTGTCTGTGTAGCCTTCGATTAATTAAAAAAAGAAAAAAAGAAAAAAGCCCCAACTGGGTTCCATTGAGCCACTGATTTGCAACCACCCCCCCCCCCCCCCCGCCGTTCCATAGCCAGAGCCCCAGGAAACGTTCCTAAGCTGCACCTCACGCTCGCTCCGTCAGAACCATTCTCGCCGGGTGCCCCAGGGACCCTCCGTGCTTCCCAGCTGGGGGCCGCTCTCCAGTTCCTAGCCCCATTCTCTCCATTGTTCTTTGAGGACCGTGCTTCCCTGGGGTGCTTCCCCGACACGGCCCTCAGCACGGCTGATCCACCCTCCGGGGGCTCCCTGTGACGTTTGCAGACCCGCTGCCCCCACAGCACTCATTCCGGGGTCTGTCCGAGCCCTCTGCTCTTGCCTTGTGGTTCTCCCACACCGCCTCGTCCACACCGGGCTTCAATCCCTCCCTGAACAGCGCACCCTGATTGATCCCAGTGCTATGGCCGGCCCAGCACGTTTACCCGCCTGCCCCCTCGACGTGAGCCTCGATGGGCCCAAACACTCTTGCCGCGTGCTACGCGGGAACCCAAGCTCACCATCTCCCCTTAACGCCTGACCTGGGCCCAGCGTGCTCTCAGGAGAGGCTCTCATCCTGTCTCTCCAGTTCTGCCACTTAGAAACCTTAGGAGTTTTTCTCTTGACGCTTTATCTCCCGTCGCCTGCGTCTTAACTCCTTCCCCAGCCGGCCGCCACCCATCCCTGCTGACGTCACTCTGCCTGTGTTCCGTCCTCCTGCTGCCTTTCTAGGCTCAGCTGCCTGGGTTTTGGCCGGTTGGTTACAGCGGACTTCTGGTCCGCTTTCTCCGTGGGAGCCGGCCCCTTCGGTGGCCGTGCGCCGCCCTCGGAAGCCCGTGCGGTCATGGCCACGGCGCCCCGACCGGCCTCCGCTCACATCGCGACCCTCCTGCAGCCTCTGGCAGTCACGTCCCCCTGCTTCTGGTATTTGGGGGCCTCCGGCTGTGGTGCTTGGGGCGCGGAGGGCTCTCCCCACACGGGGCCCGCACGGGGCCGTGGTTCGCCCTGCGGATGCGCTCCCCCAGCACAGGGCCGTGGATGACACATCACGAGCACAGCGCCGCGCTGTCATTGAAGCGGGGTGGCCTCGTTCACGCTGTGTTGCCGCGGCCTGGAAGCCACGTCCGAGATGCCGCTCAACGCGCGTGGCAGCCGCAGGTGCCTGGCCGCCTCGAGCCGACCCCCAAGATCGCCGCCCGCGTGGCTCTTGCCCGAGGCACCTTGCGTGGTCTGCCCCCGTCCACCTGTTCATCAGAAGCGAAACGCAGATTCGCTGACGCTCTGCGCAGATCCTTACTGAACGCCTCCTACGGGCCGGGCGGTGTGCAAGCCCTGGGGAGACAGCAGTGGACAAAACCGATAAAAAGCCCGCCCGGAGCCTATGGTTTAAGAAAGTCAATTACGAGTATGTCAGAAAGGAATACGTGCTGTGGAGAAAAATAAGGCAGGAAGAGGGGATAGACTTCCAGGGCTGAGGCTGGGATCGTGCAGTGAGATAGGGTGGTCGGCAAGGTCTGGGCAGGAAGGTGGTATTCGAACATAGGTCTGCAGAAGGT
Source organism: Puma concolor (assembly GCF_028749965.1). Taxonomy (NCBI): domain Eukaryota; kingdom Metazoa; phylum Chordata; class Mammalia; order Carnivora; family Felidae; genus Puma; species Puma concolor. Next base: position 3,931,034 of record NC_141679.1, on the reverse strand, counting down.
GGGGGAGGGGAAGAGCGGTCCATGCAGCGGTAACTGCCTGTGCAAAGGCCCCGGGGCAGGAGCATGCCAGCTGCTGTCCAAGTAGCAGCGAGGAGACAGATGTGGCTGGGGTGAGCGGGGGGGGGGGAAATAGCAGGAGGTGACTGTGGGGGTTGAGCCCTTTAGCTCTCGTTCTGGGGGAGACAGCGTGGCCAATGGAGGGTCTGGAGTGCAGGGGTGATCTGGGGCTGTTGGGGAGTGGATTGGAGTGGCTGGAGGCCGCTGGTGCACTGGACGTGAGGCACGGGACACGAAGAGGGGCTCGGGGGGGGGGGGGCTCTGGGGGTTTCGGCCTGGAAAGCCGGAAGGGAACGTCGCCATCGGCCAAGACGAGGAAAGTTGTAAGGGGAGGCGTGGAGGGGGGTGTAGGCGGTTTGGTTGTGCCCACGTTATTTTGGGGTGTGTCCAAGGCGTCCCAGCGGAGAGGTCTGGCGGGGAGAGGGCACATGGCCTGCACCTCCGGGCAGAGGCCGGCCGCGGACATGCCGTTGGGCATTGCTGGCATATGGCTGGCATCTGCGGTCTTGGAACCAGAGGGTGACCTCGGCGGGGATGACACTGACCCCCTGCCCTGCGGCCACCGTGGTCCAAGGCAGGACGTCCTGTCTCCCGCTTCCACGCTGCCCTCCTGGGTCCTCAAGGACGTCCCACACAGCACGGGTCACATCACCGTCCCTTCTCTGCTGAAAACCCTCCGTGGCTGCCGTCCTTCTCGTGACAAGAGCTGCCTCCCCCTGCCCCCACCCATTACGTGTTGACTTCACCTGCTTTTCCGATCCCTCCCTCCCTCCCTGCATTCTGGAATGTTCCGTGGCCCAAAGCACACCACACTGGCATCAGGTGCTTCCACGGGATGCTATCTCTGCCAGGGAACTCTTCCCCAGGGGCCCAGACCTCACTCCACTGCCTCTCTCAAATCTTTACCCGAGTGGCAGCTTTCCAGGGAGCTGTCCTCTGGCCCCTCTGATGTCCCCTGTGCACCTCGGTGTGGAACTGAGGGGCGCTGCATCCGTGCGTTTTATCGATGCTCCCACACTCATGGAGACCCTTCATTTGGAAACACCTTTAAAATGATAGAGAGAAAAAAAAAGTTTGAGTTTCAGGTTTTAAACTGTGCAGTTAGGAGAGCTGTACAGAAACACGTCTGCATTGCTTCCGACACGGTCACGTAACAGAAGCCACTTTTCCCCGTCACGCTTGACGAATGATTGCCATACATCCCTGTGTAAGTTTAAGGCATCTGGCATGGTTTGATTTATCTCTCTTGGGTATTGATTACCCTAATAGGTTCATCTAACATCCGTTTTCTCATATGGATAAAATAAAAAGAAAGGAAAAAATATTTAAGGAAGGAATTTTCTCCTTGGGATGAGAACAATTAGGATTCACACCCTTTCAGCTTTCCCGCGTGTCCTGCCCACCGTTGGCTGTCGTCGTCATGATGTACATCACAGCCCGAGTACTCTTGTCTTATAACTTAGAAGTTTGTAAGACTTGGGGTGCCTGGGTGGCTCCGTCGGTTGAGCGTCCGACTTTGGCTCAGGTCACGATCTCACGGTCCGTGAGTTCGAGCCCCACGTTGGGCTCTGTGCTGACAGCTCAGAGCCTGGAGCCTGCCTCGGATTCTGTCTCCCTCTGTCTCTGACCCTCCCCCATTCATGCTCTGTCTCTCTTTGTCTCTCAAACATAAATAAACATTAAAACAAATTAAAAAAAAAAAGGAGTTTGTAAGGCTTTTCTTTGTTGTTGTTTTCGTTTTTTTTTTTTTTTTTTAGAGAGAGAGAGCACACAGGGGAGGCCAGAGAGAGGGAGAGAGAGAGAATCCCAAGCAGGCTCCATGCCAACAGTGTGGAGCCAGACACTGGGATCAATCCCACAAACCATGAGACCATGACCTGAGCTCAGATCAAGAGTCAAATGCTCGATGCGTGGAGCCCCCTTGACTACCCGGTCTGTTCAGATTTCCCGTTCACAGTCAGATTCCCGGTGGCTAAGCCCCCCCCCCCCACATCTCCCTGCAGTCCCCATGGTGTGAATTCGACTTGGGGCTCCTGCGAAGTGACCACAGTGCTGGGGCAGGCTGCTGGTCCCTCCTGGGTTCCCTTTTTCCCCGGAGGAGGCAGGGGCTCAGGGGAGACCCCTCCTCGTGATGCTGTGCTGTCTTGGGGAAGGGGCCACGCGCCCAGTGTGTCCCCATCTCTTGTCCCCTGCAACGCAGTCTGTCTTGGCCTCTGCGGGGAGGGGGTGTTTCCACCCCCCCACCCCCCCCGCCCCCCGGTGTTCTGGGATCCTCTGAAGCGACGCCCGGTTCTCGGAGAGGTGTTAGTTGGTCCTCTCGTCGGGGGGAGCAGAGCCAGGAACAACCCTGTCACCTTCTTAGTGACGTCACTCTCCCAGAAGCATTTTCATGCATCTCTTTCCAAACTGCTGTCTCCATAGGATGGCTTTTCCAAAGGAGGTACGGTGCCCCTGTCTCCCGTCTAAAATGTCTAACATTTCATCTTTATATTAGAGAGACAGAGGAGATTGCCTATTTTCGCAAAATATCTGCTATGTGGCATACTAGTGAAAGCCATCTCCCATGCAGAAAACGGCGGTGGATTTAGAACAATTGTCTTTTGCATAAAAGAAAAACGCATGACTTGCCTTTTAGTTTGGCAACACTTCCGTATTCTTTGCTACAAGATAACTGGTAAGCCATCCTGCGGGAGAAAGTACTTTTGTGGGTGCTTCTAATTTCCTTAAAGAGTATGTGAAAGAATTTTCTGTGTCTTGAAGGTTTTATTTTTATATATTACATATTATTATGTATTTATTTACATATATTAAAATACTTGCCATATATATAACATATACAATTGTATAGGTAACATACAATATACGATATATACAATATACAATATATACAATATACAGACAATATACAGTATGTAACATATTGTATATGTTTTATATATGTATGTATAATATTATATATACAATAAGGTTTTATTTATTTTTGTTTTTAATTTATTTTTAATTTATTTTATTATATATAACAAAGTTTTATTTTTATATGTTACATGTTAATATATATTATTTATATATATATTAAAAATACTTGTATATGTAACATATGTTATATATATGTATGTATAATATTATGTATATATATATAATAAGGTTTTATTTATTTATTTTTGTTTTTAATTTATTTTATTGATTGTATATAATAAAGTTTTATTTTTATATGTTACACGTTATTATATATTATTTATATATATTAAAAATACTTGCCGTATATGTAACATACATTATATGTATGTATGTATAATATTATGTATATATTTTTGCCTATTATAAATTACAAATACCTGTTTTACATTAAAAAACACCAGTTGGGGGCACCTGAGTGGCTCAGTGGGTTAAGCATCTAACTCTTGGTTTCAGCTTAGGTCATGATCCCATGATCTCACAGTTTGTGGGTTCGAGCCCCGTGTCAGGCTCTGAACTGACAGCACACAGCCTGCTTGGGATCCTCTCTGCCCTCCGTTGCTCCTGCTTGTGCTTTCTCTCTTTCTCTCCCAAAATAAATAAACTTAAAAAAAATTAAAACGCCAGCTGGAGACAGCTACGTGGAAAAGAATGAAACTGGACCACTTTCTTACATCATATGCAAAAATAAACTCAAAGAGGTAGAAGACCTAAATGTGAGACCTGAAACCATAAACTCCTAAAAGATAATACAGGCAGTAATGTCTTGGACATTGGCCTTAGCAACATATTTATGGGTAGGTCTTCTCAGGCAAGGGAAACAAAAGCAAACATAAGCTATTGGGACTACACGAAAATAAAAAGCTTTTTTTACAGCAAAGGAAACCATCAACAAAATTAAAAGGCGATCTAGTGAATGGGAGAAGATCTTTGCAAATAATATATCTAATAAGGGGTTAATATTTAAAATTGGTAAAGAGCTTATGTAAATCAAGACCAAACTCCCCCCACCCCCAATAATCTGATTGAATATGGGCAGAGGACCAGAATAGATATTTTCCCAAAGAAGACATCCAGATGGCCAACAGACACATGAAAAGATGCCCATCATCACTCTTCATCAGGGAAATACAAATCAAAACCACAATGAAATGTCACCTCACATCTGTCAGGGTGGCGAAATCAAAAAGACAAAGAACAAATGTTGGCGAGGATGTGGAGAAAAAGGAACTCCCATGCACTGTTGGTAGGAATGCAAACTGGTGCAGCCACTGTAGAAAACAGTACGGAGGTTGCTCAAAAAATTAAAAATAGAGGGGCGCCTGGGTGGCGCAGTCGGTTAAGTGTCCGGCTTCAGCCAGGTCACGATCTCGCGGTCCGGGAGTTCGAGCCCCGCGTCAGGCTCTGGGCTAATGGCTCGGAGCCTGGAGCCTGTTTCCGATTCTGTGTCTCCCTCTCTCTCTGCCCCTCCCCCGTTCATGCTCTGTCTCTCTCTGTCCCAAAAATAAATAAAAAAAACGTTGAAAAAAAAAATAGAAATACCGTATGATCCAGTAATTCCACTCCAGGGTATTTACCCAAAGAAAATGAAAACACTTATTCGAAAAGATATATGCACCGCTGTGTTTATTGCAGCTTTATCTACAAGAGTTACAGATGTGGAAGGAACCCAAGTGTCCATTGACAGATGAATGGATAGAGAAGATGAGGCACACGGACAATGGAGTATTACTCAGCCATAAAAAAGAGCGAGCTTTTTGACACAACAGGGATGGACCGAGAGGGTATTACGCTAAGTGAAATAAGTCAGACAGAGAAAGACAGACGCCACACGATTTCACTTATCTGTGGAATCTGAAAAACAAAATAATGAAACAAATAGCCACAGAGTCATAAATACAGAGAACAAACTGCACAGAGCTGGGAGGGTCGGGGAGTAGATGAAATTGGAGAAGGGAGAACATAAAATAAAAGAAAATAAAATAAAATGTCCGAATACATGGTATCCGTAGCCCCTGGGGACTTCTGGCTTAAACTTCTTGCTGTAAGCACTTCCCGAGTGATGGAGCAACTTCTGCCCCTCTGGTCCTGTCTCTACAATGTTACCACACATCCTTTTGTAAGGTTGATGTTGCCAACCTATGAGGGGTCGCTCTTATGTAGGCTTTTTTCAAACCTTTATTTTGTTTCCTTGAGGAATTCACTTGTCTTCTCTGGTAGGATTTGCCTTGGTCCGCTCACAAAAATGTATTTCAACAGCAGATAATCATTCGATACGTGCTGAGTGTTTCTCCCACGATGGGTTGGATGCCCTCATGTGCTGGTGAGTGAATTCAACAGGGACCCCACCCCGCCCTTGCGGGTGCGGATTTTGGAGAAGGAGTGGGGAGAGTGACCACAAACAAACAAACAAACAAATAAATAAACACTGAGTGAAGGATGTTTGTGCCAAAGTACCTTATTATTGAAGGAGAATCATTCCAGCAAATTATGGACGCACTAAAGTGTGTTTGGAACATTTGTACTTTTTCTCAACTGTAGCCAATCTCTCTGCTGAGAAACTTGGAATATTGGTTTCTTCCTAACTTAAGTACTACTTTCTATTTATCTTTCTAGGGGATTCGGAGAAGGAATGCATTTTAGTTTGTCACCGTGCACTTTGGTGTGTCATTGCACATACTTTGCCACAGCAGGAAAATAAGATTTTTTTCTGGCTTCTGGCTTTTTGGCTTTCACTGTTAATTAGAAGACGATTCTAAGGGTTTTCTAAAAAAAAATCACGTTTAAGTACATTTTCTAATGCATTGGATTCATTACAACGTGTTGGTAAATTTTGCTAAAAAAGGTATAGGGGTTTGTTCTAGAACACTGCATATCAGTAAATATACAATGTGAGCCATGTACGTAATTTTGCATTTTCCAAAGTAACCACATCTTAAAAACTAAAGACACAGGGGAAGTTATTTTAAGTCATTTACTTTACCCGATGTATCTGAAATAACATCATTTTAACTTACAATCAATATCACAATCACTATCAATTTAAAATTCTTTCTTACACTAAGCGCTCAAAATCCAGTGTGGGACGCCTCCCTTCAGGGCAGCGGGAACTCCCATGGGGAGTGGCCACCATATTGGACCAGGCAGTCCACCGGGCTGGGCTGGGTTTCCAGTGCCCTGGTTAATGGTGATGCTTCATGTCACCTGTAATGCAGTCTATACTCAGGGCCAGGAAGTAGATGCAAATCGTAATTGGTCTCGTCGGGATTTTGTCAGGTCAGACTAGACCCTTATTGCTTCTGCTGTGTGATGTGGACGAGAAAGGGGTGAGGGTGTGTGCCCTGCTGCTTGCTGTCCGTTGTGCTCACGTCAGGAGCGTGGTCTTTTAGTAGTGACTTGCTTGTTGCCAAAAATGTTTTCACTCACACTCGTATATTTCTATTGTGACGAAATACACATTACAGGAGATCTACCATTTCCAGGCGTGCAAGTCAGTGACCGTAAGCACGTTCACGCCGTCGTACCTCCTTCCGTCCACGGACTCTTCACCTCCCCAAACTGAAGCTCTGTCCCCGTCAAACACTGTCCACTCCTTCTGCCCTCCAGCCTGGCGCACGCCATCACCCTCTCTGGGAGTGTGACTACTCCGGGGACCTCGTTTACGTGGAATCCTATGGTATTTGTCTTTTCCTGCCTGGCTGATTTCATGCAGCATAATGTCCTCAAGGTTCATCCATGCTGTAGCAGGTGACAGAACTCCCTTCCCCTTTCCGGCTGAATGATGTTCCATTGTATGGATGGACCACATGTTTATACACTCATCTCAGCGGACACTGGTTTGCTTCCACCTTTTGGCTGTAGTGATGAGTGCTTCTGTGAATGTGTCTTTTGAATTATTTTAATTATAGCTCCACGTATCGATTGTGTATCAGTGATTTGGGAGATACACCCAAGAGTGGATTGCTGAGTCATAGGGTAATTCTCTGTCGAATTTTCCCACAGTGGCCACCCTGTTTTAGATTCCTACCTGTAATGCACAAGCGTTTTAATTTTTCCATATCTCCAACACTTGTTATTTTCTGATTCTTTTTTGTTGCTGTTGTTGTTGTTGTTCTTTTGCTTTGATTTTGGTTAGGAGCCATCCCACTGGGTGTGCAGTGGGGCTCAGTGTGTTTTCCATCTGCCTTTTCCCCGGTGACTAGTGGTGTTGAGCATCATTTCCTGTGCCTCTTGGCCATTGGTAGAACTTCTTTGGAGAAATGTTTATAGAAGCCCTTTGGCCATTTTTTAGTTGGTTTGTTTTCTTTTTTGTTATTCAGTTGTAAGGGTCCTCTATATATTCTTTCTATTCGATCCTCATCAGAATATATATTTTCTCCCATTGTGTGTGGCTCCCAAAGAGCCAAAACGGTCTTGAAAGAGAACAGCGAATCTGGAGATGTCACACTTAACAGATTTCAAAACTTAACGCAAAGCTACGGTAGACAAAACAGTGCGGCACTGGCATATAGACCAATGGCATAGAATGGAGTCCAGAAGGAAATCTTCACATTTATAGCTAGTTGAGTTAAAAATAAAATTTTTTTAATGTTTATTTATTTTTGACAGAGAGAGAGAGAGAGAGTGAGTGAGCAGGGGAGGGGCAGAGAGAGAGGGAGACACAGAGCCTAAAGCAGGCTCCAGGTTCCGAGCCGTCAGCACAGAGCCCAACGGGGGGCTCGAACCCACAGACTGCAAGATCATGACCTAACCTGAAGTCGGACACTTAAGCGACTGAGCCACCCAGGCGCCCCGAGAGCTGGTTGATTGTTGACAAGGGGGTCAAGATCATTTGGTGGAGGAAGAATTGTCTCTCTAACGAATGGTGCTGGGACAAGGGGACATCCACAGGGAAGTGACCTGACACCCCTCCTCACACCGTATTCAAGAATCAACTCAAAATGGATCAATGGCCTAAATATAAGAACTAAAATCATCAAACTCCAGAAGAAAGCAGGGGTAGATCTTCATGACCTTGGGTTGGGCAGGTTGGGCAGGTTGGGCAGGTTGGGCACTGATTCTTAGCTTTGACCCCGAAAGCATGAGTAACAACCTAACCGATGATGGTTTGAGGGACTCTTTCATAACCACTTGCCAACCTTGCAGACTTTTATTTGGCCAAACCTAGAAACCAACCTGAGCAAGTACACATCACGTAGAGCCTCGTTTCAACAGGCTCGCGGCGAAGGCAGGCCCCGGGCTGCGCACAGCACACTGAGCCTCACGCCCCGCATGGAACACGTTCTTTCTCCGTGTCCGCAGGGTCTCCGTGTCCCTGCCGCCTTCGTGCTTTGGTGTTCATTTCCCTGCAGGGCCAGCTGCAGGGTCAACCTCGGTGACCGATCCTTTGACCAAGGAGATGGTGTTGCTGCTTATTCGCATGACTCGCCTCTTCATTTCCCGTGGAAAGAAGAGGAGGAAGGCAGAAAATGCCCCAAATACGGCCAGGCTCTTGGGAGTCTGAAAAGTGTCACGAAATGCATGTTACTTGGCCCTTGGGCGTTCCTGACCATGATGCTTTCTCCAAATGGAATAGTAGCAGACACACACTAGTGAATCTTTTTCCTGTGCCTAAGCTGCGGGGTTATTTGCCTCCCGACAACAAAGGTCTTAAAGAATAATGTATTCTAATGCTTCCAATCCAAGACATGCCGCAATATATTCCCACTTGTTTCACTTTTGCAGATGTTAGGAGTCTTGCCATGAATATGTGGGTGCCCCCGGGCCCCCCCCCATGGGACGGTGGCTCCACTATCTGGGTGCAGATAGTGCTTCAACACCTGTCCCCACACAGCAGGGCGGGCTGTTTCCAGAACACCAGGAAACAAGGTTCCTGAAAAACTGAGTCTGCTTCCTTAGGCAAAGACAGACCATAGCTGTTTAACTCTTTACGATCTGGCAAATGTTTCCCACTAACGGACAGATCTCTCCGTTTTTAGGGTCAGCTGAGAAGGTACATGAAATGAATCTTCCATTAAATCGAAATTCTAGAAGTGTGTAAAAGTACACGCTCCTACCTAGAGAATTTACATTCCGTTGAAAATTAATTTCTTTTAAAAGTGTCCTTATTTGTGTTGTAAAGTCGATAATAGTTCTTATGTTTACTTAAGTGACCCATTTATCTTTCGTCAGTAGTAGATTTAAAGAACTTTTTTTTTTTTAAGTTTATTTATTTTGAGAGAGAGAGGGTAAAAATGCGGAGGGACAGAGAAAGGAGAGAGAAGCCAAGCAGGCTCGTGCTGTCCGCGCAGAGCCCCACACGGGGCTTGAACCCACCAACTGTGAGATCATGACCTGAGCCAAAATCAGACACTTAAGTGACTGAGCCACCCAGGTGCCCTGAAAAATATATTTTCGTCATCTGAATGATCAAATGTATATTTCTTATAAATCATAATACTGTACCTCTAACCTAATATTCAGTATTTAAAACGTCTCATTTTGAATTCTTTATTATAAGACACACATTTTTATATTTTTGTGATCCTTTGGGATGGATTGTTTACTCTGTTTCTTTGATCCGTTCCCTCATTTGTCTGTGTATAAGCTTTTCAGAGGGGTGAGGGGCTGAGTGATCATTTCGTCCAGATAAGTCCCAGAAAAGGAAAGTAGAAAGGGGTCGTTGCAGACAGTTGTCCTATTCAGGGCAGAAGAGACTTTGGTGGACAGATCTGTGCATCCAGAGAAACTGTCCTAGCTGCCTCTCCCAGCCAGGTGGCGATTTCTTTCATAAATCAGGGACAACCAGGGACCAGCAGACATTTGGTGGAAACCCCATGACAGAGGAAGATTGCAGTGAACAGACATAACCAGAGATATCTCAGATATGTGATAAGAACAGAGGCAACAAATCGCAAGTAGCATTCTTGTTGAAAGCCCGCAAGGTATCTCCTTGTCCGAGATAAGAAAGCGCCTCTATGAGAGGGGCAAAATCAGAGTACGAGAAAGGTGATTGAAAATATAAGGAAAGCCCTTTTAGAGCAATTAAGAATAGGTACACTCAGGCCATCACCTAATAAGAGTTCCACAAAGAGAGAGGAGTAGAGGGGTTGGGATGACGCACTTCCTAAAAATAGAAAAAATAAAAATTTCCCCAGGCTGCGGAAATGATCAGGTTTTTAATCCTCCCCCAACCCCCCCAAAAAATGTAGTCAAAAAGCAGTTCTAGATATATCCTGGTGGGATGGCGTAGCTCTCAGAATAAAGAGAAACCCCCACCTGCCAAAGAGAAGGGAGAATCCCGAGTTCCCTACAGAGGAGAGAGTATCTTACCGCCTTTGGATTTCACACCAATATCCCTGGTGATGACCAAGTTAAAAGACAAATGGCCCTTAAAATCTGTGGAGAAAATACTTGCAACTTTGTTTCGCTGCAGGATTGCATCAATCAGGGGAACGTGGCATGGACTCAGAAGTTTTAATGCCATCTAAAAGAACTTACCAGTAATGTTCATGCCAAAACATAAAATGGATCCAAGCAAGGTGACAATAAATTGAAATAGAGAAATTGGCAACTCGGAGCGCCTGGGTATCTCAGTCGGTTGAGCGTCTGACTTCAGCTCAGGTCATGATCTCACGGTTTGTGGGTTCGAGCCCCACATCGGGCTCTGTGCTGACAGCTCGGAGCCTGGAGCCTGCTTCCGATTCTGTGTCTCCCACTGTCTCTGCCCCTGCCCCACTTGCTCTCTGTCTTTCTAAAATGAATAAAAATTTAAAAAAAAAGACAAATTGGCAACTAAGAGTGATCTAGGTACAAAAGCAAAAAACCCCCAAAAAACTAGGGTTAAAAAAACCCAACCCAACCCAAGACCCCAACAATGCAGACACAGAAGATTATGTACCAGTCAGCAAAGTCTGATTGACGATGACCTTTCCCCTCAGTGGGTTCAGTCTTACTATCGACTTCTGCTTTGAAAACTCTTTACAAAACCCTTTCAATAAGCTGTTTCTTGATAGAGTTTAGAAACAACCTGCAGGCAAGTACAGAAGACTTAATATAAATTTTGGAACAAATTGTAAATGTTATATCTGGGAAACTGAAATACTGGCAGGTGCTTAAAAATGGAGTGTAGGGGCGCCTGGGTGGCGCAGTCGGTTAAGCGTCCCGACTTCAGCCAGGTCACGATCTCGCGGTCCGTGAGTTCGAGCCCCGCGTCAGGCTCTGGGCTGACGGCTCAGAGCCTGGAGCCTGTTTCCGATTCTGCGTCTCCCTCTCTCTCTGCCCCTCCCCCGTTCATGCTCTGTCTCTCTCTGTCCCCAAAATAAATAAACGTTGAAAAAAAAAATTAAAAAAAAAAATGGAGTGTAACTCACAAAAATCAGGCAATGGAAGAAGGTAGTGTGCTAATTTCACAGAAAGATATGGTCCAAAGTCAGTAAGTCAAGACATTAAGTTCAACGCTTCAAGCCATGAGTGCATTATTTAAAATTCTCATGGTGCACACCAGGAAGTGATAACCGAATTTCTGTTCTTTTTAACAGTGGCTGTTTCTGGAAAGAAGCTGTCGAGGGAGGGAAGGGGCCTCTGTGTGGATGAAAGAGTGTTTTACGATCTCCATTATCTCTTTAACCAAGTATATGCATTATGTCGCTTCTCATTTGTTCCTTTTAACACGTTAAGCTGAGACATGACAGGTGGTTGGGGTCGAGGGGCCGATCTGGGCGGGGTCCCGTGCCTCCACCTGATCTCGCTCTTCTCTCCGTGAAGACCCATCGCCCTGTGTACATCCTGGATCTCAGTGGCTCCTGCCTTCTTCCGGGTTTGCTGTGTTGAATATGCACAGCTGATCCCTGCAGTCTCCCCCCATAGTACCTCGGCTGATTGTCCCCTCCTCTTTCCTCAGCCCTCAATTTCCTTAAAGAGAAAGCCCCACTTCTGGTCTTTCTGGCCATCTCCTTGGTTGTCCTTGCTCCCACATGCACTGCAAGATGCTTTGGCTCCCTTCATAGCTCAGGACATCCCAGTCAACCTAAAGTTTGCTAGACTTCCTTCACCTCTTACCGCCCCCAGATCAAAGCTACACACTCCATCTCCAAGGGTACTTTCCTTTAACTTGAGTCTGAGAATCAACCCTATTGGGTTTCCTGGCTTGTAAGTGATATTTCATTTCCATGATAAGTTTGAAAGAATATGGCCATTCTGAACAATCCGCAAGACCACTGCGTAACTCCTCCGTAACCCCCAGCCGCACGAAGATGGGCGGCATTTCCAGCATCCAGCGGGCTGTGGAGCGCATCTCAACTGGCACGTTCAACCAGCGTGTTGCATGTTCCACTCTTGGTATCACTTTTTCTTATCGTAGGGATGTATTAATCCGATGCGTTGCCTTTTATGGTACGAATATTCCATTTCTACCGCAAACATAGGTGTTGTTTCCGTCGCCTGGCTATCAGGGATAAAGCTGAGCCTGTTACTTTAACACGTTATTTCTCACACTGGGGGCTCTGGATCTGTTCCTGTGTATCTGTGAATCCGTTTCAGAATCCGTAGACAGTGTCGTCATGTATAGTGTCTTTCTGCTCCTCTCAGTGAGTTTGAAATCAGGAAGTATGTGTTCAACTTCCTTCCTTCTGTCCTTCCTCCCTTCCCTCCCCCATTCCCTCCTTCCCTCCCATCCTTTCCTTCCCTTATTTCTTTCTTTCTTTCTAAATTCGCCATTGCTCCACTATTCTGGGCCTTTTGAATTTTCAGGTGAATTTTGGAATCAGCCTGGAAATTTCCATAGAGTAGCCAATTGGAATTTATGTAGGGACTGCGCTGAATCTGTAGGTGATTTGGGGAATATTGCTATTTTAACAAAATTAAGTCCTCTGATACATAAACATGGGTGGCTTTCCACTCCTTTGGGTCTTCAGTTTCTTTCAACAATATTTTTTTTAATTTTCAGAGTACAATGTTTATGCTTCCTTATTAATTTTATTCCTAAGTATCTTATGCTTTTTCATGATGTTGTAAATGGAATTGGTTTCTTAATTTTGTTTTCAGGTTATTCATCGTGGGTGTGGAGATATACAGTTGATTTTTATATGGATAGTTGAAAACCTTTTAGAAGTAGTTTATTCGTTTTGTTTTTGGAAGATTCCTTAAAAGTTTCTATTTACAAGGTTATGCCTTCTGCAATAAATAGTTTCATTTCTTCCCTTCCAATCTGGATGCCTTTTATTTCACATTCTTGACTTATTCTCCTAGTTAAAACCTTCAGTAAAATGGTAAATAGAAGTTGCAAGAGTGGGGACACTGGTCTTTTTCTTGATTGTAGTGAGAAAACAATCTCTCATCATTAAGTACTGTCTTAGCTGTGGTGTTTCATAATACGTTCTTTTCTGGAGGAAGAAGTTCCCTTTTATTCCCGATTTGCTCCTTTTTTTTTTTTTTTTTTAATCACGATTGAGTACTGAAGTTTGTCAATTGTTTCTTTTTTGTATCTACTGAGATTATCATGCTTTTGGTCTTTTATTGATATGGTATGTTGTGTTAATTTTTGGATGTTAAAAATCCAAATGCATGCCCGGCATAAATCCTACTTGGTTATGATGTATAATCCTTTTTATGCATTGGTGGATTCGTTTTGCTAGTCTTGGTTGAGGATTTTGTATTTGTTCAGAAGAGATACTGCTCTGTAGTTTTCTTGTCATGTCTCTGTATCTCAAGCTGGTATCAGGGTAATTTTGGCCTCAGAGAGAGTGACAGGTGTATCCTCCCATTCAACTTTTTGGGAGAGTTTGCAAAGGATTGGTATTAATCCAATATAATTAATCCCGTGAAGCTGTCTGGACCCGGCTTTCCTTGTGGATGGTTTTTTGATTACTGTCTTGCCATGTAGGTCTTTGCGCATTTTCGATTTCTGCTTGATTCAGCTTTGGTAGTTTGGGTCTGCCTCCTCTGAGTTATGTAGCGTGTTTCTATGCAGTTGGTCACAGGAGCCTCTGATAACTATGTTTCTGCAGGGTCAGTAGTGATGTCTCCTCTGCCACTTCTCATGTTAACATTTTGAGTTTTCTTGCTTCTTTGGCCAGTCCAGCAAAAAGCTTGTTAATTTTATTGTTATTAAAAAAAACAAACCCACTTCTGAGTTTATTGATTTTTCTCTATTGTTTTTCTATTCTTCATTCTACTGACTTCCACTGTAATCTAGTATTTCCTGCATTCTTCCTCCTTTGCGGTTACTTGACTCTTGTAAGGTGGGAGATCAAGTTACTGCTTTGAGATCTTTGTTCTCATTTAACGTAGGTGTGTATAGCTATACGAGCCCCGTGACTTCTTGACAGTTTTGGGCTTTCTTGGCATTTTGCTACCTTCTCTCCAGTTCTTCCTCCTGTCCCTGCTGCTCCTTTGTGACCCCCTTTTCTGCCCAGTCCTTACTAAACAGCTAGAGAGCTTGGGCCCCCAACTGTGCTGAGTGGCAGTCCTTGTCTCACGAACACCCCAGAGCAGCTCTGAGGAGAAGGTGGTGTCACTATCTCCATTTTCTGGTGCAGGCAACTCAGGTGCAGAAAGCTGAGGTAGATGACTTGCCAATCTCTCTGGATTTGGAATTTGATCTTCTCTCTCACTATACGTCTTCACCCTGGCTGATTTTTACTTATTAGCGTGCTCTTTATATATGGATGAAACCCACATCCTTATCACTAGCCTGGACTTCCCCACTGAGTTTTCAGACCACAGCCCAGCCGCCTACCAGATACCTGTCTCCACTTGTGTTTCCTACAAACCTGACCTGGGCCCGGCTGCTTCCTGCTCAGCTTCTCCAAACCTACTTGTCTCTTTGGCCCTTTTATCTCGACTGATGAGGCCACCGCTCCCTGCTTGCCAGCTCTGCCCCAGATGTCCATGCACGCCAGCTATCTGCCCTGGCACCGTGTTGGCTCCCTTCACACCCTTGGGCATCTGCAAGGGACCCCATCTTCTGCGTGACCCGCCCCTCATCCCTTCACACCTTCACCCGGCCCTCTGTGAAATCTCCCCTCAGGGCCCCACACAGAACTGGATGCCCCAGCAGGCTCTCTTTCGGCCTTTGTTTATGACTTTACCATGGCAGCTACCACACAGGGTGTAACAGACGCCTTTCTGTGCCTGTCCGTCCTCTAATGCTGGGAGCTTCTGCTGGGTAAGCACCGAGTGCGCATTATCTAGAGGGTTTCTTGTAATGCTTATAAAACAGTGACCTTGATGCCATTTTTTAAAAATTTATTTATTTGGGGAGAGAGAGAGAGAGAGCAGGGGAGGGGCAGAGAGAGAGAGAGAGAGAGAGAGAGAAAGAGAGAGAATCCCAAGCAGGCTCTGCAACGTCAGCACAGAGCCTGACTCGGAGCTCGAACTCACCAACTGTGAGATCACGACCTGAGCCAGAGTCAGATACTTAACCAACTGAGCCACCGGGCGCCCCTAAAATTTTTAAATGAAATTCAAGTTCTCTTACGTTGGGAGCTCGAAAACAAAATGTATCCCTTTGGTTGTTTTTAAGCTAGAGGGTAAAGCAATCCTCGTCAAGATTTTCCTTCCTTTTTTTTTTTTTTTTTTTTTTTTTTTAAACCGATCCTCTCGCACGTCTGGTTCCTTTGCCAGGTGCCTCCTGGGTGCGAGCCGCGGCTGTGGAGCAACATGCCGGAACAGAGCAACGACTACCGGGTGGCCGTGTTCGGGGCAGGTGGCGTAGGGAAGAGCTCGCTGGTCTTGAGGTTTGTGAAAGGCACGTTCCGCGAGAGCTACATCCCCACGGTGGAGGACACCTACCGGCAGGTGATCAGCTGTGACAAGAGCATCTGCACGCTGCAGATCACGGACACCACGGGCAGCCACCAGTTCCCGGCCATGCAGCGGCTGTCCATCTCCAAGGGCCACGCCTTCATCCTGGTCTACTCCATCACCAGCCGGCAGTCGCTGGAAGAGCTCAAGCCCATCTACGAGCAAATCTGCGAGATCAAAGGGGACGTGGACAGCATCCCCATCATGCTGGTGGGCAACAAGTGTGACGAGAGCCCCAGCCGCGAGGTGGAGAGCGGCGAGGCCGAGGCCCTGGCCCGCAGGTGGAAGTGCGCCTTCATGGAGACCTCGGCCAAGCTCAACCACAACGTGAAGGAGCTCTTCCAGGAGCTGCTCAACCTGGAGAAGCGCAGGACCGTGAGCCTCCAGATCGACGGCAAGAAGAGCAAGCAGCAGAAGAGGAAGGAAAAACTCAAGGGCAAATGCGTGCTCATGTGAGGCCCTGCGGAGCGGGGGGCGGGGCCTGGCCCCGTCCCGCCCCCGTCCCCTCCCACGTGACCCCCCGTCGTCAGGGCAGCATGTACGACGCCCACGTGTTCACTAGCGCATCTTGACCGAGACGTGCCCCGTTGTCCCCGAGAGGGCACTTCACGCCACCGCCCGTAAGCATCCCCTCTCCAGAATCAGGGACTCCGCCCAGCGGTTAAAATGGGAACCCATGCACCCTGCAACCCGGGGCACCTGGTGGGGGGCTGGGCGTTTCTGAAGGTGGGTTGGCCCTTAGCGGGGGCTCTGGGCTCGCACCCACGAGCGATCTGAGTACAGGACTGGTCCCATCTGCATGCATGTGACGGCATGTGACCCTGGAGCTATGCCCACCCAGCTCAAGAGCTGGGCACCCTTAGGGGCGGGAGGGGCGGGGGCGGGGGGGGGGGAAGGGAACACCTGGCTCACGTTGTCCATTTCACAGTTCTGTAGCCGAATTGGGCATAAACTGACACAGCGTCCCCCAGAGCGCGGTCACTGTCGATTCCCAGCTGACTGGCGGGCCCCGGGCTCTGAGGGGTGCTCTCACCTCACTAGACCTGGTCAGCAGGCGCCCCTTTAATTATTTCACGGCCGGTGACAGATGAGTTCACTTAAGGGCATCCTGCTTGGCCCTTCAGTGTGCGAGTGAGGATATCGTGACACTTCCTAGAGCATCTCAGCAATGTCACACGTCGAGGGTTTTAGAAGTGTGCTTTCCTCCCCTTGACCCACGAGGAGCACACTCTTTCCAGCCCTCAGATTTTAAATAAATGCAATGAAAGAAGCTCTTTTCAGGCCATTATTTCCCCCTCCACGATGGTTTTCCCCCTTTTCCATCACTCGGTCTATATCCAGCTGGGCAACAGCCAACAAAGGCCATCCCAAGACAGAAGCACATCCATTTTTCCAAATGACACAGAGATCTGTATACGCCATTCTTTAGCACCTCAATGAAATACTTTGAAACAGAAGTCGTTCACTGTGTTTTTGATGATCTGTCTATAGCTGAAGCATACTCCTGGAGAATGTGTTCAAGTAATAGTAGATTATCCTGCATGCTCCATTATAAATGTCTCCTAAGAGCTGTTCGATGCGGAGTCTGCTCTGGAATCAATTCTCTCTTCCTCTTAATGACCTTGTGTGCTTCCTTATCCTTCAAACTAAATCACGGCCTCTGCCGGTCTCTGCACGCTGGCCTGGAGACTGGACGGTAGCTGGAGGCAGGCAGGCTGCTCTGTCCTGGGCACGGCCGGTCTGGCTCCGCTTCCAGAAGGCTCCGACTGACACAGCCCGGAACAGAAGCCTCCTCTTGTTTGTTCTGGCCAGCACAGCTCACGTTGGCCCCCACTCCGGAAAGGTCCTTCAAGAGCTGCTTGCTACGCGGCAGGCAGAGGAAGCCAGAAGCCGGGCCGGGCTGGGGCGGGGGAGCCCCCGGCCGCCGGGCAGAGTTGGCCAGTTGGGGACGTCCGCATGCACCCCGTTGGGTTCTGCGTCTCTCTTCTGCACCTGCTGTGTCCTCACGGCCCCGCTGGGCAGGGCGGCCATAGCCGGCACCTCTGTGCACTCAGCATCTCCATCGGCCCTTTCTGGTTAAAGGTCCTGGTCTTGACAATCCTCTGGGCTCTGCGCGTGACTCCCCTGGTGGCCCATGCCGTGTGTGGAGGCGCCCTTGGGAACCAGCCACCCCACCCCTCTTCTTGGCCTCCTGGAGCAACCTTGAGCAAGGAAGGTGTGGAAGCAGCCCGGGGGCCCGCAGGGTCGGAGAGCCGGGCCCGAGGCCCCCTCAAGTCCCGACGGACGCTCCCCCCCCCACCCCCGCCGGCGGCCGCTCTGGGAGCTTCCCATTCACACGTAGTTGGTGAGTTTTCTAGAACATTTATTTTTCAACCTATCCCTTTTTTTTTTTCTATTTCTATTCTCAGCGAGTTTGTAATTTGGAGACGGGGTAAGTGGAAGAAGAAACAGGCCTTCGTGGCCAAAATGGGGGGGCTGGGGTCTGCCCCGGGGCCGCCAGGTCCCTGAGACTCCTAGGGTGAGGCTCCCACTGACCGTCCCGTTCCTACTGATATGGGTCAGAATCCCGCCCGCCCTCTCTCGTCACTGTCTGCCTTTAAAGTGTGTAAAGCTTCATCCGTGGGAGAAACTCTTCATGATCGAAAACCAGAGTGCGTTCAGGATGTGTTTCGTTCCTTCATAGTTTGCCCGTGGGTTTATAGGAAGGCTGTGGACGCCACAGGCACGGGTCTTCGTCCTGATGTCATTTTGGGTGAACCGCACTGAGGGTTTGAGGAGCATCTCAAAATAGTCTTTGAGGAGATCCCCGATCGTCTCTGGGCTCGGGGGTTGGTCCCACCGAATCGGGTGCGTGTGGCGAGTACGTGGCCCCATCCTGAGTACGCAGTGCTGTTCCGGAGGACCCGTCCTACAACCACACGTGGGCACAGAAGTTTCCGACCTCGCCACGGCACGTTACGGAACTCCAAATATTGCTTTGACGATGGCGTTCCGGGGACAAGCGTGGGGGTTCCCATGAGTCCCCTTCTGTCCCTACCAGTACGTCCTCTATCTGGTGATAAGCCATGGGCATGCCCCGGGCATGCGTGCAATACGGCAAGGCCAACACAAGAGCAATATTGAATTGTTCATCCGATCTACGATTATATACATATATTTTATGTGTATATATATAAAATTGATCTTCTTGCATTTTTGAAGTATAAAGTAATACATTGTACATACCTGTAAGCTGGTACATTTGTTTCACCATTTCTAACGTTTGAGAAATGCTCATTCTTTGTAGAACAAACAACTCTTCAATATTTTCAGAACTGCTCTGTGATACTTCATTTCCTTGTCGAGATTGGTAATAGGTTGCTCCTGCGGAAGCTCTCTGGAAACATCCATAAGTGACGGGACACGTGTCAACCCTCAAAGCTCCATCCTGGAACTCGGTCCCCCACAAAGACAGTACGTGGACAGAGTATTTACAGAGCATGACTTTTATACGTGTGGGGTATCAATGTGTATATTTATATTTCAGGTGTATTTATGGTTACAATCCCATTATCTATTTTATGGACTCTTCAGTTATAAAAACCACACTTGCATACCTGTTTCTAGTTGCCGGTGGTGTTCTGAAAATAAAGAAACCGATTGAAATAAAGCTTCAGTTCTGACCCCCTGGCTGGAAGGTGGTGATGTTTCTGGTTCTTTGGGGGGGGTGGGTGGAGGGGGTCCGGTGAGGGTCTTAACCTAGTTCTCTTGAAGCTGCTTTGATGTGCTTATCTCTGGACAGGAGGCTGTCAGGCAGGCCTGGGGTTGGGGACAGTGTCTCCAGGAGGTTTTTTTGTTTGTTTGTTTGTTTTCCCCAGGTGGTCCCTGCCAGTCCTGGAGGGTGAGGTGGGAGTGGGTAGGGGCTCCATAGGAGTGAAGAAAATCTCCCTTTTAATCCCTTGTCTCCTGCTCGGCCCCCGGCTCCCTGGCCTCCTCACCAGTCCAGGCTGTTAAGTGGGTTTGGTATTGAGAAACCCCAGTGCTGCTTCTGGACCCAGTTCCTGCTTCTGGACCCTTGATCCTTACTCCTCCTCCTCATTATAATATAATCCTCACTAATCATAGTATAAGCCTTACTCTTGGTAACACGGGAAAAACAGATCAACAACTATGAGCAGGACGAAACCCTTCCTCTGCCCATGACCCGCTTGGTGACCCCTGGGCAGGTTTTTAGCCTCTCTGAGCTTCTGTAGGGTGGGAATTCGCATCCGCAGCGTGGGTGGCCCTCACGATTAAATTAAGAAGCGCCAGGCACTTAGAGCCCTGTCGTCACGTACTGAGCTTTCCGGGGAAACAAACAAACACCCTCAACCGTGTCGGGCTCTGCCCGGAAGGTTTGTGACAGTGTGAAAAACTCACCCGTGCAAGCGCCACAGTCAAGGGCAACATTCAGTTTCTTTAAGCCTCTTTAATGGCTTTCCGGGTGGTGCTCTTGGCATGCCCCCTCCCCCACCCCCAAGGTCATTATCGCTACATTATTCCGGGTTTCTCTGCTTATGCAGATAATTGCAATCAGCAGGCCCCATTAGGCCCCATTAGAGGGCATCCCATCCGGTACTTATCAAGCTTTAATGTGCAGCTAAAGCTCTTGGAAGGCCTTGTGACTCCCCAGAGCTGGAGTCAGCAGGGCTGGGTGGGGGCCTGGGAACCTGCATTCCTGTTAGGCTCTCGGGTGCTGCCGATGCTGCTGGTCACGGACCGCACTTTGAGGGCAAGGTTGCCCTCCGGTTTTTTTTCCTGCGCCTTGGAGTCGCCTGGAGAAGCTCGGAAGCCCACGGGTCCTCCCTTTGCCTCAAGCAACATGGAGGATGTGAGCCCAGTGAGGAGGGCAAAGGAGACCGCCAGCTGCCGGCTGAACCTCCGTAAGGAGGGAGGGCCAGGGGTTGGAGAAAAACGGAGTGGAGACAGGGCCGCTCGTAGTGAATACGCAGTGACATCTACGCAGGTTCTTTCCCGGGGCAACAAAGGGCATCGTGTGGATGTGACATGTTCACTGCGCTCTTGTCAGAAGTTAGGCCAGCAATCTACGGACGAGAGCGTGCTAGCCTCAAGAGGTACCACTCGAAAGGCCCGAGTGCTCATCAGCACCGAGTGCACACACACACACACACACACACACTCGCTGAACCGTAGTAATAAATCAGCCCTCAGAGTTAGGTACTCCAAAGTGCCCCCAATACCCCTGTGACAGCCACAGGGTAAATATCGGCAACTCAGAGGGCGATGAGGAGGCAGGCTTTGTCTAGGACGTCACTGTTGCTGTAAAACTGTCAACAATTACAAAGCGGTGTGCCAAAATGCGTCACCGTGGCCCGATGTGACTGCTTCCTCTGCTCAGAAGTCCATCTCCCTGTCCCGTCCGTGCACGGAGAGCTGAGTCCCACATCCAGCC
The DNA here is from genome assembly GCF_028749965.1 of Puma concolor. Classification (NCBI taxonomy): domain Eukaryota; kingdom Metazoa; phylum Chordata; class Mammalia; order Carnivora; family Felidae; genus Puma; species Puma concolor. The sequence continues at coordinate 3,909,808 of NC_141679.1, read as the reverse complement.
TGCCATCCCGTGAGCTCTCCAGAGCCCTCCCCAATTCCCTAAAATCAAACCAATTCTCTCCTCCTTGAGAATCCCCCTTGGCTCCTGTTTGCTGTCCTTTATGGCTCTTACACCGGGCTTCCTTGTACTGAGAAGGTTTCTGCCCACGTCCTGATTTGTTCCATACTGTTTAACCTGAAGTCATCGTCGAACCGTCTTGCCAACAGGAACTGTACTTTGCCCCAGTAAGTGCCCCGTGAACCCTTCTTGGGGTGGGCAGCAAACCCCACCTAACCCTTCTCCAAAGGTTGCCACTCTGCTCCTCGGGGCACAGAGTAGGGGCGCGCTCCCCGACCCTGTGGTGTCAGGGGGGATCTGACCCCTTCTGGCGGAGGAGTTTGGAGTGGGAGAGACACCTGCCGTTTCCGGGCTGGAGGCGCTCATCTCCTAGGAGCTGCCGTCCTGTGTCCCCCAGGAGCCAGCGTGGAGCCCACTGCCCTGCACAACACGGCCAGGACAAGTGACATGGGACGAGGTTCCCTGCTGACCTGTGATGGATGGAGACCCCGCGGGAGGAAGAAGCCCTTGACCTTCTGGGAAGCATCGCCCACCCCACCTTGACTACCACACCGTCCCTGGTTTGTAACCTCAAACATTAGCATTTCCTCCTGCTAACTCTTTTCTGTTCAAATAACAAATGAATAGATAATACAATACACATAAATATATGAATAAATGAATTACAATGAGTAAATATATACAATATAAAAAGTACAGTGTTAAGAAGGAAGAAATTCTGGGGAATGTGCCTGGTGTTTTATCTTCTTTGGTAAGCTGGTGTTTTATCTTCTTTGACAGATTATTTAAAAAGAAAAAAAAGCATTCTCGAAGTTAGGCTGAGTAGTGTTCACTAAAAATGAATCATTACAGAGGGGCGTCCGGGTGGCTTAGTCGGTTAAGCGTCCAACTTCGGCTCAGGTCACGATCTCGCGGTCCGTGAGTTCAAGCCCCATGTCGGGCTCTGTGCCGACAGCTTGGAGCCTGGAGCCTGCTTCGGATTCTGTGTCTCCTTCTCTCTGTCTGCACCTCCCCTGATCACACTCCGTCTCTGTCTCTCAAAAATAAACATTAAAAAAAATAATAAAATAAAAAATGACTCAGGCTACTACAGACTACTACAGAAATTATGCAGCAGCATTGGTCAACTGGGTATTTTGAAATATCCTGTCTTTGCCCACGTCAGTGGTTCAAGATGTGGCCACCTGAGCAACCTATAAGTGGTTCTGTGGTTTTCTTTGTTTTTTTTTTTAAACGTTTATTTATTAATTTTTTTTTTCAATTTTTATTTATTTTTGAGACAGAGAGAGACAGAGCATGAATGGGAGGAGGGTCAGAGAGAGAGGGAGACACAGAATCGGAAGCAGGCTGAAGGCTCTGAGCGGTCAGCACAGAGCCCGATGCGGGGCTCGAACTCACAGACCTCAAGATCATGACCTGAGCTGAAGTCGGATGCTCAGCCGACTGAGCCACCCAGGTGCCCCATGTAGTTGTCAAGTAAGAGACAGTGAAACAGTCTTTGACTCCTATAAATTTTACAGATGGGGACTATGAAGCCAATGGGCTTCTGGGAAATCCCACTGAGTTCCTACCAGCTGTGTCTCAGCAACCGTCCCAGAAGCACGGGGACGCGTCAGCGAGGCTGGCGCCCCCTTGCCCCTGGGCATCTCACTGAGGCTCCACATCCCCGTGTGCATGGTGGACACTATCTCATCTTTGTTCAATTGTATCTATTTTTATTATTATTTTTTTTTATTTTTATGCCTAAGTCATGATTCAATGAAGCACAAAAGTGGAGATAAGATAGCAGCAAAGTACTAGACCCGTAATGTCAGGAAGCACGAATCTGTCCATCTCGGAGTATGATAATTTTTCCAAGACAGGGATGTCCTCTCCCCTCAAAAAACAAAAACGCAAACAAAACAAAACAAAACAAAACAAAACAAAACCAGAAAACCCAAAGACATTTAGCAAATAAGACACAACCGTCTGACAATGTGATGTTATGGCTCTGGAGTCCCCATGCCCATAAGTTATTTGTTTTTTGGAAAGTGTTATCAATCTATCAAAACTTCTTCATCAGTTCCGGTCTCATTTTTAAAAAAGAAACAAATGCAAAATAATACTTTTGAGAGTGAAGTTAATGAGTTGTGTTTTAAAGAAAATGAATAAACCCCAAATCGTATTTTTTAATGTTTTTTTAAAATTATTTTTGAGAGAGAGAGAGAGAGAGAGAGACAGAGTATGAATGGGGGAGGGGCAGAGAGAGAGAGGGAAACAGAGAGTCTGAAACGGGCTCCAAGCTCCGAGCTGTCAGCACGGAGCCCGACGCGGGGCTCGAACCCACACACCGTGAGATCATGACCTGAGCTCAAGTCGGACGCTTAACCGACTGAGCCACCCGGGTGCCCCCCCAAATTGTGCTTTTAATAGCAGAAAGAGACACAAGTCTTAGCACCACAGAAAGACCGAGAAGACCAGATTTCAAAGTTTATTGAAGGCGTTCTCAGGGAGGAAGGACAACTGGTTTTGGTTAAAATTCCTTTCTTTTTTGTTGGATATCACATAATATTAGTGGCCTGGCATGTACAAGAGCAGACACCAATGCCCCCGTGTGTTTGCCGACTCTGTTCCACGTTCAGTCAGTTCCCAACGTACAGGTGGGACCTATGAGGGGGCAGCAGGGGACCCACACTGTAGGAGATGACGCTTTGTCGTCATTTGTGTAATTTGTAATTCTTTTGTAGGACGGGATATGCTCTGCAGAGAGTAAACTGGGCTCAGCGGGGGACCCACAATGACCGGCAAGGACAGGGTGGTTCTACTCGAATGCCGGGTCGTAACCTGCTTTATTTTCCAGACAAGTTGCTGGTTAACGATGGGCCTCCTGCTCTCGATTTATGGTTCCAGGAAACGGGGAAACTTGTAAATACGGTCAAATGATGGTGACCAGCATCTTGTTGGTCTGTGTTTAGACAAAGTGGAAAAGCAGAGCATGTACTGTGGATGTTGACGGCTGAAAGGGAACACATCTACCAAGCGTTTGGCACGTAAGATGAGTTAAACTTCTTTCTGATACTGATAATGTCAGTAGCATGATCAGTAGACATCTTTTGGGGACGCACTGAGTACCTTCACAGGCCTCGACCCATCACTTCAGGCCAAGATATTATGGTTTTTTTTAAAGTTCATTTATTTATTTTGAGAGAGAGAGAGAGAGAGAGAGATGGAGAGAGGTGGGGGAGGGGCGGGTGGGGGAAGAGAATCCTAAGCAGGCTCTGCATTAACAGCACAGAGCCCCATATGGGGCTAGAACTCACGAACCGTGAGATCATGACCTGAGCCCAAACCAAGCTTAACCATCTGAGCCACCCAGGTGCCCCATGGTTTTTGGTTTTGCTTTGCATCAAGGAGAGTGCATTATATGAGGTTATTTCACTGAAGAGAACAGCAAAACCTCAAAGAATAGTTACTTAAAAATGTAGATTTGTATTCTTTGTCATGCAGAAGGAGTCCAGGGACTTCCTAATATTAGGAGAGATACAGACTCGTTAGATGATTCAGCTCCCTCTTCTCTAGGATGCAGGATGCTTCCTCATGGCCCATGAAGGCTGCTTGAGCTCCAGCCATCAAATCCTCTACATTCTCTATAGCGTTTCTGGGACCCCTCCCTCAGCAGAACTTACTCACCTATCTGCTGCTTCCAGGGACACTCAGAATAGACCATCTTCTTATTTGGGAGGCAATGTGGCCTCGGTGTTGGTTGGTTTATGTATAAAAGACATGCTCACAGGCGAGTCACTTACTATCTCTGGAAATTGGCTGACCCGGGAGGGACAGTGATTCCAGGGCACCAGACGCCCCAGAGGTCAAAGCATCAGAAATCTAGAAAGTACAAGAAACAGTTAATTCCCTGGCAATCTCTGTTATGGACAGGATATCAAAATTCCTCAGAAGATGACATTCTTTAACCATCAACCCTTTCCCAACATTTTATGTTTTTCTGAATTTGTGAGAGGAATCAGGCATTGTCATCGTATGAATAATTTAAAACCAGATCCAAATGCTGAAAAGAAAGCATGAAGAAACACTTTCTAAAGCCAAATGAAGTAAGTGATTAAGAGATCTGGCTGTGATCTCTCCGTCGAGACGTTTAACCTCCGGCTTTTGAGTATCATGCCCTCCTTAGCCCAAATCAGATAAATCCCTGATGGTAGGGCCCACTGAGAAACATCTCCTCATCGCTGGGTCTGTTCCCAACCTTCAGCCTTTGTACTTAGAACTTTCTGCCGGAATAATCAGCCACTTCTTGTCACTGGTAATGAGCCTTTATTATTTGGCATTGGGGTTTTCCGCTTTGGTAGAAACGGAAGGCCAATAAGAGGTAGGGCACTTGCAATAAAATCCGAGGCAGGGCTCAAGGCATCCTTTGACCAGATCGAACAAGACCCCGTAAAAAGATCGGGGGTCATGGGGGCACTGCCTCCCCAGTGCCTAGGGAATTTCCATACGGGGTGTGCCATGGTCAAGGGGCATGTGTCCTCTTGATTACACAGGGGATCCAGGTCTCCCGTCCTCCATTTAGGGCCCTTGTGTCCAGGGTGGCAAGTCTTACCTGGCGTGGCGTGGAGGCTGGTGGCGGCACATCCACACTGAGGACCTCCATCCTCACCGTCCCTCGCAATTGTCCCCTGGTCTCTTGCAGCCAGGGTGCTGGGGCAAGCTCCCAGCGGGTCACGAGAGCCCTGGGGTCTCATTTTTCCTGGTGCTGAGTTAAAGGAGTTGGAATCAGCCACCGCCAGGGCACGTGCACTTTGGCAAGCGCCCCAAGCAAGGGCGTTTCTTCTCTTTCCTGGTGAGCTGCTGGCCAAGCAGTTACCAGCGCCCACGGCGGGCAGTGGATGAAGGGCTTTCTCTCTTTTCCCCTGAGACTGTTCTCCGAGCGCTTCCTTCCTCTCCCCGTGTATCGTTCTCCTTCTCCAGCCTCCTTTTCACCCAGAACCTTCCTCACCGTCGAGTTCTGGCAACGGGATGATGCAGCATTTTGGAAACATTTTTTGGAAACATTAAAAAAAAAAAACAAAACAACTATAGGGGCGCCCGGGTGGCTCAGTCCGTTAAGTATCCAACGCTTGGTTTCAGCTCAGGTCATGATCTCACGGCTCGTGAGTTCGAGCCCTGAGTTGGGCTCCACGCTCGCTCAGGGTGGGATTCTCTCTGCCTCTCTCTCTCTCTCTCTCTGCCTCTCACCCACCTCTCAAAATAAATACATAACCATTAAGAAAAAGAAAAAAAAAACTATAAAATATTTTATAACCCAATTGACTCCAACATTCCACTTCAGGTATATCTGAAACTCATTTGAGTATAAAAGGAGAATCTTATGCCCAAGGATGTCCTTTGCAGCCTCAATTAATAGCAGGCTAGGAAAAAAAAAAAAAAAACAAAAGCAGACAAATCTGATCCAACCCTGAGCACTGCGTGTGTTGCTGGTTGGTGAGAAGCAGCTTCCAAACTGTGGGCCCGAGGCACTGTTAGTGACTTCATTACCAAAGAAAATTTAAATCGGGTTCACTAAGTTAGGAAATTGTGTCTCATACACTTTGAGGGGGAGAAAAAACCCCTGCTCTGATGGAAAAGTTTTCCTGGTTAGTGCTCAATTAAGCCAGGAAATTAAATTACCTGGAACACTCGATTAATTGAAGATCGTCTTAATTGAGATTTTTACAATCACATTTGGAATCAGGCGTTCCGCTGAGTGTCTGGAGAGGGGCTCTTTCCGCCGTGGTTCCTGTAGCTGGAGACACGACGGGTCTACGGGGGCTGGGCCCCAGCTCTGCGCTGTGACCCGGGCAGGGGCCACGCTGTCCTCAGCAGTGACTGGAGGTACATCTGTTAGGACCGAATACAGGCACACACGTGGAAGGCTCGGGGCCCTGTGGGCACGGGGAAAACACTGGAATTGTCGCAGCTGTCTCTCTCCATCAGAGAGGGCGGTCCCCAGGCAGGGGACAGCGTGGGACAGCCGGTCACTCCTCCCCGGATTCAGGTCCCACGCGTTCCTTCTCCTTCCGCGACACCGTTTCCTTTCTGTGACCGTGAGGCTGTGCTCCCCGCTAGTCACCTAGCACGGCACCCCGTCGTGGAGCCAGCCACGGAGCCAGCCACGGAGCCACAGCACTGGCCTCCAGGTCCCACTTCCTCTGCTTTCTCACACACTCTCTCCTCTTTCAAGTTAAGCTGTTGCCTTCCTTTACACCCAGCTCAGAATAGCTACTTTTGGGAAGTGCTAAATATAGGTAATCTGAAAAAGCCAGTTGTTTTCCGTCCCTTCAAGGGTTCCTTCCCCCCACCTCGAGCAGTGAAAGGGGCTGGAGGGGGGCTTCCGCTCCCCTGTCCTGATGCGGGCCCCAGTGGCCCCTGCTGGTGTCTCAGGGGCTCCCGCGGCTGCCAGGCAGGGGTCTCCGGGACGGCCTCCCGCCCCGTGCACACAGCATGAGCAGGGGACAGGGCCCGGCCAGCGTCCTTCTCCCGAAGGCCTGTGCTCGGCCGCATGTGGCGCGAACCCCCAGTGACAATGGCTTAAGCAGGGTCTTCTCCCGGGTAATCGGGGAGTCTGGAGGGGAGTGTCTCAGGGGTCCTTGGATGTCTCTGGGCGTCTCCGTCTTCGTTTCTCACGGGGAGGCCACTGCAGTGCTGGTCACCAGGCCATGTTCCCGGCCGTGGGCGGGAGACACGCGGGGGAGAGAGCTGCCCACCCAGCCCGCACAAGCTGTGCTTACAGCGAGCCCTCCTCCGGGGCCGAGGGGGCGATCCTGGCGGAGCGGGGCCCACGGCCACCCGCACGACTAGTGGGATTCGGGTAGGCAGGAGGGGGGACGCGCCTGCTTGTCCCCGTGCCGTCTACGTTGTCACCCAGCACAGCTAGCTGCCCGTCACACATCCCGGCAGTTGGGTCGATGGAAGGGGATTGCATCGCGGACCAAGTCCCCGCTTCCTGGCCTGGCCCCGATACCGCCTCAGTCCCGACCTCCACCAACGGCTCCCGGAACTTCACCCCATCATTCTCTTACCCAGACTCCCGATCATCTCCTCCAAAACCGCGCTTCCTCCAGCTTGGGCCATGAAAGGACAACTCCGAGAGAAAGCCGTGTGAGCCTCTGGGTGGTGACCCACACCACTTGTGCATGAATGTTACTAACTGACGCGAGACTACAGAACTTGGTTGAGCCTCTCAAGCTTAGGGCGTTTACGCATCTTTAAAACCACAGCAGAATTTCGCGGCGATTTCAAGCAACGCGGTGCAATCAATTAAGTTGAGTTCGCATAATTCATTGGATGGGAGACAGGGTTTTTCCTCGGCGGGAGGCCTGCTCTCAGGAGGACGCAGCACCGTAGCTGACGTAGCTGAGGGTGCAGGGCTGTTGCCCAGGACTCCCCTCCCTGCTCTGCCCTCGAGTCACTGCCAAGCTCATGCTTTCCCAGTGCACCACACAGACTGAGGCCCCCCGCTCCCTTCTCACTGACAGTAAAGGAAGTTAATTCTCCTTGGTATGGAGGGTATCACAGGTGCCGGTGGGATATCAAGGCAGGATGTCCTGGCAGGTGACCTTCCAGCGGCTTCTGGCCGTGGCAACAATCCCTCCTGATTCCCTCTCCGCTTTCCCATTAGATTTCGCCCTCCGGGAGAACCTGAGATAAGAAATTTTCTAAAAGCGTGGACACTTGGAAAAGCAAACCTTTTGCATGTAAGGGTTTGATTGGAATCTCCGGCCAGTTCTATCATCTACCAGGGATGGGGATGTGGTGGGGGAGGGGGCCACGGGCTGTGTCAGGAGCATAGAGATGTCTTTTGGATTTTCCACAGACGGACATCTCTGTCGGGTGTCCCAGGGCTTGTGACCTGGTTGTTGGCCTGTCACTGTTACTGAGTGAAGCCGGGGCAAGGCGTCGCAGGGATGAGACGGGGAGGAGGGAAGAGGCTCGCTCTCTCGTCCAGAGCAAAGTCTAAGGTGAGTTTGGCCCATTAGAAAATCTAGCCTGTGGGAGGCAGAACAGAGTTGGCCAGTCTCTTGGTGGCTAGTGATTTTCCTCTCTAATTTATAATTGTTATGATCCTGACATCAGAGTTTCCTGACTCAGTTTGGCTCACATGCCATCCGGGCACACTCTCTGGGTCGAGGTCTCCACGAAACAGCAGGGGGGCAGGGACACGGGCGATGTTGGAGGTAACACTTCAGCATCACTGGTATTTTTTTTGGGGGGGGTGTCAATTGCATAGCTCCCTCTCATCCCGATAAGACATTCTCTTTCATCGCGCTGGAAAAAAATGGGCCCTTAGTTGTGGTCACCAGACCCAGGAGCGTCCCCCAGGCCACAAGGCGCTATTGTTCTGGGCCTTGACTAGCCCACCCCGTTACCTACGATTTAAAGTTGCTCTCCCTCCTGGATGTGACTTGAATTTCTTCTCTGATTCCTCCCACCCTTGGAACTAAACCAAGTCTTTGGCATCAGCAGATAGTTCTAGAAGTAAGTGTGTGAGAAGGGCCATGAAGTGCTCTGGGACAAAAGGACACACGATGTCTTCCCACAGCCCGTCAGCAGGAATTAGTCACCTGCTTCCACCGGGCCTTCAGGGGACCAGGGACACAGTTCTTCTGTGTTCCTACAGAGGGGGGGGGGGGCTGGTGCGGAGGGAGCAGCCCGCAGAGAGCACTGCCGACCGCCGGGGTGAGAAACGAGCACGTGAACCACCCGGAAAAGGGGGTGTCTGCCTCGCCAATCCCACTCACCATTTTGGTAGACGCCGACCACGGCTCAGGCATCGCTCATTGTCTCCGGTCACGTTCAGTTCCGTGCAACATCCGCCCGTGTGTGAATTCAGACAACGGCACAGAGTCATGGCCTCAGTCACGGTCCCGTCGAGCAAGATGTTGGAGGCGGGACCGTCCCTGTGAGGTAGGCTGAGGAGAGGTGTGTTAGTTTCCTGGTGATAGTTGGTTCCTTCCTCAACACCATCTGAGGTGGGAAAGGTGAGGTGGGTGGTTTTCATAAGGCTCGGCGGGGGGTGGGGGGGGGTGGGGGGGGGGAGGGCAGCCAATGCTTCAGGAGCATCCAAGGAGTCTTAGCCTTAGCTGAGAGAGAATTCTGGGTACCGGAAGTGGTTGCCATAGCAATTAGTAGGAGGACGGTGGGGCCATTTTTAAAAAGAGGGATTCCAGATCATCTGAAGGGAAAAAGACATACTTAGCCTCTCCGTTGTCTCCGTCTGCAGGGAAACATAATTGTAGGTGGCATTTGAAATTATTTACATGATATCTGTTTTATTTTACACTATGAGGAAAAAAAAAAACCCATGCGTGTCACTGGTAACACTAGAAAAATCTGACAATTACTTGCATTTCTGCCTCTTTCTCCCCCCATGACAAAAGGGGGGAGGGAGAGAGAAAGGAAACTGATCAGATATAAACCACCGAGAAGGACAAACACTTGATTAAAAGAAATTGTGCTGCTGGGGCGCCTGGGTGGCGCAGTCGGTTAAGCGTCCGACTTCAGCCAGGTCACGATCTCGCTGTCCGTGAGTTCGAGCCCCGCGTCGGGCTCTGGGCTGATGGCTCAGAGCCTGGGGCCTGTTTCCGATTCTGTGTCTCCCTCTCTCTCTGCCCCTCCCCCGTTCATGCTCTGTCTCTCTCTGTCCCAAAAATAAATAAACGTTGAAAAAAAAAAAAAAAAAAGAAATTGTGCTGGTGACATATTACGTTTGGAAGATCTTTCTCTGCAAGCCCCCAAAGCACCATGAACCATGGAAATAGGGCCCCTGACCTTCGTACAAGTAAGTTCCACCTGCACTGAAGGGACAGGTGAGTAGACGCACCAAAATACCCAAATGATCTTGCCCATGTTGGAAGGTCAGAGAATAGATGGCTGATCTCACCGTGAGCTTCTGCCTGCAAATTCTGGACTCGTCACAGCTCATATGGAATGTGGTTGACACTGTACGTGACAGGGATTGGCCAATTCCTTGAGAGATAAGTGTATTCAGTAAAGATGGGCAGTCGTAGATCTGGACTGAAATCCATAGTACATGCCCGCAAGGGTGGAGAGCAAACTTAAGTAATAGTTAGCCTTTCAACGGCAAGTGAAAAATAACCTTTCAGCTTTATAAGACATGGACGTTTCTTTTATGTCACTCACAGTGAATATCGATGCTTTCTACTTTTAAAACGCTAGTAGTAATTTAAAAAAAAAAGCAGCAGCACGGAGGAAAAAGAGGAATCTTAAGAAAATGGAGAAGGTTGTTTGTAAGCTTTGAATCTTCACCAGATTCTGTGGATGTAGCAAAGAAACAGGAGGCCAGTGGCTTCTGTCCCGTTCTGTACTGGGTTTGGACGGAGGAACTCAAGGGTTAGAGCAGATGATGTAAGTGCCCCAAAGCAAGGGAAGAGGTATGAGTCCAGGCTCCTGGGATCAGAGAGGACAGGAGGGGCGTGCGTGGTCAGGGGCGGGACCGTGGCCTTGAGGCCCAACCAGAGACGGGAGACTGAGGGTGTCCAGCCGGTTCCGGACAACAGCACCTATGAACACAGACACCACCTTAAAAAGATAGGTACGCTTGACCTTTTCTTTCTTTTTCTTTTTTTTAACAGGTGCAAATGGTGATTCTCTTGCATCTTCCAAGAACAACGCTTTCTTGGAAAGAAAGACTTGGTCCTGTTCTTGGAGCCACGATCCATGGGGTAGGGGCCCTTCCACGGGAGGCCACCTGTGGGAGGGACGGCCGGTCGGAGATTTTATTTATGCCACGTTGTCCGGGTGTGATGAGCTTCTCAGCCTCGTTCCTGCGAGGTCGTCCTCCACGGTCCCGATTGCAGGGGGACCAGTGCTTTTTCTCTCTTTGCTTTCTCCCTCATCCTCCATCTCTGCTCCCCACGGAAGGGAGGTGAGGACACTTTGGGGGAGTCTGTGCTTCCTGCACCGTGTCAGCGCGCATGCTGAGCAAAGGCATCTCTCCGGGTTGACAGGGCTGCAGACATTGCTCGCTGAAAACTTGGTGCCGGCAGTTTATTAGGAGCAGGTTTTCAACATGCGCAGAGTACGAAATGGACTCGCCCAGGGAGCCAGCAAGTGCGCCCTTGGACAGAAAGTTATTTTTAGGCAGAAACTTGTACGCGAATGCTCCCAGCCGCTTTACCTGTAATAGCTCAAAACAGGAAATCGCCCAAATGTCTTTGGTGTGTGAGTGGTTCCACAAACTTGCACGTGTGTGCCAGAACCTACCACGCAGCGACACAAGTAAACAGACTGCCGATCCATGCCACGGTTTGGATGCACGTCAGGTGTGGACGTGGAGTGATGAAAGCCAATCTCAAAAAGTATATACTGGGTGGTCCCTTTTTTACAGCATTCGTTGTCGTAATTACAGAGATGGAGAATAGATTGGTAGCTGCAGGTGTGGGAACAGGGGAGGAGGGGGGAAAGGGTAGCATGAGGTAGTCCCTGTGCTGACGTTCAGGTGCGTATCTTAACCGGGGGCAGCCACACGGGTCTGTCCAGGCGGTAGGTAGCTTTGCACCTGCACCGCAGGAGTGTACCTGGCACAAATCCTATGAACAAACTCGATGGACTGTACCAATCTCAACATCCTGGTTTTGATTTGATAGCTGTGGAAGACAGGAGAGGGTGGCTAAGGGGTGTGCCGGACGTTCCGAGGATTTCTTCGCAGCTTCCGTGAATCTACAGTTATTTCAAAACCCAAAAATTTAAAGCAAAAGTAATAGGTAGCCAAATAATTGCTGTCACTTATTTGGTGCTGTTTTTCAACACTTGACCATTGCAATGTCTGAGGAGCATCAAACAAACTGGTGTCATTTTAAAGTATACAAGGAATAATATTTCAGAACACACTCTTTGGAGGCACAGGTCATCCGTGTATCACAATAAAAATTATAATAGGAAACCTAACAGGTACGTAACGTCAACCAATCTCTGTTAGCAAAACTACTGGGGATCTACTCACGCTCGTCCAGTAGACTCAGGCTCAAAGCGGAATAAGAACAGCCCCTGCTTGTCCCAAGTGTGCATTAAAATCAGAACGAAGATGATCCAAACCATTACACGTAGTTCGGGATGTGATGCGATGGGCGATAGACCTGTTTCTTTCCTCATCTGAGCATTGAATTCTATGCATTTCCCCCTAAGAGCTGTTCTTGTTGTGTCCCACAAATTTCGATCTGTTGCACTGTGATACTGATTCTATCAGGGGCGCCTGGGTGGCTCAGTTGATCTGACTTCAGCTCAGGTCGTGATCCCACGGTTCATGGTTTCGAGCCCCGCGTCGGGCTCTGTGCTGACAGCTCGGAGCCTGGAACCTGCCTCGGATTCTGTGTCTCCCTCTCTCTCTGCCCCTCCCCTACTCGCTCGCTTGCTCGCTCGCTCCCTCTCTCAAAAATAAATAAACATTAAAAAAAAAATCGGAGGAGTTTACAGCCTTGTTGTTTTCCCTCTCATGAGGCTGATTATTTTGCAGAATCTGGACAAGTTTTATAGACTGTCTCTCAGTTTGGCACGGTGGATCTTTTCCTCATGGCCAGGTTCAGGATAAACATTTTGGAAGGAGTATTATGTGGTGATGCTATGAATTCTTCAGAGCCTCTCACCATCGTTGATGCATCCTTTGTGGGGTGTGTGTGTGTGTGTGTGAGTGAGTGAGTGTGTGTGGCTTTGAACATTATTTTTAAAAAGCATCATACAGTAACCGTGACTCACATTTTGGTGCACGGTGCCATGAATTTGAAGACATGTACGGATTTATGTAATCCCCGTGACGATCTAGATGCAGAATAGTTCCATCCCCTCAAAAACTCCTGGACTCCATCCCAGTCTTACTGAATCTGAATCTGCATCTTAACAAGTACCTCAGGGACGTTCAACTTGAGAAGCCCTGGTGTAGAGAACTTGACACAATATTGACAAATTTCTGAGCCCATGGGAGACCGCTGTGGATACCCTAAATCTGGCTTTCCTTGATAGAGGGTTTTCCAAGCACGTACAGCTCTGTTGCATTATATGAGAAAGATCACCAAGTCTGTAATTGGTAAAGCAGATTCTACCCCTGGTCAAAGAAAGACGGGGTCTTGCTTTAATTACCGCTACTGTGTCATTTCAGGGGTCACAGATACACAAACCCACACGCACGTACAAGTGCTCACACCTTAACTTAGGTTACTGGAAATACCTTTTTTTCCTTATGGAGGATGTTGCTATAAAAGCGAATTCCCTGAGCTTTCTACTGAGGAAAGCATTCTGCTAAAACGGAGGAGGCTGAGTCGAGTTTTCTGGGTCTCACGCCCATCATCACTCGTCTGGGGGCTGATACAAGAAGGCAGTGCAAAACGGCCAGCACAGGGCAAAACAGGGCTGGGATAGACAGTGGTTCACGTCACTAGTCTTTGATACTCATCCAGAGCCCAATAAAATGGACTCGACCTTTTCTAAATCTTTGTCAGTTAAGACCTCCATGTCTTGGGAGGGCCTTGAAAAACCTAGGGAGTAAAAGACATGCAGTCGCGCTAATGTGATGTAATTGGGCAACTTCAAGGCTATTTTAATATGTGAATCCATTAAATCAAAGTGAGTACTCACATGTTTGTGCGACGTTGGATTATGGGTAGGGATTGCTTATAGGTTCGGTCCTGAAATGTCGGCTGCCGGTTCCTCAGAAAAGATGACTCCCAAAAGTCTTGTTGATCAAGCAAAGCTAACTTTATTAGATTTATTGCAGTATGGGAGAACACCACCTTAATCGTCACAGTGTCACGGTGGGGGAGTCAGGGGACGGGGCTCATGAGATTTTAGAGATGCGGATGGGTGTTTTGCCAGTAGCCTTGCCAAGGGGAACCTGGTCGGCGTTGGGCACAGTTTGGGACTTGGGTTGGTGTCACAGAGTGGGAAGGTCGACCAGAAAGTATTGATGATATAAGATGCCAGTTCTGATAATAAGCTGTTTGGTTAAGTTATACCCAATAAGTTATAACCAACAAGTTAAGTTAGCCAATAAGCTGGTTCAGCCTTTTCTCTCTCCAGCACGTATTTCCTGGAGTAAGTAATTGTGATGTTTCCCCCTGATCCCAGCATTACGCCCCGCAGAAATGGGAAAGCATCTGTCTGAGAAATCTCTGCACGAGGACAAGAAGGTAGCCAGCGATGGCCCTCGGACCGCCGGTCAATGTGGGGCTGTCCTGGGCCGCCGCAGGCACCTCTGACCTGAGAGTGCGGGACACAACCGATGATCTGTCATCCTGCCAGGGGCATCCATACTGACGTCTTCTTCCACCCCTTCTCATCTGTGCTTTGGCTTTGTTGTTTTGTGGGGCTGTTTCTACACCTTTGCAGAAACCCGAAGGGAGCTGCACATCACAGTGGGGACCCGGGCTGGGAAATATGAGTATGAAAAATAGAAATTGAGACAAGTCTTCGCCCAAGTCATTGTGAGTATTGACTACATTCGCATTCCCCATGTTGGATTTCATGGCAAACTACATCAACGCTCAAGAGAGAGGACATCTGCAGACCAGAGTTTTGGATGCGTGGTTCCCATGTTCCTGGAAAGGTTCTCAGGGCTTCTTGGTACCTATTCGCAAAGGGCCTCTTGTAAGAGCCCCGAGTGAATTCCACTTAAGTCACTGACACTCAGATGTATTTGACAATGGAACCATTTTTACATTTACTGGGTACCGTCATCCCGTAGGAACCCATTGTAGCTAAATGTTGAGCCACCCCGATCGCGGAGAGCACACAAAACCATCTATATCCGTGAACCAGAAAGACAGTGAAGGGTGGATGTGGTTCTGAGGAAGGATTTTCATGGTGACCAAATAGGGCTTGTGAATGAATAAATGGGACTTGTGAATGAATGATTTTTGTATTCGGGAGCCAGGTTTCCAGCACCCAAAGCCACCTCCCTTACTGGTGCCTGTGAGGTTCAATCTTTGGAAATACAACCCATTTCGAACCAGAGCCGATTACACTGGACTAGAAGAATCTATGCTGTCCCGTGGGGCAGAAGGCGTGCTTGTATTTAGCGCGTAACCTAGCATTGGACCAGTGTCGTGGCAC
This sequence comes from Puma concolor, assembly GCF_028749965.1. NCBI lineage: Eukaryota > Metazoa > Chordata > Mammalia > Carnivora > Felidae > Puma > Puma concolor. Next base: position 3,894,658 of record NC_141679.1, on the reverse strand, counting down.
ATCACGGGGGCTCCAGAGGGCACGTTGAACTCATAGCCCAATGACCGTATGTGAATAAAGAAACATACGGGGTGTGTTTGTGGAATTTTTTCTTATTGATTACATGCATGTTTACTAAAAATGTATTAAGTTTATAAAAATAATACGTGATCACCATTACTCATTACAGGGCAGATTACACACCTCCAGTCTCCTTCAATCCCACCACTCTTGAATCCCCTACAATTTGTAGCATATTCTTTGAAACTTAAAAAAAATATGCATATATAAGCTCAATCTTTCTTTTTTTTTCCCCCAGCATGATAGGAGAAAGAAAACCAGTAGACCATTAATCTCTTAATTTGTCTTTCTTTAATTTAGTAGAGATCTTTTGGTCGGCTGGTATATTTCATTTTATGATATAGCTGTATTTCTGAGGAGTTAAATATTTGAATCTGAATATCAGTCATATTTTACGTTTTGTGTCATAATATTCAGATGTTTCATCTGTCTTTGTGATTGTCCTTTGTCATCACGTGACTTCTTTTAAATAGCACTTTAATTAGGAATCAAAGAAGGGAAAAGTTAATTTTGACGTGCTTGATTGAATCTGATGGTCTCCAGGAGGGCATTGGTGTAGGGACCGCGAAGAAGCGTTTTCTCCGTTTGGGAATTCTGTCTAGTCGTTATGTGCCTGTTTCTCCGCAGGCTGGGTTACAGTCCGGGGCTGCTAGAATGGCTCCCGTGACCAGCATCCGGTGGAATCCCTTCCAGAGTGGAGGCTGGACCCTGTGACCTGCTTCTACCCGGCAGAAAGTGGGAAACATGATGGGGTGCTCTCCCGGATGTGGGTGACAGGAGACCCGTACTCCTGCTTTGCTCATGCTCCCTGTGGCTCTGTGCACTCACGCTCACTGACGAAGCCGTGCTAAGTGACTTGAATCAGACCCACAGGGCAAGGGGTTGAGAGATGCTTCCGGCCAACAGCTTGCAAGGAGCGAGGCCTGCCAACGACCACATTAGTCAGTCTGGGAACGGACCTGCCACTCGGCCTTGATCTGACTGATGGCTGCAGCCTCCCCCAACACCATGACCACGGAACCCTGAGCCACAGCTGGGCCTTAGTGGGCTCCTGACCTGCTGAAACCGGATATGAGAAGCACTGTTTCAATTCGTGGAATTTTGGAGTGACTTGTGACACAGCTATAGGTAGCTAGTGCAAGCTGATTGTTAATTGATTGCCTGTTCCACGATGTGTAGATTTACCTTTAGTTCATGTGTGTTCCTTCCAAACAAAATATTTTTTTTCCCCCTATCTAAAAAGGAAAACCTTATTTGGGTATGGCTTAACATTTTTAACATGGGAAAAATAGCATAGCTCCAAAAATATCTTTTTGTGCTTCACTGCATAGCTGTGGTGTATACAACTATGAGCCTTGAAAAGACAGGCCTGCGATTCCTTTCTTTTTTCTTTAACGTTTACTTTAGTTTCGAGAGGGAGAGGGAGAGCATGAGTTGGGGGGAAGGGGGAGCACAGAGGATCCGAAGCAGGCTCTACGTGGACAGCAGGAAGCCTGACGCGGGGCTCGAACTCACAAACCGTGAGACCGTGACCTGAGACGAAGTCGGATGCTCAACCGACTGAGCCCCCCAGGTGCCCTTGTGATTTATTTCTATAATTCTGGGAAATTTTAGTCTGAGTAGCCCCATCTGGACGAATATAGTTAGACTCAACATGATACACTTACCAGAGTGGCCAGAAAGGCCCTCTACCAACCGGGTTTACACATGGGATGATTTTTCATTTTGTCCTGCGATCTTGAACCTCAGAACCTATGACTGGCTTCTTCAATCAGGTTAACACTTAAGTGAGTCTTTCCCTGGGAAACATCCAAATGCCACCTCCAGCAAAAATCCAATTACAAACAAAAGACTCTATAATCTGAGAATGTTCTAAAAGGCTTAAGTGAGTTGCTCTTCATGATAATAACTGCCTTGTATACCACATAATATCCCCTGGACCCCATGAGGGCTCTAGAGACAATATTGTAAAAAAACCGAAGCATTGTGTCCAATGGTCGCAGTGGGAAACCACCAACTATCAATTTAATTACAACTTTATTACTCACCATTCAATTTGGTTCCTACAGAGTTTGTGTTCCTTCAGGGAATACAAAAAATTAGTTCTAATTAAAGTATAATTATACATCAAGGACAGAAGGGCAGGAATCATTTATTTCTGTGCCTCCTCACATCTCAACGGACGGGAAGAGGCTTCACTCAACCCCCACACCTGGAAATCTTGCAGGACGTGTGGTTTCCCATTGAAATTCAGGCTCGCGCCAAACACTTGTATTTCCAGTTAAAGAAAATAAAATCCCAGAAGACACAGTCGACTGAAATAGGGTAAGGTTAAGGTGGACTGCAAAACATTTACGTGTCTCATCGGAATGAATGCTTTCCGGGTTGAACACGTTTGGTTTAGTCGTTAGGTCCGATCGGCCACGCAGTGTGATTCAGGCATTAGCGTCCAGGGTTGATGACCAAAACACACGGGCTTTGTTTTCACCCACTTGTCACCTTCTGGCCAAACTATCCTTGGCGACTGTGAGCGTCAGAGCTTTTGTCTTTGCCATGCCTCCCTCCAACCTCCTCTTCCCTAAACGGTCCTAATACTCATGGCTGTATTCTTGTTTTTCTCTTAGGGAGCGCTGCCTCTGGGCGTTACTCTATTTTTTGCTTCTGGTTTCAGGTGGTGTTTGCTATCTAATGAACTGTGGATTGAGATCTACACACAGAGACGGTTTGGAATCAAGGATGTGACGGGGAGTGACAAGATGTCATCACTTAGTCACGCAGCCAGCGCCCGAGGAAGTGTTAGCGGTGCTAACTCCTGGGCATCATTGTATTTTCATTGGTTGGCCTATGAGTAGGATCTATATTTACCTTGTAATTATTTTTTTTAATAATTATGTGGAAGAGAAATGCCTATAAAGAGGACGGGTTTCCCACCAGACCTGTGTCTGCCTAGGGAAGCATGGAAATAACAGAGGGCTGCTGTCTCGTGCCTCCGGTATTTTGGGGAGAGTGGAGAATCAGCCAAGACGTCTGCTGGTCCACTCATCTCTCTCCTCGGTCGTCATGCCCAGAAGCATTCTATGTGGCTGAATTCTAAGCCCAAACTCCTATTTCCGCTCTTTGTTTGTGTTCAGGAGTTTTAGTCCGAAATTTGTTGGTTTTATTGTTTACTATGTTGGAAGGCTGATAACCTCCGAATTCCATTTAAAACTATACAAAGTTGCATATTTACAAAAAAAAAATGCCAGTGAGGGGCCCCTGGGTAGCTCAGTCAGTTGACCATCTGACTCTTGACTTCAGCTCAGGTCATGATCTCGTGGTTTGTGGGTTCAAGCCCCACATCGGGCTCTGTGCTGACAGTGCAGAGCCTGCTTGAGATTCTCTCTCTCTCGCTTTCAAAATAAGTAAATAAACTTAAAAAAACACTTTGAAAAAATGTCGGTGAGGACAGACTCAACTAGTCTGACTGACTCCAGTGAGGACATAAACAACAGGCTTAAAGGTGAAGAGAAGGGTGACCCCAAAATCTGAGGAAGAAACACCATCAGGGAGATGTCCCTCCTCCTTCTGTTGTGTTGCTGAGCCCTTCCTCTGGACAGGGCAGAACAGAGGCCACCCAAAAACAGAGGCAGTAGGTGACCCTTTTGAAGAGGAGGTTTCTGGGTAGTAGAGAATAAACCTTGCATAATGTTTTAATGACAGTTAAAGAAAGAACAGGCCACCAGGTAAGATTTGTGCAAAAGGAGAAACCTAACAATGTCTGCCCCCCCCGTCACACCCCACCCTGCTGCATTACCCACGAGGGGGGTGCAGAGGAAACACAAGAGCGGTCCAGGGGTTCAGCGGTTCCAATCTATGATGCTCTGTGACTTGCAGAAGGAGAGAAGAGAACTCTTATAGCAAAAAGAGCACTAACATGAATTATAGACCTAATTTAAAGAAAGAGCCAAAACCATACATCCTAAGAGGCTAGGCAAAAATTCTCAGCAAAACTAATAAAAATAATAACTGAACAATGAGAAAATTTCTCATGGATTTCTTCCAGGATAGAGAACAATACATAAATAAGAAAAAAAAAATTCTCTCTAGAAAATAGAAATCAGGTTTGTTTTAGATTTTTTAGTCTATACAAACATGGTACGCCCAAACTGGAATAGTGTTCCAGAGGTAGGATTTTTAAAAAAATGAGTATAAGCTGACACCTAATTGGTGTAAAGAGCATAAATGTTTCACTGACCATTCGATTCTAGTTAGCCCTTTGCTGGTCAACGGATATGCTAGTAGAGAAGTCAAGAGTGCTGGAAATGTACATTAAAAAATAGATGATAGGGCGCCTGGGTGGCTCAGTCGGTTAAGCATCCTACTTCGGGTCAGGTCATGATCTCACTGTGGGTTCAAGCCTCGCCTCAGGCTCTGTGCTGATGGCTCCGAGCCTGGAGCCTGCTTCGGATTCTGTGTCTCCCTCTCTCTCTGCTCCTCCCCTGCTCATGCTCCGTCTGTCTCTGTCTCAAAAAAAAAATAAAAACATTAAAAAGAATTTTTTTAAATCGATGATAAAGCAGGAATGACAGTCAATAGTTTCATTTTTAAGGTTTATAATAGGAAACGTTGCACAAATGTGCATATTAGAAAAAGCTATTCAAAATAGGGTCCAAAATTTGAAAAAATCCATAATAATCAAAGTAGCTTCACACTCATAAGCATAAAAGAGGAGGTCACCAGACATTTAAGGAAAGAGTATTATGATGAATGAACAGAGCAAAACAAAACACAACTTTTGCTGCAGGGAAATAAGGAATCCAAGGAAAAAGGAAAGAACGCTGAACTAGTTTGAACGTCTTCAGGGAGACTTGAAATGTCTCGTGTCATTAATAATAAGAAAAGGCTGCCTTGACAAGGGAATGGAAGGAAAACAGTAGAATATTTTTTTGGAAATGAAATTATGGCCAGGCTGAAAATGTTAGTGAAGGGCCCGAGGATTGATCACCAGGAGGCAGCCAAAGATAGAATCGATGATCTGGAAGACGTTGAGGGACTGTCAGGGGTGTTGAAGGGAGAAGGAAGAATGAGGATTAAGAGAGAAAAGGTGAGCAGCACGGGCACCGCCTTCTAGAGAGGCCGGTGTTCACTGCATAGTGTTTCTAGAAGGAGGACCCTCCATTCCCCACCCCCACCCCCACAAAAAGTAGAAAGGAAGCAAAGTCAGAGAAGAACAGTAAGGATAACAGTGTTAAATATAACAGAGCAGAATGTCCACCCGTTCACGTTGAAATGACCCAACGGGCGTGGGAAAAGATTAACCACAACGGGAAAACAACCCGCCAGGACATATCTGGCACAATCTCCTAACTCAAAGTGTGAAGAGAGAATCCTAAAAGCCACCACAGGCAGGGAAAAATCAGCAGACTAATGAATAATCACTTGGGTTGTTTCTAATCGGTAAAAATAGACTTAAGAAAATAACACACTGATTGTTCAAACTTGAAAGGGAAAGTGATTTTCACCCGAGGGCTATGCCAAACTGTTCACAAAGCCAGTGGAAAACAAAGGCATTTTCTGATGTGTAAGAAGTGGCATTACTCCATCTGTGAATCCTGTCTGAATTAAAAATTACTGAGGCAGCGTTGAAAGGAAAGAAAAAGAGAATCCAAACATTACGCCAGTAGAAGATGCGAGATCCAGCGATGGAAGAAACCAAACAAAAGTTAGAAAGAAAAATTTTCAGATTGATTTCAGTTAGGAAAGAGACAAACGTTGGTATTTTTTTCCATATCCCTCTAAACAGAGTGCTTAGCTCTCCATAAATATTTCCCCCATAGTGGGGCACCTGGGTGGCTCAGTCGGTTAAGCGTCCAACTTCCGCTCAGGTCATGATCTCACCATTCGTGGGTTTGAGCCCTGCGTTGGGCTCTGTGCTGACAGCTTAGAACCTGGAGCCTGTTTTGGATTCTGTGTCTCCCTCTCTGCCCCTTGCCCACTCGCACTCCCCCTCTCTCAAAAATAAATAAACATTAAAAATTTTTTAAATATAATCCCCCCATAGTCATATGGTCATCGTTACGTTTTAGTTTTTCATTATTATAGCCAATTTGAAGACCCCTATTTAGGGAAAGAAATAGAGTTTAAAGCAGAATATATATGTTATAAACCTTAAAACATAGTAAACAATAAAACCAACAAAAATTAGGATGGCAAGAAAGAGAAGAAACACTCAACTAAACTAGAAGGGAGTGGTTGCAGCACATTGTAAACATGATGAATCATATACATACTGATATAATATGTATGCGTACACGTGATGCATGATTTCATTTTTAAAATAAATAGTATAAATAAAAATTTTGTTTTGGAACACTTTTAGGTCTCCAGAAAATCTCAAGGATAGCTCGGGGAGTGTCCCTGCTCCTTGCACCCAGTTGTCCTATTATTAACGTCATGCATTAATATGGCACATTTATTACAATTAGTCGGCCGATGTTGATACGTTGCTGTTACCTAAAGCCATGTCTATTTAAGTTCTTCTTGGCTGTGACGGTTTCTCACACTTTCCTTGCCTTTAATGACCATGACAGTTTTGAAGACTAGTCGTCAAGCATTTTGTAGAAAGTCCTTTTACTGCGATTTATCCGGTGTTTTCGTCACGCGAAGGCTGGAACTACGTGTTTGGAAGAGGCACCTGGCCACGGAGGTCAAGTGCCACTTTCACCACATCCTGTCAAGGGCGCATGCTACTTACTTGACTTATATCTGTTGACGTTATTAACCTGGCTCACCGGGCTGAGACGGTGTTTGTGAGGTTCCGACGCAAAAGTATCTACACAAAGGCTGTATGTAATTTTAAATTTATAAATCCATCCGCAAGAAAAGAAAAGTGTCTCTTTTCTTCCCACTTCCCACACTATCTTCTCTGAAGGCAGGTCAGCATGCCCGGCCCCTGCTTGAGCGTAGAGATGTTTCATCAGCTTGAGGGTAGCTTATCCAAACTGACGGTCTGCTACATGGGGAGACTTGTCTACTCTTCGCCCATTTACTTATAACCGCATCATCTGTGTAGGTTAGGATAGACTCGTAGATACTTATTTTATACTTTGGGATGGACTCCAAAGTATTTGTTATTTATTTCTGCTCAAATCGCTCTAGCTTTGGCCTTTGGGAACCCTTCCCCTTGACTCTGGCAGCTCTTGGACACATTCCCATCATTTTGATTTGTTTGTGAGCACTTCACTTTTTGGCTCTACGTTCCTCTCTTAGACATACATCCTGTCCCAGCCCTGTCATCAGCCACGTCTCCAAGGAGCCCTGGTTTCTCCTATTGAGAATGGTATTAGAAACCAAGATCTGGGCGCTGGATGTGTTTATTGCTGCTGGGATTTTGTTGCTTCCAGACCCTCTCGGATGACAGTAAGGAAGCCCCTATGCATGCACTACCCAGTCTACACACACACATCTATGAATATTTGTATTCGCATCCCTCTGTATCAATATTCGATTCACCGGGAGTTCATACTGATGTCTGCAACTCTAATCTGTTATCAGTGGAACATCATGGCATCCTCCTCGTAATTATTCATACCCTCTGACTCTAAACAGTGGGAAGCCTGCCTCCCACTACCTGCCATCCATTTCCTGATTTGTCCAACTCCAGTGCACAGGGACGGTGGTATCAGAATTGCTAACCTGCGCCCCAACTGGAAACAACTTTATCAACCGGAGTACAGTGTGAGACACAGTCCCTTTCGCCTCTAGTCCTACAGACCCACACGTAGCTCCAAAGTTACTTGGAACAACACCTTCCTCCCCATTTCCTCCGGTGAGGCTTCTTCACACATCAGTGATAGACACAGATTGTTGTGTCCCAGTCAGCATCCCATCCCAGGATCAGGCTGCATATAATCTTACATTTATAAATCCATCCGCCAGAAAAGAAAAATAAGAATAATATTCCCATATGAAATGTGGGAGGTGGCAGGGAAGGAGGAAGCAGTAGGTAAGCTAAATTTCTTGTTTTAATTATTTCTTTTATGTTTTATTGGTTGAGTGCTTGTTATTAATTATACACATACAATTAAAACAGAATGGCCAACCGACCCCATCTGTACCGTCTCCATTTCCCACATCCTGTATGTATTGGAACAAATTCCGATGTATCATTTCAGCTATATTTCAGAGCATCTCTCTCTTTTTTTTTTTTAAGCTTATTTATTTATTTTGAGAGAGGGTGCGGGGGGGAGGGACAGAGAGAGAGGGAGAGAGAGGATCCCAAGCTGGCTCTTCCTTGTCAGAAGAGTCCGATGTGGGGCTCAATCTCATGAACTGTGGGATCATAACCTGAGGCACAATCAAGAGTCCGATGCTCAACTGACCGAGACACCCAGGTGCCCCTCAGAGCATATCTCTGAAAGATAAGATCTGCTAAAACACATAGTTCCAATTAATATGATCATACCTGAAAGTAACAATAATTCATTAATACAATTAAAATCCGGTTAGTATTCAAATTTTCAATTCTCTCATAAATGTCACCATTATCTCCATTTTCCTTAGTGTGTCTGAGTCAGGATCCAGGTAAAGTACACCTGCTGTGCTGATGTGTCCCTTAAATATATATATCCTATCTCCTTCTGATATTTTTATTGAACGAATCTGATCATTTGACCACTAGTTTCCTACATTCTCAATTCTGCTGATTGTCTTTTGGTAGTGCTGAATTTGACATGCTCCTTGTCCTCGGCTTCTTATCAATTATAGCTGGAATGGAGACTTGACCAGATTCAGTTTTTCATTTTTGGCAGACTGTCTTACAGTTGATGGTGTGTTTTTCCATCATGAGCAAATACTCTCTGATCGCCTCCATTTGCCATGTTGGCTGAGCTGATGCTCAAAGTCTAAATCCATTCACTGTTAGGGCTGCAAAATGGTGCCATTCTACATTCGTCTCAATCGCTCATTAGCCGGAACACGTAAGTAACAAGAAACTCTGCCTCGTCTACTCTTCAGCTAGCTTGATAAAGCCCACATAGGAAATGCGGGACAAATGACTTTTTCTCTTAAGAGTTTTCAAAATAATGATTTCATCTATTTATATGCCAAATGTCTTATCCTTCATGATAAAGAGTTTTTGGGTATTTTCCAAAGTGGTTTGATCAAGAAATAATGGGATGTATGCATTTTATTTTATTGACTTATAAGGAACATCACCTATAAAAATAATGGACATTTTCAGGTCACGATCTCGCGGTCCGTGGGTTCGAGCCCCGCGTTGGGCTCTGTGCTGACAGCTCAGAGCCTGGAGCCTGCTTCCGATTCTGTGTCTCCCTCTCTGTCTGCCCCTCCACCGCTCATGGTCTGTCTCTCTCTCCCTGCCAAAAATAAATAAATATTAAAAAGAAAAGTTAAAAAAATTTTTTAAAAATAATGGACATTTTATTTCATATGTTATTTTACATAAATCCAGATAATGGAAAACATGAAATGTTGCCGCTGGAGAGAGAGGCTGTAGATGGTGGGAAAGAGGCTGTTGGTTTTCACACACGGGGTCTTTTTCTACAGTATGATCACTTAAAAAAATCTGTGCAGATTTTACTTTATCGGGATTTTTTAATTACTGGGGAAATGCTCATATTATACCATTTAAGTGAAAAAAGTAAAGCTACATCGATAAATTGACCCACTAGTAGTAAAGCAGGTGGTGAATTCAGCTCAGTGGAGAAAAAAGACAACTAGAAGGTAACGGTAATAAGAATAATGGTCACGTGCTGTACGTAAGGCGGAATTCTTGTCTTATGATGTCAGTGTGGCTCCGTATTATTAAAACCTTCTCAGGATTTGAAGAATTTCCCCTATAATTTAGTCTGTCTCGACCTTTAATGTCTATACACCCGCTGTTTATGCACAGTGTGGTCCGCTGACTTGCCGTGTCAGCATCACCGTGGGCCCTGCCTTAGATCTATTAACTCAGATTATGATTTTTAACAGGATTCCCACTGATTTATAAGCTCATTTACGTTTGTAAAACTGCTTTATATTCTACTTATTGATCCACAGGGGTGAGGCTGGGAAGTGGGACCCTATTTGTCTATCATCTATTAATTATCTATTATCTATCATCTATCTACTTATCTATGTATCTTTCTATCTCTATCTCTGTCTCTATCCTTTATGTATATCCATCCATCCATCCATCCATCCATCTGTCCGTCCATCCATCCATCCATCTGCTATCAACTATCTTCTATCTATCTATTTGCCTATCTATCTATCTATCTATCTATCTATTTCTATCATTCATCCATCCATCCATCCATCCATCCATCCAACCATCTGCTATCAACTATCTTCTATCTATCTATCTATCTATCTATCTATCTCTATCATCCATCCATCCATCCATCCATCTGCTATCAGCTGTCATCTATCTATCTATCTCATCCATCCATCCAGTTTTCAACTGTAGAATATCTCAGAAATGCAATTTTTTTACTCTTTGTTTCTCTGAAATGAGATCCACATAAAGTCCATCTCACCTTGTCTGTCTCACTTTCTCCTCTTTTATCTCTTGAAACTGTTGGGAGAAACTGGGCTGTTCATCCTGCGGGGTTGCTCCCAGTCTCTATTTTGCCGACTGGTGTGGGTGTCATATGTGTTCCCCAGCCCCGCGAGTCTACTGTAGCCAGGGGGTTGAGTGGAGGCTAATGTGCAGGTTTGACTCTCTTTGGAAGACTCTTCCCGAGGCCGTGATGTGTCTTCTCTCCTCCTGCTCTCTCCCTAAATGTAAGCACGTGTCTTGTTCCGGTCTCTACGTATGGAGACACCAGTGCCTAAAATTTCAAAAGATTAATCCTATGCATTATAAGAAACATTTCCAAATTGTTTTTCTAAAACTGAATGAAATTTGAAAGGCGCTGTTTCTGTGTAGTTACATAAACAGTAGAACAAGGCCATGTTATGATAAGAAAGTGAAGAAATAAGGCCACAAACGACACTCCGAGACAGCTGTGCCTCAGGAAGTCTCGGCTCGCTCATGACCGCCTCTCCTCCTCTTTCCAACGGAGGGGCGAGAAAGGAAATGGGATACCGGTTAAACCACGAAATGACAGCAACCACCCCATAAACAACAAGAGTCAAGGTAGCTGAGAAACGACGACCCATACCTCAAGGGGCCGTGAGGACACCTCCCGGAGAAACCAAGGCTGGGGCCCGGGAGGTGAGGTCTGAAACCTGAGGACCCCGCACAACGGTGGGGTTTGCTGGACACAAAGTGACCTCCGTGGGGCTCTGTGAAGAGAGGGCCTTCCCACCGGCTGCCTCCCGAGCCCTTCTGTCTGTGTCGGTGACCGTATGCGTGTGTGTTTCTGTGTTTCGGAAATCACGGGGCAAAAGTTTAAAAAGCTGTCTAGATTTTACCCGGGAAACAAATTTCCCTTTAACTTCTGGGGAAACTCGCCAACTTAAATGTGACATGATGTCTCCATGGCAAGGCAAAATTCTAATCACAGGCCTCTCCCGGAAGGTAGAGAGAGGGTCCCTGTGAAACCCTTTGTAAGCTGAAGGGGCATGAAGGGGACGGTCTCTATCCCCCACTCTCCAAAAGTCTGTGCTAAGCCACTCTGCTTTTAGGAAAGATCCACATTAGCACACGGCAAGGGTTGTTTTCGAAAAGCCAAAATTCTCTTCCGATCTCTCCAAGAACACAGATACTGATGTATATAATGCGCTGATGTACGTCAATACACCTGTGGAGCGTGCAGGTGCTCTGGATTCTCCTCTTCGCTTCTGTATTAATTTCCTATGATTGCCAGCACAAATCGCCACGTGCCTCGTAGCTTAAGCCCACGCAAATTTACTCTTACGCTGCTCTGGAGGTCCGAAGTCTAAAATGTGTTTCACTGGGCTAAATTCAGGGCTGGTCCCTTCAAACTGCAAGAGGCATCCTGAAGCCTTGGCTCCAGACCCCTCCTCTCCTCGTACAATCTTAGGCTTCTGCTGCTACATTTCCCATTAACTAATCTCCTGCCTCCCTCTTACGTTGTGATTAAGCTGGGCCCACCCGGATAATCCAGAACAATCTGCACGTTTTTTAAGATCTTTAACTTAATCGCATTGCAAAGTCCCTTTTGCCGTGTAAAGTAACATTTGCATGTTCCAGAAATTAGAATGTGGAACTGTTTGGGGGATGGGACAGTCAGCCTGTCACACTTTATACGGGAAGGGTCTGAGAAAGAGACCGAATCCCTCTGGAGCATAGTCCTTGGCGTGCAGGCAGTCTGGCCCCTTCTCATCTGTCTCAGGCTGTTCCTGCTGCCTCTCTCCCTGTGAACACTGGGAGATGGGCCAGAGAGTTTTCCCTGTGAGGTTCTTTTACAGCAGGCTAAGTGTTCCTGGGGTTTGTTTTAGTCAGCTACGGTAAGACACACAAATACGGACACGGCCGTCACACAGGAAGAAGGTCTGCCTTTCACAGTCCCCTAGAAGCAGGAGACAGGCCACACAGGGAAATGCCAGGGCTGGTCAGGAAGCAGAGGCGGGGATGCGGGCCACAGCCTTCCTGTGGTTTCTGCCGGAGAGACAAGACTCGGCAGGATAAGGGAGCTTAGGGCTGGCTCGTTTGAATGATTTCCGTGGTGTCTGGGGCATAAGGGCTGTCTCTAGTGGTCTGGCACCCAGCTCTGGGGGTGATTAGAGCAGGGGGGGACAGTGGCCGAGAGGAGCCTCATCAAGGAGGTGGTTGGGCTTTGGGTTAGTTGGTTTGCACACGGTCGGCACCCTCCCCGGTGAGATGTTGGCTGCTCCAGGAATGAGCTCACCCTGGGAGGGGCAGTGCCTTCTGGCGTGGGCAGAATAAAAAGGCTAATATAACTAGCCCTGTGACGGCTTGATAACACAGTAAGAGGTGATGACAGCAGGCACTTGCAGTGAATACGACATAAATTGTCTTAAACCACATGGAAATTATTTTGTTCTGAGAGTAGAAGGAACCTAAATAACGTAAGGCACCCTTGTGGGACAGACTGTAACTAAGTTTCCCATTTACGTGACATCAGCAAGAAAATACATCTCAAATTTCCAGGTCTCTAGCAGCATCTTGGTGGAACTATAAATATTGTATATATTATACAATATATAACATATGTTTTATCTTTATATGTAATATAAAATACCTATAAATATAAAATTTAAAATATAATATAATATATAATTTAATAACAAATATAATAATTTAATATATAATAATTATAATATATAATAATTTAATATATTTAATATAATAATAATTTAATATAATAAATATAATAAATATAAAATTTATTTTTATATCTCCTCTCTCTCTCTCTCTCTACACACACACACACACACACACACACACACACACACATACTATAGTATATATACACATATTGGTTAAGGTCTTGGGGGTAGTATAAGGGAGATTGGGTGTGTCCATTTCCTATTGTTGCTGTAACAGATTATTACAAACTTAGTGGCTCAGCACCATACACATTCTCTTACAGTTTTAGAGAGTTGTGAATCCAAAATGGGTTTGTTTCACTGGACGAAAATCACCATGTTTGCAAGACGGCGCTTCTTCTGGAGGCTCTAGGGCAGGATCCATTTCCTCGCCTCTTTCCACTTCCGAAGGGCGTACACATTCCTTGGCTCGCGGCCCCACATCACGGTGATCTCTGCTTCTACTGGCACATCTCTTTCTCCAAAGCCTTTGTCCCTCCCGCCTTTCTGACCACACGGGGTCACACGGGGTCTGACCACATGGGGTCTACCTGAGAAACCCAGGATGATTTCCTCCTCTCAATATCCTTATCTTAACCACACCTGCAAAGCCCCTTTGATCACATAAACTAACATATTCACAGGTCTCAGGGATCGGGACATCTTTGGGGCCAGTCATCTGCCTAACACGTGAAGAAGATATTTGGGATTCAATGTTACAAGACAGAGTTTGATGCCTGGCGTCTCCACTTATGATGTCCTTACCTCTAGTGACACTTAATCTCAACTAGCTTCTGATCTCTCATTAGTAAAATAGAAAAGGCATTTATACTTACTCTGTCTCTCTCAACAGGTGGAATAACCTAATGAGATGTTTGCAGAACGCTTATAGAAAACGCTACACAAAATATATGTTCCAAATAGCGTTCCAACTGGAGTGTATGAGGAGGTTGGTAAATGGTTCCTGTCATGGATGCCAGCGGTCGAAAGTAAATCTGACGTTCAAGCGAAACAAATCACCTGACACAAAATGTTTTCCTAAAGCCAGCACTTGGCGTTGACCCTGAGGGCAATGGGCGTGAGGGTGCACGGTCTCTGCGACTCACAGCTTATTTGCTAGTTCTTTTCTGCCTCGCCCAGGAGTCTGGGCAGCCGGAAGAACAAAGAGGACGTTCGTCATGCCCAGGAAGAGCCCTCTTTGACAACTGAACCCTCTTTTTTCCTGTTTCCCAGTAGAAAGTGTCCCCATCGTCCCAGCTCACATGTCTTCTTGTTCTTAATGAGAAGGAAGGTCAACGCTCTGAAGAACCATCGCGAAGAAACCTTGACCATTACAGGTCCGAGGTCCTGACACCCTCAGCCCTTATTTCTTTTCTGGGGACACCCTAAGTTTCTCTCTCCCAGTCCCTTTGCGAGGAGTGACTTTGGACGCAGCCTCTTTTAGACTCTTACGGAAATCACGATCCTGATAACTGAAGTGTGGTAGGGAAGAATCATGGTCCCCAAAGATATCCATATCCTAAACCCCTGAAGCCTTAGATATGTTCGCGTCCATGGTGAAAGGGACTCTTCAGATGTGATTAAGTTAAGAGCCTCGAGGTGGGGAGACGATCCCGGATTATCTGAGTGGGCTCTAATGTCACCACAAGGAAACTTAGAAGAGAGTGTGCTGGCTTCCCGGCTGTGAAGGGAGATAGGACTAGGGACAAATGGTCAGGGAGTCTCACCGTTGCAGGATTTGAAGACCAAGGAAGGGCCATAGTCCAAGGCAGGCAGACAGCCTCCGGCCGTGGGAACCACCAGGGAAAAGGATTCCTCCCTGGAGCCCCCAGACTCTGACCTTGAAAACCATAAGATAATAAATGTGTGTGGTTTTAACCACTAAGTTTGTGCTCATTTGTTACAGCAGCAAGAGAAACCAGAGGTAGGAAGGACCTCTGGGCATGGCCCGGCAGACGGTTCTGACCCCGTTCTCTGGGTGAGGTTTTGACCTCCTCCTCCAGCTCTCGCCCCTGAGGCACACAGGGCCCGGCTCTGACCCGGAGAAGTGGGAGAAGCAGGGAAGGCTCCGAGGACAGGGTTGTGGAGACCCCCGTGTCCCCTCTGAGACGATGCAGAGCATCACTCACCTGACACCAGGGATGACGGTCCCCCGCTGACGTTTTCCATCACTGTGACTCCTCGAGGAGCCAATATTTCCAGCCCCAGGCAGTCTTTCTGGGGCAGGTGCCCTGCTCCGAGCCATCCCTGGAGGTCACCCTCCTCACGGTTCCTGGCATTCAGACGGCCACATCCTCTCTGTGACTTCACGCAGCTCAAGGGCTGAAGAGGCAATGGGACCGTGTGACATCTTCCTGTGACGGCAGGGACCCCAACATGGGGGCTCGACCCTCGTGACCCATTCGCCTCCCAATAGCCTCACCGCCCGACCTTCACATCGGGGGGTGGGTAGGACATCAACAGGTGGGTTTCGGGGGGACACAGACATTCGGTCCACAGCATTCATCTTTTCTAATGTAGCCTGAATGCCACCAAAGTGGTTAAGAGTCGGCCTTTCATCTTTGCTGCCCTGCTCTGTCTCTTCCGATGCCGATCCAGGCCGTTTCTGAAGGATACAAAATTAGTTGGGAGGACATAGGACGTTTCACTACACTCAACAAACTTAGCTAAAAATCTTAAAGCAAGACGCTTGGAGCATTGAGTCTATCAGGAAGGCAGACGCTAAGTTACTCTGTCATCGGGCCAGTCCCTTCTTCCTTCTCTGTCAAAATTATTACCAGGGTAAAATGAAATGACACAGAAATCCCATGAGAAAACGCCATAACAAAAAAAAATTACACTCATGGTAATATTACTCATGGTAACTAAAAAAATGACTCGAACTTACATAAAATAATAAAATATTATCTACAATGTATGACAACCGTTGCTGCAGCCAAATAGCCTTCCGGAATCCAACTAGGGGCTTTATTCTGCTCAGGAAAGTGAATTGATGTGACAATTTTCAGAGTTTATTTTTTTTCCATCTCTTTTTATTGCCAGATGGATCCAAAGTAGGTACACACACACTTACACACACACACACACACACACACACACACACACACACACACACATATTCACAAAGTTCTAGGACACAGTGTCATCAACAAAGCCTGCTGACTTCCAAAACACAGGCTTTTTCCTCTAAAAATGGGAAGACATTAGGGGCGCCTGGGTGGCTCTGTTGGTTAAGTGTCCGACTTGAGCTCAGGTCATAATCTTGTGGTTCGTGGGTTCAAGCCCCGCATCAGGCTCTGTGCTGATGGCTCAGAGCCTGGAGCCTGCTTTGGATTCTGTGTCTCCCTCTCTCTCTGCCCCTCCCCCACTCACACTCTATCTCTCTCCCTCCCCCCAAAAAAATTAAACATGTTTTTTTCAAAAATGGGAAGACATTAGAGGTAGTTGGGGAAAGATGTGACATAATTACTGTAAAGGTTCAGGAAGAGTAAATTGGCAATGATGTGGCCCTGCGATGATGAATCATCTCTGTGTCTGTCCGTGCTCCTCTGGAAAACACAGACGCTGTTTATTTAGTGTGACTGACAGCGGGGAAGGTGTGGACAGATCCCCAAACAAGCCTTCACTGGACTGTGCCTCGCCTGGTTTTGACTGCCACCATCAGCTGAGCAAACTGTCTCATCTTTGCTAATTAATCGTCCCCTGACCTTGGGAAAGGTAATGGACTTGCCGAACTTAGAATGGCCCCGGTGCACAGCAGACTTTCAGTAAATAAACACAGCTCCTCCTCCTCCTGAATCCAGGAGAATTCTCCACTCTCGTGGCCAGAGTGTGAGCGTGCCTCGGGGTCAAAGACGGCAGCCAGCCTTCATCTCACGGGTCAGCTTGGCCAAACGGTGAGCCACGGTGGCAGGGGAGACTCCCCAGAAACACCCTTTCACCTGCCCGTCAGTATCAGTTAGCAGACAGACAGGATGGTCAGTTTGAGCTCTAGTCTGGTCTAACTAGGTTTAACGGCGCATTTCCTTCCCATACCTTTGACCGAGTGCCTGTTAGGAGAGGCCGGTGAAGGAGTGGCCCCTTCACCAGGTCGATGGGGTTGGTCAGCCCAACCCCAGATCCTTGGGGTTCAGGGGAAAGACGGCAAGTTGGTGCCCTGAGGGCTGACCCCGGTGCTCTCGCGAAGGCTCACTGAACCGTAGCCAGCGGTGAGGCGGGATCTGGGGCCGGAGCTTCGGAAGGAAGGGACTGCGCCCTTTAGCTCCCAGAGACGCGAAACACCGTGATCGTGCACAGAGCTTACGGGTCTGTTCTTTGCGCGCATCGGTGTGAGGTGCTCGGGACGGGGAGCAAATACACCTGCGGGGGCCAGGGGTGGGGGGTGTTAAACAAGGGCACGGGTTGAATTTCGGATTGGGTACTCCTCAGGCAAGGAGGGGAGGCTCTCGGTCTGGGCAAGACTGGACTCAGGGGCCCGGGCGGGAACGGGGCTGGCACAGAAGACGCGGATGGGACAGCTTCAGGAGGAGCAGTTCGCAGGGTCTGGTGACCGACTGGGGCGGAAGGAGGGAGCGGGTCTAGAGGCCGGGAGATGGCACACCGAGGTCGGGTTCGGACGACGAGACCGTGAGGAGCCTGTGGCGGAGTCTGGCGCCAGAGTGGGCGGCCTGGGGGGCTGTTGACTGGTGTTGACGCTGTTTCAGTTAGAGCACAGACTGCGGTATAGACTGCAGACACCGTCCCACCCAGGCTCCGTTCCCAGGTGTGATGCTCAGTGCCGCGTGTCTGCTTGGGTCAGCCGCCGTGCCCTGATGTTTCCATCAGGTCAAACGTTATTCTGGGTGTTTCTGTCCGTGCTTTGGATGAGATTCACCTTGAAATCCACGGACTTTGGGTAGGGCAGATGCCTCCCCCTGATGTGGTGGGCCTTGCCCAATCACTTGAAGGCCTTCGTAGAACAAGACCTATTGTCCCTTAAGCAAGAAGCAATTGGGCAGCAGACAGCCTTATACCGCAGCCGCCTCATCCCATTCTGGGCTCACCAAACCTCTGCCATTGCGTGAACCAATGCCTGGCAACAAGCCTCCCTCCCTCTCTGTCTCTGTCTCTCTCTCTCAAAAACAAATAAACATTTCAAAAAAAAAAAGAAGCAGATCTTGCTGAATACAAAACTATGCACGACCCCTCATAAGAAACAATGGTGCCAAGCCATTCCTGTCACCCCCCCCCCCCCCCCCGCCATGAGTGAACGGGGCAGCTGTGACAGGATGGCTCCTGAGGCCTCTCAGGGCTCAGCCCCCGCCACCTGCCTGTCCGGATGCACGGGGTGTTTGTAAAGAACTATCCTGGGCGCTGAGCGCCTGCACCCACCCCCGGGCGCCCCGGGGTCACCACCACACCTGGGAAGGCCTCCGCCCTCCCCACGGGTGTGGCCGCCGGCGGATGACAAAGTAGGCTGACAACTTGCTGTAACCCTTACACCCCCCCCCACCCCCCGTGAGCTGGAGATGAGAAACGATCTTGCTTCCTGCCGCCCTTGGGGAGTGAAATACAGGAGCCAGGCCCGACCTCCGACCCAGCTCCCTCCTGCCACCGTCCCATGCTTGCGGGACAACGAGAGCGAACACTCCCGCCCATTTCCTTCCGCAACAGTTCACACCGAGGGCTTCGTCGGGCACGGCGAGTGGCCTTGCTGGCCAGAACGGGGTCACCTTCTGTTCATCAGTCCTCACCGTGAGTGGCTACAGGGGACCCGAAGGTCCTGGCGTCTGTCCTGTGCTCAGGCAGCAGACCCTGTGCCCGTGTCGTCCAGCAGGCTTTTCCCTGGGCCCCAGAGTTCCCCCGCGGCCCGACCCTGGTCCCCACCGTGGCCTGCAACTGCTTCCGCACAGACTCCAGACACCCCCAGAGCCTACAGCTTGTGTCTTAGTCGTTTTCTAAGTACCGAGGACCCCATATGGAGGCAGGCACGGTCTTGGCGAGTAACCCTCTGTGCGGTACCAGGAAACAGGGGCCCAGGCAGCCGCGGGTGGGCCGCCTTCGAGAAGCCGGGCGTGTTTTCAGAGACAAAGACAGTGGTCGGGAGCAACCCCAGGTCTGACAGAAAGAAGATGTCACTTGCATTTCCCTAATGACTCGTGAGTGTGAATATCGTTTTGCAGATCTTCCTAAAACCTTTACTGAACTTTTTCAACTGACACGCGCAGAACCGACGTCTTCGGCCTACGGTTGCGTACATCTGAATGCGTGTATCGCGAGCAGGATCCGGGAGGTCCCAGCACGCCCAGGTGGTCAGTTGTATTCTCCTTCGTGAGTCCTCCTTGCCCCTCGCTCCTAACCCCTGGCCGCCCCTCATCTGTTTTCTGTAGATGAAGTTCGGTCTCTCCCAGGATGCCATGCGTCTACCTGCGGGTACCGCATTGTTGCCCTCTCTCCGCATTCGAGACTTTTTCTTGCCCCTGAACTGAGATGGATTTTGTTGACAGCATGCTCAGTCACCTTTGCCGAACTTCTAGATTCCCCAAGTCTATGTGTTTGGACTGAGAGCCTACAGTCAGTCGCCTTTTCCCATCCACCGCTTTGTCTTGGCCAATTTCAGCATGACCCCTATTTCCTACAGTCCCCTGAGCTCTGGCCCCCGGCACCCGAGCAAGTGCACGAGGGCGGGCACACCCTCACCAGCTTACCCTTTTCCCGTCAGGCCTGCTGCTCACCCACCACCCCCGCCCCCCCACCCCCACCGGGTTGTCCAGCTGCCCCTCCAAAGATTCTGCTTCTTTCTGCCAGCTGCCTTCTGCACCCCGGAAAAGAAAAACCTTTTTCTGTAAGATTTTGAGTCATCGCACATTTCTGAGATCAAAGCAGATTCTCCCCAGTGCGGTAATCTTTCTTGCTAATTAAAGCCTCTCCTTATGTAAGTGCAGACTTATTTTAATTTGACACCTTTGATAAATTTGGGAGTTTTCTGTTACTATTTCTTCAACTTTTTTTTTCCCGCATGCATTCGGAGCTCCAATGGCCCGAACGCTGGGTTCTTTGGTTTTGCACAGCAGGGACCTGACGCTCTGTTCGTCGTTCTTCATACATCCTGCTCCTCTCTTTTGCACAAACCGGGTGGTCTATATTTTCACACTCACTGACTTTCCTCCGGTCTCTGCAGTTTCTGCTGCCGTGCAGCCCATCCCGGGAGTTTTCACTTTGACTCTCTCGGCTTTCAACTCTGAGAATTCCTTTGGCTTCTTCTTTATGTTTGTTTTCTATCCCCTTTGATTCTCTACGTTTCTATTCACTTCAAAAGCGTCTGGACTTTCATCTGGGGCTGTGGTTATAACAGGTGTTTTGAGGTCTTTAGTTCTGAGCTCTTTGCGGTGCTGTCCGGAGGAGTCCCCATCTGCACCACCCGTGAGCTTCCTTTATTTTATATATAAAAATATATAAAATATATATATATAACTGTCCTCCTCACTCCACTAAGTGACATTTCATATCTGCAATTATACTAACAGTAATGGACCAGGTAAGTCTTTTGGCCATTCATGAACGATAACACATATATACTGTTGGCATGGCTAAATATATATGTATAATATAATATATATAATATATATATTATTATATGATATATAATATATATATAATGTAATATATATATATATTATTTATATTAAAAAAACACAGAGAGGGGTGCCTGAGTGGCTCAGTCAGTTAAGCAGCCAACTTTGGCTCAGGTCATGATCTCCCTGTTCATGAGTTCAAGACATGTGTCGGGCTCTGTGCTGACAGCTTGGAGCCTGGAGCCCACTTTGGATTCTGGGTCTCCCTTTCTCTCTCCCTCTCCCCGACTCATGCTCTGTCTCTCTCTCTCTCTCTCTCTCTCTCTCTCTCTCTCTGGAAAATAAATAAAATATGAAAACAGTGTGAAAAAACACAGGGACATAAGGGTCTCTGGGGCTGCTCTGTCCCCATCCGAGGCACACTATGGGTTCTAGTCTATATTTGAGCTCAGCCAAGTGATTCTGGAAGGAATGGAAATGATAAACACACTCCTGGTCTAGGGGGAACTTGCAACCTCGCCGTCCTTCCCCAATCAGCATATGGCCATTTCCTCTACAGTATTTTCAGATAGCGGGTTTGCACACTCGGTCCAGGACCCGTTGTTGAACTCAGCGGGAGAGATGCCGTGAAGGGTGCTTACTCCATATTTCCTGCACCCAGCCCCAGGTTTCGTGCTCTGAAGTATCTGCTCCAGTCTTTTGCGTATTTTCCCCATCGGATCATCTTGCACCCACTCTCTCCTTTTTGCTGACAAAGAGCTCCGTTGGTTCTTTGAAGCCCACGTTTCTTTTGTCAGACTTACATACGCAGGATTTTCTCAGAGTTTCGTCCCTCGGTTCTGGAACATTTTCTACCTTTAGAGGAATTATTTGGAATACACATCCCATTTTGGAGAAAGAAAATTAGAAGACCTCTCATACCAAAGTAGAAAAGTGAGAGCACCCTCAGAAGGAGATTGGAGGTAACGGGTGCAGGAAACTGGCATTGACTTGCCCTTGTACCCGAGCCTTGCGCCCGGCTCCCGGCGGGCTCCGTCCGGGGATCCTGGAAATGTGGGTCTCATCGTCAGGGCCCTGTCTACATTTTTACCAAAATACCGGCACCAAAAGCATTAGGAAATTAAAGCCTGTGCGTCCTTATACGCTGTTGCAAACATACACGAATGTGCAGACAAAGAACCTAAAACAATACAGTTGGGGAAAATAAAACATTTAAAATAGCTCTGACCTCCAACAGGAAGACAGAATAAACCCTAGTGCCCTTTCGTGCTGATAGAAAAAAAAAAATGGACTTCCATTTACTTCTCTGATGGTTATTTCTGAGTTTCTTTATTATTCTTTGCAGATTTTAGACGTATGGACAAACGGGCATCCTCCTCACCTAATGCCTTCTCTAGTAGATTCCATAATATCCTTTCCACGTTATCGTTCCAGAGAAACTGTAAGCATCCTCCTCTTTCAGAAGATTAAAATTGCTTCAATTTCTCTTCTTATTTGAAGGATATTAGAATTTTAAAAGCATCGTGTTTTTTTTTTCATGTGTGCCGTGTTCGTCACTAAGCGAGGTAATACATCTACACGGCAGATATATCTCGTGAGGGGTTTTATTGGTAACGTCCAGCATTATTATGTCTAAATGCACACGGTTTTTACGGCACTAAATGTCACATAATCACAGCTTATTAGTGGTCATGATGTCGACGCTCTGTGTTAGTTACTTTGGAGTATTTCAACTCTGGCCAAACTTGTGGACACTTCCCTTCTCATCTGCTGAGAGTGGACGTAGCAATTATGATGTGTGGGAGAATTCTCCACCTGGCAACTGTGGTTGCCATAGTGATGACCGTGTGGGCAAGAAGGACCATGCGTGACTCACTGTTCTCTCTCTACTTAGCTTCACCCTCTCCAACGGGGAAGAACGTGCATCTGGCTGAGGATCACCGCCCAGGGTCCTTTGTTATTTTCTGAGCTGCAAGTTAGTAGGCGAAATCAGGCGGTGTGGACTTGCCTTGTTGAAATCTATCTCTCCACGTCAGAGGACGGGTAGTCCGTTCTGCTACAACACAATCTGCAGTGAAACAAAGAAAACCTGATTTTATTTCATACAAACACGATTCCTGTGGTATGGCCGCTGAGGCATGAGCAATAAATACCATGTTCCCCGTGACAAAATTTAAAAAGGTGTTCACCGTTTGCGTTCGGAGCCCCACTTCAACCACCGCAACGATCGCAAAATCAAAGAAAAAATATTATTGACAAATCTCAAACTACTTTTATTCCCTGGCTGTGAGTGAAATATTTTTTAAAAATCTTATCAATTCAGAGATGCCCAAATCCTCCATCAAAGACTCCTGAGACCTTCGGAATATTACTCATCTTCTCTGTGGTTGTGTTGTTTTGTATGTAAAGGGAAAAAAAAGACTAAGGCTGAAGTAAGGATTAAACAGGAAAGTGTGTTGGAGCACCTGGGTGGCTCAGATGGTTGAGCGTCTGACTTGGGCTCAGGTCACGATCTCACGGTTCACGGGTTCGAGCCCCACGTTGGGCTGTGTGCTGACAGCTCAGAGCCTGCAGACTGTGTTGGGTTCTGTGTCTCCTTCTCTCTCTGTCCCTCCCCTGCCTGTGCTCTGTCTCTGTCTCAAAAATAAATAAGTAAACCTTTTAAAAAATTCTGAAAAAACATGAAAGTATGTTAACGTACTTAAAACTGTGGCGGAGTAATCAGTAATTTGAGTGTTTGCTATCATCAAGTGTGGAGGAGAGCCTCATGTTTCTAGGCTCTTTGGGAGCTGACTCCCCTGGGGGGCCTTGGGCCTCTGTCACATCCTCTCTTTGGAGTCTGAGTGAGATTCGGGCGGAGACCCCTGGACACCCTGTTCCTAGTTTCTCACTTAGATGGAGCCACCCTGTCAAAAATACTGAGTTGAGGGCTTCTCCTTCAATGACGGGAAGAAGTGACACGAGTAGGCACATCTCTTCTGGTGACTGGAACTTTCTTTCTGGGGGACTGTACCAAGGTCTGCCTTGGAGAGTGAATTGACAGGCACTTTGGGTGTTCTGCTGAGCCGTCCTCCTTCCCAAAGTCATCCCAGTTCACACAGAGATCGTTTGGTGTTCTGTCTGTGCCTCCGCTGATTACGTCTCAGGAGAGGCAGAGCTCAGGTGGGAAGGAAACCATTTACTGGGTCTGTTGAAGCATCTGCCCTTGACGGTAAAAGTTTGTGTTTCACCAATCTGTCTTATTGACTCCGTATATATATTTATTGGAACAAGCCACAGACATTCAGAGATATCTCTACAGAATTGGACAAAAGAGTTTTGCTTTGCTTTCTTTCCTGGAGCCATTTTGGAATTTTAGCCATCGGATTTCACTCTTCCTCATGTACTGCCGTTCGGGACTGTTGAGGACTTTCTGAGTCATACTGGTGTCCGTGGTCATTCAACTGGGTTTTAACGACCACGGTGAATTTATCATTACGTTGCAACAAAACCCGGACAAGACAAAGCATCTAGGTTGCCTACCGAAAGGACAGATAGGAAGACATGCCTAGCAAAGTGGGTGAGGCAACGGCCACAGACAGCGGGGGACATTTAGGGAGGCGCGTCCGCAGGGCTGGTGAGGCGGGTCTGAGCCAACAGCCTTCGCAGATCCCACAGAAAGTTGGGCTTACCAAGGGTTGACCACTCTTAAAGAGGAAAATGAAGCCCCTTTATTTCTTTATTTCCTGCTGTTTCTCCCGTTACAGTTGTAGATTGGTGCACAGCCACCACAACTGTTCAGTGTTCTTAACTCCTTTTCAATACCTTTTCCTGCCCCTGTGACTTTAATAGACATCCAGTTTACTAGGCAAGCCCCCTTGCATATGCGTACTGTCTACAAAATGCATTATTTTGATTGCAGATGCATTTTAAATTTTCTTCCTTTTGGTGGCTTCTTTCTTTTATTATTCTCTTTTAAATACATAGCCTGCTACTGAGTAGATCTCTAGTCCAAGGACTTTCAAACGATCTGCTCTCCAGAAGCCGTTACGCTCTTAAAAATGACTGAAGATTCCAAAGAATTCCTTTCTACCGTTGTATAACATCCATATTAGAAACTTAAAAGTGAGAGCCTTGAAAACTATTAACTTATTTGAAATGGCAACAGAACCCATTACACATTAACATATATATTTTATATTTTCATAAAAGATAACTATTTTCTTAAAAAATTACTAAGAAGAGTGAGTGACATTGTTTTTCATTACTGCAAATATATTTTTTAACTTTATTCATTTTGAGAGAGAGAGAGAGAGAGAAAGAGAGGGAGGGGCAGAGAAAGAGGGAGAGAAAATGCCAGGGAGGCTCCTCACTGTCAGTGCAAAGCCCAGCGCGGGGCTGAACCCACGAACCATGAGATCGCGACCTGAGCTGAAACCAAGAGTTGGACACCAACTGACTGAGCCACCAGGCACCCCTCCCCCACTTTTTAAAAAGTGTATTTATTTGTTTTGAGAAGGAGAGAAAGGGAGGCTTTCTGCAAATATCTTTAATGTTGAGCTTAATAAAAGTTGGATTCTCACCTATGTTTCTGCATTCAATTTGTTGTAATATGTTCTTTTCTTTGAAGTATACGAAGAAATTCTGGCCTCACCTACACATGTGTCTGGAAAAGGGAGGAATATTCGAATAGCCTGGTCAGCTCATTATGGATATTTCTCCTTTGGTTTTCTAACAAACCTTGACAAGTAGTACTTTTTTTTTTTATTTTTTTTTAACGTTTATTTATTTTTGAGACAGAACGTTTATTTATTTTTGAGAGAGAGACAGAGCATGAATGGGGGAGGGTCAGAGAGAGAAGGAGACAGAGAATCCGAAACAGGCTCCGGGCTCCGAGCTGTCAGCACAGAGCCCGACGCGGGGCTCGAACCCACGGACCACAGGATCATGACCTGAGCCGAAGCTGGATGCTCAACCGACTGAGCCACCCAGGCGCCCCGACAAGTAGTAGTTTCTTAAAGGTTAGTTGCAACATAGGATCCGAAACCATACCAATCACCTTTTCCTGCTTATTTACACGAAATCCATTAGTCTGTTTTACGCTGTAACTGGATCGTTTGCCCATGTGTGACAGCATAACATCGCACGGTGGTCACTTAAAAACTATCGATTCCCTGACTAACGTAAATCTTCCAAATGTTGACACGTTTAATTCTGTAACATCAAAATCACACCCATTAGGATCTCACCACGCACATTATCAGAAAAGTCAGTAAGTATGGGGAAGCTGTCAAAAATCCCGAAATGCTCATTTTCATTGGAAAGTTCAAATCTAAACATGGGGGACAAATGACGTCGGTTATGTTCTCCGAATTGACAGGTTCACTTTGCTCAATTTGCAGAAAGAGTCTGCCAAAATCCAGGTCTGACAACCGCAGCTTGTCTTTCCTCGCTCGATCTAGCAGAAATGGTGTTTCATGGAAAAGGTGCTGTTTCCATTACTGCACACATGATTTTCTGGAGATTCTTTCCTGCTCCCCCCCTCCCCATCCCAGGCAACACCAAGTTCTAGAGCTGGGTCCCAAGTCATCACACACGATACTAAAGAAACACACCTACAGATTAAGGCTTTTTACTGTTTTCATTCCTCAGCAGAATCAGCACTTATTTCAATGCGTGTGCATGGTAATGTTGAATTTCACGGCCACACATAGGGTTTGGTGCCCTTGTTTGCTTTGTACTAAGACTAGAGCTGCTTTGCCACATTTGGCTTTGGAACCATCATTGCAACGACCGATGCAGTGAAAAAAAAAAAAAAAGCCAATAGCCACTTTCGTGTTATGAAAATGACTTTGGCCTTGTGCATTCTCTGCAAGGGGTGGGGGGGGGAATCCTTGAGGTTCTCAGACCACACTTTGCGAATTGGTGATTTAGCTAATTGTCACCGACTATGAGTCTGGAGTTCTCTCTTGTGCAGCAAGAGAGTGGATGCAGAATTGACTATGAGAGAGGCTAATGTCCGGGAGGAGACAAGAGCCCAGAACAGGGGTTTTGTCTTCGTATTTACTGAGCTCACAAGATCTTACCCACATGGTGAATGTGAAGAAAGCAAGATCTTACACATGTGGTGAACGCGGAGAAAACAATCAGACGGTCGTCATTAACTCGTATGTGTAAGAAGCAAAGGGTCTGGGGGAGGCAAGTGGAGTTTGTGACCGAAGTACGTCAGTGTCAGGTGGAAAGTACTCATGATCCCGTTACAATATCTTGTTAGCTAACCTCGGAAGTTTTTGCCCCGTCGTGGTGGCTTTCTGCCCTAAGCTTTTTTCTAAACCACTTTTGTAAGTAGAACTTATTTCCCCACAGCCAATTACCTCCACCTGCTTAATATTAGGCGTGTTTTGATTACACGGGTAAACCCATCCATGTACATAGCAGTGACATTATAAGACAAAAGCGTTGAGACTTTAGAGAGAAAATCATCATAGTGCTGGGATATAGATTAAAAATTAGATTTTAACACTTAACTTCGATTTTTAAATAAATAAAATAAGTAAATGGAATTTCTGTGAATATACACAAGTCAATCCATATGAGTTAACAATGAAACTCTAGATTAAAAAAAAATTAAAATGGCACAGAATGACTAAAAATAATTACAAGGTCTCAATTTTATTATAACACAGAATAAAGATAAATATGCTAAGAAAAGACTTCCACCCCAATGTATCTACTATTGTATTCTTAATATGGTCAAGGTAAAGGGCTCATAGGAATGTTCTACTGTTGTCCTTTATCTGTATAACATGCTATAAATGTCATGTTTGGTGACATGTATATACATATGTCACCAAATGTAAAGGTATATATATACGTCACCAAACATGACATTCATATACATATGAAATATATATATAATAAATATATACAATATAAAATTCAAAATATATATATAAATAAAATATAAATAAATAATATAAATTAAAAATATATAAATATAAATAAATAAAAATATATAACATAACATAATATATAAACATAAAAATAAAATTTAAAAATATATATGTAGGCTTTACACCCAGTGTGGAGCCCAGCACGGGACTTAAACTCACGACCATGAGATCAAGACCTCAGCTGAGATCAAGAGTCAGACACTTAACCACCTGAGCCACCCAGAAGCCCCACTATAAATTATATTTTTAAAATATTTATGTCATCAGTCTTCCCATTATTGAAAGGTTTTCCATTAAACTGCTAAAGAAAATGTGTGGCTTCTGATGACAACTATAACTTTTATCAACGTCGCACAGGCTGAAATCAGAGAAGTAAGGCTGAGGGTCATTATTTGCTCAGTAGCCTTCCTTATCTGGTGTTAAAATTCCTTGGTCAACTGACCTTGTTTCTCTTTTCTGGAACAATTGTACACGAGAAGGGTTATTTGTTTTTGTTTTTGTTTTTGTTTTTTCTTTTTCTTCCTGGGGTTTTGTCTGATTTGTAGACATTTTCAAAGAAGCAGTTGTAGGTTTTGATAATATCTTCTATCACATGGTCCTTTAACCCATTGCCTTCTTCCTTTTTTCTGTTTTCTTTTCTTATTTTATGGTATTTACAAAAATTTACCAAAACGTGTGTTTTTCCATCTTTTTTGTTGAGTTCTTGGTATAGAACGTTCCTACTCTTCTGGTGTGGAAGCGTTGCAGATGCCTTAGCTCTGCTCAGTGTTCTTGGTCCTTCGTGCTTTATTTCATTGACTGGCTGGCAATTCATAAGGCTATGTATACATTTCTGCCTGCAGGGTACTGAATCACGCGGACTCCGTTGGCACGCACGCAAGCACGTTCGCGGGGATTCGGCGTCAGTGTTTTTTTGTGCCTTATTGAAGAAAGACATACCTGCCTTGAGGTCATGAAGATCATCTCTGTCCTAAAAGCTTCAATTCGTAGCTACTTCTTTCAATGCCCTTAATCCACCTGCAACCAATTTTTTGTGTGCTTTTCTTTAAGGTCTGGGTCACTGCATTTCCCCCTCGATATGGTTGCCCCGGCACCATTTATCGAAGAGGTCCTACTGCCCGCACGTTATCAATATGGAATACTGGTGTATGGGAGGCTCTGTGTCTGTGAAGTTTACTTTGGCTGAGGTCTACATGACCGTCCCTGTGCTAGTATCACACGCCCCAAATTATTCTAACTTTATGATAAATTCCGATAGCTGTTAAGATAAGTCCTCCCAGGGTGTTTTTATTAAACGTATCTTGACTGTTCTTGGCCATTGGTATGTCCACTTATAAATTGTAAAGCTGGTTCATTAAATTCCACACAAAAATCAGGGATTTTCACTCGCGCTTTGGTGGAAAGTGATGTATTTAAAATAATGAGTGGTAATGGGGTACCTGGGTGACTCAAGTCAGTTGAGCATCCAACTCTTGATTTCAGCTCAGGCCATGATCCCAGGGTCATGGGACTGAACCCTGTGTCAGGCTCTGTGCTGAGTGTAGAGCCTGCTTAACATTCTCTCTCTCTCTCTCTCTCTCTCTCTCTCTCTCTCTGCCCTTCTCCTGCTGGTGTATTGGTATTTCAACTATTTCTCACTATGGTTTAGAATTTTCTCCATACAGGTCTTGTCTGTGAATTCTTAGATAAATTCCTGGATAGTTGTCTTTGTGACACTATTATGAAATCTATCTTTTTAAAATACCATTAATTTTTCATTCTTTCTTGATGGCATATAAAAATACAATTGAGTTTGTATCTAGTAACATTAACCTTATAAAGCCTATTTTTTTCCTGTTAATTCCAATGGTATATCTATAGATTACTTTAGATGAACTGCATGTACAATGATGTCATCTGCTAATAATAAATGGTTGTTCCTTCCTCTCCCAATCTTGTACCTTTTAGTTATCCATTTCTGTCTTAACGAACTGGGTGGCATTCAACTATAATGTAATTTAATAATCAAAAGCAGTACATATTTTTCACGTTCTGCATCTCAAAGGAAAGTTTAACCGAATCTCTACTTTTAAATTTAGCTCATCTGTTAAGAATTTTATGTCCTGAATTCCCATGGGGCACCTGGGAGGCTCAGTCGGTTGAGTGTCTGACTCTTGGTTTTGGCCCAGGTCATGATCTCATGGTTTGTGAGTTCGAGCCCCATGTCAAACTCTGTGCTGACAGCATGGAGCTTGCTTGGCATTCTCTCTCTCCGTCTCTCTGTATGTCCCCCACTCAGTCTCTCTCTCTCTCTTAAAAAAAGTTAAAAAAAAAAAAGACTTTTATATCCTGAATCCCAATTATGAGAATTTCACCTTCCGATGTCTTTTGTTGTTAATTTTCTGAGACGTAACACTCAGGAAAATAAGATCAGATACAAACTTTATTTTCGTAGTTTGCTGTTTCAATTTCTCCTGGCGTGGCACCACACGAGCAAAGGCACAGGCGGCTGTGAGACACCCGCTCCTAGGAAGCGGGACGTCCAAACCCCCCCGAACCAGTTATTTCCTACCGCGTTGTTTATTTCACAGAATCAACAAGGGGCAAATCACGTCATCATCTGTAGAACAAAAGTCGTTCTCCGTGGTTCGAGTTTTCAGAACACTCAGCAGCTTTGGGGCCGGAGCTCTCAGCCAAAAAAAGCCACCATCGCAGAATCATCAGTATTTCATCAGTCCAATGAAACATTTTCTTCAGACCGACGCTGTTCGTAAATCGGCCAGGAAATCCTGGTGACTATGGAGTGACTCACAAAGCTCCACCGCTCCCGTCACGATGATGCTTCTGAACGCTGCCTCCGTGTAAGCCCTGCTTGAGGCTTTTGATTTGTGTTCATGGCCTAGGCTTAGAGGAACACTGGGACACTTTCGCTCTGAGCTGTAAATCCCGGCTTAGGGGGAACTCGGCTGCACAATGCGGTCCTGGCAGTCAGCTGAGACAGTGCTTGAAACCTTCCAACTGTTCTCAAGCCTCTGGTGTGAGAGAGCAACGTATAAAGCAACGTTGTGCTTTGATTGAATCACAACCCCGCATTCTTGTTGCTGATCGCTGTCGTGATACATAGACTATTCAAGGAGAGTCCAGTTGAGAGATACTTAGAAGTAAGAGATGTAGTTCTATATTTAATTATTTAAAAAATTTTTTTATTACATTTTATTTATTTTTGAGAGACAGAGACAGGCAGAGCACAAGCGGGGGAGGGGAAGACACACACACACACACAGACACACACACACGATCTGAAGCAGGCTCCAGGCTCTGAGCTGCCAGCAAAGACCCAGAGCCCGACGAGGGGCTCGAACTCACGGACCGTGAGATCACGACCCGAGCTGGAGTCGGACGCTTAACCGACTGAGCCACCCAGGCGCCCCGAGATGGAGTTCTATATTTAAAACAAAATATAAAGCACAGTTATGTTGACCAGGGTCTAACTGGACTTTGGGACTCCTTACGTGCAAAATGCTGAAGGCAAGTGGGCTGATGTGGCATTGTCTTATTTGTCAACGTTTTTCCCCCAGAGTGACTCAGCCGTGAGAAACACACTCTTTAATGCCATCAGGTGATGAACGTTTTGGCAACATTTTCCTGAATATCCAACAAGGTCACCGTGAAGGTGAACAACACTCGTTGGTGCCCAGCAGCATTGCTGAAGGGGGTCGCCTGCTATTTACAAGTCTAGATGTTCCTACTTCTGTTTACCATGGAAACGATGGCTTTTTAACAGGGAACCGGCTCTTGGTTTAAATTTTTTAGCTCAGGGGTCATGTGAAAAGTTAAGGTGGCAGGACACTGTTTTGTGATTTAGCTCCTGGGATTTACGGATTTAGTGGTTTTGTTTCATTTTCGCATTTTTTTTTTAAGTAACAAGTTTTTTCTTTTTTTTTAAAAAAAATTTTTTAAATGTTTATTTAGTTTTGAGAGACAGAGAAACAGAACCTGAGTGGGGGAGGAGCAGAGAGAGAGGGAGACCCAGAATCCGAAGCAGGCTCCAGGCTCTGAGCTGTCAGCACAGAGCCCGACGCGGGGCTCGAACCTACGAACCGTGAGATCATGACCTGAGCCGAAGTCGGATGCTCAACCAACTGAGCCACCCAGGCACCCCAACATTTTCGCATTTGTTAATTCTTTTTTAACGATGACAAAGACCTGACTGTCTGGACACGTGTTTATTCTTTGAAGAGATACTACCCTTATTTGTTTTTTCTTTTTTTTTGGATGTTTTTTCTATTATCCAGGACAACACGAGCTAGATTTAAACTCTTTTTTCTTTCATATAAAAGCCAACGCACCTTTTCTTTGGATATTGTAAGCAAGAAACAGTTCCCTAATACACGCATAGACTTTGAACATGACAGATATATTTAAATGAGTCAGAGCCTCAGGTCAAGATTGCTTTACTTTGGAAAAACCATAGACATTCAAAGCCCTTGATATCAACAGGAGATTCAGCGAGATCACACTGCACAGCAAAAATAAATGTTCCTGGCTGAGCTGACATTTACAGAAGATTTCCCTCATGGTTGCAACAGAAATTGGCTGAGCCCAGTGCCAGAATCCAGAGCTGGTGCCTCGGGCCCTTCCCTGTTTTCTAGCCTTAAATTCTCCTCTTCTAACAACCCGCTTGCTTTTTACCCCTCTGTTACCCAGGTGTCAGTAAGAGAAAAATTAGGAATAAAAAAAGAATAAGAAGAGACGTCTGGGTGGCTCAGTCGGTTAAGCGTCCGTCTTCGGCTGAGGTCACGATCGCTCGGTTCGTGGGTTCGAGCCCCGCGTCGGGCTCTGTGCTGACAGTTCGGAGCCTGGAGCCTGTTTCGGTTTCTGTGTCTCCCTCTTTCTCTGCCGCCTGATGAATAAACATTTCTTCTTACTGTGCTTCTTACTGCCGACTAAAAAACACTTAGCAGATAGTGTTTTTAAAAATGAGCTTACAGGGGCGCCTGGGTGGCGCAGTCTGTTAAGCGTCCGACTTCAGCCAGGTCACGATCTCGCGGTCCGTGAGTTCAAGCCCCGCATCGGGCTCTGGGCTGATGGCTCAGAGCTTGGAGCCTGTTTCCGATTCTGTGTCTCCCTCTCTCTCTGCCCCTCCCCCGTTCATGCTCTGTCTCTCTCTGTCCCAAAAATAAATAAACGTTGAAAAAAAATTAAAAAAAAAAATGAGCTTACATACTAAAGTATCTCCTTACCCATCAAAAGTAATCACCTTGATCTGAGCTCATGCAAGTGACCTCTCCGCTTTAGACAGGGGGGGTCCTGTGACTGTCCGTCCCTGATGGGCTTGTCTCTATCCAGCTTTATTGGTGCAACACAGATCAGTAGATATGAACCAGACCCATTCTGGATTCCTCTCTGAGTTCTCTCTCCATCATCCGCTTGACTTGGCAATTCCTGTTCTTGTTTGCTCGTCTCCTGGCTTCACTGTCCCCTGGCGCCCATGACTTTGGTGGGTCTGCCTTTCACTGCGCACGTGTGATGTGCACGCGCTCACTCGGACAGCAACGCCTCGAGAAGCACGCCTTGCGCTTCTTTTCTAGCAAAAAGCCAGATACGTAATTTATGATCAAAATCGTGGAGTCATCGTTCGAGGCTAATTTTTTCAATGGCTTCTCTTGTAGATCATAAGGACGTACTTCAGACGTATTTTTAAATGCGTTGGCTTTAGGCTGCCCGTGTTTTATTGCATAGAATCTTTTGTGGTAGGTACCTGTCTATGCCCTAGGCACTGCGCATTATTTCTTTTGTTTGTGCAGCCAGCTGTCATGAACGTCACGGTCTAGATCACAGTTTAGTGTGCAACTTACGTTTTTGGATAAAAATAAACAGGGCAAAGATTCGTCGTGGGGACCTTCAAGTAACAAGGCAGACTCACCCAGCTCCTCGGTCTGCTCCGTCTTCTGCTGAGAGGAGCAAGACACATTCGTGAGGAACAAGGCACTAGTGACTGAGAGCCCGATTCCTGAAGGTAACTTGACAGACTCTTCATGTTTTAATTCTTGTCTGCTTCATTTGCCAACAGGACAAACAGCTATCACACGCTCGACACCAGAAAGATGTCAACACATTTAGAAAGCCGGTATCTGTCACTTGATTCAACGCGAGAGCTGTGTTCACGGTTCCGGGAGCAATTAGAATCTTATTTCAACATCCCGAAGCCTCTGGTTTCTCAGTAAAACCTTCAGGACCGCTGACAAGGAGGCAGGCCTTTGCCTCTAGAAATTCTTACCCTCCCTAGATTAAATTCCTATGGATTCTGGAGCCAGCCAGAAGTCACATGAATGTCAAAGCTGCACTGACTACTAATTCATGGACTTCTACTTCAATAACTAGAGCCCGGTCCTGGACAGATGTCAGAAACTCCTTCTTCTGTTTCACGAGGTCCCATACAGCTTCCTGGCTTCACGTATAGGCAGGCAATGAAAATCATGGCTTATAAGCAACTTGAATACACGTAGCTTTTAAAACATTGTCACATAGGATGAGACAGGGAGACGGAAATCTTGCCCACATCCAAGAGGATATAAAAGCATAGGTTCAGCGTTGCTCCTTTCTATTCTATTTTAACACTCACGCTCCAAATATGCCTTCTTGTGAGTCACAGACATGAAGGCCAGAATCTGGAAGTCCATATTGTACTCCACGCAGATTGCACGCAACGGGCGTTTTCCGTCACCCTTTATAAATTGAAATCACAAACACGAACAGGACTCTAATAAGAATAATAAGTAGCATTTACTGAGCACAAAGTCCATACCAGGCACTGTGCGTATGTTCAGAGCGAGCTCACAAGATGAGTGCACTTTTCACTCCGCAGATTTGTTTAGGAGAAAATCACTTGTTCCGTGGGGTTGGGAAACGCCTCCAAGTCACAAAGCTGGACGTAGCTGAGATGCAAAGAGTGTGCTCTCGCCTCCCGACTCAGGCCGTACGTCTTTGGTTTGTCCCTCCAGACCCTTCTTCATCCTTCTCTATTGTTCCCCAAGCCCAATACTCAAACTCAACTTGAGTTTGGCCAACGGAGCTCGGTCAAAGACAAGGGGAGAGGAAGAAGTCAGCTTGGGGTACTGACTTCCTCCCCTCAGGGACACTGAGTCAATGAGCATCTTGAGGAGCGTAACACCTGCCAGGCCAGGCCATTCTCCCGCAAGGCTCTCTCTCTCTGTGGGTGCACTGTTAGCTCACCCTTTCAGGCTTGGCTGTAGCAAAAGCACCTGGCATTTGATAGCTCTGGGGGACAGCTCTGTCCCACCCCATTTGAGTGCCGTTTCCTACCAGCCAATAGATCCACAGAGTCTCTCAGAATTGTTTTAACAGCATTTAGAGGAAGGTGCAGAGATTTTCCATACATAACTAATGTCCCCGTCATCGACACACTGAACAGAATGGTGCAATAGTTTTTTAACCAATGGATGAACCTGCGTTGACATACCATCATCACCCCAAGTGTTAGCTTGCATTAGGATTCACTCTTGGGGTTGCACATGCTATGGGTTTGGGTCTATCCTTCCAGTGTCTTCTCACCATTCTAGAAACTCTCCATGCTTTGCCTATTCTCCTCTCCCACCTTCACAATGACTTCTTTTTATTGTCTCTGTATTTTTGCCATTTGCAGAAGGCGACATCATTGGAATCGAATAGGAAGATTAGCTTCTCTCACTTAGCATCATGCACTTAAGTTTTCTCCTTGTCTTCTAATAGCTTGGTGGCACATCAATCATATTTTAGTGCTAAATAATGCTCCATTGCCCGAAGGTACTGCAAGCTGTTTACCTATCCACTGACCGAAGGGCATCTCGTTTGTTTCCAATTTTTGGCAGTTGTGAATGAAACTGTCGGAAACCCCTTGGGTTTGTGCGGACCTATGGTTTCAACTCCTTTGGGCAAATACCAAGGAGTGTGATGGGTGGGTCTTATGGCAAGGGTATGTTTACTTTTGCCAGAAACCACCAAACTGTCTTCCGGAGTAGCTGGAACCACAGCAACGCGTGAGACTTCTTGCCCCATTTCCTCGCCACCATTGGGTGTTGTCGGTGTTCTGGATGTTGGCCGTTCTGATAGGTATATAGTGGTATCTCAGTGCTATTTTAACCTGTAGTCCCTGATGACATAAGACGTGGAACATCTTTTCAAATGCTTTGCTGTCCTATCTTCTTTGGTGAGGTGTCTGTTAAGGTCTTTGGCCCATTACAAAATTGGGTTGTCTATTTTCTTTTTGCTGAGTGTTAAGGGTTCTTTATATATTATGGATGACAGTCCTTTGTTAGACGTCTTTTGTAAATATTTATCCCCACATTTTAGAGACGTTATCTGAGTATTTTTAAAGGCTGAAACACAGAGCAGAGCAAATGAGAATTGAGTTCTCTGGAGTAGTTTAGATGACTCAATCCATTATAGCCCGTTATTACTAAAAGCAAACAAGTTCATTTGGGGAAATGCGTTTTTTACTGATCTCCTGATACCTTCCCCCAAGCTGTTGACAATGTTAAACGGACGTTTAAAACTCACATCTATATCACTAACAGAATTAGAAACCCGATAGCATATTCGACTAATGACTGTGGTCGAGACAGTGTTTTAAGCCAGCTGCCCAGTGAATGCTATCGCAATGGGAAGGCAACGTAGGGGTGTGGGTGGTGGCGCTAGAAAGCCATGCATTAAAAAAATGGCGGGGGACAAAGAACATCTGCTTTCAGTCAAGAACGCATGAATGTTAAAACTAGACCAAATATGTGAGGCAATGCTTTCCAAGCACGCGCCACCTCACATGGGAGACACGATAATGGTACCTAGAGAATGTGCAAGTTGTGCCTGGAAGAAATGCAGGGCAAGCTATGCTGTAATCTCCATTTCCTGGTCTGCTTCACAGAACCGTAGTGACTTGAGATTCACCTCTGGTTAAGAGTAATCCAACATTTATCATACACTGCACGAGTTACAGTTGAAAACGTAGAACGGCTCGGATGTTTTAAAAACCTACTTCTCACTCAGTTTCCAAATCGGTGCTCTTGACCGGTGGGCAGGTCCCCTCGAGGAGGTCCCTGAGGGACCCGGGCCCCATCAATGGCACTGCCATTTGCACGGAGGGGTCCTCAAGGCCACACTCCACACTGCCTCCGCTCCAGCCAGCTGGAAGGGAAGACAGCTTGGAGAATCATGTCTGGCAAGCGTTAGGGCGCTGGACCGGGAAAGGACACACCTCACTTCCACTCACATTCCATCTCCTGGGACGCAGCCCCATGGCCACATCTAATTCCCAAGGAGGAAGGAAAATGCAATGTAGCTGTGTGCTCGGTGAGAAACCAGTCTTCCGAACACCCAGGCCGTCCCTTCGTGTACGAAGAACTCATGTGCAAGTAGAGATTTCTGTTTATTTTCCACTTGTTTTGTTCTCCCTTTGTCAGCTTCCGTCAAGGAAAACGTGCAAATTCTACTCTATAGAACCTGAATACCAAATAGTTACCATTTATTCTTAAATATGCTAAAAGTCATTTGGTAGGCATAGGCGCGAAACCATTATGTTTGATTATATTTGCTGAGAACAAGTCCCCAGAAGAAGAGACTCCCCATGCGGGGGAGGGGAGGGCTTCAGAAAAATGACTGCAATGCCCATTAACCCACGGGAACCCTAGGTAAGCATTGTCTGGAGATGACATAAATAACGTTTCCACGTCTTCGGGGCCGATTTTTCTTTCCCCCAGAAATCGTTGCGCATGTTAGTTACTGTCTTCCCGAATTTATCGTAGATTTTTGTCACCCTGCACTCTTTCAGTCACTTTTTTCTTCTAGAATGAAGTCCTTATATCATAATGCTTGGGAATCACATTATTCTGGGTGATTACCAGCTGTCATCATGACTGAGGCCAAAACGACAGACTGTGTCAAGACGTGAGTTAATTCAGATTTGTAAAAGAGTCGATCAAATTATTTCTCAGCGTTGAGATCTCACAAGTTCTCAAATTCTCAAAGCACATTTGTTTTTCCTCCACTATTTTTTCGTTCTAAAAGAATGAGAAGGCATAGGAGCATACTTCCTGTTAGGAGACGTCCAATTATCTGAGCAGGAGCCATCAAGAGCACCGGATATTTGACCCCAGCACGGATTTAGCCTCCTGCCGGGGTCTCTTCAAGGAATACCCCCCTGTGTCTGTGCCTTACCACTCTTGTTGGTACCTTCGTATGTTTTGGAGACGGATAATACCGCGTGGTACACCCAGCTTCCCTGGAGCCTCCCCCACTGACCTTCACACCGACAAAATCGTCTTAGTATCTGATGCTCATGATTCCCCCCTGCTATTTACATGGCACGACCTCCACCGACCCGCGGGTCTTCGCGATGTGTGTGTGACAGTATATCCTTCGTGTTATTAGCCCGGGTTATAAAAATATAACTTCATCGAAGTCACAGTCATGTCTGCAGCAGGACCAGACGTCATTGCCTCTCTGGGGGCGAGTAGTGGGCAAAGCCAGAGGTCCAGAAAGCTCCGGGGGTCCTCGGCCCCCCATCTGGCTTCTAGGTTTCTGTAAGGCTGAGAAATCAGAACCTGGCGGTGAAGAGAGTAGACGTGGAAGAGATTCCTTAAATGTAGGACTTCTGAAAAATGTCCTTTTGAGTTTCTCCCTGAAGCAGATGAAGACAAGATCTCTCTGTCCTGTCCATAAATACGGCGTTAGCATTTTTGAATCTTTGTCAGTAAATGAACCAGTCCACGAAGGTAGATCACAGTGCAGTGAAGAGAAATCAGAAGAAACGTTCCAAGGCCCTGCCTGCTGGGCCCGGCCCTGCTTCTGTCTAGAAGCACAGACTCCCCTCGCAGCACCCCTACGATGCTCAGACCAGGTGTCAGCTTTCAAACACCAGAGAACAACGTCAGTATCAAATGAACTACCAGCTTGCCTCTGTGACTTACGTCATCATCGCGCAGTGACCTCAAGCCCTCCTTCGGAACACAGCCCAAGCAGAAATTCCCCAACAACTCCCATCTAACATTAGACAGTATAATCAGGTTTAAAGCCACTTTAATTTTTTTTTTTTAATTTTTAAAAATTTATTTAGTTTTGACAGAGAGAGACACACACAGAGCATGAGTAGGGGAGGGGCAGACAGAGTGAGAGAGAAGGAGACACAGAATCCGAAGCAGGCTCCAGGAGCCGAGCTGTCGGCACAGAGCCCGACGCGGGGCTCGAACCCATGAACCGTGAGATCATGACCTGAGCCGGGTTTAACCGACTGAGGCACCCAGTGCCCCTAAGATACTTTTACAATATGGTTCAGAGTACAGTGTATTCTAAAACTCACAAACATGTCTCATCATGAACAGGAACTTCCTTAAAGGGCTGCAGCACCATAAAAGCCTTCCAAGTCGAGCCCACGGGCAGCGGTGGCTGTGGGTACCATGGAGTCGTCCGCCTGACTCTACGTGAATGGCTCCAACGTGAACCCCATCCTGTTGCCTGAGTGGGAGCGAGATGTGCAAAATCATCCAGGACAAGTCTCAATAACTACAAGCTAAGAGGCAACATCTTCACGAAATAACCCCTTCAGGGGCATTACAGATACTTTTCCGAGTTCTGGATTCCCTTTTGTGTCTCCAAATAGATTCTGGGGGAGAAAAAAAAAAGCCAAAAAAACAAAAACAGGCCACCATCACGGTTGTCACTGTTAATTAGCGTCTCCTGAGTGCTGCTTCCTGCCTGGGGAGCTCGCCAGTTGCTGCCAGACCCGACAGGGACTTGCAGAAAAGCCTCTTTTGCCCAGCGTGGCTCTCGCGTTCGTGCTCTTTGATGGAGCCCTGGAGAAGGGCTCATCAGCGTCCCTCTGTAGGATTCCAGGGCAATTTCGTATGCGGCGAGCACTTCACCTAAGCTAATCCCGGAGTGATGGAACGAACCCCAGCTGGACATAACATTTTACAAAAACAACAAGGCAAAACAGAACAAAACCCAAGCGTGAGGTGAGCTATCAGACAGCTTATAAAGTACAAGCCGTGACCACGCTTCTGCCGGGCTATGTTTATAAATCTGTCCTGACTCAATGCCACTCGACACGTTCCTTATGACTGTGTCTGGTCCCTTTCTCAAATATTGTGTCGCGGCTCACCGGGAAAGGGCTTTCGGCCGAAACCGGCATGCAAGTCTTCTCGGACCCTGCAGAGCGTTTTTAAAATTTATGGCTATGATTATGGAAATTTTTTCCGCGGGTGTCTGTGGACTCAGTCCCATGCGGATGTGCCACTTGGAGCTGTATTTTTTTCCGAGCGGTATTTGAAGGGCATCTACTGACTTTGTTCTCTCGATTCCGTTTTTCCCTCTCCCGGTCAATGGGATTCACCCCGGAGGTGGGTGTGGGGTGCGCGAGGCCAGCTGTGACCTTCCCGGGACCTGTCCAGCTGCACCGGGGAGCCCCGAGGCCCCATTCTCTCGAGTTGCAAGCCCGAGATGATGGAGCAGGTGGCCGTGGGCGGCCACAGTCCTTCCTGAAGATGACGTCAGCCTGGAGCCAGTAGGCTTGGAAGAGACAGGAGACTTGGTCTTTACGGTCGTGGGCATGCAGGAATCTTCCTTGCTGAAGGTGATGTGGGGTGATGACGCCCCCTTCTGGTTAAGAGCATTGGCACCGGGCATCTTCCTGCCAGCTGCCCGCATCAGCTTGGAAAGCCAATGCCTGTCCGGGACGCAAGGCTCTTCCCAGGTCTTTGTGACGTTCAGTCCTGGTTTCCCCCCTTCCTACCCGATCCGTGATCAGCAAACACAGACCGTTGCTCCCAGAAATCGAGTCCTTGCCGCGTGCTGGGCCCTGGGCCACGCCGGCCACCTGCATCATCACACTGAGTTCTCAGGACCATCCCGCGAGGAAGGTGTCCTCCTACCCCCCTTTTCAGAGGTGCAGGCAAGCTGCGTTCCCAGGAGGTGCCCGGGTTCCAACCCAGGGGGCCAGGTGCCACAGCCCGCATTCGTCACTCCCCCGCCCCTAACCCACTCGAGTCTGGAAACTTCATCCCTGGGCGGGTACAGCACAGAGGTCATGAGCAACTCCTCACTAGTCTTTCCTGGACGTGCCCTCTGATTCGGTCGAGACCAAGCCATTGTCAACCTCGGCGGTAGCTGATTTGTTTCCACAGCTTTCTTGTTCATGAAATATGATTTGCAACCTCTTCCTATGTTAAACCTGGAAAACAAATAAAATTCTGCCTGTGGAATCTCAGAGCAACTACAGATTTTTTTTTTTTTTTTTTTTTTTGTAGAAGACTACTGAATATTGCTTTCTGGCAGAATGAAGGGCTGATCATTTCCCGAATGCTCAGTATCACCAGGAATTGACGTAAAGAAGCGATTTCCCCAGTGCCCTTGGAACATCAAAAATGCTGGGGCGTCTAGTAGTTCATTTGGTGACTTCACCTCAGGTCATGATCTCTCAGTTCGTGAGTTCGAGCCCCGTGCCGGGCTCTGTGCTGACAGCTCGGAGCCTGGAGCCTGCCTCGGATTCTGGGTCTCCCTCTCTCTCTCTGCCCCTCCCTCACTGTGTGCTCTCTCTCTCTCTCTCTCTCTCTCTCAAAAGAATAAAAAATAAAAACATTTATCACTGGCCATCTGCCCAGTGATAGTCACGGCATAATTTTCACTTTCTCTACCTTCCTGATATAGAGGAACAAGAAGCTTTGTCAATGGTAGTTATGCCCCCAAAGACTGGAATTCTTTCCTTTTAATCTCTGGGCTCTTGGTTTTGAGACCAAAAGTCAGAAATTAGTTTTGCCAAGTGGTTGGTCCCGACTCTGCCTCTGCTTCTCCTTAGCTGTGCAGCCTTAGCAAAATCCTTCCGCCTCTCTGAGCTTGTGTTTCTTCAGCCATAAAAGGGAGACAAAAAGGCTTCACGCTGTGTGGTTGAAAGGAATCAAAGGGTGATGGGCACACAGAATAACCAGCGCCGGCGTGTTAGCGATGGAGAGACGCCGCTGTCCTCATTCTTGTCACGAGCTCGTGGGTTTATGCCTGGAGACCCTCACCCCCCGGGCCCCAGTGCCCTCTGCCCACTCCAACCGTTTTTCACTGATCACTGCTGTGTGTGAGGCAGGGGAGAGCCTGGCAGTGACAGATGGTTTGCTTTGCCCTCTGAGCTGTCAGGGAGACAGTGAGATGGAAAGGGACACACAGAGGGTGGGGGTGTGCTGCTCAGAGCCTGCAAACTAGTTCCGAGAAGGACAGAGGTGTGCCCCTGGACTGTGTGGGGACGGTGCTCCCCTGCTCCTGGGGTGTGAGGGGCTCCCCTGCTCCTGGGGGGGGCTCCCCTGCTCCCAGAGGGGCTCCCCTGTCCCGAGGCAGGGCTCTCCTGCTCCTGGTGGGGCTCCCCCGCTCCTGGGGGGCTCACCTGCTCTCAGAGGGGCTCCCCTGTCCCAAGGTGGGGCTCCCTTGCTCTTGGTGGGGCTCCCTGCTCCCAGAGGGGCTCCCCTGTTCCGAGGTGGGGCTCCCCTGCTCCTGGGGGGCTCCGCTGCTCCTGGGGGGGGCCTCTCTGCTCCTAGAGGGGCTCCCCTGTCCCGAGGCAGGGCTCCCCTGTTCCCAGAGGGGCTCCCCTGTTCCAAGGTGGGGCTCCCCTACTCCTGGGGGGGCTCCCCTGCTCCCAGAGGGGCTCCCCTGTCCCGAGGTGGGGCTCCCCTGTCCCAAGGTGGGGCTCCCCTGCTCCTGATGGGGCTCCCCTGCTCCTGGGGGCGTTCCCTGCTCCTGGTGAGGCTCCCCTGCTCCCAGAGGGGCTCCCCTGTCCCAAGGTGGGGCTCCCCTGCTCCCGGGGGGGCTCCCCTGCTCCCAGAGGGGCTCCCCTATTCTGAGGTGGGGCTCCCCTACTCCTGGTGGGGCTCCCCTGCTCCTGGGGGGCTCCCCTGCTCTCAGAGGGGCTCCCCTGTCCCGAGGCAGGGCTCTCCTGCTCCTGGTGGGGCTCCCCTGCTCCCAGAGGGGCTCCCCTGTTCCAAGGTGGGGCTCCCCTACTCCTGGTGGGGCTCCCCTGCTCCCAGAGGGGCTCCCCTGTCCCGAGGTGGGGCTCCCCTGTCCCAAGGTGGGGCTCCCCTGCTCCTGGTGGGGCTCCCCTGCTCCTGGGAACGTTCCCTGCTCCTGATGAGGCTCCCCTGCTCCCAGAGGGGCTCCCCTGTCCCAAGGTGGGGCTCCCTTGCTCCTGGGGGGCTCCCCTGCTCCTGGGGGTCTCTCCTGCTCCAGATGGGGCTCCCCTGCTCCCAGAGGGGCAGAATGGACCGTACGCAGAGCTGTCAAAATAGTGTGGATATTGGGTCAGCTGAGACGTTTCCACTGCCAACTCCCTCTATAACGTCAACTTACTGTTTTCAGGTCCTATTACTTGGGACTCAGAAGCCACGCCACATCAGGAGAATCGGTGGGCAGGTCGTGGCTGCAGGAGTTGAGCCAGGAGAGAGCCACAGGGTCTCTGAGAGAATGAGGAGACCACGCGAAGGACTTAAGCAAAAGAATCCGAAGATCTGAGAGAAGTAGCTGTAGTTTTCAGAAAACGATATAATCAAAACCGGCCCAAGCAGTGAAATATCTAGAGATGGACTGTAAAGGCGATCCAGGAACTCTCCAGAAAATGCACCTGATCACACTTAAAGAGTGAGGGTCGTGGCTTCCAGAGGAAAGAACTGTTTTCTGATCAACCCAGTTGACTGAGTTTGCCAAATGACAACAATAAATCTGTCCCGCATGGGAGAGCAGTGAAATCTCACCTGAGCTTGTCAGAAAGAGAGAAACACGTGAAGACAATGGTGACATTTTTGAAGGGTGCCCTCAACCTGGAAATTCTCCCCAAAGTGATGAGTTTAATGTAATTCTAATAAAAATTCCAAGAATATTTTTATGGAAACTGACAAGCTCATTTTAAAGTTCACATGAAGGAGAAAATACAGGAGATCAGCTAAATAAATGACAGGAAAAAAAATGAGGGGTCCCTGCTCAGCAGATGACATAACCCATCATGAAATATATAAAGAAATAACAGTGCACGGGCACCTGGGTGGCTCAGTCGCTTAAGCGTCTGACTCTTGATTTCAGCTCAGGTCGTGATCTTGTGGTTTGTGAGTTCGAGCCCCACGTAGGGCTCTGTGCTGACAGCGTGGAGCCTGCTTGGGATTCTCTCTCTCCCTCTCTCTGTCTTCCCCTCCTCCACTCATGCTCTATCTCTCAAAAAATAAATACATGCTTTTAGTTATTCTTAATGGAGAGTGTGATACTGGGGGACAGTGGAGACACACCCTCATGCACTTTTAAGGTTTTGAATTTTTCATAACTTTAAACTTAACTTTAAACCAAGTAAAAATAATTTTATTTAAGTAAAAAAAAAAAAAAATAGTTTCTTTGGGAATAGCAGAGGAAGTGCTACCCGGGACACCCAAGCTG
This sequence comes from Puma concolor, assembly GCF_028749965.1. NCBI lineage: Eukaryota > Metazoa > Chordata > Mammalia > Carnivora > Felidae > Puma > Puma concolor. The sequence goes on along the minus strand of NC_141679.1, from coordinate 3,850,470 downwards.
CGGTGAACCCTGGGCAAGTCGGCAGAGACAAAGGGAAGGTCAGCTTTTACTAGGATTTAGGAGGAAGCTGGGGAGGGCTGGTGTGAACAACAGTTCTTTGGCGAAGAGCAGAGGTGCGGGTTGTGGTGGTTTCTCATTGGCTCTGAGCGGTGGTGGGCACTGGGGCAGGGAGGGAGCATCATTCTCAGAAGCAAGACATAAATTTCCTATGTGAAAAACGTCCTCTCTTGTGGAAAGAATTCTCCGCTTCCTTCTTCCCTTTTTTGTACAGGTGCAGCCCGAGGCACCTGCGTGAGAGCGCCCCCTGCAGGGCTTACCGACTCCATTTCGAATGAGAGTGCCTTTATTTTCCCGATACCAAGATTTCTTGGTTAATGAACTTGGTTCATTTGTTGTTAATGAACTATGTAATTTTAAATGCTTTTTTAAAAAAGATTTCGGAGCTTTCGTGTGTTTTCTGTTTTATTCATTGGGTTTGCTATTACATTTGCTTCGTACTATGGAGGAAGGGAGTGTAAGTGCAAAGACTTTCCCCTGGATTGGAACTGTGTTCGAATCCCGTCCGCCTCATTTTGCAGCGTGGTGGAGTCCTGGGCGATTTTATCTCTTGCTGGCTCATCTTCCTCATCTGTAAAATGGGACTAATAATACTTTATGTGGCAGTCGAGAAGGCTAAATGAGATCCGATATGCCACGCGCTTAGACCAGATCAGTAACGAAGCCCCTGGAGTTGTTGGAATGATCCATGCAAGGACCAGAAGGACCGGTGTGGCTGGAAGGTAGCGGAGTTTGCAGGGGAATGCCCAAAGAAATATTTCAAGCTGTAAATTGATTCCTACAGGCGGTGAGAAGCACTGAAGTATTTCTACGCAATGGAAACCCTGATGGAGGGAATCAAAAGATTCCCTTGGCAGATTAAAGTTCTGCATTATAATTGATGACATTTCATAGTTCAGTTCTGTGTTTCATAATTAAATCCATTGCGTGCCATCTGCCAAACGCCTTAGTGAATGGGTGATGGGGCACCGACATGGAAAAGAATCTACATTTTTGAAAGGCTGCTAAGTATTACCGTGATAATCTTTGCTCCCAGGGACCGCCTCTTGTGACTCACTCAGTTACTTCAGAAGAGCTGAGTTTTGCAGCCCCCCTGAGTGCTGTCAGTGGCCCCTGGTCATAAGCAGGGACACCACATTTATGTGCCGGGTCAGCTCCAGGTCGGCTACCGGGAAAGAAACGAGCAGGCTGCAAATGTCCCAGGAATTCACGTTGCAGATACTTAGTCTGTAAATTGTATCTTCTCCTTGTGCTTTGTTACTCTACCTTTGGTTTGTTACTCTTACGATCAGTTGATCATCTGAAGGAGCATCTTATTCAAATATGCCAGATACACCTGCATAAATATTTAGATACGCAAGCACAGACATAGGTTTCTGAACAGATATTATAATAGGTTGTAATGAAATCGCTTTGCATTTCCAAAAGGGTTGTAAAAAATTATATGTTCAGGGCGCCTGGGTGGCGCAGTCGGTTAAGCGGCCGACTTCAGCCAGGTCACGATCTCGCGGTCCGTGAGTTCGAGCCCCGCGTCGGGCTCTGGGCTGATGGCTCAGAGCCTGGAGCCTGTTTCTGATTCTGTGTCTCCCTCTCTCTCTGACCCTCCCCCGTTCATGCTCTGTCTCTCTCTGTCCCAAAAAAATAAATAAACGTTAAAAAAAAAAAAAAATTATATGTTCAGGGTTTGGACAGTAAATGGTTTTAAATTCTCTGTATGGTTGGACCGTGGCAACGTTACCAACCCGTCTCATTTTCATTTGCTCTAAATAAACACGTGTAAGTCCTAAGACATGGAAGGTAGGATATAAGGCTGTTTGCTCGAAGTGACTTTTGTTCCCTCCGCCTGTGACATTTTAATCTTTCCAAAACGTCTGTGGGATAGGCACAGGAAAACAACTCCCTTTTATAATCCTAGGGAGAGAGAAAAATGTCCTGAACAAAATCTTGATGTCATGGGTATTTGCCCACAGAATGTAAACACAGAGATATTAAAGTTACTATTGAACAAAGAGAACAGATGCAGGGAGGTATGAGTGCTTTGCTCATAGTTTTGACACTAAGATACGAGAAAGGCAGACTCTCTGTCTCTCTCTGTGTCTCTCTGTTTCTCTCTCTCTCTCTCTCTCTCTCTATATATATATATATATATATACATATATATCAGAGAGTTTTCTATTAAATGCTCAAAAATACACTTACCAGTTGTAAGAGAAGGGAATAGATTGTAAGGCCTATAATTCATGCATTTATGTTAGATGGCACAAATATTTAGTCTTGAATCAGTATTAGAAATATCCTTTTTAAGATTCAAAGCTCTGCTCTTGTGAAACACATCATGGCTTTATGGGTGCCATCTTTACAGAGATTTCTGGTTACATAGAGGCCTGGGAAAAGAGATTGCTTTTGCCCAGGCGAGAACGCAGACACAGCCTTAGTTTAAATGTTGAAATCAAATGATACGCAAAGCAGTCTACTGAGTTCAGTTGTTGGACCTTTGCCTCCGTTGAAGTATGACTGTGTCATGTGCCGTGAACATTATTGACCAGTGGTAGATTAAGTGATTAAAATTTTTTTTAATGTTTATTTTATTTTTGAGAGAGAGAGAGAGACAGAGCACGAGCGGGGGAGAGGCAGAGAGAGAGGGAGACAGAATCTGAAGCAGGCTCCAGGATCCCAGCTGTCAGCACAGAGCCCGACGTGGGGCTCGAACCCACGAACCATGAGATCGTGACCTGAGCCGAAGACGGATGCTTAACTGACTGAGCCCCCCAGGCGCCCCTAGATTAAGTGATTTTTTAAAGTGTTCATTATAATTTCTGAGCTTTTTATATTGTTAATCATATTATTAATGCACCTTATTCAGAGACATTTCTTTTTTTTTTTTTTTAATTTTTTTTTCAACGGTTTTTATTTATTTTTGGGACAGAGAGAGACAGAGCATGAACGGGGAAGGGGCAGAGAGAGAGGGAGACACAGCATCGGAAACAGGCTCCAGGCTCCGAGCCATCAGCCCAGAGCCCGACGCGGGGCTCGAACTCACGGACCGCGAGATCGTGACCTGGCTGAAGTCGGACGCTTAACCGACTGCGCCACCCAGGCGCCCCGAGACATTTCAATATCTAATGGAATATTTGTTAGTTTATATGGAATGTGTAGAATTTCAAATGGCACATGGCCACCCCAGTAGTCCTTACCGCTCCCCCATTTCTGCCACTAACCCGCCGAGAGGAGCCGCTTCAAACACCATGGAGGGGTTTGCCTGTTTTTAGACGTTATATCACCTGGTTTTTAAAGCCTCTGCTTTGGGAAAGGGGCCGAGTGCTGGAAGGAGGGGCCGTGCTGTGGCTCTGGACTCAAGTCCAGGGTCAGATGGGGGCCCACGGGCATGTTGTCACAGTACGTACGTGCCTGTCCCCATCCCCTTAGGAACCTGGAGAGTCCTCAGGGCCGCTAACTGCGTTAGTGAGGAAGGTGTCCTGGCCCACCTCCCGGCAGCGGTAAGGTAAGCGAGGGGACTCTGGGGGCCCTGTGCTTTGTCCTGAGACAAGAGCGGAGACTGAGAGCAGAGGAGCAGACCGCGCGGGACGTTCTGCCCGTCGCCCTCAGCACATCCACTCGCCCTGTCTCCATCCTGCTCTGTGTCCCGGAGCCCACGGTACAAACCCCGTCAACAGGGTCCCTGTCCTCTGCTTCCCGAGTGTGTTCGCCTGGTGGGAAGGGCTGACGGGAGGCGGGGTGGGGGAGGAGAGGGAGAGCGGGGAACTGACTCCCCCGGAAACTTCTCTGAAGAGCTGCGGTTAAAAGAAAAAGGATTCTGCCCTTTGTGGAGACGGGAAGGGAGACTTTTTATCCGGGACCATCGAGGTGGGTGCCGGGAGCCCTGTGATGCGAGCGGCAGGGAGAGACCCGACTCAACCGCAAGTGCATCACGAAGGAGCAGGCTGGGGGTCCGGGGAAGGGGGATGACTCAAGAGCGGGCACCGAGGGTGGGGCATCCGACCCGTCTACAGCCCGGCCAAGCACAGGGTCTTGGTCAGTGACCCCTGGGGGGTCTCTCGTCCAGCCACTTACTGCTCTCTGCCCTGTGTTTCGGGGGGGCTCCCCTCTACTGCACAGCCCTTGACTTTGTCTCCACTTTGTAATTAGGACCCCATAAGTTCTCCGCGGTCAGTGACCCATCTGGTTCTGTTCCCTGCTCTACAGAGCCCCACCTCCGCCAGGCTGACGCTTCCCTTGCTTGAATATGCATCGTACTCTGTATTTCTTCTGACCTGCAACCGTGTCCCCGTCCCTTGCCCCATCACCTTCTTTTCACCACCCAGACCTCCTCGAAATTAGTTTTCTAACCAGGCTTGGCCCCCAATATCACATTTTATCGTCTCCTTAGCTCTGGCCACAGTCTGAAATTATATTGTTTAGGTTATTCGTTCACTGTATCATTTAGGGTTCCGCTGTAGACAACAAACAAAGCTCGTTTGACCATTTCGAAGCAAAATTTTTTTTTTTCTTTTTTCTGGCTCTGTGTGCTTTGGTTTACAGGATCTCAGGTTTAGGAACCAGAGGTGTGGCTGGTCCACAGCCAGAAGAAAGCCACCTGCTCAGCCACAACGTGATGCTACTGGAGTGACGAGGCATAAGGAATTCTGAGGAGAACCACTCCAAAATCCAAGGACAGACTCTACGACCTCCACACGACTAACAGACAGACCCACAGGTACACGTGTTCCTACACAAAACACCGCGAAAACAGCAAAGGTAGGGCACAGAGCAAAAGACAGAAAAAGGAAGCTTAAGACCGCACGATAGACGCCGTCACATCAGGTAACACGGTTAGTGCCTCGGGCCGCTGGCCAGCCAGAGACCGACAAGGACTCCCTTGCTCTCTCTCCTCTCTCCTCTGTGAAAATCGGTCTGTCTCTTGAGTCGATCTGGGCGTTCTACATTTTGCTAGAAGATCACTTCTTTCCTCCAAGAACTTAAACGTGTTGCGTGAGGTTGCCTGTAGAATTCCCCGATGGTTTCAGAGATCACCTTCCTGCCAGGTCAGGCCCCTGCGTCATCCCTACTCTGGTACGTTCCTTGCCAACTCGCCTTGGTCCGAATCGGGGGCCGGCAGAGTTAGTCTTTCCTGTCTGACTTTATAACTTCTTTTCTTTTTCTAGGTGCGATTTTCCTGTTTTACCACATTGATGTAAGGTGTCTTTGGTCTTAAGCTTTCTGGTTTTCTATCTTTTGCGCCGTGCCCTACCTTTGCTATTTTCGAGTTGTTCGATGTGGGAACATGTGTACGTGTGGGTCTGTCTGTTAGTAATGTCACAGATTCTGTTTTTGGTTTCTGTAGTGGTTCTTTTTATAATTCTCTGTGTCACACTTAGCCCTCCGCGTCTGAATTTAGCATGCTTGCCTAGCATCTGCGGACTCCATTATGACTAAGAGAAAATTACCACTCTCCTGCTTCCTCTCTCTTCCCTCCGCCTCCAGACTTTTCTGGGTTTGATTCTTATTTTTAGTCCCTCTGGTGGTTCCCTTCACAGCCACCAGAGACACTCAGAGGTCCCTCCTCTTGGTTTCCCCACTCGGTGCTGTGACAGAGGAGGAAACGACAGCTTCCACCGTCTTCCTCCTGCCCTGATCCTTGTTGGCTTTAGAATTGCTTTGGCATGGGGCGCCTGGGTGGCGCAGTCGGTTAAGCGTCCGACTTCAGCCAGGTCACCATCTCGCGGTCCGGGAGTTCGAGCCCCGCGTCAGGCTCTGGGCTGATGGCTCGGAGCCTGGAGCCTGTTTCCGATGCTGTGTCTCCCTCTCTCTCTGCCCCTCCCCCGTTCATGCTCTGTCTCTCTCTGTCCCAAAAATAAATAAATGTTGAAAAAAAAAAATTTAAAAGAATTGCTTTGGCTTGCTTGAGGTTCATAACAAGGGCCTCCTGGAACCAAGCTGCCGCCCGAACCAGTCTTGGTTTTCTGTTCCAGTGTCTTCCTCTTTCTACCCCTCCTTTTCCGGCACTTTCTTCCTCCCTGGACCATCCGGACTGGAGCGTCTTTCACACTCCTGGACTGTTAACCCGTTTGAGCTGTTTCACCTCACGACTTGCACCCAAGTCACGACATGGCGTCCTGGGTCCCTGTTTCTTCCCTGCACCTGTAACACGCGGTACGCCATTTGGGGTTTTCAGGGCGGGGGGACGAGGCCAGGCTGCTGTCTTGCCCCTGACCTTGTCAGTCACCTGATTTGCCCCATGGAGATGTCTGGAGAACGGCTGTTTCATGACGGATTTGAAAACTTAACGGTGCCCGGTGTCTTAGTAGACCATTTTGTGCCCGTCCGCGAGGGTCACGTTTTGTGACCAGGTTTGTGGACGCTCTGGCTCGGGTGCAGGAAAGTGCTGGTGTCTCACATGGCCACACGCACGGCCTCTTCCTTCTGACGTGGCCACTGCGCGTGGACACCCTCGGTCTGAGTCTGGGACGTGCCTGCCGTGCCCCCGCGTCAGGCCCCCTCCACTGCGTCCTTTCGGCACCCGTGGACAAGCGCCTGAACTTTCTCTGTGCGCAGGTGACCCGGCTGTGCCACTCATCTCCTCTGTCTCTTGCTGTTCCGTTTGTGAAGTTTGCACCGAGGATGTTTTAAAGCAAAATTCTGATGTGAGCCGGGCCTTTTCTCCTAGAATAGATCTTCACATGTGCAATTTCACGTTAGATTTCTACCTTCTTCCTTTGCTTTGTTCTTTCTTTTTCCTTTTTAAAAATTACCTAACAATCCATTTATTTATGTTGTACTGTATCTGTGTAAAGACCAAATGATTATTATTTCTTTTCCGTATTGCTCGTGCTTAACGTGGGCAGTTGCGTGGATCACGTTTCTGTCCAGACACAATGCAGATGGGTGCTCTTTGACACCTGCCCCAAGCTCCTGGGACCTGGTCCTGCGTCTCATGGGGCTGGGGCTTCTCTGAGGTCTTACTGGGCTCCCTGTGGGCTTTCTGCATCAGGACGGCGGTGTGGACGGCCTGGGCTGTGTTGGCTTTCCGGTTTCTTTCAGCCTGTCAGGGTGTGGGAGGCCCTTCAGGGCTGACTCCGGGTCTGGGGTTCCTCTGCCTTCTGATTGTTCCTCCTCCCCGACTCTGGAGATCTTTGGGGACAGAGGGGCCCCCAGCTTGTTTCCCATCCTGGTCTTCCTGTCTCTGAATAGCATGGGCTCAGACCCGCCCGGAGCAGACCACTGAGAAGCCACAGGAAACCAGGTTTGGGGCCCCCGAGGGCAGTCCACAAAGTAGAGGGGCTTCGCTTGGTTGACTTCTGGCCCTCTCCCCCGATTTTCCTCGGACTTAGATGGTTTTCCTGTATGTGTTCTCTTGGGCCAAGGGCCACTTAATTTTTGGAATGAATTCCCTCTGCTTTGACTCCTTTGCTCTGGGGAAAACAGCAATGACTCCGAGTTTGCCCTTGGAGACATTTTCTAGTGGTTTCTCTGCCCTGTCGGAACCACATCTGTTCGGCCTTTCTCCAAGGTGGAGTTACTCTGACATTCACCAAAGGACATGTTAACAGATGTGCAAGTGGATTTTAAAACATGAAAATAAACGGGCGCTTGGGTGGCTCGGTCGGTTGAGCGTCTGACTCTTGATCTCGGCTCAGGTCGTGATCCCCGGGTCTTGGGAAGGAGCCCCGTGTTACACTCTCACTGAGAGTGGAGCCTGTTTGAGATTTTCTCTCTCTCCCTCTGACCCTCTCCCCTGCTCGTGCCCTCAATCTCTCTCTAAAATAAAATTTAAAAAAGAAAAAAGTAAAAAAATAAGGTTGGAGGGAGAGAAGAGAGGTTTTTCTTTGGGGAAGTTTGTTAAATGTGGAAACCATTATGTTGCCATCTTGGTTTTTCCTTCTGCGGGCAAAGTGTGACAAAGCAGCCGTGGTTCATTGGGTGACTCTCAACCCAGCGATGGTTCGGATGGTGCCTACCTACTTCTCAGGAATTCATTACTGGGAGGCCCCAGGCATCCTCCTTTAGGCCCAGCCTCCAATGATGACAAGTATCTCACTCATCACCATCAGTTAGATTGGCAATGGATCTGGGACTGTGTTTCCAAGCAAGTTACTACACTATTTCTTGAAAATATTTGCAGATGAATTGTGCGCCTTTTTATAAAATGTATTTACATGTCAGACCTATTGACACAGGGTTTAGCCCAATGCCTGAACATGCTGAGTTTTCGAACCAACTCTGTGAAGACCATTTGCTGTATTGTTTGTAAGTACCCGCGTCTATGACAGACGACAGGTGCCCCGTGGTAGGGACAGACTTCACACGGGCTAAGGGTAGGTCAGCGAGTTAGACTCTGTGAGGCACACCGGACACGGCGAGGGCACAGCATACACCAGAGTAAATGTCGATAGAAAGGGAGGGCTGGATGAACTCGTCACCGCTAAACACGCAAGGTGCGTGTGGCACTACGTGCGATCGAGGATGTACACCGGCCACTCGTTGGTGACACCCATCCTGCCCTCAGGGGTCCTTTGCAGGGAACACAGATTGCAGAGCAGCTTGCTTACCTACGTGGGGGTGCGGCTATGTCCAGGCATTCTTGTCCCCGCACCTCCCCAGTGGGGCCAGTGTGAGCTTGGGCTCTAGGAACCTTCCATCTGTTGGGTCTCTGGCTCCAACCTCGACTCCCCATTACCACACCTTGTGTCCGAGGAGGCTGATGCTGGGGACAGACAGGGAGGGAGACAGAAACATATGGTTCTTGCGAACCCAAGTGTAGCAAGTGTGGCCCCCCCCCCCACCCAACTGGCTCTCCACCCTCCCGTGTTTCCCTGCCCTGTCTAACTCCCCTGCACCTCCCTGTATGGTTCCCATGTGCGTTGAGCACTGTAATTTGGTCTGTGAGTCTTTTCTTTTGGGACCTCCAGGAAGGCTGCCCAGTGGTCTGCTCAGGGCTGCCGTGGGAATGTCCACCCATGTAATTTCTTGCCCGGCAAACCGAGCATCTTCCCTGGGCTTTTCAAACATGCCTGATCAAACAATTCTATTTCTACGGAGCCTCAATGCATCGATGACTGTTGAATAGAATCTCTCTCTCTCTCCCTGGGAGCAGACATTCTGTTTTGAGTTCAGAAGGTATGTATGGAGCTTGCCACGTGGCCGGGGCGCTGTGCTGGAGTCTGGAAATGAATGTAGCCGATTTCCCAGAGATTATGGTCAAATGGTGGAGAAAAAGAAGGCCTTTCCGTCATGCTTCAAAGAAACTCCAACCCTCTGGGGTAATATGGCCCCACCCCCTCAGACTCCGGCTCCTCCTGTTCTGTGCCCTGCCCCACATGCTCCCCTCCCCTCCCCCGCCGGCTTCCTGCCCAGCGTCCTGCCCCAGCTGCTAGGCCTGGGATGCTTGGATGCTCGTAGAGCCCACACTTGGATCCTTCAGGTGGCGGGTCGAATGAATCCACTCAAGAAGTCACCTCCTGATCATTGCAGACAAGACGGGCCAGTCGGGTCTTCCCTTTCTCCATTCACCCACTTGTCTTCCTTCACGGAAGTGTTGTTTTCCTAAATGAAGGTGCTGCTTCACCTGCTTACTTGTGTCTGTTCTCCGCAATGTACCTAACCTTGTGTTGAGCAGGCCCGTTGCCTTGCTTACTGCACCCCCCCCCCACCCCCAGCATGGGCGTGACCGCCAAGACGAGGCCCCCCGATGTCTACCTGATGAGGGAATAAATGACTGAACAAATAACGGTGCCACTTAGAAATGCATTTGGCTGCACGTTCCAGAGAACACAGAGACGGAAACAAATGAGGGTCTGTTTATTCCGTCATGTAATAAAAGTTCAGAGGCAGGTCTCTGCGGAGCCCCACAAGTGGCCGGAAGATGTAACTTTGTGCAGCCTTTCTCTCGGGGTCTCCATGTGCCCACGTCTCTGTCTCCACACGACCAGCCACTGCAGAGTCCTTGGCCCAGCATGGCAGCTGGCCGGGAGCTTCCCGGTTCTTTGGGCTGAACTCAGGGACTCTGGGAAGTCCCAGCACTTAGAGGACACCGATTTGGGCATGAGAAGACAGGTCCCGAGGAGCGGGAAGGGCTGGTCCAGCCCTTTGCTGCGTTGAAAGAGCATAACTGATGGGGGTGCAAGTATCACATAACTAGTCTCTTAACATTTATCTTCCAGAACGAATTCTTCTCCTGCCTTCGATGAAAACTTGGGCAGGCCCACAGACTTGCTCTTTCTGGGGTGCCACGGGATCCTCTGATCGATGACTGAGCCGCAGGAACGTGGAACCCAAACATCGAATGTCTGCTGCTGACCAGCCGGTCCTCGTTCCGGGAAAGGAGGCCGGGCCCCTCCTCTCAGTGCTATTTCAGAGCCTCGGCCTGTCCTTGGGGACGATGAGGAGGAAAGGGTGTGGGGAGAGTGTCACTTCACCGGTCCCGTCTTGATCTGGCCTCAGGCTCGCTGTGTCTGCAAATTTTGTCCCTAAAGAGTGTTTTTAATGGTCCTTCAAAGTGGCCTGTTTGCTGCCTCACAGAACACCCAGAGGAGAATGGCTTACACTAGGCATAATTTGACGATATGTCATGATTTTGTGGGTCAGGAATGTGGGTTGTCCTCAGCTTGGTGGCGTGGACCGGGGCTCTCAATCCCAGGTGACCTCTGCACACGATGAGGCTCATGTCCACTCCTCCCCTGTCCCGAGGCCCCTGCGATCTCTCTCTGCTGAGGTCCGCCTGCCGCCCAGCTGTCCTCACGGCCGACCCAGGACCCCAGCTGCCTCTCTCTTCCACCGTGTAGAGCACCCGGTCTGGAGGCGACACGCATGCTCCCTCTGGGCTGACAGTTTCCCTGATGCAGCCACCTGCCACCCCCTCAAGATCTGCTCTGACGCCATCCCCAGGCTGCAGTCAGACACGCGCCGCAAGACCTCCTTGTGTTAGAGCGAGCGGCAAACCCTGGCCCCAGCCCGGGTGGGAGAAGGGGAGGCCTCGGCCTGGGTCTGAATCCCTCCCTCCGCACCCCTTCTCTCCTCGTCCACCCTCCGGCCGCCTTCGCAGGCAGAAGCGGTCAGCCCAGGCTGGAAAAGGTTTCCAAACATTTGAAGATTCTCGTTCAGCTTCTATTAGTGCTTTTTTGTTTGTTTTTTTTGAATTATGTGCACGGTGGCTTCAATACCATTGGAGCTATTAGCAAAAGGGGTAGCTTTGGTTGGCAGGGATGCTTTGGACGATGTAGGGATGTCTGGGCTACAGAACAGATGCATCACACTCCTTATAGGATTCCTTAGCACACAGCATGGGTAGGACACCATGCACCCTCCACGCGTCGACACCATGCACCCTCCACGCGTCGACACCATGCACCCTCCACGCGTCGACACCATGCACCCTCCACGCGTCGACACCATGCACCCTCCACGCGTCGACACCATGCACCCTCCACGCGTCGACACCATGCACCCTCCACGCGTCGACACCATGCACCCTCCACGCGTCGACACCATGCACCCTCCACGCGTCGACACCATGCACCCTCCACACGTCGACACCACTGTGTGTTTACAATTCAGCGCTTGCAACGAGTTGTGCCCGGGCTTGTGACCCGGGATCCCACCAATGATTTCATCCCCTGTCCCATCTTCCTCACCTGCAAAACCGGAAAAGTAACGCGTGCTTCACGTGGATGAAGGAAGACGTGTGCCCGGCATTATGGGCCGGACCCCCTCTCCTAAGGTTGGCAACGGTAACGCACAGCCGTCGTGTTGGATGGACTTTTCACGCACCGTCAGTGAGAAGCCGCTATGAGCTCTCTCTCTCTCTCTGAAAATCGTCTCGCTTCAATCACTGCGATCGGTCATCCCCCCCACCGCTGGGTCTCACGTGAGACCTCGTGGTCAGTGCCATCACCGGGCAGAATTTAATGGGCCTTTGGGGTTGAGTGGCCCAATCCACCCATCCGACTCATTCCGTTTATATTTTAACTTTGTCGTCTTGAGAGCGGAGAGCTTTCAGCAGAAGCTGGTGTTGCGGGAAAGGACGCCGTTTCTGAATATTAAAAGGGCAATTAGCAAAATACAGTTCGACCTGCTTAATTTTCCAAACCTTACGGCCAAAAAAGAAAAAAAAAAAATCATGATTCTGCAATATTGATGTGACTCATCACCAGTTCACAAACACAAGGATACAAGGAGGCAGTCGAGGCTCGTGCTATTAAAATAGCAGTGACTGTGCCTCCAGTGGCTTTGGGTCCATCCGGGAGCACATACCGGATTCACAAAATGTGGAACCACCTTGTAGTGTGCACATGACTGCCCCACATCACAGGGCAAAGCAGCTGGCCGTGGGGGCGGGGGCAGTCTCAGTGTCCTTCCTTCAAGGGGAGACTGGGCTGCAAAACATCCCTAAGATCAGGTTATAAGTCCTTCGTTTATTTACCATTTTCATTCAGCTGTTTGTGTGCTCATGCAGGCAAACGTGATCGACACCAGCAGGGACCAGGGGTCAAGTCTTGGCTCTGAGGTACACCGACGTGACCTTTATCCCAGCTGTGCAGCTGCACGTAATTGCCATTAGATGCCTCCGTTTCCCTTTCTGTCAAGTGGGCGCTAATTACCCCCGGTGTTGCCTTCGGGATTGCGCGATATCAGTGATGCTCCTGAGGCAGAACCACCTCGGACGCAAAATTTGGCAACTTGCCGAGCACTTAGCAAGGAGTGGGTTTCTAGATACCCTGAAACATCTGGAATTTTCAAGGTCTACACTATGGATTTCTGTGCCCCAGGAAACCAGGCCGTGTCCCAGATTACTCTTGAACGTTCCAGTGAAGACAACGGAACAGAAAAACTCGTCTGGGGCGGGGAATCTCATTTTATGTGCAGATACAAGGTTTCTGCCCACATCTCTCCATTGGGTGCTTTACTGAGAGTTGTTCCTGGGTTTGGAAAAACGTGCTGCCGTCGAGAATTTTCTCCTGGTTTGAGTCACCAGGAAAGCAGACTGCGTTAGTCCACAATTGTACGTGGTATTTACGGTGATACTACAGATACACAAAAACTCCACCCTTATCTAAAAATGTGAAACATGAAGATACAATGCCGAAGAACGTTCGGTTAAATATTTAATAATTGATTTTATGTTAATATTTGCTTTGCCAAAGTAGAGCAAAACCCAGTTAGGCAAATATTTTCCAAAAAATGCACCAATAGAGTTGTCAAAAATACATCACATTGTCAACATGTAAAGGGCTGATTTGGAGAATGTAATTGAAATTGTCCCGGGAGGCATTTTTTGATCAAAAGGGGAATGATTTCATCGCTTCCTAGTTTACTGGCACATTAATTCAAACTATGGCAAACTACATAACATTAGCCCAAATTAATCTTATTAGCAGTATGACTGATTACGTTTTTAAAATTGTTTAAAGTTTATTTATTTTGAGAGACAGAGAGAGCAGAGGAGGGGCAGAGAGAGAGGGAGACAGGGAATCCCAGGCAGGACTCGAACTCCCAAACGGTGAGATCATGACCCGAGCTGAAACCAAGAGTCGGATGCTTAACCAACTGAGCCCCCCAGATGCCCCACAGTATGACTGATTATTATTACAGAAGTGGAAATAAACCTGAAAGAAGTAATTTTCCACCAAGTCAGTTATCATGTCTGAGAAAACCGCTCCAAGGTCAAGTGCAGGGAATTTTCATTACCAGTGAGCGGACAGATCCCGTGGGGAATGAAGCTATGCTTTCCCATTAGTTAACTTTGTAAGGAATGAAACGTTGAGGAGGCAATGTTATTTTCAAAATTGCTGACAACTGAGAGAAGGAAATTTCTGATACCCGAGACCCTTAGTATTTATCAAAATAGTCCATTTCTCCCTGAGGAGGCTTCAGCTGCAGAAGGGCACGGATGTCATGGCGACCGGGCAGGGGTAGGGAGGGCCAGCTGTTCTAGCACGTGGCCCACCAAGACACCTCAGGGCCAAGATCACCTGAAGGGTCATGGACTGGCCTCCTGGTCGGGACTCTAAGGGCGTGAAAAATGCTCAGTACACTCGATGACCTCCGATCACCCCCTGAACTGTGGTGTGTGTAGACGAGTGTGCATTTCTCGTTCTGTACAGCAAAGGACGTACTCTCTTTTTATTTTGTTTTATTTTATTTTATTTTATTTTATTTTATTTTATTTTAATTTTTAACGTTCATTTATTCTTGAGGGAGAGAGAGAGACAGAGCACGAGTGAGGGAGGGACAGAGAGAGGGAGACACAGAATCCGAAGCAGGCTCTAGGCACAGAGCCTGACGCAGGGCTCGAACCTGTGAACCAAGAGATCACGACCCCAGCCGAAGTTGGAAGCTTGACCGACTGAGCCAACCCAGGTGCCCCGGAAGTACTCTCCCTTTAAAACGAAGATCTTGTCCACTTTCTGATGTTACTGAATAACTTGTAATTTTCATTTTTTAAAAAACTATACATCGAAACGGAAATATTGAGAAAATACACAACATATGTTTCAGACATCTTTAAAAATGTTACGTGGGTTCTTTCTAAGCTCTAAGGAAATGAGATCAATTTTATTGTGGTAGAATTATTGGGGTATTTATTATTAAGTATAGATCGTTTAAACATAATCTCGCTCACTGAGCATTACAGGTGGATACATGTGAAGGTCCTGTTTTGGAAACATGTTGCTCCTAGTTAGATATTATGTAAAATGTACAAAGAATGGGTTTAAAGATCTTGATCAATGTACTTACCAGACCACATTACTCATCCATTTAAAATGAACATGTAAAACATTTGCTGGAAGTTAAAGAGGTTAAAAACTAAAAGTGACTTTGAGACCAAAATATCTCTTAATTGGTATAGTTAGAAAAGATTTTGTATTTAAGGTTTTCCCACCCACCCATTTGGAAAGGAACGAAATTACTAATTTAGCCCTGTTTCTAACTCTGCATTTTGCTAAAGATGGTTTTGGTGCAGCAGGGTGGCTGCTAAAAAAAGCACGGAAGCCAAGTGCAATGTGTAAGAGAAGGAGTCTGACAGTCGGGGAACCAGCCGGATCGAGTGGAAGGGAATGGACGAAGCCCAGGGGCCCCTGTGGAGCCCATCAGCACAGCTTGCCTCTCAGGGGTCTCGCATCGCTTGTATTCTACATGTAAAACAGGCACACACACTTTTGTGTAGCACCATGGTAGGAAACCCATCTTATGGAAAGTGCACAGTGGATCAGTTTGGGGGGTCAATTTCATCCATCTGTAACTGCCTCGGCTTATTACCTCACTTCCGTAAAAGAGTCTTTCCTTCTGGGGGCGCCTAGTTGGCTCGGTCGATTAAACCTCTGACTTCAGTTCAGGTCACGATCTCGCAGTTTGTGGGTTCGAGCCCCACATCGGGCTCTGTGCTGACACCTCAGAGCCTGGAACCTGCTTCCGAGTCTGTGTCGCCCTCTCTCTCTTCCCCTACCCCGCTCCCTCTCTCTCTCTCTGTCTCTCAAAAAAAATTTTTTTTTAATATTTTAAAAAGAGTCCTTCTTTCTTTTATTGCACTCAATCCATCCTGTAGTTACTACCCCAATTATCAAACTTTATTTCATTATTTTTAAATATTTTTATTTATATTTGAGAAAGAAAGAGAGAGAGAGAGAGATAGCATGAGCGGGGGAGGGGCAGAGAGACAGGGAGACACAGAATCAGAAGCAGACTCCAGGCTCCAAGCTGTCAGCACAGAGCCCGACGTGGGGCTTGAACCCACGAACCGTGAGATCATGACCTGAGCCGAGGTCAGACGCTTAGCCGACTGAGCCACCCAGGTGCCCCATCAGACTTTATTTTAATCTCTACCTTTCCCTCTGCATTTTCATTACCCCATGCCTCTTGTTACAATGGCCCCTGAGTGTCCTTCTTCTCTTAAACCCACATTTATTCATTAAAAATAAGTGTAGGCATTTGTCTACTTAATTATGCCCTCCAGACACAGGACAGCTGTGTCTGAACAGATGCCTATTGAAATATGTGCTATATAATTTTAACTTAATTTCCATTTGTATCTCCCTTATATCCCAACTCAGAGTAATCACATGAATTTGACATTTTATTTGTTTCACACTGTTAGATATTAGCAAATTCGTATACTTCAACCAAGTACTATTATGGCATCATATCGGTTTTATTTTTTTTAGCAATTATGTGGGTGCAGAATTAGAGTTCCAAGACTACCCTCACTTCTGACACCACCGGTAGAGTTCAGGGGTCCCCCAGACCACTCTCAAGTTCACCAGTTTACTGGGAGGACTCACAGAACCCACTGAAAGCTGTTATACTCACTGTTACAGGTTTTTTGGCTGTGTGTGTGTGTGTGTGTGTGTGTGTGTGTGTGTGTGTGTTTTACAGCAAAAGTATACAGATTAACATCGGCTAGTGAAAGAGCCACATGGGGTGGGGGCCAGGGGAGATATACACATGCAATTTCCCGTTGTCCCCTCTATGGAGGGGTGAGCAGCTCGAACCGCCCCTACGGTGGCTTTGTGGCAAGGTATGTGCAGTACAGCCAACGGGGGAAACTCATCTGAGCTTGGGGTCCAGGGTTTTTACTGGGGACAGTCACTGAGACATGCCTGTCGCCTGTATGGGTCTTGCACTGGAGAGCATTTTGTTAAACTTGGGTGCAGCTCTAAGTCTCCTGGTAAATAAAGACACTCTCACCAAGCAGGACATCCCAGGGTCCCAGACCCTGAGGGCAAAGTCCAGACCATTGTTTAGGCAAGCTGTTTCTTTACCACACAATAGGATGCGGACATTTCAATTCTGGAGGACGGTAAAGGGAACACCAAGCATGTTTGTTATGCAAAGACAGCGTTGGTCTTGGGACTGGAGGGAGAAGCAGTGGGCAGAGGGGGTGCAGGGGATTATCACTGGCGTGTGAGTCCTTGAGTCCTTGCTTACGGTGGCTGTGCTCACCCCTTTCTCATCTCAGCCTCTCTCAAATTAATTGGTTTTGCGTGGCCTGGAGTTCACACCATGGAACCGTCAATTGGTTTTGCGTGGCCTGGAGTTCACACCATGGAACCGTCAAAGTTCCATCCTGAAACCTCGCATGCGCACTGACTGATACGTAAGTACTCGCTAAGCTCTCCGTTTAGTCTTTCCCTCAACATAGAGAAATAACGAGGGTGCTCGCCTGAAGCATGGTGCTGGAGCCTTTCTTTTGCGGAGTCAGGAGCAAGTGTTTTCTGTGCAGATGTCCTAAGTTTCAGAGCGACAGCAGGAATAAATTTTATTCTTAATATAGATGATGGGCAACTTTATTCCCGCTTTATCTTTAGAAGTAAGCTCTATGCCCAGCGTGGGGCTCGAACTCATGACCCCGAGATCAAAAGTCGCATGTCCCACAGACACAGCCAGCCGGGTGCCCCCAGCAACAACAAATTTAAGACTATTAGTGATCACCATTTAGACTCGCTAGAATACACTGGATCCCATGAACTATCTGCCCAAGCCTAATGCATCTGTAGCGACTTGATTCTGCTACTCCAGAAAACATGAAATGGGTCTAACTCCATCAAATCTCAGCACGGATACAGTGTACAACGTGCACATGTTTCTAAGACAGCTGATACTACGACTTATTATTTCTGGGTTGTCATATGTTGAGCTGTTATTTTTTTTAATTTTGCAAATGTTTTATAATAAATATGTATTGCTTCTAGAATTAAAAAAAGCAAGAACTGCCATTTTGCAAGAGAGACAGAGACATATTTAACTTGGTGGAAATGAGACCTCCCCCTAAACTGGGGCTTGGTTCCACAATTCATGTAGAATTCTGGAAAGTGCCAGAAGGCATACTTTTTTTAAGTCTATTTATTTATTCTGAGAGAGAGAGAGAGAGAGAAAGAGAATGCACGGGTGGGGGACGGTTAGAGAGAGGGAGAGAGAGAATTCCAAGCAGGCTCTGTGCTAACAGCATGGATCCCGACATGGGGCACGATCTCACAAATCGTGAGACCGTGACCTGAGCGGAAACCATGAGTCAGACGCTTAACGGACCAAGCCACCCGGGCGCCCCTCATTTGTTTACTTAAAGCATGTACTTCTCAGGTTTGTTCGCTGAAATATTTGAAAAGACAAGTCAGGCCAGTGGCAAAATGTGCCTGTCCCCCCTACAGGGAACCAGACTTCCTGGAGAAATAGGCAAGAAATGTCCAAATGTGTACAACTTTCCACTCGGGGCTTGGGCAGGAAGGGTTCAATATGAACGTGGGGCATCATGTTCTGCCAGAAAACAAGCTCCCAAAGACAAACTGACCCCAGATACAGGTGCTAACTTGGTGGGATTCTTGCTGCTAAATACAGCACACCTTGGCCAAGAGAAAGACTAGTGGTGGCCATGGATTGACAAGTTGGCCATGTGTAAAATCTGGGGTAACTTCCGGTCTCAGCTCCAATATTTAAGGAGCATGGACATTATGATTCCCATTGTTACAATGAGAAAAGCCAGACACTAAAAGTCACAGCTTCTTTGGGACCTTTCAGAGAACCAAGGTTGCAGGCCAGGCTACATCCTGAAATTACAGAGACAAGCACTTCTGGAAAGACAACTGCAGCCGAGACCTGCTTATCTAGAGCAGAATGTGCCAGAACCACAAACAGCTGGGAACACTGACGCGGAAATTTTGACCAATCCCTGGAGGTTGAGTGTGAACTAGTTTGAGGGAGAAAACCCCAGGGCCCCAGGCTCGTCTTCTACATTCAACGGGATCTCACTCCATGAGCCCAACTCAGTTCCTACAGCCACAGCAAACACTGAACACAGCACCCACCAGCCAGATGTCTATCCCAGCTAAGGTCTATGTACCTCCGTTCCCATTATCTGGAAGGATGTGTCCAGCTTTCCGCAAAGAAATTATAAGGTGCACAAAAAGGCAAGAAACAACACAGTGTGAAGAAACAAAGCAATCATTAGAACCAATGATTGGGCTAGGGGTCCCTGGGTGGCTCAGTCCGTTAAACATTGGACTTCAGCCAGGTCATTATCTAAAGACTTCTGAGTTCGAGTCTCATGTCAGACTCTGTGCTGACAGCTCTGAGCCTGGAGCCTGCTTCAGATTCTGTGTCTCCCTCTCTCTGCCCCGCCCCCACTTGTATTCCGTCTCTCTCTCCTTCAAAAATAAACATTAAAAAAGAAAAACCAAGATGGGCCATAATACAGATGTTGGGATTATGGAATTTAAAATACATAGGTTTACTGTCTCAATGATGCTAAAGGAAAAAGCAGACAATGCACTAAGAACTGATAGCTAATGGAAGCAGAGAAATGGAAATGATGAGAATCAAAAGGAAATTCTAGAAGCAACAGTTATAGTTACAGAAATGAAGAGTTCCCTTCTCAGGCTCATCAGCAGACTCCACGCCGCTGAGTCCAGAATCAGGGAACGTGAAAGTGGGTCAACAGAAAATTCCCAAATTGAAAGGCAAAGACAAAAAACAATGCCAGAAAGAAAAAAAAATCACAACCCAGGACATCCAAGAAGAGTGGGAGAATATAAAAAGCGGTAACACACATAATTGGAGAACACAAGGGTAAGAAAGAGAATGAAGCAAAATATTTGTAACGATGGCTAAGAGCTTTCCAAATGAAATGAAGCCATCAAGAAACTAAAAAGGTCCAGAAGCTCACGGAACACAAAACGAGATAAATAAAAATAACACCCCTAGGCCTATCTTACTCAACTGCAAATGAAACAAAACAAACCCATAGAGAAACAGAAAATGTTGAAAGGAAAAACAACAAAAAACCTTACTTATAGAGAAGCAAGGGTAAGAATTATAGCAGAAGCACACGAACGAGCAAGAATCCCTTGACCAATTTATATTCTAGATCCAGAGCCTGGAGCCTGCTTCCGATCCTGTCTCCTTCCCTCTCCCCCTCCCTAGTTTGTGCACTCTCTCTCTCTCTCTCAAAAATAAATAAACATTTAAAAATATTTTTTAAACCTGTCAAGGTCATCAAAAACTGGGAAAGTCTGAGAAATAACCACAGCCAGGAGGGGCCTAAGGAGACCAACAACCAAATGTGGCATGGCATTTCGGATGGAGTCCCGGAACAGAAAAAGAGCCTTAAATTAAAAAGTAAGGAAATCTGAATATAGTACGGAATTCAGGTTATTAGGATGCATCAGTGTTGTTTCAGCTTTGTCACCCCGATGGAAGGCACTAAGGATAAAGGGAACCAGATGTGGGTAGGGAGATTCTCTCTGCCATCTGTGATGGGTATTGTCATGTCAACTTGGCTAGGCTCTGTTGTTCAAATGTCAGCCTAGGTATCGCTGTGAAGGTAAGCTGGAAATGGGTCAACACCTACGATCAGTCGACCGTCAGTAGAAGGGATCCTTCCCCACGTGAGGGTGGGCTAAAGGGCTTCAGAGCAAAATTGTACCCCCCTTCCCAAACCGTATCTTCTCTGGTCGAAATTAGGTCGAAAGATTCCCAATTCTGATCTGGGAATGACGTATGTTTATCCCCAAACTACCTGATGCCTGATGTCATTTTTGTTTCCAGAACTCAAGTGCATTAAAAAAACAATCGTAACAGATGTTTCCCTGAGGAAATTCTGCCTCAAGGCTGCAGTGTGTCCTAGAGTTTTCAGCCTGCTGATCTGACCTACACATTTTGGACTTCCTGGCCCCCACAATCACATGAACCAGTTCCTTGAAATAGATCTCTTGATGTAGATAATAGATGATGATAGACGATGGAGAGATAGATAGATAGATGATAGATAGATAGATAGATAGATAGATAGATTATAGATGATTGATTGATGGATAGATAGATAGGTAGATAGATAGATAATAGATAGATAGATGATTGATTGATTGATGGATAGATAGGTGATAGATGAATGATTGATATACAGATGATCGATGATAGATAGATAGATAGATGATCACAGAATTCTAGAAATAGACGGTATAGATTACAGATCTTACTGATTCTGCTTTTCTGGAAAATACTGACACACTGTCTTCACAACTTTTCTGTAGGCCTCAGTATATTATAAAACAAAAAGCTTATTTTAAAAACAAGTCATGACAAAATGATATTTGGAAAATTTTTTTTTACTATTTGCCATTGGTAATTGATAGATGGCACCTCAATGCTCTAAAAAGGTAAAGTAATTGGAAAGAATTAAACTTTTATCTGTTTTTCAGAGTAGCCAACTGCTACATAATAAATGGTTCTCTCTGCCCCAAACTCCGACCAATGCACGCAGAACAAGTCACGGAATTAGAAAACCCTTTTGTCACCTCCCCTGGACGAAACAGGGCTGGTGGACGTGAAATTTTCTGTTGGAAAGATCACACTGACACATGATGCTCTCGTGAATCTTAAGAATCCCTGCAAGGGAGACCATGTGAAGTACTGTGAAGTACTGTGGCAAAAATTAATTGGAACGTAATCATCAGCCTGTGTCTCGCGACCCCGGTTATAGGACACACAACGAGAAAGAGAAATGTGCATAATGATGCCACGAAGAAGCGACTTATTGAAGTCAGAATGCGGGGGTTCTTCAGGGTAAGTGGTTCAGATCCTGTCCACCCACCCCCCCAAAAGAGCCAATGGGAAAATCTAAGAAGATATAAGAACCAAATACAATTTGTGAATATTGTCTGGATTCTAATTCAAAATATTCCACTGTGGAAAGATAGGGAGATAATCAAGGAAACGTGAGTATGGACCGTATATAATATGAAGAAATGGTTTAATTTTAGGAGTGTTAATGGCATGATAAATACATGAAGAGAAAGTAGATGGCAGCTGTGTGTAATGAAATATTTACAGCTAAAATGGACTGATGGCCTGGGATCTGCTCTGAAATATCCCCAAGTCACAAAACGGAAGGGGAAAGTGAGGGCAAGAGCCTGTCCCTGGGCTGATCCGATAGTTGCTGAAGATGATGATGGGAACTGGGAGGGCCCTTACCCCACAACACCAGCTCTGGATGTGTTTGAAGTTTGCCATAGTACAGAGTCTGAAAAATTACCTCTGAAGCAGCTTGAATTATGTTCATGTTGTGTTCTCTAGAAGAAAAGAAAGAAACAAAGACGAAAAAACATCCTTAGTATTTATAAAGTTAATGCTGTGACCCATGACTTTTCTGAAGTGGCAACTTTTTTCTAAAAACATGGGGGCCACGGACAGACAGCGATCAGCCTGCGGCCCCCCACCCCCCACCCCACTGTGGGGTACACAGGGACTGTAAACACAAGAGGGAAGCAAAGGATAAAGAGAACAGTGGGCAGGAGAAAAGCTGGAGAGAATGAAGGCATAGGGCACGAAACCACTGGTGGAGAAGTTTCTTCTCGGGAAAGCGATGCCTCCCGCCTTCAATGGTCTATCTATTTTTAAATCTTCCAAAGTCATTATTTTGCCTAGAAGCATCCTAGCAAGAGAGTCTTGCAAAACCATGGTTTCATTTGATTATTTCCTTGACGAGTCTGTACTTGGTAGAAGGTGCATGTAGCTGATGCTAAGAATAACCCCGCCAGGTGCCCCACCCCGGCGACCGTCCGCCATCCACGTGGCAGAAATACCGTCAAATGACGCATCGAAAGTGTAGTTTTCACAACTCTGGCCCGGATCTGATTGGAAGGAGGGGTGTTGGAATTTAACACAAGTGTAGAAGGAACAAGGTACTTCGCTCTTCTGGGGAGAAGAAAGCCAGCCCCCCTCTCCGCAAAGGGCCTGCACCCACTGCGTTGCGAGAGTCCCGCGTTAGCCAGCGCCCTGCAGGCTCTGAGGACTTCTGGAAGCTGGACCTCTGGAGACGCTGGCAAATTTGTGGCCAGTACGGGTTCATTTGCAAAATGAATTTGCAAAACATTTCACTTGCAAAAGTGATTTAGTTTTCGTTTTCGTTTTGCTTCGAATGGTAGTATTGGTGTTTAAATATATTTCTGCATAGGAGGTCCCCGGAGGGCTCAGTCAGTAAAGCATCTGACTCTCGATTTCCGCTCACGTCATGAGCTCATGGTTTGTGGGTTGGAGCCCCGTGTCTGGCTCTCTCTCCCTCTCTCTCTCTGCCCCTCCCCTACTGACTCTCTCTCTCAAAAATACAGGAAATAATTAGCTTAAAAAATAAATGCATTTCCGCATCAAATATGGGTTGTTTGTTTTTCTGTTCTTTAAATGTATTGCAGTTTTCTTTGCTACCTTTTATTTTTACTTCAACATAGCTTTAAACACTATACTTCACCCTGTTTGGGCGTGTGTGACAGATTAACTTTCTGCTTGACCAAGAACGAGCCCCTTGACCACACTTCAGACAGACTTCCCTGAGCACATTTTGATGCTCATCCGTGGGCCCCGTCCCTGGGCTGCTGAGCCCAGTTTTAGCCAAGACTCTTGCTTAATCAGTTTATCAAGAAGCTCCCCCCGCCTTTGATGCCCCCTCAAGCTCGTCTTCCTCGATCCTTGATATCTAATGAGCCTCCCTCCCCTCTCACCTTCTTGCCCGAACTCTTGCTTGTGGCCACATTCCACAGCTGCCTGCTTCTCTCTCAGGGGGCGCTCACGGGTGCCGTGGGTGTCTTCACCGTGGAGAAGGTCTGTCTGCTCTCCCACCCTGCCCTTGAGTCATAAAGTCGCGAGGAGGGGCTTCCTGAACCCCGCCCCCCTTGCCCTCAGAACTTTGTTTAACGACCTTGCACGTTGCTCTGGAGAAATCTGGGGCCATTCTGGCTTTTCCTCCTGTTAAGTAACTTGCTTTGTCTGCCAGTGGTTGGAAGAAATCTCTCTGTTTCTTTCATTAAAATTCACTCACGTGAATAAGATAGGTCACAGTGTTGGTGATTTTATATCAATTTTCCTGGGGCCAGTTGTGCCTTTGTGACCTGTGTGTGCAATTTTTCCTTTGTTTCTGTAAAAATCATTTCATTGTATCTCCCGGTAAAATTTTGCTTTCCTTTTGGGGCTTCTTTACTACAAAGACATGAATTACCTTAGGTTTAGATTATCTGTTTGTTCCCTAGAATACCTCGCTTTTCCTTTAACCACTTTAATCGGCTTGTTCCTTGCTCTGCATTCACAGTGATTTTTTAAGTCCTCTTTTTCCAAGGCAGTGAGTTAATTCTGCGCTGTGCTCCTTTCTCTTTGCTGTTGCTACTTTCTTCTTGTGTTCAGTATATTGACTTTGTTTGTTTCTAATCTCTGCAGTCGCTAATTATAGGTACTTTTATTTTAATGCCCCAAGCTTCTAGTCCTTTAAAAATAAGGTTATTATTTATAAATTCTTCTGTATAGAGCAAAATATTGGTGAATTATGAGCAATTAGCAAAATAGTTCTTATGAACTTGGATTTAGATTTTTTTTCTAATAAGATGTTTCATCTTTCTTTTTGTCGCTTTCCTTGCTTCATTTTTTCCTTCCTTCCTTCCTTCCTTCCTTCCTTCCTTCCTTCCTTCCTTCCTCCTTTCCTCTCTTCCTTCCCTCCTCCCTTCCTCCTTCCTCCCTCTCTTCCTACGTTCCTTCCTTCCTTCTACCCCCTTGCCTACTCTCCTCCTTGTTCTTTATGTATCCGTATTGCATAAATATCATGAAGTCAAAAATGGCCCATTCTTTCCAGAATGTGGCGGATTCTCCTGGACCGTCTCCTCACTCTGCACGGACCTGTGCCACTCTCCCAGCAAAGCAGTATGAAGACTGCATGCTTAGAGCCTGCGGTTCCAGGTTGGGGGGGCCCTGGACTCAGAGAGCCCTGCACACAGTGACGGTGGTGTCCCCGCCCTCCTTGGTAGTCATCTTGGTGACCTTGAATTCATGGGAGAACATCCTATTCTGAGTTGCTCTGGAGCTAGTATTAGTCTCACTTGACCTTGCACCCTGTCTCTCTGGGATCAAAGCCCTGCACCTGCAGTCTTCATCCCCCAGGGCGGTCCCCCCACCCCCCCACCCCCGCTGTCTCCCTCTGCCATTGCTTCCCCTGCAGCACAATAGGGTGGCTGGGAGGCGGTTGGGTCCCCCTGGACCGAGCCCACAGAGCCTGACACTGTGTGTGCGTTTCCCACTTACATTCCCGCGTCGGGCTCTGTGCTGACAGCTCAGAGCCTGGATCCTCCTTCGGATCCTCTGTCTCCCCCCTCTCTCTGCCCCTCCCCTGCTCATGCTCTTTCTCTCTTAAAAATAAATAAAGCATTTAAAAACTAAAAAAAATAAACAAACAAGTATGTCTGCCTCCATTCAGTGTCACCTGAACATCCAAAAGTTGAGTCTGAGGAAAAGCTAGGTTGGCCGGGGCACTTCTGAGCCCAACTCACTCAGCGACACACTCTGAAAAGAAGCCCTGCGCCTGCCTTGACCGGTCGGCCGGGTGGATGCGGGTCCGTGGGAGGAGGTACAGGGACGTGCGGGCAGTTCACTGGGAGGCTCTCGGCCGCCGGAGCAGGAGGCTGGCCTTCCTGCCTTTGGCAGAATGGAGACGGCCTGTGGTTTGCCGAGAGCACGACCTTACCTTCAAATACGGAAGAGCTGCTCTTTCCCTTCAGCTCTTTGCCTTTCTTCCGCAGTAAGTTATGAAGTGTTATTTCCCAATCTGCCTCTTTATTGTTATTTGAGCACAGCCGATGACACCATCATGCCCGGCAGGCTTCTTACGGGCAGGCACTATGTCAGAGACTTGATCAGCACGGTCTCACGTCACAGGCGCAACAACCCTACGGAGGGGTGTTGGGCGTTTGGTTGTGACGAGGTCCAGCAGCAAAAGCCATCAGGTCACTGGCCTGGGTCCACACAGCTCACGTGGAAGCTGCGTGCCAGCCTGGGCTGACTTTGGAGACCACCATCTCCCCCCTGCGGGCTCTATTCCTAGAAGTCATAGCTCTCAGGACAGCGCGACACAGGACGGTGCAGGGACAATTGAGGGAACAGGGTGGGATCCGAAGGACTCGGGGGTCCCCGCCGGCAACTCCAGCTGCACGAGATTCCGGCCCACCGTGGCTCCCCACGCCTGCTTTTCCTGGACGAGAAAAGGGACGGGGTGACCATTTTGCAGGGTCAGGGCACAAATTCCAGCCGTGATCTCTGTGGGGTGTCTGATTGTGCCCCGCATCTCCCTGATATTGGCTCATCGACTCTCTCTCTGTGTGGAATTTACGCTGTCTGCATTTTACAAAACTCACAAATTCCCCACCAAAACATCATTACGTGTTTTCCATATGCTACGCAAGGGCGGGTTAGCACCTGTGTGAGTAGAGCCAGCAGAAAATGTTTGCATGCATTTTTTCAAAATAATACTAGAACTTTAATGATACTCAAAAAGTAAAGATATATTAATGTTTTCAGATTGTCTGACCTGAACAATGAGTCATCGGCCCGCAGCTCTGGCTATCGATTAGCCGCCCGCAGCCCCTTCGTCCAGCCAAATTTCTAGCGGGTGGGAGCTGGGGATCTGTTCCCCGAGAGGATGAATCACTTCTAAGCATTGGTGGGGTTTGGCCCCAGCTCTTCCCTCGCCCGTGCAGCTAGGATCCTGCGGCGTCTGAGACTGTCCTGTCAGCCCCACCTATCGACAGCCTTCTGGTTAAATTGGGAGGGAAAAGCCCAATGGCCTTGACCACAAGGAACAAAGATGAGGCGCTCTGTTATGGAATGTCACCCCACAAGATGTCGAGATCCTACCCCCAGTACCTACGGACGTGACCTTCTCTGGGATAAGAATCTTTTTACAAATAACCGAGTTAAGATCAGGTCCTTAAGCACAGCCCTCATCCAATATGACTGGAGTCCTTCTGGAAAGAGGACACTTGAACACAGAGACAGACATGCGCACAGAGAGACGTCCTGTGGACGAAAAGGCAGAGGTCAGGGTGATGCACCCGTAGATAAAGGAACACCGAGGGGTTGCCAGCAATCACCTGGAGTCGATTCTCTCCCACGTCCTCAACGGGACCGGCCCTGCTGACCCCTCAGACTTGTGGCCTCCGGAGCCGTGAGATGATACATTTCTGTGGTTTACGCCGCCCCGTGGGTAATACTTTGCTCGGCGGCCCCAAACGCTAACACACGGTCCTCGACAATGAGCTGAATCTTCCTGCCGGTGTATCTCGTGGTCAGAGGCACTCACGTGCTGTGCCAGGCCCTGAGCCTCCGAAGACACGAAAAGCCCGGGCAGGTTTCAAATGGAGACACGGCAACGGAGCTGAAGGCTGGGGACGGAACGGTCGAGCCGATGGCCTGAGCACAGCAGCGGGGTCCTCCTCGAGCAGCTCCCACTGACCCGTTCGTGGGGCTGAGAGCAAGGCAGACACCTTCCCCCTCACGCCTGCTCTTCCTGTGGATTAACCGGACTAGATCCGTACCCCATGCAGGAGCATCGGACACGCACAGGGAAGACGGTGCCCCGTTAAAGCCTCCTCTGAATGGCACCACGTCCTGCATCAAGGTGGGCTTGGAGACAATTGTGGCAGAGGCGGGCAGGTGGGTGGCCTTTTCCTGATGATGCTGGATTTTTCGTAGCCTTTGGAACATTTTCTCCCCTCAAGGCAGACATCGCTTTTCAAAACAATCAGCGGGAGTTTTTTTTCACGCTATATCCAAAAAACTTACTGCAAGGATAATAAGAGAGTGAGTATGAGCCTATAAAAGATACCTCGTCGGAAGGAAAGAAAACTTCGAATAGTACGGGCAGTGTTAAGGACACGGGTACAACACTGAAGGTAACACCCTGCAGGGAAAGAAAGAGGGAAACTAAGATTGATTGCTGGTAGCCAGGCTCCTGTATAGAATGATTTCTTGGATTTTCATAATAGGAAGAAAGATACGATAATAGCGTAAGGTAGAATAGCAAGAAAACCATGAAATATCCCTATTTTATCCCTATTTTATAAGCGAGAAACCTGAGGCTCACAGACCCCATGTGGTCTCCTCAGGTCACCAAGCCAGGGAGATTCAAAATTGGACGTGGAACTCAGGCGAGTCTAACCTGAAAAGGCCAGGATTTCGGACCAGGAGGAAATCATTTGAAAACGCGTGACTCTCACCTTTGAGCCAAT
The DNA here is from genome assembly GCF_028749965.1 of Puma concolor. Classification (NCBI taxonomy): domain Eukaryota; kingdom Metazoa; phylum Chordata; class Mammalia; order Carnivora; family Felidae; genus Puma; species Puma concolor. The sequence continues at coordinate 3,822,394 of NC_141679.1, read as the reverse complement.
AATTCACATTGCACTCCCGGTTCTGTGATTTCTGCCCGGGATATTTTTAGGGCTACACGTCCTGAAGTCCATTTTTGTGAGACAGATGAGATGTTTAAACATGAAGTTCAAAATACAGACTGATTCCAAGCAAGTGAGTTCTGAGACATTTCCCGGGGGAAAAAAAAAATCCATTCCACTCCAGATCTGACAGCACCTGCCTGTGCATCTCCAGGGCGTCGGACGACCGAGTGTCTAAGGCAGGTGCCAGATCACGTGAATTTCAAAGGACATTTCAATCAGGAATAGGCTTCCAAGCATCTGTCATATAGTAAGTCAATGTGATCAGAAGCTGGGAAGGCAAGAGAAAGGCCTTAAGAATTCACAGAAAAACAACCTCAGGCTTACGAACGCCAGTGTGACAAAATGGCGGTGGCTTGGAGACGGGCCAGGCTCAAGGGCATTAAGTCACAATAAAATCCATGGATGCAGTGATTACCATGTACCGAGCACTTTGACGCATGGATCTGCAATCCTCAGGTCAACAATGGAAGGGGCAGGCATCATTTATTACTCCCTCTACCTGGAGGAGAAGACTGTCTCAGCTATGACTCACCTGCCCAAGGACAAACACAGTGCAGCAACCCTTGGGGTGAGGACTTTGGCTCAGCATGGAGACTCAGAGCCACGGAGATAGTAGCTTTAGGTGTCAGTCCACAGATGGTCCTTGGTCTTGGGGGAGCTGGCCTGTGGCAGAATTTCTGGGCTGCAGGTGGACACACAGGTGCCACTGTCCTGCAGAGTAAAGGACAAATATGCTTTGCCTCGTGGAAATCTCAAGACAGAAGTGAAAGGAAACGAAGTAGCACGTACACGTGACCTGGCTTCCACAGCTATCAACTGGTGGCTAATCTCAAAGGATGGAGTTTTTAACCAAGAGAAAAATCTGGATGCTCCCGCTATACAGCTTTACAGTGACCAGTGTTTTTAGGTGTAGATTTAAGGGCGAGAAACTGTTGATACAAGAAGGTAGCGCCTCCTGAAATGAGGGCTAAACTGGCCATTTGTTAGCTTGTAATTTGTTAACAGGGGCAAAAACCCAGAACATTTCCTAACTATGCACATTCCTTTGCTGTGGTTGGATCCGAGGCCAAAAACTGGACATGTTTTCAGCAAAGAAAATGTCTTTCTGGTTATTTCTTCACTCAGGACTGCATGCATCCTCCTTGGCATCACAACTAGGACACGGGGCATCGGTGGATCTCTCATCTCATCAAGGATCTCAAGCTGCAGAGTCCAGGACCGTCGGGCGAAGGGCACTAAGGATGTTCGGTGGCACAGGGGCGCGTGGGGACCGCGGCGTGCCGGGAACGCGTGCTTGCCTGGCAGTGTTCCGATTCCAAGAAAAACGCAGTGTGCAGGCTGACTTTGCCCTATCTGTCGCCAGCCTGAAACACTGCCTTACCTTTATTGTCTCATTTGTTGCTCACGGCTGTGCAGGTCGTATGTTTGATCCTAGGTCACAGATGTCCCAACGGAAGCTCGGCCTCAAAGTGGGTAACACAAGTCTCGTTTCCTCCCCCTTCACGCCCGCCACCCCCAAGACTTCAGCCCAGGACTTGGGAGCAGCTGGCGTGGAATCACTCTGGGATCGCAATCTTCGTGGCTCCTGCCTCCTGCCCTCCCTCCGAGGATGCGTGTTCGTAGCCTCAGACCTTCGGGTCTTCGGTTATTGACTCATGACTCCGTTTACCTCTGAGGCACAGATCCAAGGGTGCCCAACTATCTTTCCTCAGAGCCTGACTCACACCTTATCAACTTCGTCCCATGCTGGGCATCTGGTGAGCATCTGGCAGAGTGTCGTGTGACCGGGTGGTTTGGTGGCTGGAGTGACGCCATCCGTGGTCTCCGACCCCAGCAGATAAGCCAGTCTTGGTGGTCATCCACTCCTCTCTCCCTGGCCACTTCTGGTGGCATTTGAAGACCGGCTGAGGTTAAGTTCATCTTTCGCCCCCCATGCCAGCCCATGACTTTGTCTCTTATTTTCTAGAGGAAACAGGAAAGCTATTCTTCTTCTTGCTGCCCCTGGCACAAATACAATGCAACACACCACAATACGCCTGCCCTCCCTTTCCTCCAGCCCAGGGGCTCTCTCGGGCTCTCCCTCTGCTCGCACTCTGGGTCTACATGTCCCCTACCCTCTCAAGGACAGCCTTCTACCGAGGAGACCCTCATGCCTGATCTTCAACCCCTCCCTCAATTCCACTCTTTCCTTGTAAGTTCCGTTCCTGTTGTGTTTTGTGGGATTTCGATCAATAAAATCCTTTCTCTGTTCCGTGGTTCTTGCGTCTTGACCCATCTTTCTCAGACCCCTACCAAAGGACAGGCAGAACAGTGGCTCCTCAAAAATGTCTATGCCTTCATCCCCCAAACCTGATGAAACAGTAAATTATTTGCCTCGCTGCTGCTATTGAATGCCTGCGTTTAACTAGCACAATAGCCTAAGACTGCAATAATTAAATCATTGGCCCTGAGTCTCCTCTTTAGTCTCATCAGAGAGAGGACCTATATAGCTTTAGGATTAAAGCCTTTTTATTTGATTTGTCACTGTGAGAGCCAGAAAAAGCGGCATCGTTCTTTGATTTATTTCTTGGATATATTTCTAATATAATGGTAGACTCTGTTTGTTGTGAGTGCTTTAAACCTGAACCCTGGGCTCATTTCTAGCCAGAACTTCACGAAGCCAAGCACAATCCGTACTTAGAAAAAAAAAATGATGACTTTGAGATCCAGTGGAGCTCAAAGTAAGCATCTCACACTAAATACTGTTAAAAATAAAGTGAGGTGCGATTTCGCATATGTTAACTTTTATGGTTGTAGTTGTTAACAGACTATTTGCAGAGATCTTCCAGGTTCGCAGCAAACTCATGCACCAAGTGCAGCGATTTCCCATAAGCTTCTGCCTCCTCCACCCCTCCCTGACCCCGGCTTTTCGGCATCAACATCCCCACCACATGTACAGTCCATGAACCCACATTGACACGTCATCAGGGAAGTCCGCAGTTTACATTAGGGGTCACTCTTGGTGGTGTATATCCTGTGGGTCTGGACACATGTATCAGGGTACTTACCCACCATTCTAGTGTCCTACAGAACATTCCCACTGTCCCAGAAACCCTCTGTGCTCTGCCTACGCATCCCTCCCTATCAACCCTGATGACCCCTCAATTTCTACTGTCTCTATATTTTTGCCTTTTCCGGAATGTCATAGGGCTGGAATCCTATAGTCTGTACCCTTTTCAGATTGGCTTCTTTCCCTTGGTTCTGTGCATTTAAGGTTCCTCCATGCCTTTTCATAGATTGATAGCTCATTTCTTTTTTAGCGATGAACGTTATTCCATCGCCTTGATGGATCACAGTTCCATTCACCTACCGAAGGACGTTCTGGTTGCTCCCAAATGCAGACAATTATGAAAAAAGCGGCTGTAAACATCGCGTGCAGAATTTTGTGTGGACATACATACGTTCCCTTTTGAAAAAAAAAAATAGATGAAACCCTTTAGCTTCGTAAGACAAATTGCAGTTACATGATATAGTGTGGATAGGTAGGGAAGCAACGTGGGGGAACTTTTGCTTCAGTTATGACTCACTGGAATCAAGTTCATTGACTATATAAACACACGAAGATTTGGAACTATACGTAAAAGAAGAAATAGTAAAACAAACAACAAAAAACAAACAGAAACCTCGCGGGTCATGATTGAAGGGACTATCTTATTCAGAACTCCTGCCTTTCTGGTACCAGCATATTTCAGGTAAGCAGAGAGTGGAAGTTGATGAGGGGCAGTTTTTCTATAGACGAATGATGAATCCAGAGAAGAATTGTGGAGGAAATTGTAGGGGGGAGAGTCACCAACTTGCATCCTTATCTGACATGCCTCATTGAGGTGACGGTCACCTGACACTGACCAGGGCCTCCGATGACGCTTGATGAAGAGACACGGTGCCACCACTCCATCCACACGTGGTCCCTGACATCCCTTGAGAGAGGAGATGAGCCAGACGCCTCCCTGCCTCCACGCAGCCTGCATGCTCTACCCCACCCGGAAGGTGTTCTTGGCCAAAGTGCTGAATCTGGATGTAATAAAACCTCCAGGAAGCTTCCAGGGACAGGCTGCACAGGGGACAGTGGAAAAACTTAAGTGATGGCTTGAGGAAGGAAGGCGCATCCAGCTCTCACGATATCCTCGAGAACCGTGGACCCAGGTTTTCAGCAAATCAACCTCATAAAATGAGGCAGGAGAAAGAAGCTCGGTTGAAGAATCAAGAGGTTAAACCAAAGGCAATGTGTGTGACTTCTTTTGGTTCACTTGTTGTCATTTTAGTCCACATTTGAAAAAAAAAGAGGGGCGCCTGGGTGGCTCAGTCGGTTGAGCGTCCCACTTCGGCTCAGGTCGTGGTCTCACAGTTTGTAAACTCAAGTCCTAAGTTGGGCTCGATGCTGACGGCTCGGAGCCTGGAGCCTGCTTCCGAGTCTGTGTCTCCCCCTCTCTCTGTCCTTCCCCCACTCACACTCTGTCTCTGTCTCAAAAATAAATAATAAATAAATAAAAATTAAAAAAGGAAACGTATGTAGGAAGATAGTTTTGATATGAAGTCATCTGAGATACGTGTATATGGAGCTATTATTATAAGTTGCTCAGAAATTCATATTAATCTCACATGTTGTAAAGGCATTGATATTACGAGTTTTCCGAAAAATTTTTTTTTGCCTTTTGAAATACAAGGTGAAGTCTGGCAGGGGTGAGATGACACGAGGTCTTGGTTTTGCTTTAAACTTCAACAATAAGAAATGAACAAAATAGGGGTAAATGAAGCAGGTGGTGCCATATTTTGATTGCCATTGGGTCTGGGGGTGTATGTGTGAAAGTTTTCACCATAGCAACCATATACGGTGTGCAGGATGTAGAAAAGCTGGAAACACAATGAACCTGAAAACAACATACCTTAGTTCCCATTGAAAAAAATTGTCCTAAACATGCTCAGATGAGCTACTGAATCCCCCGCCTCTGCCCTCAGGGAATGAGGCTGGGATCATGACCTGAGCCAAAATTAAGAGTCAGACACTCAACCGACTGAGCCACCCAGGCACCCCCTTCCTTAAATGTTTGCTAAAGTTGCCCATCAGCATTTAGTCCTAGGCCTTTCTTCATTGTGAGATATTTGATTACTGATTCAGTTGTCTTACTAGTAATTGCTCTATTAAGATTTTCTATTTCTTCCTGATTCAGTCTTGGTAAGTTGTGTATTTCTAAGAATTTTTCCATTTCTTCTAGGTTTTCTAGTGGTTGGCAGAAAGTTGTTCATAGTGGCCTCTCGGTGTCTTTTGAGGTCATGCTGTACCAGTTGTAATGTCTACTAATTTTATTGAATTGAGTCCTTTCTCTTTTTTCCTTGGTTAGTGTAGTTAAGGGCTTGTCAAGTTTGTTTATCTTTTCAAAGAACCAACTCTCAGGTCTTTGATGTTTTTCTACTGCCTTTCTGTTCCCTATGTTACTGATTCCCCTTCTAATCTTTATTATTTCCTTTCCTCTGCTAACTTTGGGCTTAGTTTTTCCTTCTTTTTTCTAGTCTGTTGAATAGAGAGATTCATTGCGTATTTGGTATATTTCTTGCTTCTTAATGGAGGCATTTATTGTTATGGACTTACTTCTCAGAACTGCCCTTCCTGCATTCTAATGTTCTGTATGTCGTGTTTCTATTTTTGTTGGTCTTAAGATACTTTCTTCTTTCCCACTTAATTTATTCTTTGATCCATTGGTTTTTCAATACAGTCTATCTATCTAATCTATTATCTATTTAATTTTTTTGTTTTTGTTGAATTTTCATGTGTTCAAGAATTTTCCAGTTTTCCTCTTGCTATTGACTTATACATTCCTGCCATTGTGGTCAGAGAAGATGCTTGGCATGATTTCAGTCTTCTTGAATTTGCTAAAACTTGTTTTGTAGCCCAACATATGGTCTCTGATGGAAAATGTTTCCTGTGTGCTTGAGAAGAATGTGTATTCTGTCAGTGCATAGAATGTTCTGAGTATGTCTATTAGGTCCATGTGGTCTGGGATGTAGTTCAAATCTGCTGTTTCCTTAATGATTCTCTGTCTGGATGCTGAGAGTGTTGTGTTAAAGTCCCCAGCTGTTATCACATTACTGTTTATTTCTCTTTTTAGCTCTGTTAGTTTTTGCTTTCTACATTATATGCTCCAATATTGGGCATGATAAATACTTAAAATTGTTATAATGTTCTTGGTGTATTGATCCCTTTATTATTATATAATGACCTTTCTTATCTCATTTTACCATTTTTAGTTGAAAGTCTGTTTGTCTGATGTAAGTATATCTACCCATGCTATTTTTTGGTTATCGTTTGTTTGAAATGTCTTTTTCCATCCCTTAACTCTCAGCTCGCATGTGTCTTTAAAGTAAGTCTCTGGTAGGCACTATATATATCTATCTCTCTCTCTATATATATATATAGAGAGAGAGAGATAGATATATAGATATATATATAGTTTTATTTTTTATTTTTTATTTTTTTAATTAATTAACTTATTTTTAGAGTACTTTATTTATTTATTAAATTTTATTTTTTAAAATTTACATCCAAGTTAGTTAGCATATAGTGCAACAATGATTTCAGGAGTAGATTCCTTAGTGCCCCTTACCCATTTAGCCCATCCTCCGCTTCCACAACCCCTCCAGTAACCCTCAGTTTGTTCTCCATATTTATGAGTCTCTTCTGTTTTGTCCCCCTCCCTGTTTTTATATTATTTTTGTTTCCCTTCCCTTCTGTTCATCTGTTTTGTCTCTTAAAGTCCTCATATGAGTGAAGTCATATGATTTTTGTCTTTCTCTGACTGACTAACTTCACTTAGCATAATAGCCTCCAGTTCCATCCACGTAGTTGCAAATGGCAAGGTGACATTCTTTTTGATTGCCGAGTAATACTCCATTGTATATATACCACATCTTCTTTATCCATTCATCCATAGATGGGCATTTGGGCTCTTTCCATACTTTGGCTACTGTTGATAGTGCTGCTATAAACATGGGGGTGCACGTGTCCCTTCGAAACAGCACACCTGTATCCCGTGGATAAATGCCTAGTAGCGCAATTGCTGGGTCGTAGGGTAGTTCTATTTTTAGTTTTTTGAGGAACCTCCACACTGTTTCCCAGAGTGGCTGCACCAGTTTGCATTCCCAGCAACAGCGCAAGAGGGTTCCCGTTTCTCCACATTCTTGCCAGCATCCATAGTCTCCTGATTTGTTCATTTTAGCCATTCTGACAGGTGTGAGGTAGTATCTCATTGTGGGTTTGACTTGTATTTTCCCTGATGATGAGTGATGTGGAGCATGTTTTCATGTGTCGGTTGGCCATCTGGATGTCTTCTTTGGAGAAGTGTCTATTCGTGACTTTTGCCCATGTTTTCACTGGATTATTTGTTTTTTGGGTGTTGAATTTGATAAGTTCTTTGTAGATTTTGGATACTAACCCTTTATCTGATATGTCCTTTGCAAATATCTTCACCCATTCTGTCGGGTGCCTTTTAGTGGTAGGCAGTATATTTAGATCTTTAAAAATCACTCAGCCATTCTATGCCTTTGTGTGTGTGTGTGTGTGTGTGTGTGTGTGTGTTTTGGTGTATAATGTTTATTTATTTTTGAGAGAGACAGAGCACAAGTGGGGGAGGGGCAGAGACAGAGGGAGACACAGAACCCGAAGCAGGCTCCAGGTTCCGAATGAGATCATGACCTGAGTGGGAGTCAGACACTTAACCGACTGAGCCACCCAGGTGCCCCTGTAATACTCTGTTTTAAACTGAAAACAACTTCAATAGAATTTGTAAAATTTATAGGTTTCCTTCTCCTTCTGCTCACATTTTAGGTTATTGCTGTTACAATTTAGGGATTTATATTGTATAACCCACAACAAGTTATTGTGGATTATATTTTCCCCACTGGAGGAATAAGAGGCTGAGGTGAGACCTCTTGGTGTGGTGCTGTGCTGGCCTGGGGCGGGACGATGTGGTCATCGGTAGCCACATCTCTTGCCCTCCCAATGCCATCTGTCTTTGTCTCAGTGGCACAAAGGGTGCTTGACCATCAGCCCCGTATTCTAGAATTCCTTCGGTGCTGTCTTGTTCTTGAATAGTTGTTCATGGTTATTGTGAGGGGCAGTGGAGCCAGGGATAGTCTTTGTCACCATCTTGGCGATGTCCCAAAATCCAGATTCAACCAGCTAGGGAGTAAGTATCAACGAGGAAAAGAGGAAGGCCAGGGACAGGTCCCTCAATTACTGAAACATGTAGAGATCGGGCACAGGAAGAGGACCCACTAAAGACGGGGCAGTGTTCTGTGGACAGGAGGAAATCCAAGAGGAACAAGAACGTCGTGAAGAAATCATTCCGAAGAGGACACAGCTAACTACGTCACATGAACCTGAGAGGCTTGTTAAGATGAGAACTGAGAAGTAGCCGGTCAATTAAGCTATTAAAGAATTTTATCCAATGCCACTCTTCTCCTAAACTTAATCTGCAACCTGCCTAGGAAATGTCACTTCCCCACGGCCCACAGTTCTAGCTGCGTTCTGGTGAGCCCCGAGACCCTATCTCTAGGTTCAGCATCCCTTCCACACATCTGCCCAGATGTAGCATCAGATCTTCGAGCTTAGTGTGGCCAGAGCTGTAGCATCCTCTCTGTCTCTTCATTTTTATGCCCTCTAATTCTTGGTGTCTATTAACAGTATGACCCCTTCCCTTCCAGGTTAGAAACCCCGGCATCATCCTGCCTCCCTCCTTTGATCCCCCTCCCAAATCTGGCAGTTATTTACCAGATCTTCTACGTCCTACACCCTGAAAAGAATTCAATGCTTGAGTTCCAACACTTATCTTCTCTTGCTTATATTCTTATAAGAGGCCCTTAAATGATTTCTCTATCACTATTCCCTTCTCACTCTGGTTTATCCGATGCATTGAGATCAGGGTTATACTGATTAAAGGGAGAAGAGCTCAAACCTGGTGGGCTTATAATTAAAATCTCTAGGATAAATCTTAATCCCTGAAAATTGTGTGTCTAACCAATTAAGTAACATTTTTAGAAGATGAATTTTGTCGAGGATAACAGTTTTAAATTGTTAGCTTGTTTATGTGAGATGCCTTACGATCCAGCCTGTCTTACCTCTAACATCATCTCCAGCCTCACTGTCTCTGTCCTTCCCCACATGTCTGTGACCCTGAACCAGTTATGGAAAGAAAAGAGGTGATCTTTACTGTACGTCTCTGTCTTAAAGTCCCTTATTCTCTCTCTAATTGCTTGGTAACTTGCTTCTCCTCCTTATAAACTCAGCTGGAACAATAACTCACTTGCCTCCCCCCATGCCTCCAAGTAACTACTCTGTCCTTGTTGTTACGACAATATGGCAACACCTTACTTTGACCACATTCACTTAAGAAGTTGCTCCTTAACACTTCTGCACACTTCATCCTGTCCTCAATGGATGGCAGTAGTTTCGTATTGTTCATCCTTGTTTCCCAGTGAAGGCCACAGGTCCTCAATATTATTTACTCATTGAGTGTAATGTCCGTGAATGATATATCTTCTAATGAGTAATAATAACTATGACATGAGATTGTGAACTCAGTACACACTAGTGATTAGTAGCCCTGAAGGCTAAGTGTAAGGTAGGGACTGACCTTATACAAGCATTCAGTTCATCACTGCTCTTCAACAACAACCCACAAAAGCAGAAACAGCGACATAACCAAGGCCGCCATACCACTCTGTGGTTCTCAGCAAATCCCAGGTCTGCCTGAGCATCTCATGTCAGTACTTGCCTGGATGGCTGGATGCCTGTTTTTCTTTTGGACTCTTTCATGCCCCTGTAGGAAATCTTTCAAGGCAATGACAAAATTGTGCCAAGCTGTTACCGAACCGTTGTTAGACTTTGACTCTGAAGATAGGAACCGTTGTTAGACTTTGACTCTGAAGATAGGGATTGGCCATGAGAAGGTCACTCTTCCTTCCTACGAATTCTTACTCATGACTTTTATTGCAAACTATGTATTTTAATACCATAGTAGGATCAAAGTCAATAGAAATGCAAGGTTGGTCCTTTCATGACAAGATCATTATCATTATGACTGATATATGCTAAACTAATTTTTGGCATGTTATTAATTAGTGTTTTGTTAATTATTTCATTTAATCAAATACCAATATGGCCTAATGGTCTTATATCGCATACACACACAAAGATAGGGAAACACACATGGGCATATACGTTGATGGCATTGGTTATGTTGACACCGGTCTATGTCTGAGGTGGGACACGGGATTCCAGCAAGAACCCCCTTTGGTAGGAAGAGCGGTCAGCCTCTGAGAGGAAAGCTCTACATTAGAACATAGAGGTTATATGAAACATGGAGAGGTTCCGAAAGATGCATAGTCATCGTGCAGATTTAACAAATCCAATGAAACAGATACACGGTTCCAGATGCGGCGCTCTAACACTTCTTGAGGTTCAGTAACCCTCTCGGCCCATCTCATAAAGCAAGCTTGGGAAGCCTGAAGCTGCAAATATATGCTTCATTTAACTCTTGGATATTATTCATTCCTTGGTTGATTCTTTCATTTAATCAAAAACGAATCGTGTAACTGCTACAAACCAGGCACTGGGGAAACAGGAAGAACGTAACAGAGGCGTCTGTTCCTGCCTTCGTTGCTCCTATGTTCTGGTAAGACGATCTAGATACAACAACATGCAAATATATGATATATGAGAAAGTGGTAAGTGCTATACAGAACAATAAAAAAACCAGCCTGCACAAGGCAGAATGGTGAATTCTCGGTGCTACTTGGCCCCGGTCTGGTCAGAGAGAAAATTCAACAAGTTCTTGATAAAACCCATGATCAGCACCATGATGGGGAGTTGGAGGGGGAGGTGGGCCCCCCACACAGGGACACTCTTCTGAGTGTCCATGGGGTCTACACAGGGGACACTATTCAGTGGAGACCTGAGGATGAACACACATTAATTAAGAGAAGGGAAGAGCGTTGTGGGAAGTCACAGCAGCAGGAAGGAATCTGTGCATCCCAGCTGAGTCTGACCATGTTTGGCTATCTGGTGAGATAAAACAAGGAGGTCTCGGTCCACTTGAAAGGGCCTACAAGAGATGGGCACCAGAAGGAAGCCTGGCATGGAGCCATGTTTTGGGAGACAAGGGCATGGGCTAGATGGAGTGCTTCCCAGGGAGGGCATGATGTGTGAGAGGAGGCGAGGAACCAGCCAGCCCATGAGTCAGCCCAGCATGTGTGGACAGGAAGCAGTCTTGGCAGAGAAGTCTGATAAAGGGTCAGATAAAGGTCTGATAAAGTGGCGAAAAGCAAACCAGGAGAGTGACTTTACAAGAATACTTCTAGAAGGAGGGAGGTCGGCATTGCCCCCTGCTTCTTGGAAGTTAAGTAAGCAACGGAACAGGAAATACCCATGGCATTTACCCCAGCCGGGTCTTTGGTGACCTTGAGGAAAGAGCTGTCTGGATTGACAAGCTCAGTGAAAGCCAGACAACCATTTTAGTGGAAGCTGGGCACTCAGAAATGGAGCAGACATCATGCTTCCAAGAAGTGAGGGATGAAACAGAAGGACAAGGTGGGCAAAGGGGCCGGGAGCACCAGGGACAGAACACGGGAGCACGGCCCGTAGGATCCCACTCCTCTCTGTGCCGTGCTAATGTAAACATACAACGTATTCTACCCGGGTTGACCAGTCAGATAAGTTCATGTTATCTCTATGCCACGCAATTTACCAAGAAGAAAATTCACTTCAGATGATGGTTGAATGTCTAACCTAAACGTAATTGTGAAAAACAAGTAATTGAAACAAATACAGATCAAAGTTTATCCTAAGGTAAACCAAATAACGGATATTCGAGTATCTAAATCACTTTTATTGTTTTTATTTGTTTTAAGTTTATTTGTTGATTTTGAGAAAGAGAGAGTGAGTGGGGGAGGGGCCGAGAGCGAGGGAGAGAAAGAATCCCAAGCAGGCTCTGTGCTGTCAGGGAAGAGTCCAACTCAGGGCTCAATCTTATGAACCAAATGGTGAGATCATGACCTGAGCCGAAATCAAGAGTTGGGTGCTTAACCCACTGAGCCACCCAGGCACCCTTCTGAATTATTTTTAAATCAAATAACATGCTGAGACAAAAATCAATGTGTTAAACATATGTGTAAACTTATCTACTTTTGATGTCTTAATTTTTACAGACAGACAAAAGATATCTTGATCTATTAATAAATGACTTTTGCTACATTTAAAATGTACTATAAAAACAAGTCTCTCAAAAGTTTAAGTTTTTCTAACTATGTGTTTATAAATGTTGCTAATCTGCTCAGTAATGTGCTGATTCAAAACTACAGTTTAATTTTCCCTCTGCTAAAAAAAACAAACCCAAAAACCTCAAATTATTGGTCTACTTTTAGTAAACTATTAAACAAGGTTTTTCTTCTTTAATGGACTCTGCCCAGGAAACAAACATTCTGTGTCTTATGAAAATATTTCCCGTCCTTCATGTTGTCCTTACCCGGTCTTGGATTACTTAGAAAAACTGAGTCATATCAATATAAAAAAAGCTGAAGCTTTTACAACTCTATTTGCCTTTGAGAACTTTCATTGTCACTTTGGTTGAATGGGTGACTAAACATTGTTTGCCAGGGACCTATGCTCCCATTTGATCGAGTATTTGAAACCTTTGGACACTTTTCACAAACTTCTTAAAAATCAAATTTCGAATGAAGTCTTTTTGACGTTGAACTAAGTTTGGGAATTCCGGAAGGTCTCCAGAAGAGCTTAAAGGATTAACTTTCTCTTATAAAAAGAGAAATGCGTAGTTAGGCTTATTGGATGGGTTAAATGGCAGGGAAAACGTCAAATACAAATTAACGTTTAACCTTCTTAGATCATATTTATATGAAACATATCTCATGAAAATAAGTAACTCGGAAATTATGAAATTCTTCAAAATCTGTCATGTCCTGGTCTAATGTTATCGGGCTTGATTCCCAGTGTTACCTTAAAATATTGTATGTCACGAAAATAACCAAATTGACTTGACAATTGCATCATTGTCTGTGGGTTTTACTCCAAGGCTTTTGATGCCTTTGCAAAAGTTTCCTGCAAAAACGCTCCCACTTCAAAGAGATTTATGGAGAAGACCCCGACAAGTGCCTCAGAACACAAGTTTCCGATAACCCTGGGATCGCAACACTGAACGGGATAAGAATTCCTAAAACTTTACTAGAATACTGATTGACTCAGAAAGCTGCCAACCCAAGAGGAAGGAAAACAAGAATTAATTGCAGGATATTGAATGAACTGACAAAGAATATTATAATTTCTGCAACGTCATTAAACACATTGCTGGATCTTTAATGTTTCCTCCCAGATTTAAAGAAACTTTTCTCTTTCAAGCAAACTACAAATTACAGCAATTTGGTAAAATGTATGTTTGCAAACAAGGCTGAAACATTTATCTTTTTCTCCCTCTCTTTCCAAAATTCTGAAACTCTGATTCAATATTTTTATTTTTCATGATAATATACATATTTATATAAGTTGAACAAGAATCTGTTTTCCTTGTAATGGGACATAATTGGACAAGTCTTTAGTTTGGGTTCTTAGCCTAAAGAGACTTTATAGGTCACGATTAGGCCTTATTACCAGGTAATTTTAAAGAACTCGGGCTGACTTTGTGGAACCAAGAAAGCCCCTGCATATGACCAAGCTTTGGCTTGAAATGTCATATCTTAGAATATGCAAAACATCACCATTTTATTACACTTTTATACATGACAAGGCCAAGTTTAACAAGGCTAGACTTATATTACAAGCAATATATATTACAAACAAGTATTTCACTGTAAATATCCTTGATAAAACTGGGATGTCTAGAAACAAGCTTTGTGTTTCAATAGAAACTATAGTGCATCCGTGATCGGATTCTAGTCCCGTAAATCCCTCTTGTAAACTTCAGAGAAATCACTGCACAGGCCATGCGTGGTCCTCCGTTATGTCTGCCACTATGTGTGTTACTCAAGGAAGTTCAACGGGACACTGGAGGGGCATCTTCCAAGACAGCCAAAGTGCAAACCAGGATGTGCATCAGATGGACTGCTGCCCTCACCTCACCCTCTACGCGCGCCTTGAACCCACCTCTCGAAATCTCGGGCTGCTCTCCAAACTCAGAAACTGAGATTATAATTAGCTTCCACTATTGACCTTTGTTTTGCTTTTGTTTCCATAGGAATGTTTCTCATTAAATTACCTGATTGCTCACACCCTGCCGAGGCCTCCTGCCAGGCCTGATGCCTCCTGAGACGCAACATCCTCTCATTCCTCTTGTCCCGAGCGATCCTGAGGCTGTGTGATTGCTTCTCCATCATGTAAATAATTCAAAAAACAAAAAACCTGAAACCCAATCACACGTTACCCTCCAAAACTGTAGACTGACTCAGAAAGGTAAAACTCCAAATCTGATTATAACCCATTTGATTTATTCAATTGGTTGAATCTTGGCTCCTGGGGATCTCTGCTCTTGGGAAGTTTTCAATCCTTGGCTAGTCTTCTCCTTACAGCCAGCGTAGTAATCTCTCTCGCGTGTCGTGCACTCTGGAGGGTTTTACATGCCTGTTGGCAACCCCTCAGACATCGAATGGTAATCCATCAGGATCAGACACTGGGGGGAACGCGCCCATGAGGACTCCCCTGTCTGTGATGACCAGCCAACTGTCGGCCACAGCGACTCCGTGACGCTCCGTCCTGAGGACTCATCGTTGGTGACAGTGAATGTGTCCCCATGACACAGTCCATGGGAACCGAGAGTAATGCTCTACCAGTCTGTCACCCTTGGTGGGCTGAAAGAGTGACCGATGGTGGGAGATTGCTAAAAATTAATAAAATTAATTAAGCAGACAAAACCATTTAAACCTCAGAAGCAAAACCAAATCTAGTTTATTTCATGAACGTGAGTGAAACATAACTTGGGTTATATTTTATAAGTGCCTCTGAAATCATAAGAGGCACTTAAGTCATTGTCTTAAAAATGATACGAGAGGGGCACGTGGGTGGCTCAGTTGGCTGAGTGTCTGACTCTTGCTTTCAGCTCAGGTCATGGTTCCAGGGTTATGGGATCGAGCCCTGAGTCGAGCTCCACACTGAGCGTGGAGTCTGCTTGAGATTCTCTCCCTTTCTCTGTCCCTCGCCCCACCCCCCTCCAAAATTTTTTTTTTAAGTTTTTTTTTTTTTAACGTTTATTTATTTTTGAGACAGAGAGAGACAGAGCATGAATAGGGGAGGGTCAGAGTGAGAGGGAGACACAGAATCCGAAGCAGGCTCCAGGCTCTGAGCTGTCAGCACAGAGCCTGATGCGGGGCTCAAACTCACAGACTGTGAGATCATGACTTGAGCCGAAGTCAGATGCTTAACCGACTGAGCCACCCAGGCGCCCCGCCCCAAAATTTTTTTAATGGCATGAGATCATAACCCTTAGCCAATTCCCTGCCACATGAAAACCCCTACTATGAAAAGCAGTCATTGTAAGCCTAAAACTCTCTTGTTTTTACTTAATAAACCACCCCAAAACGCCAGGCCCTTCTACTGCATATCACTTTTGAATTTGGAAGCTCCCAAGTTCACAAACTATTTTCATACTCATCGTAAATGCCTATTAAGTACTATTTATTGATTTGGTGGTTTTAATTCTGCTCTATCTGGATTCCTGACCGAGGGGGAATCCCCAGGCCTAGGTCTTGGACCAGCCTCTGGAACGGGCTTGTCCTTTGAATTCTGGCAATTCCGTGCTTCCCGTGCCCAGTTTTCCTAACTGGAAAACGAGGAGGGTTGATTAGCTGATCGCTCATGTTCCTTTTGGCCTCAAAATTCGGTGAAGATGTCATTGTGCTACAGCACCTTAGCAACACCAACACAGAACCACTCAGTCTTCTCAGAAAGATAAGTGAGAACCCATTGCTTGTACTTCAGAAGTGTTTTAAAAAATATGCTTCCAGAGAATTTGAGAGGAGGCAGAACTGGGTGTGTACATGCGTCTTTGTGTGTGTGAGGGTGTGTGTGTTTTAGGAAGACTGGAATTGGGAAGAATAGAGAAAGGATCAAATTAAGATATCAAAAGACACCCATGGAAACATAATTTAGAATAAAATAAAGTAGCAACGGGGTGCCTGGGTGGCTCAGTTCGTTAAGCGTCCGTCCAACTCTTGCCTCAGGATACGATCTCGCCGTTCCTGAGTTCGAGCCCTGTGTCGTGCTCTGCACGACCCTGTGGTGTCTGCTTGGGCTTCTCTCTCTCCCTCTCTCTCTCTGCCCCTCTCCTGATCGTTCCCTCTCTCTTTCTCTCAAAATAAATAAATAAGTTTAAAAAAATGAAGTAGCAAATAAGCTATTGGGCAAATATTCCAATTTCTATAATTTGATTCACATCTACCTATCTAAGGATATATCGGCGCTGAATGTGAAATATAATTACCAATGCACAGAAGTTCCTTAAAACATTGCATGAGTCTTTGCCACGGCAAAAACTTATATGTAATAATTTAGCTTACTCTTCTAAGAAAAACAAAAAGCACAGTCTCTAAAATGCATCGATAAGATGATATTTCTCATCCAAACTTTGTATTGCCTCAGCATTCCAAATGCTCAACATAGGTATTCAATAATTATTAAGCTTTGATCACTACAAGGTATTTGTAACATAGACAAAAAGCTATTAATATGGTCCAGAACTTCAGGAGACAGAATTGTGTAGCCTAACCATGTTTTAACGGTTTTGGGTATTTTTTGTTATCAAAATGGCTGTGGCCACCGGGGTGGGGGGTGTCACTTAGAAGCATTATTATCTACTGACACAGAGTCCTAGCAAAAAGGCCAAGTCCATTCAGGAGTCCCTGGGGTTTGGGAAGCCTTGCCATCCAGCATGGCAGCAGTCCGTGTGGGGAGGAATTACTTCCACAGCCACACACACAGTAGGGAGACTGACTAGCGGTCCCAGATGTCTGAGACCCAGGGGACAATCCATAAGAAGAAGTGAGAATGGTCTGACCAGGTATTATAGCAATTTCTCAAGCTTCAGATATAAACCTAAATCTCGTGATGTGCAAGTGGAGAACAAGGTCTAACTCTGAGTTCCAGTGCAGGCTTTGGGGCAGGGACACAAGTTCATTGTCATTAGTTCCTCTTAAGTCTCTATAGTGTTCGTAGAACGTTTAATCAAGAGTTTACATCAGGAGCACCTGGGTGGCTCAGTCAGTTCGGCGTCTGACTTCAGCTCAGGTCAGGATCTCACAATTCCTGAGTTCAAGCCCCGCGTCCGGCTCTGTGCTGGCAGCTCGGAGCCTGGAGCCTGCTTCGGATTCTGTGTCTCCTTCCCTCTCTGCCTCTCCCCCACGCATTCTCTCCCTCCCTCCCCCCTCTCAAAATAAGTAAACATTCAAAATAATTTTTTAAAAAATACATAAATAAAACAGCCTGGCATACACTAAGTCCTCAACAAATGTTAGCCCTGTCATGAGCAGGGCTTTGCGATGATTTCTTTTCTTGTTTTGTTTGTATGTTTGCTTTGCTCTGCTTGCTTTTTAGGGGCTCATTGTTGTTCCTTTTAAAAAAGATATTCATTAGTTGCAGACCCCTGTGTGGGCATGGTATTCTGGAGATGGAAGAAACGCCCTTTTCTCCAAAGCATGCAGATATGTCTCTAACGTCGTCTAGCATTGGGTAAACGCTAATGCGATGGACCTCGAGGGCAACCTGTCTTTATCTCCACTTAGGGCATTCGTTCCATGATGGAAATATTTGCTTTTGGTAATCTTGAATTGCAGGAAGTTGACCAGGTTGCATTGCGGGATTAATCTTTGTGTTAGAGAAAAATTTGGTTCTACAAAGTCCGTGCGTCGAGGAAATTTTCTTGCTTTCATTTTTAAATACTTTTCTTGGGACACCTGGGTGGCTCGGTCAGTTGCGCATCTGACTCTTGATTTTGGCTCAGGTCGTGATCTCATGGTTCGTGGGTTCGAGCCCAGAGTTGGGTTCTGGGCTGACAGTGCAGAGCCTGCTTGAGATTCTCTCTCTCTCCCTCTCTCTCTGCCCCTCCCCTGCTCCTTCCCTCTCTCTCTCAACATAAATAAATAAGTAAACTTAAAAATACAAAATAAACTTTAAAAAAATAAAAATAAAACAGTAAGTAAATACTTTTCTTCTCCCAGCCTGGTCCTCTGGTGCACGGACCCCTATTGCCCTGCCATTAGGCCCATTTCGGTGTTTGGGGATCTTCCATTTTGTTATCTTGTCAATGCTTCACTTTCTGTCTTTTTCCTTTTCTGCATGTCGCTGATCCTGTTCCCAGGAATGTTCGGTTTGCCCTTTGGGATTTTATTTTATTTTATTTTATTTTCAACGTTTTTTATTTATTTTTGGGACAGAGAGAGACAGAGCATGAACGGGGGAGGGGCAGAGAGAGAGGGAGACACAGAATCGGAGACAGGCTCCAGGCTCCGAGCCATCAGCCCAGAGCCTGACGTGGGGCTCGAACTCACAGACCGCGAGATCATGACCTGGCTGAAGTCGGCTGCTTAACCGACTGCGCCACCCAGGCACCCCTGCCCTTTGGGATTTTAAATGCTGGTGGTCAGCGGGTCTCCGTAGCTCCCCGTGATCCTTGGAAGGTCATTCTGTAAATTGTCGCATGGCCCCCAAGCCCTCTCGTTCACCGAATCTTTGCTCTCATGGGACTGCTCTCCAGGCCGAAGCCGGGCAGGGGACTCGTTTCACTTCCTCAGTGCAAAGTTCCTGGGATCCAGTCTCCCCTTTGCTGTCTTCTCCTGCGTCTCCTGCCTGCCTCCGGGGCCGTGTAGCCGGGACGCGACTTTCTGGTCACAGCCAGGCGGGGCGTCGGGCCGGCGACCGCTGACCTGGCTTCCTTCATGCTTTTCCCTCCGACTCTCAAGTTCCAGACGCTTTTCTGAGGCCCGAGACAACAAGGGTGGGGTGAGGAGAGCATAATGGGGGATTTTCGTTACCTATTCCATCTGTTGCCTTTAATTTTGTTTCCTTCGCTCTGCAGAAGCTTTGTGTCTTGATGGGGTCCCAATAGTTCATTTTTGCTTTTATTTCCCTGGCCTCAGGTAAGAAGTTGCTGCTTCTTTTCTCCTGTAGGGTTCTGATGTCTCACATTTGAGGTCTTTCATCCATTTTGAGTTTCTTGTTGTGTCTGGGGTAAGAAAGTGGTCCAGGTTCATTCTTCTGCACGTTGCTGTCCGGTTCTCCCAGCCTCATTTGCTAAAGAGACTGTCTTTTTTCCATTAAGTTCTCTTTCCTGCTTTGTTGAAGATTAGTTGGCCATACGTTTGCGGGTCCAGTTCTGGAGTCTCTATTTTATTCCATTGGTCTACGTGTCTGTTTTTGTGCCAATACCATGAGGTCTTGATGATGACAGCTTTGTAGTAGAGGCTAAAGTCCGGGATTGTGATGCCTCCAGCTTTGGTTTTCTTTTTCAACATTGCTTTGGCTACTGGGGCCCTTTTGTGGTTCCACGCAAATTTCAGGATTATTTGTTCTAGCTCTGCAAAGAATGTTGGTGCTACTTTGGTAGGGGTTGCGTTAAATGTGTTGATTGCTTTGGGTAGTATCGACATTTTAACGATATTTGTTCTTCCAACCCATGAGCACGGAATGTTCTTCCATTGTTTTGTGTCTTCTTCAGTTTCTTTCGTAAGCTTCCTATGCCCTGCGCGTCTGCCCAGTGGCGTCTCTAGAACACTCTTTCAACCATCTCTTAAATGTAACCAATGCTAAAGATGTCAGCGGTGTTCTTCTGTTACCGGTGCAGAGAAAGGCGGGCAGTTTCTGTTTCCTGAGAAGACTGAATGGTGGCAGGGAGGGCTGCGGCCGCTGTCGACGTCAGCAAAGAAGTTATTTAAAGCCCCTCACGTCCTTTTAAAAACATGTTGCTGTAACTTTTCAAAAAGTTCCATTTCACGTAGCCGAACGAAGTGCTTTTGTCTTTCTACATACCTTTATCTATTTAAAAAAATTTTTTTTTAACGTTTATTTTTGAGACAGAGACAGACAGAGCGTGAATAGGGGAGCGTCAGAGAGAGAGGGAGACACAGAATCTGAAACAGGCTCCAGGCTCTGAGCTGTCAGCACAGAGCCCTGCGTGGGGCTTGAACTCACGGACCACAAGATCATGACCTGAGCCCAAGTCAGACGCTCAACCGACTGAGCTACCCAGGCGCCCTCTACATACCTTTATAGCTCTTGACTTCTAGGATTGAAGGGGCTGGAAGAGTTCTGGGGAAAAGCACTTTTCATTACTTAATGCGGGTTCTTGAGAGAAACCCTACCGGGCTCTCCGTTTTAATGGAGCACACGGAACACACGTCTTTCGCCTCAGAGCAAGAATCTGCCAGGGTTAGAACCGGGATGTTATTTACATCTAAAGAGAAAAACGCATAAAGCTTAAGCAAATGTCATTTTACAAGAGTAATTGTAAAATGTCCACACCGAGGGTCATCAGGGAGCTTTGGGGGAGGCGGGAGGAGGGGACGGAACAGGCAGGGCCCTGGAGAGCTCGCTTGTGGCCCCAGCACAGCGGGGGTGGGCTAAGAAACAGTGCAGCCCCTGAACCCCAGTGCTGTGCAGCGGGAGGAGGTGGGCTCAAGGCCACAGCTGCCCCCATGGGTGTCTTGTCCGCAGCCCCTGGGCCCGCTGGTGCCCAGCACGGGCAGCTCCCCCTGAGCCTTCTGTCCTGCTGGAGGATGGCCTCCGGCCCCGGGACGGCGCTCCAGGAATGTCCGGGTGCGGTGGTCCTGTGTGTTCTCTGCCGTCCCCAGAGCCTGCTGGTGAGTAAGGGAGGGCCTCCCGCTCCCCTGCGGCGCCCTCTTGGGCTCCCGCCTCTAACGCAGTTGCTGCTGCTGGCTGCAAAGGCACAGATTTGTGCCCACAGGGTGGTTGGATGCGTGGACAGCAACTGAGCGCAAACTTGGCGGCTGCTCGTGGGCCACTTTGAAAAGCAGCAGGCGGGCACAGAAAACCGCCTCCCCGGCCGACGGCCGTGTGCGACGTAGCAGTGGGGAAGAAGCGGGGTCCTTCACGGCAGGGGGTTTTCCGCGGAGCTGGGAGGCCAGTGACGAGGTGGGCTTAATGTACCTCCTCTCCCGAGGAACCCAGAACCCGTGACCCAGGCCAAAGTGCGAGTCCTCTGGGGACGCAGCCCAACACTGCCACTTGCAGCAGGAGAGGCCGGGCTCTCGGTCAGCAGGAGCCTTAGCCAGCAGCTGTGGTCCTTGTCTGATGCTTTGATCCCCACGCGGGCTCCTGCGTGCCCGTGGCCTCCTGACAATGTGGGGTTGACCGCGGAACCCTTGGCAGGGCCCTGGCTCCGACAGCCCGCCTGACCCTGACGTCCCTGACCGGCGCCCTCCCTCCCTCCCTCGCCTCGCTGCCCACCCCCCACCCCCCCACCCCCAGCCTGGTCTGCGTTTCCTCTTCAGTTCTTTCCTGGGAGCTTTCTCCTTCTTTCCTCCAGCTTCCCTTCGGCCTCCACCTTGTTCTCCTCCCCGGCACCCAGGGTGAAGAGGCCAGGCTGCCACTAGAGGACTGCGGGTCTTTTCCAAGGCCGGGTGTCACAGTGACTGCAGTGTCGGTGTGTTTTCAGCCACGTAGCATTCAAAACCCGAGCTGCTATTTCCACTAGATTCGTATCTTTTTTTATGTCACAAAGCCCTTGGGCGTTGTGCCAGCGGCCCCATCTTTCCACTCGCTCCCCGGACTTTCGGGAGTGATCGCGCAGAGGGTGGTGAATGTTAGCACAGTGCGTGTGGCAGGCCCTACCGCAGAACCGAGAGTGGACACGAACCCATGCAGTAGCTAATAAGAAACAGCAAGGGCTATAAAACAATAATACTTTGGGGACTGCTTTTCACGTAAAGCATGGACCTTTAGGAATTGCCGAGGGAGCTACCGAGACGGAATTAGAACAGGTGTGAGAGCCTTGATATCATGAAGCACCACGCACACTGCGGACTCAAGCGGACATGAGATGCCTTCTTGACATTAAACCCGGAGGATGCTAGGGGTACGGGGACGGAGCTCTTCTCTGATGACACTCAGCTCAAGCGTCACACTTGCCACCCAGCCTTTAGGGAGGCAGACAAAGCTAACGCCAGTAAACGGCAAAAGAGTACATTTGTTTTATCCACACCAATGCGTCTTTTAGTCTTCGAGCACAGCGCATTTATAAGTCCTCATTCCAAAATATAGGCTCAGCCCAGTCATCCCCCATTAATAGTTTTGCTCCCAAATACTTACAAATATTGTTAAAGATCCCTCTCTGACATTCTGAATGAGCAGAGATTTTTTTAGAATGCTGCCTTAACATTTTTATCTTTTTCATTTCTTTTCTGCCTTCCCATTTTTTTAATGTTTATTTATTTTTGAGAGACGGAGCATGAACGGGGGGAGGGTCAGAGAGAGGGAGACACAGAATCCGACGCAGGCTCCAGGCTCCGAGCTCTCAGCGCAGAGCCCGACGCGGGGCTCGAACTCAGGAACCGTGAGATCATGACCTGAGCCGAAGTGGGACGCTTAACCGACGGAGCCACCCAGGCGCCCCACTGCCTTCACATTTTTATTTTAGCAAGGTACGTGTCTCCAGATCACATATTTGTGTGCCCACGTACGCGTACGTTTATTTGCGAGCGTGTGTCTACCACAAATATACGGGGGTTACCAGCCGCAAAAAATTAACAGTGGCAGTGCCTCTATAGCCTTGACACTGGTGGTGTGGCCCGTGGGCACCTGCCGGCGAGGGCCGATTCCTTCCTATGGTACGACTAGCAGCAGCCTGAAGTGGGCCACAGAGAAGTGCATCAGGAAAATCTAGGAATCTTACAGATCAGTGCTTTTTTTCTTTTTCTTCCTTTCAGGAGAGATGGTTCCCCAGAGAAACCCCGGACCCGGGCGGCAGCCGGCTCTGTCCTGCAGACCCCACGCTTAAGAGGTTGCAGCTCAGGCCTTCCTCCAGTTCTGTGGCCCCCACGGGCCAGGCATCGGTGGCCCAACAGCACGCGCCTCTCCCAGGTCCCTCTCCAGGGCACCCAGGGCCCCGGGCTTCTCAAGCCAAAGGCGCAAGCCCTCTTCCTGCGCCCCCTGCGATCCCTCCCTGGCGTGGGTCCTTCGGAAGACTGAGGGGGTCCTTTTCTTTAAAATGGCACACTCTGTTAGAGCCGGGCATTTGAACTGGCATTAAATGATTTTCTGAGTCAAAAGGAAGAAAATGACCAAGGCTCAGTCGGTAGAGCGTGCGACTCTTGATCTTGGGGTCGTGAGTTCAAACCTCATGTTGGGTGCAGAGATACATAATAATAATAAATAATAAATAATAAATAAATAAATAATCTTTAAAAAACAATACACATACCTCTCTTGCATGATGTAAACAAAATTGAAATCAAAAAAAAAAGGAAAAAAATCACTTACCAGAATGGTGGAAAAGAATATGATTCTATATTCACACACGTACACACACATATACGATATATAGATACACAGATGCCACCCATAAAGATCATTATACCGAAAACCAGTGATAAGCCTGTTTCCTTATAACCTTATCGCATTGGGTGTATTTAATACACTGTCCAAGTGGAGTCAGGCACAGTATGTTACGTTCACCAGGAAGCGTTTTCCCCCCTTGTGAATAACGCCTCCGTTAACAAGGAAATGGTGTGCACCTGGGGTGGGGCTGATACTCAGGGGGCTGGGCCACCCATTGGGAGGCCACCCTTTGCGTATCAATAATGACAAAGGACGGAGACACCAGAGGCCTCCTTGCTGCCCCTACCTGGAGCCTGCCTCCCAAATTTTGGTTCTTCCAATTCCTAGAATGTCAAAATTTCCAGATATCCCTCCATGACTGCGTCCGGATCTTGTTAGATTTCAGTGGCTTGCCTGCCCTGGGTGACCCTCTCCTTCTTCCCACACTTCTTTTAGGGCAGGAGCCACATAAAGTCTTGACACGGCACCCCTTCAAGTCAAGTCTGCCACTGCCAATCGGGGTTCCACTCACTTACGATGTATGTCCCTTCCAGAAGTTTCCATATAATTAAAATGTAGAATGTGTGCGTGTATCACCACCAGTTTCTCACAATAAACAACTTAGGGACCCTGAGTGGCTCACAAGGTCTTTGACCTGTCTGTCTCTTCTCGTGTATCTTAGTTATGCAATTTGCCAGGCCCCCGTCACCTCTTGCCTACTCCAGTTTATTTTCATTTTGGTGATGCATTAGGTAGATATCTCTTCTTCAGTTCTTTATTACTGTTATTAGTCTTCCTCTTCTTCTTTATTCTCCCTGCCTGTCCCCTTTCTTATTTGAATAGAGCAAACTTGTTATGGTTTCCTTCATCACATGGGTGAGTTGAATTCTTCAACTCTCACGATGAAGCATTATTTCCGCACACTTACTAGGTACTCAGGGCCGTTGACATTCGTGCATGCTGTCACACATTTGAATTTTGTGTGTGCAAAGGACAGAGAAATTCCATTGCGAACGCAGAACAGAAACGCATCCCCTTTGGCAAAACCCGGGGCCGAATTCAATTTTCCAGGACAAATGATCCATACTTTTATCAATTACCATGTTTTCTTGCTAGGGCAGGGTCTCTGTCTTACTGTGTCTTCTTTTCTCTGTGTGTCGCCCACTCCTGCCCAACTTCAGGGATCTGATGGACCTTTTCGTCTTCAAGGCACCTGGTGATTATATTTCTATTTGACACTCAGCCACATTCTCCTCCAAGGTGTCTCTTGTGAGCTTGTATGAACTTTGACTTGCTTTCAAGGCGGTCTCCTTGTTCCCTCAGCCAGACTGTGTCATGAGGTCAGCAAATTTGTATTACCTTTTTATAAATTTATCTATCTATCTATCTATCTATCTATCATCTATCTATCATCTATCTATCTATTTTTAATTTGAGAGAGAGAAAGAGAACGAGGAGGGGAGAGGGGCAGAGGGAAAGAGATGAGAATCCCAAGGAGGATCCACACTCAGCTCAGAGCCGGATGTGGGACTCAATTCCACGACCCCAGGATCGTGACCCGGGTCAAAATCTAGAGTCTGACGCTCAACCGACTGAGCCACCCAGGTGTCCCCAAATCAGGTATATTAATAGAATGTGATTCTTTCGTATTTGTGAGCTTTGACCAGTTAGTCTTTGCTTTTCAATTTTTTCTTTCCCAAAACTTGTTTGGATTTAGGCAGATATTTTAAATAAAACCAACAGCTTTGCCTGGGCGTTTCTTCTAGCTGATGACTTTTTCCCTCCGGCCTTACTTCTGTCACTTTTGGGGGTTACGGTTTCTACTTGCTGGGCTTCCTTTTTCTCTCGCTTTTGTTCGATTTGTTTTCTCTCACTTTCATGACACGTACATTTTTAAATCCAAGTGACCCGGAGGTAAAGCATAAAAGGAAGGGCAGAGATTTACCAACAAATATTATGAATTCTTGAAATTCGCTAACCTCACCAGTTTGTCAAGTGCTTGGCCTCTTAACCGACTGAGCCACCCAGGTGCCCCCATCTTACTGTATCTGTAGGGCTTAACCCTCTGCTGTGTGCGAGGTGGTTTTATTTGGGAAAAGAACACGTGATGGTAGGGGCCAGAATAAGCAACGAAGCTTTTCTGAATAAGTCAATGGTAGGTCCTCTGCAAATACACCCCGACCGACCCAGCCGCTCCTGGGATCACAGCGTGCCCGTCAGAGTCATCAGTGAGTGGTTCGTCGAGGGCAGCTATATCGGGTCTGGACGTCATTTCAAAGCCCATGTAGACCTAGGCCCCTCGGAGATTTCACTGTGACCGAGGATTGGGGGAATGAGGAGGCTCCTTGGGTGCTCCTCCCTCTACTCAGGTTCCTCGTCATCAGGAACAACTAGCTGAGACCACCATGGATGTGTAGACCTGGGGGGACCTCAGGGATTGTTCAGCGTTTCCCGCATCGGCGAAAGGAAGCAGGTCCACACGCCGGTGCCTGGGCCCCTGCCTGGAAATTCTGACGGAGGTGGCCTTCGGGTCGTGGCTCGGTGAGTTAGGTGAGTTTCGTTAGGTGATTTAAGACGCGGGGATGGAGCCTCACCCCCAGTGCCACGGCAAGTGACGCCGTGGACACCGACATTAGCCCCTGGGGGAGAAGACCGCACGCCTCTTAGAACTCCTGGCTCTCAGGACTGCGTGACGAGGAAGGTGGCTCTGCCGTGCCATGCTCGGCAAGCTTTGTTGTGTCACTGTAATTACAGGGTGAGCGCGGCTCCACCCCCCGGTGCAAAGAAAGGCGTCAGAGCCCTCTCTGAGGCAATTGTTCCCCATTAGGGAAATGTTAGGTTTCTTCTAATGGAGAAAGGCATGCCACAACGTGTAATTCCTGTAGCCGTGACACAACGTACCCAAGCCAGGAACACCACTCTCCCGTCAGCCACGTCTTCAGATCCAAATGGTTCCTCTTTATCTTCCGCTCACATGCGCTCACAGTTCTTCTGCCCGGGAGAAGCTGAACCACAACAGAACCTTCTGGCCTCACCTCCTTCCTAACGCTTAGCAACACTCACATAGGGGGGCGGGGGGGGGGGGACACACCACGGGGTTACGCTTAGTTACATAGATAGAAAAAACTGTATTCTTTTCTGAACCGTTTTCACCGAAACCTTTAAGTGTTACGGAATATTCTAGCCCTCGAGGTTCTGTAGACGTGATCGGAAAATTTTCCATCTAAACCTTTTAGTTTGCGGGTAATTACAGTTCTGGGGCTCCAGTAGGAAGGTTCACCTACACACAGCACTTCTCTGCCTCTCTCTGCAATCTCTTTTTTGCTACACGCTCGCTTTCAGGGCATTATCCCCACCCACCACCCCCCCACCGAAGATGCAGGCCTATTATCTTCACACAGATGCTTCCAAAAAATAACCAGTCGACGTGGTAAATGTTGTCAAAAGTTGAGAAATGACCGAAGTTAAAACCAGTGAGTCACCGCAGTACCAATTAGTAAAAGTTTATCAGGCACACGCCAAAAAGGCAGTTTGCCAACCGGGAGCCCTCAAACCCGAACGTGGCGTGAGCTCGGGGGCAGATTGTTATAAAGCAGCTCGTATGGCGAGAAGGCAGTGGCTCTGTGTTCTTCCCCGGGGATTGGTCCTAATGCTAGAATTTTTTGAAATACTATGGAATCGGTCAATGTAGGTACCTTGGGAAACAGTTGAAGTTTTGCTTGTGACTTCCAGAGGCACAAACAAAGGAATGACCCGGGTCAAGCGAGCCTTGCCGGAGAAGATAAATCTGGCTTTATTTGCAGGACCAGATGAGTTCTGTCGGCTCAGGGAATTTTCAAAGCTTTGTCTTTTCTTTTAACAACGTGAAGATAAGTTACCAGCGACCTAAGGCAGCCTGAGTGTGGAGAGATGCAAAATTGTACGGTAGCATACAGCCTTGCTTTATGTTTATGTTCAAACGTGTCGTAATACATTAAGCGGGCCAGCAGGGAGAGCTGTAGAAGGGGGAGGAAAAAGTAGGCTTAGCCCCCCCCCCCCCCCCACGGGTCTCAGCCAGCTACCGCTTTGGTCAGGTTTGTACCCAATCCTGGTTGCTGACTGATGTATCATGGGCTGGTGTGGGGGACTCACCTCCCACTGAAGCTGGTTTACCATTTCACGTTGTGCTGGTCTATGAGAATCACGGCGGCCTCAGATTTGCAGAGAAAATTGTTTTGAAAGGCCTTACTATCCGAGAAATTGCTTTCAAAGAAGGTTGTCTCGTCATTTGCCTTGGTAAGTGCGGGTTGGAGGTTGTCATTTGGGGTACAGAAAGGGTATCTTTTGCTTAGATTGCTCTCCAACCCGAGCCCAGGTTGTTTCCAGTGCGATCAGTCCGATGAAGGAGTGATTGCGAACAAAAGGTCTTTTTATCAGACCCTTCTGAACATTGAGAGCCCAAAATTGGTGCGGGCAGCCATGCAGGGAGCTGCAGACAACCCCGGGCACGGGGAGGTGGGGGCAGACGGATAGAAATGCTGATCTGGTGGCAAACATCAGGGAAATGATGGCTCTGGGGTCTTCACTGGTCACTGGCAGGTAACGACCAGTCTGGAGGGTATGCCCTTGGGATTTCCAGAGCTATCTAAGGGACAGTAAGGCTCCTTCAAGGAGGCTGGGAGCAAAGCCAGAGATATATTATTTCGACACACCAAACTGCTATGTCATGAAAACTGTTGGCCTATTTTTGAAAAACTTAGATTTTCCACGTTGCATTAAATACAAAACATTTTCTGCAGGAAATAAGAGTTATTTCAGAAATATTTACCAAGGGTCGTGTTGTGTGTATCCTGCCTGTTTTGGGTTTTAAAGATTATTGGGGCGCCTGGGTGGCTCAAGTCGGTTAAGCGTCCGACTTCAGCTCAGGTCAAGATCTCGAGGTCTGTGAGTTCGAGCCCCGCGTCGGGCTCTGGGCTGATGGCTCAGAGCCTGGAGCCTGCTTCTGACTCTGTCTCCCTCTCTCTCTGCCCCTCCCCCATTCATGCTCTGTCTCTCTCTGTCCCAAAAATAAATAAACTTAAAAAAATTTATAAAGATTACTATGTACTAACTTACCTGATTTTTATTCAGTTCTGTCTTAGAATTCTTCTGTAAATCTTTTCCATGCTTATTTATTTTTGAGACAGAGAAAGAGCACGAGTGGGGGAGGGGCAGAGAGAGAGGGAGACACAGAATCGGAAGCAGGCTCCAGGCTCTGAGCCGTCAGCGCGGAGCCCGACGCGGGGCTCGAACCTACGAGCTGTGAGATCATGACCCGAGCCAAAGTCAGACACTCAACCGACTGAGCCACCCAGGCCCCCCATCTTAGAATTCTTCTCCAATTACTTAACATAACTTGCTACGTTTGCAAAACGTGTATTTTATCCACACAAGGCAGTAGCAAAATCTTAAAAAAAAAAAATGTAATACAAGGCAAAACAAAACGACACCTTCTATGAGCAGTGGATAGAGCACACATTTCAGAGACTCGAGGATTATTTACTGATGCTTGTCACCTCCTTGTCCCAAACACACACACGCACACACACACACACACACACACACACAACTTAGAAAGTCTTCCAGGAAGTTTTCCCAAACATTGTGTGTGTCTGTGAGTCTTAGATTTTCGTTTTAAGTTATTTTCCTCTGATACTGTATTTCCTAAAATGGAGTTGATCTGGTTGGATTCCAACCTCAGCGCGCTATCTGCTGTAGACTGTGTCTCCCCACCAAACTCCTGTGTTGAAACCTCACCCCAATGTGATGATATGAGGTGGGTGGGGCCGCCAGGAGGTGCGTAGGTCAGGAGGGGGGAGCCCTCCCCGATGGGATTAGGGCCCTTATAACAGACACCCCGGGGAGGTCTTGCCTCTTCCACCGCCTGAGGACGCAGGGAGAAGATGGCCTTCTGGGCACCAGGGGCCTCTCACCAAACACTACCTGTGCCAGCACCTTGATCTTGGACTTCAGATGAGGAGAGCTCTGTTCCTGGCCTGAGGCGCTGCTCTCTTTCCACCCTGCGTCTCTGGCTTGTCCTCTTCTGTGTCCCTGGATGAGTCTCTTCCTCCGGGTTCTGTCCATGTGGGACCACAGCGCCCGTGCCCAGGACTGGCTCTGCCTATCATCTCCCAAAACGACCTCATTTATTCCCG
This sequence comes from Puma concolor, assembly GCF_028749965.1. Taxonomy (NCBI): domain Eukaryota; kingdom Metazoa; phylum Chordata; class Mammalia; order Carnivora; family Felidae; genus Puma; species Puma concolor. Next base: position 3,792,583 of record NC_141679.1, on the reverse strand, counting down.
TGGTTGGAAATGTCTTCTCCGTGCTGACAACTTTTAAATTCACGCGAGTTAGTTATGATTATATGAATCCGTGTAACAATGTAAAAAAAAAAAAAATGATGTTTTGAGTGCTCTTTCCAGGGCGCTCCACCTATAAACGTAGAATCTGTAGACAGACATTAATCAAATAAAGCTAAATCAGATGGAGAATTGCCAGATCGAGAAGGCCTGTAATAAGAGGCCATGGTTCCCTGAAAACACGTAATTGGGGCATTTGATTCTGAAAAGTAGGCTGGAGGGGGAGGGGGCTTTCCTGAGGTTCTGATGATGCATTTGGAATCTGAAGGAGGAAACAGAATTGACTGGGAGGAAGTGCGCAACCTCGGTGGATGGGACCGCGGTGGAAGGCCCCGCAGGGTGGGAGGGTGTGCTGTCGCACATGGCTGGAGGGGACCTCGAGGGCCGCCCTACACCGTCTGGCTGCCTGGTGCCGTGTCACGTTTCCCCAACAGCAATATCAATAGGGAGCCATGGGTGTTTTGATGGGAATGGCAGGAGGGCGGGCAAACCGATAGGGTAGAGTTTGCATTTCAGAAAGTTCAGCGTGAAGGAGGCGAGACTTTGAGCGGCAGCCCATCCTGGTGGACCACTTGGGGGAGTGATGCTCGGTGACAGGAAGGCGTCTTGCCAGGGTCTGCCCTTCTGCGTGTTGTCTGCCCAGAGCCTGACGCGGGGCTCGAACTCACAAACCGTGAGATCCTGACCTGAGCCGATATCAAGAATCAGGTGCTTAACCCACTGAGCCCCCCAGGCGCCCCTTTGGTTTTGAATTTTTTACTCACAATACTTAGGACGATGTAAGCTCCAACGTGTTTGTTGTTTCTCTTGGCTCATTTTTTCCCCTCCTCCCCAGAAAATCCTCACCGTGGAGGCAAGAAGGCTATACTTTTTCAGGCACCGCAGTATCGCTGAGCACGAGTGACATCTGGGACACGTGGACACTCAGTGGTGTTTCTGTCGCCAATGAGCAGAGACAAGCACATTCTGGAGACGGTAAGGAGGTTAACTTGCCGAAGTCAGCCTGGGATTGGCCGCAGGGGCGGAGGAAGGCGCCGGGGGTCACCTCCAGGCTTCTCGTTTCCATCACAGCAGAAAGGAAGAGAAAAGATCATTGGGGGGAATGAATGGATGAATAAAGGCCTGAAAAGTGAGTTGATATTTGTTCCTCATGGCAGAGCAAGGATTGATTGCGGCTGTGAGCCCTGCTCTGGGCCAACGGTTTTGGATTACGTTCCAGTTCCAGTGACTTGGCTGAGCAAGCGAGGCTCACATGTGCCATCTCGCCGCTGTGTCTGGCCCCGGTCTGGCCCGCGCGGCCCCCTGGAAATGACCCCGGCGAAGTCTATCTTTGTTCTCACGCGGCAAGGCCTCAGAAGCCCCGGATTCTGGAACATCTCATTCTTGCTGATTAAATTGTGCTGCCTGCAGAACAGCGGGGTTGTCTCTAGCAAATGCTTCCTTGGAAATACAATAGGGAAGGAAAAGGCTCTGCTGTCCTGCGCCCTGAGGGAAAGGAAATACTGTTGAGTCACGCTAAATGAAAAGAGAGAGTTGTTTGAATTTTCCCTCAGGGAGCATTCAACAGATGCATTTGTCTAGTTTTTTGTTTTTTGGTTTTTTTTTCTCTCCTAAACCTTCAGGCTACCTGGAGGGGAGAAGCCCTGCTCCCTTCTGCCAGGATCTGCCTCCCTTTGGAAACGGCACTCTCTCCTCTGGACAGCAAAGATCGGCCTTGACGTTTGCCTGGAGACATTTGCTTTGTGGTCGCTAGAGACTGGGCAGAAATACGAGACGATAAAAAAGTACCCAATGGAATACCGAAGGTCTGCTGGTCTAAAAGCAAGGTCTTTAAAATTCTACTTATTCAATCGCATGAGAAAGAGGAAAAGGGACCGATCAAGATGTGGTGAAAATGAGAAGTTTGGCCCCGCTGGTGGGGGTGGAAGTCACTGGAAAGAGCACGATGGAACTTTCTGGAGGGATGTAGAGTTCTGCCTGTGGATGGGGGTTTGCATTATATAGGTGTATGCGTTTGTCGCAACATTAAAAGGTCCTCTTAAGATTTGTGATTTTTATTCTACGTAACCTTTACTGCAAATAACACAGAACAGACAACAAATAGTGAACTCAGTGACGACAGAAGCCCCAAAGGATTTAGGGGGGAAGGGGAGTGAGGTCTGCAACTTGTTTGGAAATGCATCAAAAAAACGTGGTATACTGGATGCCTGGGTGGCTCTGTGTCTGAAGTGTCTGACTTGGGCTCGGGTCGTAATCTCCCAGTTCGTGGGTTTGAGCCCCACATCGGGCTCCGTGCTGACAGCTCAGAGCCTGGAGCCCACTTCGGATTCTGTGTCTCCCTCTGTCTCTGCCCCTCCCTCCCTCCCTCTCTCTCTCTCTCTCTCAAAAATAAACATTAAAAAAAATTTTTTTAATAAAATAAAAATTAAAAAAAAAAAGAAACGTGGTGTTCTGATGGCTGGACAGACAGACGGAAGCGTGGATGAACAGGTGCTCCCAAAAGCCAGTGTGGTAAATGCTAATGGTGGAGGCGGGGTGGAGGTTACATAAGCATTCGCTCTGCAATTCTTTTCACTTCTCTGTGTTCGACTATTTTCAAACTAAGGCGATGGGGGAAAATGCATGGTTTAGGACTGTGTCAAGTGATCATTTCCTGCAAAAGGCTAAATCTCTCTTTTCTTTTCAGAAATGTAGGATTATGATCACAAAAAGTCTTCCTCCCTAGGGTGCTGCCTAGAAAATGTGTGCGTTACCGCAAACCCAGGGGCACGATGCCAAGGGCAGGGTCAGGACCTTACCGCGAAGGGATGTTATCGTCAGCCAGTCTCCAGTACCAGGTGTGTCCGCCAGCACCCCGGAGCTCACCGTTTCAGCCCCGTCCTGGTCCCCGACGGTGTGGTCACCCTCACCCACATACAAGGTCTTCAAGCACCGGTGTCCACACCCGGACCCAAGGCTTTGTTTTCGTGAAGATACGTCCCAAAGAGTCATGCACATACCCGGCAGTTCCAAGACGTTCTTTTGGCTGTCTCCAATTTTCTAGATTCATTTACATAATTCATTTAATCTCGTTTCTAATTAAGTATAATGATACTTTTCAGTGACAGAGCATGCATCATGAAGATGCATCGATACAATTACCCTGGAGACATTCACATGCATCAATATAATTCATGCTTATAATTTTATGTTTGCAACCCTGACTGGCCCAGAGTCGCCCTAAAACATCAACCTTTTCCCGCCCTCCTTCCTACCACGGCTATTCTCCCGGTCAAAGTTTCTCACCGTCAGAAACGCAGGGTCTCGCTGTACAGGGTTTCGGCCACAGTGTGTGCAAAATGACTGCAGAGGCACAGCAATTAAAGCGAGCGGTGATGGAGAGAGTGTCTCTGCCGATGTCTGAGCCGAGGTGTTGGGATGCGAACGGGGTACCAGTCCGTCCCGCCGGCGTGAGGAAGCCGCACGTCCATCTGTTGGAGAGAAGGGGCTGGTGATGCAGCTCTGGAATCAGCCCTTTCCCTGCAAGGAAGGAGCCATGCAGGTGTCCACACGGCGCCCCAGAGGGATGTTCAAATATTCCAGCGCCCAGCCGGCACCCTCCGAATACAACCGGTGGAGGCAGGGACAGCTTTCCCCAGCTTGCATTCAGCAGGCCACTCCTGACAGGGCAGTCCCGAGGCTTTTGGGTTAAGGTGCCCCTGCCATTAGCCTCGTGTAATTCATAGTTTTTCTCTGCACTTGTATTTTTGTTTATTTTTTATTTATTTTTTTTAATGTTTACTTACTTTTGAGAGAGAGACAGAGACAGAGAGCAAGCGGTGGAGGGGCAGAGAGAGAAAATCCACAGCAGGCTCCAGGCTCTGAGCTGTCAGGACAGAGCCCGACGCGGGGCTCGAACCCACGAACTGCAAGATCATGACCTGAGCTAAAGTCGGACGCTTAACCGACTGAGCCACCCAGGCGTCCCTGCACTTGTGTTTTTTAAGTGAAATCTGGGGATGTGTGTGGGCAGACGGTGGCTCCGCCTTGTTCTGCCGGAGGCAGTCCCAGCGTCCCAAGAGCCTAGGGCTGGGATCCTGGCTCGCTTTGTTGGTGGCGACTGAGACAGCGGCAGAGACCCTGGGAGAGGGAGGGGATCCTCACAGGGGGGCACGGGGACCCGGAACAGGCACTTCCCGGCTCAAGCTGTGGATTTTGCGGGGAAACCACTGCAGATCAGGAGGATACTCGTGGACAATTGTGCTAAAGCATTCAGGGGAGTCCCGGGGGTTCTTCCAAGAGTTTCGAATCCATAGCTTGAAGAAGGGCTATGACATTGCACAGCAAATACCCACAGGCTTAACAGCGGAGGTGAAGTGTAAACATCATCGCACCGAATGGAGTGCTCTTCATAAGAAGCTTCTGCAGGACCACTTACGATCAAGGACCACAATTAGAGAATTAAGTTTTCCTTACAACTGAAGACACACTGATAGAAGGCACAAACAGCCACTTGAACTATATACAAATCCGTGAGGCCAGACCTCCACCTGCCCCACAGACGGTCCGAGAACACAGTCAAAGACCCCTGCATTCACATTCACCCGCAGCATCACACACACCCTTGGTGTGGGGGGTTCCTTACACCCATTGGGAAAATAGCTTCCTCATCCCTCATTAGGTCTGGATGGAAGTAAAAATTTACCTTTCGAAATCTTTTATCAGAAATGTATCCCAATGTTGCTTCCGCCTCTAAAGCGCTCTGACAACCCCCAAACCGTTTCTGTAACAAAGATCCTCCCCAAACTTAAACAATCGTGCCAAATTATTTTGCGTTTGCCAGTAGTGACTGATCTCGCCATCAACTCTGTCAATGGTCAGTCAGTTGCTAGCAGGATGCATTTTGGTGACATCAGCAAATCGATTTCAGAAAACAAAAAGCCAGAAAACTCTTACGGCAAATCAACTCCCATTGATAAAATGATAGATTGTGTTATATTAAATTATGACACCGTTTCATCTATTCCTATGCTCATTTATCCACCCATACATGTATCATCAGGGGGTAAATTTGTAGGTAAGTTTTTGTTGTTATTTGGGTATCACCCCTGCCCCGTGGGGCTTAATTTTAATCATCAACTCGACTGGGGCCACGGGGTGCCCAGATATTTGGTTAAATGTGATTCGGGGCGTGTCTGTGATGTGTTTTGGGGTCCGGACATTTGAATGTGCACACTGAATAAAGCAGATTGCCCTCCGCACTGTGGGCAGGGCTCAGCCAGTCCTCAGGGAAACACAAAGCCGAGGAAGAGAGAACCCCCTCCCGGCCCGTCTTCCAGCTGGTTTATCAGTCTGCTGCCTTCGGGCTCCGACTCAGGCCAGAACCCACAATGTCAGCTCCCCTCCCCGGTCACCAGGCCGCAGATGGCGGGTTGTGGGACATCTCATAACACCACGGTTTTCTTTTTTTTTTTTTAATTTTTTTTTTTCAACGTTTATTTATTTTTGGGACAGAGAGAGACAGAGCATGAACGGGGGAGGGGCAGAGAGAGAGGGAGACACAGAATCGGAAACAGGCTCCAGGCTCCGAGCCATCAGCCCAGAGCCTGACGCTGGGCTCGAACTCACGGACCGCGAGATCGTGACCTGGCTGAAGTCGGACGCTTAACCGACTGCGCCACCCAGGCGCCCCTACACCATGGTTTTCTGAGCAGCCTCTCCTCGGGGACTTGTGACTTCTTGCCTCTCCTTAGCCCTCCCGACAGCTACACCCCACCCTGGCCTCCACCTCTTCTCTGCTAAGTCTCTTTTATTCCTCTTTGTCCAGTTACTTGCCGAGTTGGCCTGGGACCGTAGGCAGGGCTCGTGTACCCTGAGGCTGTGGAACCAGCCTGGGCAGAGGCCCTTGGTTTGGTTGAGAATCAGCGAAGATGACTGAAAACACTTAGAAGATGAGGATTAAATTCTGGACGGTTCCGTGCTGCTGTGATGAAATATCGCCCTCCCCCTTGCCTCCCCCCTGCCTCCAGTGCTTCATCCAAAGCCTCCCTCCTCCCACCAAATGTGTCTCCTTCCATCTCAGCGGCCTCCAAATGCCCCCCCCTGGTCTGGATAGGTCTGGGCGAGGAGCACAGAACCCAAGGAAGATTGTCCTACGACGTCCGTGCCGAGCTGGGAGACTTCTTCCCGGGACGGTGCGTAAAGTGCTCGACCTATTGCAACGCCTACGTTTCTTGGTTTCCAGTTTGAAGACAAAGTGTCCGTGAATGTTACTTCTAAGGATTTCCTTGGCCCGAATCATCTTGACATAGGTGGGTTTTGTGGGCAAAACCTTCTGCCCCAAACAGCAGGTGCAGGGCTCAAATTTGTTTTCTTCCCTAAATGTCATCTGTCGCTTTGCACCCGGACAACTCTACCCTCATTATCCTCACCATCATTCCCTTTTGTTTTTCAAACTTACCAGCACCGTGGGGGAGTATTTCTCAGGCAGCACCCACTGTTCCAAAGCTATTTTGGGGTGCGGTGCTATTCCCTGTCGTAGCCCGTGGTTACCAGAGGCTTCCCTGGGCAGGGCCCTAGCGACTGGCAGGTGGTTCACACTCATCCGTCTTCAAGGCCTGTGTTTCTCCATCCTGTGTCTGGACTGTGGCAGCAGAAAGAGGCTCAGGGTGACGGCATCCACGGCGACCCTCGCTGCGACCTCTGGGGAAGCTTCCGGCTCCGCACTGTTTTCTTAGCCGAGCAACCACCTCTCACGGCCCGGCCACGTCCACGTGAGTGCCGCTGAGGGTGGCTGTGAGACAACTTGCTCTCTGCCTTGTACCTGGCTCTTCTCTGCTGCTGGGTCTCTGCCAGCCGACCAGCCGATATTAGGTCCGGCTGCTTCCCTGCAAAACGACCCTCGCCCCAGCACAGAGCTCAGGGTGTTCTGGGGTCCAGGGGACCCCACTGTGGACAGGCCTCAAAGCGCATTATTTCACAGACAGCCTCTTGGCACCTTCCCCAATTAATCTTTTGTTTAGTCCCTTTTGTTCATTACTGTGAAGTCAGTGCCTGACCTGGCCCAGAAACCCCCTCTGCTGTTCCGCCTTTGATGTGTGCAAGGCCGGAGGGGGCTTTGTGGCCATGCAAAGAACGGGCACATTGTAACAAAGGGAGACAGATGCTGGGTGGAAAGGCCATAAAGATAATGATGCCCCCAGGCCCGGAGCTGCTCAGATTCCAGAGCAACTTGGGAATTTCCTCAATCAGAGCTGATGTGTTTGTGCAGGGGAAGCAGCAGACGCTGTGGGTGACGCAGGGCTGGAGAGCAGGTGTGCACGCCCGCCCGATCCCGGGTGTGGGGGGGGGGGGGCGGCTCAGTGGAATAAATAACCACGGCTTGGAGCACATGAATGAGATCAAAGATGTTGGTAGAAAAGCCACTTCTTGTGATAATTGAGAGGAATTTTAACGATGACAAATGGAAGACTAGAAAGGCCAGGGCAGGGCCCGCTGAGTCCTGGGGAGCACAGGTCCCCCGGGGGGAAGGGAAGCAGGCCGGCAGGTCCCTGATTGCCAACAACGTGTAAGTTATTGTCAGAGAGCGAGTTCCTGCGTCACTGCCTCAGCCCATCACCTCTGCCCGTTAGTGCTTCCCAATGGATCGGATCAGGGATGGTCACGATATTTAAAGCAAGTGAGTGCCTTTTCCCTCTGGATGAAATCTTGCAGGGTTTTTACGTGTGAAGACACAAAACAGAGCTGCTGCTGGGGACAGAAAGGGGGTCGGTGGGGGCGAGGGGATGGAGTCTGCCTTGGACCCACATAGCAACCCCTAAGACAAAAGAGGTTTGTGTGCATGTGTGATCGTGTGTGTCATGTGTGTATGTGTGCGTGCATGCATGTGAGTGTGCGTACGTGTGTGGTGTGCGTGCGTATACATGCGTGTATGTGTGTACGTGAGTGTGTGCATGTGTGGGTGTGGGTGTGTATGTGTGTGCACATGTGTGGGTAAAGTGTGCATGCGTGTGCACGTACGTACATGTGAGTGTGCATATGTGTGGGTGAGGTGTGTGTGCGTGTGTGCATGTGCGTACACTTGAGTGTGTGCATATGCGTGGGTGTGGTGTGCGTGTGTGTATGTGCGTGCACACACATGTACGTGTGTACACGTGAGTGTGTGCATATGCGTGGGTGTGCTGTGCGTGTGTGTACACGTGAGTGTGTGCATACGCGTGGGTGTGGTGTGCGTGTGTGTGTCCGTGTGTGCGTGTGCGTACACGTGAGTGTGTGCATACGCGTGGGTGTGGTTGCGTGCGTGTGTGTACGTGTGTACACGCGGGGGGAACTGGTTATCACTAGGTTTCCCATCGCTTTTCGGACTTGCGGTATCAAACGTTAGCACTAAGCCTCAGAGTTGTTTCCTGAAAGACAGTCATTTCGTGTGTGTTCCTTTTCTTGTTATTTTCCTTGATGGTAACAATTTCTTCACTTTCTTTTCTACCGTTCTTGTGCGTCTATGCACTTTTTGTTGCGTGTTGTGCATTTTTTAGGAGTGTATAGCGTTTAATAACATTTCCTGGAGATGAGGATTGTATAAGCTTCGTTTGTAACACTCACAGCCTTTCAAATACTCTTTGAGCTCAGAAGTACAACTGTGTGTGAACCCCTACGACTGCGGGTCATTCCCGACGGCATCCACGTGTCCTCAGTCTTGCCCACCGCCCCCGCTGACGCCACAGGAGGCAGAAAGGTGGCACCGCCCGGTTCCTGATCCTCAAATTAAGAGCAGATACAATGCCTGTTGTTTTACACGATTGAGCTTCAGCCGCTCTGTTGTGCCGAGACACAAAACTGGAAGACTGTAAGAGACGGTCAAGGAGCAGTGCATGCTGGGGTTTGGGGGGCCGCACTTCCTGGGGGGACAGGGACTGAGATGCAGAGGGCTCCGGCAGTGTGGGCATCAGCCTGAGCCCACGGCATAGAAGGCGCAGGCTGCTTCTTGGTGCTTCTGCAGAGGTGGGAAGGGGCACGTTCTCACACACACCGAAGCGAACCGTGAGGAATCCAGGCAGCGAGTGCCGACAAAGCCCTGCGATCGGCCTTGGGGATGATGGTGTCCCCGGCCTTCCTTGGAGCCCCCTCAGCTCGGCAGGATCACCCACCCCTCCGCACCAGCTCTCAGTCTGGGGGAAAACAACCTCAGGTTCGCCGGAGGTGAGGCACAGGCACCAGTTTTGCTCTTTTGTGATGATTCGGTAGCAAGATTCTGTGACAAGCAACTACCAGATGCACATTAAAGTGCAAACAGGAGTCGGGGTGGGGGTGGCCCCTGGGGTTTCTTTTGCTAAGGAGCGTATGATTTGGGAATTGGTTACAAGAGAGATGGAGATTTCCTTTAGGGGTCCCGTACGGAGCACAGTGTCCCCAAACAACTTTAGGACCAGAGGTTCTTGCTGACAGAGCTCGGATCTACTCACAGACATCGTCCCCATACTGCGCCATCAGGACGAGACAAGTGTCCGGAGTCCGTGCAGCTCGGGGCGTGTGTTTGCGGGTGCAAATCGAGGGGGGATGTCCTCTTTCCCATACACCCGCCCCAGTCGGCGGCCTGACTTGTTAAGCCAAACATCACAGAGACAATTTGCTTACAGGAACTGCTGTGTTCGGGGCGACGGCCCGAATCCAGCCCTCAGCTTCTGTCTCTGCAGGTGCAATCCCAAACCTGCGAGCGGAGACTCGGCATGAATGGACTTTCCAGTCTCAAGACAGAAATGATGCCATTTGGCACCTTTCCTGACCACCGAGCTTCTGAACACAGAAGGGAGTTTGCACCAGCAGGTCACGGGGATGGGGGCAGAGACAGTCAGCCCACCGTGAGGACCCAGCCCAGAAGCTTACTTCCATCCAGCCCGTGGGAACAGGTATCACTGAGGATTCACCCAAAGCCTGGCGTGTCTTTTTAATTAAGAAATTCAGCGGGAAACAATGCACGGAATTGTCCGATGTGCTGTGGGGCACACTCCTACCTTTTGTGATTTTCATCTCTTACGGCACAATTGCCTTCCGGCCCATTAGTTACGCGGCAAAAATGGTTTTGGCAAAAATGCTTGTGGCAACTGTGTGTACAGAGAAACTACTCAGAACCATCGCCATTAGCTGTGATGATGATGATTCTTTTTTTTTTTTATTTTTTTTAACATTTATTTATTATTGAAAGACAGAGGGAGACAGAGCGTGAGCAGGGGAGGGGCAGAGAAAGAAAGGGAGACACAGAATCCCAAGCAGGCTCCAGGCTCTGAGCCATCAGCACAGAGCCGGATGGGGGGCTCGAAGTCACAAACCGCGAGATCACGACCCGAGCCGAAGTCGGATGCTCAACCGACTGAGCCACCCAGGCGCCCCATGATGATGATTCTTTTGATGACCACGCAGGCTGTCAAAATTTGACTGTGCGCTTTCAACTTTTCCAGGGACAGCCTGCAAGGGCAGTGACCCCAGCTTTTCTGGAGACCCTGTGACTGTTCACTGCTGTGAACTATGGAGCAAAATCCTCGCCCCCCCCTCCCCTCCCCCCCCCCCCCCCCCACCGCAAGAAGCTCTGCTTTCCTTCAAGGGAGGTGAGGGTTGGAGAAGGAAGCCCGGACTCACACGGGTGAGGGTCAGGGCAAGACATCTGGTGGCTGCCCCCGTTCTGTTTGGGCTACTGTCTTGTCACTGAGCTGGACACATTTTAGGGCACATTGATTTTCTAATTTTGCAGGATACAGCCTATTTGTCAGAGGATGAATGTTTTCATCTATGACTAAGACTGTCCTCTACTTGATTTCGGGCCAGTGGACTCTTGATTTCGGGTCATGATCCCAGGGTCGTGGGATCGAGCCTGACTTGTGACTCCGTGCCGAGCATGGAGCCTGTTTGGGATTCTCTCTCCCCCCCTCTCTCTCCCTCCCAAATGAAAAAATGTTCCAATAAAACAAATTTTTCAAGTTTAAGAAGAGAGTCTCCTCTCCTGGTCCCTGGGATAGAACGGTCGCGCCCATTCCTCTCTGTTGAAGTGGAGGGGGAAGGAGACACTTCCACACTCACGCACGCTAATCCATTTGCTCGTTCAACAACGTGTGACCCGTCCCTGCCGCGGCCCAGGTCCTGCTTTAGGCGGGGTGATACAGCAGCTGGTAAAGGAGTCGTGAGGTCACGAACCGCAAAGGAATGGGGCCACCGTGAGGTTTTTGTACTTACTTTGTGTGAGGTGGGAAGACGGGGCTGGGTTTAAGCGGAGAAATGACCGTGGAGGCAGACTGCCGACGTCTGAGGTTTGCCGTACTTCAGAGTTAGCCAGTGGTCCTGACGCAGCGTTACCCGCGTGTGCTCGCCGAGACACTGTCACTCGCGGCAAAGTCAGCAGGTGCAAAGCGCCCTGGGCTGGCTCGGCCGGGCCCAGACCTTGGGACGGGCGGGGGGGAGGGTTTCTAAATCTCTCCGGAGGGTCACACTAGGTGTAGAGTCAAAAGCTGTTTGCTATTCAAGCCTGCCCCCCCTGAGGCCTAAACTTTGCAGAAACACCGGACACCCCGGGAGAACCGTTTCCAGCCGCGATGTGACGGGACCTGTGTCCTTGCCTTCTGGCTGTTTGAGTTTTACTCTGGCCGGCCGTACTGAGCCGTGATTGACAGACAAAAATTGTACCGCCGGGGGCATCCGTTGGGCTTTCAGACCCATTGGCTCCTGGAATCACCTAAGAAGTATTCACTTTCTGAGAAACAGTTATCGGTCTGTTGTTGGTCATTGGTAAGTCCTGAGCGCAGGGCCCATGGCTCTAAAATAATCTAGAAAGTAAGACGACCTAAATCTATACAATAAGAGCCCACCCCCCTATTTTGATGTGTGTGCGGGCAGAAGCCTCCTCACCTTGGTGAGTGAATCTCTCACTAGGAAGCGGTAAAAGCCTAGGAAGTGGTCTTTCCAGCAGCAGGAAAGACCCAGGCGAGGCAGGCAGGGTCTCAGGGTTCCTGATGCCTCCCCGGCCTCTTGTCCAAGGAGATGGTGACCCCGCTTGGTGCAGTGAGGGCTGGGACATAGACCACCGCCCCCCCCCCCCAAGTCCCGTACACAGGCCTGCGTCGCCGATGGCTCCCCCTATTAACTTCTGCCGGCCCACCTTGAGAGCAACCTGTCTGTGACCGAGCGTGGAAAGGAGCGCCCTGCACGGTGGCACGGACAGCCCACCGGACAAAGTGGCTCCGCTGTGTTTTCGGACCGTGCTGTCCGGGCCCTTCAAGACCACGTCTGTTTCCCGTTCACGGTTCCTGAACCCATGGCATCGGATACCAGCCCGATCATGCTCCGTATCCACCGCCAGCAGCTGGGGGAATGTTTCCATAAACAATGAAATTTAGTGAGTGGTTTCTAAAAAAAGACAAAATAATCCCATCCCGGCTGCACATCTCCAGTGACCAGAGTGGGGACTTAGCTCCACGGTTTACTGCAAAGGAACTTGTTGTTTGCGCCGTGTGCTTGACCAGACCGTCTGCCCCTTCTGCTGTAGGCTCTCCATTCACAGTCGCTGACACCTTGGCCTCCGTGGGGGCCCTGCAACGGCCTTCCATCCCCTTCCAGGCCTTTCTAAGGACTCAGATACATAGGAGACCAAAGAGCCATGAAGAAAACAAAATCTGAGAGTTTTCAGAAACCCACTTAAAAATCTTTTCAGCATTCAAAATGTGGTGCCGAGCAATTATCAAATATGATGCTTTTTTTCTAGTTAAGCAATATAAAAATGTTTTTCTAGGGGTGCCTGGGTGGCTCAGTCAGTGAAGCGTCCGACTTTGGCTCAGGTCATGATCTCCCGGTCTGTGAGTTCTAGCCCCGCGTTGGGATCTCTTGCTGTCGGCACAGAGCCCGCGTCGGGTCCTCTGTCTCCCTCTCCCTCCTCCCCTCCCCTGCTCGTTCTCTTTCTCTCTCTTAAATAAATTGAAAACTGAAAAAAATGTTTTTCGATAAAAATACTTTTGTCCCTCTTACATACAACCCTTCCAGACAAGAACTCTAGATAAAAATAAGAAGCGAAGTTGGACACTTAAGAAAGTTCTGGTTGCTAAATAAGGACACGATAAACAGAGCTGACACCTAGGACGGCCTTGAGAAGGAGGAGACACTACCGATCTTTGTTTTGGTCGAAACTACTCCCGAAAGCTCTCCCCTCCTCCCTGCCGCCTGAGTCCCTGAGATGCAGGCTGAGGGCCGAGCCGTGGTCCCACTGGCATCCTGCTGGTAACGTCAATGACGAGAAGGAGAGATGCCCAGCGCCTGCGCCCACCCCCAAAAATCACCTCTACCTGCTGGCTACACCCATCGGGTACAGCGACCGATGTCACCGACAGAACAGGTCGAAGCTGCCCGCCCCAGGGAGCACCTCTGAAACCACAGCCTGAATTATCCAAGCTGGACCAACAGGCCTGGAGGGGAGACCCCGTTGTCAACCTGCTACCAATTACTACGCGCCCTACCTAGGGGGCCCTGACATCACCAACTCTCCCCAAGACAGGACTCGCACGTGCCCTATGGGATTGGCTCCTCGTGTTCGGAGCTGTCAGGACATCACCTCTGCCTGGAGACATGCCGTCAGCCCTAAGCCCCTGCCCTGCACAGGCGGGGCCCGAATGAGTGCCTTGGGCCGAGTGGAAAAGGCTCACACAAACATTAAATTTTTTTTTCATGTATATTTATTTTTGAGAGAAAGACAGAGAGACAGTGGGAGTAGGGGAAGGGCAGAGAGAGAGGGAGACACAGAAGCTGAAGCAGCTCCAAGCTGCCAGCACGGAGCCCGATGCGGGGCTTAAACTCAGGAACGGTGAGATCATGACCTGAGCCAAAAGTCGGACGTTTAACTGGCTGAGCCACCTAGATGTTCCTCAAGCAAACATTTTTAAAAGCTGCCGAACTCTTGTAAAGTAGACCCAGAGAGACTAGGAGGCCTCTTTTCCCGACTTGGTAAGTGGGAGACTCATATCTGCCACAGACACTCAACCCTCCAGGTAGGCCTACTCAGTGGTTTTGACCAAAGCCACGATCCTTGTTGTCTCAAACTCATTTTCGGGTCTCGACACAGCCCTTCAAAGTCTAGCCCACTCAAGTCTGTGATAGAATAGTCTGTTTTTCACTTGGGTCCTAAGAAAATCAGGGAGTAGAGTGGAAGAGTCCTGCTCCAGGCCCAAATCCTGCATGTGGCTTCCCAGGCTTGATCGTGGCCACCACAGGGGCTTTACCTGGCAGGTGTCACAGGCACAGGGCACATCAAGGGTGCTGCCATCTCTGAAGGGAGTTGCAGTCAAGGACTCAGGGCCACCCCTCCAATCAGACATGCTTTCACACACGTGTACACCCCAGCTCAAGTGGATTCCTTTGGAGGCCATCTGTGGTGGCTTCCTGAAGGGTGCCTGCAAAGACCTCCTTGTGGGGCCACAGGGGAAACTTGAAGACACTCACTCTTTTGACCCCCGGTACTTCCTGCTCTCCCTGCCCTTGGCCCTGGTTCATAACACTGTGGGAGCCTTTTGTGGGCAAGGAGATGGCTTCCATCTGTGCTGAACCTCTTGACCCCGATGGTGGTCCATTGCATGAGAGGAAGCCAAGTAGAGAGAGACACTGTCTCTATTTACAGATGACATGACTATCTACATAGACAATTCCAAGGCTTACACACACACACACACACACACACAAACTTGAGTTGCAAGATACAAAGTCAACACACAGACATCAATCATCTCTTTGTATACTAGCAATGGAGAGCTGGAAACAGAAATCAAAACACTATGCCATTTACAACTACTAAAAAATAAAGAAGGAAATAACTGAGGTCTAGATCTAACAAAACTGTTAGGGGCTGTAGAGTGAAAACTTGGAAACTGTTAACTGAGTAAATCGAGGAAGGTCTACATAAGTGGACAATTCTCCTCCAACTAATCCAGGTAGTGGCCTGTCATCTAACCTTATTCCTTTCTAACGCCAAATCCCATGGCATCGTGCAGACACATCACGTAGTGTTTAGCCACGCAGCTGTTGACGGGCACTTGGGTTGGGTCCACCTTTGGGCCTTTGTGGATGTGCTGCTTGGAACATTTGTGGTTAAGAATCTGTCTGACAGCTACTTTCA
This sequence comes from Puma concolor, assembly GCF_028749965.1. NCBI lineage: Eukaryota > Metazoa > Chordata > Mammalia > Carnivora > Felidae > Puma > Puma concolor. The sequence continues at coordinate 3,777,408 of NC_141679.1, read as the reverse complement.
GATCTTTTGAGCATACACCTCACTGTGGAATTGCTGGGCCATATGGTCATCCTATGTCTAACTTTTTGAGGAACTGAACATCTTATCGGCAGGGACTGCATCATTTTACATTCCAACCAACAGTGTGCAGGGTTCTAATTTCCTCAAAACCTTGTCAGGATTTATTTTACTTTTTTATTTTATTTTAATTTAATTTAATTTAATTTTATTTTATTTTATTTTATTTTATTTTATTTTATTTTATTTTATTATTTTATTTATTATAGTACTTTATTTTACTTTACTTTAAATTTACTTTACTTGAATTAGAGCCATCCTAGTAGATGTGTGGTTTTGATTTGCATCACCCTAATGACTACCCTTTTCATGTGCTCGTTGGCTATTTGTATACGTTCTTTGGGGAGACTTCCATGCAAGTTCTTTGTGCAGCTTTTAGCTGAATTATTTGCCTTTTTGTTGTTGAGTTGTAAAAGATTCTGTGTAGTCTGGTTATTAAACCCGTATCAGACATGGGCTTTGCAAACATCTTCCCCCATTCTGTGGTTTGTCTTTTCACTCTCTTGAGAGTACTCTTTGATGTACACAAGCTTTTAATTTTAATGAAATGCAACTAATCTTTCTTTTCCTGCCTGTGATTTTAGTGTCCTCGTTAAGAAACTACTGTCCGATCCAAGGACATAAAGGTTTGCCTGGGTGTTTTCTTCTAAGTCTTTTCTACTTTGAGCCCTTAAACTTAGATCTTTCTTTTTCTTCTATTTTGAGCTACTTTTGTACATGGTGTAAGGTAAAGGATCTTCGGGGATATTCAGTTTTCCCAGCACCATTTCTTGAAGACATTGTTCTTTCCCCCATTGAATTGTCTTAAAATCAATTAAACTCGGGGCGCCTGGGTGGCGCAGTCGGTTAAGCGTCCGACTTCAGCCAGGTCACGATCTCGCGGTCCGGGAGTTTGAGCCCCGCGTCGGGCTCTGGGCTGATGGCTCAGAGCCTGGAGCCTGTTTCCTATTCTGTGTCTCCCTCTCTCTCTGCCCCTCCCCCGTTCATGCTCTGTCTCTCTCTGTCCCAAAAATAAATAAACGTTGAAAAAAAATCAATTAAACTCTTTTCTGTGGTCAAGATACATATGCTTTTGTCAATTTGGTCAATATTTTTCAAAGAGCCAATTTTGGTTTTGTCGATTTTCTGTATTGTCTTTTTTTTTTTTTTTAATTTTTTTTTTCAACGTTTATTTATTTTTGGGACAGAGAGAGACAGAGCATGAACGGGGGAGGGGCAGAGAGAGAGGGAGACACAGAATCGGAAACAGGCTCCAGGCTCTGAGCCATCAGCCCAGAGCCCGACGCGGGGCTCGAACTCCTGGACCGCGAGATCGTGACCTGGCTGAAGTCGGACACTTAACCGACTGCGCCACCCAGGCGCCCCTGTATTGTCTTTTTAATCCTATATGTCATTTATTTCTGTTCTAATCTTTATTTTTTCCCCTTTCTTCTGTTAGCTTTGAGTTTACGTTGCTTTTATTTATTTACTTATTTACTTGTTTTCTTCTCTTAAGGTGGAGGGATAGGTTATTGGTTTGAGATCTTCCTTATTTTTAAAATATAACTGTTAACAGCTACACATTTCCCTCTAAGCCCTGCTTTAGCTACATCTCAAATTCTAGCATGCTGTGCTTTATTTTTGATTCATATCAAAATATTTTCTAATTTCCATTTTTACTTCCTCTTAACTCGTTGGTTAGTGAGTAGTGAGTGGTTAATGCCCGCAACCTTTGCGAGTACTTCATAGTTCTTCTATCATTCATTTCTAGCTTTATTCCATTGCGACCAGAGAAGATGCTCTGTATTACTTCAGTCTTTTAAATGTATTGAGGCTTATTTTATGGCTGAATATATGGTCAGTCCTAGAGAACATTCCATGTGCATTGAGGAAAATGTCTGTTCTCCTGTGGTTAGGTGGAGAATTCTGAAAATGTCTGTTAAGTCTAGTTGGTATGTAGTGTTGTTCAGGTCTGCTCTTTCCTTGTTGTTCTTCTGGCTAATCATTCTACCCATTGTTAATAACGTAGCACTGAGTTCTCCAAATCTTGTGCAATTGTCTATTTCTCCCTTCAATTCCACCAATTTTGACTTCATACATTTTGGGGCTCTGTTTTCAGATTCATATATGTTGGTAATTGATCCATCCTTCTGATGAGCTTTTCCTTTTGTCATTATAAAATGTCTTTCTTTAGCTCGAGTAATGCTTTTTGTTTTAGGTGATTTTGTCTGATACGTGTAGCCATGCCAGCTTTCTTATGATTAATATTTTTATTTGCTTGGTTTTCCCCTTCAATCCACTTTTTTATTTTCATCATATATGTATCTTTGAATGTAATCTCTTTCTTGTAGACCAAATATAATTGGATCGTGTGGTTTTTTAATTGAATCTATTTAGACTTAATGGAATTACTTTTTTTTTTTTTTTTTTTTTAAAGATTTTCAACGTTTATTTATTTTTGGGACAGAGACAGAGCATGAATGGGGGAGGGGCAGAGAGAGAGGGAGACACAGAATCGGAAACAGGCTCCAGGCTCTGAGCCATCAGCCCAGAGCCTGACGCGGGGCTCGAACTCACGGACCGCGAGATCGTGACCTGGCTGAAGTCGGACGCTTAACCGACTGCACCACCCAGGCGCCCCTGGAATTACTTTTAAAGTATGTTTTGCACCTGCCATTTTGGAATTTGTTTTCTACATGTTTTATATCTATTTTTGTTCCTTTATACTCAGCTATTGTCTTGTTTCTTGTTAAATAGGTATTTTCTAGTTACCATTTAATTCTATTGATATTTCTTTTACTATATATATATATATATATATATATAATTTTTTTAATGTTTATTTTTTAGAGAGAGAGGAAGAGACAGAGACAGAGCACAAGTGGGGGAGGGGCAGAGAGAGAGAGGGAGACACAGAATCCAAAGCAGGCTCCAGGCTCTGAGCTGTCAGCACAGAGCCTGATGTGGGGTTTGAACCCAGGAACCATGAGATCATGACCTGAGTTGAAGACAGATGCTTAACCGACTGAGTCACCCAGTGCCCCCTTTAACTATATATGTTGTTCAATTTATATTCTTATTGGTTGCTTTGAGGATTACAATGAGCATCTTAATTTATAACAATCTCCTTTTCAATAATGTCAACATACTATAAGTACATACTAGCTTTGCTCTTATATATACTTTCTCTTCCCTTTCTTTGTGCTATTATTATACAAATGAGCTCTTTGTACATTGTAAGTTTATCAACACAGTTTTATAATATTGCTTCCTTCAATTGTCTTTTAAATTAAGTAGGAGAAAAAAGTTACAAACCGAATGTATCTATACACTACTGCCCTTTGTATTTACCTGTGTAGTTATCGTTACCAGTCTTCTTAATTTCTTCATATGGATTTGAGTTACTGGCTAGTGCCCTTGCATTTGAGCATGAAAGACTTCCTTTACTATTTTTTATAAAGCACACTGTCTATGTTTGATATCCTCAGTATTTCTTTGTCTGAGAATGTCTGGAATTCTTTACTTTTTAAAGGGCAGTTTTGGTGAAAACAGAATTCTTGGTTGACTTCTTCTTTCAGCACTTTGCACATGCCTTCCATCACTTTCTGGCCCCCGTAGTTTCCGGTGAATAATCGCCGATTAACTCTATTGAGGCTCCTTCTGTGTGGTGGGTCACTTCTCTTCTGCTGCTTTCAAGATCCTCTCTTTTCTTTGTCTTTGAACAGTTGGATTATGCTGTGTCTTTGTGCCAGTCTCTTCGTTTATCCTACTTAGCTCTCACTGAGCTTCTGGGATGTGTAGATGAACGTTTTCCATCAGATTTTCAGTCATTATTTTTTTAGCTATTCCTCCCATCCTTTCCCCCCCTCTCTTTTCATTTCGAGACTCCCATTATGTGAATGTTGGTAAGTTTGAGAGTATCCCACTGGTCTCTGAGGCTCTTTGTATTTTTCTTTGTTGTTTTCTTTTTATCTCTAGAACATATATTTGACTGAAAGTACCCTATCTTTGTGTTTGCTAATTCTTTCTTCTGTCAACTTAAAGCTGCTAAGTGAGCCTCTCTAGAATTTTTGTTTCTTTTTAATTTCACTTTATTGATATTCTCTGTCTGTTGAGATTATTCACTTTTTTTTAAGTTTATTTATTTATTTTGAGAGAGAGAGGGAGGGAGAGCAAGTGTGAGTGGGGGAGGGGCAGAGAGAGAGGGAGAGAGAATTCCAGGCAGGTTCGATGCTGTTAGTGCAGAGCTTGATGTGGGGATCCATCCCACAAACTGTGAGATCATGACCTGAGCGGAAATTAAGAGTTGAATGCTTAACCGACTGAGCCCCCCAGGCTCCCCTGGTGAGATGATTCTTCTTCTTCTTTTTAATCTTTTTAATGTTTATTTATTTATTTATTTATACTCAACTTTTAAAAAATGCTTATTTATTTTTGAGAGAGACAGAGACAGAGCATGAGTGGGGGAGGGGCAGAAAGAGAGGGAGACCGAATCCAAAGCAGGCTCTAGGCTCCGAGCTGTCAGCACAGAGCCCAATGTGGGCTTGAACTCACAAACCGTGAGATCATGACCTGAGCCAAAGTCAGATGCTTAACTGACTGAGGCACCCAGGCGGCCCAATGTTTATTTATTTTTGAGAGAGAGAGAGAGAGAGAGAGAGAGCGCACAAGCAGGGAAGTGGCAAAGAGAGAGAGGGAGACACAGAATCCGAAGCAGGCTCCAGGCCCTGAGCTGTCAGCACAGAGCCCGACGTGGGGCTCAAACTCACAAACCACAAGATCATGACCAGAACTGACTGAGCCACTCAGGCTCCCCAAAATGGGGAGTGTTTTTGAGTGGGTGGAACAGTTGCAGTCATCATGAATCTTTATATGCTATAATATTTCACATGCTGTTCTCCCCAACAAATAGTGCCTGTAAAAACTAGTGAAATGTGAATATGATCTGTATTAGATTTCATTGCATTTCACTAATACCAACTTATTTTAATGATATGCTACAGTTACAGATATATTATCATTAGGGGAAGCTGGGAGAACGTTGGTGGGAAGTTGAGCTGTTGGCTTGGCTCTAATCTCTCTCTCTCTTTTTTAAATTTAGGGAGGCAGAGCCGACTTTTTAAAAAAGATTTTTTTTAATGTTTATTTATTTTTGAGAGAGAGAGAGAGAGAGAGAGCAAGAAGGGGAGGGGCAGAGAGCGAGGGAGACACAGAATCCGAAGCAGGCTTCAGGCTCCGTGCCATCAGCACAGAGCCCAATGCGGGGCTCGAACTCATGAACTGTGAGATCATGACCTGAGCTGAAATCAGATGCTCAACTGACTGAGCCACCCAGGCGCCCCCAGAGCCGACTTAAAGTAGCCCCTGGCTGGCCTCTGCCCTGAGCCCCTCCTTGGCGGCCAAACGAAGGGGGATTCCTTGGCAGGTGCCCACTCACGGCTCACATCATGCATCTGTGTGCCCACGGCCGGGCCAGTGGATGTGCCCTCGGAGATTCTTCAGGCTCATTCCAGCAATGCCAGTTCATGCTTGGCATCACAAGGATTTAATCAGCTCCAAATGGTTTCTTCCAATTTGTCCCAAAATGTTATTGTAGCAGATGCAGTGTGCTTTGAAGTTGGTATGCGGTTATAGTCATCTCCTAGTCAAAATAGAGGAAGCTGTCTTCTCCAAAATTCATTTAAAGAGATTTGTAATTCCGTATTTGTGTTCATATCTTTTCTGGAAGGTCTGAAGCCAATTCTTTATCCCTGGCTATCATGACAATCTTGATTGTCGCCTGTGCTCGGTGAATGGATTTTCCAGTAGTGTTACTATGTATCTATTCTGGGATTATTTGTAACTGTCAGGCTTAAATGGGGGTGGATTGTCTATTGTCCTATGGTTAATGGAGAAATCTGTAACTTTGCAAGTTTCTGCGTGGGCCAGAGAGTCTCCCAAGTGGCTTAAACAGACGTCTGAGTGGATCCAGTCTGGGCCGGAGATGGAATGCGTGTGCTCCTACAGGCAGAGCTAGGGAAGGCTCAGAAAGGTTCTGGAAGAAGAGAGGCACTGGGGCAAGGGCAGGGCAGGCAGGAGCGGAGAGAAGAGGCTAATGCCAGGGGAAGGAGAGTCACAGAAAGGGCCTGGGAACTTGGAGGGGTGATGAAGAGGGAAAGAATCTAAGGTCATGGAGGGCTGGTGTGAGATCAAAGCATGGGGGAAGGGTGGGAGGAAGGGGAAGAAGGACAGAGACGAGGGACAGAAACAAGGGATTTAGTGAGGGAGCAGGGGGTGGACAGAGGCAATTTGGGCTGCTGCTGGAACATTCTCTCCAAGCACACCTCACTCTACAAGGAGCTTCTCACCTTTTCAGGGCACACCAAGCCCCCGTTATCACTTCGCGTCGATACTTGGCCAATAAACGATCTGACCCCAAAGCGTCTTACGCGAGGAGCAGCGAAGCGTGCAAACAGTAATGAATAAGTTGGATGAAGCAAAACAAAACAAAACACAAATCTATTGTGGTCTTAAATTTTAAAAATAATTTATCTTTTATTCCTAAGGACTATTTAAGTGTCGCCTACCTATTATTATAAAGTAGTATTTTAGCCAGTTTTTCTAAAATGTTCCTAAGAAAGCGAAGTCCTCGGGCAGCTCAGCCACCATTCAGGAAGGTCACGTCCCGGTACAGAACAGAATCAGCTAGAGGTGGAAGATTCTAGAGCCAGTCCTCTTGGACACCTGCATGTTTCCTCTCCTTCTGTGCCCCCCGAGCTGCAGGACACAAGAGGGGGCTCCAGGAGAGTGGCCGGGAGAAGCCCGAAGTCGGCCCCCCTGAGCTCGGTTCCATCCAGATGCAAGCTTCCTCAAATGGAGTGGGCCATAGGCGGGTGGCTGATCAGGGTGGTCAGCTCCATCAGGGCCAGGGTGCTCCCCACCTGGGTCTTAACCGGTCAAAACTGTGCAGAGGAGGCTGGGTCACCTTACCGAGTCTGACTGTGGGCAGCAGGTAGGGGCTGCTTCGAGCTCTGTTGAGAAGTTTAAGGCCAAGTCAGGGCCCAAAGAGCGCGGCCATCAGTCCATGACGTGAGTTGTGGGCTGTATGTTATTAGTCTCAAGACACGTGCTTCACCGTCTTGACTTTGTGAAACGCTTGCATTTAGAGTAGCTTAACGAAAATAAAATTACCTCGGGGCTGAGATGAACAGTGAGAAAGAGAAAAATGATTTGAAACTTAAAGACAAAAATATAAAGGCTGGGCCTCTTGATCCCATTTGGAGGCAGTTTTAACAGGCCCAGCCAGGCATTTTGTGAGGAGTGGGCTTTGGTCACGGCTAGCTAAGGGTCACAGACTTCGCGAGACCACTGTTCACTTGTACATATCTGACCTCTAGAGATGCCCATGGTCTGTCTGCTAGAGAAAACAACCCCCAAGAGTATAGTTTACTGACCAGTAAGGTGTTAGCGAGTCTCATATCTAACTCCACATCTCAGACTAACTGCCTTTGCCAAATGGCCTTTGAAAAGCCTGCTCTTCAAAGAGAAAGCTAGGTCTTTGAACCAGCTTTGCAATCTTATCAGGTCCCTCATTAACCGGTAGGTTGAATAAAATCTTTGACATGCACGCATTTTATGTTTGCGGGCCGGGCAGCCACGATTTTTCTTTTGAAAGTTATTCTTTAACATGAACAGGATATCTAACTGTGCCTGGATGTTTGTGATTCTCTGCGTCTCCCTTAAAACTCCACTTCAGAAAGCTTTTACAAACGCTTCGATGACTGTTAATTATTTTAGTAATTTAATCTTTCAGCTGAAGCATAATCAGTGACTTAATGTTTCCTTTCTTTGATTGCTCCTAGGAGAAGTCGGGCTGTTGACCGGGCAGATTATAAATGTACACCTAAGAGAGAATAAGTTGTAGATTTTTAATAGATGGCCTTATAAACTTTACAAGAAAAGGAAAAACATCCAGTTGGTGGGATGACTAGTGGACAAACTAAAAAGTTAAAAGCATATGCTTTTTAAAGAAAACGTAAATACATTAGTTGCAGAAATGTGCCTGTCTTGCTTCTGGAGGCTGACAAGCTATCTTGTCATTGTTGCTTGATGGTAATAGGTGTTGAAAGTGTCCCTGAACCCACAGCTGTACTCTGTGTGCAGGTCGCGGGGTTTTGAGACATTGGAATCATGGGAAGAGCTTTTGAAATGCTGATGCCTGGGTCCCATCTCCTGAAATTCTTTTTTTTTTTTTAAGTTTATTTATTTATTCAGAGAGAGAAAGAGAGAGCATGGAAAGGGCAGAAAGAGAGGGAGAGAGAGAATCCCAAGCAGACTCCACACTGTCAGTGCAGAGCCCGATACAGGGCTCGAACCCACGAACCTGGAGGTCATGACCTGGGCAGATATCAAGTGTTGGAGCCACCCAGGCACCCCCATTTCCTGAAATTGTAGTTTCACTGGTTTGGAGTGTGGCCTGACCATCGGTCTCTTTAAGTGCTACCCGGTAAACACCAACTTTGAGAACCCCGTTGACCTTGGCAATCATGCGGACCTCCTTCAAAATAAAAATTCTTGGTTCCTGCCACTCAGAGGTTCTGATTCAGATGGTCTGAAGTGGGGACCAACAGCCCCAAGTGTTGACGTCGATCAGGTCTGGCAACCACCGGCTGAAATCATTTATTTTGGTAATTATTGGTAATACAATCACATCTACTGGAAACTCTAACCATTGTCCTGAGCTGGCTTTGCTCATTCACATGTTTGTGACTTAGTATTTAGTATTTAGTAGGGAAATCTTGTTTTGAGAAAGAACAAGGTTCAGCTTTGAAGAAAGTCAAGGCACTTTCACAAGGGGAAATGCAAATAATTCTATGACTAAAGCCTGAAAGGTAGATCTTATGAAACTTCTGTCATTTTCACGGACAAATATTTGTCAATTAGGGACACATTTAATCGCGAGCGGGTAAAAATCGTTTCTCGGTGTTCTAACTTGAAATCTGCCAAAAATACCAAAGCTTGATAAAACCTTGGCCCCAATACACTATCACGATGCAGCCTGGAGCTGCGCTGGAAAATTATAAATATCTCCCTGAAATGCCCATAAAACTTTCAACAAAGGAACCTGCTGGTGCTCTAAATCGGGCAGGAAGAACACTCCAGCTGGCAAGAGGTGAGCCCCCTCCGCCTCTCTCCCCACCTGCACCACCGCTGACCCCCAAGAGGGTGAACATCAAAGGGTGCCTTTAGGGGCAATGAACACTGATTGAACGTACTCCCCTTTTTAATTGTGCACTCCTGAAAAAAATGGAAAGAACCTTGTAGTTGCGCATTCTTGCAGAGATGCTGGTTAGGAAAATCCACTTTACTGTTAAAATCCAAACAGAAGACAGAATTGTCAAACTGAAAGGTACTTGTCTTTCATTAGCTCTGGAACATTTTCTGATATTATTGCTAGAAATATTGCTCTTTCTCGACCGGAGCTACATTGCCCCTTTTCTTCTACCCCCTATGCCTCCTGACTTTTATTATTTATAATTCGTCTCTGACGAAACAAGGCAGTTTTCACAGATCTATTTCTTGTTCCGCGAGTTCCTCTTTCGGACACGTAAGCTGCTATTTAGAGTATCCATTTTCTTTTTAAGTGTCGCCTTATTTTTCTGGGCAGAAGTGACCACTGGACTCTTGCTTTTTCTCCCACTGGCCTCATCTAGTGCGACAGGGCCATGGGGCTACAGGCAGGGGACACTGGAAGGGCCTCCCTGCACCAGAGCCAGTGAGGGAGGGGACACCTGGAGCCCTGTGATCTTCTAGCGCTAGACGAGGCCAGTGACAGACCATCAGGAAAATAAAATAAGCAGAAAAAAGTAGAATATTTAACACAGATAAAAGCCAAAAATAAGGAAATAGTAGAGAAAATGAAGAGAGTTTTATTTAAAAATATAAAGTTTAGGGGCGGGCCTGGGTGGCTCAGTTGGTTGAGCATCTGACCCTTGATTTCGGGTCAGGTCATGATCGCATGGTTTACGGGATCGAGCCCCACGTCAAGCTCTGTGCTCCCAGCGTGGAGCCTGCTTGGGATTCTCTCTCTCCCTCTCTTTCTCTCGAAATAAAACACATAAACTTAAAAAAATAAAAGCATACATTTCATTTGTTTGAAATGATTAAGTACAAAGAGGAAACCTTTGACGATCCGTTTAAAAAGAAAAGAAAAAAACTTCAGAAATAATAAAGGTCATTCTTTATGGCGCAATCAAATTGTAAGACAATGAGATTTTTTGATAACTGTAGGAATAAGTTCGCAAATCTATGTGAAATAGATGTTTTCTCACAAAGCCTGCTGTCCAAGTTAACCCAAAGGTAGAAGGGGTGAATAGTTAATAGCCACACGGGATGATATAGTTTATGTGAATACAAACTGACCAATGTGGTTAAAGTCCATGATGTCATCAAAAGAAGAAAGGACGGTTGTTGGGGAGGGGTCCCCCGTGGAGAGAGAGGAGCCAGGAATGGGGTCGGTTAAGAGATGTCACCAGCAGTAACTGTACTGTCTTTAAGAGAAAGCAAGGAGGGAAGCAAGACAAAGTGTTGGCTGTTCTCGCTGGGGGAGAACTGGGGCCATCGATGTCCGTGTTACTGTTCCCTGTGAGGGATTACTCAGCCCCAACTCCACGCGGGGTGAAAAAGAAGCCTTGTTAAGTTTCTGTAAGGATGTGAAAACCATTTGGTAAAATGCAGCATCCCTTTATGACAAGCACTTCTTAAATGGGGGATAGAAAGAGATCTCTTAAGGAAGCACGCAGACAACTTTGTCTTAACAGGCAGATGATAGAAACATTCCCGGCAAAAGAAGAAACACGATGTCCAACATCGCCACTTCAATTTTGGCTTTAACTTATTTCCCAAAGACGGCCAACGGCACCGCACATTTGGAAGAATCTGCTCCAACTTTCCTTAAGATGATTTTACCGAATCTACGTAAACCCAAGAACGGGGCCCACGTTGATGTGCGAGACGGTGCGGTTCTCTCCCTCCTCCCGTTCGTTTTTCTCTTCGTCGTTGTGGATTCCTCCGTCATCCAGCCCCGTAACACGGTGAAGCTGGGGGCCAAGAAAAATGCGTGTAATAAGTCTGACTTATTAACAGCAACTGTAAATCAGAGATAAAAACACTACTCAGACCAATGAGAGTTTCCGCATGACGATAATGATTACAATAGCTCTGCACTGATGAATTAGTTGTCATCGTTATGACTCCGGTAATTGAGATTTAGGGACTCATTTGATGTAGGCAAACTGGTGAATGAGGAAAGTCCGTGAAGATCCGGGGAGTGCACGTCTAGAGATTTGTCAAGGGTAAGGCTTTCTGCAAAAAAGGATTTCACGGCAAAAAAAAAAAAAAAAAAAAAAAAAAAAAAACCCACAAAAGCCAAAAAAAAACCCAAAAAACCCAGAGCAGCAAGAAATACAAGCATTGTTTACTGTGTACCGTGTGTTAGGCGGATAACGTGACAGTTTTACTTTTCATTCTCGCAAGAGACATATGAAAAAACTCTTCCATTATTCCCATTCTCCAGAGGAAGCTGTTGAGGCACAGTGAGATTAAATACTTTGCCCAACGTCTCACAGGTAATAAGCCGCAAATCGCGGGCTCAACTCGAGGGGTGCACGTCCCCCGAGAAACCAGTGTGACATCTGTATACCTCAAGTGTCCCAAAACAAGTACTATTTCAATGCATGTGACACTGCGGACGCAGGATAGCGGTCCAGGAGATGTCCGTGAAAATCAGGGCGCAGGCTCACTTGCAGAAACGGAGGGTCTGGTCAGCTAAAGAAGCGAAGCTCTGATTTCCCATAACATGTTCCCGCATGCCCACCGTCCGTGTGTCAGTGAGGTGCTAAAGAGAAGTGTCTGAAAAGGCATTTCTTTGATCTCCAGCCAGGGTTATGTCTGCTTTGCCGTGAACTTGACGAAGGCCAGCTAATCATGCACCTGGCAACCCACGGAACTAAACGTGTGCGCCCGAGGACCCGTATCTGCGCAATTAGCCATGACACTTTGTGATCAGCTGGGACACAAAATGGAAATTCCGGGTCTGTCGCGTGTCAGAATAGAACATTCCTCTTCCCATTTCAGGTCCCAGAATAACTCTTCAGGTGATCGTTTTTGCTGAAGAGGAACCCTATAGAATTCCAAACCGTACAGACAAATATCATTGCAAGTAGTTTGGAGACAGTGTCTTCCTGTCCTATGGCAATCAAGATGTTTGAAAAATTCTCTGACACGTGTTGGGGTTCTTCCCTCACTCCTCCCCTCAGATTCTGACAAGTGAACAAACACGTGCAAATGTCAAGGATTAAAATATCTGCTCCACAGCTGGTGGAGTGAAGCTGGAGAACTCACTTTGGATCCAACGCAAAAATGAGATCCTTTCTATTTCCCACGCGCGTTGGACTCACAGGGCAGAGATGTCCTCCCAGGTGAGCTGGCCGCAGTCCGCACCAGCAGCCCAGAGAACACCCCCCGGGACAGGGCCGGAACGCCAGGGACGGTGCCCCGGTTAGCGCACCGCCACCCACGCGGGAAGTGACGATCTGCAGAGAGAATGGCAGATGCCGGTTCCCCTACACTAGTGGGTGGCTGCGAATCCGATTTCGTGGGAGGAGAAGCTTCTCTAGAATGTGAAAATCCGGTTCTACAGCAAACAGATGCGCTGGCATTGGAAAGCATGACATGGTGTCTCTCTACCTACTTACCGGGTCGCTCTCCCCCTACAAAGGTGTGGCCTCTGGCTCCTCGTCGTGGGCACCGTGCAGGACTGAAAACATGACCCTTCTTTGGAGACCTTTCTCTCTAAGAGAGGGAGATGTTGGTGCACACACACATTGGACTCAACACGATCAGCCATAACGCAACCCACCAGCTGCTCTCAAGAAGCAGAGAAGATTCCATCGCATCCGACTAGGGTGCAGGTGAGGACGTGAGGAGGGGCGGTGGGGCTGGCAGAGAGCAGGGGGTGGGATGGGTGTTTGAGGGAGTCTTTGTGGATAAATGAGAGCAGAATGTTTTAAAGTCACGGGGTGGGGGGGGGGGGGCTGTTGAGCCAGAGCTTCCTGAGTTGGGAGAGAGAGCTAACTGAGGGGCTGAGAGAGAAGAGCCCACGCAGGAGGTGACGAAATCGTGAACCACAGCAAGGGAAACAGGAATAGAACCCACGGGGTAGAGCTGAGAAACCTCACACAGGTGGCTACCACAAGCTTCCATTCCCTTCAGAGGCTGATGCACACGGAGATGGTGAACGACACAGGAAAAACGTCCTAAGGGACCTACGGGCACAGCCTCTCTGTCCCAGAGCGAAGGTGACATGGGAGCCTCCAAGGTCAAGGCCACACTCGGTGCTGCCCATATTGGTTGGAACCCGGTGTGCGTTCTGATGACTCAGTTCATCTGGGACAAGTTAACCTGACCTGAGTGACGGCCGTCTATCTGTGCAGTGAGTGGCCCTCAGAAAAGGGCACAGCACGGGGCGTGCCTCACACGGAAAGGGGGTTCCGTGTTTATGGAGTAAGGACGGCATGCAAAGGCGGTGAGTGATCTCAACCTCAGAGGGTTCCAGGGACAGATCTTGGCTTTCGTCCCTCCTCACCAGGTCACCACGAATAGACAAATGCAGTTTCTGTGAGTTCGTGAAGTGGTGCAAACAACCCTTTCTCTGAGTTGTTTCGAAAACCAAATACCGTGATGCAAAGTGCCCGGAATAAAGCGTCGCTCGACTGTCACCCAGCGAACGATGGTTCACCTCTGAAAGGCTCTTCCACAGTTTCCACGAGTTGATGCCACTTTTGGTCTACGTGACCTTGCCGGTCTCGTCTGTAAAAATCCCTTCATGTCCGAGCACGCCAGCTCGGTTTAGATGCCCACACGCTTACTGAACTCACACGGTAGGGCAGGGGTAGTGGGGGGGGGGGGTCCAGCACACGGAGTAGAGTGCAGCCCGGCCCGTGCTTTCCCGGAGGCGAAATCCAGTCGTGGCGACAGGCGTGGAATCAGGCAGCAGAGTAGCGCTGACCGTGCCAGGCAGGTGTGTAGACAGAGTTACGCAACAGCACAGATCCGGGGAGACTCGTCACCGGTGTCTAATGAGCCCGAGCGGCGGAGCGATGGGTGCAGTTTCCGGAGAGGGAGCGAGCGGGGGAAATGCTCGAGAGAAGACGGTGATGGTGACGCATGTTCCAGATACATAAACCTGAGAAGTGGCATTCGCTGACCTCCGCCACCGTCATATCCTGTACGAGGGGCCCTCAAAACATAATCTCAGGGCCAAATGTAAAAGCGAGGGGTATCAGTATTGAGCACTGGGTCAGGCGCTGTTTGGGATGCTTTACGCATGTTCGTATTTCACCTAAAGAACGGGAAACTGATTCAGAGAGGTGAGGTGACTTAGCCAATGTCATATAAATAGAAAACGATACAACAAGTGTTTTTGCTCATGTTACGAGTCCGAGGCCAGAATTCTTCCCACGGTGTTCTAGCGTATGCAGTAGGAGGTTCCAGTGAGGACGTTTCTGTAAGCAGGCCTGGAAAGCTGTAACGTATCTTAGTTTTGTTTGTAATATGTGGATCTTATGTTGTTGTCTTTTAAAAATTTGAACAGTGTTCATACCGTTCTGTGTTCTTTTGTGTGAGGGTGGCTCAAAGGCAGCCATGAGAGGAGATTCAGGAGACACTCCGGAAAACACAGTTCATTATACTCTCAGGTCCTAAAGACAGCAGGCAAATGGCGAGGCACCGGAATCGTTCGGGACGCGGAGGGGGCAGGACGGAGGTGAGAGCCCAGGCCATGGCTTTTGTGGAGTTGCCATGGGAAAGGCAAGGCGGGGCAGGGTGAACTGTTTAGGACTAGCTAGTCTGAATAGCATCGGTGGGATCAAAGCCACAGGGGTGTCCCTAGCTGCTGGGCACCTGCCCTGGCACGAAAAAGACAGAAGAGCATTGCCTCCAGGGGCACTGAGTGCTGGGCCCTTTGGTGCCTTTAAGTGTTGGGTAGTCTGGGGAGGGGCAATCTCTCCGTAGCCAAAAAGTTGTGTTTTTTTTTTAAGACATCAAACATCATAATCCATACAAAATAAAAAGTATATAAACAAGACACATGCCCAACAATCCACCCACTCTACGTGTTCACCTTAAAGGTCTTCGTTACTTTGGGTTGTCCAAACATCAACAACACAACCCAGTCTTAGACAGGTAAGTGTCTAAAATGCTCCGCACGTCCCTTTTGGTCAGTCTTTGCTCCCATCCCCAACCCAAGTAACCACTGGTCTGCTTTCTGTGTCTATAAATTTGCTTTTTACAGATATTTCATAGAAATGGAACCATACAGTATGTGAATCTTTCCACTGAGGCTTGCTCAGCGTCCTGTGTGTGCAGATTAATGCATTCATCAAAACTGAGAAGCGGTCAGTCATTGTTTCTTCATATACTTTTTTTCTTTTTACCTTTTCTCTCCTTTCCCTCTGGGATTCTCAGTACACTGAGAATTGAGTTGACAATCTCCTATAGGTCAGGTTATTTACTTCTCAGCTCCAGAATTTCCATTTGGTTCTTTGTAATAATTCCTACAGCTTTATGAAATCTGTGTTTCTTGATTCATTGTTGTTCCACTCTCCTTAAGTTCTATAAAGTTGATTTCCATTACTTCTATTAGTATATTGATAAGAGCTACTTCGAAGTCTTTTGTTTACTGGCTCCAACAATGGGTTGTTGTTCAGAGAAGGTTCTGTTGACCGTTCACCTCTACCACCACCAACGTCGCCGTTGTCACCTTGGTTAAATGTCTCCATTTCATTGCATGTCTTTAACTTTCTGTTGAAAGGTAGACATTTTAGATAACACGCTGTACCGGCTCTGAATCTTCTTGAGGGTCATTTCTGATGCTGTTTGTTTGTTTAGTAACTCTCCTGGGTCAAGATAATCTGCACCTGCTGCAGCGTGCAGCTGCTGTGAGTGTAGACAGGGGGCACGTTCAAAGTTCAAGTCGACCAGGGCTTCACTTTCCATGGGGTCCTGTGGAATCTCCCACGTGCCAGTGTGTAGGCCCAGGCTCAGCCAGGAGTGCGTGAATACCTCGGGGCCTCTGGTCTCCATGGCAGAAATATGCGGTCTGAACCAGGAATATGTGTTTCCCAACCATGTCCTCGACCTCAGGCTCAGAGAGAGAACAGTGGGCCGTCCTCTCCTCATCCACCTCTGAAAGGTTACTCCCACCCCGATGCCGTTACCTGTGGGCGTCACCCACCTCCACGCCGAGGGACCGTCCTCCGGCATGGCAGAGAGGCTGAGGACCCTTCTGAACAACCTGCCTTAGCAGAACCTCCACGATCTGGATTCGAGGGATCAGAGCATCCCCAGGCCAGAATGCCACCGATTACCACCATCCTTACTCAAAATTGAGCACCTTGTCAATTTCCAGGGCACCGAAATGGAGGTTTCTCAAGATTTTTTTCCCTTAACACTTACATCTGCTTTGGAAAGGGAGTATTTGCTGGTCACCACACTGGGCCGTGACCACTCTCCAACCATCTTCACAACGGATCTGTCAGCCTAAAATGATCTCAAAATAAAAATTAATTAATTATAACATTCTTTCCTGCTTTCGGTCGGGCGGAAGGGGGATCACAAAATCCTAGAACCGAGAGCCACCTGGCTGGCTGACTCTATGAAACTATCCTCTACAGGTGTGAATCGTGTCTAATTTTAATACACACATTAATATAGGAATAATATTACTCATGTATTGTTCTTTTTTTTTTTTTTTAAATTTTTTTTTTCAACGTTTATTTATTTTTGGGACAGAGAGAGACAGAGCATGAACGGGGGAGGAGCAGAGAGAGAGGGAGACACAGAATCGGAAACAGGCTCCAGGCTCCGAGCCATCAGCCCAGAGCCTGACACGGGGCTCGAACTCACGCGAGATCACGCGAGATATCGCGAGATCGTGACCTGGCTGAAGTCGGACGCTTAACCGACTGCGCCACCCAGGCGCCCCACTCATGTATTGTTCTAATAAAGGTCTTATGTTGGAGGTTTCAATGGTAGGTATAAGGAGGGTTGCCAGTCTCAGGGACACATTGGCAGCCCCGTGTTCAACACTGCAGCCAGAGAAGGTTCTGAAGCATATAAAGCGTTGGTGAAACCGCACAGAACCACTTCCTGTCTCCTAGGAGATGGGTCCCTTTCTAGCCTGTAATGAGATGCAAATGAGGAGGGCTGCTGAATAACGAAGAGACATTAACATGAGGCAGATTCTGATGATGGGAACAGGCCAACAAAGACAGCGGAGAGACCAAGGGTAGCAGACGAGGAGAATGTGTCACAGAGCCCATCCCTTCCTGTGCACGAGCCCCGGCATCTAGCTGCCTGGGTTTGAATCTTAGCTTTGGTTTTTTTTTTTTACAGGCTACGTGATTATGAGAAAGTTCCTTATGCTCTCGGTGTACGTTTTGGCATCCTGCAAATGAGAACAAAAATGGTATCTTTCTCCTGGGTTGTTCTGCTGATTAATAACTTAATACACGTCACGCCCTTAGCGTTAGCGCCTGTCACCTGGGAAGTGTTCGGTAATGTTGGCCGTTGTTACTGGGAGCCACCCCCCGCCTTGTGGTGCCCGCACCCTCGGTCAGAACTCACATTCGAGTCATGGAGGGAGCCAGCAGACCCACCTGCGACATAACCTAGTGGTCCAGGCTGTGACTTAGTTTCCTGGAACTGCCAAAACAGCACCACAGACTCCGTGGTTCAAGAGAGAAGCAAGTCAGCCTCCACTTCTGAAGGCTAAACGTCTAAACTCAAGGTGTCGACAGTGTCACGCTCCCCCTGGAAGGGGATCCTTCCTTGTGTAGGGGAACCCTTCCCTGTCACTTCCCAGCCACCAATCGTTCGTGGGCCATCTCTGGCGTTCCTTGTGCGTCCCATAACTCCGATCTCTACGCCATTACCGTGTGGCACTCTCCCTTGGGTCTCTGTCTTCACACGGCCATCTTCTTCTGAAGACTCTACTTACGTTGGGTTTGGGGTCCACTCTATTCCAACACGACCTCATCTTACCTGATTACACCTGCAACGACTCTGTTTCCAAATAAAGTCCCACTCAGACTTCTCAGCGTATCTTGTGCTGGCCTGTGTGTGCGAGGATGGGGCCCATAACGAAATCCGAAACATGCGCTTGAGGGGACCGGCCATCTTGACAGCCGATGAGGAAAGAAGGCTTATCTGAACTTCCCTACTGAAGCCTTGAACCTTCCCATTTTTGCTAAGCTGGGACATTACACTTCACTGCTTGGAGGGCCACTTCTTGTGTGAGCTCCCACGCTTGTGCGAATCAACTTTGTAACTTCAGCTGTTAGACCATCTCTCGTCAGCCCATCCGTATGTTCCTGATCATCAGGCATAAGGTGGCCGAGGAGAACTTTTCCTCCCCACGCTGTGAAGAAAAACAAAGCAGAGTAAGGACAGGGTGACGATGAAAGGTTAGCTGTATATAACGATATGTACTCACTCGATGCTCTGAACTTGGTGGCCAAACGTGTTACCAAGCAGGTTGCCTCATCCAGGGCTCAGTCTCGAGACCGTGAGATTATGACGTGAGCTGAAATCGAGAGTCAAACGCTTGATGGACAGAGCCCCCCGGCCCCCCCAAATTGGCTGGGCTTTCTGATGTGTCTGGAGGTGAGCTGTCGGTGGGCTGGGGCTCTTGACTCTCTCTTTTCCCATCCTCTGGCCGACTGGCCAGGCTTGTTCCTATGGGTTCCAAGAGAAGGAACCAGTGTGCAAGGCCTCTTGAATTAACTATAGGCTCAGAACTGGGAAAAAAAAATTGCAGCTGCCTTAGAAATGATTCCACACCAACATTTACTGCTTGAAATGTGCATTAGGGGTTGACAAGAATGTCCCGTAGAGGCCCAGATAGTGAATATTGGAAGTTTGTGGATCACACACGTTGTCTGCCATTCCTTCCCCCACCCCCCCATCCCCCCCGCCGCCCAACAATTCTATATGTTACGCTGTGCTCACCACAAGCCTAGCTACCGTCTGTCACCATACAACCTGATGACAATGCCACTAACAACCTTTTATCCCCAGGGCTCATTCCATACCTGGGAGCCTGTATCTCCCACTCCCTCTCATCCATTTTGCCCAGCCCCCAGCCCCCTCTGGCAGCCATCAGTTTGTTGTCTGTCCTTATAGGTCTGTTTCTGCCTCTTGAGTTTTGTTCACTTGTTTGGTTTTTGGGATTCCACGTATAAGTGAAACCCTATGGCCCTTGTCTTCCTGTGCCTGATTTATTTCCCTTAGCAGAACACCCTCCAGGTCCATCCGTGTTCTTCTGGGTGGCAAGATCTAAGTCTTTCCTTCGTGAATAATATTCCATGGTGTGTGAACACATCTTGATCCATTCATCTCCCGATGGACCCTTGGGCTCCTTCCATGCCTTGACTGTATCCTGTGTTCAACGGCTGTACAGGTACAGGCTGCAGGCCAAGTCCGGCCCTACGGACCTTAGTCACCTCTTGCGGATGGTCAACAAGGCAGCTGGCAAGAGAAAGATTCGTTCTTTGCGTGTTTGATCATTGTGTGTATGGATAAATACATACCGGGCAATTTCAGTATAGAACATGCTTATTTATAAACCTTCGATTGAGGCATGGTTGCCTAGATAACACCTGAAGAAAGCCACTGGAAGTTCTTTGTTGGGAAACAACTTTGTGTCATTTAAGAAGGCGTTTTGACTTCCGTAGCCTTTTTCGCAAGTTTTCAAAAGAGTCTTTTTCTCTTTGCAAGATTGTATTGGCTGCTCAGGGTCCTTTGAATTTCCAGATGAATTTTAGGATTATCCTGTCAATTTTTGTGGAGCCCAGCTTAGATTTTGTTAGGAATTTTGTCAAACGTGTGTATCTGTTTGAAAAGTACTATCTTCTCGGCAATATAGTCTTCTAATCCGTGAACGTAGAATGTCTTTCCATTTATTTAGACGTTCTTAAATTTCTTAAATAATATTTTATAATTTCCAGCATCGTCCTGGTTTCCTGCACGTCTGGGGTTAGTTTTGTTTTTAAATATTATATTCTTTTAGATGCTACTGTAAATGGAATTGTTCTCTTAATTTTCAGAGGGTCTGCGGCTCATAGATAGCAATAAAATTGATTTTTGCATATCAATATTTTAACTACGACCTTGATTCAGCTTGTTTGCTGTTTCTAATAACTTTTCAGTGAGTTCCCCAGGATTTTGTATATATAATAATTGTCATCTATAAGGAGTGATAGCTGCTTCTTTTTCTCTCTGGCTTTATTTAATTTTCTTGCCTGATTACTCTGGCTAGAACATTCACTACAATATTGAATAGAAATGGCAAGAGTGGACGCCCATGCCTTGTCCTGACCGTAGGGCAAATTATTTAGTCTTTCACGATTGAGTATAACATTAGTGGTAGGTTTTCTGTCGACACTTTTCTGAGGGTGAGAATGTTCTCGTCCGCACCTGCTTGCTGAGTGTCTTTATCATGATAGGGATGTTTGGATATTCTAAAGTGCAGTTTCTATGTCCACTAAGATAATTATGTAGCTTTCGTCTTTTATTCAATTAATTTGATGTAGTAGATTGACTTTTAAATGTTAAATTGATCTTGCAAATTCTGAGATGAGTCCCACACAGCCGTGGTGAATGCTGTTTGATTCTGTTTGCTAGTACGTGTATTTTGTTTTAGATTTTGGGGTTGTTTTTTTGTGTGTGCATCTGTGAAAATATATCGGTCTGTAACTTTTTCTGTAATTGTCTGGGTTTTGTTGTTTTGTTTTGTTTTGTTTTTTAATCTGGGTAGTACTAGCCTTATAGAATGAAGTAGAACATAATCTCACCTCATTTTTTGGAAGCATTTATAAAGAATTGGTTATTATCTCTTTTTAAAAAAAAGGCTTCAATATTTTTGAGCTGTTTTGGGTTCACAGCAAAAAACTGACAGAAAGTTACAGATTTTTTTTTTTAACCTCCTGTTCCTTTTCTTCAAAGCTATGCATAGCCTCCCCCATGATCAACATGGTACATTTGTTACAATTGTTGAGCGTTGTATTGACACAAAATCAATAGCTTACATTAGGGTTCCCTCTTTTTTAAAAAATGTTTTCATGTTTATTCATTTTTGAGAGAGAGAGCTAGAGTACAAGCGGGGGAAGAGCAGAGAGAGAAGGAGACACAGAATCCAGAGCAGGCTCCAGGCTCTGAGCCGTCAGCCCAGAGCCTGACGCCGGGCTCGAACTCATGAACCATGAGATCATGACCTGAGCCGAAGTCAGACACTCAACCGACCGAGCCACCCCGGTGCCCCATTAGGGTTCCCTCTTGATGTTGTACATTCTATGGGTTTGGACAAATGTATAAGAACATGTCTCTATTAGTATAGGATCATATAGAATAGTTTTACTGCCCTAAAAATTCTCTGTGTTTTGCCTATGTGTTCCTCCTCTCCAACCCTTGGCAAACAGTGGCTTCTTTTTTTTCTGACCTCATCGGTAACACCATGTCCAGAATATCATATTCTTGTACTCATACAGCATGTAGCATTTTTAGATCGGGTTTGTTCACTTAGTGATTTGCATTTAAGGTTCCTCCTCGGCCTTCAATTCCTTTTCAGTGCCGAATGGTATTTCATCGCCGGGCTGTGCCACAGTTTCTTTATCTATTCAGCTACCGAATAACATCGGGCTGCCTCCAAGTTTGGGCAATCACGCGTCCAGCTGCAAACACATCTGTGTGCCTGCTTTCGTGTGGATATACGTTTCCAGCTCCTTTGGGTAAACGCCAGGGAGCATGAATCCTGAGTTGTAGGATAAGAGGACGTTCAGTTTTGTAAGAAACTGAGAAACTAGCTGCACGGTCCTGCATTCCCACTATCAGCGAACGGGAGTTTCAATTGCTCCTCATCCTTGCCAACGTTTGGCATCGTCAGCGCTCCAAATGTTGGCCCCAGCTGTGCAGCGGTTTCCAGACTGCTGTTTCGATTCGCATTTCCCAGAGGACGAGTACCGTTGAGTATCTTTTCGGGTGGGGCTGCGTGTAGGACGGACGCCTTGAGCTCGCAGCCACGCTTGCTTGGAATGTAGCGTCCACGACACCGAGCTGAAGGGAATGGGAAATGGCAGTGGGACTGCGAGGCGCTGCAGCCCTTGACCGGGAATGAGTGGGAGCCGGGTCCCCACCCTCCGGGCCACCCCTGCTCAGAGAGGAGCTTCTTTCACGTCCAACCAGGGGTCAAGGGGGAGGGAAGAGCCATCACGAAAGCCTCACAGACCTTGCCGTGCCTACTGAGATCTAGTAGATTCTGTTGGATAAATGTGGGGTTTTTGCATTTGGTGTTGACCTGAGGACAGTTTCCAGAGACCCATAATCATTTTTAAAACACGTTTCCCACCAGTGTCCGTTGATGCTGTTGAGAGAAGGTCCGTGGCGCCCTTCGCGCCATCATCCTGGCAGCTTGTCCTCGGGAAATAAGCATTTCTTCCAAACTCTTAGGGAGGAGTTCGCTTCGAGACGCAGTTGTCTCGGCTCTAGATGCAACGAGGAAACTCTCTCAGCTGACGCTTTGCCCAGTAAGGACTCGCTGAACGAGCCGCTGCCTCTTAGACGACACAGCCCTACGTGCGTGTAGGGGGAGAGTGACAGGTGAACTCTGGGAGCAGCTGGATTGAATTCTTGAGCTGGAATTTGCATGTGCAGTAAAAACCGGAGGTTGGTGGGGAAGCATCCTTTAAAGAAATCTAAGACTAGGAACTCCAGGAGGGCCCGTGAACTTCTTGAGGACCTTGTGAAAGTGAAACCATGCCGCACATTCACATTTTAATGACGTCAGCTCTCGGCTCCCTTCCTGTTTTATATCCACAGGCCTATTTATTGTTAATGTTCCCATTGCTTATTCACGCTCGGCTGCTCTTTGATCTGGAGTGTTTCTTTAGAAACATCTTAATACAGATGAAAGTACAGAGACCATTATAATAACCATCCTCCTGTCTCCCATCCAGAATTGTTTGTCTTAGGTGGTTTTTAATTGAATTGAATTGAACTGAACTGAATTGAATTGAATTGAATGTAATTCATTTGCCTTAGATTGTTACTTGATTAAAGGAATGCGTTACAACAGATACACTTTAAAATGCCTGTGTCTTTGCCTGCCATCCAATTTCTCTCCCTGGGGGGAAAGCCAGCATCATAAATGTGATATGTGTGGATATCTGCATATACGAACCCACGTACACACATGTACACACACAGGTGTGTATAGATTTACCTGTTCACAGTGTGTCTTTGTCTCTTCTCGAATGAGTGAAATGTCAAAGACCATTCCCGGAAACTGGCGCGTGTGACAGACGGCAATACCAGTATCATAGGTGGAAAGCGGGGTGAGGAGACACCGTCTTTTTTTAAATTTTTTAATGTTTTATTTATTTTTGACAGAGAGAGAGAGAGAGAGCACGAATGGGGTAGGTCAGAGAGAGAGGCAGACACAGAATCTGAAGCAGGCTCCAGGCTCTGAGCTGTCAGCCCAGACCCCAACATGGGGCTCGAACCCATGAACCATGAGATCGTGACCTCAGCCGAATTTGGATGCTTAACTGACTGAGACACCCAGGCGCCCCCTTATCTTTTAGTTTTTAATGCCTCTAAGGTTTCAGCAGGTAATGATCTATGTACACATACACCTTCTAAGTCTGGGGAAAGAGGTTTGTCTCAGGAGGCTCAATGTTGGAGAGAAAAGAATGAATGATTATGAAAATAGTGACTGAATGAACCCAGAGATGGAAATTCCCTAAATCTCAAAAGCATTTGTACCAGATGCCTACAGCAAACAAAGTGTGAATAGGAAAGGATTAAAAGTATTTCTAATAAAAAGGAATGTAATGGGGGAGGGGGTGCCCTGGTGGCTCAGTGTGTTAAGGGTCCAAATCTTGATTTCAGCTCAGGTCATGATCTCCCAGCACAGAGCCTGCTTTGGATCCTGTCTCCCTCTCTCTCTGCCCCTCTTCTGTTCACATGCTCTCTCTCTCAAACGTAAAAAAAAGCTACATGAAAAAAAAATTGCACGTATATTTATTTAAGAAAATATTTTCAAAGAAAACAATGAGGCCAATAAAATTGCTTTTCCGGTAGAAAAGTATACTAAAATGTAATTATAATTTAAAAATATAGTTGGGGCCCCTGAGTGGCTGAGTCAGTTACGTGTCCGATTTCGACTCAGGTCGTGATCTCACTGTTCGTGGGTTCGAGCCCCGTGTCAGGCTCTGTGCTGATGGCTCCAAGCCTGGAGTCTGCTTTGGATTCTGTGTCTCCCTCTTTCTCTTCCCCTCCCCTGTTCATGCTCTGCCTCACTCTGTCTCTCAAAAATGAATAAATGTTAAAAAAATTTTTTAAATATATATATGATTTAAAAATAGCTATTGATTCCGGACAAATACATCACTGTAATGGGGTGTCTACGAACACATACAAAATAGAACACAAAAATTAGTGTATGATTTAATTGACATTGAGATCAGTGAGGGAGGTACATGGATAATTTAATAAATGATGTTCGAGTAGCTAAATGTAAGACTGCCTGAAAAAATTACAACTGTATCCCTACCTTTAATAATGCATACATATACTTAAAAAATCTTCTGAAGTCTTTACAAATAAGACAAAATCTCAACAGAAATACAGATAAAATGTGTGGATAGATCATTTGTAGAAAGAATACAAAATGTCAAATAAATATACACAAAGATAACTTATATCCAAATACATTTTAAAACACAAATCAGTTAATTTTGGCCCATTGGAATAGCAAGAAATTATACTATTTTTCAAAATTGGCATATATATGTTTATGTATATATAGTGTATGATAAATGAATATTTACAAATGCATATTTTGTGTGTTTTATTTATAAATTAATTAATTTATATTATTATATCATTATATATAATTCTTGCTATATTATTTATTATTTATTATATTATTGACTTATATATTAAATATTATTCTATTAATTTATATACCGAACATTTTATGTATTTAGTAAATGTGATATATGTACATATATATAAACTTTAGACCTAAGAACTCTACTTTTGGAAATATATCTTGAAGAAATTCACGCATGTATATGGCTACATTTGAACAAGGGAACCATCTCATGTTTTAATGAGTTTGGGTCCAGACTCAGTGTGTGAGCAAAAGTATATAGAGAAAAACTTACTTCTTAAAACTATTAAATTGCAGATAAGCAGTGATTGTTGCTGTATCTAAATCATTAAAAGGTAGCCCTAAATACAGAGTTCCATGTCCTTCTGAGCCCACAAGAAGCGGTGTCCTTCACTTGGGGCTATGCCATCATGGTGCACGAACTGTCTTTAAGCACCAGGGAGAAACAGGACCACAGGTTTCTCCTCTACCCCTGGCAGAGGGTCGGCTCCCCAGGCCACAGGTCAGTCTCTTATGTGTAATTTCTCGGTGAGGTTTCAGACCAGCAAGGCGCCTCTCCGGCCAGAGGCCCCCACCCGACATCTTGGCGAACGGGTAGCAATACAGAGGGGGCGTCACTTCTGCAGCCCCTTCTAAGGTGTGACCAGCTGTGCCCACATGCCACTCTGTGACATTATGAGAACTGGAGGTATTGGGCCAAGTTTTTCTCCAAACATTACATTTTATGTTTGCCTTGCATATCGTGAGCACGGCAGGTGTCCAGGCTTCCCTTTCAACATCGGTGCAGCGAGATGAGATGACCCAGATGTGGGACACACCCGCAGACGCTGGCACAGAGGAAGGACTCCCTGTTTGCATTAAGGGCAGACATTTAGCCAGTGGCCGGGTGATCAGGAGTTCCCAAAGCTCTCCCTTCCCGCCCCTCCTTTCCCTGAGGGTACCGAGATACAATAAGATGCGTTGAATGCACATTTATGATAAAGCTCCACCGTGCACGTATGCTTACAAAAGCCCAATCTGTAATTTAAAAATTATGAAACCCTCTAAATATCTATTGATAGAATATTTCAAATCCTATTAAATACATCTATGAAATATTTATGCGGTCATGAAAGTGGCAGCCGGGATATGATGCAATACTGTGTCTTAGACACAGTGTTATGTAAAAAAAAAAAAAGTATATCATGGAAAAAGCATGTAGTAGCTCCCATCCGTGTTTAGACATGTTAAGTGTACCTCTACATTATGTACATATGTACACAAGGAACAGAGCGGAGTATCATTAGCTGTGAGCAGCGGGACCGGTGAGAAACTGTGGTTAGCTGCATTTCCCCGCATCGTTTAATCAGAATACACTCAAGCATTCACGGCATAAACATTTGCATAAATAAGTGGACACTAAGCAGAACCCTTAAGCACACGGGCTAAGAGCAAGTCTCAAAGGAGACAAAAATACGTAGAACTGTTTGAAAATGAAAATGCAACATATAAAAAGTACACGGCACGTGTGGAAAGCACTGTTGGGGGGAAAGTTATAGCAATAGTGCTCATGTTAGGAAAAAATTAAATTAATCATCTTAGTTCCTACCTCAATAAACTAAAAAGAGAACAAAATAAACCCAAGGTAGCAGAAGGAAAGATATAGTGATGGTAAAAGCAGAAATTAACGAAATTGAAAATACAATATAGAAAAAAAATCAATGAAACAAAAAACTGCTTTAAAAAAATCCATAAAAGTGGTGAACCTTTTGTCAAGACTGACAAAAACCAAAGAGAAGAAATACATCATCAGTGTCAGGAATGAAATAGGGAATATCACCACAGATTCTGCCTTTGAAAAGGTAAGAACAGAATGATATGAGCAAACCTACACTCACATTGTGCAATTTAAAAGAAATAGACCAATTCCTTGAAATACCACAAATTCCAAAATCCAACCAAGATGAAATATATCACCTAAACAGTCCTATAACGATATACGACATTGAAATTATAGAATAAAACTCCCCCCAAAGAAATCTTTAGACCCTGGGGACTTCATTAAAAACTCTACTAAATATCTAAAGAATTAACACCAGTTCTATTCCACAAAATGGAAGAGACTGCACTTCTCAACTGATGTTGTGAAGCCAGAATTACCATTACTAAAACCAGACAGAGAGGGAGAGAGAGAGAAAGAGAGAGAGAGAGAGAGAGAGAGATTATATACCATGACCCAGTGAGATTTATTCTACATATACAAGGCTGGTTCCACATTTGAAAACCAATCACTGCAATCTACCACATTAACAGACTAAAGAAGAAAAATCGTATAATCATTTCCATCAACAAAGCAAAATCATTTGACAAAATCCAACACTCGTTCATGATAAAAGCTCTCAGCAGGTTACCAATGGAGGAAATTAATCTCATTCTATCAAAATTCCAGCGAGGTTCCTGAGAGACATGGATAAGCTCATTCTTTTTATTTTTTTCTTTTTTAATGTTTGTTTATTTTTGAGAGAGAGATGGAGAGTGAGCAGGGGAGGGGCACAGAGAGAGGGAGACAGAGAATCCAAAGCAGGCTCCAGGCTCCGAGCTGTCAGGCCAGAGCCCAACTCAGGGCTCGAACCCATAGACTGTGAGACTGTGACCTGAGCCCCAAGTCGGACACTCAATCAGGCGCCCCGTGAACAAGCTCATTCTATAATTGATACGGGAAGGGACAGGCCCTAAAATAACTAAAGCGATCTTTAAAGTAAAGAATTATGTCGGAATGATAGCTCCACTGGTCCGAAGGCTGACTATGTGACTACGGTCATGAAGACCGTGTGGTGTTGGTAGAAAGACAGTATCAGCGAAGCAGAGCATAGAATCTGGGCATCGATTTCAGTGAATAGGCTCAACCGGTTTTTGACCAAGGGACAAAAGCTTTTCAATGTTAGAAATACGGTCTTTTCAATAAATGGAACCAGAGCAACTCGATGTCTGTTGGCAAAAGAACAATTCACGTCATGAACTATCCACAACGCGCGAAAAGGAGCTGAGATGAGTCACGCGCTTACAGGTAAACCATGAAACTATAAGTGTTTTGTTAAAAAATTGCTAGAAAACCTTTGGGATTTGGGGTAGACAATGAGTTCCTAGACTTGAGACACACAGAACCCATTAACAGAAAAGTTAACACATCGAACCCGCCCCGGTGTAAAGGTCTCGTGCTCCGTGAAAGCCCAGGTGAGGGGAGTAACAAGATAAGTTACAGACTCAGAGAAACCAAAGCACATATTGCAAACCCTGTATCTGACAAAGGACTGGTAACCACAAAATAGAACTCTCAAAACTCAACAGAAAAAAAAAAATCCAATTCATCTAACTAGAGCCGGTACAAAAGAGTCAGACATTTCACTAAAGGGGACACACGGAAGGCGCGTAAGCACATTAAAAGATGTTCATCGTCATTAGCCACAAGGAAATGCAAGTTAAAGCCACGATGAGATATCACTGCACCGTTATCAGAATGGTTAAACCAAATAATTTTAACAACATCAAATGTTGGCTACGAGGCAGAGAAACTGGATCATTCACAGGTGTCGGTGGGGATGTAAAATGGAACAGCCACACTGGAAATAGTTGGCGGTTTCTTATAAAATTAAATATGCATTTGTCGTACAACCCAGCGATTGCATTCTTGGGTCTTTAGCCCAGAGAAAGGGAAAGGTACGTTCACAAAAGAATCTATACATGAATGCTCATAGCACTTGTACTTATAATAGCCCGATCCTATAAACAGCCAGAACGTTCTTAATCAGGTGAATGGTTAATCAGATTCTCATGTATCCATACCTGGGAATACTACTCAACAATAAGAAGGAACAGACTTACTGATCCACACGACAACCTGGATGGCTCTCCTGGGAATTACAGTGAGTGAAAAATCCACCCCACAAAGGTTTCTTACTGTATGATTTCATTTATATAACCATTTTGAAACAAAATTATTTCTTGTGTGAGTTGATGGGATTATAAAGAAGCAACACCAAAGATGGCCGCCATGACAGAATAGCTCTGTATGTTGAGTATTATGGTGGCTACACAACCATACTTTTATAATATGAGGAAAGCATAATAATGCTTAACCGACCCTCATATAAGCATATATTCATTCTACTTTGTCCCCTTCTAACAAATCAAAACCCTTGGGTCTCCCTGCTCTCGGATCGTGAGTTTTTCAGATCATAGAGAGGAAATGCAGAGCACATAACGTACCAGGGAAGTCTGACCCAGCCCCAGAAATAACACACACCGGTATTCCTGCACAAAATGTGTACAGACATTCTCACCAAGGGCAATAGATAAACCATAAGCAGTTTCATGTAAGCTCATTGTGCTTTTTCTGCCCGGAATTCTGGTTTTCACAGTGTTGAGATTTCAAAACACAACAATCCGTGACGGACTTGTGTTCCTACTTTCCACCCGCATGATGGGAGTGAGGACGTTTGGAAAGCCAGGGAGGAGGCAGGCCTTGCAGTGGAGAACACTCGTCCTGTTCCACACGACAAATGGAACCAGAGGAGAAGAGAAACACGGCACGAGGGAGGGTCCCAAAGATGTGTTTATTCCTGAGTTCCCCCCAAGGTTTTCCGTTGGACGGCCTCAGGCCATTTGAACAAAGAAGGATGAATTCGAATGAAAAGCTTCCAGCCATCACCCAACCGTGCAAGGCAACGTCATCATGCAATGCAAAGTCCAGGAAACCGCTCCCTCATCTTGACTGCCTCCAGGGTACGGGTTTAAGAAATCATCCTCACGGGGTAGTGTTCTGGCCCAGCAGTGGTGGGACTTTAGCACCGGGAAACAGAGGCCCGCACAGCTCGAAGGGCCGGGCAGCTCTGGTCCTGGACCACGTGGCCACTCCTCACCCGGAGCGCCGACCAGAAGCTCGCACGGAGGGGCCTGCCGCCTCACATCTGCCATCTGCCTGCTGTGACTCCGCCCCCTGAGAGCGCGGCACGTCTTCATCCTTGCTCTCCACTCATCTTTTCGTTGCTTGCGTCTAACCCGGGGCCAGGCCAGGGAGGGGATTCTGGAAAACGTAGGGCCTAGGTCTGTCCTATCTGCGCTATGTCACCGAGTCAGAGTCTCCTTTCTCTAACAAAGTTGCAAACGTGCATGAGTCTTCATTGTGCACAGAGCACTGAGCAGTGGTCTGCCACCTCCTTCTCCCCTGACCCCCGATGCTGTGTGTTTTATAACGGGCATGACCGTGGGCACAGAGTGGCCCACGCACACTGTGCTGAACTCTGCTGGGGCCACGTGCCTGCCCACGAAAGAGGAGTTGTCACAGACAGATGCCCAAACCTCTCCTCACCCCTGTGGGCGACCCTGCCTACCGCCCCTAAGCCACATGTTTCAAGCGTCCGCAACTCAAACTAGCCCGGGGACGTTTACAGAAACTGGACTTTTCCTGACACACCAACCATGGTGCAATTCATATTCGAGAACCAGAATAATGTCCCTATTCCCAGCGGGATGTCACAATATTTGCTCTATCGCTGTCCTGCTTAGGCTTTCCAACTCACCATCAGTCAGCATTACTTTAGAGCATGATATTATTTTTATAGCATGCACTGATATTAGGTACTTGCTGGAAATTCTATTTCGTGGTGCTCTCTAGGTTATTAAGATTCTCTCTGGGTCATCATCCTCAGACCGCTCGTATTGTTTCTGAATTCTCAATTGTTTTCCCTGGAAGTATCTGGGAAACCATGTACGCAGATAAACGAAAGAAGCGTACGGGAAATCATTATTGTGTTAAAGTGATGAAATCTGAGCGTCATCTTCCAAATTTCTCTCTGTTTCCCTATTGTGTATCCATTCTAGATTTTAAATGAAGAATAAAGAAACTTGTATTATATTTGCATCATGCAAGAAAGTGAAAGAAATGCAATGCTTCAAAAACAAGCCACGTTCTCCATCAGCAACCTTTCTAATCATGTGTTCTTTGTTTTTCCTGAGAGCATCGCTGATTGGAAAAAGAATCCCCCCCATACTGTTCGCCAACAAGCGCAATCTTCCTCTTAAGAATCTGTAATACACCAGTGTGTATTGTCTCAGCAGAGCTGCAAGTTCTCTCCAATTTATCAACCGTCTTGGACAGAGAATGGATTGAAAAGGGAGGATGGTAACGAATAATTATCTTTCCCTTCTGAGTTTGGAAACGGTTGAAATATAGAACATAAGAGAGAGACACCTTGAGATCAAAAGCTCATTATTACCTAGGAGCCTACTGTTAAAAGGAGAGCTTGCCTTTAAGTCTTCAAACAACTGTGCTCAAGCGAATGCACTCGACCCCAGGCACAGATGGAGAATCCCAACTCTGGTCCCCCTGGAGGGAAGGGAGAGATTAGCGGGCTCTGAGAGGCAGGGAGCCCAAGGGGGTCCTGAACCATGACCTGCACCGATGAGGTGGATGGGGGTGGATAAAGATTTAAATTTGACCTTGAATAACAGAATTCGCCTTGTTAATTTTAATATCTAGTATACACTGGAGATGGATGAAGTCATCTGTGAATCACACTGTTCTGTGAATCAGGCTGTATTCAGAAAATACTAGTGTCATTCCTTTTTGTTACAGTGGCTGAAAGTATGTGTTAGTGATGAGCCACTTGAGGAAATGTGATCAACATTGGAAGAGGTAGCGATAACCATTGCTCTAGCCACGATCTTTCTGCTTTCTCTCAAATTCTCATTAGTGATCAGCTCCAGGAGTTAACTAGCCATCATTTTTCTTTTTCAGAGGAATGGGCTTTTAGTTATGATGGTTTCCTTTTCATTCGCAGGGAAAATGATGATGTCCTTTGTCTACATGGCAGAGTTGATGAAAAACACCACTCCCCGTGTCACTAGTTGGAGGAGCATTGCTGCTCACAGCTCCTCTGTCTTTTCTTTTTTTAATCTTTATTTTTGAGAGAGAGAGAACAAGAGTGCAAGCGGGGAAGGAACAGAGAGAGAGACACAGAATCGGAAGCAGGCTCCAGGCTCCGAGCTGTCAGCACAGAGCCCGACGCGGGGCTCGAACTCATGAACCGTGAGATCATGACCTGAGCCAGAGTCGGACGCTCAACCGACTGAGCCCCCCAGGCGTCCCTATCCCTCTGCCTTACAGCTGTACAATCCTAGATTTAACACGACAGCAAGCATAAGCAGGCTCTGCAAGGTGCAAAGAAGAAGGTGGAAGCCTGGAGAAATCTGGACTTGAAGAAGAACCCAGCAGTGAGTTCCCTCAGTTCCTGTGTTGCCTCCGGTGTGTCCCAGGCAGGGTCCTGGGGAACCTACTAACTTGGAACTGCCAACAGATGTAGGAAAAATCTGCAAGAAAGCTCCGTTCTTCCCGTTGTGATCTAGAGGACGCAGTATAGAATGGTCTAGCGACAGAAAACTTGTCTACGGGACCCGGCAAAACACCTCTGCCTCCAGCTGAACTCCAACAGAAAAGCCACCTTTAGGCCCACGGTTTCACAGAATTGATCTTTCAGAAAGGTGATTACCCCCTACCCCTTTGGGGGTGGGGGGTCTCATGGAAGCAGGTCGTGTGCTGATGCCTTTGCCAGGTGGCCAGTGGCGTCCAAAGATGGAGCAGGGAGCTGTTCGTCCATCCCCATGCGGTGGAGACAGGTGGTGTCGGCAGGGTCCGGACATAAGCCGCACCCCACCAGCAGTGCGATCTATCAAGGCAACGTGAGGCAGGACTGCCCCCCACTAGGATTCATATCTCACCCCCATACCCCTATGCTCTGGCGACATTAGGGACCAGTTGAGAGCTGAGCCTCCCCTCCTCTCTCCTACTAAAGAGACTGATGAGGTCATCCAAGGAGGGGCTGGTAAGTACTCCGCTCTCTTCTACTGCCGGTGTGAACAGGGCCCAGTGGCAGCAGAACCTCCCTGCACACCGGGCAGGGACAAGACAGAACGGGAACCTGTGGAACAAAACCAGTTTGCCCCTCAGCTCTCCCTCGTCAGCTGTCAGTGGACCCTAGTGGCAGGCTGAGCTTCCGCTCCAACCCTGAGCCAAAGAGACAGGACAGGAGGTGCTAGGCAGGTGGGCAGATGACATCCCTCCCCTGCTTGCCTCCGGCATCAGTGAGCCCAGTGAGAGAAACTCAACTCCCCCACCAGCTGAACCGAGGCAGTGGAACTCAGTGCCCGTCTCTCCCGGGGTTGCTTTCCACAAGGGCGAGCCAGAAGCTGGCCATTAGCAGGGGCAAAAAAAAAAAAAAAAAAAAAAAAAGGTAAATATAAAAGAAATATAAAAGAAAGTCCTTCTCATGAGTTTCTTCAACCGTATTGATGGCTGAAGCAAAATTTGTATCATTTGATGTGGTGCTCAATGAATGAAGTACTTCAGATGATTATATTTAAAAACTTTGGAGAGTAAAGGGACTTGAATGGAAATAAGGTTTCTGCACTTCAATCAAAGTAGTAAAATATTGACTCCAGTGTTTGCGTGTGTGTGTGTGTGTGTGTGTGCGTGTGTGTAGATACAGATATACAGTTATATGTAGAGTAACCTCTACAAAAACCATCCAAAGAAGTACATGCAAAAACATTATAAATGAATGAAGGCAGGCCACTGTAAAATGTTTAGGTAACCCACAGAAAGTCAAGAAGAGAGAACCAGAGGCAGAGGTCACAAACAGGAAACAAATAATAAAATGGCAGACTGAAGTCATGACGTATCAGTTATTCCTCTGAGTGACCAGGATAAATACATCAATTAAGGACCAAGTGAGTGTATAAAAAGGATCCACAGTATGCTGTCTACAAAAACAAAACCAAACAAAATCAAAACAAACAAACAAACAACAAGCAAACAGAAAACCTCACACAACTCACTTTCAGTATAAAGCCATTGTTAGATTGAAAGTAAAAGAAAGGATGGAAAAATATATGCCATGGACACATTAAACAAAAAACAAGTTAAAAGGGTTAGGTTAATATCAATTGAGTTAGATTTCGGAACGAATAAAAATACTAGTGATAAGTAGGTGCACTGCATAATAAATGTATAGGTAGATAGATATAGATAGAGGATAAATCCATGAGGATCCTGACTATATAGGCAACAAATAACAAAGTCTCAAAATAAAAAAGGAAACACTGATGGAGCAGAAAAGAGAAGCAAACGCATCCACAATCATGAGTGGAGATTCATTCAATCCACTCAAAACAATTAATTGAAATATTGAGCAGTGAGGATATAGGAAAATCGAACAACGCCCTCAGCCAAAGGACCTAGTGAACACATACAGAACCCTCCACCCACTAACAGCTCTGTGTGTGTATTTTTTTTCAAGTGTCCAACACTTACCAGGATGGCTCATAACCTGGGAAATAAAAAAAAAAAAAAAAAAAAAGAAATGCACAATAAATTTAAAAGTATTGATATCATACATATCATACATTGTACAGAATATATCATCCAATAATATTTGGATCAAATCAGAAATCAACAACAAAAAAATCCACAAAAACTCAATAACTTGGGAAGTAAAGAACATCCGTGTAAATAATACACGAGTCAAAGAGGAAGTCTCAAAGGAAATTTTAAAAATGGATCTTGAAGGAAAACGAAATACAATATTTGAAATACGTGAGGGCAGTAAAGCAGAGGGAGAGGAACAGGTACAGCACAGCATGTTTTCCTTGGAAAAAAACAATATCAGCCAATCATCTAAGTTCCTGACACATAAAAGAAAGAACAAAATACAGTAAAACCTTGGTTTGGGAGCAGAATTCATTCTGGAAACATGCGCGTAATCCAAAGCACTCATATATCAAAGAGAATTTCAAGAACCGTTGGTTCAGCTGTGATCATGTGACGTTTGGCATCATGAACTACTCCTATCGCAAGACATCACTCATCTGTCAAGTTAAAATTTGTTAGAAACGTTTGCTCATCTCGTGGGACACTCGCAAAACAAATTTCTCACAATTCGAGGTTTTACTGCAATTCCGAAGCACGTAGAAGGAAGGAAATAGTAAAGATAAAAGAAGAAAGCAACGAAATTGAAAATAGGAAACAAGAATAAATTCATGAAATAAAAAGCTGGTTCTTTAAAAATACCAACGAAATAGGCAAACCTGCAGAAACTAACAGAAAAAGAGAGAAGACACAAATTACTGATTTCAGGGGAGATCCGTCCAGGGAGACAGCAAAGGGAAGAGGGCTACTCCTCAAGCCCAATGCACCTAAATTCGACAACTATGAAGACATGGAATGACTCCTCGCAAAGGACAAATTGCCACCATGACTCACCAAATCTGAAAGGGATCATTTGAATCTGCCAAAAACTAATGAGGAAACGAAATTTGTAATTAAAACCCCTTAAAAAGAGTCCTTAAGCCTGGTTAGTTTCACTGAAGAATTCTACCGAAAATGAAAAACGTTTAACGTGAATTTTACACACTATGCTCCAGAAGATAGAAGAAGAAAGAAGACTTGCCAACTCATTTTAGGATGTCAGTGTTGCCTCCTAACAAAAAGAAGACCTAAAAGGACCAGACAAGGCAAATAGACCAAGATTTCTCAGGAATTCAGATACAGATACAGAACAGTTGCTGGATTGAGCACCGTGTATATAAAACAATTCTACATCATAACAAAGTGGTATTTGTTCCAGCTCTGCAAGGCTGGCTCAACATTCAAACATCAATCAGTATAATCCACCAGCCCAACAATCACACAACTATATCAACTAACACACCCACACAATATTTGAAAAAATCCAATATTCATT
Source organism: Puma concolor (assembly GCF_028749965.1). Classification (NCBI taxonomy): domain Eukaryota; kingdom Metazoa; phylum Chordata; class Mammalia; order Carnivora; family Felidae; genus Puma; species Puma concolor. Next base: position 3,741,609 of record NC_141679.1, on the reverse strand, counting down.
GTGATAACAACTCAAGAGTCACTTAGGAACAAAGGTAGAATTATCTCAAATTGATAGAGGATGTCTACAACAAGCCCTGCAGTAGCATCATAATTATTGGCAAAAGATTGAAGCTTACCTCCTACGATCAGAAACAAGGGATACATTTTCACTCTTCCTGCTGTTATTAAAGATCGCACTACAGGGGCGCCTGGGTGGCTCAGTCGGTTAAGTGTCTGACTTCAGCTCAGGTCATGATCTCACGGTCCGTGAGTTCAAGCCCCGCATCGGGCTCTGGGCTGATGGCTCAGAGCCTGGAGCCTGCTTCCGATTCTGTGTCTCCCTCTCTCTCTGCCCCTCCCCCATTCATGCTCTGTCTCTGTCTCAAAAATAAAATAAACGTTAAAAAAAAATTAAAAAAAAAAGATCGCACTACAAATTCTAGAAAGCATAACAAGGCAAGAAAAGAAATAAAAAGAATACAAATTCAAAAAAAAAAATCTGCTCTTTGTAGGTGACATAATTGTCTGTGTAGAAAATTCCAAGGAATCTGCAAATTTTTTAAAAAGTCTCGTAATACACGCAAATTTAGCAAAGTCACTAGATACCAGAACGATATGTAAAAATCAGCTGCATTTCTGTAGATTAACAATGAACCTGTGAATACCGAATTGAAAACACAACACCATTTACGATTACTTCAAAGTTAACGAAATAAGCTTTGTAGTAACAAAAAAGTAGATCTGTACGCTGAATGTGGCAAAATGCTAGTGGAAGGAACCAAAAGGCATCTAAATAAACGGAGCGACATACCATATCAATGGATTGGAAGACTCAACATAGTAAAAATGTAAATTTTACTCAAGTCAACTCAGTGTCGATCCCATCCTATCAAACTCCCAGCAAGGATCTTTGTAGACACAGACAAACTTATTTTAACATCTATGTAGAGAAGCAGAGGTCCTAGAACAGCGAAAACAATCTTGAAAATGAAGGATGAAGTGGGAGTATATCCTCTAAAGAGGATACACAGATGGCAAATAGCATATAAAAAGATGTTTCACATCATTAACCATAAGGGACATGCTAATTTAAATCACAATGAGATGTTATCACACATCTGAAAGAATGGCTAAAACAAAAAACTGTGAAATGCCCATGTCTGGCAAGGATGCAAAGAAACGTGTCCACTCTTAAGTTACTGGTGGGAAAGTGAAACCATACAGCCACTGTAGGAAATAGTTTGCCATTTTCTTATAAAACTAAACATGAAATTACCATATGGCCGTATAATTACACTCTTGGGCATTTATCTTGGCAAAATGAAGCCTTGGATTCACATAAAAATCTGTATACAAATATTTATCGTGGCTCTATGCACAATACTCAGCAACTGGAAACAGCTCCGATGTCCTTTAATGGTTAAACAAACATCTTAGATTTTTACCATGAAACACAACTCATCACTAAAGATGAATGAATTATTCATACGTATAACAATTTGGATGAATCTCCAAGAAAATATGCTGGGGAAAAAAAAAAGCACCATTTCAAAAGGTTACATAGCACATGGTTCTACTGGTATAAAATTTTTGAAATGACAAAATTTAGAAGTGGGGTGTGGGTTAGCGGTTGCCAGGATGGTATCAGGCACGGGCTGGGGGTAACTGGTCGTAAAAAGGTAACGAGAAATTCTTCCGGAGATGCAAATATTGCGAACATCTGTATCAATGCCGTCTTGGTTGTGATATTTTACCGCCGTCTTTCAAAATGTTTTCATTTATGTAAACTGGGTGAACAGTACATGGGACCACTTTGTATTAGCGTTTTACAGCTGCATGTGAATCTACATTTATCTAAAACTAGAAAGTTTAATGAAAAACATGGGAAAGACACAGAACAAAGGTCAACCTCTTTCATGGGGATGTTGTTTCTCTTGATCAGCAGGGGTGTTTTCCCCAGAACCTTCCTGCAGTTCCAGGGCCCTGCCCACACTCATCCTGGTATCCTCTCCAGCCTCTTCTGGAGGATTTGGTCTCCGCTGGGACAGGTGACGGGGCCACACTGACGGATACGGCAGCCAAGGAGAGGCTCAGAACTGAAATCCCGTTCGGGAATTTTAAACCAATGCTCCTATCTCTAAGTCACATATAGGCCACTTTTTTTTTTTAATTTTTTTTTTTTTCAACGTTTATTTATTTTTGGGACAGAGAGAGACAGAGCATGAACGGGGGAGGGGCAGAGAGAGAGGGAGACACAGAATCGGAAACAGGCTCCAGGCTCCGAGCCATCAGCACAGAGCCCGACGCGGGGCTCGAACTCACGGACCGCGAGATCGCGACCTGGCTGAAGTCGGCCGCCCAACCGACTGCGCCACCCAGGCGCCCCACATATAGGCCACTTTAATATCTGTGCTTTCGTTCTTTTCCCTAGTGTCCATATTCTTGTTTTGATAAGACATCGAAGGACCTGGAAAACTACCCTTTCCTCTCCATGTACTTATTGTCTTACCCGTGTTTACCATCTGTGCTAATGTCCGACCTTATTCTCTCTGACACCTGACTTGGGCATCTTACTAGAAAAATATCCCTTCTCCTTCCCACTGCCTTTCTTTCATCAGTTGGGAGGATGCTTTTTTTCGCCTTCCGCATCTGTCTGTTTTCTCGGTGCTTTGGGACTGTAATTCTTAGACACCCAGCACAATACGTTGTAAATTAAGAGACACATAGAATACGTATTTGTGGAATAATTGGATTTTCATCAGAAGATCGTCTATTCTGTCCCGCTTTCGTGTCCTTTACTACGTTTCTGGTTGCTTTTCTAATTTTTCAAATTAAATGAATGCTGCTGTTTCCTATGCTCCTGTGTGTCCCTGACTTTGAAGTCATCTACGAGGCAGTGAGGTCTGTGTTCTTGTTGATGCTCTGGGTCACCAGTGAGAAGGAACCGGAATCAACCCCTAACTGACTGCGATGAATTCCTGGGGGTTGCTGTGATCCAACCTCCTCCTTGGATCGTCTAGGATGCACTATTTTCAACCTGGAAGTTTCTTTCTATGAGCATTATTTTAAGAAAAGAGGAAGGAATGTTTCCTGGGTATATACAGGGAGGTGAGTTAAGGATTCTTTGTATGGAAATGTTTTAGGTAAAGACTGCTTAGCTACAAGTTCTAACTCTGATGGACGATAAAAAAGGGCATCACAAGATACTAAAACAGGACAATTAGGGGCGCCTGGGTGGCGCAGTCGGTTAAGCGACCGACTTCAGCCAGGTCACGATCTCGCGGTCCGCGAGTTCGAGCCCCGCGTCGGGCTCTGGGCTGATGGCTCGGAGCCTGGAGCCTGTTTCCGATTCTGTGTCTCCCTCTCTCTCTGCCCCTCCCCCGTTCATGCTCTGTCTCTCTCTGTCCCAAAAATAAATAAACGTTGAAAAAAAAAATTAAAAAAAAAAAAAAACAGGACAATTAATTTTATATCTCTGGTATAATATGTTAGCACCTCCATAAAGCAATCCTACTTTTTACTTCAGAAATAATGTAGAAGAGATTCTTGGGTTTCTGGTGACAAACACAGTTACAGATGAAGTATAAAGATAAATGCATTATTATTTTTTTTTAAATCAGTCTGGCAGATGGAAAGAAGAAGGTGGGATTTCTCATTTTCTCACTTCCCTCCTTTGCCGTCACTCCTACGTCTCATATATAGATACGCGAATATACAGACGTTTAGCAGAAAACCAACACACGCCCAAGGCTTTCTTCCTAACTCAAGGAATGCCATCTGTACAATACATTAAAGATGCAGGTGTCTTCAAAATGAAGTTTATTCCTATGTCATGGGCCAGGAAACAAGCTCTATGTGGCTGATTCCTACAATGAGACTTCATCTGTTGAAAGCAAAGATGTTGTGGACACGTGAATTCAAAGCGGCAAACTTTTCTTGTCCCCTTTCTAAGCAACCTCTCTCCCCACGACCTATTGCTGTCCACAACGGTTCTGTTTTCTGTCCCTAGAATTTTGTCTTTTTAAAAAACGTCCCAGAAATAGAATCCTGTATTACAGAGCCATCTAATGAGTTTGAGATTCATCTGTGAATTGTGCGTATCCATAGTTCTCTTTAATGCTCAGTCACGTCACTTTGCGTGGATAAATAACACAGCAGTTCACTTGCTTTTGCTAAAAGAGGTTTCTAATGCCCCCAGCTTTTGGCAGGCTGAACACAGCTGCTATAAACATTTGCACATGGGTTTTGATAAACATAAGTTTTCGTTTCTCTTCGGAAAGTACCTAAGAATGGAATTGCGGGGTCATAGGGGAAGGGTGTGTTCAACGTTACAAGAAACGGCCAAACTGTTCTCCAAAGCGGCCACACCGTTTTGCATTCCTGCCAGCCATGCAGAGTGAGACCCAGTCGCTCTGCCTCCTTTTTTCAACATATGCATTTGGTAGGTCCTTTTTTTTCTTTTTGCCATTCGGAAAATGTGTATAAGAGCATTTTATTGTTTTTAGCTTGCAAAACCTTTTTGTGTGTTTACTTGACATCCCCATACCTTCTTACGTGAAGTGTTCAAATCTTTTGTGTCTTTAATTATTGGATTGTTTTCACATTAAGTTTGAGTTACTTGTTTATGCATTCTAGACCTATATTTTGGAAATGTTTTTGCTCAGTTTGCGACATATTTTTTATACTCTTAACCAGGTTTTGTATTTTTTTTTAATTTTTTTTTTTTTTTTTTTTTTTTTAGTGTTTATTTTTGAGACAGAGAAAGACAGAGCACGAGCGGGGGTGGGACAGACAGAGAGGGAGACCCAGAATCTGAAGCAGGCTCCAGGATCTGAGGTGTCAGCACAGAGCTCCACGGGGGGCTTGAACTCATGAACCTGCGAGATCATGACCTGAACCGAAGTCGGACGCTGAACCAACTGAGCCACCCAGATGCCCCTTAACCATGTCCTTTATAAAAAGGTTTACTATTTACCGTTTTGTTTTCTAAGTCATGCTTTCGATGTGTGTCTCACATGCTTTTGATGTGTCTCACCCAACCCAGGATCACAAATATTTCCTCATTTGTTTCCTCTTGAGGTCTTAGAGTTGTAAATTTTTATTTAGATCTATGATCCACTTGGAGTGAATTTTTTATGCAGCTGTGCAAAGCATGGTTCAAATTTCTTTTTTTTAAATAGCTCGATCCAAATTTTCCATCACGATTTTTTGAAAAGTTTTTTTTTTTTTTTCATTGCATTCCCTCTACCGGTTGTGAAATATCAACTGGCCACTTAAGTCCAGGTCATACTCTATTCAATCTATTCAATCGGACTCTATTCAATCTATTGATATGTTTGCCACCTTTTCACAAATGTCACACGGTGTGATCACTACATCTTGGTAATACATTTCAAGTTTGTGTGTGCGAGTTCCCCAATCTTGTTTTTGTAAAAAAAAAAATGTTTAGGCTATTCTGATCCTTTGCCTTTTTCGATGAATTTTAGAAGAATCTAATTGAGTTCTGTAAATTCCTACTGGAATCGTGTCCTAGGGTTTTGTTAAATCTATAGCTCAATTGGAGATAACTGACATCTTAATAATATTAAGCCTTTCAATCTACGAGCCTGGCATCTTTCCCGACTTTTAGGTATTCTCTGATTTCTTTCATCACTGGTTTGCAGTTTTCACAGGAGTGCGGAGAGCAGGCATTCCTTCCCATTTTAAGCAAAAGCTTCCAGGTTTATACCATTAATTATAATATTGTCTGTAAGGTCAGACAATAAGGTCTGTGTGGATACGTTTATCAGGTTAAGTAAATTTTCCGAATTCCAAGTTTGCTGAGAGCTTTTAGCATGGGTAGATGTTAGGGTTAGTCATATGCAGTTTCTATATGTTTTCAGATGATCATATGTTTTCCTTCTTCAGTCTGTAGAGGTCATCGCTCACAGTGAATTTTTTGATTGTCGAATAAACTCTGCATTCCAGGGATGAATTTTCTCATAATGTATTACCATTTTTACATATTGTTGGGTTTGATTGGCTAATATCATCGTGGGTTTTTTCATCTATGTTCATGAGAGCTAATGGTCTGCAGTGTTCTTATAATTTGTCCGTCAGGTTTTGATGTCAACATAATATTGGTTTCCTCAAATGATTTGAGATGTATTCTTACCACTTTTTTACTCAGAGTATATGCAGGGTTGTTAATATTTATTTCTTAAAGCTTTTCTATAATTGTCCAGTGAAGTCATTCGGTCCTGAAATTTTCTTTGTTGGAAGGTTTGTAACTATGAATTCTATTTTTTTTTTTTAATAGAGACTATCTATCCAGACTATCTATTTCTTTTTGAATAAGCTTTGGCAGTAGGTGACCTTGAATGCAATGATTTCTTTCAAACAAATTGTTGAATTTGGAAGTATAAAAGCGTGGCAAAAGAAAGCGGACTCCGCTTGATTAGTGTTTTCTGAAGAGAAAAGAATGAGGAAATAAATACATATATTCATTTGTTCAAAGCAAAACGTAATTTTCTCAGATAAAGGAAGAGGCCACAATGGTTTAGGATGATGAGTGTTAAGTCATCTCCACATGGATTTATTGAATGGAAAGAAAGAAGAAGGAATACTCAATACAAGAATGCTTTGTTTCTCTCGGCTACCGGGGGACAAGAGCTGATCGCAAACTTTTCTGCAGAAAAATAGCTGAAATGAGAATAGGAATGTCTATAAAGAGCAGAGGGGAAGAACACAGGATGTGAGAATGTTCTTCAGAGGCCTCATATTCTTCTCACTCCCCTCGGCCTGGCTCTGCTGTTCCCGGGGGAAGGGCAGAAGAGCATGTCAGCCCCTAGTGGTCTGGGGGGCTCAGGAAGAATCAGTGAAACAGAGAAGACAGAGCTCCTTCAGAACAACCTTGGCATCAGTACAGAAAGGTGGGTGTGGGGTAGGACACAGGCCATTTGCACAGACATAGCATTCCCTCGGGGTTCTCCCAGGAGGACCCAGGCTTCCCCTTGGAAACAAATGGCGTCCTTCTGGACGCCCTGCCTGGTGAAACGCAGTGTTCCGCATCTTCTCCTTAGTTGGTCTGTTCCAGGAAACCAAAACGTGGTAAGCCCCCTCCAAATGGCCCGTGCATGAGTGATGACGGGGAGGAAGCAGAGAAGGAGGCGGTGGACTTTGGGTATCGGTCAAAATTAAATTTCGGTATTTTGTCTCACGGAAGCAGAAAAGATCGATCTGTTTCCATGAATAAGGGCCTGTTGGCCACTATTATCCTGAGAATGTATCAGGGGAGTGGAGGAGTTGGGTGGGTTGGAGGTGGAGGGGGACAGAGAAGATTGAAGGAGATAGCAGAGAAATAAAAGGCTAAAAGAGAGGCAGGAGGTCAAGACATTGGATAGCAATGGAGGAGAGGTCAGGACAGAACGGGGTGGGGGTGGGCTGGTAACCAGTTCAGTGATCGGCAAAGACAAGAGTGAGTGTCTGCAGATAGGATAAGTCATGATTCTTCGGCTAACTGGGCTAGAGATCCTCTGAAATACTCAGGTGTTGGGTTCAGGCTCACGGGAGGCTGGGCTGAGAGAGTGGGCTGAAAACGAATACATTGATTGGAAGCCAATCAGTCGAAAGGGCATCTGTCTGAACATCCCCTCATTACCCGCCCCCCCCCCCCACCAGGAGGAGGCTACACAGGCCTGGACGCAGGTGTCTAAGGAATGAGTCGGGGTCGGGGACGCGAGGTCCAGTGACTTCCAAGGCAGACCTGTATCTGACTCCCTGTCTTCAGCCCTGCCTCCACCACTCCCGGGCGACCCATCCCCACCCTTCTCCTTCTTTCTTCAGAGAATACGCCCTGCATCTTCTGCCCAGTCCCAACAACGCTGTTGGTGTGGATATGGCCACCAGGCAGATGTCTGAGCACTCACCAAAGAAATGCTTGGCTCCCCTTCCGATGAGTCTAGAGTGAATTCTAAAAGTTGGGGAAATTTTCTGTGTAGTCTTCTAAGGCATTACTATTAAATATATAAGATTACTTAGGACAGACTTGTGTCTTGGGTCTCATTCCTGAGAAAGCAGCTAGAGATCTAAATGCAGAGAGTTTATTGGAAAGGGTCCCTGGGGCAGACAACTGTGGAAGGGAGAGGAGGGGGCGAGGGGGAGGGGAGGGAGCCCAGCACAGAGAGAAGTAAGACATGTGACCACAGAGCACTCAGAACACTCAGCTGATCCCACAAGGGGCTCTGGAGCCTTGAGGATCGTCTAGAGTGTTCCAAACGAAGGCAGGGGGCCAGACCTACCCCTCCACCCGGCAGTCATTGGAGGCCAGCCTCCCCCGAGAGGAAGCATCCTCTTGGGTAACTCAGCTGCCTTCAGCTGGGGGCAGTCCTCAGAAAGAGTCTTCACCACTAAACAATCAGCCATCGATAGGGAAACAGGTGCCTCAGTCTGGGAAACGCACCAGACCTTCCACTGTCAACAAGATACGACAAGATCAATGGCGAGACTTAAATGAACAACAACCAACCCTAGTCTATAAGCAGCGCAGACAATAGAGGAAACAGCAGAAGACTTTTCTAGGCCAAGAACAATTAAATTCTGCCTTCTTCCATCTTTGGACTGCTAGGCGCCTGAAAACATTGGTAGTGTTGGTCGGCTTCTCCACACCCTGCTGGTCGTTTATCCAGGGTGCACTGGCTCTGGTCCTACCTCCAGCTGCAGAGAATTCTTTCTATTTGGGAACCTGGATCCTGACCTACAGAACCGTTCTAGTCTTCGGGGGAGAATTTCCTGCCCAGGCTCCACTCTGTCAAGTGGGTCAGTAGTCCCCATAAATGTGTATTCTATTTCCCTTTAGCTTAAAGATTTCCGCAGCATGCCGTTCCTTTTTTTTTTTTTTTTAATGTTTACTTATTTATTTTGAGAGAGAGAGAGAGAGAGAGAGAGCCCACGATCAGGAGAGGGGCAGAGAGAGAGAGAGGGAGAGAGTGAGAATCTCAAGCAGGTTCCATGCCCACAACAGAGCCCGCTGTGGATCCTGATCTCAGGAATCGTGAGATCATGACCTGAGCTGAAACCAAGAGTCGGATGCTTAACCGACTGAACCACCCGGGTGCCTCTCTTTCTTTTTGCTTCCTATTAAGGCCATTAATTATATAAATTCTTCCAAGCCACTAATAAATTTACAGGGTGACATCTGTTGCTGATGTCCCAGTGATAGGATCTTGGTTCTGTTGGGTTCCTGTAGGATAGCATCACACTGACATGTGTGGGGGCTCTAATACATAGCTACAGGGTTAGACTTTTTCTCTGAGCAGTCAAACTTTAAAGGAACTTAAAATAATCCTCCTACTGGAACAGGCTGATGATCGGTATCCATTTACACACAGATTATTTGATTTTGAATCTTGAAATTAACAAACGCTGCTCTGTTACTATAGAAGTTTGTTTAGATATATCTTTAGAAAAATAAAACTCGAGTACTTATGTAGTACTGACCATATCCTGGGACGGTGCAAAAAGCCTTCTATAGATGAGTTCACTTAATCCTTGAATGGACCCGACATAGAGTGACCATTACTATTACCCTCGCATTTGGGATGGTGACACGGAGCCACAGGGAGGTAAACAAGTTACCCGAGGTTGAGACGGCTGCAGAGTGTGGAGCTGGGGTCCAGACTGGAGACTGTGATCCAAAGCCTTCCCCCGCCACTCCGTTACCCTGCCCCTCATGGCCACACTAGCTGCAAATGCCTACGGACTCATTCTACACGGTTCTCCGGAACAGTTACTTCCCATAGATGAGACCCCACTCAGCGGGTACTTAAAATGAGGTGAGCATTTTTTTCCCCATCTGCACATGCACATTTTGACATGTGTTCCTAAATTTCTTGGCCTGTTCTTAACCCTCAGTCTGGGGTAGTATGGATAGCTTCAGGCAATGGGACAGGGATCTTGGGGACCCAAAATTGCTGTGTCAAGTCCCATTATTCTTCCGAAGGACTAAACACACGGTTGATGTCTCTTGACCTCAGAGGCATCCATGATAACGGCAGCGAGACGAATGTTTCAGAAAGCTGCACCGAAGCCCATCTTAATTCCCAGACCTAATCAAGGACTGAAAAGCTCTGTGACCTCCAGCCTCCTATGTAAATAAGAGAAAAGGGCCCACGTCTGACTTCCGGGGCAGTTGGAACACGACACCCCCAGGGACATTGTGGCGGTGCCAGGCCACCACCCTCCAGTCTTAGAGCAAAGCCAGCGACTGCTGACATAAAGTGACGTGCACACTCTCCATCATAGTGGCCTCGAATGGAACAATCCCAAGCGGGAAGAGGAAGATATTTTCCCTGATCAAGGTTCTGGACAGCAACCAGACAGACACGAAGCACACGGGCAAGTGGTCGTCACTGAAGCTGTGAAAGCAGCTCTCCGTCGACAACCACCCGGGACTCCAGGGCACGCTTCACACGCGCTCTGTCATGGCCACCGCTGGTGGCCTCCTGACCGTTTCTGCCATCTCCATGTGACCTCAGGCGAGTCAAATCAGTCAACCTCACCTAGAGACCACCCTTCGTTGACGCGGTTCTCGAGATAGCCACAGCTTCTCACGGTCTCTGTGACCCTCTACTGCGCCAGGCGGGGCGCTTTGAGACTTTGTCCCGTCTCTACTGGTAAGAGGCTGAAGAAAGGGTGTCTTCGGAAATCTAAGGCTCTCGCTGGGGCTCAGCAGAAAGGAGAAAGACGAGATTATGTTGTGATTTAAAACGAACATCACTGATGCTTGTATTCATAGAAGAGCCAAGTCAAATCCAATGACCCCACATGTTTTCCGCCTTTAGATTGTATCTGTCTGCCTACGTCTCCTGGCTCTTCTGTCCCCTCCACCACCAGCACCTTCCTCCCGGCCTCTCCGAACAGCCCTTTGATTTTCCTTGGGGACGATCACTGCCTCCCACTCTCAGTCCCTGAGGTCGTAGTGGGGATCACAGGCTCCCAGCCTCCAATTCAGACACGTGGCCCCACCCTCGTCAGAGGGAGTGGTCTGGGGGAGGATCGTGGCCCGAGACTGCCCACCTGCTGTACCCATGCCCTTGACCATAGTGACCCCGGCCATCCTGTGAGACTGACCCCAGGCCTTTGACTCGGGCCGGCGGCAAAGAGGGGCCTCGTTTCTCTGGACGGCAGAGGGCACAGGTCTGGAGGTGGTGTTGGCTCCCCTGCCATGATGCTGTGAGTCCCTGACTCGGCACAGAGACAAGCTAGACAAACACACAGCAGAGGGGGACTAAGCCAGGACTTGATTGTGACCACATGCTGCAGACCACTCGGTCCAATGCCTGCTGAAGCCCCCCTGCCCCGCCCCGCCTCCTAACCTTTCAATAGGTGAGCTAATATTTTTTTCTTAATTCAGCTTGATTTGGGTTTTCTTTGGATCACTTAAAACTGAAATATTAATTAGGGGCACCTGGGTGGCTCTGTCGGTTAAGCCTCTGACTCTTGGTTTTGGCTCAGGTCACGATCTCGTGGTCCTTGAGTTCGAGCCCCGCATGGGGCTCTGTGCTGACGGCACAGAGCCTGCTTGGGATTCTCTCTTTCCTTCTCTCTGCTCCTCCTCTGCTTGTGTGCCCTCTGTCTCTGAAAATAAATGAGTAAACTTTAAAAAAAGAATAATTCCCTCCTTCCTGAATCACGCTGCCGGGAGGTGCTCTCTGGCCATGGGTTTGCACTCGCCCTCTCTAAAGACAGGCTGGAAAAGCAGGGAACAGCAATGGCCTACCGGTGGGTGTCCGCAGGTGGGTGCATGCCGTCCCAGACTCTGCGGCAATCCTGAGGTTGGCTCCAAAGCATCCTTTGAGGGTCCGCAGAGGGGCAGAGCCCCAGCTACACGCAAGAGCAGTCAGCTCATCTTTGCACCCTCCCTTTCTGTCCTCGGTGTCACTTCCCCACCGGCTCACTGTGCTTCTTATGATCACTTTCAAGCAAACCACTCACACCCAAAGCTCTTACCTGAGGGGAGTCCAGTCGAAGACAAAAGCGTTTACCTAATGGAGCTGTGAAAATTAACGAAATGATGTGTGCGAAGGAACAAGCCTGGTGCCCATCCAAAATGAGCAGCCAATGAATATTAATGGTAGTCACTGTCACAAATATTGTACAATCGATGTCACGTTAGAATTTCTAATGTGAATAATTACATGAAATATGCATCTATTCTAACACGAATTTTAATGTATTTACTGACAATGTGAAAGGCAAAATAATTCAAATTCCCAAGTGGCTGGAGCTGAGATGAAATATCAACACATTTCGTCTTCACATTATCTTAAATTCTTAGGTGCCATATTTTACAACCACAAAACCAGTTTCTGTATCTCAAACTTCAATTTCAACCTGCTGACTTTAGACATAAAATTCCTGAGGCGAAGAGATGTTCCTGACCTGTCTTAGGTCCCACTCTGCACCAGGTTTTCCGACTTTAGGCTCTTGGTCCAGTGCTCTTGCCCTCATGCTTCCCACCGAAGCTTTACTACAAGATAACCAAGAATGGGACGCCTGGATGGCTCAGTCGGTTGAGCGTCCGACTTCGGTTCAGCTCACGATCCCACAGTTCATGGGTTCGAGCCCCGCATGGGGCTCCGTGCTGACAGCTCAGGGCCTGGAACCTGCTTCGGATTCTGCGTCTCCCTCTGTCTCTGCCCCTCCCCCACTCACACTCTGTGTGTGTCTCTCTCTCTCTGTCTGGAAAACAAACATTTTAAAAAAGAACAACAAGATAATCAAGAAAGATAAAGACATCAAATAACCAGAAAGTGCTGATCCTGATGCGGACCAGGAGAGAGCCTAAGCTGTAGACGACTGTCAATTCCAGACAGTAGCTAATGGTTTGCCCCGTTGCTTGGGGACGTCGAAGTAGCAAGATCAGAATATTTGCACCAGGGAAGTCCGGGGAACAAAGGTGTGGACCGGCTCTTGGAAGGGACAGGGATGCGCAGATGTCCGTGTCAGGGGAGGCCTTAGATAAGAGGAGGTGCCAGGTAGAGAAAACGTCCTCTTGCCAGCATCAGTCCAGTCTGCTGGTCCCCTTAGCCAGTCGGTGGCTTGTCCAATAAGGCCTTTGACAGCAGGAATGGAGGCTGTTCATGAAAACAGCACAAACCCCCTCCCAAGGGCCACCGCTGCTGGTCTGGCCCACACTACTCTTGAGCGCCTCCTGCCAAGCACAGAAGTCAATGCTGAGCCCCTTTCATGGTACTGACTCTAAGGGTGCCAGCTAACCAGTGGCCGGCAGCTTGGTTATATTATACAGGGTTCACTCTACCAAGGAAGGAGGAGCGATCTGTCCTCATTAGAGAAACTACACGCATAATGTCAGGTCCCCACAGTTCGAGTGTTGTGCAAAGTAGTTTCGCCACCATAAAAAAAATCCCCTGTGATTTACCTATTCAATCTTCCCACCCCCACCGTTCGTCCCTGACCCTGTGGCAGCCAATGATGAGTTTACCGTAAGTATAGTTTACCGTTTTCAAAAGGTCATGTAATTGGACTCCTATAGGTATCCATCCTTTTCAGACGAGCTTGTTTTCCTTGTCATCATGCCTTTAAGATTCATCTGTGTCTTTACGTAGCTTGAGACAGCTTCTCTTTCCATGGCTGAGCGATCCTCCGATATACGGACACACAACAATTTGTTTAGCCTTTCATCCACTGAAGGACTTCTGGTTGCTTCCAGTTTTAGGCACTTGTGGCTAAAACCTCTATAAACATTTGCGTGCGTGGTTTTGTGTGGACATGTTTTTAACTGGGTGAGTGCCAAGAAGGGTGACTGTTGGAATGTGTGGTAAAACTATGCATAGCTTTGTAAGAAACTGCCTAATACCTTCCAAACTGGCTGTGCTATTGTGGCATCTTGTTTCCCATCGAGACCAAACGAGTTCCTGTTGTTCTACATCTTTTTTTTTTTTTTTTTAATTTTTATTTATTTTGAGAGAGAGACAGAGTGCGAGCAGGGGAGGAGCTGAGGGGAAGGAGACACAGAATCCGAAGCAGGCTCCAGGCTCCGAGCCGTCAGCACAGAGCCTGACGCGGGGCTCGAACCCACGAACCGTGAGATCGTGACCTGGGCCGAAGGCGGACGCTCAACTGACTGAGCCCCCCAGGTGCCCCATGTTGCTCTACATCTTGATCAGCAGCTGTCCTTGCCAGGGTTTAGGGGTTTAGTCATCGTGATAGGGGAGTGGGCCAGCCAGGCTGCGTCAATTTTATGGATCTTTGCAAAAACCCACTTGTAGTTACGTTGATTTTCTCTGGTTTCCTGTTTTTGATTCCCTAGATTGCTGTGATAATTTGTTATTTCTTTTGCTCCTTTTTTAGGCTTAAATTAAGTTTGTTTCTCTTACATCTTAAGATAAAAGCCTAGATCATTGTGTTTAGACCTGTATTGGTTTCTAGCGCGTGTACTCTGCTTTCCCTGAAACCCCAACATTTCGATAAATTGTAAATTTATTTTCATTTAGTTCGAAGTATTTTCTTATTTATCTTTGAACTCCTTCTTTCACATAGGTGTCGTCAGGATATTTTTAAATTTCCAAATATTCGTGACCTCTCCAGCTACCTTCTGTTGTGTATTTTTACCTTAATTCTATTGTAGTTTGAGAACATGCCTTATATGCTTTTTGTTATTTTATATTTGCTATGATGCATTTTATGGCCCAGAATGTCACTTGTCATGATGAACATTCCACGTGAGCTTAAGATGAATGTGTCCTGCTGTGGTTGGATAACATCTTCTATAAATGTCAGTTTGATCAAGTTAATTGATAGTGCTGTGCGGGTCCATTACATGCTAAGCGATTTTCTATTTGCTTGATTTCTCAGTTACTGAAACAGACATTTTGGAGTCTCCAGTCATAACAGCACATTTGTCTGTTTCTATTTCGGTTCTGCCAGTTTTTGCCTTATGTATTTTGATGCTCTTTGTTAGGTCATACATGCTTAAGATTATTACATACTTTTGGAAAATTCACCCTTTTTTCAGCATGCAATATTTCTCTCCACCTTGGGTAATTTTCCTTGTTCTGGAGTCATCTCTGTCTCACATTAACAAAGCTACCCCAGCTTTCTTTTGATGAGTTTTAGCATGGCAAAATTCTCTCTGTCCCCTTTCTTTTAACCCATCAGAAGTTTTATATGTGATGTGAATTTCTTATAGACGAGACAATTTTGTTTTTTACCCACTACGACGATTTCTTTTGTATTGCTATTTATTAATATGATAGGATTAATGCCTACAAAGCCAATTAATTGATTTTTTGCAGCTGTTCTCTATTCATTACATTTGTTCTTTGTTTACTTTCTACTTTTTCTAATTGAACACTTTTTTTAAAATTTTACTTCCGGTATAGTTAACATACAGCATTATATTAGTTTCAGGTGTACAATATAGTGCTTCAATAATTCTGTACATTCCTCAACCTCATCATGATAAGTGTGCTACTTTCTTCTTTTTTTCTCCGCCTTCTCTGGGTTTAACTGGATTTTTCTTAAGATACCATTTTATCTTATATCTCATAATATCCATTATATTTCTTTAAGACACTAGTGGTTTCCCTAGAGGTGCAATATTCAATTTAAACTAATGTAAGCCCACCCTAAAATAACACAGTTCTGCCTAAAATGTGGAGCAGGTACCCTGAAACGGTTTTCACACCTGCTTCTTCCTCTCCTTTATGACATTGCTATCAGTCACTTATTTCATATAGAAATAACCCAACACATTGTTACGGTTATCACTTAAGCTGTTATCTGTTAGATTAATATGAATGACACAAATAAAAGATTTACTGGCCTTCATTTATTATTTCATTGATGTTCTTCTTTCCTTACGTAGCTAAGAATTGCTGAACAATATAACTTTCATTTTTTTCTTGAAGAATTTTTATCATGTTTATCAGTACTTTTCTACATTCAGTGAATTCCCAGAGTGTTTGCTTAATCTAAGAAAGTCTTTGTCTCTCATTCACTTTTGAAGCATAATGTTTCTGGGTATAGAACTGTAGGTTGGGATTTTTCTCTTCCATTTTAAATATTCACTCCACTTCCCTTGTTTGCAGAGTTTCTGTGTTTTTTTTTTTTTTTAATTTATGTATTTATTTTGAGAGAGAGAGAGAGAGAGTGAGAGACAGCACGAGCCAGGGAGGGGCAGAAGGAGAGGAAGAGAGAGAATCTCAAACAGGCTCTGTACTTATAGCATGGAGTTACAATGAACTAATACAACACAGGGCTTGATCGCATGAACCATGAGATCATGACCTGACTTGAAATCCAGAGTCCGTTGGCTAAGCCCCCCAGACGCCCCATTTGCAGAGTTTCTGATGAAGGGTCTGCTGTCATACTTACCTGTTCCTCTGTAAGCAATGTGCTTTATTTCTCTGTGTTTCTTTCAAAACTTTCCTTATCTTTCTTTTTTTGTGAAGATCGAGTAAGATATACCTAGGCATAAATTTTTTGGTATTTATTCTGCTTGGTGTTCTCTGAACTTCCTGAATCTAAATTTCATTACCTGCTGTTAATTTTCAAAAATTTCTAGCTACTTTTACTTCAAATATTTTTTCTCCTTCATTCTCTTTTTTTTTTTCTCATTCTGCTACCTGGATATGCATGTATTTTGTCCCTTTAAATTGTCTGAAATTCTTGGATCTTTTGGATTTTTTTTAATACTCTTTTCTCTTTACATTTCAGTTTGGGATTTTCTATTGATATATCTTCAAGCTCACTGATCTCTCCTTGACTGTTTCCAGTGTGCTAAGGAGCACATCAAGGCATTCTCTACTTCTGGTACAGTGATTTTTATTTATAGGATGCCCTTTTGATTTTTCAAATATATTTTTATTCTTTCTGCTTACATTAGCCATCTCTGCATGGTGTGTATTTTTTCCATTAAGGTCTTTAATATATTAATCATAGTTCTTTCTTCTTAAAAATTTTTTTTTAAATGTTTATTTATTTTGGACACAGAGAGACAGAGCACGAGCAAGGGAGGGACAGAGAGAGAGGCAGACACAGAATCCGAAGCAGGCGTCAGGCTCCGAGCTGTCAACGCAGAGCACGACGCGGGGCTCCAACCCACAAACGGTGAGATTGTGACCTCAGTCGAAGCTGGATGCTTAAGTGACTGAGCCACCCAGATGCCCCAATCATAGTTATTTCTAATTCCTGTCTGATAATCCCAACATCTGTATCATATCTGAGTCCGTCTCATGCTTTTGCTTTTTCTCTTCAGAATGCTTTTCTTGCCTCTTCACATGCCTTGTAATATTTTGTTGAAATCCTGACATGATATATTAGGTAATAAGAACTGTGGTAAATAGGCATTTAGTATGAATGTTTATGTTGCTCTGACGAGGGGGTGGGGTGTGTACAATAGTCGCCATAGTTGTCGGTGTCAGACCTTCCAAATTCCTTCTGTCTCCTTGCCGTTGTCTCTCCCGTTAGCTTCGGGAGTCCCCACTACTGTCCCTTAGGGAGTCTCTTTTTGCTGGTCTGTCCACTGGACCTACTGGTGGTGAACCGGTGAGGTGAGTGTGTTTTGGGGGGTGGGTGGGGGCTTTAATCTTATGATTAAGTCTCACTATTCAGTGGGCCCGGGTTTCTGGTCTGTGACCCTCCCAAATGTTTCTTAGCAACTTTTTTCCTCCTTCAAGTGACACACAATAGCTGTAGGGTCTGTAATCAATGTCTTTCCCTTAGAGGGGATAATTCTCTGGCTGTCTTTCCTTTGTTCTGGAGCAAGCTCACAGCACATTTCACAAACGTGACTCTTCTCCTTCCCTAAGAGTCTAGAAAGAAGTCCTTCGCTCTGTTCTATGTTGGAGAATTTTTTGCTACACCTTATGCAGTATTTCTAGGTGTTCTGTAAAAAGAGGTTTTCAGATCATCAAGTCCATGGTCATGCTGGAAGTCGTAGTCCTTTAATCTGAAACTCAGCAAGTGTGGGTTGAGCAGACACTATGTGCCAGCATTGTGTTAAGCCAGAAGGACAAAATTGTAAATAATTTAGATCTGGATTTTGCTCTTCCCAAGTTTCCAATGCTGTGGACAAGATAGTTACGCACAAAGAATTATAATAATATGATTTCAGTATAGGTGGAGCCCAAGAAAAAAAAAAACAGGTGTTTATTAGAGCGACGCCCCCTCTGCACCTTCTTCGAACAGCCTTTTCATTCTTTCGTGGAATTCTCTATGTACTCAGAGTCCTTGATTTCCTTGTACATACAAGGGTCATCTCCACTCTGCCCTATGAACTCAGAAATTTCCAAGTTTCCTTCTAGTTCTTGATGTCTTCAGGCTTCCTCCACCTTCCACATTCTACTTACTATTCATCATAGCCTTAGTCTTTTTCCTATTTAAGATGTTCGTTTAATTAAAAAATCAGCATCATGGGAAAAATGGATATCTACATGAAAGAAATGATGTTGGGCCCTTTAACTTGAATGAATTAAAAACCTAAACGTAACATCTAGGGCACCTGGGTGGCTCAGTCTGTTAAGCATCCAACTTCAGCTCGGGTCATGATCTCACGGTTTGTGGGTTCGAGCCCCTTGTCAGGCTCTGTGCTGACAGCTCGGAGCCTGGAGCCTACTTCAGATTCTGTGTCTCCTTCTCTCTCTCTCTGCCCCTTCCCTGCTCATACTCTGTCTGTGTCTCTCTCTCTCTCAAAAATAAGTAACATATTTTTAAAAATTAAAAAAAGGAAACAAATGATATAAATGCTGCAAAATCAGTAAATCTTGAAGGACACTATGCTAAGTAAAGTAAGTAAATCACAGACAAGGACTATGATTCCACTTCTATGAGATATCTGAGGTATTCAAATTCTTAGAAACAAAGTCAAATATTGGTTGTAAGGGTCTGGACGGGGGAGGAGAAAAAAGAGAGTGGTTTTGCAATGAATATGGAGCTTCTGTTTTAAAAGGTGAAAAAGTTCTAGAGATTCGTTGTGTACCAATGTGCATATAGTTAATAATATTGTACTCTACACTTAAAATGGTTAAGTTGGTAAAAAAAAAAATACATGTGGTAAATTTCACTTAATTCTTTCAGATTTTTCAGCTTTTATATCCATAAATTCATGATCTCCTTTTTAGAATCTTGGCAGACACACGTATTTGTTTCTATTACAATGTAAGTTTAAAAATGAAGTGCATACTTTCATATAAATGATAATCTCTCCACCAGTAAGAAACTATAAATGTTTATGCCACAAATATATTCTAAAATACTTTCTGTGCAACTATCTCAACAAATCTCTTGATGACCTAAGCTGATTTAAACACCAAAGAGATTTTATTTTTACAATTAAGTTCAGATATATCCACACAAAGAGAATTAAGAATTAAGAGCTTATCTTTTTTATCCAAAAAAAAAAAAAGACTCCATTTTTCAGCCTCCGTTTAATTATGGGGAATTATGCTCTTTCTGTTTTCTGAGTTTTACTAAATTAAGTGGGCAAGGTGCTAAAGAGAAGGCAACTTAAAGCTTTGGTTCCAGTTCACAAATTTAATTTTAATTACAAACGGTTAATCAAAATAAGGCCCTGGAGGAAAGGTTCAAACAACTGGGATTGCTTAGATGAGAAAATAGAAGCTGCTGGAAGGTGTGCAAACAGAAGGTGATGACGAGAAATATTACAGAGCTTACCAGGAGGAAAAACGAATTTGGGCCAGAGCATCAGGGATTTTAAGTTAGATTCAGAAATGGTTTCTTAGGAGTTCTTCTGGAGGACTAAAATGGATGCATTGGTCATGAGTTCACTTTAATTTGTGATTATCTATCTTCACACGAATTCTGTAAAGTGAGTGTTTTTATCTCATAAAGGCCAAGAGAAGCTGAGACACTTTCCTGAGATGACTAAGTTGCCCCATAACTGGGCCAAGACTTTGCCCAGATTGCCTGATTACGAGGCCTAAGATGAGTGGGTTTTGCCAACCTCTCTCAGGCCTGGAGAAGGCTCTGACCACCCCTATCTTCTGCCCAAGGGCCAGAAAATTGACTGATGGCCTTCCCCAATGGACTAGACCGTGTTCATTGATGTGAGTCCACCTTACTATCCCAGGAACCTCAACACAGCCCACACGGTGAGAGAATTGATGGGGGCGGTGGGGACGTACATCAATCTCCTGTCTTTGTAAAATCTCGTTTCGATTTTTGTTCAGTCTGTAGTTATTAAGGTGGGACCCTGAGACCTGAATGGGTATATGATTTATTTGTGATAAAATTATATGGTTTTTGCTCAATGTGCTAAAAGTGCTCCATGTGAAAAATAAAGATATACGCTGGTGGGGAAGGATACCCTGAGTCACAAAGCATTTGGAAACAGCCTAGTTGGCCGACCTGCTGCCACCTGTAAGGGGCACTGTGCGGGCGGCCAGTACCTCCCTCCGACCTGAGAGACTCACTTCCGGTTCCTGACACGCCCCTCCGGAAACGGAAATGACACCATTGAAGAAAGCCACCACGCCCACGGCCAGAAGCCCCTCCAGCGACTACTGCGGGCCTGAGGGTCCAGTCTCTGTCACAGGTTGTGGTAGTTCTGCAAGTCCTCCCAGCTTTGGTGCTCCCCAAGGGGCCTTTGAGGCCTGTGTTGCCTGCCCAATTCTGCCCAATCCCGCCTTTCCCTTCTCCAGATCACGCCCAGGAAGCTCCCCACACTCAGGGGCCTGGGACAGGGTCTCCGTGCTGGGAGCCACTCTGCGGCACGTGTCCTCAGCCGACCTTTCTGCACCCCTGAGGGGTTGTCTCCAGCAGCCCGCAGACGTTTGCAGAGAGTGGGTTTTCATCTCTGAGCCGATGTCTGGGGAGGCCTGTTGGAGAGCCAGAACTGCCCCATCCATCTGGCAGCCCTTCCCCACCAGAGTGGTGTCAGAGGGGACGGTGCTGACCAGGATTTCCATCCTCTACCGGGTGATAATGAGACACCCTTCTCCAAGCGGTGGTATCATTAGAGGCCAACTGGAGCCTCTCTTCCAGAAAACATAAGAGAATAAAGTACTTCCCACTTAATTCTATGAAGTCAGTATTACCCTGTAACAAAAACAGACAAAGATATTGCAAACGCGAAAACTATAGACAGGTATTTCTCATGAACACAGACACAAAAATTCTTTAAAAACAACAACAACAACAACAACAAATCCAGTTAGGCAATATACAAAACAAACTGTACACCAAGATCAAAGTGGTTTATTCCAGGGATACAAGCTGTTTCCATACTCAATCAATAAATGTAATTCGTCATATTTCTGAAAATCACATGAACATGTCAAGTGATGCAAAAAAAAAACATTTGATAACGTTCAGCCACTCATGATAAACTAGCTCAGCAAAAGTAGATAAAGAGAAAATTCCTCAGCTTGGTAAAGAATATCAAAATAAGACCTACAGTGTCACCTGAATGGCTCAGTTGGTTAAGCACCTTGATTGGGGCTTAGGATCTTGTGGTTTGTGAGATCAAGCCCTGTGTCAGGCTCTATGCTGACAGTGCAGAACCTGCCTGGGATTCTGTGTCACTCTCTCTCTCTCTCTGCCCCTTCTCCACTCAGGCATGTGTGGTCTTTCTCACTCTCAAAATAAAATAAAATAAACAAAATAAAATAGAATAAAACCTACAACGAGCATAATATTTTATGGTGAAGACTGCTTTCCTTGTAAAATCAGGAGCAAGGCAAGGGTGCCCATTCTAAACCTTACAATTAAATCTAGCACTGGAAATTCAGGCCAGTTCAACAAAGCAAAAAAGGAAAGTAAAATGCAGACACATCAGGAAGAAAGATAGAAAACGATCACTATTTGCAGAAGACATTATGGCCTACATAGTAAATCTCAAGGAATCTACAAACTCCTAGAATTCATATGTGAGTTCATCAAAGCCATGGAATTTAAGAGCGCTATACAAAAAAAAAAAAAAAAAAAAAAAAAAATCACGATTCTATATCCTAACAAAGTACCCGTGGAAACCAAATTAAAATCACAATATTTATAAGCGCTCAGTAACGTGAATTACTTACGTATAACCGTGTCTGTTGAAAACTACAGAAAACAAACATCATCTAAGTAAATGGAAAGACGTTCCCTGTTCATAGATTGGAAGAACCCAACATAGTATAAATAGCAGTTCTCCTCCAATTAATATATGGGATTCATGCAATTCCTCTCCAAAACACAGCAAAAAATTTTGCAGACTTGAATAAGCCTCTTCTCACAGGTATATGAAAAGGCAGAAGAACTGGAACAGGTGAAATGGTTTTGAGCAAGAAAAATGGAGGAACGACTCCTGGCAGATATAACACTTACTATAGCTACAGTCATCATGTCTGTACAGGGGTTGGTGGAGGTGCAGGGCACAGATAAAGGAGGCAGCTGGAGAGCTGAGCAACGAGCCCATCAGGTGCGGCCGAGTGATTTTTTGATGAAGATGAAAAAGTCATGCATTGGCAGAAAAATCGTCTTTACAGCAAATGCTACCAAAGTACCTGAATCTCTGTTGTTTTAAAGAAAGTGAGTCTCAATCTAAACTTCACGATATAAGTCAGAATAGGTCATGGTTTTTTTTTGTTTTTTAAAAAAAAATTTTTTTTAATGTTTATTTATTTTTGAGACAGAGAGAGACAGAGCATGAACAGGGGAGGGGCAGAGAGAGAGGGAGACACAGAATCCGAAACAGGCTCCAGCCTCTGAGCTGTCAGCACAGAGCCCGACGCGGGGCTCGAACTCACGGACTGTGAGATCATGACCTGAGCCGAAGTCAGACACTCAACCGACCAAGCCACCCAGGTGCCCCGGTCATGTTTTCAATGTACAACATAAAATTATGAAACTTTTAGAAGAATATGTAGAAAAAAAATCTTCAGGGCCTGTGGTTAGGTGAAGAGTTCTTAGATGTGACACCAAAAGTAAAATCTATAAAAGGAAAACAAATTGGTGTGTTGAATTTCATCAAATGAAAACATTTTGATGTGCAAAATGTCTTGTTAAGAGGATGCAAAGAAAATTTACAGGTTAGAGAATGTTATTGCAAGCAGCACACCTAATAACGGATTCAAATGTCGAGTATATTTAAAAATTCTCAGAATATATTGGGGCGCTTGGGTGGTTCAGTTGGTTAAGCATCTGACTTTGGCTCAGGTCATGATCTCCCAGTCCATGAGTTGGAGCCCTGCAACTGGCTCTGTGCTGACAGCTCAGAGCCTGAAGCCTGCTTCAGATTCGGTATCTCTGTCTCTCTCTGCCTCTCCCCCGTACCCCCCCCAAAATAAATTAACATTTAAAAAATTTGTTTTAAATTCTCAAAATACAACAGAAAAAGAAATGTAAAATTGGCCACAGACATGAACAGATATTTTGCCAAAGATGGATGCCCAATAAATGAATGAAAAGGTATTTGAAAACATTGATCACTAAGAAATGCAAATTGAAACCCCAACGAGATATCAATACGTATCTATGAGAATGGTTAAAATAAAACACAGAGACGCCACCAAATGTTGGCAAGGGTGCAAAGAAACTGGCTCCTTCGTCATGTACCAATCTGGAAGACAGTTAGCGCCTTCAAGAAACCAAACATAGATTTACCATATGATAGCGATCACACTTCTGGGCATTTATCTCAGAGAGATGAAAACTTATGTCCACACAGGAAACTGTATACAAATGTTCATAGCAATTTTATACTTAATAGCCAAAAACTGGAGAAAAATGCAAATGTCCTGTAACGGGTGAAGGAGCAAACAAACGGAGGTCCAGAGTGAGGTGGAATGCTACTCGGCTGTGCAAAGCACCACTCTACTGATACAGTCACCGAATGATAGAGACAGAGAGTGGTGAGCGGTGCCAGGGGTTAGGGGTAGCACATGGCAACTCTTTGTGATTATCCAGAAGTTCTTCATCTTGAACATGGCGGTGGTTACACAAATCTACACGTGCAATAAAGTGGTGCAATAAGGTGGTAGAGAACCACACACACACCGCGTGCGTGCACACACACACACACACACACGCACATTTGACCATGTAAAATCTGCATGATGTCCTTGCATCCTACCAATGTCAATTTCTTAGTCTGATGTCACACCCGAGGTACGAAAGGGATTGCCCCGGAGGGACCTGGGCAAATGTTCGGGAATGACACTACCATTTTTGCAACATCCTGTGATTGATGATCGTGTCAACATTAAAATCGTTTAAAAGGCTGTGGAAGGCACTCAACTTTTTCTCTGGAGGAAACACAGCACGGTGTGTTTCCACGCATCTGCCTTTATTAAGAGCTATGGGTGGAACATACCCACACAAGGTGATCAAAGCGTATGTTTGCTGCGAGCATACCAGATAGTTTCTTCTTGGCCTTGAGGGGGTTTCGAGAACGGGGGTGAGAAGTAGCGATGATCATAGTGCTGCTGTAGAAACCCATGGTCATGGGACTCACGGGGATCCAAGACCTGGGGCATCCCTGGGGAAAGCACTGAAGGTAAATAATGAAGGCTGCAGGTGGTGGTGTGGATAAGAAAGGTGAATGTGTCCCGTAAGGGCACATCCCTAGGGCTGGAAGAGCCCCGAGAATGTGGAGGCCCAGGCACTGACTGTGGTGGACAGAGAGATACCATTTAAGAAGCTGGTTGCTGTCACTGCTTCGTATTGGAAAAAATCCTTCCGTGTAATAAGAGAAAAAGAAAAAAGTCTTACCCAGAACTTGACTAGTTTGCGGAGAGCCAGAAATAACCGAAGCCATATGCTAGCGGGAAGAAAACAGTTACATTTCAATCATTGTTCTTAGAAAACAAAGCAGGTTTTAAAAATAGATGAGCAAAGACAACCCAGAGAATGGGAGGCATATTTGCACATCGTATTGCTGGTAAGGGCCTAGCGTCCAGAATATATAAAGAGCTCTTACAATTTAACAAAAGAAAAGCCACGTGGCCCAACTAAAAACAGCACTTAAATAAATGCTTTGCATTTAAATAAACACTTCTCTCGAGAAAATATCGAGTGAGAAACAAGCCATGAAAAGATGCTCAAAGTCATTAGTCACCAGGGAGATGCAAATCAAAACACAATAAGACGTCGCCTCACATCCACCAAGACAAGCATAATAGCGAAAAAAGAAAACAAAATGGCGGGCCTCGGTGAGGATGTTGACAAAAAGGAGATTCTCATACGTTGGTGGCGGGAATGTAAAGTGGCAGAGTCACTGTGGAAAACAGTTTGGCAATTCGTCAAAAGTTAAATATATGATTACCATATGATCCAGCAACTCTACTCCTAGTTACATGCCCAAGAAATCTGAAAACATATATCCACGCAAAAATTTGCACGGGAATATTCATAGCAATGTTCTTGTAACAGCCATAAAATAAACACCATCAAAATGTCCAGCGGTGGCCGAATGAATAAATGAAAAACAAAAAACAAAAAACATTGGTAGACGTCCATCTGAAGAAATGGAACTCATCCGTAAAAACAAGTGAAATATTGCTACAAGCTGAAGC
The DNA here is from genome assembly GCF_028749965.1 of Puma concolor. Lineage (NCBI taxonomy): Eukaryota > Metazoa > Chordata > Mammalia > Carnivora > Felidae > Puma > Puma concolor. The sequence goes on along the minus strand of NC_141679.1, from coordinate 3,716,111 downwards.
TTGGCTAGGACATATGTGAACTTGAAATGACACACGAATCAAGACAAACAAGCCACCTGTTTTAGATTTCCAGGTATATGAACTGTCCACAAGAGTCGGATCCACAGAGACGGAAAGCAGGTGGGTGGTCACCAGAGGTTGGAGAGTTTGGGCATCTCTTGGGGGTGATAAAATGACCCGAAATCGGTAAATCATGCCGAGTGTATCGGGAGAACCCTGGGCACACCGAAAGGTACGTGTCAAGTGGGTGAAAGGGTATTCTGTGACTTCCGTCTCAGTAAAGGACACAGAGGGTTTCCTTCTTTGCTCTCATGTGGGCGCTGACATTAACAAAGTGAAGGCATGTTAGTAAAGAGCTGAGTTGGGTGCGGGTGGCCTTGTCTTTCTGAGAAGTGAGCGAGAAAAAAAAAAGAGACAATTAAAAATTCATGTATCTTTTGCTTCATTTTTTTTTTTTTAAGTCAAGCGGTGCGTTTCTAAAGAACGTGGGCGTTCTTAATTATTTCGTGGGTTTTCCACTCCGGGGATTTTAAAAAGCCCTTCATTTCCCTACCTGCAGCGTCCTAGTCACAAAGGAATTGGGAAAATCATGATTTTCAGACCATGAAAATCAAATAAACGAATTTGGCTTTTAACTGTTGTCGTAAAAAGTTCAGTAACAGGAGCTTAAGTTGGCTTCGTGTTTGGATAAATTTGGACTTGGCCACTCTTACAAGCTTATGCCATTGTCATGAAAGATAAATAATTATATTTGCCATCTAGAGGCTTCTCTAGTGGCAGGTTACTGGCATGAACTCCCCAGCCTCAGAGACCATGAAATGAAACACTGATCCCCTCCTAAAAGTGCCCAGGCACACGCTTTTCTTCTCCCCCTCGATGGGAGGACTTCCGGACTAAGGGGTCAGCATGTCAACTCTCCGAGAAGCCCGTAGCCAAGTTACTAAACACGATCTATGGAAGCATATTTTTCAAACCTTCACAATTGCGCTCAAAGAAGGGAAACTAAGAATCGTTTGCCACAACCTGGGGATAATTTCTGCAAACTTTATTTTATTTGCAAAAAATAAAAGGGGTTGATGAATGGCACCATGGGCCACGCATATTCCCCTGGAAGCTGAAGCAAGTTTTGTAAGCTGGCATTGTAAGCACACAGACACAGCAGCCCCACTCGGGGAAGGCATCGCACTCCCAAATTTCAACTTTTATTGAAGACATATTCTAATGAGAATGTATATATCCTGCCAATGCTTTCCTGTCAGTGGATTTTGTTCAGGAGAAATAGGGTGGTGAGAAACTGAAGTTAGGGAATAAAACATAGCTGAATTTGGGACATACTGCGAAAAAAAGAAAAAGGATCACCTGAAAAGCAGTAAGATGACAGTTGAACACGGGAGTTTATGAGTTTATCTCGCCCTCTGAGTCTCATGGAAAAGGCAGAAAATATCGAAGGTAGGGAATACGCTCATAATAACAACTAGGAAAATGTCTTCAGAATTCGCAGCAGCCTTTTGAGGCATTTTAAAACCTTGGGCAGAATGGAAACCAGAGAAAATAAAAACATTCATGAAAACGGGCAAGTGAAACCTCTGCAGCTGTCGGTTTTACCAGCAAAGCCCACGAAAATCTCCAGGATCAAAGTTACCAACATCATAGAGAGATGATTCTATTTTCCACAAGTGACCTTGGGACAATTGGGCACACGCATGCAAAAATATGCATTTACATCTTCGTTTCATGTAAAAACGAACTAAACATAGATGATGGATCTAAACGTAAAAGGGAAAGCTTTAAAACTGTTTTAGAAGAAAACAGAGTGGAAATCTTTGTGTTGTATGACAAGCAAATATTTTTCAGATGGGACACCAAAAAACAATCCATAAGAGAAAAAAATAGGATCCATTTCACTTTGTTAAAATTAATAACATTTGCATTTAAAGACACTGTTAAAAGATTCAAAAATAAGCCACAGACTGGAAGGAGGTATTTGCAAATCACATATCTGATTAAAGATTCATAGCTGCGGTATATGAAGAGCTCTTTAAACTCCACAATAAGAAAACAGACACCCAATTTTAAAAGATCTGAACACACACTTTACCAGGAGAGACAGATGCGTGGAAACTAAGCACAGGAAAATGCTCAGCGTCATCCATCATTAGGGAAACACAAATTCATACCTCAGTGGGATACCACTATGCATTTTTTAGAAAGCTTAAAATCCAACAGAGCAACGCATAATACTGAATGCGGGAACGTCACACAGAACAATAGGACCTCTCCTTCCTTGCTCAGGAGAATACAAATGATTCAGTCACTTTGGAAATAGTTTGGAAATTTTGTTATAAAGTTAAACAAACTTCCAGCAGAACTCAACAGGCGGACCCCTAGGTGTTTACTCAAGCAAACAGAAGCTTAAATTAGTACAGAACTCTGTATCCCAGTGTTTACAGCACAGTGGCTTTATTTGTGTGAATGACTAGGAGGGGCATACAGAACAGGATGTCTGTCAACAGGAAAAGGGCCAAAGGACAGTGTGGTACGCGTGGTTGCAAAGATCAAGGTATTGGAGGCACCTGGATGGCTCGGTTGGCTGAGCGTCCAACTTTGGCCTCAGGTCATGATCTCACGGTTCGTGGGTTCGAGCCCCGCATCGGGCTCTGTGCTGACCGCTCGGAGCCTGGAACCTGCTTTGGATTCTGTGTCTCCCTCTCTCTCTGCCCCTCCCCTGCTTGCACTCTGTCTCAAAAATAAAATAAAACGTTAAAAAATTTTTTATTTAAAGAAATACATAAAATTAAAAGTGAAAACAAAATGAAACACCAGCTGGATACTATGGGCTATCAGAATGGAAATCAGACCATGACAGATGAAGGGAGCTATATTAAAAATATACACACAACTTGCTCTAAAGGAGGAGTGGGGAAAAGTCTTCTGGAAAGTAGTGTCCTGATTAGACAGTGTATGTCTAAAGACAAAAAGAACCGTACGTAAGCAATATACTCTAGTTGGTAAATATTATTTTTTGTAGAAATGTAAAGGACCCAGACTGGCTAAAACAATCTTGAAAAAGAACAAATCTGGAGAACTCATGTTTCCTAATGTTAGGTTACCACAAAGCCCTAAAAATCAGAATGTGGTATTGACTTAAGGACAGGTATATAGAAGTAATTAGAATTAAGAACCTAGAAATAAACCCAATATAGAACAAGTTATTAGAATTAAGAATCCAGAAATAAACCCATACATCTGTGACCAATGGATTTTTACAAAGGTGTTGAGACTCTTAATGGAAAGCAGCGTCTTTTCAGCATATGCAAAAGGGTGAAATTAGACCTTACCTCACACCATTTTTAACCCAAAATGGATTAAAACCTAAATGTAAGAGCCAAAAGTATGCAACTCTTAGAAATAAACATAGGTGCAATTTTTTGTGAACTTGTGTTAGGAAAGACTTCTTATTTATAATACCAAAAGCCCACACATAAATAAAATTAATTGCATTTCTTCAGAATTATTTTTTCAAAAGACACCATAAAGAAAATGAAAAGGCACAGAGCACCTTTATTTCCAAATGGAGCCCGTCTATCATCCACAGAGGGGTACATCCGGCTCAGGCCTTCATGGGACCTGAGCTATTTTCTTAAATTCCCCTTCTGGGTATTGCTAAGCAAATTAGGCCGAGTCTCTCAATGCTTGCTTCCTAAAACCTAAGAAATGTTTTAGATAGGCTAAATACCCAAGAGAGCCAACCTCAGCCAACGCAAGAAGACAATTCAGGTGACAGCCGGTGAGTGAAGGTGGGCATACATTACTTAATCCCTCTGGGCCTGTGTTGTCCTTTGCCAACCAGAAATAACAAATGCCAGTGGCTTGGTTGGATTCGTGCGTGAGCCAAATGGGTTTGAACGAAATAATGTGTGAAAGGATGTACATCTCAAAGGATCACGAGGTAGGGCTTTGTCCAATTGAAATCCCAGCGTATGTTAGGAACACCGCAGAGCTCGCTTTGATATCTACAAGTTCTTTGCTGCTTCTCTTTTTTCGAGGCCACGTCTAATTCTCATCCCTTAAATCTGGGCAGGCTCTCTGACTGCTTTGGCCAACGGAATACAGTGGAAAGGACAATCTGGCAGATTCCGGGCTGAGGCCGTAAAGGGACGGACAGCTGCGACTTTCTGTCTCCTGAAACATGCGTGTTTGGACCACAGCTACCATGTCGTGAGGAAGCCCAAGCAGTCACCCGAAAAGAACCGAGGCCCCTGGCTGATGGCCACGGAGGACCTCCTAGACGAGGACCGGCACCAACTCCACCAGCCAAGTGGATAGACCCTCCTGAAAGTGGATCCGAAAGCCGCCTTAGAGCTGTGCCTCCCGGAGCCTGCAAAGAGCAGGGAGGATCAGAGATAAGAATACCTCACCTCAAAAGCTCAAGTGTTTTATAATTGTTGGTAAATATTAAAAATGTCGATTAAAAAAACTTAAGAAGGGGGCGCCTGGCTGGCTCAGTTGGTTGAGCGTCTGACTCCTGATTCCAGCTCAGGTCATGATCCCAAGGTCATGGAAATGAGCCCCACGTGGGAATCTGCACTGAGCATGGCACCCACTTGGGATTCTCTCTCTCCCTCTGCCCCTCTCCCCTGCTCGCGCCCTCTTTCTCTCGAGAAAATATATTTAATTTTTTTTAATTTAAGAAATGCTTAAAAATTAAAATATCAATTGAACAAACTCTGGATAACAGAAGATTAAAAGGATTTGTTTTTGTTTTCTCTTTTATAACCGATTCTGTGTCTGCTGGCATTTCAGTGAAACCCACCAATTGTCTCCCTGAGTGAACGTGGCCACGCACTTCACATTCTGGGCTTTGGATTCTTCATCTACGCGTTTCCCTAAGGTTAGAAACAAAATGATTTTTTTGCGATTATAAAGGAAGTGGAGAAAGGATGGAGGAAACTAAAGCAAGTCAGTTTCCATGGGCTCTTAGTAAATAAATAAACCTCATAGAAGCACATTTGAATCGGGCTACAAATGCTAGGGTCTATCAATTCCTGAATTTATTTGCGGGTGCGCCCTTCCTTAGGTCTTTATATGTAACTTTATGCTTGCAATGCATGTGAATCGTTGGTCAGTGACAAACTCCAGCTGCGACTTCCTGGGATAATGGAAACTGTCATTTGTTGATGGAGGCTGAAAAAGAGATTAAGCAGGGATTTTCCAGGGTCATTCTATTCTTTTTCTGTCGAGGTTGAATCCAATTCTAATGCAACCCTCGCCCGGGTTTAAACGTGGCAATGGATTACACAGAGTAACATCAGATTGTCGCATCTCCATCAGGGCTCTTGCGCTGAGTGTTCCGGCACCTTCTGTGGAAACCACCTCTGGATCAGCACATCTCCACAGGTCACGCCTGTTTTATGCATATTATGACTCCACCTTTGGAGATGACCCTGACTTGTTTCATGACAGAGTCAGAAAAACAGCAGGGGCCTGTGACAGATCTGAAGAGGCAAGCGGCCAGCGCCCTGCTGACACTCAGGTTTTGTCAGGTCCAGATGGTGTGCTGATTTTTTTTTTAATGTTTATTTATTTTTGAGAGACAGAGACAGAGCGTGAGCGGGGGAGGGGCAGAGAGAGAGAGGGAGACACCGAATCCGAAGCAGGCTCCAGGCTCCGCGCGGTCAGCACAGAGCCCGATGCGGGGCTCGAACCCACAAACCGTGAGAGCGAGCGTGACCCGAACCGAAGTCAGACACTTAACCAACTGAGCCACCCAGGTGCCCCGGTGTGCTGATTTTTTACCTGACCCTGCTTGTTTCTGGGTGCTTGGAGCACGGAGCCCAGCACCGACACTGGCCACCTGCTTCCTGACCTCAGACACAGAGGCTCCTGATGCTGAGTTCGATGGGGCAGACTGAGCCCCGTGTCACCAAAGAGGGCAGTCTTCCGCTTTAGACAGACTTTCTGGGCTCCTGCTGCATTCAGACAATTCACTGCTACGTCAAAATGTCCATACCTGGTCCCCCCGTAGCCAGGTGTTCAGAGTCTTCCCTTTAGGGGAAGAGACAAGTGCGAAGATATGTAAAGGTGCAGAGATGAGGGGCCAAGTCAAGTCCCGGATGGTCCACAGGGCGCTCCTCAAGGGTGGCTGTGGACGGCTGGCTTTCTGGAAAGCCAGCTGTGTCCAGTCTTTTTTGCTCCTTCTCGATCATGGTCTCTTTACCTTTAATTTAGAGCTGACTAAATTAAAATAATGTAATTTGCATGCCGCCTTCCACTTTCTCAATTCCCACAGACCTCATTAGCTTCTGATCACCGTGGGTGTCTTCAGCCAGAGGCTGTCAGGAATGTTCCCCACATTCCAGCAAGTGAGAAACATAGTTTCTACCTCCCGATGGCTGGCTGGTGAGGACTTTGATCTTGAATGCCTGGTGGGCATGTGGATCTCTGCACTGTGTCCTGACCCCAGCTATCCAATTGTATGTGCTTGGAAAGAAGAAACAGTGTCGTTACCCAGAAGATAAGGGCATCACATTGCATTATCGCTAGAAAGATCATTAACACCCAGATCAGTTACACAATTTGCTCAAGTGTGCATTAAACACAAAACTGCTAAAACGGATTATGTTTCCTTAAAAATCTGTGGCTGGCTCATGTTTAATGCTCATGTTCAGCTACGCCATGATAGATCCCTCCATTAAGAGTTGGGCGAGCCTGCTAGTTGAACGACCAGGATCTTTCCTTCTTTTAGAACTAGTAAAACAGAAACGCGCATGCCATCCATTTGTTAACAAAGCCTCTATTGTTCCGGCAGCAAGACAATATGCTTTGGGAATTTCTTTGTGTGGCAGGTGGGTCCCATGGCCAATCTGCAGTCTGACCGATAAGTGGTCAAACAAAAACAAAAAAGCAAAAACCAAACAAAACCTGCAGTATTTTGAGTGGTTATCTCTTTTATTTCTCCTACCGCATGACACTATGCTATGAGATTCACGTTCTGTGTGTATATTTTGGCCCGTGTTATTTCAGCATATAAGGCAGGCGGGTGGATGTCTGCGCCTATCTCAGTCTGAGAGAAGGGGGATCGTGGTGGTGTTTCCTTGTGGTCACCAATCATTCCGGGAGTCCAGAGGGTGGCTGTCCTATGCCCCACCTCTTGAGTTTCCCGTGGTGATTGTGATACTGAAGAGCGTGAACGATGGCCAAACAACATTGGGAGTCGTGTTAGAACCATTACAATAAGACAGTAAGGAATTTACATCTGAAATCACCGTGTCCACGTATTTTAAATAACTAGCTCAGCTCCCAAAGACATGGGAATATGTGAAGTTTGAGAACAGTCACTCACAGTCACTGTCCCTGTGTGTGGTTGAAGTCATGTGGAAAGAGCTGGTGAGATTATGACGGGGTGGGGGGCTGTGTCTTGTCTGGGGGCTGGAGCAGCTTGGAGGGGGACCGGGTGGAGAGCTCAGGAGAACAAAGCAGAGGAAGGAGACACAGCTGACCAGCAGATCGAGTGGAAACTTAGGAATATTTTGAATCCCACCTGCAGGTGTATAAACGAAACAGAGTTAGTTGGTCTTTCGATAAATTAGGGACCAAAAAAAAAAAAAAAAAGAGAGAGAGAGAGAGATGGAAAAGGAAGAGAACGTGTTAGAAACTTCCTGGCTCCCCATTTTCATGTGTGACACAAGGCACCAGCCAAGGTTGAGGGCAGCTGAGAGTCAACACCTGTGTGGGGCCAGCAGAGAGACTGACTCCTTCTCAGAGAGTTCTCAGCCGTTTCCGAGAAAAGAATGATGATTCAAGAGTGTGATGGACAGTCTGCTGATCGGTCGCTCGCCAATCAGCCAGCCTGGCTGGGAAAACGGCAATGCCCCTGAATTTAAATCTGTCTTTGGTCATTTAATGATGAAACTGACAGGTGGAGCCAAAGGTCATGAGGTGTTATTACTCAGGGTACCTTTAAAACTTACCTCTGTGCTTCCAATGTTAATTTCTGCTGGATTAGTTGTGGTTTGGGATTAAAATACGAGGAGTTTAAATCACATAGAAAGAATAAGAGGACTTGCACTCAGGCTCAGGAAGACAGTGGCTGATCACCAGATCGTATGTAGAGTGGAGACCTTGGAGGAGACAGAACTGAGCACAAGGATTTCTTTTTAAACAGGAATAGATCCCCAAGTGGTGAGAACAGACTGAACTCCGGAAACAAGAACCATGAAACTCCAAAAGGAAACATTCAAAGAATAAAAATTAACTTTTACCAACCTGGAAGTTTAACAAGAACATCTAAATGAATGGTTGCAAGCTGAAGTTAAAGGAATTTACAAGGAGTCGGGGCTGCAAGGAACAGGAATGGAAAATATGAGACAGGTAATATACCCGACCATCCTTCTAAAGGGTCCAGGTAAATAGGCAATGTTTCATACAATTAAAATAACACAAAGCAAAAAACAAAAACAAAAACAGAAAAACAAAAGTTATGAAAAAATGTTCATAATAGTAGCATATGAGTTTTGAGATGTTTCTAGTCTTTATGTTTTTATTATTTATTTATTTACGAGAGAGAGACAGGGACAGAGACAGACAGAGAGAGAACAGAAGCGAGGGAGGGGCAGAGTGAGAGAGAGAGAATCCCAAGCAGGATCCATATGCAGCTTGGACCCCGACTCAGGGCTCGATGTCACGGCTGTGAGATTGTGACCTGAGTTGAAGTCAAGAGTCAGATGCTTAACCTACTGTACCACCCAGACATCCCTAAATATTTCTAGAGTTTAAAATCCTGCTAACAAATGCAGAATAAAGAGTTCAAACAATACAAATCCCCTACTGTAAACATTTTTGAATATTAACAATAATGACTAAGTCCCACACTCTTCCAGAGAGAAGGAGAAAAGATGATCACGTAGGTATGTTTTGAGAATCTGAATGCCACAGGACTTCTCAACAGCAACCCAGAAAGCCATAGTTCCCTAAGCCTTAAGCTGCTCATTACCGGGCTTGGTGGTTGATGACATTGACTTTGTGCTGTAAGCCTGATCATTTACCCACCAACAAAAGGTAGAAAAGGCTATTAACCAAATGCCCTCAACATCAGCTGAATGATTCACCATCTTGTTTGTTGCTTTGACTTCTTTAAAAAAAATGTTTATTTATTTTGAGAGAGAGAGGGATAGAGAGTGGGCAGGGAAGGGGCAGAGAGAGAGGGAGAGAGAATCCCAAGTAGGTTCCTGAACTGCCAGCACGGAACCCCAGGCGGGGCTCGAACTCACGAACCATGAGATCATGACCTGAGCCAAAATCAGGAGCTGAACACCTCACCTACTGAGCCCCCCAAGAGGCTTGTTCTTTTGACTTCTAAAAGATAAATCAAAGCTCATGAAACAGTTTGTCTGAACCTCCTGTTGCCGTGCGGGTTGGGAGTATCAGTCAGTTTGTCAATGCAAAGCAACGTTAGCATCCTTGGAGATGAAGGACTATTTTTGTCTTCTGAACCACCGACCGTCCATCTCTTCAGCCTCAGAACAAGATAAAAGTGTCTCTCAAAAGTGCAAGTGTGGCTTTTGCATAATGTTGACGCTTCTGGAATACGTAAACCAGCCAAGGCAGTCTCTCCCGGGCTGGACAAAAATCTAACAGGGAAGAAAGGACGTCATGAACCGTAACAGCGGAATCCAGAACCATGCGGCCAAAGATGACACGGTCCATGTGCTCTGTGTATTTTGGAAGGAACTGGTAGGAAACAGTGATTCAACAGAGAAACAGGAATGTTCAATCTGGTAGAATTTATGGCCCCGATGCTAGTTACTCTCTTGCCTCCAGACAGGTGGGTTCACGTTGTCCCAGACAGGTTTCATAGAGTCCCATAGGTGTAGACAGTGGACCTGCGGTCACCAGGCCGCGTGCCCAGCTGCCACGGGTCAGACCCACGCGTCCACGGCAGTGGCGCCAATGGGCTCTGCCTGCCTCCCCTCTGCACTGTGAACAGAGTGGGCTCCCCCCTGCGCCGGATGTGGTATAATTCGGGGGGGGGGACTTTGGCTTTGAGGCTCTGTGAGTGATTGTGGTTCTATCCCTTTCTCAGAGTAACGTGTATGAGTTGTGCCTTCTTATTTCTTGTATTTTGGCGCTCTGATGTCTGGAGCCCTTCTGCCCTGGATCAAACCCCCTTCCCAGGGCCGGATAATTCCCGGAGATGGGAACGGACTTCTTTTACAAGCAAACCAACCGAAGGGGAGCCCACACCCACACCCCTTCCTCGGTGGGGCTCCTCGTCTCCAGGCCACCGTCCCCCTGCCCTAAACACCCCACGGTCTGCACCCGAAGCGCAGACGGGCCCCCTGCTCCGGCCCTGCTGGAATTACGCACGCTAGCCACCTGCCCGTTGCTTCCTGCAGAAACCACAAGAAGGACTCCGGTCTCCGTCTCCCGCCTCGGCTCCCCCTGACTTGCTCCAGCGCTGCCCATGGGGAACCCTGAGGACGGTGTCCCCTCCCCTGGGCACTGTGGGGACCACTCATCCATGCTGGTTGTCCTCATCCGTTAGCTTTACGGTATTGAATAATAATAAAACCTGCATTTAAAACAGTCAATCTGTCCGGTCCATCGGGGATGCATAAGGCGGCCACAGACACGCTGAAGACAAACACTAACTAAAGGGCGGATTCTACCCCCTCCGGGGAGCTAGGAGGATCAGTGACGGCGGCACGGCCACCAACGGGCACTGGGAGAACTTTGTGCCGCACATTCTGTTGGTGTTTGACCCGCATCGTTTCCCGCGATGTTCAAAACAAAAACACCATCGCGTCCGCTTGATTATCTCCACCAGACAGAAATTAAGGACCTGCCAAAGCCACACAATCAGTAAGGGGCAGAGCCTGGGTTTTCACTGACGCCACATGTAGTCCTGTGACCGTATGACCGTATGGGGCCTCTGGAGACCGTGGGCCTAGGGAACCCATTTCACAGAACTCACCACTCATCCACATTCCCACTGGAGGTCTGCAGTTCCATCACATTCAGGACGTTGGGATACAAGGAACATCAGAGTGAAAGGGGGATAGAGAACTATAGGTCAGCGGAGAAAAGGCACCTGACCCACGTGGGTGCTTTGAGCTCCACGCGTCAGTCAAGGTCAACAGGGAGACGGGAACCAGCAGGATATGCACATATATACACTCACAGGTATGTTATGAAACACAACGGAACTTATTATAGAAGGAATTGGCCTTAGAGCCTCACATGAAGGGGCACAGTCGCAGGAGTGGGGGGTTGGAGGGGGGTCACTGGTAGTCTGGACCCCTTGGGCACAAGCGACACTGGTCCACAGGCAGCATTCTGGAAGGATGTCCAGAGGGGGGATAGGACTGCACACCCAGCTACCGTTCTGAGTTTCTAGATCAGGGGATCGAAACTCTCCTCCACATACGTTCCGGCTGATTAAGTCAGGCCCACCAAAGATAATCTCACTTTGGATTACTTCGCGGTCAAGCGATGAGGGATTTTCGTCACATTCCCCTTTAGGGCAGCGCGTTGGTTACTGTTTGATGCAGAAGATCAGGCTACGAAATGCCACCCCTTTCCAGTCCTCTGTCACACAGAGTACCCTGGACTGCCCTGACGAGAACCACACCAGCGGGGCAAGCGCCTCAGAGCTGCGTTTCCCACGGCACGCACGTGATTTCACGTTATCCTTGTAATTGCCCGAGAAGTAGACAGATTATTCCAGGAACGGATCAGAGCAGCAAATTCTCTGCTGGATGAGCATCGATGTCCCAAGTCCCACCCAGATCGACCACTGGTCTCTGCTCTCTCCTTGTCGGATTCCTTTCGGGGCTGGACACCGTAATTATCTGGTCTACACATTCAGACCCGTGCTGATGAAGCAGGATCCACGGGCTTCATAAAATAAAGATTTCTAGGATTTACAGAGGGGGAAATGTTCAGATACTCATATGGGAGTTTAAATTACTGTCATCTAACTTCTTAAGGGAGCAGGACCGAAGAAAACCGTTTTCACCCATCTTCATCCATTAGTACCATTTTCTTTGTTCCAACCCCCTCCCCCTTTTTTCTTTTACCTGGACGTGCTTTTGTTTCCAGTAAACGCTGTGTGTGGGAGTGAGGACTTGGCAGCGAGGCATGCTTTCTAGATGTAATCCCAAGCCTGTTCTCTGCCTGAGCTTCGTTTATAGTCTTTATCTATCGTGGCCAATTTTGCTCTGGGTGTAACTTCTAATGAGCCATGAATCACACGGCCCGTTCGTCATCCGGACTGTCAGCCAACTGTCAGAACACTACTGTACTTTTTATTTTTTATGAGCCACCAGGTTACCTTTCAGAATTCCTGGTGTGTATCTTTCAAAATCCCATAGATGGCCAGAGCCTGCGGCAGCACACCTCTGCGTGGGCTGTATTTCACGTCGAACAAACGTCCCCGAGGGAGAAACGTCGGTGGGCTGGCCCGCATCTCCCAGCTCCCTGTCCTGGGGCTGTGCCCCCTCCAGACTCGGTGTATTTATTTGTTGATGGTGGGAAGGGTTTTGATTTAGCAGCAAAGCACAGACGCGGGAGTGAAGGGCTTCCCGGTGGCCACTCCTCTGTTCCACCCCGTGCTGCACGGAGCTCCATTCGGTGTTGACTGCACGGACCTTGCCGTGCGTGACCCAGAGTGGTCCCTGCGCTGGCAGGAGAAAACCACACCGGAAGTGTCCTCCCCCGGGAGTGACCTCGGCATTTTCATGAGTGGCTCCGAAGGCCCTTCCCCCCGCCTGCACGTCTGTGATTCTGTGATGCAGTGCTCAGCCCGGGCAACCTGGTTGCGGGTTGTCGGCAGCTGTTTTGGGTCACGAGGAGACTGCTGGAGAGAAGGATGAGGCGGGCAGCCGAACACGGGAGTGGAAAGGCAGGGCCCGGGAGGGGCGGGGGCAGACAGTTGGGAGGTACACAGCAGCCCCAACTTTCCGGGCCCTTGGGCTCAGAAAAGCCCTGATGCCATCTAGTGTTCGTGTTGGAACTGCGAGTCGCCAGGCAGAGACAGAGACAGAGACAGAGACGCTGCCGCCAGAAGTATGAATTTGTTTCCAAGTGCTTTCTCTGCTTCTTCATTTCTTGGTGAACAGTGCGGAGTGCCCACTGAGCGCCAGGCACAGTGAGGAACCGAAGGCAGATGAGGGAACAGCATCTGCGTTCCCTGCACTGGCTCATGGCCCTTACTGCCACTCGTGGGAGCAGATTTTCAGGCAAAGAGGTAAACTCGTTACCGCTTGTGAAGGGGTGGCCCGGTAGACGTTGATGGTGCAGGTGGGGTGGCGGGGCTGGCCTCCCCGACCACACGATGGCCCACAGTCTGCAAGGGCGCTGGCTCACCAGAAGCTGGGACGCGGTGCCGTTGCAGAAGGAAAGACGGACGCAGACTTCCCTGGGGGACACAGAGAGGCTTCAGAAGCGGCCTTGTTCAGAACTGACGTAGGCGGCCTGGCTGCGTGACTTTGGTGGGGGGAGGGGTGCGGATGGCGAGCCGGTGGGGGCACAGCTGTGGGGACACGGAGCCGCAGCAGAGCCAGCGACAGGCTATGGGAGGGTCAGGAACAAGGGTTCCACTCAACCAGACGCGGGTGCAGGAATCTTGATGCTGCGGCACCCCGAGGTACAGAGCCGGCTGAGGGTGCCATTGGCCATCCACCGGGCAGCGTGGACCTTGGCCCTGGTGGCTGGGGACCAGGGGGGCCTGGGAGAGTGGCTGCATGCTGGATGCCACCGGTATCGAGGCTCCAGTGACCGGAAGGTGGGGAGGGTCCAGGACGGCAGGACGGCCGCGTTTGGGCAGGAGGTGACAAAGGGGGGTGGCCCGAGTCTGCGCTCTCTGAAGGTGAAGCAGGGCAGTGGGGAAACATAAGCCTCACCCCCATTTCCTGTCCCAGATGCAGGGGAGGTGGGGGCCCCCAGGTCAGCCTCCACTGATTAGGCTGCCTGGGAGAGTCAGGGCCCGTGAAGGCCAGGAGGGGGACCCTGTGAGAAGGAGTTGGGAGCATAGGAGAATGGTAAGGACTGGAGTTCCAAGGTACAACAATTGGGGAGAAACTAAAAAGCAAGTATGTTGTCGGGCCCGGCTCAGAGAGGCTTACCACCTTCTGCTCCACCCCGGGCAAGGGTGATGGAAGCTACCAAGACCCTGTGAGAGTCATTCCCACAGCGACAGCAAGGACAGCGTCCAGGCGTGTCCTCACCCTGGGGCCGGGGTCCTCCCCGCAGAGGTGAAAGCCGCGTCTGAGGACTGTAGGCGGGGCTACAAGGATCCCTGTCCCGGCCCTGGTTCCTGGAGGCCAGGACGCAGGTGGAAAAAGCACACTGCTTCTCCTTTGACACGCTCGCTCGTCGGTGAATTGTTCACGACACAACTCGCACGCAAACGAAAGACGGTCAGGTATAAGAGCTTTATGAACTCACTTGGAAGAGACCCAGAAGGGAAGACAAAAAGAGCTCTTTGCAAGACCATCTGAGAAACGAGAACACTGTCGGGGCAGGAAAGTTCTAAGTAAGGGCGCTCAGTCACTTACGAGGCTGGGCGCCTATTGCGGGACGCTGAGCCCGCAGCACCTTTGGGATAACTTGTCTACCAGGCTGTGGACGCGTTGAGCCTCACGCCCCTGAGGGTCCACCTCTACCCTGACAGGCGGGAATCCAGCTGTGCGTCACTGTCAAGGGTTAGTCAAACGCGTTCCTACTTCAACTGTGTCTCCCCGGGAATCCTGCCTCCGAGGGAGAAGGCCATCAATGAAAAAAAAAAAAAAACAGAGTTCCCTTATTTTTGCCGGGGAGAATTAACAATGCATCCTAAACCATTACAAAGAGAAGACATGTATATACACGAAACATATAGAAACAGAAGCAGAGAGAAAGCCCATCCTGATCGAGCGCCTTAGGCTCAGGGCTGGAATGACACGGTTTCTCGTGCTCCCCCCAGGAAGAAGGCGTGCTCTGCCCAGGAAATCATCCTTTGGAGGGTACCTTCTTCCTTCTGTGCCGTTCCTTACTAACTTCCCATCTTCGTGCAGTGTGTGATCGTCTGACCCTCCGACTGCTCTTAAAAATGAAGTTATAGCCAAGAAAAATGCCTTCAGTGCCAGGCAATCTACGCAACACAGACCCAAAGTCCAAGAAGACCCTACTTTTCCCCACCCCGCCCCGGGCTGTCATGGCAGAACCGAACACGCGTGTTCATGCAGACGTGGCGAGGGAAGGGTCAGCCTGGTCCTGCAGGAGGGGTTCCGACCGGCAAGTGCCGCCCCCTGTTAGCCGGTAAGTCTGTCCTTGCCTGAAACTGTGATGCCAAAATCCGCTTTGGGTGGGGTATTCCTTTGGTGTGATTTGAATGCAAATGACATTATATTCTGCCCGCCCAAGAGCCTTACAGAAAGAGATTTAATTTTTCAAGAGCTGTGATGCTAAAACGTGTTTAAATAACTTAGTCCTTATTTGAAGGAATTCTGACAACCCAGAGACACCCCCCAGGGGTGTTCAGTGGGGGTCAAGCAGGCGGACAGAAAACGATCTAGCAGGCTATCAAAATGGCAGATAATCAACCCTTTGTCACCCCCCACGTCGGAGCCAGTCGTTTTTCTGTCACACGTTTAGGAATAAATTTTGAGATCCCACCTAACGTTGAAGACTCGTTTCCACCACCTCCCGCGGACTCCGTCCTTCCCTCTACTGGAGACGGTGGCACAGGATGGAGGCAGACATCCGCGTACGTCTGGAAGAACCAGGACGTGCGACACAGGGTAGTTCCAAGTTGCAAGGCTGCTCCCAGGTGGGCTGGAGGTTTTGTCCATGGGGACGATGCTCACCCAACCGAGGGCCTTCCAGAAGGAGTCCAACTGAAGGCCGGGTTTTGAAGGGCTTTTCAGGGCTCGAGGACAACAGCCTCAGCTAGAACTTGACAAGTCAACCTTTCTTCTTGACGCCCTTAGCGGGGGGTGTCTCTGGAGCTGACCAACAGCTGTGCCATTACTCAGAAGATGCCGAAGAAGACCCAGACAGGAAGAAAGTACGAGAAGCTTCCTGACTGGTAGATCAGGAGAGCTACAGTCTAGGAGGGAAAGGGGTAGAGGAGGGGCAGTTGTGAGCAATGCCCGAAATCAGGAATCTCAGAACAACCTGGCCTTCAGCATCTCAGTGTTTTTGTCGCTCTTGCGGGGGCACACGGAGACGGATGGCCCTGTCTTGCCTCCGCCCAGCCTGAAGTCCGCCTCCGCCTTCAGGCTTGCTGACTCTTTCCGGGTATCAGATGCTGATTGATTACTCATATCACAACCCTGGTTAGTACCCTCCGCAAAAGCCATCTGCCAAAATTGGTAAGGCCCTGGAAAAAAAAAAAAAAAAAAATCAATCCAATTAAAAAAATTTTTTCCCTCCTATCCCTTGAAAAACTATAAAAAAGTAATGTCACACAAATGCTCAATTTCTGATTTTCTCAATTGCCAATACAAGGGCTTATCTGTTACCATGGCAACTAAGAGCTTTATACATTTTCTTCCCTGACCCGGTATTTTCTAGAACATATCTGCATTTCAGCGCTTGTTTAGTAATTTTGACCTAACACTGGTAATGTAATTCTGTTGGAGTGGGTATGTGCTTGCTGTGTGCGTGTGTTGGGAAGGGATAATTGATGCCTCTGTTTTTCTTTTTTTTTTTTTTAATTTTTTTTTTCAACGTTTATTTTTGGGACAGAGAGAGACAGAGCATGAACGGGGGAGGGACAGAGAGAGAGGGAGACACAGAATCGGAAACAGGCTCCAGGCTCCGAGCCATCAGCCCAGAGCCCGACGCGGGGCTCGAACTCACGGACCGCGAGATTGTGACCTGGCTGAAGTCGGACACTTAACCGACTGTGCCACCCAGGCGCCCCGATGCCTCTGTTTTTCGAGAGGGGACGTTTGTGACAAATCCTTATATTTAACGTAGATATTAAGGGTACCGTTCACTCCGCTCAACATGGAGAAACCACTGCCTGGTTCCTCATCATCTTCCCCTCCAAACTGAGAAATAATCCCTACAGCAATTGTTCCTCCAGGCACTTGTGTGACCAAGCTGGGCGTATCAAAGTCGCAGCGTTAATTAAAACTTACAGAATCACTGAAAGAAGAGCTTTAAGGGACATTTATAGTCTCATAAATTCACATGAAGGAGTAACAAAACTAAAGATAACGGACGAAAGGTCCAAATTAAGTCGTTAGCAATGACAAGTAAGACAAATCCCGAGAAAGCAAAACAGGAGGGGAGAAGGATGGAAATGGAAAGACCCGACAGAAGATGAGTGAAGTGAAAAGTTGCTTCTTGAAAATATGCACAAAACTCGGGTAATCGGAAAGCCGGCCTCCGCGGGACAGTCTCAGTTTCCCTCTTGTCCAGTGTCACCTTCCATTTGGCTTCTATCTCGGAGTATTTGTGGTGAATGAAATAGAATTATTAATCGTTGAATTCTGTGAAGCCAGGATGGAGTCGGTCACCTCTGCTTTGTCTTTCTAGCCTTTTCCATGGTCTCAACTACCAGAGTGCACTGGAACAGAATTCTCACTTTAAGGAGTCTTTCAATCTGAACGGTGACCTGTGAGAACTTGCTTTTGCATCTACAGCCTTTCCCGGATCGGGGGTGACCGGTGCCTCCCTTGAGGGGACAGTACACAGTGTCTTTTGATACCCTGGAGTGCCCGGACACAAGCAGTAAGGAACAGCTAACCTTTTCTGATGGTACAAGAGATACCACACTCTATGGTCCTGCCACCCATTCGCTACACCAGCTAGTTGTGGCACAGCCACCCGGCTCCCTGTCAGTGGGGACAATGACTGGACATTTGGAGTCACAGTTCCGGTGTACGTGACATACGTATGAGAAACGGAGGTAGCTCACTCCTTCCACGAGAGCACACATCGTGTGGACACTCTGCTTACAACTTTCTCCTCACTCATCATGTTCCGTAAATTCACAACTCCTTGTACTGTTTAGCAACACTTTAATTTCATCGTTAAGTACTTTGTTTTGCAGTTATCTGATGGCCATGGGCTAACATTAAAAGCTCGTGTTCGATGAAAATGATACACGGCAACTGTATTTCTCAAGAAGATTGATGGTGAGTAGTTATCTTGCACAAGCTCTTGGGATATTGATCATCCACCAAGGAGATCATAGTGACCCCAGGGAAATGATCAGTGGCGATGTGGAGATCGGAAGGGTAGGAGGTATTATGAGAAGACCATGCTTGAAAGATATGGCTGAACACATCCTCAGAAAATGAGTGTACCTGGCATGCTGTGAAGGAAGGCTTCGTTAGATCAAATAACTATCTTCACTTTGAATTTCTACTGTTTTTGCCATCTATAAGAAGTGAGGCTAGGGCACCTGGGTGGCTCAGTCGGTTAAGCGTCCAACTTCAGCTCAGGTCACGACCTTGCAGTTGGTAACTTTGAGCCCCGCATCTGGCTCTGTGCTGACAGTTCCTAGCCTGGAGCCTGCTTTGGATTCCGTGTCTCTCTCTATCTCTCTCTCTCTTTCAAAAATAAGCAAATAAATATTAAAAAAAAAAAAAAAAAAAGAAGTGAGGCTAAAGCTAGTTTGGCAAAAGTTTGGTTTCAGTTAGCCGAGGAAGGTAGCTGATAATAATTAAGTGAAAACAAATCTTTTTTTTTTTTTTCCAGTGTACCGAATGCTGTAAGCAGAAAATTACTTAATTCCAATACTGATGTAATCTTTTCATCTAAGCCACATAATCAAAGTAGGGAATTGGAAGTTGAGTGCGTTGGAAGTGAGGCATTTGATATTATGTGAAAGTTCCAGGGTCTGAGTTTAAAATGTCAACCATGAGAATAAAAGCATTTGTATTTGTGATAATAGTAGGGAAAAAATTGGTGACAGGTTTCGTGGTAAAAGTAATGTCTCTCAAGTTAAAAAACCAGCGAGTGGACATATACTAGAATTTGACTGTGGGGCACGTGTAAATCACAATTTTGAAATAAAAATACAGTTCACAAAATTAACAAATATTTTACACATACACAGCCAAGTAACTCAGCTACAAAATTCTTTGAAGAGTTTGTTTAAGTTTGTAAAATTGTACAACGGGGTATTTTTCATTCCTCCTCCTCCAACTCAGATCACGTTTTAGATGTTGGAACTCCTGAAGGAAAAGCCTGTGATAAGTAACCTGGGTGACCAACAATGATGGCGACATTTTAGGAGTCCTTCAATTTAGCTTTGCATTTTATTCTAAGTAAATGCCAAGTCTTAGAAAGGTGGGGCTATCTAAAAAAAATGCTAAACAAAGAAAGGGGATGGCAATTTTGCAGCATCTAAATTTAGCAAAACATTCTCCAAGTTATAGAGACGTTATTTGACAAGTTCCGCCTAGTTAAAATATAACAACATGTATTCTGAATGAAGGAAAAAGGCGGTACCTGTGAAAATATTTTGGCTAAAATATTTACGATTTCTATACAAAAAAATTAATATTAAAAACAGTGTCCATGAAGCTTGGCACTTTGCAGGTTCTTCAGATCTGTAGGAGTATTCTCGCAATAAAAAATATCATGGTGTAAAGATTTACTAATTTATTTGTTATCATTTATATAAATGTATTAATCAGAAAATGCAAATTTGGGGGTGCCTGAGTGGCTCAGTCGGTTAAGCGTCCGACTCTTGATTTCGGTTCAGGTCATGAGGTCGAGCCCCATGTCCGGCTCTGTGCTGACAGCATGGCAGAGTCGGCTTGGGATTCTCTCTCTCTCCCTCTCTCTGTGCCCCTCCCCTGCTCTGGCTCTCTAGCTTTCTCAAAATAAACTTAAAAAAATGCAACTTTGGAGAAGACTGGGAATTTTTAAATTGATAATGATAAGATCATATATTTAAAGATAAGTTATTCCAAAAATGTTATTAGAAAAATTTACAGTTAAGAAGCCAAAGTATGTAGGGGCACCTGGGTGGCTCAGTCGTTGAGTGTCCGACTTTGGCTCAGGTCATGATCTCACAGTTTGTGAGTTCGAGCCCCGCATCGGGCTCTGTGCTGACAGGTCGGAGCCTGGAGCCTTCAGATTCTGTGTCTCTCTCTCTCTGTCCCTCCCCCGCTCATGCTCTGTCTCTCTCTCTCAAAAATAAATAAACATTAAAAAAAATAAAAAAAAAGAAGCTGAAGTATGTAATATTCTTGGTAAATATTTACCAAGAATAATTATTCTTGCAATTGTAATGTTGGATATTTATTTCTAAGAAGTATCTTTATTCCTAAATTTGCTTTAGCATTTGTGTAAATCTTTTCAGAAAAAAAATCTTTTAAAGAGTTTTTAACCAATTATCCTGCTAAAAAACAAGATAATTAATTTTTAAATGTTTTGCTTGTCATATCTATAATGTCAATGATTTATTATACATTTTTTTATCTCTTTATAATTGACTTTTGAGTGTAAATTAAGCATTCCAACCTCTGTGATAATTTATAGTCACAGATGCTCTGGGGGATTAATGCAATATCACACTGTGCACCAAGTTCCTTGGGGAAAAAAAAGTCTATTAAGAAATCATCGGGTATTATTAATGGATAAATTTTGCAACTGGATCCAGAGCACTGTTAGTATATCAATACATAATAAAAAATAACCATAAAAATAAACTAGTACATCCCAGTTCTGTTTGCAAGCATGTTTGAAGGTAATACATAATCGATGAGTCTGTGAGCCTGGAGCTCATCTGAATGGGACTAGTGCCCTTACAAGACTCACCAGAGAGACTGCTTGCTCTCTCTGCTGTCCACCATGGGTGGGAGAATACAATAAACCATGTGCCCAGTGCGGTCTGGAAGGGGGCCCTCCCCAGATCTCAACCTCGCTGGCCCCCTGATCTCAAACCTCCAGGCTCCATGACTCTGAGAGATAGGGTGTCTTCGTTTATAAGACACTCGGTCTACGATATGTTTGTTATTGCAGTCGGAGAAGGCTAAGACCTACATGCACCAACATTACAAGGGTAAAGAAATGTCTGTTTGTCTATATGTGTATTGTTAACAGGGAACTTTATATTTTCATTTGCTTTCATGTTGCCTACTAGCTTTTTTTCATTTCAATTGGAATGCCTCTCTGTAGCATTTCTTGTAAGCCAAGTTTAGTAGTGATGAACTCACCCAGCTTTTATTTGGGGAAAATGTTTATTTCTCCTTTACTTTCGAAGAATATTTTTATCAAATACAATATTGTGGATTGGCAGGTTGTTTGAACTATATTGACCTGGTCCCTTCTGGCCGATAAAGTTTCTGCTGAGAAATTTACTCACGATCTTATTGTATTTGATGAACTGCTTTTCACTTGCTGTGAAGAGATTTTCTCTTTGTGACTTTTGACAGTTTTGTTGTAAAGTGTCTGGGCGTGGGTCTCTGAGTTCTCCTAGATGGAGTACATTAAATGTGTGCATCCATTTCACTCCATAAATTTCAGAAATGTATGGTCATTATTTCTTCAAATAGGTTCTCTGACCCTTTCTTTCTCTCTTCTCCCTCTAGGATTTCCATAAAGCATTATTGATCTTTGTAATGGTGTCCCAGAAACCCATTAGGCTTTCTTCACTTCTTTTTTTTTTTTTTTTTCCTTTCTTTTTTTGGCTTCTCAGATTTGGTTATTTCAGATGACCTGTCTTCAGGTTTTCTGATTGTTTCTTCTGATTGATCAGGTCTGTTGATGAAGCTCTCTACTGAGTTTTTCAGTTCGATTATCGTTCTCTTTAGTTCTTGATTTTTTGTTTTGTTCTTTCTTACAATTTCGATCTTTTTGTTGATATTCTCATGTTGTTTGTACACTGTTTTCATGATTTCATTTAGTTACCTATCTCTATTCTTTTTTTTTTTATGGTCATTGATCAGCTTGAAGACTGATATTTAAATTGTTAGATAATTAATTTGTAAATCTCCATTTATTTAAAGTCAGTTTTTGGAGATTTATTTTCTTCCTTTATTTTAGTCTTTTTGTTTGTTTGTTTGTTTGTTTGGATGCGTTAGAGATTTGGGCATTTGAAAAAATAGGCACCTCTCCCTATCCTTACAGACTGGCTTCATACAGGGGAAGACCTCCACCAATCAGCATGGCTAGAGATTCTGGAGACTTCTTTAGCCTTTTCTGGGGAAGTATCTTCTCTTTTTGTTAGTGCATGTAAATGTCAGCTAAAGAGGTTTTCCCTAGTCTCAAGATCCTATAATCTCTTACTCCACCTGGTGTCTGTCTTTGGTACTGCAGTTTCTTTGGCTTCGCTGGGGGCTACCTTGATTCTCAGAGGACCCCAACTTGGCATCTGAATGGTACACTTCTGTTCTCTTTAGCTCTGCAAGTCAAGTGAGACGGAAACCAGTTCCTGTACCAGGGTCCAAATATCCCAAACATTGGTGCACATTCTACTCCTCTCTCTCTCTCACTCCCCACGTTGAAGCTGGGGGTTGGGGGTTTTCTCCAGAATCACCAAGGTGGGTAGATACAATAAACTTTCTTACTCCAATGGGACTCTTCTTGCCTTGTGCTTGCCTGGGGTGCTGCAACATCTTCTCAGGTGTCTGAAGCTCTCACAAAGGAAATTTAGTCCATGCATGTTTTTTAAGTTGGTGTCTCCAATAGAAAAGGGCTTCATATTCCAGCATCTTGCTGATGTGAGACTGCACTACTGAATCTGGTTAATGTCTTTATATTTATTTTTAATATACACTTTAAATTAATATTTAATATTTACTTTAAAGTAAATATACTTAATATTTATTATACTTATCTATACTGGGACATTTTGCCATCTTACTTTATTAGTTTTTTCACGTCTATGTCTTCTCTTTCCTATTTGGCACTAGATATATCCGTTGTCCTCCACTTATGAAAACTCTACATTCTAGTTTTGTTTTTCTGATACTCATGTGGACTTATTTTTTTCTAATTACTTCAAATGCTTATCAAGATCTGTAGTTTCACTTTAAATGAAATGACTACTTCATTATGGCCATCTCTCTTTTCTGTCACCTGTCACCACGAGACTATTTTTCAAAATTTTAGCTGTAGATTGCTATAGATAATTTTTGAGTTTAGAGTGAACTTGCCATTTTTTTTTTTTCAACGTTTATTTATTTATTTTTTTTGGGACAGAGAGAGACAGAGCATGAACGGGGGAGGGGCAGAGAGAGAGAGGGAGACACAGAATCGGAAACAGGCTCCAGGCTCCGAGCCATCAGCCCAGAGCCCGACGCGGGGCTCGAACTCCCGGACCGCGAGATCGTGACCTGGCCGAAGTCGGACGCTTAACCGACTGCGCCACGCAGGCGCCCCGTGAACTTGCCATTTTAGAACAATCAGAAACTTGTTTGATCATAAATGCCTATCGATGTAAAAAACATATTCACTGATTTATGAATGTAGGCTACTGCTTTTAATATCATAATATGGAACATAATAATGTATTCACACAAAAAGCAGAAGTAAAAAATGGGATTATAATTATGAATTAAATGTTTTTCTTTCTAAATTCTATGGCTTCTTCTGTGTCACCCTAACATGAATTGAGACCACTTTAGAAAGCACAGTAAACTTCCTTAGGTTATTTATGTATCTTTATTCTTAATTATACTGTTCATATTTCTTATCTTTGAAAACGTATTTATCTTCTTCCTGAAATATTTCTCCCAAGGATGTTTTCCATGACAGTCTATTTCTCGGTATGCCATATCACTGTTGACAATTCTGATGTCAATCTGAATCTTTCTGTTTATTCTTTTTCTTTATCCCAGGAAGCTTCCTGGATCCTATTCATATTTCTACTTTAAGATTTTCCTGTGTGTGTATTATTTTTTCTTATTCACCTTATTTTGTTTGTCTTAACAAGCACAGGTCTTACAAAAAGCTGAAAAGAAGCTACAGCGGGAACAAAATACCAATTTTCTGCTGGAAAGATGGATAAAAACTATCAATTCACAATTCTCAGGAAACTGGAAGCGAATGTCTAAAACAGTTGAAAATATCTGACTCCTCTGCCATTAGCAAAATGCAAATTAAAACTAGATCAACTTTCTTGCTCATCATAGTGGCAATCATCTTAAAAGGAGAAAACGTCAAGCCGTTGGCTGATGTGGTGGAAGTTTTGCCCTCATGCTTATGTCCCGTGAGGAGGAATTGTTAAAATTACACTGAGAGATTACTTAGCAGTGTATTTCTTTTTTTTTTTTTTTTAAATTTTTTTTTTTCAACGTTTATTTATTTATTTTTGGGACAGAGAGAGACAGAGCATGAACGGGGGAGGGGCAGAGAGAGAGGGAGACACAGAATCGGAAACAGGCTCCAGGCTCTGAGCCATCAGCCCAGAGCCCGACGCGGGGCTCGAACTCACGGACCGCGAGATCGTGACCTGGCTGAAGTCGGACGCTTAACCGACTGCGCCACCCAGGCGCCCACTTAGCAGTGTATTTCAAAATGAGAAAAAAATCCACATGACCTTTGAGCCAGTTATCCCCCTTTCAGGAATCCAGCCCAAAGAAACACCAAATTACGCTAATTACACTTAAAAAAACTATATACATATTCTCAAACTAACTCAAACGGACCATAGACCTACAGCTACACAACTCATAGAAAAAAAGTACAAGAGCGAATCTCCATAACCTTAGGCTAGGTAAAGCTTCTTAGATATGACACCAAAGGCACAAACAAGAAAATAAAATATAAATTGGACTTCATCATACTTATTAAACATTTAGTTCTGTAAAGGTTACCATAAAGAAAGTGGAAAGGCAACCAAGAAAATGAAGAAAATATTTCAAAGTCACTTATCTGCTAAGTGTTCCAGGGTTTTTTGTATCTGGCATTTATAAATAATCCTTACAATTCCATGATATAAGGACATGTAGCCTAGATAAAAATAGGCAAAGAATCTGAAAAGATGTTTCTCTGGAGAAAGGACACAAATGGCCAATAAGCCTGCGAAAAGATGTTTAACAACCTTCTAGGATGGCTATAGAATGGAAGGGAAAGGAAAGGAAAGGAAAGGAAAGGAAAGGGGAGGGGAGGGGAGGGGAGGGAGGGAAGGGAAGGGAAGGGAAGGGCAGGACAGGGCCAGTGTTGATGAGAATATTGAAAAATGAGAATTCTCATGCATTGGTGGTGGGAATACAAGAATATTCATAGAGGCGTTGGGAAGAAAAGGGAAAAAACTACAAAGGTCAATCAGAGCACCTAGGTTACACGGCATCCTTCTCATGGCATATTATGTGATCTTCCAATAGCATTTGTAGAGATCTCTGTGTATTACAGATAAGGAGCAAACTCCAAAACACACTAGTTACGTGAAAACTCAATTTTATATAGACACGTACATACCATACTCCAAAGTTAAATTTAAAGCGTATATATGTTCTGATTGTTGACGGAAGAGTACTAAGCAAATTAAAGACCTATCAAGCTGCTGACCTTGTTTTTGGAGAACACATGAATGAAAGCTTTAGTTCATGGATCTGGCTTTGTTGGAGTGTTTTAGAAAGAGAATGTCTTTCTGGATTATTGGGTAATGAAAAACAGATAAATAGGTAAACATATGGTTAAGCTGAAGTCCTAAGTGCATGAGAATGAAGAATTTTAAGAAAAGATCTGTCTCTGTTCAGTGCCCTCTTAGCCGACTAAGCCGGAGCCTCTGCTGTCTGGACGGTGGCTCCCACAGAAGACTTGACCGGCCTCAGTTGAAAACATGGCTCCCAGGCAGATTTTTCACTTTAAGAAAGGGGAAAAAAAGAGGGGGATTCCAAGTCTTTTTATCCTTCCTCTTTACAGTCTATTCAGTTATTTTTCTCTTCTTTTTCCTTCTTCTTCTTCTTCTTTTTGTTTTTTTGTAATTCATTTCTTTTTACCATTTTAACGACAATTTGTTCCCGTTTTTGTAATTCATTTATTTTTAACTACTGATACCTATTGGTAAAGATAACATACCAGCGTGTGTCGATCAGGTCCCAAGGTAGGACTGGGGAGAGTTTGTGAAGAGACTCCGCTTGGTAATATACAAGACGCTTGTAGGGTCGTCATGGGGTTGGCACAGCATGGGCACCATTACCACCCTTAGGAAGACCAGGCCAGTAGAAAGCAATGATGCTGAGAACAGTGATGTCCCATGGAGGAACCTAGCCCTCCCAAGGTTGCCTCCCTTTGTGAATACCAGTGAAGAAACGCCCTCCCTCTGATCTCCTGCCATAGCTTCCCACTGGAAAACCCACCGGGAAGCCCCCGGACACGGGAGCCCAGTGGGTAGCCTCTTAGGGCAGAGAGCCAAGGCAGAACATGGAATTTGGAGTTTGGAAAATGGAGTCAAGAGCTGGAGAGAACAATTTTGACCCTATTTATTGTATAAGGTGTTAAACTGTCAAGGGAACTTAACGCTTTCTCACAGTTCTTCTGGTTTTTTACCTGCTCTGATTGACATTTTGTCATAATTTTTTTTCCTGATTTGCTGTTATTAAGATATCAAAAATAGCCTTAACATGCATTAAGCACGGTTGCTAAACAAAAGAGTTCAGTGTTGAGTTAACCCAAGGCCCCTCGTGACCACAATTCATGCCTCACTTTCTTGTCCAAAATTGCTTTTGAGAGAACCCTCGCAGGTTCCATTTAACCTTTATCTCCACAGCTTTAGAAATAAAGCCCTGCCCATAATTCGTTTTTAATTGCTTTCTAAAAAGCAATACTTGAAAATCTTCCCACAGCAAGAAACAAGTTCTTTTTTTCTTTTTTCCCCACGGAAGAAAATGGGGCAACGGAAGAGATCTGGGGACCGGGGGGAGGGACACGTATTGGGTTTTGCTACACGATCTTGAGCATTTGGGGACATGGTGCAGTGGCCCTGCTTTTCCGAGACAAGCATGCTCTTTGTGGTCAGTGAACGGGGGTTTCCCTTTATCCCACACAGAAAAGAAACCTTGTTTTCGTTGCCTGGCACACAAGCTGTGTGACAGCTGTGGATGATCCCTGCTGACGCCACTGTAAGAAACACGTGCAGCTCTACCAGAACGAGAGTAACCCCAGTCTTGTTCAGATTTGGAAAACCACTCTAGTTATGCCCGTTCACCAATGCCAACCACACCTCAGTGATGGGTACAAAGTTACCTCACCCCAGAACCAATCAGGGGAAAATGCTGATCTCTTTCGGAACCAGCACCTTGTTCTTCTGATCCAGACAAGGCTTGGCTGAGATTCGAATTCTGTGGGTCACACACGACGCATTCACGGAGCCGTGAACATTTAAATACACTTCAGGATCCCTTAAGACAGTTTTCTTCCAAATGCAGAGTGAATGTCAGAGCCAGGCGAGAACCGCATTTGTTCTCGGAAGATTGAATCAAATTGAACCCAGAATCTTTTTTTTTTTAATTTAATAGACTTTATTATTTTTTATATGAAATTTATTGTCAAATTGGTTTCCATACAACACCCAGTGCTCATCCCAACAGGTGCCCTCCTCAATACCCATCACCCACCCACCCCTCCCTCCCACCCCCCATAAACCCTCAGTTTGTTCTCAGTTTTTAGGAGTCTCTTAGGTTTTGGTTCCCTCCCTCTCTAACCATTTTTTTTCCTTCCCTTCCCCCATGGTCTTCTGTTAAGTTTCTCAGGATCCACATAGGAGTGAAACATATGGGATCTGTCCTTCTCTGTATGACTTATTTCACTTAGCCTCACACTCTCCAGTTCCATCCACGTTGCTACAAAAGGCCATATTTCATTCTTTCTCGTTGCCACGTACTATTCCATTGTGTATATAAACCACAATTTCTTTATCCATTCGTCAGTTGATGGACATTTGGGCTCAGAATCTGTGTTTCTAAAGAGTTCCTCTTTTGATTCCAGTACCCAGCCATGTCTGGAACCCTGCAGCACAAAATAATTTTTCTCTGTGTAGAAGTTTTATATTTTCTAAGTGGATGTGTAGCAAGGAAGTAAGCTAGGGTGTGCATGTACACTTGCCTACATAGATTATGTTGGGGCAAGAGTTTGAGGGGCTTCTGTTGGGAAAACTTTTGAGGGTAATTTTCTAAATTTTTTGGTGTTTCCTCACATCATGGCGGTATCTTTTGTTATAGGACTGACTGTAATGCCAGGAAACTAAAGAAAATGTGTGGATCCCGTGTTAGTCATTCAAAGTTCTCTCTGGGAGCTACTTTTCAAAACTTCCAATTGACCTGAAAGCAATTTCCAACTTTCCCCCAGGATGGAGAGGACAGTGCCCAGAGAACATAAAACTGGAAAGACAAGATGGCAGGTGACCCCAAGGTGTCACTAATTTCATTGGTTTTAAAGAGGATAAACCCATTACATGAAAACGGGATACTCCAGGTAACACTCCAGGTAAAAGATTGTTAGTCTGGATGAAAAGTACCTAATTACGTACAGCTTATGGGACATATGAGGACGCCACACCGATACAATTAAGGACCATCTCAGCACTTGCAATAACATGATGAAAATGGGACAACTGGGTGGCTCAGTCGGTTAAGCATCTGACTCTTGATTTAGGCTCAGGTCACGAGCTCACGGTTTGTGGGTTTGAGCCCTGCGTTGGGCTCTGCACTGACAGCATGGAGCCTGCTTGGGATTCTCTCTCTCTCTCTCTCTCTCTCTCTCTCTCTCTCTTTCTCTCTCTCAATAAATAAATAAATAAATAAACCTAAATTTAAAATATAAAATGATGACAGGCACCTGGGTGGCTCAAGCAGTTGGGCGTCCGACTTTGGCTCAGGTTATGATCTTGTGGTTCATGGGTTCGAGCCCCACGTTGGCTCTGTGCTGACAGCTCAGAGCCTGGAGTCTGCTTTGTAGATTCTGTCTCCCTCTCTCTCTCTCTCTGCCCCTGCCCAGCTCATACTCTGTCTCTCTCTCTCAAAAATAAATAAAACATTACAAAAATTAAAATATTAAAATTAAAATTAAAAAATGATGAAAATCAACATGCATTAGTGATAAGGACTCTGAACCAAATGGACGTTGGAGGAAACTTTCCTAGCCCAGTAAAGGAGATCTGAAACACACACAAAATGCAAAGCAAGCATCATATGCAAGGGTTTAATGAAAACTTTTGTTCTGAGATCACAAACAAGATGAGATTTCCGTGGTGTCTTCCGTGGAGATTCCACTCAGCACAAGAAGACGTGGGGCGGGCGGGGGTGGGCGAAAGAAAATAAAAGTTAAAGTGGAAGAGATAGAATAGTTACTCTTCTGTATGTGGATGACTCTGTGTCTATTACGATCAATAAGCACATTTGTCACCGTAATTGGTTGTAGTATCAATATATAGGAACCAATTGTATTTCTGTATGTTAGCAAACACAACAAAAAGAAACAAAATTAATGAAAAGGGAGCATTCATACAAGCATCAAAACCTTCAAATGTGGGTGTAAGTCTAAAGGAGACTGTGAGAGTGAACTCAACTTTGGCAGTAGAACTTTGTGCTTCTAACCCCTGGTCTGCACTGCCTCCAGAAACGGACAGCCCCACTCAGCTGGCCACCACACCGCTTCTGTGGTGGCTTCCTCGCTAGAACAGATTACTATGGCCACTGGCACTTGGAACAGAGCCATCACCCTGGTGAACCCATCTTCTACCCAACTGCCATGCCTAAAACACCAGAGCCGATCAACTTCCGCCAAGCCAGGACAGCTGCTTGCCCTTCCCACGTCATCCTGTAGATGGATAGACTACGGTAGGCAGGTCCTCACCAGCTCTGTGTGACCTTGACTGCGTCATCATCCCGCTCTGCCATGTTGATTGAGTCATCATCCGGGTCGGCCATATTGATTGCGTCATCATCCGGGTCGGCCATATTGATACACCATGCTGACAGGCCCCAGGGCAGAATGTTGCTGGGTTCTTAAGACAGGGGGGGCACCTACCAGGAAAAGAGGTAGTGAGGTTGACCGGAGTCCTGTCGACTTAAACGGGCATCCCGTGCACAGGGAAGAATCCCACGGGTCCCCTACGGCTAATGCCAGGGAGACAGCTTTGAATCTTGCAGACGGTGCTTACCACGTCTGCGTATTTTGCTCTGACCTGAAAGGCTGATGAATTTGAGTGTGGCCTTGAGGAAGAAGCGGTTTCCCGGCTCAGCTGCGAGACCGCTCAGCCCTGTCATGTGGCCCAGGCAGAACCTCCGGAGAAATAGTTCCAGCAGAATGGAACTCTGTGTGTCACCTGGGCGAGCCCAGATGGGAAAATCACAGTGGGGCCCCCAGAATGCCTAAACAAAACCTGTTCAGTTTTGACTATTTCCCTTTTGAGAAACAGTTCCTGGCATATCAATCTAATGGAGACTGAGCGCTTAGCTATGAGACGCCAAGTGACCAAGGGACCCAGCGGGCCCTGCACCCACGGCTTTCTATGTGACTCAGCCACGGTGACGTGAGCGTGTCCGGGGGCCTTCCACCACGAGCTGGGGTGTGGGACATGAGACCTGTCTCGTGTGGGCCCTAAAGTGCTAGCAAGACACCCCGCCAGCTGCCCCTCACACCCCCACCCAGATGTCACCAGGACTCCTCCATGGCTCCTCGGCGGAGAAGCATCAGCTTCGAGTCCCTTTTCCAGATGGCCCTGGTCACCGTCCTGGGTGGGCTGCAGGGCACGCTGGCCCTCTGTCCCCATGGAAACCCAGAAGCACCTTCTCAGAGAGAACTTCATCTCTCAACCCTCTACCCCTCTCTGCACCACATCACAGCAGTCCGCTCTCATTAGACGACTTACCAGTAGAGAAAATTGTCTTGCTTGTAAATTTTCCTTCGTCTTGGTCCGGTTCTTTTGTTTGGAGCATAAGATAACTAGGTGCAGGGAACTTATTTGTCCCAGGATGTAGAGAAGTACTTGGACCCTCGCATCCAACCAAAATATAATGGTAGCCAGATATGTAATTTTAAAGTTTCGACTAAACACATTACAAAAGTAAAAAAAAAAAAAAAAAAAGCAGATGAAATTCATTTTAAAGATGCACTTTATTTAACTCAATATATTTAAGTACTGTCATTTAATGTGTAATCAACATTACATTGCATTTGCATTTCCCACCCACAGCACATCTCAGTTTGGATGTGTCATGTGTGGTTGTAGCTGCCGTAACGTGTAACCCAGGACCGACACATTGTGCATGATCGATAAATACTTGCTGAATAAACGAATGTGTAAAGCCTTCAGTACTGCAGCCCCAATCAGAAGTCTTTAAAGACAGAAAACCGATGCCCTAGATATTATTCCTTCCGAATGATTTATAATAATGATGTTATATTTTGTTTTTGTTTCCTTTTTCCTTCTTTTCTGTATCTCTCCTGGTTTCATCATATTTCTCTTCCCTCCTCCTTTACATTTTGTGTCTGACTCTGCTTTTCAGTTCTAAAAATGTTTCTGTTTCCTTTCTTAACAATTTCTTTATCACCATGTGAAAAGTAAGTAACTTTTAGGCCCTCACTAAGATGACGGGTTACTCATTTCTTTCCCCACCAAAAAGCAGTATTTTGAACCCTGTTATATTTTCTCCTCTCCCCCACACAGAAGAAACCTGATGAGGACAACTCCCTCCTCCCACCGCACACAAGGTTGAGATTGACTGGAGAGATCTTTGCTGTCAAGCTATTATGAAAATTACCTTACAATGTACAACTGACCCTTGAACAATACAGGGGTTAGGGGTGTTGATCCCCCTGAACATTCAAATCTGCATAGAACTTTTGACTCCCCCCAATTTAACTGCTAATAGCCTACTAATCAACATAAACAGTTGACTAGCATATATTTTGCATGTTACATGTATTGTATACTGTATTCTTACAATAAAGTAAGCTAGAGAAATAAAATATTATGTAAAAAATTATAAGGAAGACAAAACATATTTAGAGTATGTCCTGTATTTATTAAAAAGTCTGCATATAAGTGGACCTACAGGGTTCAAACTCATATTGTTCAAGAGTGACCTGAAGTATGCCTTTGTTTTCAAAAAGCGGTAGTGAAATTCCACACCCTTATTCCAGACTCATCATCGCCATCTGCTCGCTGTCTACTGCACCAGTCTTAGCCCACTGCTCCTCCTAATCATCTACCACGGTTTCGACATATTTTTTCTGCTCTAGTTACCACTCAGGCAAAGATCCTCAAATGGCCTCCTCAGACAAGAATCGTGGGCTGAATTCTCTCTGAATCCCTGCTTCAATAAAAATGCTTTCTCTGATCCAGAATTTTGAGAAGTTCTACTTTTATTTTCACTTGGCTCAAAATATCTTTTTAAGTTTCTTTTGACATTGCTTTGACTGATGCGTTATCTAAAACCATATTGTTTCATCTCCAAATATTTGGGGACTTTCAGCTTTCTGTTAGCTTCGAGTTTAATGTTGTGATCTGAAAGAGTACTTTGTGTGATCTCTATTCTTTTCAACTTGTCATGATACGTTTTGTAGCTCAGAGCGTGGTCTATCCTGGTGAAAAGAATGAGCTGGAAAAGAACGTGTACTCTTCTGTTGTTCGAGGAAATATTCCATAAATGTCAGTCATATGCCATGGATTGAAGGTCCGGGTAAGTTTAGATACACTCACATGTTTGGGTCTTTTTTTTAATCCGTTTTGCGACTCTCTGTTTTCAGTGGTGTATTTAGACCCATCACACTAAAGTGACGGTTGATGTAGTTGGGCTTATGTACATCACGCTCTTCACTGTTTTTGTTCCGTTTTTCTTTTCTTGTCTCCCCAGCCAACCCCTCCCCCCCCCTGCTTTTTTTGACTGCCCTGGTTTGGATTCTATTTTCTCTCCTCTTGTAGCATATCAACTTTTCTTGTTTTTTAAGTGTTTATCCTGGAGTTTGCAATGTATATCTGCAGCGAATCCAAGTCTAGCCTCAAGTCATGTTTGCAAGTGCCTGCTTCCCGGGTGGTCTTGGGGACCTGCTCGGACTGCTCCCCACCTCTCCCTCCCGTCCCTCACCGCACTCTGGTCTCTCTCCGCACCTACACCTAAGTTCTGATCCCCCGACGCACTGTTGCCATTATGGTACTGAACAGACATTGTCTATTAGGTCAGCTAAGAATGAGAAAATACGAGGGGTGCCAGAGTGGCTCAGTCAGTTAAGCGTCCACCTTCGAATCAGGTCGTGATCTCACGGTTCATGAGTTCGAGTCTCTCGTTGGGATCTGTGCTGATAGCCTGGAGCCTACTTCAGATTGTGGGTCTCCCTCTCTCTCTGTTCCTCCCCTGCTCGTGCTCTCTCTCTCTCTCTCTCTCAAAAATAAATGAAGATTAAAAAAATTTTTTTAAAGAGAAAACACAAAATTTTATTTAACGTCCTTTATTCCTTTCTAACAATCTTCCTTTCCTTATGTAGATCTGAGTTCTGAGGCATATCACCTGTCTTCTCTCCAAAGAACTTATTGTAGTATTTTTTGCAAGACAGGTCCACGGGTAACATATCCCTTCAGTTTTGTTTGCTTGTCTATAACAGTCTTTACTTCGCCTTCACCCTTTAAAATTTCCCCTTCATTTTTGAAAGACGATTTTGCCAGATAAGAATTCTCAGCGGGCTGTTTCTTTCCGCCGACATTTTAAACATCGCCTTCCACCCTTCGGGCTCTCGCGTGGTTCCTGAAGAGAAGTCTGACAGCCCCCTTGTCCCCGTGCCTCCACAGGTGGGGCTCTTTCTTTCCCCTCTGGCTTTTTTTCAAGGGTTTTCCCGTGTGGGTAGGTTTTGTGCACATGGAATACTCTGACACGTGGGTTTTGGGGGATGCATCGTACTCGGTGTTCTTAGAATGTCCTAGATCCGTGTTTCGGGATCTGCTACTGATTTTGGAAAGCTCCCAGACATCATCACTTCAAAACTTCTAGAAACTTCCAGAAACACGTCCTAGATCCGTGTTTCGAGATCTGTTACTGATTTTGGAAAGCTCCCAGACATCATCACTTCAAAACTTCTAGAAACTTCTAGAAACACGTCCTAGATCCGTGTTTCGGGATCTGTTACTGATTTTGGAAAGCTCCCAGACATCATCACTTCAAAACTTCTTCCTCTCCCTTCTCCCCTCTACGTCCGGTGCTCCCACTGTGCGTACGTCCACATCCTGTAATTGCCCCCACGGTGCCTGGACATTCAGGTGTGGGTTTTTTCCTTCATTTTTCTGCCTTTTGTGTGTTGGTGTGGGAGGTTTCTATGTGCCTTATCTTCAAGCTGACTCTTTCTTTGGCCTTTCTGACTGTAGTAACGAATCCGCCAAAGGCATTCTCCATTTCTCTTCTCGTAATTGTGATTCCTCGTATTGCCTTTTGATTTCCTCTTAATGTGCCCATCTGGCGGCCTCCGTTACCCACCTGTTCTTGCCTGGTGCCCCCGTTCTCCCACTAGACCTCTCAGCATATTACTCATGGTCGTCTTCTATCCCTGATCTTATCATTTCACAAAGGCTGCCATGTCGGAGTTTGCTTTGATGCTTTCTTTGTATCTTTACTCCCGTTCCTCCCGTCTCTTCTCGTGCCTTACAACTTTTTGTTGAAAGCTGTAGATGGGGTGCAGGGTAACGGGCTGAGGCACGCAGGCCGTCAGCGTGAGGTTTTTATATAGGAAGGAGCGTTAGGCTTTGCTTTATGTTTGCTGTAGCTGCAGGTGTGAGAGGTTTTCTATTTCCTCTGGGTTTGTTGCCTTGGCCTCCCCCGTTGTCTTTGGGTTTCCCTAGAAATCCCACCTTACGTAGAGTCTGTGTCTCGCAGCTCTGTCTGTTGAAAGCCACAGTTACGATGTGGGCCTTCTGCTGCCGTGGCAGTAAGATGTTAGAGAGGAGAAGGAGGCTTCTAAGACCTTATCAGTAAATCTCTTGTTTTCTTAGCCAGTTTGAGTCCCTCCGCTGTGTCTTTTGGAGAGTTTCTTAGCCTTTCGTTTCCCCCCTTATGCAAGCTAGGAAGGCGGGAGGGGCCTTGAGCCAGCCAGATGCCCAGGGCAGACAGGGTTTCAGCGAAGTGTTTCCTCCTGAGGACAAGCTCCTGCCATGGGGATCAGAATGCTCTGGCCAGAGTTCACAGCGGCTACTTTTCTGCTTCTCCTTCCAGGAGCATGAGGGGGTTCCTGTGCCCTCTTTGCCACCGGGACTTGGCCACGCTTGTGAAAGTTGGGGGCCTCCGGGAATTTTTAACTTCCAAGCCATTTCACACTCAGCCTCCCCTAATTTGTCAATTGCCATTTAGGTGGTCCTATCAGTCTGTCTCCAGTGGCAGCGTTCAGTTTTGCAACGCGGTTTGTCACTGGTTGATCGAAGAGGAGTCAATTGTTGATCATATTTCTTCTTGTGAAAATAACAGTGAAGATTCCAAGCTCATGTTGGGGCTGGAAGTGGATGGCAATGCTAGACAATTGTACTTCCTGAGGCACTAACGTAAATCTATGGCCAAACTAGAAACACATTGATTACGCGTAGAAGTAAATTTCAAATAACAGTTTTTTAAATAAATATCTACTCTAAGTGTTTCTTCTCTTGCACGTGCTGTGTTGAATAAAGCACATTGGTGTTTAACCTTCATTGTACTCTCTTTCTATGATTCCTTTCATTACTGCAGAGGATGGAACGCCAAAAATGCCATGTTCCGGGCTTCCTTACAGCTAAGGTGTTGCGTGTGATTTAGATTCCACCAATAAGATGCGTTTCTTTCAGGTCTGGGAGCAGAAAGTGAGGCCACAGATCTGCACATTTCACTGTTTCTGCTATAAGTTTGGGCGTGGAAACATCTGGCTTGTGTGTGCGTGTGCACACGCGTGTTATCTGTTGTTAAGAATAAATGAGTTCCAGGGGCCCCTGGGGGGCTCAGTGGGTTAAGCGTCCGACTTCGGCTCAGGTCATGATCTCGCAGTTCTTGCGTTCGAGACCCGCATGGAACTCTGTGCTGACAGCTCAGAGCCTGGAACTTGCTTCGGATTCTGTGGCTCCCTCTCTCTCTGCCCCTCCCCGCCCACTCTCTCTCTCTCTCTCTCAAAATAAATAAACATTAAAAAAAATTAAAAAAATAAAAATAAAAAACGAGTTCCAGTATCATTTACTTTTGCAGGTGATGTCAGAGGCTGGGAACTGCTTGGCGCTGGGAACTGCTTGGCGCTGATCACCGTGGAACCAGCAGCTTCCGGGTTACGGAGAAGGCGTGGTCGTTCCTGGGGGAGTCGGGGTGGGGGGTGGGGATCCGGTAATGGGGTTCTCAGAATCCTGGATGCTCGGGCTGCAGCAGTGGTACTCAGCCTGGCTGCGTGTATTAGCCACCTACCTGGCGGGGCCGTAAAACTATGACCGCCTCACCCCAGGGAGTTATTTTGTCAACTCAAGGACATCTCGGGACATGGAGTTGTGGAAACCGCCCCCCCCCCCCCAGCCCCCCGCCCCGCCGTGTGCTTCCCGTGCAGAGACAGGGTGGAGAACTTCTTATCTGGAGTGTCTCCCTCCAGCCCTCCCAGCACAGATTCAAACCATTTACTTCTCTGTAGCAAGTATTTCCTTGCTGACACTGGCTGGGGCAGAGGTCGCCTGAACCGGGACGGATGCATGTTGTTTCTGTGTTTGGCAGCCTCCCAGTTTGAGTCGCGAAGGACGGACTCCAGCAAATAGAATGTTATGCCTCGGCCAGCCAACGGAGGAAACCGTTTTGGGTGATTTGGGGCGAAGAGAATAAACACTTCTGATTCCCGCCCAGAGTGTGTTGTCACAGGAGATGCTTTACTCCAGTGAATGAGAAATTGTCATCCTCTGACACTAGCGGTCCTTAGAACAACAAGCATCAGTGGCCCTTGTGACAGGCCTAGGGAGTTTCGGATATGTGACCGCGTTTTCCAAAACCGTGTACAGGGGATGGGACTCCTTTGCGTGGTGTGTCATTCGTGGCATCAAGGAAACTAGCCACCTGTCACTTGACTACATTGTCCGTATCAGTTCTTGGCCGTATCTGACTCCAGGCGAGACGAGGACGATAATGACTTACAACTGCCCTTTTACCCCTTTGTATTTCCGCGCACCGTACCAAAGATCATACCCTTTGCTGGACTTTTCCCTGCGTGACCGCCCGGGACGTTCTACATGGTTCAAGTTCCAGCTCAAGTGTTACCAACATGGCGTCGCTGCAGAACTTGTATCTATAGTAATGGCGGCTCTAAGTTGGGAGGTTGGGGGTGGGGGTGCTGAATACGCATACGGGGAGGACACGGGGACAGGGTTGGTGCAGATGCCAGGCGGCCTGTGTCACCCAGGAGCCTTCTCACAGTCCTCCAGGCGAAAGTCACTCTGTCCTTGGAGCCAACAGAATTCTTTATTCCTGTGCGATTACAGTAAAAAAAAAATGTATTATTTTTATGATTTGTTTGTAGAAACACCTCCCATGCTAGGAAGGGAATCTTATGCTCCCTGGAGTCTGTTTGTGTCATTTTTGTAGCCCTGCCACAGTTTCTAATACAGGTTTTTAAAAATATTTTATTTATTTTTGAGAGAGAGAGAGAGAGAGCGCGCGCGAATGAGCACAAGCAGGGGAGGGGCAGAGAGAGAGGGAGATACAGAATAGGAAGCAGGCTCCAGACTCTGAGATGTCAGCACAGAGCCTGATGCAGATGTTCGAGCCCATGAACAGGGAGGTCATGACCTGAGCTGAAGTCGGATGCTTAAGCGACTGAGTCCCCCAGGGGCCGCTAATACAGATTTGGTTCTCAGGACTTCCTGAATGAGTGGAGCCCTCTAGAATGTCACCATGGGCGTCACTTTGCACCCTTTGCACTGCTAAGGGGGAGGGCAGGAGATGCGTGTGCCGGAGGGAGAAGCAGGTGCACTCTAAGGGCGAGCAGCTCCCACCGATGAGGCCTCACCAGAGGCAAGAGGGGCGAGTCATCAGTCATGAATCTGGAAGAATTGATGGTGTTTTGATGCTGTGATTAAAAGGGGCGGGGAAGCCAGAACAAGATGGGCTTTCCTTCAATCAGATTTCAATAACTGGAGGGCCATTCCAGAGCGTGGTGCTGTTAGTGAACTGGATTCAGGCTCCGGGGAACTGCCCACGCTCTGACCCACTGTGCCCGGCCCGGAGGCCCAGCGTCCCAGCACCAGCCGATCCTGCCCGGGCTGGTTTACCTGGAGGCTTCCGACCGGTCCTGGAATAGCCTTCAAAGAACTAATCAATGGCACGTACGACTCACAGGGTTCCCACCAGCTGCCCAGGAGAGCCGAACTTCACCCATTATCAGCAGGACTTTCTAAGTAAAAACTAACGATTTAGCGACAGCAGCCTGCACTCTACTCCACTCAGCAGGTGCCAAGGGAGCTGTGGCCCTTTCCCTCTTGTCTTTCAGCCCATTATGGTGTAGCCAACGGGGTCCCTGGGATTTGCAAATCGGTCTCACTCCCTGGGTTGCAAAACTTACTCGAATAAGGTAATGTGGCTGGGACAGCTGTGTCTTTCAAACTGAATGGGTTTTCGTGCATTTTTAGTGCCAGCATCGACCGGTCCCTTCCCCGCGATGATACAGGAAAACGGGCAAAGGCGTGGGTGGGGCACAGATTCCCCACACGTTGCAGAAAATATCTCACCAACAGGGCGAGGGACTGTCCCGGGAGAGTCTCAGTGAGATGTCTTCCTTCCCTTGGCATTCAGACTCCCCCGTGTTGGGTGCGTCCCCTGGGAGGCAGACCCAAGATGAGCAAGAAAACAGTGGCCCAGAAAGTGTAGGGGTGGGGGTGGGCAGGAGCGCTCCTGCCATCAGGCCCATCTGATGCCTGTGCAAAAGCAGAGGGAAGGAGGGCCGGGCCAGGAACCTCAGGGTACCGTGCGTCTCGGGAAGTCTCGACTAGCTCATTGGTGAGCTTGGATGCAAAGACATAAGCAGACCCAAAGACACAAGCCACGCTGTCACCAACGGGCCACGCCTGGCAGGTATGTCCTCAGCTCACACATTGCAGCTCAGTGCACCCCCAACAGCTGAACAACAGGTCGTTTTTTGACAGGGGATCCAAATGGCGTGGGCCCGTGTTTGCCATGCAAGCCTCCCGTGGAACGGGTTCTGGGACATTCTGCTCCCTTTCTTGCTTCATTTTGTCCTCATGGAACTTACATTGTTTTCTTTCAGTTCTGCAGACTGACACTGGTCCTCAAGTGCAGCCATGGAAACAACTTGTCTCCCGAATCCAGAACGCTGTGTGGTGGTATTATTTATCTGCCAGCGGTCCGAGAACCGCTCTCGGGCAGTTGTAGTCCCCGCCACAATCCTGTCTTGCCTCTGGCTTGGTCCTCTAGGTTCAAAGCATCGCAAGTTTCCAGATTTCTGGAGCTGCCGAATCCACGTGACTATGGCCTCACCTAGACAGTTGCCTGTGGACGTGGTGTTTCCAGCGAGGGACAGATGAAATACGTAC
The DNA here is from genome assembly GCF_028749965.1 of Puma concolor. NCBI lineage: Eukaryota > Metazoa > Chordata > Mammalia > Carnivora > Felidae > Puma > Puma concolor. The sequence goes on along the minus strand of NC_141679.1, from coordinate 3,676,699 downwards.
TTCATTTTGAGCTGAGACTTGGTTCCAAAAGGCTTGTCTCCGAACCCTATCTGAACAGTTTTTTTCCCCTAAGCATATGACTGTGTCCTGAAATTTCATAACAAAATGAACCTAATGAGTGATTCAGGGTCAATTAGTTGTAGAGACTAGCCTACCTGAGATTCGGCAAGGCTAACGCGACCATATTTCAGCAAGTGTAAGCATTTCTGAGGGCCACCTGGGTGGCTCGGTCGGTCAAGTGTCCGACTCTTCAGTTTGGTTCAAGTCACGATCTCATGGTCGTGACAATGAGCCCCGCGTCAGGCTTTGTGCTGACAGCGGGGAGCCTGCTTGGGATTCTCTCTCTCTCTCTCTCTCTCTCACTCTCTCAACTATCATGATATATGAATTATCGCCATGTTCCATGAGCAGCAACCTGGCACCAGAGATTATATTTACATGCACTGAGAAGAAATAGCTTGTTTTCCCCTAGAGCCTTTTAAGGAAACTCTTCAGGTTCACGGTGCACATCTTATTTCCTGTCACGTCACTCAAATGTTGATCTCCTCCAGCTTCCCACGTACTTACATCACTTCCCATCTTTGAGAGGCCTCTGTATTTCTGTTTCTCTGATGACCAGCCTAGCACGTGACATTTGCTCCCCTCAGACATCGGTCAGACTCACAGTAAAATGGGATTGGCAGTAAAAACCTGAATGTCTGCATGCACCATGATTTAGCACGTGCATCAAAAGCCATAGAACACCATCTCGCGGTCCGTGAGTTCGAGCCCCGCGTCGGGCTCTGGGCTGATGGCTCAGAGCCTGGAGCCTGTTTCCGATTCTGTGTCTCCCTCTCTCTCTGCCCCTCCCCCGTTCATGCTCTGTCTCTCTCTGTCCCAAAAATAAATAAACGTTGAAAAAAAAAAAAAAGCCGTAGAACACCAAAATATCAGAATTATCTACGGTAACCCCAAATGGAAAACAACTCAAGGGTCCACCAACCAATCTAAGACGCCATTTTGTGAGAAAGTGATTACAACTAGTTCCCGAGTGAGACCTGAACTGGTTTTGGACGACCTCTCTTGACTTGTATCACGATGCTTCTGCTGGAGCGACGGCCTGCTTTGTCCGCTCGCTTGAGCGCCGGGTGGGATACTGAACAAGGGCGGTGGGACGTGGCCTTCTGGTACCCTGTCAGTTGAGTCCAAAAGCAATGATGAGAATGGAAACGGTGCTCACCCCTCGATACCCAAGCGTCACAGGGCTTTGGGGGAAGGGGAGGGGACAAGGGTCAAATTTATCAAGTGTCCTAGAAAACAGTGGCTGAACAAAAACAGGAAGGAAAGCCAGTTTAAATTTGAGTGGAAGGACCAGAAGGACCAGAAGCCCTGTGCCCGTGGACAGGTGGACCAGCTCGGCGGGGTTTCTCATTTCAGTCCTTTTATGTTTCAGCCTGTGGATCTATGGGTGGGTTATTCCTGCCCAAGACTCCTGGCTCTGGTGACGGTCCAGCGTGTCGGGAACCGTGTCCAGCTACGCAGAGCGGCACGAGCAATCTCTGTCCAGGTTCCTCCGGGAGTGTCACGAACGTGACAGAATGACCCTGGACCTCATAACGTGCAAGAACGGGCCCGTCTTGCCATCCTCCGCCAACCCCCGTCTGGACTAACTTGTCTTCCCCGCCAGCCCATGCCAGGCTTCTGTCCCCTGGGGCGGATCGAGCCGTCCACCGCGACACCACTCTGCGGCTTCCCGCTCCTCTTCCTAAACCTTCTCCCCGGTCCTCCTCTTGGTCCTCCCGCCTCTCCTCGCTCTCTGGTCTCCTTGGTCATCTCTGCCACGTGTTAGAGAAGCTCCCCACCCTCCCTGTGCAGTTCAGACAGCCCTTCATCAACCTTGGCCCTGGAAAGCAGCTTTCTCTTAGTGACCCTCGGCACCTCTGAGATCGTTTGCTTGTTTGTGGTCCTTCTGAGCAGCCCAAACGTCGGACTTCTGAGGGCTTTGGTCACGTCGTGTGGTCACGTTAGTGCCCTATCCGGAGCTCTGTCTGGCACAGAAGTGATAGCTAATACATATTTATGGGATGGATACTGGCCAGGGTATACAAAAGAGATTCCTTCTTTTAGTGATATTATAGCCATACCCTTGGCTTTTCCAAGGAAGGGACCTTCCCCCTGGGGACTCCCGGCCACTCCCTTCATTCACAGCTGATTTCTGCAGCCCCTAAGAGACACCGTCCTTTATACCATGACTTCATAATCCCTCCGTTCTCCGGCAGAGTTTCTTCTCCCACTTTCCTTCACATCTCTCCGCCCCCAGAGAAATCCTAAAATATCAGAAGAGTTACATGTCACTTCCTTTCAAACTTAAACACATGTCATCCGTGACAGCGTGGTAAGTTCACACTTGGATGGGTGCCCCCGCATTGCCAGCGATCGGCCCGGAAAGGCTTGGAATGCTCTCCTCTGCTTTACATCCCTGCAAAGAAACAAGCATAAGCAAACACAAGAATCAGAACTTTTCTCTTTCTAGATGTTTTGGAACTATGTTTTGTTCTTTATGGATTCAAGATAGCAACTGCTTTTTTTTCCATTTTTTTTTTTAACTTTTAGTTATTTTTGAGAAAGAGACAGAGACAGAGCATGAGTGGGGGAGGGGCAGAGAGAGAGGGAGACGCAGAATCTGAAGCAGGCTTCAGGCTCTGAGCTGTCAGCACAGAAGCCGATACGGGGCTGGAACCCACGAACCGCGAGATCATGACCTGAGCTGAAATCAGACGCTTAACCGACTGAGCCCCCCAGGCGCCCCAAGCAATTGCTTTTTTCAAAACACTATTTATGAATCTCTAGTTCAAGCCTTTCTGTTCCTGCATGTGATTCTCAGGACAAGACAATGGTGTAATGTATTATCTATTTAATTAAATAATTACCCCAAATCAGGAAACAGATGACAGAGGATTTCACATTGAGCCCAACCGACTCTCTGCCAGACCAACCCTGGACTGCACGCTCGAATCACATGGATCCCGTGTTCCTGCCTCCGGTACTCTGGGGTTTTTGTGTACAGCTCCTGGTAATGGGTATTCACACGGACAACATCGAACAAATCCAAGTGTATGGGTCGCCTCCCCTATCTCTACACATAAAGCCAAAAGGAGTTTTTTGCTTTCACTCTCTTCATCTATTGTTTTCCTGTTTTTAAGTTCATTGATAGCCAATCTAACCTTAAAAATTGATTTTTGGGGTGCCTGTGTGGCTCAGTCGGTTAAGCCTCCAACTCTCGATTTCGACTCAGGTCATGGTCTCATGGTTGGTGAGTTCCAGCCCCGCACCCGTGCAGACCCTGCTGGGGATTCTCTCTCTCTCTCTCTCTCAAAAAAAATAAATAAACCTTTAAAAAGTGGATTTTTCTCCTCCTTGCTTTGACTGAAATTGCTCTTTTTTCTGTAGTTTAAGATGACATCTCAGGTTACGGATTTCACGACTTTCTTCTTTCCTAATGCTTGTGACCCCGCCATATGCTGCCCTTTGAAAGCTGTCTTCGTGGCCCCCGCACATTTTGATAAATTCCATTTTTATTTTCGTCGAGTTCAAAACATGTTTCAATGTCTTTAGAGACTTCTTTGACCCACCTTTCATTTACAAGTATGGTTTTAACCTCCAGTTACTTGAGCTGGTTTCTGATTTTAATTCCAGTTTAATTCCCCTGTGGTCCAAGAACGTAATCTCGATGCTTTTAAGTACGTCGAGGTGGGTCTTACGGCAGACGGTGGTCCACAGCTTGGTGCACGTTCCACATGAACCTGAGAAGAATGCGTATCCTACCGTGGTTGGGGGGAGCGTTTGGTCAACCAGATCGCGTGGTGACAGCGTCCGTTCTGGTCACGTGTGTCCTCACCCACGCTCTGCCAGCTTCATCCATTAGCGACAAGGGGGTACTTACGTCCTCAACTCTGAGAGTGGATTTGTCTATGTCTCCACCAATTCTGTCTGGGTTTGCCTCAGGCATGTTCTTTGTTTCTCCCTTTATCTGCCTTTTCTGATCCTAACACAGATTTCATAGGCTCCCACCCCCCTCCCCCTTCCCCGGCCCGCCCCTGCTTAGTGGACCGATTATACTTCTTTTGTAAAAATAAAAGTTAATGGGTTTGCCTCAGAGCCTAGGAAATACGCATCTGTAAGTAATTTAAACCCACCTTCAAATGACACCACACCACTACCCACGTGTGAGGTACCTCGTGACAGGGTGGGACCCGCTCACTCCTCGTCCCCAGTGGCCCATGCCACTGGTTTCACTCATCCCCGTGCTGTCCCCACTTAACACGTTGCTACTTTTGGGACTTTAACCAGACAACTTTCTTTTTAGATCGATTAATCAAGGTAAGTGAAACATCTCACCTGGGCTTCATTTATTCATGCTCTGATGCCTTCCTTTACATGGAGCCGGGTTCCCGAACCATATTATTTTCCTTCTCTCTGAGCAAAGTCTTTGAACATTTCTGGAAAAAAGGGGTAAGGTTCATTGAAATCCCTACGTTTTTGTTCGTCTGAGAACGTCTTTATTTCTCCTTCACGTTTGAAGGGGAAATTGGGGAGGGTATAGAATTGTAGGTTGGTGACATTTTACGACTCTCATTTGCATGGTTTCTGATGAAAAGCTTGATGTAATTATTTCCCTGTTGCCTCTACAAGTTAAGCTCTCTTTTCCCTCCTGGCTTTCTTCAACTCTTGCTGTTTGTATTTGATTCTCTGCAGTTTGAGTGGGATGTGACTAGGGAAAAATTTTAAATAAATATTTAACATATATATTTCCATAAGTACGTATTTGCTTATTTGTATAAATGTATTTTTATTTACCTACTCTGCTCAGTGGTTTCGGGACTTGCTGGGTCTGTGTTGTGATGCCTGTCATTAATTTGGGGATGTTCCTGTCCATATTACTTCAAATATGTTTATTTTTTTCTTTCTTCCTCTATTCTCTCCTTGTTTCTGGAATTGAAATTATATTATACCTTTAGAATTTTCGTATAGTGTTTGGAAGTCTTAATCATAAACTGGCCTCTCCATTATTACTGAAGGACCATTTGGCTGTTGATATAGTAGAGCCAGATTTTAACCTTTCTCGTCCTCGAATGCTTTCCTGAAGGTCCTAACTGGTCCATAGCCCGGTCCTCTGCTCCCACTCGTTCACCAAGCTCTCAGAAGACACGTGTGCTCAGAGCACCACTGGCCCTTCCCTGATGCTCGCTCCCCTGCCCCCTCCCATGCCTCCTGTTCTCACCACACAACTGGCATTCCTCTCCTTCGGTTAGGAGCGACACCCATGTTGCCGAGCACAGGGGACCCTGCCCCATTCTCATTTTGACTCTCAATGACATATGTCATATTGACTAATTATTCCCTCTTTTTTTTTTTTTTTTGGAGCTATCCTACTATCTGAACGTGCCACCTTGCAAACGTATTTGGTTTTCTCTTTCCTTACTATATGAAACTATGTCAGTAGAAGTACGTGTGAGAAATCAAAACATTTCTCCATGCTTCTTTTTAAAATTTTTTTAATGTGTATTTATTTTGAAAGAGAGAGAGAGAGCAAGTGAGGGACAGAGAGAGGAGGAGAGAGAGCATCTCAAGCAGGCTCCACACTGTCAGCCCAGAGCCCAACTTGGGGCTCGATTTCACAAACCATGAGATCACGACATGAGCCTAAATCAACAGTCAGATGCTTCACCCACTGAGCCACCCAGGTGCCCCTCCATGCTTTTGAAAGGAGATTTTTCTTTCCTTTTTAATTATCACTATGTTGGCTGTGTCACTCAGTTGACATGTCTTTGGTTGTGAACATGTGGTTCTTGGCCTTCTTAGGGAAAATTCCTTGCACATCCATCCACAGGGACAGGACTCCCATCTGGGGTCAGGTCCTGTCTCCTCCCCTTCCTGGCTGTACAACCTTGGCCCTGCATCCCTTTTTTCTGACATGAAAAGTGATAAAAATAATAGGATCTAACTCCTAAGATGATCTGAGAAATAAATGAATTCTTACATGTAAGAAAGGTAAGGTGTATGACCAAATGCAAGCTTGATTGTTTTTCTGTTTTTCTAGGCAATTTTATCACGGTAACTGATTTGTGCCAAGGTCTCTTCATTTCACTGAACTGTCAACTGGCGATTATATGAGGCTGCGCAATCATGGTCGTCTCTATCGAAACCTGATTCTTACAATCTAGAAAACTAACAGGAGGAGGCCAACTTGAGTTTCCTTGGTTGGGTGACACGATGAATCAAAGAAGAGTGAAGTGGTCTTCAGTGTTAATAAAAGGCTATCGAAAATCATCTTTGTTTACACACATTTATTGCCAGACAGCGTCGAGTTCCAGGAATTTAAAAAGCTGCCCAGATGAACCAGCACAGGCATTACGACCATCGAGGACTCTTTTCCATTCAGGAAATGAAACTGAGTTGATATATGATTATATTGGGCCCTGAGCGTATGGCTACATCCAAGGGAAAATCTAATAGCTGCAGATGTAAGGTCTTAACGTATTTAGTGCCATTTGATGGTAACTAACCAATAAAATAATAAATGCTGCCTATAAATAATCTGGATATGCATTAGCTGATAGAAATCCAGTGCAGGTAAAGCATAGAATACACGACCATGGTTTGTCTACAGGCGGATCAAGTTAAGAATTCTGAGGGTGTCTCAGAAGACACGTGCCTTAAGAGCTCACTGTCCTTCTTCTGGTGGGAAGTGTGACTGTTAACTTCCCATATAGACACAGAAGCCTGATCTCCCCCAACCCTACTCTTCACTGTCTCACTGTGTTCTGCTTGTCAGCGTGATTCTGTCAAACAAATGAAGCCATGGGAAACACACAGGGCACGATTTCATGGTTGACCTTGAGAAAACAATCTTCCTTATGATTAGAGAATAAGGGTTTAATTGTGAATTAAGCGAGAAGAAGAATAATGCATGGGTCAGAAAACCCAAAATGTTATGCGTAAATTTAAAGAAGCCAGATTTGGGGTGGGGGGCCTGGGTGGCTCAGTCGGTTAAGCATCCAACTCTTGATCTCAGATCATGATCTCATGGTTTGTGGGGTGGCGTCCCGAATCAGTCTCTGCACCATCAGTCCAGAGCCGGTTTGGGATTGTCTCTCTCTCCCCCGCTCTCCGCTCCTCCTCTGCTCCCCGTCTCTATTTCTCTCTCAAAACAATAAACTTAAAAAAAAACTAAAGATAGCCAGATTTAAGATGCAAACTAGTTCAAGTCACAATTTAAAATGAGTATTAAGCAGCCATCTTAAATGAGAGGAAGAATTTTGTTGCAGACCCTCAGAAATCATGTGTGTCAGCGACTGTGACCTGAATGTCCAAAATTGCAGCAATGTAGATGGCAATGTGACAAGTGGCCATACAGTTCCTGTGTGATACCCTTTGAGGAATTTAAGTAAACATGCCTTTATTTTTTTTTTAATTTTTTAATGTTTATTTATTTTTGAGACAGAGAGAGACAGAGCATGAACGGGGGAGGGGCAGAGAGAGAGGGAGACACAGAATCGGAAACAGGCTCCAGGCTCTGAGCCATCAGCACAGAGCCCGATGTGGGGCTCGAACTCACGGACCGCGAGATCGTGACCTGAGCCGAAGTCGGACGCTTAACCGACTGAGCCACCCAGGCGCCCCAGTAAACATGCATTTAAATGCCGGTGAATAAATACACAAAATACTAACAAGTAGAAACTACAGCCCTTGAGATGTCATTTTGAGAAGTGCCTCCTGGGAGAAGTAAAGGCATCCTTGGTGCTCACATTATGTAGAGAGAGATTATAAATATAGAAGGCCAGCAGGTTTTTAGAGAAAAATACATGCTGAAAATACAAGCTGAGTATGTTTTAAAATTTGGTGATCATGATTATGAAGTTAAAAATAGGATATCAAATGTATTTGTATGTTCAGTGTATCTGTGTTTTTCAAAATGCAAGTATAACTCAGAAAACCTAATTCAATAAAATCCAGTAAAGGAAAAACAAAAACACAAGAAAGCATGAGAAACAGAAAGAATAAAATAAGGGAAGAGTGGCAAGTCCGTGTTTAGCTTTACTCAAGATAAATATAGAGGGTGAATAACATCTCCCCAAAGACAGATATTGCATAATTACATTTCTTCAAATAGCTATTTTGTTTACAAGAGACTAGACTACAGCAAACAATAAGGGGAAATAAAAGAAAGGGAGGGAAAAGCATTTAAAAGGATAGAGAGATACTTTATGTTGATAAAAAACTACAATATGCCAGTACCTACAGGAGCTTTGAACTTCTCTGCAACTTTAGAATACATAAAAGCTGGCAGAAATTCAGATTGCAAATGAAAAATTGACAATCCTACTCGGTGACATAACTCCTTTGGTCTGAAATGAACAGATAAGATACGTGGAATAATAAGCAAATACAGAGATGATGTCAACAACACAATTAAAATACTTGAACATAACTATTGCTCTTATAAACTACAAGCATGTTTATAGTCAGCCCTAAACTGGAATACATTCTTCTCAAGCACAAGAATCTACGTGTATGTTAGTGGAGAAATTTTGAAAACCCGAATCATATAATGTCATAAATGTGCTGTGAAAGTGATACTCGCGTCAATGTGGATTAGATGATTAGTGACTTCTGTCAATGTCCTACTCGTGTGAGGGGAAAAAACACTATCCCTACATTACACCCAACACAAAATTAAAACCCATGAAGATGCTAAGAAGTAAAATGTAAAAAAAAAAAAAAAAAAAGTATTAGAAGAAGCTGTGGGAGCAATTGGATTGATGGTCTTGATGCAAGGAAAGATCTAGGAGCTGTCTGGGGCTCCGGGTCACAGTCATACTTCCGGCAGTGCATGTAGAAGGCACTTGGTGTGTCCTAAGTAACTAATAAATGCATGAGTGAATAATTTCCTTCATACTGTTGGGGGTTTAGGAAACGGAGTGGGTTCAGGAAGAAATGTAAGGCAGAACATTCGAGTTCGTGCATTGGGACTCTCAGTGTGTGCGGTGGCCACAGTATCTTCAGCGGAAAGACATAACAGAGACAAGGGTGTGGACTACAGGGCCAACTTCTGTACACTGGTCCTGGGCACGGCCAGGACCGCAGAAGATGCAGAAGAGAACTGAACACATCAGAAGGGTTCACATCAGACGACAGACCAAAATCAGACAAAAGACAGATCTCGGGTGTGTTACAACCCTAACTGACAGGGATGTTTACAGGGATAGAGAAATGGGTCAAACTCTAGGCAACAGCTAAATAGCTAAAGCTTGAGAAGACCACAGAGAGACAAAATGATAATCTGTGAAGTTAGGAAGGAGAGCACGGACCCACGCTGATTCACACGTAGAATATAAATTATGATCTGATTTACGTGTGGACGGTACTCTCACTGAAACACACACAAAGGCGGCCCCTCTCCAGGACAGAGCCACTCTGATTGGAGCACTCAAGACTACCTTTTTTTTTTTTTAATTTTTAATGTTTATTTATTTTTGAGAGAGAGAAACAGACAGAGTGTGAGTGGGGGAGGGTAGACAGAGAGGGAGACACAGAATCCAAAGCAGGCTCAAGGCTCTGAGCTATCAGTCCGATGTGGGGCTCGAACTCACAAACTGTGAGATCATGACCTGAGCTGAAGTCGGACGTTTCACTGACTGAGCCACCCAGGTGCCCCAAGACACCACTCAGAGCACTAAATAAACCACTGAATAAACCACTCAGAGCACTAAAAACCTAGAGGAATATGTATTGCATACAAAATATAAGAGAGTATAATACTGTGAGAAATAAGCTAGTCAGAGAAAGACAAATGCCATATGATCCCATTTGTATGTGGAATTCAAGAAACAAATGAGCAACGAAAAATAAAAAAGAGGGCAAGACAAACCAAGAAAGAACTCTTAACTATCGAGGTCAAACTGATGGTCCCTAGAGGGCGGTGGGTGGAAGATGCGGGAAATACGGGATGGGGATTAACGAGTACGTTGGTCATGATGAAAAAAAAAAGGATAAAATGAAAAAATACATACAAGTTAAAAGGATAGGTGGGAAGCGATCATATGCCAACCAACACAAACTAGGATAAATCCCTACTTTGAGATTCTTAAAAGCCTGGACCTGACAGAGCTCAGAGTCTAGTGAGGATAATGAGAAAGCTGTTAGCTGGGAAGATGACAGACTTCTACTGCACTTGAATAATGGCAACATCTGTCACAGGGACAAGCAGCCTCATGAGACACAGTAACAGACCACACAGAGGGATACGAGCCGCAGATACGGGCCACACACCAAACAACCTCCAACATGCAAACAGAGGAGGTAAAGGAAGAGACTCTATCACCAAAGGGAAACAAAAAATGGCCAGACTAGTGATTATGAAAAGCTGAGAATTTTTTAATCATTTTTAATTTTTTTATTTTTAAGTTCATTTATTTATTTTGAGAGAGAGAGAGAGAGAGAGAGAGAACATGAGCAGGGGGGTGGCAGGGAGAGAGGGAGAGAGAGAATCCCAAGCAGGCTCTACACTGTCAGCAGAGAGCCCGATGCAGGACTCAAACTCACAAGCCGTGAGATCATGACCTGAGCCAAAATCAAGAGTCAGATGCTTAACCCACTGAGCCACCCTGGTGCCCCGAAAAACCGAGACTTTTGATGGGCAGAGACAATAGATACTCCTGATAGACTGAAGGAGATAGGCAAATCAACCCATTTAAAAATAATAATAATAATATGCAGAAAAGTCACAAAAAATTTAGCCGTAATTGTTCTTATAAATATTATTCAGTGGTCTAACAACTTGGCCCTCGAACTTAATCCATCACAAATATCTCAAACTAAAGAGACTGAGAGGAGACGGTCATGTATTGCCGTTACAAACTTTGAACAACCATTTTAATTTATGATGTCCCAATCTTATTGTCACAGAGGGCACAACGTGGACAAGTTGGGGATCAAGCTGTCCTGACGTAGCAGGACACTGAGCTGACAGTAGACGGTAGACCCAACAGAAACGATGACACCGTTTAACCTCACAAGGATATAGAAGGACCACTAAAGCAACATCACTGAAGGACACCCCAGACCATTTGGAAGGCAGAAGAAATAAAAGAGTAAACATAACAAAGAACATCTAAATCTTCGTAGTCATTGATCACGGTCTTATCAAACATGGTCTTAGCAAGAGACACTGGAATCAATTAAAACCGAGATATAACGTGTAAAGTTAATGTCTTCTTCAGGGTTGGAGAGTGTAATAAGCATGTTTGAGAATCTTGCTAGGAATTGAGCCCTTGGTCATGTTAAAACATTCGATACTTTAAGAGTATGTGATGGAGATCCTAAGGATTTGGGTCTAGGTAAGACACGGCGTACTGGGGTGGCATCGAAACAGGGACAGATTTGAGAGTGTGTGAATGCTGGGGTGCCTGAGTGGCACGGTCGGTTAAGCATCTGACTCTTGATCTCGGCTCAAGGTTTTGTGAGTTCGAGCCCTGCATCAGGCTCTGCACTGGTGGTTCAGAGCCTGCTTGGGATTCTGTCTCTCCTTCTCTCTGCCCCTCCCCTGCTTGTGCACGCTCTCTCTCTCTCTGTCTCTCTCTGTCTCTCTCTCTCTGTCTCTCTCTCAAAAATAAATAAATAAGCATAAGAAATTTTTGAAGTGTATGAATGCCGTAATCATGAGTGTAAGTCCCGACAGCATGGTAGGCACAATACTTTCTCTGCAGCGACATGTGGGAGGTGCCTAATTTTGTCTCTGTAACGTCTACAGCTAGTTGAGTGAGGGAAGCAGAGCGAGTATCTCTTCCCTGATCCTACCAACACCATGGCCTTACTGGGCTTCATATTGCCACTCCAGAGAGAGACAGCCAAAAGCAACATGCCTGGGGAGCCCATCCCAGCACGAGCGTTCAGCCAGTAGCTTATGAGAATCCAAGCTTCCATAACTCAGAACTGCCTGCCCAACCTCAAGGGTGAACATAGCCCTTCTGCTTTCCTTCTACCTGAAGGTTGAATCTATGGCCGGAAGCTGCCTATGTGTTGCCCTGATGAGTTGCCTTATATAGAATCAGACCCAGAGTGAAGCCCGAGGCAGACCACCAGGAGAGAAGAGACCAGTCAGCGATAATACTCAAGGATTAGAAATTAAGGTACTGTGGTCCACAGAAATATGTGTGTGTGGTATGGATTGGTCGTCCCTACTCAAACTCTCTTTTTTCCTTTTGGTTCATTTTGGATTTAGGTATGGTTACTTCAGAGAGCGAAGGTACTGGTGAAGGCCTGATCGATTATTATTCACAGCCCTGCTTCAGCGCCCACTGCTCTGCATTTCGTGGCTCATCTCGTGGAAGCTGCTATGGGCCCCCGTTCTAAAATGAAGTAAACCTCACACGGTTTCCTACAGAAACAGGAAGCTTGTGAAAGTCTTGGCAGAGTGGGGGTTAAATCTGAAAAGAAATTACTGAAAAGTAGAAAATTAGCCAGACCCCCAAAAATCCATTTGTCCTTAACTGTGCTCTTCTAGAATGTTTTTCAGGATTGGCTCTAACATTTCTGAAACATTTAATAAATAGGGAGGTCATCTGGCAAGCCACTTGATCACCGATTGCCTTATATTTACAGAAGAGCAAGATTCCTAAGTGGAGGAAAATGAAGCTTTAATTTCTATTCACATTTCATCAGTCTGCTGCCAGTAGGAATTACTTTTTGTGCCAGAAATATCTTGTTAATAGAGGTTACAGGCTACAGAGAAAGTGAAGGCATGGACATGAATCAAAGGAAGAGCATTAGGGGAAAAATGCTTCATCAAAAGCCTGAACATCACTTTGAAAGATGAAAGAAATGGAAAATATATAGACCACAGCCAGGAAAGAAAGATAAGCAAGAAAATCAAGAAAGAGGTCTAGCCTCTACAGATGCCCACCAAAAGAGCCGAGTGTGGGTAGGAACGTACGTGCACCCAGGCATACGTGGAGTTTGTCATGTTTCAGTGGCCGGTGGAGAGACAATGCTGGAAACTCCTCCTTTTGAATTTTGAGTGTATCCGTGTTGGATACACTTGCATGATTTACTGACTGCCCCAAAAGGAAAACGATCTGGGTCAGATTAGTGAGAAACGACAGGCAGTCACAAGGGAAGCTTGGAAGTCAAAAGGCAGCGTGTGCAGTTAGGTTATATGACGTCATGGGACACTTTCACGCAGGAGGATGCACTAGGGACAATGGGTTATACTTGGAAGGAGGACAGAAACAACGTTTGCATGAAGGCTCTCCCGATCACAGCTTTATCTGTATCTTCTAGTCCTTGCCATGACCTATACCACTAACCCGGGCCATTCTCACGCTGCTCGAGGTCCATTTCTGTAACAGTAGGTGCAGATTCCAGGCTGACTCTGCTACCAACTGTAATTCTCATGCAGGAAGAAATGAGAAATACGCAATAAAATCTGGTGGCCAATGACAGAACTCCCAGTATTTTTAATACCTCAACGTTATGAACGCTTCTTGTTTTGTTTTGTTTCTTCTACCGGACAGCGCACTATACTGGGCGAATCCATTTCCTCCAGGGGTGTGATCATGGAAACAGCCCAGTAGCTGTCCTTACCTGTGTGTGGCATGAACATCACGCCTGCCTCTCACTCTTCCCATAAGAATAGCAGTGATGGCCAGCGCATGCGTGTGTGTTTCCAAACAGACGGAGTCCTTAAATTCCGAGAGTCTTTGATTTGTCCTGGGCAAGCCTTCTCAGACCCACTCGTGGAGTCACGCTTACTGTTTTTGTGAAATATTTGAAACCTGCTTCCTTAAGATTTGCAGTACACGAGAAGAATGGGGCATGAAGATACTCCTCGGTACTGTTCAGATCTTCTTCAACATGAGACGTACGTACAAGATAGAAATTTCCTTCACTTCTCAACTACTGTATGCGAGAAAAAGATTATCACTGCAGAGAGTAGGCGGCTCAACAGGACTTTCTGCCAAATACTATTCTGTCATGAGTCCCGCTTCAAGTTCCCCTCTCCCCATTAATAAATCCTGTTTCTGGGCCGGATTTTCATCTGTAAACAAAGCATGACCCATATCTCCACTGGCCAAGGAACCAGATTCTTGTCCTTTGCTCTAATAACTTCTCTTTCTTTCTACCCTCAAAAGTGGGCGTAAAGAGAAGGGACTGTATTCCAAATATACAGTACTAGTTCCAATCCCCTTCTGTCGGAAATGCACTTTTTGTTTAAATTCCCCCTGTAATATTCGACAGATATCAGAGATCCCCTTACATTTGACTCACTTGTTTGAGTCAGTGTGTTGCTTCCATTTAATTACCACACACTTTGCACTGGCACATAGAGACCTCGAACTGAAATTGGTATGTCTGGTCCACATTCCTGTGATTTTGCATTCTTTTATTTTTAAAGTTTATTTATTTGTTTTTAAAGGCAGGCGGGAGAGCGTCAGAGAGATTGAGGGAGAGAGAGAATCCCAAGCAGACTCTTGGGAGAGCATCAGCACAGAGACTCAATCTCATGAATCATGAGATCATGACCTTAATGGAAATCAAGAGTCAGATGTTTCACCAACTGGCCACCCAGGGACCCCTCCTGTGGTTTTTCTATTGATGGTTACTAGCAACCTAAATGAGAAAAGGAAGAAAGAGTTGGTGGCTTCGAGCGAGAAAGTTTCTTTTTTTATTGACTTGTCACAAATGTCCCTGGTAAAGTCCCCCAAATGAGAGCATCAATCTCATGGCGCCATGTTCTTTCTGGTTTTTGTGATACATCATGCTCCCTCCAAGAACCCATCGTTCTGGGATGGGAACGTGTAAAACAGAAAACGGCATCCACACTATACAATCTTGGCAGACGGGCAATCACTTCCTACAACCTCCTTTCAATAACCCAAGCACAAGGCTTCATATTTTAAAAGTGATTTTAAGAATGGCAACCGTTCAGGTTCTGATGAGTTTTTGAAATCTCTGGAAATATACTTTGTATTTTTAGCACTGCGGGTATTCCCGGAGAAATCCTCACAAATGTGTAGTAATGACTTCGTCCCTGTTTAGCGAGGGGAATTTGGAGACTTTTGCTGAAAAATTCTGGAGGGACATAACAGAGCCTCTGGTGGTTCTAATCAAGAAATGATTATAGAACAAGAGGCGGAGAAATTTATCGAGGCTGAGAGAGTAAAGGGGTCACCCTCCATCCAGGAACCAAGGGTGGGGCCTCCAATTATGTTTTAGAAGTTTTAGACACTTACTATAATTTAAATGCATGTTTTCTTATGGCAGCCCATAAATGTGTTATATTTAAATTTACTAGGAGGATGTCATCTGCAAAAGAGGCTCAGGAAACGGGATAAATTCATTCAAAATATCTGGTGGGAGGACAAGACAAGTAAAACTTAGGAAGTGTGGTGTTCAAATGGAAACATGAATGTGAACTCATGTCCTTTTAAACATATGTCATTTCTAGCTTTGCCTCTATAATGACTGAGGGGGGATGTCAGTCACTACCTGCGGGCGGGTAAAGTACTCTGATGTTTGTTTCCACTAAAAAAAAAAAATTACAGTGTTCTGGAAAGGACTTTTGGCATTTCAATAGGCAGAAAGCATCAAGTTGAGACTAGACCTCTTTTTATTGCCAGGATTAAGAGTGGCTTGAAAGACATCTGGTATAATCCTGGAACGGGCAAAAGACCTACTTAGTCCTCCTCCAAGGTCAAATCATTTAAGCAATACAAAGAAAACACTAATGCCGGGAATGATGAGATAGTAAAAGATCAACAATGACCAGATACCCTGAAGAGCTGGTGCTCAGGACTTCTAATCTGTAGAAATTCTGCCTCTTGGTCAACCCAAGCCACGCACACACCGCATTAAGGTTTTGGTGAACGTCTAGACCCATCAAGGCAAATCTAGTTGAACGCCGTTCCGAGTGTGCACGTTAGTTAGAGCAGACTACGTGGCAGTGAGAGATAGTCCCCCAGGTTCCGGGGAGTTCAACTAAACTACAAAAAGTGTCTTTCTTTCTCACGTATCAGTCACAGCGGGTTTCGGGTGGACAAGGCAGCTCTGTCCCCACGGTCACGCGAGGGGCCGGGCTGACGCTGTTTTGTCAGCTTCCGTGTGACATTCCCTTGGTGCTGGATATAAACACATCCATTCCGCTCACATCCAGGTGGGAGGTGCTCACGTGGCCACACCGGCCACCTGGCTGCAAGAGAATGAAGCAATGTGGGTGTCCTGTGATGACGAGCTGGCCAGCCACTGCCACGGTGAGGAGGGGCATCATCTTAGTCAAGAAACAGCGTTAAGGAAGGGGTTATGGGAGCGCCTGGGTGGCTCCATCAGTTGAGCGTCCGACTTCGGCTTAGGTCATGATCTCACGGTTCGTGAGCCTGAGCCCCACTTCGGGGCTGGAGCTCGGAGCCTGGAGCCTGCTTCCGATTCTGCGTCTCCCTCTCTCTCCGAGTTCTCTCCCTCTCTCAAAAATAAATAAAAACAGTTTTTAAAAAAAGAAAGAGGTTATGATAAGATGTTTGTAAGTGCTTTCAGAAAAAAAAAGGGGAAAGAATGGAAGAAGATAGTGTGTGATGTTGGAAGAAAACACGTCCCGTCGTACATGAGAGCTGAATCCCACAAAAGCCAGTTTAGGGTAAATAGTCCTGGACTTTTTTTTTTCTTTTTTTTTCTTACAAGTCTCAGGCGCTGAACCTCAGCCCACCGCCTGTGTTGTCCCAGTGGCTCCGGGGGCCTCTCCCTCCTTGGTTGGGGCGAGGGTCCCCTGATAGCGTGGATGAAGAATAGAGGTGGCAGCCCCATCCTGCGGTGGGACGCGACCTACAGGTGTGGCAGCATCTCGGGGACCAGGGCTCTCTTGCGTGCTGGCTCTGCCTTTAAGGTGTTCAAAGCAGTCTGTCGTATTTATAAGGGTGATTTCTTAGCATTATAAGAGCGGCTTGAGTAATTAAGAAAGGTTTTGTTTGTTAGATGCTAGGTAGGTGAGTGAAGGTCTTAGAGAATCAGATGTGTTAACTTTGTGGGTTTAGGTTTGTTTACGTGGCAATACAGTGGAAGTTTTAATAGTGTTGGGTTTTTTTTATTGGATTATAAAATGAACTGTTAGTTGAAGGGTAATGTTATTCTGGACGTTAACAACGTTGTTTACCCCAAATTTAACAAATTCAGCATCAGTTGAAACACCAGTAGCAGTAATTACAAACTTCCTCGGACCAGAGTTTTCCCCAGACGTGAAAAATTCCCGTTGGGATAGAGTCCGAGACCCGTCCCAAAGATTCACCTGCTCCGGAATGTTGTCTCCAGTGAGCAAGGTCCTCCACGGCAGGCGCCCACTGTGAAAACACACAGCCCGTGAGAAGGATGGCAAATGCCCTGATCCCAGAGACGGTTCTACAATTATCTGTGATGTGCCAGAGGACAGGGTCGTGACCCGAAGGAAGGAAGCAGACCAGATCGGTCAGTCTCACACGTGTTTTGCCCCAGGGCCATCCCTACTGGTGGACATAGGGGAGGCATGGACCCCGAGACCTGGCTAGAGAGCCCCGGGGGAGGCAGAGCATCTTCCCTGTCTTAATGCCCAGAGACCTTGAACCCAAAGCAGGGATCCCGCATTTGCATAGTGAGGATCGCACGCAGTCACTCGCTCTGGGCCCTGATCCTCCTGCTCTCCCCGAGCACCGGAGCGTGGCTTCCGGGCATCCAGGTGTCTTGTGGCCGAGAGCAGGTGGAGAGAGCCCCAGCTGGAGAGGCGGAGGGCTTGCCCGCTTCGTGACTCCCCAAGGCCTCGCTCGGCCCTGATCTCCAAGGACGGTGGTGTCCTTGGTTGTACCTGCAGGTGATGTTTGTTTGCCCTCACCTCCCAGAATAATTTGCTGCTAATGCACCCCCAACATAGTGGGGCACAATACCGGGTGCCACCTTGCCATTTAATTGTCAAAACTGTGGCACCCCGACCGGCTCATACTTGGCCTTATGAAATTAGCGGCATGTACCAAACCCGTGGACGCAGGGGAAAATGGCGCGTGGCTAATTCCCTTCCCCACCATTTTTGTTCTAACATTGACCCCAGGACAGCATTTTTTTTTTAGGTTTATGTATTGTGTGTGTGTGTGTGTGTGTGTGTGTGTGTGTGTGTGTGAGAAAGACAGAGAGAGAGCACATGTGTGAGAAGGGAGGTGCAGAAAGACAGAGGGAGAGAGAGGAGCCCAAGCAGGCTCTAAGCTGTCAGCACAGAGCCTGACATGGGGCGTGAACTCACAAACCATGAGATTGTGACCTGAGCTGAAATCGAGGGTCAGACACGTAACTAACTGAGCCAGGCCCGAGGACAGCTTTAAGTGCTTCCCGGTTCTGTTCCCGTGTCAGCTTCTTGTGGGGCCTTCGCTCCTGTTTGGTTTCACCACCTTCTACCAACAAAATTGCCACGTAAGTGTGTGGCAACCGAGGCCGGAAGGGACTCAGGGGAGGGTGGCAGATAACTACCTAAACGAGGCCCTGGCTCGCAGCTCCTGACGCAGGGCGTCCAAATCTCCTCTAAAACACGCCTGAGGGCACAAAAGAAGTGAAAGTCGACAGCGCTGAAAAATAAGCCGGGCGGGGAGGGCTTCGCCCGAATCTGGCAAGCCTTTCCAGTCACTGAGATGTCAGCTTTCTCGGCTCGGAGGTAGACTGGAGCCTCGAGGGGCGATCTTCTGCCAGGGTCTCTCGGAAGCGGTTCTGATCCGCAGCCGGTGAGGCGCCCAGACCAGGCGGGTGGCCGTGGGCTGGGGAATGCAAACAGCAGGCCGTGCTTGACGTGCAAATGAAAACACAGCACGTCACCGCCACAAAGCGAGACCACGGCGGCGCTCCTCGCAGGGAAGCCTGGCCCGCGGTGCGGGAGTGTGAGTTGCACACCTCGCAAACACCTCCCCCCACCGGAGGCCACACTGTTGCTCTCCCAAAGCTCCATTCCAACCATTTCCAACCAAGCGCTTTTTCTGGTCATGGAATCCGGGCCACGCAGAACAGAAGCGTCTGGCGGTAGGTTGTGCCCTAGGAGCTACAGACGCTGCCACGAAGCTCCCTACGAACAGAGCCGGGAGCGGAAGAGGCTTGATAGATGGGCAAAGAATATTTCGCCCAATCCTGCCCTTGGGCATCCGGAGCAGCCCAGGGGGTAGCAAACTTCCTATTTTGTTTTTCCAGAAACACATCTGTAAATAAACACCTGGCAGACACCAGAGGGTGGGCTGGAAGGTCCGCCTGGCCCAAGGCATGCGGCGGAGGTGACCGGAAGCAGGGGGACTCTGCCAGGTGACGAAAGTCCTGTCTGAAACGACAACATCTCTACTGAAAAGAGAAACAGAGGGTTTGCGGCGTGGGAAGAAATGGTGCGAATTAAAACGTGGAGAAATATTAGCTCTAACAATGGGAAGACACCTTTAGAAATACAAGCAGTGTAGTCAGGAAAGCGGTGTCTAAAAAGCTGGACCCCAAAACGCTAAGTTGGAACGGACTGATCTAACGTGGGGCGCAGGAGAGATAAGCAACAGCACAGGACAGTGAAAGGAGCAGAAGTCCAATGACAAACGTGCCCTGAGCAATCACAGGCCGCGTTGGCATTGTGAGGGATTTAGGGGAATCAGAATAAGCTTGCCCAGAATGGAGGGTGCGCCTTCACATGCAAACCAACCAGGCCCTTGCTGCTGTCATCGTCTGTCATCACGCGGTTCTGCCCGATGGTCACAGAACAGCTCCAGACTCTCCTTCCAAGCTCACACGGGAAGGAGCAAGCATCGGTCCTCGAAGTAGTTTAATGTCCTGTGACCACGTGGAGAAGACAGCATCTTTCAGCCTTTTGGGGGACGTTGGCCACATGTTTGTTTTACGCAGCCGGAACTGGGTTCTTTCCGCTTGGCCCCACAGCCTCTCCAAAACTCTCAGGCAGGGTCCTGAGGGCTTCACGGGAAAGAAAATCCTCCTGGACGTAAATTCCTTGCTGTAACCAGCGTCTCGCCTCCTCTGGCCACCTAAGGTCCGAACAGAACTGAGCCCGTAGCTCTTTCCACAAGCTGGTTTTCTTCTCCGAGAAAAGCATCTGTCCTTCAAGCAAATGAGTTTGGGGCAGGCCAGCCTCGCTGAGTCCCAATCTATGGTAGACAAGCCTGGAGGTGTCATTTCCTAAGCAACTGTAAGTTGTTTCCGTTGTGGTCGTTGTAACTTGAAAAAAAAAAAAAAATCTTTTCTCCTAACTGAATGGGGCCTGTGACATATATATCAAAGAGTGAGATGTTCAAAATATTGTTAAAAATCAAAGGGTGCTTCTGGGAATGTGGAATACCTGTTTGCCCTCTGTTCCTCCCATTAAACACAGATACAAAATCTGGGGATTAAATGTGAAATGCACATAAGCACTCTCCGAAAGTGCGTCAGTACAGGAAGACCAGGTAGGGGCGGAGGGGTCCCTGAAAACACAAGGGCGAATTCCCCGGCCTTTCTGTTTGCCTCCTTGCGTTAGGCCAGGGAATGTAAACCCAAGAGCCCGGAAGCAGGAACAGGTGCAGTGAGAAAAGCCCCCGACAGAAGCCTGCTCTCTCCAGCCAGAGGAACATGCAAAGGACCCCTGACAAAAGAGAACACTTTGAGACAATGATCAGTCTGCTCCAAAGACACCAGGCAGCGCAAAACAGAAAAAGGCACACACATCTAGAAGAATAAAACTGTCCTTATTTGCAATGACCCAATTGTCTCCAGGAAAATCCTAGGGAATAACTCCCATGGACTCTGAGATCGTGAAGATCTCAGGATTCAAGATAAAAATCAAACGATTTTTATGTGCTAGCAGTGAACATGTAGGCGCTGAAGTTAGAAACACAATACTTTGGGGCGTCTGGGCGGTTCGGTCAGTTGAGCGTCCGACTCTTGATTTCAGCTCAGGTCATGACCCCAGGTGGTGGGATCGAGTCCCTTGTCCGGCTCTGCACTGAATGTGGGGCCTGCTTGAGATTCTCTTTCTTTAACCCTCACCCCTCTCCCCAGCCCCCCCTCTCTCTCCCCCTCTTTTTACAATAAAATTTTTAAAAAAGTTTTAAAAAGAAACACAAGCAAATTGCCATCATTAAACAATAAAAGTACTCAATTATAAAGCTAAAAACTTTTTTAAACAAAAGAAATCTAAACAAGAAAACACACTGCTGATTACAGAAATCAAGAAGATCTAGATAAAGGGGGACACAGAACATGCTTCTATTTTGGAACGTACGACATAGTAAAGGTGCTAATTCTCCCCCAAACTGATACACGAGTTTCATGCAACGCTTCTTAAAATCTTAGCAAGGCTTCTTTGCAGACACAGGCAATACTATTCTAAAATTTGTACAGAGACTAGAATAGCTAAAGGAATGTTGTTAATGGTTAAAGGAACTAAAATAGCTAAAAGAATTTTGAAAAAGAAGAATACAGGAATTCTTCTGCATACACTGGGGTGAATCAGTCTATGCAGTTTCAAGATGTGTAACGTTGCTATAGGCATCGAGGTGGTGTGGTGTGGGTGAACAAAGACACAGAGTTCAATAGAATGTTGTAGAGTCTGTAAATGCACTCATACAAATATGCCCCTGTGATTTTTGTTTTGTGTTTGTTTGTTTTTTAATTTTCATGTATTTTTGAGAAAGAGTAAACAGGGGAGGGGCAGAGAGAGAGAGAGAGAGAGAGACAGAGGATCTGAAGCCAGCTCTACACTGACAGCATTGGCCCCGAGGCAAGGCTCAAACCCATGAACCGAGGGATCGTGACCTGAACCAAAGTCAGACACTTAAATGACCGAGCCACCCGGGTGCCCCGCTACGTGAGTTTTGAAAATGGTGCAAAAACAATTTGGGGGAAAGAACCTTTCAGCAAATGGTGCTGCAGTACTTAGACATCGTATAGGCAAAAAAAAAAAAAAAAGAAAAGAAAAAAGAAACTCAACTTTATTCTCACATTTTATACAAAAACAAAACAAAACAAAACAAGACCACAAAATCACAAAAAACAAAAACCCTGCAAATGGACCACGGATTGAAATATAAAATATGAAGCTATAAAATTTTAGAGAAAATATGGAGGAAAACCTTCAGGATCTAGAACAAGTCAAAGAGTGCCTGAGATCCAACGCCAAAGGCACGATCCGTGAAAGGAACGCCTGATGTCAGACTTGCCCCCAATGCATGACTTTTTCACTGAGAAATATCCTGTTCAGAAAGCTTCCTGAGACACGGAAAAAGAAAAAAGAAAATAAAAATTCAGGTTGACATCAAACTTCTCAGCAGCAATATGACATGCAAAAAGCAAACAGAGTCCATTTCTTTCTAAATAAAAGAACCTGAAACACATAGTTTATTATCTAGTGAAGCTACCAGCTAAATTTGGACGTAGAATAAAACATTTTCAGTCATGCAGACTAAAAGGTGTGGGAACCTACAGTTGAAACTGTCATTGAGAACCTTCTTAAAAGGGGCGCCTGGGCGGCTCAGTCAAGTAAGGGTCCGAATTCGGCTCAGGTCCTGATCTCAGGGTTCGTGGGTTCGAGCCCTGCCTTTGGGCTCTGTGCTGACAGCTCAGTGCCTGGAGCCTGCTTCGGATTCTGTGTCTCCCTCTCTCTCTGCCCCAACCCTACTTGTGCTCACTCGCTTTCAAAAATAAATAAATAAACATTTTTTAAAAACCAAATATTCCAGGAAACTGATGAATACATTTTCAAAGAAGCAATGAGATATGAATCATATAATTAAGAAAGTGATCCGTGAATAACCTGGGGAAGTTTGCTGAACTTTCCAAAATGGACCCTGTACATCTTGGGGTGGCAGGAAAGAAACCATTGAATTAAAAAAAAATGTTTAATGTTTATTTATTTTTTGAGAAGAGGGGGAGGAGAAGGGCCAAATGAAGTAATCTTTCCATTCAGGGTAAAACTCTAGATATTTATAAGCTTTTGAAGTTACTGGGGGAAAATGCATCTAAGTTAGAGACACTATCAGAAAAATACAAATAGAATACATAGATACATAGAATACATAAATACAAATAGAATATATAGCTTTCCTAAGTGTAGAAAATGAAATCTATGCAGTGCAATTTAAAAAAGAAAAAACAAACCTATCAGAATTTATAAAATAAGATAGCAAACTGAGTCTCATCGTGAGTGATCAGAATAAATACAAAGTGATACAAACATTCAAAAAATACAACAGTGTAGGTTGACATCATCAAGACGGCAGAACAGCAAGTCCCAGGCCCTCATCGTCCTGTTACGAAAGTAACTTGAAACCAACGTAGGGACGACATGATGTTTGTGACAGCTTCAGACACCGCACAAGCGGTGAAAGCGCTCCAGGTGAACACATAGCAAAGAAGTAAGTGAGAACGTCCGTTCCTTTGCCCACGCCGGTCTCTTCTACTTTCCAGAATAACGAAGCACAGTTGGGAGAAAGCTCTCAACACCCGGCTTTCTCTCAGGATGAAAATACAATGGAATACCCATCAGTGTTTGGGATATTTGGGCCCTGACACAGGAACTGGTTGCCACCTCGCTGGACTTGCTGTGCTGAAGGGAGCAGAGGTATCATTGAGATGCCAGGTTGGGGTCCTTGGAGAATGAAGGTAGCCCCGAGCTGAACCAGAGAAACTGCAGTACCAAAGATAGACACCAGGTGGAGTAAGAGATTATAGGATTTTGAGAACAGGGAATTATCTATGCATATATAATTCGGATTCTGTCTCCCTCTCTCTCTGCCCCTCCCTGCTCACGCTCTGTCTTTCTCTCTCTCAAAAATAAATAAACATTATAAAAAAAACTATAGGATCATCTCAACTGATGCGGGAAAAAGCACTGGAAAAAATCTCAACATTCTTTCATCAAAAAAAAAAAAAAAAAAACACTCAAAGCTAGGATAGAAAAAAACAATCACGACGTTAAAATAAAAAAGCCATATATGAAATAAAAAAGCTCACAGCTAACATCTTGCTCTAGTGGTGAAAGCCTGAGAGCTTTTCCTCTAAGATCGGGTATAAGTCAAGGATACTCCCTCTTACCACTTGTATTCAAGACAGTATTGGAAGACCTAGCCACAGCAATTAGTCAAGAAAAAGAAATAAAAAGCATCCAGATTGAAAATTAAAAAGCCAAATTATCTCTGTTCAGCGATGACACTGTCTCATCTATGGAGAACTTTGAAGTTTACTAAAAATATCTGTAAGGGCTAACAAACGGATTCAGCAAAGTTGAGATAAAAACAAACATCCTACAATGTATAAAGACTCGCAAAGGATCCTGAATAGCCAAATAGTCTTGGAAAAGAAGAGCCAAGTGGGAAGCCTCACGGTTCTTGATTTCTGAACATACTACCAAATTGTAATAATCAGAATAGTGATAAATCATGGCATAAAGAAAGACCTAGAGACGAACAGAACAGAAGAGAGTCCAGAAATAAACACCGTTTATACAGCAAATTATGGCAAAATCTTCCAAAACTATAGTTCAATAATACCAAACCAGATTACTGGCACTGATACAGTCAACATACAGAGAATCCCCACTGGGATTCTCTGTGTTGCATTTTTCCATTCATATCCACTTGCCTCTTACCCCCTCACCCCCCACCCTCTCAATCTTTGGCAGACACTAATCTGTTCTCCATTTCTGTATCTTTTTCATTTCAGAACGTTATATATTTTCTCATTTCGGAATCACACAGTACGTAGCCTTTTGGGATTGGCTTTTTCCGCTCAGTATAATTCACTGGGGGGATTCACCCAGGGTGTTGCTTCTGTCAATGGTTCCTCCCTTCTGATTGCTGTCTAATATCCCATGACATGCATGTGTCACAGGTTCACCTCTCCCCCACTGAAAAACGTCTGGATTACTTCAACTTTTAGTTATTACAAATAAGGATGGTGTGATCATTGACATCCACGTAGAAAACCTGATGGAATCAACAGTGAAGCTTCTCGAACTGACAATTTTCTTTAGCAAGGTTGTAGGATACCGGATCAATATACGGAAAAAATGTCATCTCCGTAACTATAACAAATGGAAACTGAATTTAAAAAAAAAGGCAATACCACTTAGAGCAGCATAAAAAAGTAAAATGCCAGGTGCCTGGGCAGCTCAGTCAGTTAAGCATCGGACTCTTGATTTTGGCTCAGCTCATGATCGCACACTTCACGAGGTCAAGCCCTGCACTGACAGCAGGGAACCTGCTTGGGATTCTATCTCTCTCTGCCTCTCCCCACTCATTCTCTCTCTCTCTCTCACTCTCTCTCTCTCTCTCTCAATAAATAAATAAACATTAAAAAGAAGATGACACGAATGAATGGGAGATACACATGTCCACAGGCAAAAAGAGCCAGTATTGTTCACATGCTCATTCCTCTAATTGTAACCCTATATGCAACACAATCCCTACCAAAATCCTAGTGAGCTTTCCATAGAAATTGACCACTTGGTTCTAAAATCCATAAAAAGGGAAAAGGCAGAGAATCACCAGAACAATTTTGAAAAAGAACAAAGTTAGAGGGCTAACATTCCCGATCAACATAAATGAATCTCAAATATGCAGAGAGAAGGCAGTCAGGCAAAACAATAATACACAGCACGTGGCTCTGTGTGCATAAAATCTCAGTGAATGCACAATGAGGTGTAGTGACAAAACAGGCGATTGGTGGCCCCCCGGGGCTGGGCGGGGGAGGGGTCACAGGATGGAGGGATTAGGAAGAAGCAGCAGGGAACTTTTCATGACCGATATCTTCATTATTTGGATCGTGCTACTGTTTTCACAGGCGCATACATATGTCAAAGCTAATCAAATTATACTCTTCAAATATGCACACTTTATTGTGTGCCGGTTGTATGCCAACGTAGCTGTTAAATGAATTAGAAAATGTAACTTGTGAAGTCGTAATAATTAGAAGGCTCTTTCCGCACCCCAACCCCCATGGGTAGGCTGGAATTAGGAAGTGAAACTTCCTGTTTGGTGAGCACGAGGTGCAGGGAACCAATGGGAAGTTTTCCTCCTTCTGAAACAAGAGAACAAGGGTAAACACACCAAAGGTGACAAAATCTGTGCCCTGAACTGGCTTTGGGCGTTCTACACAGGGCTCTTTGCAAATTTACTTTGTAAAATGAACTCTCCCTAGTTTTAATGATGCCCGAAACTCCTTCAAGAGAAATCAATGACTTTTAAGCATGAGAAGTTAATAAAAACATTGGTTACGGCAAATATCCGAAATTGATGTAACGAGACAACACTTGGTTTTTTTTGCAGGTTTATAGCAGTACCGAATTATTCACAGATGTTCAGTGTGTGTGCATTTCAGCTTGTAAATGTAGAAGCAGCTGATAATCCGTAGTAGTTTAAATTCTAAGTTCCTAACCAAAAAACACACGTCTCTTAAAAAAACAAAACAAAAAGAGGAGCTCTTTTTACCAGAACTCCACTGTCTGATTATTCCATCTTCACAGCACACTCCTAAAATTCTTGGAGGGCATAACAGATCAACAGGAATGCTTTATGGCTCGTTCCTTTCATAAATAGAGAATATTCTGTATTCGAAAAAAATTTAATGTTTGTTTTGAGAGAGAGAGAGAGAAAGAGAGAGAGCGGGGAGGGGCAGAGAAAGAGGGAGACACAGATTCCGAAGCAGGATCCGTTCTGAGCTATCAGCACAGAGCCCGATGTGGGGCCTGAACTCACAATTCGTGAGATCATGACCCGAGCTAAAGTCAGACGCCCAACCGACTGAGCCACCCAGGCGCCCCTCAAAAGAGGGCGCTTGAGTTGGGGGGTGTCTTGGGCCAAAGGGAGTCAAAGGAAGGGAGCCTTTGAATGAACTAACTCCTGTTTCTTTCGTAAACAAACATTTCCCTTTTAAAATGCTTTTAAAAAAAATTATTCCACGTAATTTATCATAAAAAGCTTTCTATCCATACCCATTCTGCTTTAGTCACCAAGAGCGTAAACACGCAACTTTTGCCGGTGTCGTCACAAAATCAAAATGAAATGATTAACAATGAGGTGGGTTTCCGTGGAACACGGATATAGCATTTCTGTACCGGGCCCTCTAGAAAATAGTGGAAGATGAACCAAAAGTGTAGGACAATTTGTATCATGTAAACCAGCTTTGATAAAGAGATGGCGAGGGCCTCCCTCCAGCCGCACTCCTACTTCAGCATCTGCACGTCCGCACAGAGTGGAGCTCGTGCGAGCCCAGAGGTGTCACACAAAAGACAGCTCCTCCATTTCTGGGCGATTTAAAGCTCCTGCCTCCAATTCCAGTAAGATTACAGCACAATCAATGATTCCCTTCTCCTGTGATTTCCAGCAGCTCTCCCTGCCAATTAGCCCTTGGACGTGATCAAGCATCCCTTTACGAATCGTGCGTCGCGATCACCTGCCAGGTGGCACTAGATGGCACATCTGCATGCCCGCCAGTCGCCATAGAAGAAAGGGAACAGTAAACAGAGGAGAATTAGTTAGACATGAAGGCATTTTAATAAAAGGATCGAGGCAGGTGCCTGGAAACGGGAGGAAGCAGATGTTGGCCCTACCATGTTTAGGAGGAGGTGCACTCTGAGCCAAACAGGAAACCGTAGCTATTTCCTGTCTGGTGTGGGCCACTGAAATCCGTTCAACTGTTCAGAGGGCACGGGAGAGATTGGTCTGGAGGTGGATTTGCATGGCCAATCCCGGATTGTGGGAATGCGCTATTTTATGGATAACGTAAGTTGAATAGACTGGATGTTGGTCTATCTCCGGGTGAGCCTTGGTTAACGAACGCGTCTCGCCATCATACACCAACTCCTTTGCCGCGCGCGCCTCTTGGCTCGTTTAACCGGCAGGTGACACGAGAAGGGGCCCGCTGGGTGGTTCCCAAGGAGCTTCCTGGGATGGCTGCGGATGCGCTGAGCTCCGGGGCACCCCCGTGTCTACGCTGCCTGCGGCACAGCCGTGTTATTTTACACTTTGAGGAAAAGTATACAGGTACCGAAAGAGAAACAAAACACAGTTCGTTCTGCCGGAAAAACAAATAGATAAGTGTCAACAAAACTACTCCTCTCCCTGCCTGTCCTCCCCTTGGAATCCTGCTACTCTTTGCCCGTTCATTAGATGAAACCAAACGCTGAGTAACAAAGACATTTCTCAGCACCTCTCTGCGGATGTCTGGTTATAGCACTTTGTCCCCGGGAGGCCGGGGCAGGGGGGCATGCATTTGCTTTTAGGTCTTTCTGCCAACTCGGTTTCCGCTAAGGAGCGTCCCACCAGACCGTGGCCAGTGTCTCCCCCTTGTTGGGACAATACCTTGGTCATTTATGTAGTGCGGATTTCCCCAGAGGTTGAGCGAGTGCCATTCCATTCCGGTTTGTTTGCATATCTCTTTTGCTACCCCCAAGTTCCAGGAACACGGTCGTGACAATCCAAGTGCAAAGCAGGCCTGTGCGGTGGCTGCGAGGCTGGAGGGGGCTGTTGACTGAGGCTCACCAGCCACTTGCGCTGTTGGAGGCTGTGAGTATGTGGGGCGGGCGGGGCTGGTTCTGAGGGCAAGTCTATGAGTCCTATTTCTGGGTGTCTGGGGAGGCGTGTTAGGACTGGAGGACACCGTGGATCTAGATACAGAAGCAGACCAGGTCTCAACACGACTAAGTCAGGAGTTATTACAGGACTCGGGAGGCAGGGCCTACTTGCCAGGAGGCGGAAAACAGAGGGAAAAGACAGACATGGTTCAGCCCCTTCTCTCCCGGATGACCTGTGTGCCGATGACCTGTAGGTGGCCTTTGGGCCGGGGGAGGCTGAGCCCTCTTACTTGGGGTGAGAGGGACGCTCACGGAGGCCGCCTGTGATCGCTCACCGCAGAGAGCTGAGCTGGTCCCGGGCAGAGGCCCCAAGCTGGGCAGCAGACCTCCCAAGTGCAAAGAAGGGTGGTCTTCAAGGCCACCAAGAGTTGCCGAGTCTCTCAGGATGTGTTTCAGCTTTGACCGGTGGCAGAATCAACCGAGAAACTCATTCACGTGCAAATTCCCAGGATTCTATCCTGACCTGCCCCAAGCAGACCCTCCAGGGGCCTGCAGGAGAGGCGGTCTCCGGCCACCCTTGAGTCTGCAAACACCTGAGCCATGCTTAGGTGCCACTCTTGGCTTGATATCCAATTGGCTGTTGACCTTGTGCTGCACGCGTCTCAGCAGTCCCACAGGGATGTCCGTTTGGTTTCTGGCTATTGGGTAAAATAAAGGCGATTCCTTTTAGGACTTGGAAGTCTACCCAGAGTTGCCAAGGTGAGGGCTCCTCCGGCCGCCAGCTGTCATCCACATCCATGTTCTCGTGTGTCTAGATGATGTATTGATAAAGGTCCTCCTGACACTGTGGGGTCCGTGTCTCCAACACCCTCGTGCCACAAGAGCTACGTGCCAGGCATTGGGTTAGGTGCCGTGCACGGTGAATATGTTGAACAAAATACATTTCTCCAGACTCTCAAAGAGCACAGAGAACACGCATCCCATATTGCAAGAAGCAGGCCTGTTGGTTGACATAAAGTCTGTTTGGATAAGACCGTACAAGGAGAGCTCCTTTCTGCCAAAGGTAGTGAGGGGGGATCCACGAGGGAGCAGGGTGGGCTGGGTCTTTCTCGGCGTCCAAACGTGAAGAGGACGAGGCACTCTGCATGTGCCGTGGTAGGGCTGGCGGGGAGTGACCCACGAGGCCCACGTGACCGCTGTACAAAGTGCAGGGTGGATGGCAGATGAGAGCAGGACAGATGGAGGAGAGGCCTGGAGCCAGATTGCTTTTACGCACATGAGAAAACGGAAGTTTATTTTTTTAGTAGCATTTGGTTCATGGAAGATGAGCACACCATATACTTTTACGACCCCCAACTGTTTTATGTTAAATAATAGCTGAGTTCACTAAGTCAAAATAAAATAAGTCAAAAAATACACACACAGAAGAGATGCCAGATCCTTCTTGCGTGTATAGATAATCAGAGAAGTTATCTGTGGCTTAGGGTCTCCACATGGGAGCGGCCATATTCCTGGGAGTGTCCCTGCACCGGGCCCCTCTGCACCCAACTCCATCACCAACAGAACACGCTCTGTGCACATGACACACAACTGTGCCGGAGAATGAACCGGTGGGCACAGCAAGGCAGACCAGAGTTCATGGCTGCTCTGGGACCACGGCAACCCCAGCTGGGGCTGCTTCTCCCATCTGGCCTCACCTGCGACGGATGCCCATCTTTACACAGCCAGAAAAGTCCCAAACCAACCCCAGGAAACCAACGGCAGCAGATGTCCTTCTCCCCGACCCCAGCTCCATGTTTCAGGACTTGGACTTTAAGGTAAGTTTTTCCAAAAATAGGACTCAAGTCACACTCATGGTTTACAGTCTTATTTTTTCCTATAGAAGTATCCATGGCAGCATACAACTGACTTCACCCTCTTTAAAAATAGCATAAAAAACAACTCAGTGCGGAATTAATATTGTACATGTTTTGTGTAACAGACTCTTTGTGTGCCCTTTAAGATCCTGAGAAGGGAAGAGACAGGAGGGAAGAAGGTAGAAGCTTTGTAGAAGAAGGTCTAGAACTGACACTCTGCAGTGAACCTACACTTTTTCATCCCAGTAAGTGTGGATTGTTGTTTTGGGGTCAGGTGATATAGTTCAAGTTCACAAAAGTAGAACCAGGAAGGCCAACTGGGCTAGCCGTCCTGTGGACCAGACTTGGGTATCGAGATGGTGGTAGAGGGGACCGGCAGTGGCCGGGCCCCTGATGTGTTTTGCAGTGAGATTGAGAGTAGGTTCTATAGGGGATGCTCCCCATCACAAATTTAATAACCCTTTAGCGACACAGTCGTAGTTTGTTTCCATTATTTTATTCCTGTGAACAGTGGGTACGCAATCTTGCACACTGGCGTTGAGTGAGTCACACGATTATAAATGGAACTGCTGAACCCAAGTACGTCCACGTCGAGTTGTATGCATGCTGTCAAATTGTGCTACATAATGGTTGTGTTATTTTCCACCCACCACAGATCACACGTTTCACTTAAACTCCATCAGCCCTAAGAGTTAGCGTACCTTTAAATCTTGGCCAAATTTGTAAATGAAAGATGATGTCTCATGATGGATTTCATTTGCGTTTCATTGACCATGAGTATGGTCAAGTCTTTACTCGTGTGTTGATTGAGCATTTTTAAGTCTTTGTTTTCAATGTCTGTGCACCCACTTTATGCTTCTACTGGTTTGTTGTGTCCGTTTTGTTTTGTTTTGTTTTGTTCTACCAGGTTTTGTATGTCGTGGAAATTACACTATGGTCATCTGTCTTTGGGCTTGGGCCACCTTCCAGCTGCACCCTGGTCCAGACAATACTTACTCAGAACAGGAAATGATGTAGCTGGAACCGTCCCCAGCACTCTGGGAGCATTCACCGTAATGTAATTTGGTTTCCCTCTTCCTGAGCAAGACTATTTTCTAGTCTATGATAAGCACCTTCCATTTAGTAATTACAGGAACACAATCTCACCAACTTAGATAATCATTATTTATAATGGGGATTTCAAGCGTACTTCTCATCAGTGAGTTTGGCTAAAATCAAATATTGTATTAAATAACTCCTCGAGCATATTGTTTTCTTAACAATCATGTTCAACTTGTGAAAAGGTTTATGTACTAGAATAAGGGAAATAGCCCAGAAGGAACAGTTTGTAAGAACAAGTGTTGGGCGCAGAGCTACGTCTGGGAGCCGAGAGGATTAACAAAGGAAATGTTGGCCGAGGTTGCCAAGGACAGAATACTGTACACAATCACATAACAATGCCTAAGAGCATTTGAGGCAGAAAGAGAGTTATGCGCTATCCTCAGTCACTGGGTGTTAGAACTCTCTTTGGTGCTATATAACTGGACTAGACGTTGGGCGTTCACGATAAGCCATGCAGTCATTGCGTCCTACATGGGGGCTCGGAGTTTGGAAACACTGCCACCTCCAGATGCAGACATAGCCACTCCAAGGCTTCCTGGGGGAGGTGAGCCTCAGTGCTTGGGGGGAAAGCCCTATTCTGATCATCCAGAAAGAGGTGTTCTAATGAAGCCTTAGCTTTCATAGAAATAGCATTAGCTTGGAGCGTCTGGTCAACAAGGACAGGTGACAGGAAAATAAATTAGAAAGAGGTGATGTACGTAATGAAGTGATTTTACATCCGTGGCGTATTTCACTTGGTCTTCCTTGCCATCCAGCCAGCCAGCCCTGCTACATCCAGCCAACGTGGGATAAGAGGCACTGCAAACCCGAAGTCATGAACCGGGTAGGGTATGCCACTGGGTTCGCAGGATCTCGGTCTGATGATGTTGAACGCAGGCTCTGTTCACTTTCTTTGGGTTGTCGAGGATTCCAGAGAGAAATAACAGCCCATGCTGCCGACTGCATCAACGTCCTTGCGTCCTGGAAACAGTCGGATTGGTGTCCACTGGGCCGAGGAATTCGCCTCCAGGCAAACGTTCTTGTTGGTAAAACTCAACCATGGTATGTGTAAATACTATCACATTTCTTCTAGGAACTTAACCACCATCTTTGCAAGCTTCCCTTAAGAGTACGTGTTTAAAAGAGTTACATAGAAAAGGCAAGAAAATGCCACCAACCCACCTTTGCATGCCACCCCCTCCCCGTGGAGCCAGGGACTCTGGAAGTCAGCCCCATGGCCACGCTGAATCCCCCAAGTATAGGTGAGGGCGCACTGACGTGTCTTCATTCCACATTCTACGTCATAAGAGACGCAAGCCTCTCAAGGTCTGTGTAGGACACGTTTCTAAGGGGATCCTCATATCCATTAGCTGGGAAGAAAATAGCAAGGAAAACCATTCATTTTGCAGAAGCGGTCAACGTTTGGGCTCCAATAGGGACAGTCCTATAAAAACCTGTCTGGTTTTACGATCTCCCTCTTAGGATCAGATTTTAGACTCTTCCCTTCCCCTTTGAAAGCATTTCTCTGTGAAAGAAAGTCTTACAGGCAATTAGCCAAGATTGAACCTTTCAAATTAACCCACCCCTGTGTGATTTATCAGCCATCTGGAACGTCCAGGTGAGCCTTTAAGAGAGCAACCTGCCGGCTGGCACTTCAGGTCGGATCTCCGCTCACACACGCTGCATAGACCTGGGCAGGTCAGGTTGCTTTGGGAGCCTGGAGGACTCTTGTAAAGTATGTGCACCTTCCAAGCAGAACTTGAAATCCAGTACGTGTATAATGTTAGGTCGAGAAATCTGGACTTCTTCTCAGCTGAATTTTTGCCTTTTTCACACAGAGGAAAAATAATTTTAAGGCTAATTTTTTTTTTTTTTTTTTTTTTTAAGAAAGAGATCGACGGTCTAAGAATAACATAATGAAAGTACATCCGGCTCATGAGACTAGACATTTTTTAATCATGTTATTATTTTTCCTTTTTCTAAAATCCCAGGGTCAGGTGGAAAGAAGCTCTGTGTGGGTAGTTTCATGGCCAATGTCATCTGGTCCACGGTCCAGGGCGGGGCACACACGGTTCTCAGTACATTTGTTGTCTGACTTGGCGAAGTTAAACGTGTCTCTGAGAGTCCACAGCCCCGTCCTGAAGTTTGCTGTCGGGGAACCGGGAACAAAGCCTGGAACTGGAATCTCCCTCCCCTCTGCTGGGAAATTTAATTTAATGGTCCCTTGACCCAGCCCAGTAGGCGGGAGACCTTCCAGGGTCCAGGATGCCCTTCCCAACTTTGACTCCGTATCAGTGTGTATTGATCATAGGGGGAAATCATACCACTTTGCTGATTCATCAAAGTAATTATTTTCTAAGTGTTATTTTTTTTCATTTTCATTTAAGGATTAACCACTATGTTTCTAAAAACTCTGCCATTATATCTGAAGAGTGTCTTAATAGTTTTTTTTTTTTTCAACGTTTATTTATTTTTTTGGGACAGAGAGAGACAGAGCATGAACGGGGGAGGGGCAGAGAGAGAGGGAGACACAGAATCGGAAACAGGCTCCAGGCTCTGAGCCATCAGCCCAGAGCCTGATGCGGGGCTGGAACTCACGGACCGCGAGATCGTGACCTGGCTGAAGTCGGACGCTTAACCGACTGTGCCACCCAGGCGCCCCTGTCTTAATAGTTTTTATCTGCACCGGAATATTGTCACTAAGTCGGTCAGCCTCCATGGCTCACTCTCCTTCCAAGTACAGGAATATGTCACCGTGTTATCCAGGACCCCTTTCCTTCTCCGACCCGCCAAAGAATTGAGAAAGACGTCGTCCCAACAAAGCCAGCCTTTTCCTTGCCATGTCCTTATGGCATTATGTCAGATGTGGGAGAAGAATGAATCCTGGAAATCTGAACCTTTGGGTGCCAAGAACGGCCAAGCAGTCCTTTCTCATTTCTTGTGAGTTCCTTTTTTCTTTTATACACAAACAGGAACACAACATACTCAGTTTGGTACCTCCCCGTTCTCTCTTAGAAATATGGCCTGAATATCTCCCATATCGATTCAATAAACAGACTTCTCATTTTGAGGCTGGCTTAATATTCTACTGTATGGATATAGTATTGTCTACTAAGCCAGTTCCGTGGTGGTGTCTCTAATTTTTTGCTAACATTAATTTCAAATCTCAATTATGTGACACATATTCAATTAGAGACGTAGGATGGTTTCCTCAAAAGGGAAATGTTGAGTCAAAGGATGTGTATATGTTGAACTTGACCATCTTTTCCTAATTGCTTTCCCCAGACTCCATTCCAGCCTTCCCCTCTTGAGGAAGGCTAGACAACATCTCTTGTCGATGCATCATCAACCCAGTGTGTGAGATGACGTCTCCGTCTTTCCAAACCAGCTAAGATCGTCGCATTCTTCTCACTATGAGTTAGACTATGTTTTCTTACATTTAAAAGCCAATAGTTTCATTTGTATTTATTTGCAGAAGTTCTTTACGTATCAGGGGAAATCAGTTTTGTGAAATGAGTTCACGTGTGAGTTAACATGTCCCTAGTTTTTAATTGGTCTTTGGACTTTGCTCTTGGTAATTTTATAAGCATGAATTGCTTTAAATCCGGCTGAATCTTCTGGCCTAAGGAAGGTGTTTGATGCACCTTGTATCTCTGTTCCTGAGAAACCCTCTGAAATGATCGTAATGGAGACGAGAACATAAAACTGTGAGGACACAGAGAACAGGGGAGAATTTGGTGGAAAACTAGAAGACTTTAGGAGACAGGTAGTGGGCAGAGGAGGGGGGAAGGCTGATACCACAGCCCGCACGTGGAACCCTCAGGAGCAAGCCATACCCGGAAGAGCTCAGGAATCAGGGTCCCCACTATGTCCAAAAGAGAAGCTGAGAAGAGAGGTAAAACTCAGGATGATTGGTTGAAAAGAGCTGTTTGTCCTCAAAAGAAACCGAGCTGGAGGAGTCCTGGTCACAGAACTTCTGAGGCTATAGACAAGCCAGGCACCGAAGATGGAAATTTCTGTCTTCTGTCAACACTAACATGTACATTTTCACATCTGTGGAATCAGAATGCTTCTTACTACCATTTTCTTCTTAGAATTTTAGTTGGAAGCATCGTATCATCTTCCTTAGCTTCTGGTCCCCTTCATTTCTAGGATGCTGGTGGCTGGACTTGTCGCCACTTTGATCCCCTGTCCCGACACAGGCACACCCAGAAATGCGATCTAGCAGCTCAAACACAAACCCCTGTAGATGAAAGCGTCCGGCCTGCCCCGTGACCCCTGCGCCCTGGAGCTCGTCAGTTGGCAAACCAATAAACACACACGAAGTCAACAATCAATATTTTAGTGCCTTCCTCTTTTTTTTTTTAATGTTTATTCATTTTTGAGAGACAGAGAGAGACAGAGCATGAATGGGGAAGGGGCAGAGAGAGAGGGAGACACAGGATCCAAAGCAGGCTCCAGGCTCCGAGCTGTCAGCACAGAGCTTGACGCGGGGCTCGAACTCACGAACTGTGAGATCATGACCTGAGCCGAAGTCGGACGCTCAACTGACTGAGCCACGCAGGCGCCCCCTAGTGCTTTCCTTTTAAATACAAACCAATACATAAGAGTAACCAGAGTTAAGGGAACCTCTAACAAAGCATAGGTTAAAAAAAAAAAAAAAAAAAAAAGGAACAAAGACAAATAGGAAAAAGACAAAATGGAAAACTCAACAAGAAGGGAGAGATGGCAGGGAGCAAAAGAAAAATCCAAGTTAACCGTAACTGACACTTGGAAGATAGACAGAAGATGTTGTATTCCTGAAAAAAGAAAGATAAAGACGTGGGCCAGGAACCAGGATCCGCTGTAGGAGAGCAGAAAGGAGAAACCCCAGGATCAGAACAAAACAATGCCCAGGATTCCATGTGTGAATCGGGCCCAAGCCAGTGAAGCCGGAGGAGGGAGCAGAGGCCTCCAAAGGCATGTCTCCAAGGGAAAGATCGCCTGACTGCTCACGTTCTTGACTCGACTTGAAGGAACGTTCCCATTCGGTCGGAGGGTTTGAGAATGATGGACGCCTCGGGACTGAAGGACCCCGTGTTTCCAGTAGCTACGGCCATGTGGTAAACCCCAAAACTTCATGGCTGTACATAACTGGCTGCTGTCACCCAAGGTTTCGTGGGCCAACCAGGTTCAGCAGGGCTCACCTGGGGCCCTCGCACGTGGTTACCATCAGGTGGTGGCTGAGACTGGAGTCACCGGAAGCCTCAGGGGATGGCCTTACACGACTCCATTTCCCCCCCGTACACCTGTGCCTGGCTGGGAGTGCAGCAGCCCGAGGGTGGCCGGGCACCTCTTCCCATCCACACAGCTGCTCCACACGTGGACTTCCTCACACCAGAGCATCAGCTTTGCCCAGAGCGGGTGTCAAGGGACTCGGGTGAAAGCTGGAAGATTCCTTATGGCCCAGCCTCAGGAGACCCAGAGCGTCACTCCGACCCCCATCTTGGTCAAGGGCTGGTCCTGACTCAAGAGGAGAGGACGATGCGAAGGGCAGAAAACTGAAAGCCTTTGTAATGAGCTCCCACAGCAACCAAATAAAGGAACACAAGAAAAATGCAGAGTTGGGTGAGAAGGAATATGTAAGCATAATGGCGTGGCAGAGAACGACGTTGGCGTCAGGATAACCAAGTGAACGTCTGATATTCATTTAACTTCTTAAGAAATGTTTATTTATTTCTGAGAGAGAGAGAGAGAGAGCATGCGAGCAGGGGAGAGGCAGAGATAGAGGGGGAGAGAGAATCCCGAGCAGGCTCCACACTGTCAGTGCAGAGCCCTACTTGGGGCTCGATCTCACGCACCGTGAATCGTGACCTGAGATGAAGTCAGACGCTTAACCAACTGAGCCACCCGGGCGCCCCAGGCATTGCCTTAAGTTTATAAAAGGTTTGCCAGGCTGAGAGAAGAGGGTGGGGCTGCGGGGGTGGGCTGACGTGGGGCACGGTACGTAGGTCAGGAGGATGTGATAAGGGGACGAAGCTGGGGCCCACACAGGTGCAGGGGTCAGTGTCTGAGAGCAGGGTCCTACAAGTCTTCACCTTCCAAGGCTTTTCTTTCTTCATGTGACTCCTGCCCAGGCAGCAAGGGAAGAGTTTCCTTCTGATTTTCATCTTTCACATAAAAAAAAAAAAAGAATAAATAAATAAATAGATAGATAGATAGAGAATGGTTACATTTAAAACTCGAAGAATATGGGGGGGCACCTGGATGACTCAGTCAGTTAAGTGTCTCTTGATTTCGGCTTAGCGCACCATCTCACGGTCTGTGAGTTTGAACCCCGCATTGGGCTCTGCGCTGACAGTGTGAAACCTGCTCGGGATTCTCTCTCTCCCTCTGTCTCTGCCACTCTTTCCCCTCCCTCTCAAAAATAAATAAATAAACTTAAAAAAAAAAAATCGAGGACTCTGGGTACAAATTTTAGAAGGAGAAAAATGTTCTGGAGATGGATGGTGGTGATGTAGCTAACACCATGAACACACTTAATGCTACCGTTCTCAAAATGTTTAACCACTGAACAAGGGTTAAAATGGTAAGTTTTGTTATGCATATTTTACACACACGTATATATAATATTTAAGCACGGTTTTAAAAGCAGCCAACAGAAGTGAAAATATAATGAAGGGGGAAAATCCAGGAAGAAATAGTTAATGTGTGTGTTATTTCTTTTTTTTTTTAATTTTTTTTTAACGTTTATTTATTTTTGAGACAGAGAGAGACAGAGCATGAACGGGGGAGGGGCAGAGAAAGAGGGAGACACAGAATCGGAAACAGGCTCCAGGCTCTGAGCCATCAGCCCAGAGCCCGACGCGGGGCTCGAACTCACGGACCACGAGATCGTGACCTGGCTGAAGTCGGACGCTTAACCGACTGCGCCACCCAGGTGCCCCAATGTGTGTTATTTCAAAGTAATAAAAGTAAACAGTGAAATGGTTGAAAGCAGTTTTCTCTGAGGAGAGGCAGTCAGGACTGGGGCAGGACATTACGGTTTCCTACTATAAAACTGACTGCACTTTTTAACTTTGTAAACCATTTTCACATAGTAATTTGATAAAAATACAGATTGACCCTAAAAGTTAAAACCTATGCCATTTTGAATGGTAAAGGAAATAACCTGGTTTACAAACATTATCTCTAAGGAAAACAAATGTCCTGGATATTCTAGAACAAGACTAGTTTCAAATATGTGGTTCCATTTTCTCCCAAGATATACGTTTACTCACATGGCCGTTACTCCAAGAACCTACCGCAGAGCCAAGAACCTACCGCCTTCTTTCTGGAAGCGTCCCTGTAGCTGCATGACAATGCACAGA
Source organism: Puma concolor (assembly GCF_028749965.1). Classification (NCBI taxonomy): domain Eukaryota; kingdom Metazoa; phylum Chordata; class Mammalia; order Carnivora; family Felidae; genus Puma; species Puma concolor. Next base: position 3,637,850 of record NC_141679.1, on the reverse strand, counting down.
AATAGGCAGATGTGAACGTGTGAGCACAATAAGCAATTCGTAAGAGCTTTAGGCAGTATTTAGAAAAAAGACAAATCCTTCATGGTGAAATGAGACTCTTTTGTTCATAAATTCCAAGTAAAATCTGTTCCTTCAAAATGGCAGTTACAGTGGATGCGTGCATTTTGCCAAGAAAAGAGGACAACTCTTCATAAACTTCACTGGATGAACCACCGTCATGGTCAGTTGCACGCCATAAATCAATTCCCAATACATAGTATACCCGATAAAATAGAAGTTGCCTCTAATCTACTTGAATTTTACGACATGTACTTGGCTTTGTGAATTACACCCAAAAGACTCGGGGAGAGTTTTATCGCTAACAATGTTATTAAGTGTCACGCTGAGGGAAGAACGAATTCTTTCTAGGTCGATTTACCTCATAAAAAGTAGTATCTTACAGAGGATTACCAATCATAAGTTACACTTTATAAATAACTTAGTCAAATTGAAACTTTCTCCATTCACTTAGTATATAGTCATAAAAACATATTTCTACCATAAGTTAGAAGACTTAATGCATAACATCCCCAATGTACAAATTCTACAATAGCCCAGGGCTAGTTATTTTTATTGTCAGAAGAATGTATTTCCAGGGAGACATATAAACAAAGGGCATAACAGCCCTTTCATTTCCTTCAGCAATGCCACTTCTAGGTACATATCAAGAGAAGCCAAAGCAGGATCTCGAAGAATTATTTGTACATTTGTTTATTGCAGCATGATTCACGATAACCAAGAGGTGGATGCCATCTAGATGTCTATTGATTGATTAGCAGATAAACTAAATATGGCATATACATAAAATAGAATATTATAGAGCCTTCAGAAAGAAGGAAGTCCCAACACACACATGAACCTTGAGAACATTATGCTATGCATGTCACAAAAAGACAAATACTGTATGATCCCTCTTATAGGAAGTATCCAAAGCAGTCAGACTCAGAGAGGCAAAATGATGGCTACGGGGGGCTGGGTCTGGGGGAAGGGAGAGCTCATGGTTAATGACTAAGAGTTTACGTTTTGCAAGATGAAAACGGTTCTGAAGTCGGTTGCCCCAAAATGTGAAATATACTGAACACTACTGACTTTCATAATGAACGTAGTAATGGCTAAGTTGGTTAATTTAATGTTATGTATTTTTTAACCACAATACAACATACAGCTAACTAACTAAATAATGGTAGTTGGCAGACTGGAAAAGAGACCAAAACTTAGAGTACCACCAAGCTGATGGGAGAAAAGAAATGGGAGAATTTCCATTTCTTCTCTAATGTCCCCAGCTTGAAGTCAGGGCATCCCGATGCCTGAACATGGGCACCCGGACACAGAAGCAGATGTAGACCATGCATGACAGAGCGCTGTGACTACAGCCCTAGCTGTCTGGCCAGGGATAAAAATACAGAGAAAAATTCAGAAAGTACCAGAAAGTACTAGAAGGTACCAGAAGGACTGAGGAAAGAAGGTAGGGTGAGAAAGAGACCCTGTAAAGTTGTTGGTGGACTTTTCATTAGCCTCACACCCAGAGGCTGCACGTGTGTGGCTCAGATCCAATAGTAACACAAAGACTTTGAGACTCAGTGACGGGACTGACCACTGACCACCACACTGGCCCTAGACTGGCTCCCGCTCGGTGCGCGCCCAGGACGGTCTTTCAGAACTCAGCTGACAGGAGAACCCAAACCCCAGCACGGGCTGGGAGGACGTGACCTGAGCCAAAATCAAGAGTCAGAAGCTAAACCCACTGAGCCCCCAGGTGCTCCAATGACCACTTAAAAAAAATTTTTTTTAAATGTTTATTTATTTTTGAGACAGAGGAAGACAGAGCGTGAGTGGGAGACGGACAGAGAGAGAGGGGGAGACACAGAATGTGAAGCAGGTTCCAGGCTCTCAGCTGTCAGCCTAGAGCCCGACGTGGGGCTCGAACCCACGAACCGTGAGGTCATGACCCGAGCTGAAGTCGGTGGCTTCACCGATGGAGCTGCCCAGGCGCCCCAAGGACATTATCAACTTCCTAGACTCACAAAGATTCCTGCTAAGCCCCTGAATGCTGCATTTTCATAACTTCGAGTATTTGTTTTGTTCATGCTAAACAACCCTTCCTTACAGAATATTTACCTCAAAACCAGTCCTTTCTTAGAAACTGTGGCAAGAAAAATAGTCCCATTTCTTTTCATTTGCCTTTATTTTAATTCTAGGGTGCCATCTGCTGGCCATTACATTTTTTACTATATTTTTTTTTAGCATTCAAGTTGATGATATTGAATGAATCATAAGCAAGAAAAATTAATTTTGATTATACACATCAGCCCCCCTCTGGGGATTTGACCAACCCAATTTAGCATTACACCTTTGGAAGTGAAATCATGAGAATAACACTTCTAAAAAAATTTTTTTTAGGCTTATTTATTTATTTTGAGAGAGAGAGAGAGAGAGAGAGAGAGAGTGCACAAGCAGGGGAGGCACCAAGAGAAGGAGAGAATCCCAAGCAGACTCTGTACCGTCAGCACTGAGCCTGATGTGGGGCTTGAACTCACGAACTGTGAGATCATGACCTGAGACAAAGAGTCAGAGAGGGTTTTTTTTTTTTTAATGTTTATTTATTTTTGAGACAGAGAGACAGAGTGTGCGAGTGGTTGGGAGGCCAGAGAGAGAGGGAGACACAGAATCCGAAGCAGGCTCCAGGCTCCGGGCTGTCAGCACAGAGCCCGACGCGAGGCTCGAACCCACAAACCGTGAGGTCTTGACCTGAGCCAAGTCGGACGCTTAACTGACTGAGCCACCCAGGCACCCCGTGGGTCAGAGGTTTAACTGACCTCACCACCCAGGCACCCCAAAAATAATACTTTTTTAACATGAAAAAGAACACCCGTGTCAAATTGGCCAAGGGGACACTGTGGTAGCCTGTGCAGGTGTGAGTAGCACTAGGTAAGCCAGACGCAGGTAACTGTGTAAATCAAGGGCCTTCAAAATGTCCGTTCCTTTAAACCACAGAATTTAAACTCTGCAAATACACCCGTGGAAGGATCAGAGATGGGGGCAAATATTCGTGTCTATGGCTGCTTACACTGGTTTCTTGTAATGCATTTTGCTACATTATAGAAAGATGTAAACATACAGACAATATGCAACTGTTACGGTTTTTCAGTTAAAACTAAAAAATTGAAGAATGGTGTGGGAAGATGTTTATGATACAGTGGTAAGTGAAATAAATCCCGAAACTAAACAGAATTTGCAGCGTAATCCCAATTAAGAGCAAAACAGATTTATACATCAACTTAAACAACTTAAAAGCCACAGATGTGGCATAAGGATTGCAATTTGATTACAGTTTCTTGTTATAATTTTTTTTATATTTCCCAAAATATATATCTTTCACTTTTGTCATTGGATAACGTAGGTATTTAATGGAAGCACCCGATTTTTATTGAAAACCCGAAGTTGCAGGTGGAAAAAATAGAATTGCGTACTTTGCTTCCCCCTAGTGGATGTGGGAGAAATTGCACTTAGATTCAAATAACTTTTTCATGAAAAATAAAACCGTTCAAAACAAAACCCAGAAGGGGGAGGCAGAGCAGAGGGGAAGAAAAGATAATACCACGTTCAAAGACATTAAACCTCTGATTGTCATTTTAAGCAGAATTCTATGGTCGTATTCATGCAGATTACACAATCTGTTCAAATAACTAACATCGATACGGCTTCCTTAATTTGACACTGGATTCCCTCGACGTTTTCTTCCAGGACCACGGGCTCCCCGCACCCCAGCATCAGCACTGATGCTGCTCCCCACTGGCCGCCCCAAGTCTGCCCCGACCTCAGCAAGTATTAGCTGATTCTGGAGGATCGCGGTGATCTTTCCGCGGAGGCACCTGACCATCTCTGATATCCCCAACGCCTGCAGGGTTTTCTTCTGAGCTCTCTGAGTCCCTTCCAGAGACCAAGTCTGTGTTCCAACACCAGTCTTTCCAAACCTGTCCACCGCTGACGAATCCTCAAGTGCTTTGTGACACTGGACATAAAGCCCGAGCTTCCTTTGGTTCTGTCCGTACTTGCTTTATGTGTGATGTGCTCCTGTGTGAAGTCCCTGGCTGTTCCTACTTGTTAGGTCTGGTGGACTGGCCCCTTTGTCTTTAGATGAGGACCTTCTTTGTCTCTTTTTAGCGTTTTTCGCCTAAAGTCTGTTTTGTCTGCCGTAAGGATCGCTACTCTGTTGGCTTGTTTTGTTTATTTGTTTGGTCCGTTGGTTGGTTGGTTGGTTGGTTACCATTTGCTTTTAGTCTCTTTTTCCACGCCCTTCCTTCCCGGTGCATCTTCAGAGCTAAAGTGAGTCTCTAATAGGCTGAATATCGTTGGATCTTGTTGGCTTATCCATTCAAATAACAGATTCCTCGCCACGGGGGGGTGCTGGGGAGGGGGTGGGGGGTCCCTGGCAGGACGGAGTCTCTATCTCCTGTTGCAGAATGGTCCTCCTTCATCCCTACGGCCCACCTCACAGCCCCCTCTCAGGTTTCTGGGGTTTGCCACGGGCCATTCCTTTAACAGGAATACCTTTCCACGTTATCCACCCACAGAAATCCTAGGCACAGCTGCCTTCTCCTCTGCGAAAACCAGGCAGGCGTCTAGAGGAGTGTAGGCTTTTATCATGATGGAACCCTCAGAAACAATCCTTCCAACTACTAGTACATGGGCAAATTGACGTGCATATCCTCATCTAGATGAAGGTCTCTAGCTATAAGCACACATCTCAGCCTGGCGGTAAGACAATGAGAGCCCAGAGAAATTAAGTGACTTGAGGGAGTTCAGGGTTGGAAGCCTTACCACTGAGTGTCAACGCCAGTAGGTATTTTTGGAAGGCTCTTTTCCAATTAGTGCTGCACGTGATCTCAGATCTCTAGCCAAGAAGTGGTTTGTATTTATACCTGCAGTTTATGCAGGTGGCTAGGACACGAGAGCCAAGGGCGGAAGTTTGAAGGGTGTGCACCTGTCAGGAAGCGTTTGGAGAAGGAGAATCGGGAGGGTGAATCTCGGGGAGGGGGCGGGGGTGATCCATGCCAAAACCAGGGGCCGGGAGGGAAGGGCCGAGAAGGGCGCGGCAACAGAGAGAGGGCACCTGGCGGATGGGGTGGGGCGAGGGAGCGAGGGGCCAGCCACTGACGTGGGCCCCGTGCACGAAGCGTGGCGGGAGAACACTTAGTTCCCTGCCAGCCTGACCGCATCTGAAGGAGCAGGTGACAGCCGGGGGTGTCTGATGTCTCGCCCCCTGGTGGGAGCTCCGGCCCTCCCCGTCACCGGCAGGAGAGAGGCTGCGTCCAGGCCCGGGGCAGAGTGAGCGTCCCAGCCTAGCCGGGCCCGGCCCACAACCTCCTTGAGGCTTGCAAAGAAATCAAAGGCCTTCTCGGCCTGAGCAGCGAGGTCATTGTCAAGGATATCTTACAGCCACCGCAGAGGGAAAAATAAAACAAATTAAATTAAAGCTCACCCCTCTCCACCCAAGCTCCTTGTCCTTGCTCTGTGAAGCCCAGTCTCCTGTCCACAGAAACAAGGAAGGGGCCCCTGCCTTGTGGGGGGAGTGCAGCGGGGCCCAGGCAAACGCGGACCCGGATCATGACTCCGCGTTACTCTGTTGAAGCCGCCCCATGCGGATTCTTTCATCCACAGTCAGGGAGGAGACCTGCACGTTCACAGAGGGCCCCGCACTCAGAAGACCCCCGGCCTTGGCTTGACGCTCTGCCATAGCATCTCGACACCCCCGGTAACTCATCTTTGAACTTGGGTTTTGTAAGCAAAGTCCGTGGGACGCTGGAGCTGCGCGTGAGCAGAGGAGATTCCCACCACGTGAACGTCCGCCTTCCTGCCGCCCCGTTCTCGGAGCCTGCAAGGTCCCGTGGGGGCAGAGCTCCCGTGGACCCAGCATGGGTAGAGTTCAGAGACACGCAGAGTGAAATAAAGCTAAGCGCGTTCGGTCATCACGGAGTAAAGGGGGAACGCCGACACATGCTCTGGTCCAACCAGAACTTGCCTCGAGTGCAGAAAGGCGGCGGTGGCTTTCCAGGGATCGCGGTCAGCCGAGGCGCCCGGTTCTGCCACTTCTTATCTGTTACCTCCTCCCTCTTAGCCAACCCTTTACTCTGCGAAGGACACACAGGAGAGGGAAGGACAGAATGACCCAGCACAGCGGCTTTGGAAGCCACGGGCGGGCTGACCGTGGGCACGCCAGGCCCGCCGCCCGGGTCAGAGTCAGGTGCACGTGTGCAAGCTCAGTGTGCAAGCGCGATTCTGGCGGTTCTGGACAGAAGCGGAAGGCTCTGGCGTTTCCAGGGGACGCTGGCACGTCTCATCTAACGCAGAGCGGTAGGAATGGCAGAATCCGTGCAAATAACTTAAAATTGTAACTTTGGGGCGCCTGGGTGGCTCAGTCGGTTGCGCGTCCGACTTCAGCTCAGGTCATGATCTCACCATTCGTGAGTTGGAGACCCAAGTCCGGCTCTGTGCTGACAGCTCAGAGCCTGGAGCCCGTTTCGGAATCTGTGTCTCCCACTCTCCGCCCTTCCCCTGCTCAGGCTCTGTCTCTCTCTCTCTCTCTCTCTCTGTCAAAAGTAAATAAACATAAATTTCTTTTTTTAATTGTAACTTTACTTAGCGTGACGTTAAATCCAAAATTGAAAACTGCAGTGGTAAGTCAAGAGAGACACCGTGGAAGAAATGGAAACACACGATGTGTTAGTACTTTTATTCCCGCATTTTCATTCTGCTCTGAGAAAGTGAAGTATCCAGTCCTCCCTGCCTCCAGCTGCCTAGGGAAGCCACCAGGAGCCACACTAGGCTCTTTTAGGGACGTGGACATAGGACATCCCAGACTGATGTCCACTGGCGTTGTTGACGGTAAATTTGACAGTGAATGTGGCTGAACCGTGGCTGGGTTCCAGAACCCTCCAGATGAAGGCTTGCATGAAAACATCCTTGCACGCAACCTTCTCTGTCCCCACTTTATGTAGCCTTCGAAAGGTGAGGGCCTCTTGGGGGTGAGAGGTACCTCGGAGCCTGCAAAGGTGGCGGGACCCATTTGAGGACCAAAATGACAAAGTGTCCAAGAGAGAAGCTGCCCCTGACTATTTTCACCCGTAATCCCTTTCCTCCATCCACTAAAAATGCCACCACTGGGGCGTCGGGGGGGCTCAGTCAGTTAAGCGTCCAGCTCTTGGTTTCAGCTCAGGTTGTGATCTCACAGTTGCTGAGTTTGAGCCCCACGTCTAGCTCTATGCTGACAGCACCTACTTGAGATTCTCTCTCCCTCCCCCTCTCTCTGCTCCTCCCCTGCTCACTCTCTCTCTCTCTCCCTCAAAACAAATGCACTTAAAAAAAAATACCACCACATACCACATCAGCTCCATTTACGTGTTTTTAAAAATATTAATTCTATGCATTGTTGAATAGGGAAATCCTAAATATGGCTTCAGTTAGCAATCTTAGAAGGAATTTTCTCTGACCACAGTAAAATCAAGCTAGAAGCCAATTAAAAAAAAGAGTAATACATTCTCTTATGTTTGGATATTAAGTAAGGCCATAGTTCTACTCTAAAATACTGAAAATGCAGAGCTGAAGACAAAGCATGGTATATACGGTTTATTTGGGAGGGGTCCCAGGAAGAAGTGACAGACGGGGACAATTCAGAAGGGAGGCTGGGAAAGTCAACAGAGTGAAACATCTGCTTCGCCCACGCACAGAGAACGCCTTCCAGCTCCTCCAGCAAAAAGGAGGGAGGCTGAGATACTCACACACCAGCGACAACTGGCTGTGCATTGAGTGGGCTTCGGGCCTGGACTCGGGGACCAGATCTGTGTACAGACCAAGCAGCCTCTGGAGGATCTGGGGACATCTGGGCAGAACGCAGACAGCAACATGGCTCATAGGCGAGGGGGAGGGGCGGCATCTGTCGGCTCGCCAGCTCTCGCCGTAGCCGGGGCTGGAGTCAGCACACCGGGAGAGACGTGTGCTCCAGAAGCCACAGGTGCAGCGAACAGAAAGATGTCGTGATAAGGATACGGCATCATAAGTCTTGTGATCTACGGCCAACGCTGTACGGATGCGTATGTTGAAAAAGAAGAAAACTTGAAAATCAAGGAACTTGATATTTATCTCAAAAAGTTATAAGGAGAAAATCAGATTAGACCAGCAGGTAATAGAAGGGAGGAACCACACACACACACACACACACACACACACACTGGAATCAATAAAGTCAAAAGTCAAAAGGGGGCAAGACTGATTTCTGGAAAGAAAGAAAAGAAACGCACAAGTCACCAATAAAGGAATAAAAACTTGGATACGGCTATAGACCCTGCCTACATGTCAGAGGGAATAAGAGGGTCTTATGCAAACTCTATACCAATGAACTTGAAAAGGTAGATAAAAATAGACTACTACCTAGAAAATCTAAGCTGCCCAAATTAGCACAAGACACATAAGAACTCTGACTCGTCCTATATTTATGAAATAAATGGAATCAATAATTGAAAACCTTTACCCAAGAAAAATAAAACTTCAGGCCTAGACAATCTTGCTTGTGAATTGTACTAAAAATTAAAGGAATAAATGATGCCAAATGTATTCAACCTCTTCTAGAGGATAGAAAGCAACAGACGACATCTGTATTTCGTTTATGAAGACAACATAACATACCAAGTCTGACAAAGACAGGATAACAAAGGAAAATCACAGAACAATCCCCTTCATAAAATAAAGGCAAAAACCTTAAATTAAAAAAAAATGGTAAGCCAAATATACTTACGTATAAAAATAATAGAAACCTGGGGCACCCGGGTGGCTCAGTTGGTTGAGCGTCCAACTCTTGATTTCAGCTCAGATCGTGATCTCACTGTCGTGAGATTGAGCCCTGTGTCAGGCTTTGTGCTGACGGTAGGAACCCTGCTTGGGATTCTCTCTCTCTTTCTCTCTCTCTTTCTCTTTCTCTCTGTCTCTTTGCCTTTCCCCTGCTTTCTTTCTCTCTCTCTCTCAAAATAAGTAAGTAAATAATTTTTAAAAAAAGAAACCATAAGGAGTTGAGTCATGTTAGGACCGTAACAATGATTCAGCACTGCTATTCAGTGTGTAGAAGCATCACGTTACTGGGGTGACGGAGATAAATCACCGTCGCCATCATCTGAGATGCAGAGAATGCATGTGACAAATTCAACATCCATATATCATTAACAAAACAAAACAAAACTTCCTGGCAGGCTAGGGATAGAAGGGAATGCCCCTAACCTGGTAGACGGCATCTCTATATACCTATAAGAAATATCAAGCTTAATTATAAAGAGTGGAAATCTTACTCCTTTCAGCTCCAAAAGAAACAAAGTTCACTTCAATTTGGCATTATCCCTGTAGATCTTACCACTGCAATATGACAAGAAAAAGAGGTAAAATGCTTCTACAAATAAAAATATATTTATGAATAAAATATATCTTATAAAATAAAATAATTTAAAAAGAAGACACTTTTTGTTTGTTCTTTTTTTTTCCTTAGAGAGAAAAACAGTATGAGCAGGAAAGGAGCCTAGGTGGAGGGAGAGAGAGAGAGAAAGAGAGAGAGAGAGAGAGAGAGAGAGAAAATCTTAAGCAGGCTCCATGCTCTGTGCAGAGCACAACACAGGGCTCGATCCCACCACCCTGGGATCATGATCTGAGCCAAGACCAAGAGTCAGACACTCAACTAATTGACTCACCCAGGCGCCCCCAAAAGAAGAAATATTTTATTTGCAGACCACATGCTTGGGTATGTAGAAATTAGAGGTGAGTATGCAAATAAATTGTTAGAATTTGTAAGTGTATTTAGCAAGAATGCTGAATATAAGGTCAATAAAAAATTAATTGCATTACTCTAAATTAACAAGAAATTAGAATGTAAAGTAGCATTATAAACCATCATAAACTAGCAAATAGATAAAATGAAGCATGACTGTGTCACCACAACCTACCAGGCCAGGCTTTAATGATGGAAAATAGAATGTACTCGAACAAATGGAGTGCTATATCATGCTTATGGATTTGTAGGTTCAATTGTGTAAGGGGAGCAAAACTATGCATCACTTCAATACTATCCACATGAAAATAGCATTGAGTAATTTCAGTAGAAACCATCAAGCTGATTTCAAAGTTTTATGTAACTATTGCCAGGAATAGCCAAGGAAATCCTAAAATACAACGAAGTGGGAAAGCTTCAAATATTAAGATATATGGAAACATCTACATCAAGTCGGTACAGAAGCTGGCATTAGGCAACCAAGCACATGAGTGGAATAGAGCAGGTGGTACAAAACATCCATGTACATAGAGAAGCTTGATTTACTGTAAACGTGGGACTCCAGTTCAGCAAAGGGCTGTTTTCAGGAAATCATGATGCATCGATGACAGTCAGAATAGAAAGCAAACAAACAAGCAAAGAAAAGACCCTTGACCCCCTCCCTCATACCAAAACAACAACGACAACAAATCAAGTCCATTGGATTATAAATCTAAATCTGAAATGTGACATAACATAATTTAGGGGACTATGTTCACAGTATTGTCATGAAAGGACATTTTTTTTGAACTCCGGGAAAAGCAATAAGCATAAAGGAAAGGCTTGATGGATGACACTTACGAATTAGGCCATTCCTTTCGTCAATTAACAGAGTGAAAAGGCAGGTCACAAACATTGCACGTCACAAAAGCGAATGTTCAACTGGTCCATAAAGCTTATTTATCTGCCCGGAAATGAAAAGTAAAACCACAGTGCGATATACTGCTATATACCTACCAGAAAGATTGAAATATATATAAAGAGTCAAAATTGACCAGAAGGAGTGGCTGAACTCCCATCGCCCCCTGGTGGTTACGGGAACCGGTTCCACCCCTCTGGAAAACCATCTGAACCATCAACCCCATAGCTCTGTTAGTAGCAATATGGGGGAGATTCCAACCTAAATCCACCCAACGTCAAAGCCCCAGCACGATCGTACCCTGCACTCACTCCGCGTGCACGTACATGAGACAGTCCCCGTCCTAACATACTGCACGTAACGGGGCTATGGTCCGTGACCCATGCCATCTGTCCCGCCAGCTCCTGCCGCTGCACACGTGAAGGCGGTCTCTTGACCTTCAGGTGGAGCCGACCAGCTGAGCTAAGGAGCCGATGCCTTGTGAGCAGCTCTCGGTCAGGGGCGACAGAGGGCAAGAGGGGGAGTGCTCTCTCTTCTCTGTCGGAGGTGCATCACTTTGAGCACCCTGAGGTCCCCAAAGGAACGGAACCCTGGCTTCCTTCTTCCCTCCCATCCTGCCTCACTTTCCACTCCCCCCAGTGTGCCTACCTGGGGTCACCTTCCAAATAAACCACTTACACTGGAGATGTCCTCTCCAAGTCTGTGTAGAGCCCAACCCAAAAAACACCCTTACAACAAGAGAGCGGCCAGCTCCTTAGATGGCCAAGTGCACGATCTTAAATCACTGTGCGTTATTTCATATTAGTGATATCAGGACCACATTATTCATTATGCATCGAAGAAATAAGAGTCACCTCTGAACTTACATCCCTTCCTTCTTAAAATGCGTCCTCTAGAAGTTTGCCAACATGCCTACAATTTCTACTATTAATATTTATTATTTGGGCTTTAAAGAAGTAGTTTTTGAAGTAACATGGAGTAGTTTTAAAGCAACACAAGTTTATTTCTTCTTTATTTTTTTTTCATTTATTTATTTTTGAGAGAGTAAGATAGATTGTGAATGGGGGAGGGGCAGAGAGAGACAGAGACACAGAATCAGAACCAGGCTCCAGGCTCTGAGCTGTCAGCACAGAACCCGACGCGGGGCTCGAACCCACGAACCGCGAGATCGTGACCTGAGCTGAAGTCGGATGTTCAACCGACTGAGCCACCCAGGCTTACCGACAAATTTATTTTTTTAATTAGGCAGAACCCCCATAGTTAGTCTAGACAAAAGCAGAGATTCTCCTTGGAAAGGCAGGTAGGAGCTCGGGGTTCTGTGTGCTGGGCAGTCACCCCCCTAGTATTCCTCTAGAAAACTCATAACCTCCAGGGTATAAAGAATTGAATTCCCAAGAAACTCAGGGGATAATAGGGGAGCTGAGATTTGAGCCTATTCTTTGCAGTGTCAAAAGCTCACATGCTTTCTAGGATTCACTTCCAGAAAGCCAACCATCAGTGTAAACAGGGGGAAAGAAAGGTCACTATAGTTACCTTTTCGCTACCTTGACGAGCAGAGGTGGGACAGACACCGAGCCAGGATGTTGCAGCCAGTGAGAACACCCAAGAGCTCCAGCGACCCCAGGTATCCCTCCTTCCCTAGCTTTTTCAAGCAAGGGCGTGCAAGGCAGCTCAGACAAGCCAGAGGCCCGTAAGCTGCGTGTTCGCTTTTTTGCCTGTTTGCATCCCCCCGGCCTGTGTACACGTGCTCTGCACCAGTCCTTGACCCTGGGCATCCCGGCCCTTGCAGTGTTCTGAACAAAACGGTAAAAAGCAACAGAGACAACAGGGAGATGACAGGGGACAGGAACTGAGGAAGTCCCGGCAGGAGGCATGTGGCTGGATGTGAACGCGGGAGTGGAGACGGGGGGGAGAGCAGGGACACCCTTCGGAGTGGGAGCAGAAAATACCTGCTGATGAGTTGAACAGGGAGGTGGGGGGTGAGGCGAACGTAGGAACCAAGGACGGCGTCGAACTTCTGGCAGGGCCGAGGAGCTGTCCGGTGGTGCAGACGGCAAGACTGGGAAGAAAATGGTGGGGACGGACGGAGATCAGAGCTCTGCTCTTTGCAGACACCCGAGGCGCGTGCGTAGAGACACCGGACAGGCGGTTGGCAGTGACTGCAGAGAAGGAAGCCCGAGAGAGCTTGTCCTCGAGATGAGTGATATTTAAACAGCAGAGGACAGAGGCTCGATGATGTGGGGAAAGAGGAGGCCATTGCTTGAGCCAAGTCCCTCGTGGGAAGCTGAGGATTTAGACCCACCAAACGCACAGGTGCGGAGAGCAAGCAGAACAGAAGTGCGTGGGATGCGTCTTAGCCCTGGGAGGGGACAGCGGCTCATCCGCCACCATAGCCAGTAGGTGAGGAGCAGGGAGAGGGGCTCCATGGCGCTAGCTGGTGGGGTTCCGCCTCCGGCAAGAAGGCCAGAAGGCACACGGGTGAGAAGGCCGAGAGCCTGGGAGAAGGAGGGGGGTGCCAGAGGGTGGGAAGGACAGGTGTGCACCATCCTGCTGGACCGCACAGGGCAAGGGCACTAGCTTGTGGAAGAATGGCCCGGCTACCTGAGAACGCACGGGACAGGCAGTCAAGAAGGTAGAGGTGACTTGGTTTCCCTCCCGTGCCCGGGTAATTGAATGCATATTTGGAACCATTGGACAGCCGAGCAATGTCTAGGACCAGAGTGGAGAGAGGGCTTCAAGGTGATTTGGGGGAAGGATTTAAAGACAGTGTCTTCAGCGCTTCAATGAACTACCCAACCTGGAGAGGAGCGGCCTCTGTGCTCTTTGCCCGGAGTTTGCAAGGCACCGGCATTAGCACCTGTGTGAGCAAAGATTGTGTCAAGATGCACACACTACCCTTGTCCACCATAGACTCTTGTAAGTGCAGAAAGAACTCAGCCCGGGTCCTATCCAGCTCACAGGTGCAGGTTTGAAAGGTGATCGATATTTCCAGACGATCAATCCCAAGGAGCGAGCAAATGCAGGCACCCCGTGGCCTGGCGGGGCCCGGGATGCAAGAGAAGGGCCACACCGGGGGAGGCTACGTGGTGGTGTCGTGGAAAGGCATCTGCGAGGCAGCCTTCTGGTATTGGGCGGGGGCGACAGAACCGCTGGATTGGGGGTGGTTATTCAATCACAGATAAACAAGAACAGATTTGTAATCTGACATAAATAGCAACTGATAACAGACAAGTGATGTCAACTTTAATTTCCTGGGAAACGTCCGCCTTTCTAGGTGTTGTTTATTGTTTGCTCCAAAATGCACACCTGATGACATTTTAAAGGGGATGTTTTTAGAGCATTCAGGACAATTTGAAACTGAATGCGTTCTATTTTTGAATCCCTATATCTTTCTGCAACAGGAAAAAAGCTTCCGCGTTAACCAGCAGGAGCCCTTCCATAGCGAGCAAGGCAACCTCTTTTTACACAAATTGTTTTTTGTAGCTCTCAGCTTACTAGTTACATGGACAATGACAACAGTGACCCGCACCAGGGACAAAGCACCCTGTCACCGGCAGCAAAGACCCTCACGTTCCATTTTCGTCTTCACCTGTGTGGCAGGACAGGTGTTTGAATGGAGCTGTTTCTCAGTTGGTTGGGGTTGGGGATGGGGTTGGGGTTAGTGTTAGAGTTAGGGTTAGGTTTAGTGTTAGGATTAAAGTTGAGGTTGAGGTTAGGATTAAGGTAGGTTTGGGGTTAGGACACCCTCTGTGTGTGGGACAACTGAGGCCAGGCTAGCTGCACAAACACGGCCTGGATATAGCCTGCACGATTGGTGGAAATCCTGCTGTTCCATGGTCTGGTGCAGTGCGCCACCTTAAGAACTTGTTTAGATAAATGATGATATCACTATAGGAATGGAATCCCAAGATCTGCCTGCCGATCATCACCTCTGTTAGGCCATGGTAAGGGGCAGTGAGATGGACCGCAAAATCAGTAAAACAATCACAACAGAGAATGAATTAAGGCTTCCTATTCAAGCCAATTTACAAGCTGAAATTCTGAGCCCCCAGCAGCATTGAAGACTGCCCAAGAGTACCCAGCAATTAAGAGTTCCCTCCTGTCTTTGCAGTACTGGGATGGCTATAACATAAATACATTAATATCTCTGGAGAGAGAAAGTAACGTTGGGTCTGCACTAAAAAATATAAGTAATTATGAAGGAAAGTGCTAGGTACACATGGACATAAAAAATAACCACTTTGAAATACTAGAAATAGCAAATACAGCCATTGAAATTTTTAAAAGCTCTTTATAGATAAGGTAAACATTACCCTACCCTTTCTGTCTTTGAGAGAACGAAAATGGGGTAAATCTGAAGAGGGACCTGGGAGATCCCTGCCTAGGACAGACTACGGAGAGAGAACACAAATGAAGATATCACTTCCAGTTAAAAAATCCACTGTGCAGTTTTCAGATTGTAGGAAGAACTGAATAAGGTCCCCACTAAGGAGTTGAGTAAAAATTAACCTATTCACATTGGATGGAAACCAAAGATCTTCAAAGATGAAAATACAATTGTAAAGTTACTGGAGAAGACAGACTCACAAAAGGCTGATAATTTGGTGCCATATTTCTCATTAGAAACAATAAATGGCAGAAGACAGTGAAATAATGTCAGTCTTAAAATCACAACTTCTAATCTAGGATTCTGGACTTTGGGTAGGATCATAACCAGAAGGGAAGCATTGGGTAGGAGGAAAGAAAATGCATCAAGAAAAGACAAGAGAAATCAGTGGCTTCTGTACACACACTAGAGGAAGAAACTTATCTTGATAAGGAGAAATCCAGGAAGAATTGGAGAGTGGTTTGGATTCTTTTAAGGACAATTGTGATGCCTCTCTGCTGACACAGTTTCCTTACATACACACTCCTCATTGACATTGACCTGGTAATTAGAACCCCCACCTATGAAGACACTAGAATAAGCAAATCTACATGCAGATGAGCCAGTGATAACTGGGAATGAGATCCACTCTGGAGAAAGGTCTAGAATGAAAATTGGGAAGATTTTATATCATAGACACAGAATGGAATAGTAAAGAAATGATATAATTCATGTTGCAAAAGGGTCAATTTGACTTCCAGTACTCTCAAAAGGCAGAGCTGCTTACCCGCTCCATGACTGGAAGGAACTCTCTGGGCTCAAATCTCAGAAAATCCTCCTGCCTCTCTGTGCAGAATTTCTCTCCCAGGGTCAGTAGTCACCCAGAAATGCAGCACAGAGTGTCGACCCTATACCCAGCTAAAATATCACTCAACAATGCGGGTGAAGCACAGATATCTCCCAACATACAAAAACAAAGGATTTACCATTGAAAAGCCTTTCCTTAAAAATATGATGGGCAGAACGTGAGAAATAGTAGAAATACTAGTAAACCTGGTTATAAAATCTCTTTAGCTCATTACAGTTAAAAAACTAACATTTTGTTTGTTTTAATGAAAAGGTAAAGTGAAAATACCATCTAATAATAAGGAACAGGAGATTGAGAGAATAGCAAAAACACTGAACGTTCCTTGTTTTGCTCAGGGGTTCACAGTGTGGGGATTGCTTTGTTTGTGAACTTAACAATTGTAATGCGATGATACTTTTTTTAAAAAAGAAAAGGTATTGTAGAGAATGCAAGAAAAGACAACTTTTTCAACTTTATTTTTCCATAATCTTATGTTGATAAATGGGAGAATAGTTGGAAGAGTGGAAAGAGCCCCAGGGGCTCCAGGGTCTATATTAATTGATTGGATGGGATATAGCACAGCATTTTCTTGTGCCCAAAGGGAGACATGATTGCACTTAATTTTTTTTAGAGGGAAAAGAAATGAGCTTCGAGAGAGCAGGGGGCACAGCTTTGGGGATTTGGGGAGCAAGATGATCAGTTGTCTCACAGAGAGAGTAAAGATTGATGAAGGGTTGCTGGCAGCCTGGCCAGGCAGGCTGTGTCCACCTTATGCTGGATAAGCTGCAGGTAAAGCATGGCTGAACTTCATGGCTGTGTGTTTTGCGTGCATGGGTGGGTCCTGTCACAGAATGAGCAGAGTGGCCAAAGCAGGAGATTTCAAGGGCAAGTACACCACAGGGAGAAAGCGGCAAGAACGTTGAGATTGTCTATGAGGGAGTGATTACCGTGTGGGAATAAGATATCTAAGTCAGAAAGGAGGCAAGTGGGTATATGATCAGGAAAACGGCGGTGTGTTGGTGCATGGCTCAGAGGGCTCCGTGGCGGAAGACATTTTGCGGTGGCCCAACTAGAGGAAGTGGCCTGGAACACGAGCAGGTTCTGGTCAGAGAGTAAGATGTTCGCAGCTGAGATTCTGAAGGTAACGTTGCTGTTGAGATAGATCTAGACTCTATATCTAGAATATAATGGCGGTCAGGCGTTTCCGAGGTGATATGGTAGGAAATAGTATTGCCAGGTTGAGGAGGAAAGGAAGGGCCCCCGGCACACGACGCTATGGTTTGCGTGAATCCTGAGGTCATCAACTGTGGTGACGGAGGGAGGGCTAGAAGACAGAAAGCCAGCTGCACCCCCCGAAGGAATAATGGGGAACACTCAAATAATTTCATGAAGAGCAGAAGGGGCCTTGGTCTTAGACATGGGCTTCAAAGTTGGGGGGTTAGTGAGGAAGGAGGGACGGTGGTCATGAAGTCACGGGGAAGAACAAGGGGACACCCCGTCCACATCCAAGCCCGAGGTAAAGGATGATGGGGCAAAGCCACCATTCAAGTGGCCCAAAGGGAAAGCAGTGTCTTTAAGGAAGTTGCTACTCGCAGTTGGAGTGGAAGTACGGGACCCACTGAGAGGAGAGGCCGAGCATGTGATTCTGACCCTGGTGTCTCTGGATCATAGTTGAGAGTTTACGGAGTTGGGGAGGCCGCCAACTACCAGAAGGCCGGACCCAGCTGATGCCTGAGGTCACCACGCTGCAGAGCATCTGGAATGCATACCACTAGCATGTTAGGACCACGTGGGTCAGCATTCGGATGACGGCTTCTTTTTAAAAACCAGGCTGTGTTGGTTTAGAGTGAGTAGGTGGGAACTCGGGCAGAGCCCGTGTGGGAGGCAAAGGCGGGGTGTGTGGTAATGCTTCCAGACTGAGTCCTCCGCTCTTCCATTGGAGGCCATGATGTCCCCGGGAATGCCAGCCCAGCTGACTGGGTGAGCAGACATGATCTGCTCATGCTTCAACGCGTGCCTTTCCTGCTGTGTTCTCTGTGATGTGTATTCCCCAGAATCCAGGGCAGTGGTAAGTGGTAAGCCAAATGTCTGGCGTTTGTGGGTGCCAATCTTTCTTTCCACCAGGAGGCATGGCCAGCCCTGGTCTTCTGTCCTTGCTTCTTCCTTACAGCGCGTCACCAGGGTCTGAGTCATGGCTAGCGGCAAAGTCACCTTCACCCTGTCACTGAAGCTATGGCCCCTCACCACCTCTTAGTCACCGCTGGGATATGATGGATGGACAGAATGAATGGGAGCCCCGGGACAGCCCTGGCTGAGCGAACAGGCAGGTAGTATCCTAGGGCCCACAAATGGCCAACTCATGGAATGAATAGGGGATACATTTCACCAGGCTTCAAACACCCAAGCTATGAGGAACTCGTTTCTAGAATACTCTGGGCCACTCTCACAGTTCAGACCACATCTTGAGCCACTGACTTGAGCTGCCCTTGCACAAGAAACCACGGGTGCACATTCTGTTCCAGGAAACCAGTAAGTGGAAAAACGCGACAAACGTGGGTTGTGACTTCAAGGCGTTTCTGTAGTCAAGTAGGGGGACCCGTTGTCCAATCTCCTTTGCAATGTGGCAAAGAAGGCAGGCTGGAGGCTTTGCAGCGACGTATGGAAACAGGGGCAAATATCCAAGACTGGCTGGCTGGAGACAGTAAAGCAATGGAAACTGTTCATCGTAAAGGCCTCTTTCCCCATTTCCAGTTGAGACCATCTCAAGTGTTTTCTTATTTTCTCTGCACTCATTAAGTGATACAACACATGATTTAGAACCCGTGTTCCCTGCACCCTGCATCGCTGCACCCTGCACACACAGACAGACGTCCAGAACGCTGTGGGTATGCCTGCCGGCCTCACCGCCAAGCTCTTGATTCTCTAGACTGTATGACAAGAAGCAAAAGTCACGCTCAGTGATTTCCAGCTCTTCACTTTGTTCATTCCCTAGAGGAACTGTAAACGTTTGTCAAATCAAGGAAGATGCTTAAGATCGACTGGGTGTGTTCTTCCTACAGTGACATCTTTATTCAACGAGACGCGCGTCACTCTCTTACTGTGAGCTCTCCCATCACCATCTGACGTTTGCTCGCCCAGCATTCTCACTGGACTGAGGGAGGCGTCACTTGCTTGGTCGAAACGCAACTAACAGGTAATAATTACCTGGGATGAGGCAGATTTAGTGACGTGTTACATTTCCTCTTTGATCCGTCAACGTCTCTCTACCCACTTTTTTTATCAGCTGCCGTGGGCGGTGTACGTGAATATGTATGCAGACATTTCTCTCTGTCTCTGTCTCTCCTTGCCCCCTCCCTCTTTCTCTCTCTCACATGTACACATGATGCACACGCGCATCCGAACTCACAGAAGCATGGCGTAGACTCGAGATGATGGATGGTCAACACCGGAAACCATTCAAGTCTCTGTCTGCGTCAGGTGACAAAGGAAAAAAATGGGTGGAGTGTCAGAGAAAAGGGGGTTTACTATTTGTGCCTATTAGAGTCCAGGCGGGAAAGGATGCCATCCTCAAGCAGTAATTAAAGACACTTTCAACAGTGAAGCAGGGTGGGTGCCCAGGGCTCACAGCTCCAGCCTGACAAGGCAGCAGTGAGGAGTAATTAACATCACCCGGGACCCCAGTGAGGGTGGTTGGTAGAAGCAGCCCGCCTGACCTGCCGGTGGCCTTCAAGAGCGGGCCACGGCCAGCCCACAGAGACCAAGCCGCTGGAACTTGGCTCCAGCCGTCAGAGCTCCTCCCAGTCCCTCCCCTCGGCCACACCTGACAGGGCATCAGACGGAGCGGGAGCCTCCTAACACCCAGAGAGAAAAGGGTCCAGGACGGCAGGTGAAGTCCAGCACATCTTCTGTGAGTTCTCTCTTACTGGTTAGTCACGTACTGTGTGCCTCTGATCTGCCTCTAAGAGTATTACACCGTCCTCGTGCGTTCAGATGAAGTAACACTCAAGGTTACGGTCATCTGCAGAAGCAAGTTTAGAAAAGAGAACTCCCGCGTCTCTCGGCCATACTCAGGATGCCGGACCCGTTAGTGCAAGGTATTTCAATAGCGCGAAACCCCTTACAGCCAAGCAGAGAGCATTCGTCTTGTGGTCTCCCATGTGGCACGTCCAAACTTGGGGTAGAAACAGACATTCCCATCATCGAGTTCTCTTGTTTCCAGCTGCATGACTTAGCACGAAGACCTTCTGCCTGGCCACTCATGCACACCCTCAAAGGTTTGCCACTTATGTTATTTATGCGGGTTCTAAGGCCCAGGGCACTGAATACAATGGCCAGGAAAATACTGAATGCATATTGAAAATCAGTCTCACCTTTATAAAGAATGGAAATTCCTGAAGGTAACCCTCCCTTGCCTTTGGAAATTAGTCCAAATCCCGAGAAGACCCTGAAAGTGATTTCTGTGGTCGTGATTAAGTGTGTGTTCCCTAGCAAGAGATTTTGCATTCAATTGGCGATGTGTTAAGGGGACAGATGCAAGGCAGACTTACCTGTCTGTCATTTCACTCTTCTGTCAATACATGTTTATTGCCAATCAATGTTTATTTAGTTTTGAGAGAGAAAAAGAGCACGAGCAGGGGAGGGGCAGAGGGAGAGGGAGACAGAATCGGAAGCAGGCTCCAGGCTCCGAGCTGTCAGCACAGAGCCCGATGCGGGGCCCGAACCCACGAATCACGAGATCATGACCTGTGCTGAAGTCAGTTGCTTAACCAACCGAGCCACCTGGGCGCCCCTAAATGCGTTCATTTTTAAGACATGCCGCGTCTCACTCTGGATCAAATTAGCCAAAGCCGGGGGGGTCATGGCTGCGCCCAGTCTCGCGGGCACAATGAGACAATGGGGGATCTTCATGCCCACCTGAGACAGTTTTGCTGTGGCCTCTGCCAGAGGACAAGGAGGAGATAGACATCCAAGAGGGTCCTTCTGGTGAGTGGGTCTGGATGAGCAGTTTCTCAAAGTACCTTCCCCTGTTATCAGTGATGCCCACAGATGGTACATAAGAAAAGGGAGCCGTGGCCAGGCAGGTTTGAGAAACACCAGCTTCCATGGAGTTAAAATAGGTGACTTTATCAGGAACGTTGTGAGTTTCCAAAAGAGTAACGCGGCACCCGTTGAACGACGGAGCCCTTTCCTTCCATTGTTTAATGAAGCATCTAGAAGGGAGTGATATTGCCCGCCACTTCTTTTGAAAACCCACAATCTGAATTTTTTTTACAGATCCCAGATAAGTGTGCCAAGAGCCTGCCCTGCAGAGACACAGAAGATAACGAAAACGGCACTGTTTGTGGAGCTAAAGATAATTTTACCAGAATCGGCTTCTCAGAATATCCAGGGCACAGGCATCTTGAAAGATGTTACTCACAAAACAAGGCCAAAAATACGGGGAATGTGTGTCGGCTTCATAAACGAATGCATTGAAATATTGGCAACTAAACAGCTCCGTTCTAGAACAAACGCACATCAGCCTGAGTTGTCAGGAAGCGCCTTTGTGCACACGGGCAGCCCTGCATGGCTCCGGGAGGGCCATTACCCGTTCCCACCGAGTTCTTCCCAGACATTGCAGGGACCCCCCACACCTACTCCCAAAGGAAGGATCCTCAGACCAGACTTCGGCCTGACATTCCCATCTCGTGATTCGTGGGTTCGGGCCCCGCATCAGGCTCTGTGCTGATGGCTGGGAGCCTGGAGCCGGCTTCAGATTCTGTGTCTCCCTCTCCCTCTGCCCCTCCCCTGCTCGTGCTCTGTTTCTCTCTCAAAACTAAATAAACATTAAAAACAAATGCATTTATTGGCAGAAGAGTGAAATGGCTTCAGCAGCTGGCAGCCCGCACTCCCTCAGAGGCCTGTGCCCACACGCCAGCCCTGGTGTTCCCCAGCACAGACTTCGTGAGCACAGACACCGTATCACATGCCTCCGGGGTCCCGTCCTAAATCCGTGGTCCATCCAGACACAAGGAGCAAGGACACTGAGTTGTATTCTTTTTTATTTTTTTTTAATGTTTATTTATTTTGAGAGAGAGAGACAGAGAGAGAGACAGAGACAGAGCCTGAGCGGGGGAGGGACAGAGAAAGAGGGGGAGACACAGAATCCGAAGCAGGCTCCAGGCTCTGAGCTGTCAGCACAGAGCCTGACGCGGGGCTCGAACCCATGAGCCATGAGATCATGACCTGAGCTGAAGTTGGACACTTAACCGACTGAGCCACCCAGGCGCCCCGCTGAGTTGTATTCTCAATTTTCGAAGAGTGGGAAATTTACAGAGAGCTTTCGTTTTCATTGTTTACAAGATCTGGGAATTTGTAGTAAAAGAACGTCATGAGCGAATCTTCAGAATACTCTTTCCTAAACCCCAGAGCCCTTCATTCGTGGAAGGTTCTCATGGACATTTCCTTTATAGAAGCGGAAGACTGCCTGTCCATCTCTTCACCACTTGGGGGATTGAGCAGCTGGTAATGGACGAGGGACTTCAAATGTCTGGGTCCCGCACGGGCAGCAGGTGCTAAGACCATGGAATGTTTTCAAATCCTTTGCCAGAAACCCTGATTTCACTTGAAATGACGCTTGCTTTCTGGGTTTCTGTCAGGACGCCTCTGAGTCCTGAGCACAGCTGGAGTCTGAGGGTGTTCACAGAGGTCCATCCGCTGCGACAGTGGTGAGGCGGGCCGGCTGGGGCCAACGCCACGGGATAATGCAAGACCCTCAGCTCCGGCGAGGGCCGTGACACGTACGGTCACTTAGCGATGCACCTGTAGGAAATAAAGGGACGATATTAAAAATACATGAGTTTGGTGGTTGCTGCCTCTCGCGGTCCAGATTTCTATCTGATTCCAGTGAAAATAACCAGGGTAAGGTAAAGAGAGAGGCTAGGACGAATATTTGCAGATCCTGAGAGAGATGTGAATCCCTGCTTCAGTGGGTGTTTGGTGTTAGGGATTTGGTCATTTATCCAAGGGTTCTGTGTCACTTATCATGTGCCATGTCCTGCTGGGCGCGAAGGATAAGATTCGAAGGGCTGGCCTTCAGGGAGCCTCCAGTCTAGGAAGGGAGGGGACTGTTAATCTGAAGTCAGAAGGCATTGATTGAGTGGAGGTGAATGAACGATGCCAGGAGGGCACAGCTGAACGAGGGAGACACTCAGGGTTGAGTCCTAAAAATGGGAGGGTTTAGAGGCAGCGTGTGGAGGAGCCCTTTGCATTTCGTGAGGCCGAGGGAAGGGAAGGTGGTGCGGAGAACAGAGGTCAAGGGCTGGATATGTTGAAGAGGAGGGAAGGTAAATCGGGGCACCCCTGGCCACGGGGGCAACTGGAGTGAATCCTGCAGGGCGGTGGGGCAGGAGGAAGAGCACACACTCACCCTCGGAGGGGGACGGACGGAGCCTAGTGTTGGCAGAGCCCCGGGCTCCCCTCGGGAGGGCAGAGGCACCTCTGGCTGGGCTCTGGGGAAGCCCTGCAGGCCAAAAAGCCCAGCATCTCGAAGATTCGAAGATTCGGGTGGGGCCCAGAGGCTTCTTCCCCAAAGCAGGGGTGAGCGGCAGTTTCCAAGCACCGGGGGGAGAGGGTGCGAGGGTGTGCGTGCGGGAGGAGAGAGAGGGGGGCCATGAGGAGACTCCAGCTGACGCGGACAGGGGTGAGGTTTGCCGAGCTGCAGAACAAGGAGCCGGTTCAAGGAACTGGAAGACGAGTTGGGTTTTGGACTCGGGTGTCTGTGCCCACACTGAATGGCCGCGGCTAGTCAGCTACTGGTGACGAGCGAAGCAAAGGCAAGAGAAATATAACAGAAATGAAATCTCCTTCCAGCCCGCAGCCCGCTGACGCACACCTGAAACCCGCAGAGCGAGACCACAACCCCAGTGCCGCCCGTCCTGCCCACGGGTCCTTTCCCTGTGCTTTAATAAAACCGCCTTTTTGCACCAAGGACATCTCAAGAATCCTTTCTCAGCCGTTGGCTCAAGAACCCCGTCACTAGGATTATAAAACACTCCCAAATACACAGGTTGGGGCTGGGGATCACGTCTGGAAACGTCCCAGGGCAGCAGGGTCTTGGGTATGTAGAAAGTCACGGAAGCTGAATTAGGAAGGGAAGAAAGCCAGGGGCATCCCTGACCGACACGGCCACGGTCAGACGCCATTCCCCGCGACGGCCCCGTGGGGACACGCGCCTGCTCGCATGCCAACTAGAGAAAAATAACGCCCTGAGTATCATGCCCTCGGAAATGTTTGTTGTGTTGACTGGGAACAAGGCTCTTCTGACTGCAGGAGGGAGAGAGGGCTGGCGAACGCTGCTTCTAAATTTGTTTTCTAGGAGACCCGTGTTATGTTGCTAAACAACAGTTCTGTTCTGATGGCTTTCGTTTCCTATAAATACAGATCCCCACGGGGGTGTCCAATGTTTCCTGACTTGAGTCCAGAAGGAGCAGGTGTGCTCATGGGTGACTGACTCATGTCTTGAGTAGCCCAGACTGGGTCAGGGCTTCAGAGGCCCTCACGGAGCAGGAGCGAGCTGAGGAGGGGGCCCCGGCTTCCAGGAACCCGGTTCCTTGGAATTTGGGATTCTTGTTTTTGGTTTTGTTTTTAATGTTTATTTGTTTTTGAGAGAGAGAGAGAGAGAGAGCGTGAGCGGGGGGAAGGGCAGAGAGAGAGGGAGACACAGAATCCGAAGCAGGCTCCAGGCTCCGAGCTGTCAGCACAGAGCTCCACGTGGGGCTTGAACTCATCAACTGCAAGATCATGACCTGAGCCGAAGTCGGATGGCCAACTGACTGAGCCCCCCAGGCACCCCTGGGATTCTTGTGTTTCATTCCTACTGAAAGCAATAACCCCATCCGGGGTTCCAAGGAAAATTCCTGCATTAGTGAATATAATCTGTAATCCATTCAAATGTGGGTACATGTTTAGGTCGTTTCTACATTTTGGCTTTGGATTAAAAGAGAGAGAGACAGAGAGAGAAAGAGAGAGAGAGAGAGATTGAGATACTTGCAGTGGAATATTATTTGGCTTTAAGGAAAGAAACCTTACCACATGGACCAGCAGGGGTAAGCCCAGAGGACACCGTGCTAAGCAAAACAAGGAGACACAGAAGGACAAACATGCCGTGGTTCCACTGACACGAGGGCCCCAGAGTCGTCCAGTGCAGGGACACAGAGCGGGGGGTGGGGGTCGCGCTGGGGGAGGGGGGGGTTGCTGTTCAAGGGATAAAGTTTGAGTTGTGCAGAATGAACGAGTCTGGGGAGTTGCCTGTGGCCAACAAGGCTGTGCTTAAAAGTCTGTTAAGAGAGTAGACCTTCTGCGAAGTGCTTTTACCATAAAACCACAGGTTTTACCGTGAAAACCACAGGTGAACGTCGAACCCAAGTTCTCTCCGTTTCCTGTTTCATTCACAAGGCATTAGGACACCCGCCCTGAGACAAGGCTCACGCCAGCTTTCCACATCACAACGCATTTCGTGGAATGTGCCTCCGAGGAAAAGCTGTGTCATAAAGAAGCAACACAGAAATGTCACTGTGTGAGGGACACTTCACTTCATTCTAAATAAACGCACCCGCAGTTCAATTCGTTAGTGGGGCGCCTGGGCAGCTCGGTCGCTACGTGTCTGACTCATGACCTCAGGTCATGATCTCAGCATTTGTGAGTTCGAGCCCCACCTCGGGCTCTGTGCCGACAGCTCAGAGCCTGCTTCGGATTCTCTGTTTCCCCTCTCTCTCTCTGCGTTACCACACTCGCGCTCTGCCTCTGTCTCTCAAAAATAAATAGACATTAAAATTTTTTTTAATAAATAAATAAATTCGTTATTAAGACAATGCAAACATATATCATTTCAGACATCGTATTCAAAGGTCTCTGTCTTAAAATGGTGACGGGAGGCAGTCGAGTCACTGCCGGGCGTGACAGGAGCTTCTGGACCAAGGTGCCCACGTTCAGCCGTCTCGTGAATCATAGAGGGATGTTGGGGTGCAGCCTTTAGATAATTAAAACAGAGGTGCTCCCCTGGCTGGCCTGGAAATGGAAGGAGGAGTCTGGAGTCCTTTTTCAAATTACTTATTTCTTTTTGTTACTGAGAACACTCTCCTGTGACGGGAAGGCAGCCTGCACGTTCCGATTCGGGACACCGTGTTCAGGTTGTGTCCTGTATTCACATGAGCTTTCCGTATCACCGCACCCCGAGTACAATGTAAAATGCAAAATAAGAACAGGGGAAATCGCTGCTGGAAAAAGGGTAAACCCAAGCTCGAGGCAGCCGCACAGGCGGGAGGCGGGCCGGATGACTCCCGAATCGTATCCATGGGGTGTCTGTGGGCTCTCCTAGCCCACCCTGTGCAACTCCCTTCCCACACGCTGTGCTGGGTCCCCGGCACAGACAAATGGCAGGCAGGCTGCGGGGCCGACACCACCCCCCCCCCGCCCCCCCACCCACATGCAGGCCAGCACCTGCTCTGGCGGGAAGCGCCCGCACCCAGCTGATATCATCCTTCCAGGAACCCTGCAGAAGGAGCCACCAGACGCACAGTGAGCTGACAGTGGCTCTTGGGGGCTGAGAAGACAGGCGGTTGGCCCTGACCACGCGTTCCTGTAATAAATCAGAAAGCACACGTCTTCCTCCAGATGCACTAGGATATGGGACAGCTTGGTGACTCATCCTGTTTGTCCCCAGCTCTGCTTTTTGCTCATCCCCCGACAGAGAATTTCTGGGAATAAACGGGCCTCAGTGAAGCTTCTAGAAAACAGTGTTGGTTTGATACGGAGACCCGTTGCCATTCTCATATCATGTTTCTGACCATGTATTGTTTACAGGAATCGCACTGTTCATGAAATGTTCTCAGATTAACAGCTGCACGACTTTAAAATTTTCTTTTATTAGTTTTCTTTATTTTTGAGAGGCAGAGAGAGACAGAGCACGTGTGGGGGGTGGGGAGGGGGCAGAGAGAGAGGGAGACACAGAATCCAAAACAAGCTCCAGGCTCTGAGCTGTCAGCACAGAGCCCGATGCGGGGCCCGAACCCACAAACCATGAGATCATGACCTGAGCAGAAGTCGGACGCTCAACCGACTGAGCCACCCAGGCGCCCCAACAGCTGCACGACTTTAGGTGGGAGAGTATATTGTGCTATTGCTCAGGAAACGTGTACTCCCCTTGCCCAGGTAGACGTACATCCTGGTCTCACAAGCGACGGGCTGAGGGCCTGGCGTTAGCTTTCCGCAGTGCAAATGGATGCAGATTTGGCCGAGTGAACACCCGAACACGCTTGCTTGTGTCGGCTCACTCTACATGTGCCTCCTGTCTGGTGGGAACTGTGTATCCCAGCTGGATGGTTCTTTTTTCAGCCTGGAAGGGCTTGAGAATCGGGTCTCCGCTGACCCGCGGCTGCGGTAGAAAACCAGTGTCCTACCTGCAGACCCTGGGGGAAGTAATGAAATGCTGACTGTTTAAGGGAATTGTTTGTTGCCACAGCAAAAGCTGACTTGCCTGTTCGCTCACTGACTTACGGTATCATTTCAGAGCATGCCTTTTATTCTGCTGATCTTCAGTGGGCGGTTGTATCAGCTAGCTATTGCCACAGTAATGCTGCATAACAACCACCCACCATATTTCAGCATCCGATATAACGGGTGTTGATATCTCCTGCATCTGTGCACTCAGGGGAGTGAACTAACATCAGTCGGGCTTCCACTGGGGTGAGTTGGCAGGGGCAGCTCTGTGCCACGTGTCTGACATCCAACTCCTGCTCCAGCACGTTGTCTGAGGCGTTGGAGCCCAACTGCGCAAACAGTCTTCAGGTTTCTTCTGTGTCACGAAGGCTAACGTCTCCACTCACGTGACCAAGCCAGCATTGGCAGACCAGAGAGGTAAACCCCTTCTTGTAGGGGCAGGGGAAGGACTGAGTATTTCTAAAAATAATCCAATTTACTGCACTAACTCGTCCTAATATTTTACTGTGAGTGACTTCCCTGTTGTTGTTGTTGTTGTTGTTGTTGTTGTTGTTGTTGTTTGTGTCTGTTTGTGTTCTGCTTTCTCTCTCCATTTCCAGGTTGAAGAACTAAAAATACACATGCTTCACAACCCACATAGAGGCTGCCCCCAAAGAATTTCTGCCATTGACCATTTATATAACATGACCACCTACAAGCTAATTAACTGATCATTCTCTACATTGTCCCTTTAATATTTCAAACATAAAAAATAATATAAAAACAGGAAAGGGGGACAAAACGTAAGAGACTCTTAAATATAGAGAACAAACTGAGGGTTACTGAAGGGGGGGGATGGGCTAAACGGGTAAGGGGCACTAAGGAATCTACTCCTGAAATCATTGCTGCACTTTATGCTAACTAACTTGAGTATAAACTTAAACAAATTAAAAAATATGTATTGATCAAGCCTAATGGAACATACTAAACAACACCCTTAGGACTATGATATAAATCTGTTTTGTTCAATATGGTGCCATAAGGCACATGTAGCTAAGGAGCATTTGAAACGTAGCTAGTCTGACTTGAGACACTCCATTAGTAAAAGATATATGCTGGATTTTGAAGACATCATATAAAAATGTAAAATACATCATTAGCAATTTTTGTCTTGATTGTATGTCCAAATAAAATATTTTGGATATATTGAGTGAAATAAAATGCTGTTTTCTAAAATTAACTCTACCCAGTGATGTCAAGGAACAAGTGAGGACCTCTGAAACCCCCCTCTTTGATCAAAGCAATGAGACCGCTAGCAAAAAATGGTCAGAATTAACTTTTTCAGAACCCTGGAAATTAATGAAAGGTTTACAACAACCTCGGGAGCCATTTCCAGAAAAATGGCCAAATTCTGGGAAGAACAACAAACTTTGTAGCGTTTTAACTTCTTTACCCCATATTTTCCCTCCCCTGCGCCTCAGTGCCCTTGAACACCACCAGCAGGTGACTGTGGTGGAAATTAGCAGCCCCGAAAGGGCAGAATGGAGGTCTGTCCCAGGCTTCCTGGGAGATGCCACTCACAAGCCTAACCTTGTTTTCACCTGACTTGAAGCCTGTTCCGTACGTGTAGCCTTTTCTTTGGAGGAGTTTGTCCAAAAAAGTCAGAGGCAATTGCTGAGCATTGCGGCTTCCTGAGGCAGTGGGGAAAAGTTGGGCAACCAATAGAATAAAATAAAATAAAAACCGGAGAATGAGACATCCACAGGAGGCTTTAAAAAGCTCTAAGGTGTGTCTGAGAATCTAGAAGGTCATGCATGGTGGTGCGCAGGCTCAGGAAAGTCCTTCAAAATCTGGAAGCGATTACCTCTGGATGACCTTGGGGCTCTAAGCCAGTAGGAAGCAAAGGTTGAGGCAGAGTTGCTAACTGCCTGGCTGAGTGTGAAAAGCATTCCCCAACTTGCACACAGAGCCCCTTGGCAAAGATTGCTTCCAGTAAGGGAATTCTCTGTTCAAACGTTTGTCATCACTAAATTAATCGAGCAGAGACATCAGTGACCAGAGAGTAGACATAATTCATTCAGAAAAGTAGCCAAACAAGAACAAAGCAAAACCTGTGGGAAGGGAAGAATCTTCTTTCAGAGATGCCACTTATTATTTTCTAGAATGTTCCTTTTTCAACCACAATAACAAAACCATAAGACAGAAAAGGAAACAAGGAGATATGGCTCCCGTATGGAGGAAACAAAGTTGTTGATAGAAATGGTCCACGAGGAAGCCCCAACACAGAACCTACTAGCCAGAAACTTCCCACCATCCATTTTAAGTGTGTTGAAAAACTAAACTGTGCTTCAAGAACTAAGGCAAGGTATGAGAGTGTCGTCTCCTCTATCAGAGAGCATGAATAAAGAGAAATCATGTAAAAAGAGCCCCATGGCAATTGTGGAGCTGAAAGGTACAATACGGAAGTGAAAAGTCCCTAGAGATTCTCAGCAACAGATTTCCAGAATCAGGATTTCTGCAGGTGGGGTCGGAGCCTGGCCTTTTTTCCAAGTCTCTCCATGATCCTCCGACAGCCCCACGCACTGCACGGTGCATCCCCTGAAAGCCCTCTAGAATCCCTGGGACACTTGGTAGCATTCAGAGGCTAGGGTCCCAGCCAGAACTATACATGGACTCCCCTAGACATTTGTCTCTTTGACAGAACTTCACAAGTAATTCTGATGTGCAGGGTAGCATGATCCCGCTGCTCTATGGAGGGCAGCACGGGGCCCAGAGAGGGACCGAGCAGCCAATTCTGGGGAGAGCTGACAAATGTCCCCAAGGAGGCAGAAGATGTGTGTAAGGGCTTTGATCAGGATTGAGCTCTTGAAGGAAGTGATTTTTTTTTTAGAGCCAGACTCAGATACCTAGGAGACAATGGTCTGAGGGTGCACTTGTGCAGTCACGATACAATACCACTGACCGGGTGGAGAGGGAGAGGAGTTCAAACAGCAGAAAGTTATTTTCTCTGAGTTCTGGGGGCTCAAAAGTCTGAGATCAAAGTGTGGGCAGGGCTGGCTTCCGGGGAAGCCCCTCTCCTTGGGTTTCAGATGACCACCTTCCCACTGTGTCCTCGCGTGGCCTCACGTGTCTTTGGGGAGAGAGGTCTCAGGTGTGTCTTCTTATAAGGTCACCAGTCTTATCAGATTAGGACCCCGCTCTTATGACGTCATTAAAGTCTTGTGTCCAATTCAGTCATGCTGGGGGCTTAGGACTTCAATGTACAAATGGGGGGTACAGTCAGTCTATAAACAGGAGGCAGCAAAGATTTGACCCTTGGGAACAGATATGGAGTCTTGAAATGGCGATATGTCTTCAGGGCTGGGTTGCTGAAGAATCACTAAGGTTCCCTCCAATCTGGAGAGAAATGCTAACAGCCCGCTTGCCCATATTTAGCCCTAGTAAAGGCAAAGTTACACGAAGGCAACTATATCTCACCATCACAATGAGGTAATCTAAGGGGCCAAGTTTCAATTCATCTTCTTTTTGAAAGCATTCAGACTCACAGTCAGAAAATTAGGAACGCAGAGGTCCTCTAGTATAAGAGCATTCCCAAACTCACCCGCTACTTGGCGGGTCCCCAAAGTTCTCTTGGTGCATCTGGAAATGGAATCATTATCCCTTATCCCAAGCGCTCGTACTGAGGAGCAGCAAAGACTGATGGGGACACACGAATCGACCGAGCGAAGCGTTACAAGCAAAAAGACAACACGTGTGTCTTCGATGAAACAAACTGATGAACAAACAAAAGAACTGATCAAAAATAAAATGGTATTTTTGACACTATCCGCTTTTCCCCACATTCTTGAGTTGGTTGTATGAAAGGTGCAATTAACCATCATCATGAAAAGCTGACCGGAATCCCCAAAACAGAAAGGTCTAATGGCGCTCAAAGTGTCAAAGAGCATGGCCCTCCACCCCTTGCCGCCTCCCGCCCCCGCCCGTGAACACGCCTGTCGATGTCGCCCCACACCCCCTGCAGGTTTCACTCAGGACACGTGTAACAGCACAGATTTACCTCTAGAACGCTCTTGTTCTGTGAGGCTTCAGGCCGCAATCCGATGAAAGAGATGACCACAAATCACCATCCCAGATCATCGCTCGGATCCCTTCTCTGAGCCTGAGATTACGATGCCACCATCCAGACCGCCTACGGCTTCAGGCTGCAGATGAAGCGATCACCGAGGCTGCGGCTGGAGCTCTGTTCCACCATTCCCCGTGCTGGAGAAAGAAATCGCTGCCTGACAGATCTGCAATCAGGAACAAGATAAAATGCCAACAACCTTGTTGGTGATATTACAGGGCGCGGATGTCCCGCAGGGGTTAAAAACCCAGTGTAACTTTGTAGTAGATACAGAGCTTCACGCCAGAGTCAGGACAGAAACCAGGGTCGGCAGACTGCAGCCCCCACCCCCACCCCCGGCCAAATCCACCATAACCCGTTAGTGCACGACCTGTGAATGAAGGATTTTTGGATTTTTTTAAACGTTTATTTATTTCCGAGACAGACAGAGAGAGACAGAGACAGAGCATGAGGAGGGGAGGGGCAGAGAAAGAGCGAGACCCAGAATCCGAAGCAGGCTCCAGGCTCCGAGCTGTCAGCGCAGAGCTCGACGCGGGGCCCGAACCCACAAACCACGAGATCATGACCTGAGCCGAAGTCAGACGCTTCACCGACTGAGCCACCCAGGGACCCCAAGGATTTTTGGACTTTTAAATGAATGCAAAATAGTAGAAGAAAAAGACTATTTCATGACAAACGGAAAATACAGGGCGCTTAAATAAAATTTCGTCGGAATGCGGTGTGCATGTATGTTCCTTCATCGTGGATCATTCGTGGCTTCTCCCAGGCCACGTGGGCAGAGCTGAGTCATGGCAGAGACTGTATGGCCTGCAAAGCCAAAAATAGGTGCTATCGGGTCGTGCTGACCCCGATGAAGGCCATGGTCCTCCACCCGGGTGGGCAATGGAGTCACACAGAGAGCGCGGAAAGAACCGTATTCAGGCTTTCGGACAGAGCTTTACTTATGCTAATCGGTGAGGGTCTCCAAACTGATTCGTCTGGAAGCCTGAGCCAGGTGACGCCACGGGCAATGAGCGGGCGCCACGTCCTTCTCAATTCACAACTCAGGTTGTCACCATGCTCCCAGACCCCCTGACTGACTCCGGAGCTCTCCGCTGGCTGAGCTCCTCGCCCCAAGAACGCCTTCCCAGGAACCACCCACACGCACGTCTGTGCACACGGACACACACACCACACACAGGATTGTCACGTGCGCATGTGCACACACATACGTGCCCGGTGATTTTCAAAGCTCAACAGAGTAGAAAACATGTTCTACTAGATCAAGGGTGTAGGTGACTTACCTAAATAACACGTATCTCCTTGTCCTCGTTGAAACCTCTCTGGCCCTTTATTTTGAAAAGTAAACAGTTGCCCTTGGACACAGGGACCATGTACAAGATCTCAAGGTGACTTCATTCTTGACCTACTTTTGGCGCGGCTGAACCTCTAGGTGGCAGCAGAAAGTCACAGATGAAATGCGTCTCTGTCCCCGTGTGTGTGTGTGTGTGTGTGTGTGTGTGTGTGTGTGTGGATATATGATGTGCGTGCCTTCTGCTTCTCCATCCGCCCTGCCTTTAGGGCGCTTTGTGTGGGTTCGCACTGTCTGGGGCCGAGGGGAGCTGCACACCTCCCCAGGCCGGCTGTGAATCTCCAGAAGCTTCCGTGCTCCGCAGCTCCCCACACCCTGTGCGAGCAGCCCAGGGTCAGCCCTGTGCTTGAATTCACGGGGCAAAGCTTCGGCCCCAGCCCCTTTGCCTGGGACGCGTTATAAGAAAGTTAGGGGATGGGGACTTTTAAAATTAAATTCTTTCACGTTCAAGTATTAGTTGGTTTGCTGACCAAAGAGAAGGAGACATTCTAGCCCCGTGTGGAGAGACAGGGCGCGGTTCTCCAAGACGGCCTCGCCCCTGCTTGGGTCTGCTCTGAGCCCCAC
Source organism: Puma concolor (assembly GCF_028749965.1). Classification (NCBI taxonomy): domain Eukaryota; kingdom Metazoa; phylum Chordata; class Mammalia; order Carnivora; family Felidae; genus Puma; species Puma concolor. The sequence continues at coordinate 3,604,400 of NC_141679.1, read as the reverse complement.
TCTCCTCATCTGTGAAATGGGGCCACGTCGCCTCACCGACCCCACAGCGCCGGGACCCGAATGAGCCAGGCTGCCTAAACCGCGGCACACGCGGTTCCGGGATGTGATGACGACAGGGACGGGGTGTCCCCGTGGATGGTGCCAACATGTCTCAGCAGCCCCCCTCCAGGCCCCCATCCTGTCTGATTTCTGCTCCCCTTCCTCCCTCTCCGCAGGCAGCCAGTGTAGACGCCCTGCCAGGTCCCGCGCTCGGTGGAGGTGGACAGAGTAAGCCCAGCAGCTGGCAGGGCTGGGTGTGGGGACATGGGAGACCCTGCCCCGGGCTGGCCTCCACAGCCGTCCGGCACCCTTTTTTGTCCCAGAGCCCGGGAGGTGAGCGCTGTGCCTGCTCACCCACATTCTGGGCCGAGGCCACCGCAGCCACAGGTGGCCCTTTTCCCTTGGAGCCAGTGCACCTTCCTGGCGAAGGATGCCAGCTCCTCGGCCCCCAGGGACGTGGCTGGCCCCACTCCCCACCCAACCCAGACCCAGAGCTCGAAAGGGGAGCCACGGTGGCTCTGAAACGCCCTACTGGACGTGACCTGGGTCGTTAATTATTTGTGTCACAGTCTGTACTATGCAGCAGGCCGAAGCCTCCACTTTGGACACCTGTACAGCCACTGGAGAATTCTTGGAGACACGAGACACTGGTCTCATTGTAAAAGAAGTGTGTTCTCTCAAAAAGGCAGCTCCTGACTCCTCACGGCCCACGGGAGACCGCCAAGTGCGGCCCGACGTGTCCAGCTCAGCCCGACGGTTCTCTTAAACACAGACGCCCGTCTGCGGCAACGTCCCCACCCTGTGTGTGAGCAGAGAGGCGGGGCTGAACAGCTCCGGGCTCGGGGACCAGCACCAGCGGGAGAAGCCCCCTGGCCATGCCCTGCTTCCGGGACTCCCCCCCGGCGTTGCCTGACATCTTCAGCCACAAGACTGAGCAAAGCCTGATCTGCGGTCTCCACTCAGTCAGAGGAAAGTAACGGTCAGGCATCGGATGTGTGAGATTTCAGAGTAATAGCCGGTATATGGATTGGGGTTTTCAATCGCTCTGAGATGTCGTGGGGGGGGGGGGCTGAAGCACAGAGGCCAGCTTACAAATGTCTCTCTCGCAGACAGGTCACTACAATCTCATCAGGACGCTGAACAGAAGAAGACACCGTGTCCTTTCCCGCTGTTTAATTTTTTTTTTCTGCCTGTTCAGATAATAATGTGTTAACCATCCCAGCCACCGTGTGACCTAACCCCAGCCAACCAATCAAAGTGAAGGTGAAACAAAGCAGCCGGGGGCGCCCCGGACAGGGCAGTCTCCAAGCCCACACGGCTCTGTGCGCGGATGCGCCCGGTGCTCTCTGAGTCGGGAGAGCGCGGAGCCCCGGGGTTCTTGCGCCGGACCCCACGGGGATCTGCAGGCATCCAAGTGTGCTCCAGAGACACTTGCAGGTTTGACCGGATTCGAAGCTGTGTCTGCTCCATGTTCGATGCCGGGAGAGAACCCTGACTGTGCGTGGGCTGCAGCCCTCTCTGTACCCGACCGTTCCCACAAAGACGTCGGAGGGGGCAGCGCAAATGTTGCCAAGCGTTTATTAAGCCTGGGGGAGCCTTTCTGCCCAGCCATCTCTGTGAGGGTCCGCAGGTACTGGGGTGGAGTGGGGAGGAGAAGGACGCCAGCGGGGGGCTCGGTGGCACCCGTCAGACTCACGTCGTCCACAGAGACACGGCGGCAGCCAAGAGAAGATGCTCTCGGCTGCTGGCTTAGGGATTGGTAAATAATGAGCTCCTGGAGGGAGGCCTCTGGTTGTCAGAGCATATGCTCTAACAGATGGGATCGCATCGGCAGGTTTGGGGCTCACTCCAGGGACCTGCCAATCACCGGCATCTAGCTTCTGGGAGGCAGCGAGCCTTTGGAAAAGGACAGAGGTATTGGACAGCAGCTTCAAACCCATTTCGGGGCAGCTGAACCAGAAGGACCTTTCCACCCCCCGGAGGCCAGAGGGCCCCAGCGAGGCTCCAGGTGGGTCCGGAGATGTTTCCTGCGGGGAAGTCTACCGACGGTTCTGTCGTTCTCCAGGTGGGGTCCCGGCAAGCTAAAGTGTGCAAACCACTGAACTAGCCCGTCATCTACTTAGGGACGAGGATTGTGTTACTCCCTCCTTCCCTCCCCAGCACACTGTCGGACCCAAGTGGGATCCAAACAGATAGTTTGAGAGGGATCAGAGCAGCGAACACGGGACCCTGATACAATTTCGGCCTCTCCCCTTAAACTTGGTTTCAGATGGAAAAGCCGAGGCCCGAGGATGAGACAGCCTGTGTGCGGGTTTATTTCACACGCTTCTGGGCTGCACGGGACCAGTGCCTGCTCCGGCCAGACTCCCAGAAAAGCAAATTTCAGAGAGAAACGAAGGGCTGTTATCAGCCCCACCTTGAGTTTGGGCGTTCTCACTCCACTGGAAACACCGGGATGAACCCCGCCGTGCCGTGCACCTTGCAGGTGAAGAAGCAAAGCGGAGCAAAATGCAAACCAGCTATGGAGGAAGTGCGTGCAGACCGTCTGCTCCCGCTCGGATTCGTGGTGCTTCCACCGGCCCTGCGCCCGGCGGTGATGTGGAGGGGGCTGCGACCCAGGGGCCAGGTGGCATTCCCGGGTCCAGAACTTTGAAGGAGCGGCTAGAGCCCCCTGAGATCCAGCACAGACCCAGCTCCTTTAGAAAGCCCCCACCACCCCAGGGGGACAGGTGCCCACTCCTGCCACTGAAGCTGAAGGAGGGGGACAAGAAAGGATTTCTCCAAGTCGCTTATGCCCGCCGGGCTTCCGTTTGTCCATCGGCAAAATGGAGCTGTTAATACCTTCCTCCAATACGTTTTGTGGGTGTTAAATGAGCCGTGCCCAGCATCTAGCATCTGGTACGTGATTATGCCAGTGGTTTGGAAATGTGGGTTGCCACCCACTAGAAGGGAAGAAAATCAATTCCGTAAGCCGTGATTCTCAATGATTCGTGTGGCTGTTGATTCTAAATGCCTGACTGGGGAGTTCAGCTTCAATCCTCTCGAGGGTATCTCTGCTCCATTTTTTTTTTTTTTTTAATCATACGTAGCATGAGTAAGCGTTTTCATGCAGCGTATGTTTCAGTTGTATTTATCATACACATGAAGTGGTTTGCAATGTGTGATCTATTTCTTACTCAGAGTTATAGACAAAAAAGAAAAGAAAGGAAAGGAAAACATCGCATTAGGGGGTCAATAGACACTAGCCACTTTGCTCATTTCTCTGCTCATCTGTCCCCGGGGAAAACAGGGCGGCCAGTTGTGTCCATCCGGGTATCTAAAAGGGTTCTGCACCCAGTTCTGATTCCTGGAGGAGAGAGGATGGAGAGGGCTTTCCCGCACCCCCAGAAGCTCAGTTCTGACCTTTCTCACCCCGGGCATAGCGTCAGGTTCCCCAGGTTCGGGGCTCAGTCCCACAGGACCGTCTCCACCCGCTTCCGACACCTGAGCTCTTGGGCTCCAGATCGCAGGTTACGATGACCCTCTGCCTTGGGTTAGATTAATTTTCTTGTGGGGCTCACAGAAGTCAGGGAAACATTGTACGTGCCAGACCACTGGTTTGTGATAAAAGGACACAAGTCAGGAACAGCCAGATGAGGAGACGCACAGGGCCGGCGATGGGAAGGGGCATGGGGCTTCCCCGCCCTCTCTGGGCACACCACTGTCTCAGATCCTCCGAATGTTCACCACCACCCCACACTCTTTTTGGGGGGCGGGTTATGGAGGCTTCAGCGCATAGGTGTGATTGATTAAACCACTGGCCTTTGGTGATTGATCCCACCTCCAGCCCCTCGCCCCTCTCCCCTCCTGGAGGTCAGGGTGGAACTGAGAGTTCCAGCCCCCGAATCAGTCACGTGGCTGTGCCTACCTTAAGTGCGGCCAGAATCACCTCATCAACGTCGTCGCTCTCATCACGCAGGAACACTCGGCCGTTTCAGGAGGACTGTGCTAGAGGCAGGGACTAGGACCGAATGCATCTTTCTCACGGTCCAGCACAAACATCACAGTATCGATGTCAACAGCTGCCACGGCCGAAACAGGAGAACGAGGTGGGGACCGCTACTTCTGCACACGGTGCGGCCACTCCGCTCTCTCCGGGAAGTCACGGCCAGCAGGTTCCACAGGGGGCAGGGCTCCACACGCACCCAGCTGCCCCACAAGAGCGGGTGGGACCACAGGGAGCTCTGGAGGAACAGATGGGGTGTGGCGGGCAGCTTGTGGACAAAGGAGAGAGAACAGAATGCCCTCCTCGCTTGCCCTTGGGGTCATGGTTTTCTAGCAGGCAGGTAGCTGGAAAAGAAGCCACAACTCAGAGAGCATCCGGAGGTAAGAGTGTGGGTGTGAGAGAGAGACGCAGAGACAGCGGCGTGGGCAAGTGCATGGGACAGGGGGCAGTCCCAGCCAGAGCCGCACGCACCTACCCCGGGGTTTGAAGAGAAGGCACATGAGCGACCTCCCCTGCCCAGGCCGAGCCGACCACCCCGTGCACCTGGGCCACTGTGGGGAAATGCACATGTGTGGACAGAAGCCCAGCTGCTGCAACACAATGGCCGTCATTCTACTGAACAATGACCTTGACTCCCCCGGGGCAGGCGCCGCATAGATTACCACACGGTGCACCCGGGTAAGGCCGCGTAGGGAAGGCAGGCATCCAGCATGACCCGCTGCCTGGAGCCTCATGACCCCGCTGTCTCAGCACAATTCACACTCCCCCACCCCCCTTGGAACCTGAGGTCTTGAGCAGAAGAGCTCATTGCAACAGGACAGGACGCACGTCCCAGCTCACGCTCTGATGGCCCGGTTCCCCAGGCCTCCTTCTGAAAACTGGAAGATTCCAGCCTGAGATGCTGGGCGGGGGTCCCACCTCCTGGAGGCGGCCAGCTCCTTGGGCTCCTGCTAAGGGACAAGGCAGTGGCGGGAGCGAGCCTCTGGGGTTAAGAGCATGCCCTCTGAGGTCAAGCCATGCTTTAGGACTGCGGCCAAGCACTTTCCTGAAAGCGAGGGGAGACGCTTCCTGCTAAGTCACTTCCTGCTAAGAAGTCCCCCCCATCCCTCTGGGGTCGGGAGCTCTGCAGGGGCTTTCTGTCACCCCCTTATGGTTGCCACCCACACCTAGGAGAGATAGGGTGTCTCCGCAGCTGGGGAAACCACTATTTCCTTCCTCTCTCTCTCTCTCTCTCTCTCTGTTGTTTTTGGCCAGTGGGGGTTCGACAGATACACATTGCTGTTCATCTGAAGACAAAGCTCTTACTCAATACATTGGTGTTTTTTTTTTTTTTTTTTGCAAGAGCATTCTGAGAAATTTTTGGGGGGGTGGGAAACCCCCTTTAAACTGGGATAGATTTACACGAAGCAGCTGAAAAAAGAAATGACCTGAATGAGTTACATTCACAGTTCTCAAGCTGCATTTTCCCCTTTCGTCATCTCCGGCAGAGGGCCTGTTGGCCAAATCGGCAGCAAGCTGATTGAGGCGTTGGGGTGGCTGCTAACACTGGGAGCAAGCTTCGCTGCCGGGCCTGCAAGTGGGAAAAGCATTGCCGAAATGGCTGCAGCCTTGGTCCCAACGCCATCTTTCCAGAAACGTACACGTGTGTGTGTGGTGTCCAAGTACTCTTTATGATGAATTCATCCACTCAACAAATACGAACGGAGTGCCTCTGACTTCTGTCATTCCAGGCAGCCCCCGCTCAGAGCGTGGTGTGCGAGGACGGAGCCCGTGGTTTTGCGGTTTTACGATTCTGGCTGAACATCCAGAATGGAGAGTCACACAACAGTGTCAGTATTTAGGCAATCTCGCTTCGGGGTATTTACCCCCAAACCATCGAAAGCAGGGACCTACGAGCTATTTGTATGCCCATGCTTGTAGCAGAATTATTCACAGCACCCAGAAGGTAGACACAACCCAAACGTCCATTGACAAATTAAGTGGAAAAACCAAATAGGACATGTACGCACAATGGGATATTACTCGGCCTTAAAAAGGCAAAAAATTCAGGGCGCCTGGGTGGCTCGGTCCGTTAAACATCCGACTTCGGCTCAGGAGATGATCTCATGGCTCATTAGTTCGAACCCCGCGTCAGGCTCTGTGCTGACAGCTCAGAGCCTGGAGCCTGCTTCGGATTCTGTGTCTCCCTCTCTCTCTGTCCCTCCCTGCTCGCACTCTGTCTCTTCATCTCTCAAAGATAAATAAACATTTTTTAAAAAGGCAAGAAACTCTGTGGGGTGCCTGAGTGATCCAGTCGGTGGAGGGTCAGACTTCAGCTCAGGTCATGATCTTGGGGTTCTTGGGTTCAAGCCCCTCATCGGACAGATCCTCTGTCCCCCCTCTCTGCCCCTCCTCTGCTCATGCTCTTTCTGTCAAAAATGAATAAACATTTTTTTTTCTTTTTACAAAAAACAGACAAGAAATTCTGACACCTGCTACAACATGGATAGACCTTGAAGCCATTGTGCTGGGCGAAACAAGCCGGTCACACACACACACACACACACACACACAACAAATACTGTAGGATTCCACTTACATGGGGCCCCTAGAGGGGTCCAAGTCATAGAGGAAAAAGATGGTGGGTGCCAGGGGCTGGGCGAGGGGGTGGGGAGGGCCTCAATGGGGATGTAGATGAAAAAGTTCTGGTGATGGATGGTGTGGCTGGTGCCATAACAGGGGAAACGTATTACTGCCTTTGGACTATATACTGAAATATGACCGAAACGGTGCATTTTATGTTATACATATTGTACCACATTTTTAACAAAATCCCTTTAGGCCCCATCTCAGCCCCATTTGATCAGTATTCCTGGAAACACATCCCAGGCGCTGGGTTCCACCCACAGCCTGGATGCGCTGCGCTGGGCGAGCGGGTGCGCTGGGCGATTCCTGCACGGGGCTACGAAAGTCCCGGATTTCTGTGAGGCTTCAACGGCATGGCCAGTGCTCAACTTAAAGAAGCAGGGGTCCTGGAAATATGGGAGGTAGAGGAATTCCAACACTTCTCTGGATTACTTACAGAAGTATTGAGGTTCTCTCTGGGGTCCACTTACAGCAAACAGACGCGTGAGCTCAGTTACCGGGGCTCACCAGTGCGTATGTGTCGATACCGTCGTGGGCCGGGCACTCTGCAAGGTGCTGGGGCACCGCGGTGACTAACACCAACCAAATCCTTACCCGTCAGGGACCTTCCGTTCTCGTCAGAGACACACACACAATTTAAGAGGCACACAGGATGTGTACCACGTATCTGCGTGTGGGAAGCGCTATGGAAGACGCTGAGCAAAGTCACGGGGCAGTAAGAGGTTGGGAGTGAGATGGTTTAAGGGGCGGGGTTACCATTTTTAAAAGGGTCTATGTCGCTGGATGCCGTAAGACCAAACACTAAAAGAACCTACATGAGGACTGTGCTCTGGAGGTAATTTGTCAGTGGTAACTTGGAGAAGTGGCTGGCAACTCTGGAACCACTTTGCCGCGTACCAGGGTTAAAAAACATCCACAAGTACATCGCAGGTCACGAGTCCCAGGTTCCTCACACAGAGAAGTTACGGAGAAGCAAGGGGGTGGATGCTAGAAGGAACGCTGTCCTCCGGGATTCGAGTTGGAGATATCAACGTGAACTCCTGTTTGTTTTAATATGTGCACGAGTGAGTAGATACAGAAATAAATGGGTGTGTCCGTCTACGGGTTAAGACGCATATACATTCTTTCTATTTCCACCTTCGGGGAGCCAGAACACCCAGCGCCTAGAACGTGGTCCCTAACTCCTTTTCCAGTAAGAGGAACCAGGGCTCCTTGAGCAAAGTGGTTGATTCCAGGACCGGAAAGAGGAAGCGAACGATGAGCTGGGAGCATCTTGCGGCTGGGAAGTCAGGAAATGATTGTTTTAAAAGTTGACGCTGGGGTGGGGCAGGACTGGAAGCGTGTCAGCAGGAACCAACCCGCAAGGACGTCGAACCGTTGAAGCAGGAACAATTTCGGCAACAAAGATAAATAATGCTAGTATTTGATGATGCCCGAAAGGACAATGTGAGTAGCCACGAATCCACACTGATACAAAGAAATGATTGGGCGCAAATAAATAGGATACGGGGAGCACACGTCCCTTAGTAGAGTCATTCAGTAGATGCAGGACCGAGGGAACAGAAATCACCACGGCAACACGGCAGTGCTAAAAGCTGCAGGCAAGGTCAAAACTTGGAGCAGAAGCAGGATATTGACGAAACCTCAAAGCATCTCCGCCCCCAAAAGCTCCTAATTACTGTGTGAGTTTGAACATACATCCGCAAGCCCTTCTGTGTGCCTCCCTCTAGGCTGAGCAGTGCTTCTCTAAACGAATGGAAAGGTAGTGACTTTACAGTGGAGAGGCCTGGCAGACCACCTCAGCCAGGGGGGTCAAGGGGGACATCACAGATGACAGGTGGTGATGGCGTCATATACCGCTGGATATGATGACAGCACATCGTTTCCACGCTATTGTCCCCAAATTCAGAACTCCCGTGTAATCGTGAGAAAGTAGTTGGCATGCCCAACTTGAGGGAAATCCTACAAAATACTTGGCCAGTATTATTCAAGAGTGTCAAGGTCATGAGAAACCCTGAGGAGCTGTTACAGAGTGGAAGTGATTTAAAGGGACGTGACACCTAATACAACATGGTGTCTGGTGGGAACTTGGGAAAGTCTAAAGATCCCGAGCTTTAGTTACGGCGTCGTTTTGTGTGTCCTGGCATGTCACCAGGATAGACGCACGATGCTTTTGTGAGATCTTGACTTTAGGGGAAGCTGGGTGAAGGATCAGGAACTCTTGGGATCGGCAACTGTTCTGTAAATTTAAAATGATTTCAAAATAAAAAGTTGAATGAAAATTTTCAAAAGGATTGGTATTTCCCTGATGATGAGTGATGCTGAGCATGTTTTCGTGTGTCTGCTAGCCGTCTGGACGTCTTCTTTGAGATGTCACCTCACACCTGCCAGAATGGCTAACGTTAACAACTCAGGAAACAACAGATGTCGGCGAGGCTGTGGAGAAAGGGGAACCCTCTTGCACCGTTGCTGGGAATGCAAACTGGTGCAGCCGCTCTGGAAAACAGTATGGAGGTTCCTCAAGAAATTAAAAATAAAACTCCCCTACGACCCAGCAATTGCACTATTAGGTATTTATCCAAAGGATACAAACATGTTGATTAGAAGGGGCACATATACCCCGATGTTTATAGCAGCACTATCAACAATGGAAACTATGGAAACTGCCAAGATATCCATTGATCGATGAATGGATAAAGAAGATGTACACAATGGAATACTACTTGGCAATGAAAAAGAATAAAATCTTGCCATCTGCAACAACATGGATGGAACTGGAGCGTATTATACAAAGTGAAATAAGTAAGTCAGAGAAAGACAAATATCATATGACTTCACTCATATGTGGAATTTGAGAAACACAACAGATAAATGTAGAGGAAGGGAAGGAAAATCAAGATAAAAACAGAGAGGGAGGCAAACCATAAGAGACCCTTAAATACAGAGAACAAACTGAGGATTACTAGAGGGAACATAGGCGAGGGATGGGCTAAATGGGTGATGGGCATAAAGGAGGGCACTTGTTGGGATGAGTACTGAGTACCACATGTACTGGGAGGCACCTGGGTGGGCACCTGGGTGGCTCAGTCGGTTGTGTGTCTGACTTCGGCTCAGGTCATGATCTCACAGCTCCTGAGTTCGAGCCCCGCGTCGGGCTCTGTGCTGACAGCTCAGAGACTGGAGACTGCTCCGGATTCTGTGTTTCCCTCTCTTTCTCTACCCCTCCTCCGCTCATGCTCTGTCTCTCTCTGTCTCAAAAAGAAATAAACATTAAAAAAAAAAAAAAAAAAAAAAGATGAATCACTGGGTTCTACTCCTGAAGCCAAGACTACACTGTATGTTAACCAACTTGTACTTAAATTAAATTTTTTTTCAAAGGAGCCATTGACCTTCTAGGCTCTCAGTCCTCAAGTTTAACAAGAATAAGCAGTTGTCTCAATGAGGCCCAGACTTTCCATGTAGGAAAGGAAAAAGGCTATCAGACTGACTACTGTTGGTGGCTCATAGTGACAAAGGCTGACTACCATCCCTCTGGGGGGTGGGTGACAGAAACGAAGGTTGAGAAGCAGGGGTCACACCTCAAAGGTGAATCGTGGCTGAATCGTGGCTTCTTCCACTCATGAATCCCGACAGACTGACCACAACACCCAGATTATCCCTCCGCCTGGAGAAGAATCATCTCAGACACCTGCGAGCTCAGGCTGATCGCGGTTCATAACCTGTTGGTTGGGGACTCTCAAAACCGCCACTATGGATCAACCTGATCACCACTTGAGCTTCGTGTCTTTGTTTCCATGTCCTTCTGACACACTGTCCACACATCAGCGGGAGCGATCTTTCACACCGGGAAGGACGTGCCCAGGTGCACGTTGTCTGTGGGTAGAGATGCCCTCTCCCATCAAGATGGAGGGCAGAGGACACCTGCTACCTTACTCCCATGTGGCTGGCAATGTCACTTCTAAGGCTGACCATCAGTTGGGGCGCCTGGGGGGGTTCAGTCTGTTGAGTGCCTGACTCTTGGTTTCGACTCAAGTCGTGATCTCATGGTTTGTGAGTTTGAGCCCCGAGCTGAGCTCTCTGCTGGCAGCCCGGAGCCTGCTTGGGATTCTCTCTCTCCCTCTCTCTCTCTCTCTCTCTCTGCCCCTCCCCTGCTCATGCTTTATGTCTCTTTCTCAAAACAAATAAAATAAGCATTAAAATGGTTGACCATCAGTTTATCAGTTTTATCTATAAAAATCTCACGTAGACATGACTCTATAGAAGACTGTGGGGGGACTGGGCAGCAGTTAGTTTGGAGAAGAGGCTTTTGTGTTTTCAAAGAGACCGACTGGTGATTCTAGGATTCAGCAAGATTTCTCTTTCCTCATTCTAACGAGATTTTTTAATGTATACGTGAGTGGGTGTGTGTGTGTGTGTGCGCGTGTGTGTGTGTGTGTAGACTGCAGTCCTAGACCCTAACATCAGCTCCTGTAGTGGAATGGACCCAGGACAGTAACCAGGAGAACTGATTCTTGCCCCAATGTCACTACAAGCTGTGTCTCTGGATAAACACCTGGCCCTGTCTAGGTCCCATCTCCTCACCTATTTACCACGGGTGTTAAAAATCCCAACTTCCAGAACTTTCATCCTGTTGTCCCAGCGAAAGGATCCGGCAAAGCAAGAAGTGGAGGACCCCCAAGTAAACGTGGTCTATGCACACGTGCTACTCGGGCTTGCTCGACACAAACACCAGATGGAGGTGGGGTACGGCAGGGGACTTTCCATGTATAGTCTCTGTGAGCCCAGGATCAATACAGACTGGACGTTTATAAAACGTTTCCAGATGAGGTCAACAGCCATCTCTTTCATGGGAATGTGTGTGTGCATCATACCCATGAACCGGCTGACTGCTGACCGACCATACCACCCGGGCGAGGCCGGGTCCTCTGGGGTCAAAGAATGTAGGTCCAAATCTGAACGATTCCCTCTAGCCTCCTTGCTTTTCCAAGACGAGAGACAATTCTCTAATTATAGCAGATCACAAAGGAAAACCTGTGTGATTAATCCACTTGACAATTAACTACCTCTCTCTTCCCAGGACACACAGTGAAAGGCTTTGCTCTCTGGTAACCATCCCAACGCCATCCTGATGACCAGGCTCCGGGGGGGGGGGGGGGGTGGGGGTTGAGCCCCACAGCCACGTCCTGCTGGGTCACGTGCTGCCCAACACCACACGGGCTGGGATGACCCACGTGGGCGAACAGATGCGAGGCACAGGCACCTGGTGGGGCCGGCCTGGCTGTTGGGCTGAGACGTGCTGGATAAGGAGCAGCAGCCAAACTTCTCTCCCATGTCCTGGTCGGCCTTCATCCCAGTGTGCGTTCCGGCCCCTCCCACGGGGCTCAAGGCCGCACTTCGACATCAAACGCTGCGCGGAGGGCAAAACCACGTTTTGCCGAATGTAAGGAGAAAGAAAGAAAACCATTCTTGGATTTAATTGCTCATAAAACGCAGAGGGGTGGAAATGATTCAAAGGGAAAAATGTCCGAGCAAAATAAACTGGGAGTTAGTAAACGCAGCTCGTGCGAAAGTGGTTTGAAACATCGGAAACCATGGTCACATCACCCAGGGTCAGATCACCCAGCCCTGCTGTGAGGTCTCTTATCTCAGCCCCAGGGAGCCAAGGGCAGTGCATGTTCCATGCAGGGCACCGTGCACTCTGCCCGTCTGACACAGGACAGCCTGTGTCCCGTGGGGCAGGAAGGCCCTCCAGAAACGCCGCTCAAGGCACACCAGAGGACTTCCAAATGTGCCAAGGACGGCTTTGTACAGCGCCCCACCCCTACCTGCAGCCATTTGTGTGGGTCACATTCCTGTCAGCTTATGGCCTTTCCAGCCAGAAGAGAAATTTTAACCTGAAACAACGTTAGCCTGAAACAGGAATTAGGTCAAAAAGTTGGGAGAATTTCCAGATCTGGAGCTCACCCTTCCAATGTGCCTCTTCTGAAATATTGGTAGCCTTCTTAGGCATTGTCCAATGCGTCTCACATTTCTTGCAAGCCTTCATCCGTATTTCAGCCATTCTGAAAATGGAATTGGAGGGCATTCCCCCCCCAAATCCTTCAAGACAGGCTATTTTATCAATTCTTTACTCAGAGAAATTACACCAGGAAATCATCACTCTTCTTGGGTTTAACCCTGCTTACTGGCTAACACACAGATTCACTCTGGACGAAGCCTCAAACCGCATAACGGAAAAGCTGAAACACGTTGTTATTAGCGATGCTAACATTTACCCTCCGAAAATCCCCGAACCCTTTTCACATCCCCGGCTAGCTAAAACTCTATGGCGGCCTAAGCTTGCCAACGATTTGATTATTGTACCAATGTTTTCCTTCAACAAGAACAAACCTAGATATGAAACAAAAACAAAGATATTCAATATAGTAGCCCGAAAGCCATTCTAAAAGTGAGTTAAACACAATCACGACGGCAGGTGCGGTCAACAATGCCCTCCCCCTCACCTGCGGGGTAATCTGCACTGCCCTCTGTTAACATCCGTGGGCAGGAGGTAGCTTGGTGAGGCTGTAAACCACCAGGAGGGCAAGACGGTGTTTGAGGTCATCAAAATGTCCCCCAGACATATTTTATTATGTTTTCTCCCTCGCAAATCTCAGATACTTATCCTAGTGTGTGGGTTAAATTACAATTGTTTGTAATTCAGGACTGCCCATCTCCTCCCAAAAGAAACCTAACAAGAGATCGGGGTCGCGGCTGAAATTGCATTTGTTCTTAAAGAACAGCCCAAGAAAAAGGATGCTAACACCCAGTGTTCAGGTTTAGGATGTTGACCGTTTTGTTTATGTCCCTTTGCTCATGTCACCTCCCACCATGCGCCTCCCTCCACTTTTAAATTTTTTTAACTTGTTTTTAATGTTTATTTTTGAGAGAGAGAGAGAGAGAGAGAGAGACAGAGCATGAGCAGGAGAGGGGCAGAGAGAGGGAGGGAGACGCAGAGTCCTGCTTCAGATTCTGTGTCTCCCTCCCTCTCTCTGCCCCTCCCCTGCTCGTGCTCACACACACTCTCTCTCTCAAAATAATAAATACACATTAAAAAATATTTTAATAAATAAACATTAAACAATAAAAATAAATAAAAAATAAAAATAAAAATAGAACCCAGACCAGATTATTTTAATGTTGGCTTCTGATTCTTGTAAATTTTCAAGGAACAGGTATTTCTTATACCTATTATACTGTATACATTTATCTGTGTGTATATATATTAAATTATATAAATACACACATGCATGCACAGATAGAGATAAAGAGGAATCATAATTTGAACGTCAAAAGTACATGAAGATAGCACACAAAAACAAAATCTATAGGCAAACTCTGTATCTTAAAATATACGCAAGAATTACAAGCTGAATGTAAAAACAACAACAAATAATGATATAGTGAAACAATCATACTTCACGACCCGAAGATATTATCCTGGGCATTGAAAGTGTCTCATCATTAGGAATTTTATTCATAAAATCCACTGAGAGAAAGATCCTGATAAGTACCAAATCAAAGAAACAGTGGATACAATCTAACATCTATTGTTCTTGTATACTCCAATTATCAGAGAAATCCAGCATATAAATTCTGCCAAACATTTGAAAAAGAATGAACACCAATCCTTCTCCAACTGTTCCAAGGGGAAGACTTTGAAGGTGAGGGAATACTCCCGGTCTCATTTTGTAAGGCCAGCATTGTTTGATACTGAAGTCAAATGGGGACATTACAAGAAAGAAAGAAAGAAAGGGAAATAAAGAAGGAAGGAAGAGGAAGAAAGAAAGAAAAAAAGAAAGATAAAGAAGGAGGGAAGGAAGAGAAAGAAATAGAAATAAAGAAGGAAGGAAGAAAGGAAGAAAAGAAGGGAAGAAAGAAAGAGAGATAAAGAAGGAAGAGAAAGAAAGGAAGAAAGAAAGAGAAAGAAGGAAAGAAGAAGAAGAAAGGAAGAAAAAAGAAAGATAAAAAAGGAAGGAAGAGATAAACGTGCTACGCGGCATTAATAGAATGGAAGATAAAAGTCAGAATCACCTCAATGGATGTGGGCAAAGGGTTTGACAAAATGCAGCATGCTTTTACGATAAACATGCTCAAGTGTTTGGGTAAAGGGCAAGTGCATCTCAGCATAGCTGGGCCCATATACACCAAGCCCACGGCCAGCACCGTATTCAGTGGTGACAAGTTGAAAGGTTTTCCTCTCAGGTCACCAACGAGCTAGGAGTGCCTGCTCTCAATTCTCCTTTTCAGTGAAGTTCTGGAAGTCTGAGCCAGTGCAGTAGGCGGTAAAGAGAAATAAACGGCATCCAAATCAGAGAGTAAAGAAGAAAATTGTCTTTGTTTGCAAATGATACGGCTCTTTATATAGAAAGTCCCGGAGACTCCACCACGGGGCTGTGAGAAGGAGTCAACAAACGCGGTCAAGTTGCAGGAGAGTTTGCTAACTGTCTGGAAAAGAAAGAAAGAAAACAGTCTCCCATTAACATTGCATCGAAAGCAACACCCTTCTTGGGAATAAATTTAAGGATGTGACAGATCTGTACACTGAAAAAATACAGGGCTTTGGGAAAAGAAATGGAAGATGCAAACAAGGGGAAGATAGCCTCAGAAGAATTAATATTGCATCACGTCCACACTACACAAAGCAACCTATAGATTTGATGCAATCTCTGCAATGTCCCGGTGACATTTTTCACAGGGAAATAAAACCCTAGCATTTATATGGAACCATGACGGACTCCGAATGGCCAGAACAATCCTGAGAAAGGACAGGCTGAGGACATCACATGCACTGAATTCATAACATATTACGGAGCTATAGTAATCAAGCAGTATGGTGGTGGCAGAAAAATAAACCCATGGACCAATGGCACAGAATCCGGAGCTCAGAAAGAAACCGCTGTGTATGTGATAAGCTGATGTTTGAGAAGGGAGCCCAGAATCCTCAGCGGGAGGACTGTCCCTTCGATGAGTGGTGCTGGGATACTGAACGGTCACAAGCAGAACGATGAAACTGGACCCCTAACCTACATCACTCACAAAAACTAACTTGAAATGGGGTTAAGACTTAAACATGAGACCTGAAACTGTAAGTCTCCGACAAGAAAGGACAAGGAAAAAGCCCTTTGCCATCAGCCTTGGCCAGACTTTTTGAATATGACACCAGAAGAGCAAGCAACAGAGGAAAGGTTAATAAACTGGACTCCAGCAAACCAAAAAGCTTTTGCACAACAGAAGAAACAATCAACAGCATGAGGGGTCAATCTAGGGAGTGGGAAAGTATACTTACGTATCACATATCTGTTGAGGGGTTGATATTCAAAAAATAAAAAGAAGTCATACAACTCAATATCCAAAAATCACCTAATCCAATTTAAAAATCGGCAGACGAGGGGGCGCCTGGGGGGCTCAGTCGGTTGAGCGTCCGACCTCGGCTCAGGTCATGATCTCGCGTTCGTGGGTTCGAACCCCGCATCGGGCTCTGTGCTGACAGCTCAGAGCCTGGAGCCTGCTTCGGATGCTCTGTCTCCCTCTCTGTCTCTGCCCCTCCCCCGCTCATGCTCTGTCTCGGTCTGTCTGTCTCTCTCTGAAAACTAAATAAACATTAAAAAAAAGAAATTAAAAATAGAAATATTGTACCCTTGTGGTGAGCACGGCGTGATGTATAAAGTGGTCCAATCACTATGTTGGACACCTGAAATGAATGTGACATTGTGCGTCAACTATACCGCAGGGAAAAATAAGCAAACAAATAATTAATAAATAAATAAAATGTGGTGCGTGCACGCCTGCACACACAATGGAATATCATCCAGCCACGAAAGAAGGAAACCCTGTCATTTGACAGCAACATGGATGAGGTTTGGGGATTAGGCCAAGTGACACAGGTCGGACAGAAGAAAACAAACTCTGTATGATATGGCTTGTGTGCGGCATCTAAAAAAGCCAGACTCACGGAAACAGAGTAGAGTGTTGGTTACCGGGGGCTGGGGCTGGGGAAATAGGAAGAAGTTGGCTAAAGCCTACAGACTTCCAGTTATAAGCCGAGTAAGTTCTGGAGACCTAACATGCAGCGTGGTGACTATTGTTCATCACACTGTAGTATATGCTTCCGAGCTGCTAGGATGGCCGATCTTAAATGTTCTCACCCTGGGGTGCCAGGGGGGCTCTCCTGGTTGAGCGTCTGACTCTCGATTTCGGCTCAGGTCACGATCTCACGGTTCGTGGGCTCTACACAAACGGCACAGAGCCCACTTGGGATTCTCTCCCTCCCTCTGTCTCTGCCCCTCCTCTGCTCATCCTCTCCCCCACCCTCAAAAAAAAATAAATAAATAAATGGATAAACATTAGAAAGAAACTAAAAATATCAAGAAAAAGAGGTGAAATTAATTTCAACAATATATCGCATTTGATCAAATATATCCAAAATAATATTTCAACACATAATCAGTGTAAAACTTACTGATAATTTTTTCACATTTTTTTCTTGCTGAATCTTCGAAATCAATATGTACTTCAAAATCATAGCACATCTCCATTCCGGCCTGCCGCATCTCAAGTGCTAACTAGCCACATGCAGCTGGAGGTAGACGTCAGTCACCAGGGTCTGGAACCTTCACCAGATGTCAAGTACGAAAACCAGATGCAGTTCCAGTGTGAGTACGTGAAACCGATGTGGCCATCATGAGCCCGGCATCCACCTTTAGGGCCTCCTCGAATCAAAAGGTTGGCAGCGAGAGGAGCTCCTCGTGTAGCTCTCTCTTTGCTTCTGAGCCTTCCCATGAGGCAGGAGGGCTTTCCACCTCCACTCTTGCCCTCAAAGAAGGTGGGAGGGGGCCTCCAAACACCATCAGGAGAGACTGAACTGCCCCTTCTGGGACTTGAAAGCCCTGTCGATTATCACATGGGACTACAATTACTGAGATGAGACAGTCCTTCTGCATGAAACACACCAGAAAGTCATGGCACCTATCCAAAGTGTTAACGGAGAGGTAAGCAGAGAACGAACAGGTTCACAGAGTGAACTTTGCAGGGAGGGCTAAGAAAGGATCATGCTTCTCTGAGATTGCCCAGACCAAGTCCTGTTCATTCAATAAATGGATTGCCTGCAGGGAATTTCTTCTCTTGGTGGCCTTGGGTAGGGCTCCAGGAGTTGCTGAGAAAACCTGAGAGTCAGGAGAGGCTCAGGGCTCATGATGCAGAGAGGGGAGTGCTTCCTAAGGATCACACGTGATCAGAGTTCGGGCACCAGCACCCACAGGGGCAGATGGCAGGAACCTCAGCAGGCCAGTGCGTGGACACCCAGGGACCAGACCGAACAGCTCTACCACGGCAGAGCCCTGGGGGTGTCCAGAGGCCCCCACAGTTCAGAGATCATTCTCTGGCTGTGGAGTCTTCTCTTGACTCTTGGCAGGGGGGAGGGAGGTAAGAGAGAAGCCATGGGCATCATTGATAAGAAAATTAAAACTGTAGCCTTCTATTTACTGCTGGGAAACTATTTGAAGTAGAGGAGCTGGGGGGGGGCAGCGGTGTTATTTGTTTGTTTTACCTTTAACAAAAAAAAAAAAAAAAAAAAAAAGCATGCTCTTCCCTGCAAATCAAATTCCATCAAGAGGAACGGAGCAAAAGGTGGTAGCAGCTATCCGAAATAAAGGATGCTGCATGTTTAGACACAAAGTGTAAATGTTGTTAAACCAACAAGCAGCATTTTCTCTGAGAGTATGACATTGGAGTGTGGCTGGAAAAGGGAGCAAAGGAATTACTTTTTGTGCCTAAATTCCCGGCCACAGAATCTGGGAGCATCACAAAATGGTTGGTTGAAGCCATCAGCTTTGGGGTGGTTTTTGCGTGCAGCAGGGGGGTAAGTGGAACATGAGGTTTCCTGCTGTAAAATGTCCTCAGCGGTGGTTGGCCGGCTGGCCCTGGGGATCCTACTGTGACTTAGGAGATGGGGGCACAGCCAAGGTGAACACGGGGAGAAGAACTCTTCCCGTGGGGGAGCCAAGACAGTGTTTGAAACAGGGAGTCTAGAAGCGTTCTCACTTTCGTTCCTTTGCCCAATTTTGTGCCCCATGACGACACACTCCGGATGGCTGACTTTAACCCCAAGTGTCCCCGAACTTCCAACAGCGGTTATTGATGTTCAAGACTCATCCAATCACGGTAGCCATATTGAAAGTGGAAATTCAAAATGGCCGGGGTGGTCCACGCTCGTCCTTCAGTTCAAGTCAGAGCGGCTTCAGGAATCATTGTCACCGCACAGAAACCAGGGTGCCCGCTGGGGAGGGAGCACATCAAGTGGAGTGACGGGTAAAGCAGAAGTCCATTGCTTCCCCCGTTAGCAAAAGGCAGCCAAGGCTCAGAAACGCTAGTCCCTTGCCTGTGAATAGGTTGGTTGTAGTACAGGAGACGCCATTCTTTTTTTTTTTTTTTAACGTTTATTTATTTTTGAGACAGGGAGAGACAGAGCATGAACGGGGGAGGGGCAGAGAGAGAGGGAGACACAGAATCGGAAACAGGCTCCAGGCTCTGAGCCATCAGCCCAGAGCCTGACGCGGGGCTCGAACTCACGGACCGCGAGATTGTGACCTGGCTGAAGTCGGACGCTTAACCCACTGCGCCACCCAGGCGCCCCCAGGAGACGCCATTCTTAACCACACTGGAACAACAGACACGTACCCTGTATGACTGCATCTGTGTAAAACCCTAGGACGTGCAAAATAAGGAGCACGAAGAAACTTTTGGGGGTGACGGGTGTGTTCATGGTCTTGACTGCCGTGTGGTTTCCCGGACGTACACATACGCCAAAACCTTTCCAGATGTGTGCCTTAAATACTTGAAGTATAGGGAGTTTATTGTATGCCGATTAGATTTCCATAAGGCTGTTTTAAGTCTCCATCGTTGCCAAGATCGTATCTTGGAATTTTCTATGTCTCTTCTTTTAAAAGAACTAAAAATGTTGTGGAAACATCCCTCCCCTCAACCCCCTGTCCCTCGATCCCTTGCCCATGTCACTGCCCCAAGGCAAGCTCTGTCAAGATGCCAGTGTACTTCGCAGATTTCACACATTTCCTGTGTTTGGGGGTGGGTGGCAGCCATTCAATTCATTTATTTTCTTTCGTGAGTCCAGAATATTTGCATGACTATTATCATATCGGGAAAAATGCCTAATTTGCAATCACTGAAAAAGAAAAAGATCCTTTTCTCCTTTTCCACCTACTTTCTAGCCTCTGTGTACAAGCTGCTATCCTTGGATTACTTTCCATGTACCCTTGGATTATGGTCATCGTTTCTGGAATACCATCACGCCTCCTCCTTTTCCCCCTTTGCCAGATTCCTTGTTTGTGTGTTTCACTACTGTATAGTCTCAAGAAATATTATTTTCACAAAGGAACACGGATGGGAAGTGAACTTGCCAATCCTTTCTTGCACGTCGGAAAGTGTCCTTTTTTTATTGTGTACTCACATTTGCTAATAGCTGGGATGGGCATAGAATGTTAAGTTTGAAATGATTTTCTCAGGAACATTCAAGCGTCCCGCCATCATCTTCCAAAAGCGGGTGTTGCTGACGGTGACCGTTCTGTCAATCACCACTGGTCTTCTTCCCCTGCGTCTCACATGCCTGCTGCTTGGGGAGGCTCTGAGTATGTTCGTTTTCCTCTTTGTGCAATGAAACGGCTCTTGCTTTCTCCCTTTTGTTCCTCATATCTTTGTTCTGGGAAATTTCATCAAATCTTTCCTTTAGTTAGTTCTGTTAGATTGTTTTATTGAGGTGCTACGTTTTGAATTCCACGAACCCATTCTATTTTTCTGATTTTTTTTTTACTGATTGTATTTCCTGATAGAATCTATTGATTCTATCTTCCGAACATTAATCTATTAACTTATGGGTTAAATCTCTGATGGGACGCCTGGGTGGCGCAGTCGGTTAAGCGTCCGACTTCAGCCAGATCACGATCTCGCAGTCCGTGAGTTCGAGCCCCGCGTCAGGCTCTGGGCTGATGGCTCAGAGCCTGGAGCCTGTTTCCGATTCTGTGTCCCCCTCTCTCTCTGCCCCTCCCCCGTTCATGCTCTGTCTCTCTCTGTCCCAAAAATAAATAAATGTTGAAAAAAAAATTTTTTTTTTAAAAATTAAAAAAAAAAAAATCTCTGCTTAGAGGTTTAGAAATATCTTTTTCTTCCCCCCCTCCGGATTGACTTTGTTTCCTCTGGGATCAGTTCTGTTTGCTCACCCTGCCCTGCTTCCCCTCACAACCACCCCCACTTTGTTTTTCTTTTCTTCTCTTGATGTCTTTTCCTTTTTGGTGGGGGGAGTGTGTATTTGCAGGCAAATTACAGGACTAATGAGTCCAAGTGAGTTATGTCACCTGGCGAATTTGCCAGATGAACGCAAAGTGACAGACACCCCCACCCTTCAGATGCCAGAAAAGGACCTTATCTTGGACACCTGCTATTTTAGGAGTCCTAGGCCCTCCTACGCAGGTATATCTGGCTTCAGTCTGGGAGCAAATCTAGGTTCTGAGGAAGAAGACTGGGGAACGCCTACCATGATCCCCTACTCTATTTTCAGTGTTGCTATGAACCCTATTTAATCTACTTTACATGTGTCAGTACCAGGATCGTGACCCATCGAAGCTCCAGGCATTAAAATCTGTCCTTGAGTCTGCTTTTTTGGGGAACCCAAACTAAGTTAACCTCCTGAATTCAACACTTGATCACAGAACCTGTAGATTTCCTTTCTTTGGTTCATCAACCTTGTGCTTGTCAATGTTTTGAGCATAACTTTGTATTTTTATAGGGAAGCAAAATGTGTGAACTCCAATACGGCCAGAAGCACTTCTGTCTATTTTGTGACACGCTTACATGTGGAAAACTTTCACCTAGCTTCAACTATAATCTTGCCTCTTGAATCTTGCATGTGCTAATTCTATATCTGATTCAGAATTAGAACCAGCAGATTCAGAAGAAATAATTCCATCATCTAATAGCACCGGGCTGCCTTTGACTTCTAGACAACTCTGGTTTTTATGGAAGATTTGCCCTCTAAACCCCAATAACCAGCTAGTGAAATGGTGCCCAGCTTTCTATCCAGCCATCAAAACAATTAAATAATGAGTGAGTGAACATCTATTTGGTGCCAGGCAGTTCAGGAGATAAACAAAACCCATAGTCAGAGTCATGTCGTCACAAAGTTCATGGTCTAGTGAGAAAATAAAAATGGTAGCTATGAAGCAGGAGATATGGGCTGGGCCTAGAACACAGAGTGCCACCCAGCCCCGTCGACAGCCACTGGGAGGACCCCTGAAAGAAGCGATCCCTGCACTAAATCTTTTCTTTTTTTTTTAATCTTTATTTATTTAGAGAGAGTGATAGAGAGTGAGCGGGGAGGAGCAGAGAGAGAGAAGGAGACAGAATCCCAAGTAGGGTCTGCACCGTCAGCTTGGAGCCCAATGAGGGGCTCGAACCCACACACTGTGAGATCGTGACCTGAGCTGAAATCAAGAGTCGGATGCCTAGCTGGTTGAGCGCCGAATTTCAGAGTGAAGAATAGGGCTTCGTGGCCCAAGGAACCAGGTCTTTCAAGCAGAAGGAGCGACATTTGGGGACTATTTCGTTGCATCTACTAGATCGATGAGTTTTCGATGAGCTTTTCTGAAGGAGGCAGAACAGTTGCTTAAAAGAGAACCTTCTTAGAATGAGCAGTAGCTACAACCAAGATGCTCTGGGAATCTGAGGTCTCTGAGTTCAAGTCTCTCGTCAACCCCAACAGCACCGTCTCCTCCCCTGACCCCGGCAGAACCCCTCGTAAGGATGACCCACCGAACAGTGACGTGCCGAGGGGGCCTCTCCCCCCATCAGCTCCTCTGACACAGATACAGCTCCGTAACTGAAAGGAGATCGTTCCCACTGCCAACTCCTGCGAGAAGGGCCATTCTAGAATACTGTGGAAGGAATATTACCAGCTGGTGCCAAGATGCCCCTCGGAGATGGGGCTGTATTTGCCGGTGAAGTCACACACATACCTAACGTGAGTTGGAGCGAGAACGAGGTGGCCAGAAACAGAGAAGCAGAGATTGCTGACTCCTCCTTTGGAACATGAGATTCTTAAAATATATCTTGAATAGTTGCTCCTAAGATGTGGGGACCGAGAAGTGAGCAATGAGAAAGCACGATAAGCTGTTGCCGTGGCGTCCCTCGGCTGAAATGACGAAGCTCATATGTTTTTAAGGAGCACAGATGCATCGTCTTTTCGTTTGTTTGTTAAGCATCCCGCCGTGGGCAGTGGCGGCCAGAGTCCGCTCGCGCTGGGTCACAAGGGGCCTGTTGTTAAATTGTTGAGGGTTTTACGAGCTGGCCGTTAACATTATTCAAGATCCAAAGATAGAAACTCACGATTAAATAAAACATTGAAAACCAAGGGAGCGACACCCCAGAACCTAGCACTTCCGAACTGTTTTGCTGTGCACAGGTGTGGGTGAGCCCAAGAGTGCACAGGTGACATATGACATGCGTGTGGAAACGCCACACAGCGCCGAAGGAAGGGAGCACGCGGTGACGTGGGGCACGGGATCTCTTCCCGGCTGAGCTCGGTCGTCGTGTCGGTCACACGACATATGTACACCCCAGGATTTGGCGAGCACGTCCCACCGGGCATGTTCTTTTTTTCTTTCGAGAGAGCAGGCTGTTAAATGTTTACCAGCCCGTGGGCAGGTCGGCGGGGACACAGTGCCGGGAAGCAGCGGCTCAGAGTCCGCGCTCGGTCATTAACCAGCTGCGTGACCCGAGACTCACTTCGTCTCCTTCTGCCTTTTTCTCATGAGGTTATTTGGGGCGTTAAAATCAAAACACATGAAGCACTTAGAACATTGTCTGACGTGCGGTTCCTGCCACGCAGTCACTTTCCATCATCGGCGGTTTCATGGCTGTTACTTTTACTCAACCAACAAGACACATCTCCTGTACGAACGCCTGACGTCTTCCTCAAGCCTCAGAAGCACACACAAAACCCCGTCTTTCCCCCAGGATCCTTTTGCCCGAAACAAACAAAACAGGGACAAAACAAACAGCTGTTGGCTGGGCCCGGAACCCCTGTGGCAAAGGTGACGTGCTTCAGCTTCCTTGGCTGTTCTGAGCAATGTGTTGAGAGTGTGCGACTGGAGTAGCTTACAGCCTTCTTTAAGGGGACCCCACAGCGGCAGCCTGGCCTCTGCCTCTTCACCCCCGTCCCTCCTCTCTGCGGACCGGATGTGGACGCAACGGCAGGATCCGAGGCGGCCATTCCGACCGTCAGGTGGCTTTGGGAACGCAGGCCCCGTGATGGAGCACCAACACGGAGGTGGCCTGCGTCCCCTCACTCCGTGGAGCAGAGTCTTTGCGCCAGCCCTTCCTGGGAAAGAGAACTCAGTGTCTGGGTCGTTGGCACCCTTCCTCCTCAGAGCACGTCCCTTGGACCGGCAGGCCTGGCCAGAAATTCGGATTCTCGTTCTCCCTGAGTCTGCGGATCTGCGTATTAATATCGTTGGGTGATTCCTTGCACATTGAAGTTTGAGACACGCTGCGTTGAGCTACTATTATTTCGGCCCCTCTTTCGGCCTGCTGGGCCCATCCTCACCGTTTTTGTCCCTTGTGGAGCCAAACCTGTGTAGGGCGACCAGTGGAAGGGGCGGTGGGCACGCTCAGGCTCTCGGGAGGAAACGGAACCACGAGATGTGTCCCGGTCAAGAAAATGGATCAGAGGCGGGAACGTGGATCCTGTGCCCCCAGCAGATGTAACGCTCGTGTTGGGGAAGGCGGGTGGGGGTGGGGTTCACTGGCTCTTGCACAGACCTTGAAACGGAGGGATGCGTCAGTCTCGCCCAACAGCGTGGCCCAGGCGGCATCTGAGTAATGGATTTAACGTCCAGCCCCCTCAGGCTCAGCAAGCCTCTCCTCCAGGAGGAGCCCGGGTCAGAAAGCTGATTCCAAGTGTTGAACTACTGCTTCTGGGACCACATTTGGGGGCTGTGATCAGAGTGCACCCTTGCGCATTTTCTCTCCTCTCTCAAGTCTGTTAATCGGCCTTTCTAGGGAGTCTCCCACGTTCTGCCTTCAGTTTAACTTAAGGGAGTGATTCTCGCCTTCTTATTTTTTGTTTCTACCTGGTAACATACGGTGAACCCTCTCCACCATCCTTCACATGGCGCTCCGTCTCCTCCAGCCCCCGTGCGTATCAGCTCCTTCACTTTATTTTTAGAGAGAGAGAGACAGGGAGAGAACAAGCAGGGGAGGGGCAAGAGGGAGAGAGAGAGAATCCCAAGCAGGCTCCGTGCTGGCAGAGCAGAGCCCGACGCGGGGCTCGATCCCACGACCCTGAGATCATGACCGGAGCTGAAAGCAAAAGTCACATGCTCAAGCGACTGAGTCACCCAGGCGCCCCTCTCTTTACTCTTTTGAGCCCAGGCCATAAATGCCCAGGAAAGGGAAATCCCCTTCTTCCCATTATTGCCAAAGTTAGCTTGCTTTAAAATGCATTTAAAGTTAAATGCTTTAAAACGTAGACATTATTGGTATTTAGGTATGGTGAGGCCATTGAAAAGGTTATTTGCTACAGTTCCCAAGGGGTAGGATTGGCTGGTGTGCATCATTTCTGTGGGCTCTGGGGTGGTGGGACTGTCCCAAACTGTCTGGCACCTGGCTCCGGCGGGCAGTGGTGGTGGTGGGGGGGTGACTAGGACAGAGAAATAGGCCTGGAGGGTAAGAACCTCAAACAGGAGGTATGGGCTCCTTCTGGCTGGTTTGCATACGAAAGGTACTCTTCCTGGCACTGACTCCTTTGCAATGTCCAGGAATGAAGTGGCCCTAGAAAAAACAGTCCCTCCCTGGTGAGCCAGACTCCAGATGCCACCGCATCATCGATACAGACAGTAAGAGAATATAGTAGATCCAGGAAGGCTTAGAGGGGACATGATGCGTCCTGAAAGGAGAGGTTTAGAGGTCAAGGAATACTCTACGTCAGTAAGAGCACCAGAGGACCACCTTGGGAAGGATGACGGTCAAGGAGGGGAAGGAGGTCGGGGGCCACCTTGGGAAGGATGACGGCCAAGGAGGGGAAGGAGGTCGGGGGCCACCTTGGGAAGGATGACGGCCAAGGAGGGGAAGGAGGTCGGGGGCCACCTTGGGAAGGATGACGGCCAAGGAGGGGAAGGAGGTCGGGGGCCACCTTGGGAAGGATGACGGCCAAGGAGGGGAAGGAGGTCGGAGGGCCACCTTGGGAAGGATGACGGCCAAGGAGGGGAAGGAGGTCGGGGGCCACCTTGGGAAGGATGACGGCCAAGGAGGGGAAGGAGGTCGGGGGCCACCTTGGGAAGGATGACGGCCAAGGAGGGGAAGGAGGTCGGGGGCCACCTTGGGAAGGATGACGGCCAAGGAGGGGAAGGAGGTCGGGGGCCACCTTGGGAAGGATGACGGCCAAGGAGGGGAAGGAGGTCGGGGGCCACCTTGGGAAGGATGACGGCCAAGGAGGGGAAGGAGGTCGGGGGCCACCTTGGGAAGGATGACGGCCAAGGAGGGGAAGGAGGTCGGGGGCCACCTTGGGAAGGATGACGGCCAAGGAGGGGAAGGAGGTCGGGGCAGGAGCCGCAACAGGACCTTTGCACGCGCTGCACATGGTGACCCGGGCAGGAGAGCGCTGCTGGAACTTGAAGCCCGACACCGTCATGCTGTCGCGGAGCTGCAGAAATAAACTTGGAATAGTCTAGCCGCAGACTCGGGTCCAGGACATCTCAAACTGTCTTCTTGCCTCAGGCACACTTACGGAGCTTGGTTTTCAGACACGTGCCTGTAGACATGACGTGGCTGGGCAGAGAGCAGAGCGCTGGGGGACGACAGGAAACCGCCTCGGACTGGGAAAATCTGACCAGAATACTGAGCTGGAGGATTATGGGACGGGCCACCATCACAGTATTTAAAGAGATTATTCTGGCAACAGCACGTAAGATGGCCCAGACAGGGAACAGAAGGAAGACAGGACGTTAAAAAGAAAATAACACGAGTGAATGAAGATCCAGGCGGTGAGCATGAAACACAACAGGGAAGTCGGAATGTTTTATAGGATGGCCACTGATGTTGGGGACACTGCATGGGCCCTGTGACGTGGACGGTGCCCCACGAGAGGTTCAGCGGGATAGGTACACGAGCCCGGCCGCGAGCAGACAAACGCGCTCAGGCGTCACTCGCTCAGGCGGGCAAGTCAACGCTCCCATCCCTCACGCCACAGAAGTCGGTGTGAGCCTTTTACTCCTGATAAAAAGGAAGGGGGTGGTTTTGACATTGGAGAACGAACACGTTCTTGGTTAAGGAAAGTTGCAAGTGGGGCGGGGAGGCTCACGGTCCCCAGAGCGGCGATTGGCCATCTCATCCCTCCTTACCACAGCCACATTCGCTGCTTGGTGCTGTTTTGCCTCACGGTCCCCTGTGAACAAACCGAGGCTCAAACAGTGTAAGTGAAATCTTGTGGCCACACAGCTGCAGGGGACAGAGCTGGTGGCAAAGAAACTCGGGAGCCACACGCGTGTTTAACGTGATGATAAGCAGGCAGGATATTGAAAAAATTTTTTAATGTTTATTTCTTTTTTTGAGAGACAGAGAGAGACAGAGCATGAGCAGGGAAGGGGCAGAGAGAGACGGAGACAAAGAATGTGAAGCAGGCTCCATAAGCAGGGGAGGGACAGAGAGAGAGAGAGAGAGAGAGACACACACACACACACACACACACACACACACACACACACAGAATCCGAAGCAGGCTCCAGGCTCCGAGCTGTCAGCACAGAGCCCGATGCGGGGCTTGAAGCCACGAACCGCGAGATCATGACCTGAGCCCAAGTCGGACGCTTAACCGACTGAGCCACCCAGGCGCCCCAGGCAGGATATTTTAAGGGGATCAGAAGGAACATCTCCTTTAATCTGGCCTCAAAATCTTTACCTGCTGCTTAAATGGTCTTAATAATGCCTCCGGAATTAGCCCGTGACTCATTTGACTCCGGAATCTATAAATAGCGCTGACCATTTTTACCAGGATGGAAAACAGAAGGGAACAGATAATCTCTATAAACATAGGGATTAACTTTTTTTTTTTTTTTTTAATCGTCACAGCAGGATCTGTATCAAAAGTTTTCATGAACTTAGGGTCCTGCGTTTCAGATAAAAGCTGGGGGAGGGCGGAGGGCAGAGCCGGTGGGACTTTGGGCGAGGCGGTGGGAGCCACGGAGGACTCCGTGGGCAGGGACACGGCGTGCTTCGACCTATCTCCTGCACCTTCAGGCCCCTGCCCCCACAGGGCCCGCTGGGGCATGCTGGTAAGACAGGCAGCTGTCTGTCTGGGCTGAGGGGCGCCAACACGAGGCAGACGGCACCGCGTTTTACCCGTATGGACCTGTGCCGGGCAGGACACGGGGGCTGGCGTCCGCTTCGTCGAGGCGAGTGTCACAGGGAAGCCTGTTCTGGGTAAGCCCCCCACCTGGCTGGTCAAGTCCAGGTGATTCCGTCTCGTTCCTCTCTGTGGTGCAAGGGACCGCTCGCCCGGGGCGAGAGGGGCTGGCAGAAGGCTCTCTCTGCTCATGGTGCTTCCCCCGCGGGACCCTTCCGGACCCTGCGACACCCTCCTTCCCGAATCTGCCCCCAGCCCGCCCCGCTCCCTGCCCGTCCCTGGCAGGGTCCCCTTGCTCCCCGCAGGAGACCTTCCCGGGGCCCCGTGATCCCCCCGGCGGCCCGGCCCACGCGCACCGCCCCTCGCTTCCTGAGCCTTGTTCTCTGGGACCGCTCTGGGCCCCAGGAGCCAGGGCGGTTTTCTCTCGTGCGGCTCGGACGGTTCGCCGGCTCCTGCCCAGCCTGGGGGTCCGATCCCGCCTGGTTTCATGTGTCCAAGTGAGAGCTTAGTCCCCAGGTACTTGTTATCAGACTTGCCAATTTTAGCCGTGTTTTCTGGGTCAGCCGGGTGATGGACCTCGTGTACGGGTTGATCATTACCACTTTGTTTTGGAGGGGCTGTTATTAGTGTCCCAGGGCTGTCATAACAAAGCACCGCAAATCGGGTGGCTTACACAACAGAGACTTATTCTCTCCAAGTTCTGGAGGCCCCAAGCGTGAAATAAAGCTGTCCTCATGGCCCTACCCGCTCTGAAGCTTCCAGGGGAGGGTTTTCCTTGCCTCTTCCCGCTTGTGTTGTTCCGTGGCTTGTGACTCTGTACCCCCCCCCCACCAAGTCTCTGCCTGTCTTCACATGGCCATCACCTTCCTGTGTGTCTGTGTCTTTGAATCAGGTGCATACGTGTGCACATGGCGGGGGGCACCTGTATGCGGGTGCACGCATGTGTGTTTGCGTGTACGTGTGTGTCTGTGCGAGCCTGTGCACGGGTGTGTGTGTGTGTGTGTGTGTGTGTCTAGTTATAACTAAGTAACTAAGTCTGGGGGTGGGGCGAGGTGAGGACCAGGACTAGGCCACGCGAGCCACAGGCCGGTCCTGGGATGGCTCCCCGTGAGGCTTGTCTCCACATCACCGGGCTGCTTAAAGCGAACCAGTGGGACCGGCCGCTTTGGGGGGACTTGGAGGCCCCTAGTCCCCGTCTGGAAGGAGGATTGTGAGACGCAGGGTTTCACGTTCTGTGCCCGGGGGGCTAAAGGGATTGAGGAACCCCCTGGGAGTGGCCCCGCCAGGAGACTTTGAGAACAGAGCCCCAGGAGACTCCACCTTAAGTGGAGGTGGCTTAGCGGCAGGATCGGCGGAGCAGTCATGTCGCCGGCCTCTGGGCAGGGTCCCCTGACAAAGTGCAGGCTGCCGGCCCGCTAACATTTACTTTTTAGGTCAATGGTTAATTTATGGCTATGAAGTGTGTTCCAAACCCTACGTGAGACATACCCGTACTGAGACGTTGCTTGATGTCGCTGAAGTTCATATTTCACGAGGTGTCCTCCACTTTTATTTGCTACACTGGCCACCGTACCGGAGAGGCACGCAGAGATCCTCTCGGCATGAGCCTGAGCCACAGGGAAACCTGACACCAGGTTTTCCACGTGGAATATATTCTGGAAGGCCTTCTGGTTGCCCCTCTGGAGCTGTGGCCCCCGGCTGGCCAGTGTCTTCCTCCGGGGCCATCTATCAGGGTCTCCTTGCGGTGACCTCTGTGGGGAGGGGCCCGATGCCCCCAAGTGGCGTGGGGCTCCTGGAGGCAACTCTGGGCCGGCCTCGTGAAGGGACTCCCCCTCCCCACCCTTGTTTGACCCTGAGGGTCTGTCCCGCTCCAGCGAGCAGGCTTTCGTCCACACTGGCTCACTGCCTCCACGGGTCCCGTGTCTTCGCTGCCTCAAGACTCATGCCTACGTGTGACCCCCTCCACCCCTGGAAGGCACATCCCTGCCCCACAGAAAACCAGATGATTTTGTATTTTTGAAGACAGAGGAGGGAAAGATAGAGAGAACCCTCTGATCTACTCCATGCATTTCCCACCAAAGCGGTCTTCCCAAAGTCTCCCACACAGAGGCTTCTGGAAAGAAAGAGCCAGGGTCACTTTGGCACCAGGAAGGGCTCAAATCCCACTCACGGCTTGGGTGACGTCCCTCAGTTACTTGCCTTCTCGGTGGCTCAGTTTCCCCACCTGTGGAATGAGGTCCACCGCAGCGCCCGGCACACAGGGCTATTTGAGGACAAGGTGCGGTGACCCGGCCCGGGCTAGGGTCTGCACCCTCAGCCGAGGCACCGACACGGGGGGCTCGATGGAGCCCCCGAGCCGTGAGTGAGGGCAGGTGAGTTAGCCTTGGGGCCCAGACACTTCTAACCTGCTCCGCTCATCACAGAGGGATCTGCATCGTCCACAGTTGTCTCCAGGATGGGACAAGATGAATGGAGGTTGGGTCTTGTGCGGAGGAAGGGGGAAGAGAGCAGTCTTTGGAGTCCACGAAAGCAGGGCCGTTGGTAAAAAGAGAGGTTGGAGGTGGACAAATTAACCTTTTAATCAGGAAACCACAAGAATCACAAAAGCGTGAAGACACTCGGCAAAGAGGTTGGGTCCTGCTCAGAGTTACCTCGTGCACACGCTGGCTGGAGGAGGTGAGACCCCAGCTCCGGGCGCCTTCCCCACGAACCACCACCTCCCGGGCGTGTGTGGCTCCAGACACTCATGCTCCTACTCAAACACACTCAGTCCCAAGGTGCCCTCGTGTGTCTGGCGCTCCCTCCAAAGTGGACTTTCGTCCTTAGGGAGCACTGTGTATCCAGCACCTTGGTGCGGAAGTAAAGAAGGAGACCGGAGTTACCACGGCTTCGTCCTCCAGCTGTGTTTTCCTGGAGGCGGAGGTCCAGGCTGCACTGACGATGCAAATGTTGACGGAATTGTGTTCTGGGCCAGCATTTCCCTCTAAAGCACCTCGGGATCAAAGCTACAGACCCAGGGCGCCTGGGTGGCTCAGTCGGTTGAGCGTCCGACTTCGGCTCGGGTCAGGAGCTCGCGCTTTGTGGGTTCCAGCCTCGTGTCGGGCTCTGTGCTGACAGCTCGGAGCCTGGAGCCTGCTTTGGATTCTGTGTCTCCCCCTCTCTCTGCCCCTCCTCCACTCACACTCTGTCCCTCTCTCTCTCTGTCAAAAATAAATAAACATTATTATTATTTTTTTAATTTAAAAGGGAAAGGTAAGCTATTCAGCCAGCAAAATCTAGCTTATTTGGAACAGCGGAAGTGTGGGAACTCCGGACAAGCGCGGGTGGACAAAACACGGACGAGACTGGAGAACAAAGGAGAGTCCTTTCATAATGGAAGGGAGGAAGCTGGGAGGTGTCTCTCTGAACAAGTTTATTAGAGGACAGTGCGCGTTTGAAGCGGTGGTCGTTCTTCCTTGGCTGCGGGCCACCGGGGTGATGGCCGCCTCGCGCTGGCTACGGGCAAAGCAGCTTGCTGTTGTCGGCCAGGAGGAAATCTTTCTCCTTCCTGCTGGGCTGGGCAGACTCTGGAGAGTAACGTGTGCACGACAGCCCAGCCTTGAGTTAGGCTCCTTTAACACATTTCCATCCCCCGCGATACCACTGAAGCCGGGGCGGTAGACGCAGTGTAGACAGCAATGCGCGCTTCTCCCTTCGCTTTGCAGCACACTGTGCACAGCAAGATCTGGCTGTGAGGACGAGGAAAGGGTCAGAGGGCCGGCAGGTGGGCCCTGAAAGGGGAGCCGGGGAAAGATGTCAAAGGTCACAGTAGCATTTTTAGAGAGATCCGGTCCGTGGTATTCATGATGCGTGAATCTTTACACAACGGACAAACAAACACACCGAAAACGTGATAGAAGACAGTTCTCATCAGGCAAACGTCCAGACTTGGGCAAGGTGAAGGGGCCAGGTGCCTTCAAGAAGGAGCTACGAGATGGTGGGAAAGCCATGCAGAAGGCCACGTAAGCAAGATGGCGGCACACGATGTGGGCCATGGCCTCAGTTGGGCTCACTCTGTCTTATGGGATAGATGTGTTTCCCCGAAATTCATGTGTTGAAGTTCTAAGCCCAGTGCCTCAGAATGTGACTGTACTGGGAGTGAGCTCTTTGCAGAGGTAATTAAGGTTAAATGAGCTCATTGGGGGTGAGCCACACCCCAGCGTGACTGGGGTTCTTATAAGAAGAGGGGATCAGGACACGGGCACACACAAGTGAACCATGTGAGGACCCAGGGAGACGGTGGCCATCTACACACCGAGGAGAGAGGCCTCAGAAGGAAGCAACCTAGCTGAAACCTTGACCTATGACTCCTGGCCTCCGGAACTGGGAGAAAATATGTTTCTGTTATTGAAGCCGTCCAGCCTGCTGAACTTTGTTGGCCCTCACGCCCTCGTATAGTTTCCTGCCTGTTCACGCCAGGGACCGGCAGGACATCACTTTGGGTTAATAAAAGCACATTTTTTAAGATTTGAGTTGCGCTCAGAATACCCATTTTTAAAAATGGATTAATAAAACACTCGACCTGGGGGCACCTGGGCGGCCCAGTCAGTTAAGTCTCTGACTTTTGATTTTGGCTCAGGTCATGGTCTCACGGTTCATGAGTTCAAGCCCCACGTCAGGCTCTGAACTGACAGTGTGGAGCCTGCTTGGGATTCTCTCTCTCTCTCCCTCTCTCTCTAAAAATAAATAAACTTAAAAAAACTAAAAAATAAAACACTTGATTTATTTTCCTTTATATAACCAATTCATTACTGACTAAATAAAGGTAAAAAAATAGATAAACTCCCAGAACATACTTTCCAAATAAAGTAAATAATAAAACTCCCTTTAAGGAGTGGGGGGGGGAGAAACAGAAGCTGGAAACAATTCACAGCCACTTGAGGACGTGACCTTCAACAGATCAAGCTCTCTTTATGATGATAATCTCTCCCCAACACAATTTCATTTTGGCTGATGTTGGCTCCATAAACAATACTTACTCTTGCAAATAGATTGCCCCCCCCCCCCCGTCCCCAGATTTGCTCATACAGCTTCATGGCTCCAGTCGTGATTTCTAGCTGGAGACACGCACCCTCCTGGAAACGTGTTGGCGTGTTGGGTTTTGGGAGCCGGGATAATTCTGCCGCCCCCCGCCACCCGGTCCTTCTGCTGAGGGCCGTCTTTTGAACCCCCTTTTTTGAGAAAGTGCAGTGCCAGAAGGACACGGTCTTGGGTGGTGGCAAACAGGCTTATTTAAATCCTGCTGCTGGGAAGCTGAAGCGGACGCCCGTCTCCCTCTCCCTTCCACTGTGTGCATGAACAGGAAGCCCCCCGAACAACTTTTAGGGGAAAAGGTTGCAGGGGGGACCTCAGGATCCAAGGCCAGGCAACGGTGTCTTAGACCCTTGGTGCACAGGAGGACAGACTGTTCAATTGGATCTCATCAAAATTCAAACACATTTGCCCTGCAAACGACCCTCCAGGACAATGAAAAGACAAGCCACACGCTGAAAGAAAATATTCACGAGTCACACATCTGACAAAGGGCTACTGTCTGGAGGACAGGAAGACCTCTCAGAACTGAAGAGTAAAATGATCCAATTAGAAAATGGGCAAAAGAGGAGCGCCTGGGGGGCTCAGTCGGTTGGGCGTCCGACTTGGGCTCAGGTCAGGATCTCACAGCTCATGAGTTCGAGTCCTGCATCGGGCTCTGTGCTGATGGCTCAGAGCCTGGAGCCTGCTTCGGATTCTGTGTCTCCCTCTCTCTCTGCCTCTCCCCTGCTCACACTCTGTCTGTCTCTCTCTCAAAAATAAACAATTTAAAAAAAGGAAACGGGCAAAAGACGTGAAGGGGACACACAGATGACGGACAAGCACATGGAGAGGTGTGCAACGTCATTTGCGTTTAGGGAAATAAATGCACGCTAAAAACCCAGGAAGACGTTATCACACAGCTGTCAGATGGCTAAATAAAAAAAATAAATAGGATAAAATGGTGTCGGCGCAACTGTAGGTGAGGACGCGGTGGCCTGGATTGTCACGCCTTGCGGGCGGGAACGGAAAATGATACAAGCATCTTGCTTTTCTCGCAGTTTCTGAAAAAAACCAATCGCGCAATAAATAGCGTTCGACTCAGAAATTACACCTCCAGGCGTTGACCCTGGAGAAATGGAGACTAAGTTCACCTAAAAACTTGTGCATGAATGTTCATGCAGTTTTACTTCTAGTCGCCAACCGTTGGGCGTGGCTCTGATACCCTTCGTGGGTGGATAATTAAATAAAGCAAGGTCCATCACACTGGGGAGTACTGTGCATCAGTAAGGGGCCAGGCCTGAGCATACAGCAACAAGCTGGATCAGTCCCCAAAGAGATCAGAGTGAAAAAGACTGAACTCATAGCCTTTCTTTCTTTCTTTTTTTTTTTATGTCTATTAATTAATTAATTTTTTTTTTTAATTTTTTTTTTTTCAACGTTGATTTATTTTTGGGACAGAGAGAGACAGAGCATGAACGGGGGAGGGGCAGAGAGAGAGAGAGGGAGACACAGAATCGGAAACAGGCTCCAGGCTCTGAGCCATCAGCCCAGAGCCCGACGCGGGGCTCGAACTCACGGAGCGCGAGATCGTGACCTGGCTGAAGTCGGACGCTTAACCAACTGCGCCACCCAGGCGCCCCTCTATTTATTTATTTTGAGAGAGAGTGGAGGAGGGGCAGAGAAAGCAGAGAGAGAGAGAGAGAGAGAGAGAATCCCAAGCAGGCTCTGCAGAGCTCATAGTGGGGCTCGAACTCATGAACTGTGAGATCACGACCTGCTCTGAAACCAAGAGTCGGACGCTCAGCTGACTGAGCCCCCGGGGCGCCCCTCCGCCCAGTCTTTCTGTAACATGAACTAGGAGGTGGCATCCCATCACTTCAACCGTATCTGTTTGTCAGGAGTGAGTGGCCGGGTCCCGTCCCCACTCAGCAGAAGGGCACTTCACGGGGGTGAGAGATCTATCCTAGCGGGATGCCTCAGGGCACTCTCAGGGCGTCGTCACTGCAGGGAACCGTACCTCTCTGTGAGGGTCACAGAACAACCCTCCCCTGCCTGGGCGGGTCAAAGTTTCCGGGGGCTTCTGGTGGAGCTGGGGACACGCGGGGGGACAGGGTGGGCTGGAGACAGCGGACATGGTGTGAGCAGGGCACAGGCCAGCGGTGCAGGGGCGAAGCTAAGGCCCAGCGAGGGCAGCCCCACCTGGCACACGGGGGCCTGAGGCGAGGCGCTGTGCCGGCCTGGCGGCCGCCAGCTATGGAACCCAGCCCGGGACGTCCCCGGGAGAGCCACAGAGGGCACGCTGGCCGTGCTCTCCACCTGTACCTGCCCTGGAGGGCCCATGAGCAGAGCCAGAAGGTGCCCACACCAGCACACCAGACGGAGGCTTCCTCCTTCCCCCCTCTCCCCTCGGCTCAACCTGCGGGCCCCGAAACTCCAAAGTGGGAAGAAGGGGAAAAGAGAAAATAGTGAGACGGGAGAAGAAACCCCTTGCCTCCTTCTCCAGCAGCCTGAGCTCACTGCCCGGGAGGCCAGTGCAGGTGGAGGTGAAGGCGCCTGCAAGCGAGGCTCCCTGGCTGAGCCACGTGCCTATGGAACCCCCCCGGGGACAGGGAGCTCCGGACGTGTCTTCTCTGCTCACCTCGGTTCCTCCGCAGCCCTCACGTTTTTTCCTCCAAAGCGCTCCCGGGGCCACCCTTGCAAAGCACAGATAGGACTCCTGATGGAGGCGAAGACCCGCCTTTGACCCCGCTCGCAGCAGAGGGGGCTCCGGCCGCTCAGCTCAGGGCTCCCTCAGGAGGACCCAGATCTGCCCCTGCACCCCTGCCCACCACCTCCCCTCCACCTGCTAGAAGCGACCCCCGTGTTCCCATGCCTTGTCAGAGAAGAGGGCAGCCAAGTCCGCGTGCGTTCCACCCGCCATAGCTCACCCTGAGCCTCTGTTCCCAACAATGCCAGCATCTGTCCTTATCTTAATCGTGGCCGGGCAGCTTCCAAAAGGGCCCCCAGGACCTGAGGTAATCCACAGTTCCCTGTGGTCCCCTCTCCCTGAGTGACAGCTGGACCCAGTGACTTGCTTCCAGAGGAGGGGTCACTGATAAGGTTTTTCTCCCTCTTTTATTTTTCTTCAGGTTTATTTATTTTTGAGAGAAAGAGCACAAGCAGGGGAGGGGCAGAGAGGGAGGGAGACGCAGAATCCGAAGCAGGATCCGGGCTCCGAGCTGTCGGCACAGATCCCGACGTGGGGCTCAAACCCACGAACTGCAAGATCATGACCTGAGCCGAAGTCAGACGCTTAACTGACTGAGCCACCCAGGGGCCCCCGTCTTGGTTTTCCCTGCTCGTTCTGCTCTGCAGGAGGCTGGCAGACGTGTAGGACGGGGTCCCTGGGCCCCTCGCGTGCCAACGGCAGAGTCCTGGCCGCAGGCACGGGAGTGAGTGGGGGGAGGAGCCTGCCCTCTGCCTCGGTCCTTGAAGGAAGTGCACACCGTGGGCACCCCGGCCCTAAGCCAGCGCCCCCAGGACTCCGGACCCACGCAAACTGCGAGCTAATAAATGTCTGCAGTTCAAAGCCGCTGCGATTTGTTACGTGGCTAGGACCACCGTGTAGGGTCGTCAACCGTCCTGAAAACCCTGTGAAGTTCATCTTTATTCCCCCCCGCTGAAACCCTCTCATGAGTGCAAATAAATAGTGCGTGGGACATGAAATTCTCACCCCTAAGCGCACGGGTCCCACGTCATCACGCCGTCACGGTCTGATCTCATTCACACACCAGGCGACATCCCACTGCTTCTTAATCTACTTTTCGACTTCTCTTTCTTTTTCAACGGGGCTAGGCTTTTGAAAGAAAGAAACGAGGGTGCCTCTAACAATACCTCCAGTTGTCAAAGCATCCCAGTGCTGACGCATTGATGTGCACGTGCCCACAGGACGCCGTAGGGTTTCTGGGTGAATCACCCCACTGCCTTTCTCTGAAGCCTCGGGGGACGATTGTGCCGGCAGGCTGATGATGGAACGTGTCCTCACTCATCCAGGCAAAGAGGCGGCGGCCGGGGCCGAGCACCTAGGACCTGGCCACTGGCTCTTCCTGCATTGTCTTCCCAGACTCCGCACTCCAGTTCGTCCTTCTCATGAACTTTCTCCCCCCTTGTTGGCTGTCACTTCTGTCACTTCCTCTCTGTGGTCACAGCACAAACGAAAACACATCAGTCACCAGGGGCCCCCGTGTGTCTCCGGTCACCGGGCAGCGCGCACCTAACAGACTTTGATGGAGTTTCGGCTCTCAATCGCCCAGGACAAGAGAGCGCGCCGACGCTGTGCAGACTGATCTCCAAAGATTATTTTCAGACACTTGGTTTTTCTTTTTTTTAATTGTGCTAAAATCGGGGCGCCTGGGTGGCGCAGTCGGTTAAGCATCCGACTTCAGCCAGGTCACGATCTCGCGGTCCGTGAGTTCAAGCCCCGCGTCAGGCTCTGGGCTGATGGCTTAGAGCCTGGAGCCTGTTTCCAATTCTGTGTCTCCCTCTCTGCCCCTCCCCCCGTCCATGCTCTGTCTCTCTCTGTCCCAAAAATAAATAAACGTTGAAAAAAAAAATTAAAAAAAAATAATTGTGCTAAAATATGCATGACATAAAATTGACCTTTTTTTAATGTTTAATTTTGAGAGAGAGAGACAGAGAGAGACAGAGAGCATGAGTGGGGGAGGGGCAGAGAGCGAGGGAGACAGAGGATCCGAAGCAGGCTCCAGGCTCCGAGCCATCAGCACAGAGCCTGACGCGGGGCTGGAGCTCACAAACCGTGAGATCATGACCTGGGCTGAAGTCGGACGCCTAACCGACTGAGCCACCAAGGCACCCCTACCTTGGGGGCGCCGAGTGCCCCTCTAGTCCTCACTGAGAACCAAGAAATAATAGCAACAAGGCTACTACTTGGAAGATGGGCTTGACTTGACTTTTCTCTTCCTCCTTCTTTTCCTTCGTTTCCTTCTTTTAATAGATCCTTCACCTGAGGTCCAAGGCACTGAGCTACGCCCAGCTGGGGGCACAGGGCTGGGCCAAACTTTTCAGAAAGAGGGGATGGCTCAGCATGGGAGAGACTGACAGCAATCAGCAGCTCTTGGAAGACTTGGCCCAGAACCTCGCAGGAAACGGGCAAAGGCCTTTCAGATCGATCTGGAACCGACACGAGCACACTGAATCACCACGAAGGTGGGTGGTGAGACAGACCCCCTTAGAAAGGGAGACTGAGGCACATGAAGAATGACCTTCTGTGTCTTGGAAAAACATGGTGAGGCGGTCGAAACCACTTTTCTGCTTTGTCACAAACATAGACCAAAGTGGTGACGGAGCCCTGAAGACCAAAGAGCATGGAGAGGCTGCTATGATCTCACAGCCCAGGTAAGTCTTAAAAAGTCATGGTACCCAATGGAATACTATGTGGCAATGAGAAAGAATGAAATCTGGCCATTTGCAGCAACATAGTTGGAACTGGAGAGTGTTGTACTAAGTGAAATAAGCCATACAGAGAAAGACAGATACCATATGTTTTCACTCTTATGTGGATCCTGAGACACTTAACAGAAGACCATGGGGGAGGGGAAGGGGAAAAAAAAGTTGTAGAGAGGGAAGGAGGCAAACCATGAGAGACTCTTAAAAACTGAGAACAAACTGAGGGTTGGTGGGGGGTGGGAGGGAGGAGAGGGTGGGTGATGGGTATTGAGGAGGGCACCTGTTGGGATGAGCACTGGGGTTGTATGGAAACGAATTTGACAACAAATTTCATGTTAAAAAAAAAAAAAAGCCATGGTAACCTGACAAAATGCAGCGTGCTTGCCTAGCCTGGGTCCTGGGGACTGAAAGTCCATTTTTATAGAAAACGTGGTTATTCCAAGTAAGATCCTCAGTTTAGTTAATACTCATGTGCCAAGGTCAATTCCTTAGTTCTGACAACTACACTGTGATCATGGAAGATATTAACAATGAAGGACTCCGTAAAGGGCATGCTATGGGAACTCTAATATTTTTGGAACTTGCTTGTTAAATCTAAAATTTATCCAAAATAAGTTTAATATAAAAAAAGCGTAGGCCTTGGAAGCCCGCACATTTATTCTTTAATCAAATCAATGTTTTTTCCTCCTTTTCTTGTATCTTGCTCTACGGTGCATATTCGTTTTTGTTTATGTAAAGAAATCTGCCAAACGGACTCCCTGCAATCAGAAGTTTTGCTTGACACATATTTATATCCCCCACTTGGTTTCAGTCCCTTGATTTCTTGTCTCTTTCCCCTCTCTTCTTCTAACACTGTCGTGGAACCAGAGTGAACAGCCTGGTACACAACTTACACACCTTTCAGTGTGCCCAGCCCCTCACTTACAGACATGTACAGACATACCCGGATGCCACGTGTCTGCTGAGGCTGTAAACAAGGGATCGTGACAAATACATCTATCATCTATCTATCTGTGCAACTTCTCTCCTTACTTCACAACATGGACATCCCTATAATGCAATAAAAGTAGCTCTAACACAATATTTTAATATCTGGATACTGTCCCCTAGAAGGTACGCAGCCAATTTACCCAAACGTTTCCCTTTAGAAGGATTTGTGGTTTTGTGCTGCGATATCATTATACCTATGACAGTGTGCAAATGGGTTTGTTGCTGTGCAGTAAGGAGCAGAAATGGACGACTATATGAAAGAGAGTGTGTGTAACTATATAACAGAAAAATGTGTGAAATGGTCTTTTCTTTATATCCTCACCAACAATGGCTGTCGTTCACATAATTTTTGCCAAGAAGATGGGCAAAAGATGATTTCCTTACTCTCATTTGGTTTGCCATGCCTCCAATGTGAGGGCTGGCATTTTTAAAATTATGTTTATCAGGGCGCCCGGGTGGCTCAGTCAGTTGAGCATCTGACTTCGGCTCAGGTGGCGATCTCACAGCTCGTGGGTTCGAGCCCCACGGCGGGCTCTGTGTTGACAGCTCAGAGGCTGGAGCCTTCTTCAGATTCTGTCTCTCTCTCTCTCTCTGCCCCTCCCCTGCTCACGCTCTGTCTCTCACTCTCAAAAATGAACATTAAATGGGGCGCCTGGGTGGCTCAGTCAGTTAAACCTCTGACTTCGGCTCAGGTCATGATCTCATGGTTTGTGAGTTCGAGCCCCACGTCGTGCTCTGTGCTGACAGCTCAGACCTGGAGCCTGCTTTGGATTCCGCGTCTCCCACTCTCTCTCTGCCCCTCCCTCACTTGTGCTCTGTCTCTCTGTCTCTCAAAAATAAATAAACATTAAAAAATTTAAAAAAAAAATGAACATTAAAAAATTAAAAAATACGTTTATCAATCATTTGCATTTATTCCTCTGTGAATTATTTATTACTAGGCTTTGCCCACTTCTCTGTAAATTATTTAACTTTCCTTTTCACTTTACAAAAGTTCCTGGCACATTGCTGATAAGAACCCTTTATTTTAGCTAGAGTTGTGTTTTTCCCAGTTAATCTTTGCCTTTGACTTTGGGTTATCTTTTGTTGTGAAATTAAAAAAGAGAACAGAAAAGAGAAATTTGGTAGTCATATCTGTGTAACTTGGAGGGCAAAGTTATGAAATGGATTTGCACCCCAGATGTCAAAATCTCCCTTTTCTCAGATTCGAGAAGGGATCTGGGGCAGCTTTGAGGCCCGTCAGGGTAGCCTGCAGGTGTCAGTCGCCTGGCTGATGGCCAGGCTCTGTTCTCAGCCTCAGAGAACAAGCAGGGTTCTGGAGCTCCGGGGTTCCAGGACCGACCCTCAAAACCCGCCCTGGGGAGGGGATCAGGCCTGACCTTCTTCCTTTTGCACGTTCCCTGTGTGGCTCAGGTCTCCCGGGGCAGGCAGGACAGAAAGCCCGGTGGAGAGGGAGACGCCTTATCTTTCTTTATCTCACTGGCAGTGTTCCAATGGGACATTGGTGCCCACATGCTGTCTCTCTTTTCCTTTAATTATGCTAAAATATATGTCCTATGAAATTTCCATTTAACTCTTTCTAAGCGTATAGATCAATACGCTTTTTACCTTCCGTTAAGTATATTCCCAAGGCTGTGCAACCATCACCTCCAACCATCTCCAGAACTTTTCCATCTTCCCAAACTGAATCTCCCTACCCACTGAACAGCCACTCCCCACCCCTGCAGGGCCCCTCCCGCAGCCCCCTGCACCCACCGTTGTCCTCTCTGTCTCTCTGGATTTGAGCTGATGTTCCCTCAGGTTTGCAAAAGACAACCCTACGTCCCTGTGACCCCAGCAGAGTCAAGGACTGCGTGGGGCTGTCCCCTGCTCTTGGGTGGTTTCTCCCGGGACACCTCTCGTGGGCCCCCACCCATGCACCCACGTTTGCTCAGTCTCCCAATCTGCCTTCAGGAAACCTGGAGCTAGCCGTCGAGTCTGAGCTTCCAACAGCCAGGGGCAGGCACCGGCCAAGGGGTGCATACACCCAGCTTTCCGGGGATCCTCTCAAAGCTCCCTCCCCGCCCCCCCGGTTGGCACTCACCGGGGCGAACACACCCTGGGAAGGAAAACCACTCTGCACCCCTTCGGGACCTCCACACCCTTGTCGCAGGGAGCGGAGGCTGCAGGACAGGTCCAGGGGACCCCCTGGGAAGCCCGCCCTCTCTTAGAGGGTGTGGGCCCTTTGTTTTCAATTGCAGCCTGAACGTCCCAGAGTCCTGACAACAGCTTGCTCCACGCGGCTGTCCCTTCCCTCGTGGATGGCAAATGAGATTCTCAAAGTCAAGTGGAGGGTCAAGGCGACCCTCCCCAAACTCTGCTGGGGCGCCTCTGAGCGCCTCGTGACCACTAGGGGGCTCTGCGCTGTCCAAACTTGGCAAGAATCCTGCTGGACCATTTTAGCCAGAAAGCTCGCACCCCCGAGGTCTAGTCACCCGGTTACCTGAACTGGTCCCTCATCCCCCTGCACCCTGGGGATGTCTGATCACCTGGCCTGCCTTCAGCAGGAATCCTGCTAGGTCCCTTCAACCAGAATCCCCCTTAGCCCCGATGCTTCCCCCAACCCCCACCCCGCTTCTCGGCTACACATCCCCCTTCTTGTTATACTAGGAACAGAGCCCACCGTAAAACCCCTTCTGTGGGTTCCCTGGAATAAAGTCAGCCCCACTGCTTCCTACAAGTGTGGGATTAATATTTCCTTTATGGCCTGTGCAGCTGTCTCCTCTCCGTGGGGTGGGTGTCAGGGTGACCGGGCAGGCGGGACGGCGGCCAGGAGGCTGTTGCAACAGTCCAAGCAAGA
Source organism: Puma concolor (assembly GCF_028749965.1). Classification (NCBI taxonomy): domain Eukaryota; kingdom Metazoa; phylum Chordata; class Mammalia; order Carnivora; family Felidae; genus Puma; species Puma concolor. The sequence goes on along the minus strand of NC_141679.1, from coordinate 3,561,980 downwards.
AATCATAGGGCCCGTGGGAAGTTCACGACCGTACTCCAGAAGACCGTTGTTCAATCGCTCAGTTACACTCTAGACCTTCAGAATAATTTTCTGTCCCAGAATCAATCCGGCCATCTTGGGGAACACTAATTTGGGCATGAAGAATGACGTCCCCACCCGCCCCGAGGAGAGACACAAGCAGGAGAATCGCCCCTGCTTTGTCCTCTGGCTGGACTTCCTGCGGGTGTCGTCACCATATGTTTCCAGAGAAGTTCCTGAGAACCCACACTCCGGGCTGGAATCCAGTTGGGTCCCCAGACTCCCTGTAGAAGCCCCTATTGGCGCCAGGGTGGCGAGAAGGGTGGATTACGGCAGGTGACTTAGCTCAGCGACTGTAAATATCATGAGGGGTGCGTGTGAGCCGTCCTGAGCCCCTGAGCACACCAGCGGTCTGCAGGCGGCCGGGACTGTGCTGGCGGCCAGTGCCCACCGGGAACGAGGCCAGCACGCCCTCGACAACCCTCGTGAACTTCTAGAATCTTTCCAGAAATCTCACCGCAGCTATCCTTAGCTCCGTGCGACGTCAACTTAAAAAAGTGCGCGCGTACCTGTACGTATGTGTTTCTGCATTCGTCTGTGTATCCATCAGTCTGTTTAGCGCCGATCTTTTGTGCGGTTACGACACCAAGCAGACTCCACTTGTCTGTAGCTGGCATCAGGAGCTGGCATCAGGCTGCCCGAATCCCTGCCAGTTCTCACTAGCCCCACGAAACTGATCTGCGAGATCCGGTCACCCTTCGTATATTCCTGCCATTATGTTCCGCACTGTATCATCGAGGGGAGGGTGATCCTGTTTGTTTGCGTGTGGCAGGTGGCTTTGAAAGAAAACCATAACAAGCCCTAACAGAGGGACAGAATTCGTGAGTGTCAGGAAGCAGTGACTCTGTCCCCTCCCCGCTCCTTCACAGACATTCACGGGGCAAGTAGAGATGCTTCGCGACCTGTGAGGGGCACACCGCTTGTCAAACCAAGAGGGAAAGGGGGGGCATGTGGGCTTCTGTCCTACAGCCTGTAATTCAGGCCCATGGGCCTCTGTTCCTCCGGCAGGAACCCCCGGAACTGTGTCTCTGGGACATGCCCCCGCCTCTGCCTAGCCCCCCTCGACGGTCCCCACCCTGAAAGCCCTTTGAGCGCCTGACGACTTTGCCCTTCCGGTTGCTCATCGGTGACACTCTCTTCGTGCATCTCAGGGTCAGCTCCAGCCTCACTCGGGTGGGGACAAGCAACTTCAACAGGACAGCAAGTCGGCTGTCGGGATTCCATCCACCCGCACGCTGGTGGGGATCCTGGGGGGCAGGCAGAGACGGGGACCCAGCACCAGGAGCCTCAAGGGGTGCCCTCGAGAAGGGAGGGCCCAGCCGGGGCGTATGAAGGCCCAGCGCGGCCAGGCCGCTCCAGGGAAGGGTCAGTCATCCGTGCCACCCAATATGGACTTCCGCGGAGAGAGGCACGTTAAAATATACGGAGTTACCTGAATAGGTTTCAACCCTGTGCTCGCAGACCAGCTTAGCCACGTCTGGAAAGCCCACGCTGTGCAGAGGACTGAGGCCCCACCCTGCGCAAGCATCTAGGTGAGCTCCTACTTGAACAGTCTACAAGCCAAATCCAAAAATCCGCTTTCCCAATTGGGTGTGTAAGGTGGATCTGTGGGGGCTGTGAGTTCTGCGTGGGCAAACGCGTGTGTGAATTTGTAGGTCTCTGTGCATGAGGATGCGTGTGCACATGTGTGCACGTGTGTGTTTCACCAGCCGTGCTCATTTCTGGTCCCCTTTCCTCACGGGCCCGGGGCAGGCATTGCCCTCCACGCCGTGTCCTCACTTTGGATCGTCGGGAGTGTCCTCACTCCCGACGATCCAAAGTGAGGACTGACTCTTGTAGATCGTTTTCTCCCCATCTCTCCTCTTTCTGTATCTCTCTCTCTTCCTCTCTCTTGTCTCTCTCTCCATCCTTCTCTCTCCCTCTCTCTCTCTCTTTTTGAGTAGACGTCTTCCGCTGTCTTTCTGTTTTTGTTGCATTTTTATTGATTCTTTTATTTCTTTCTTACGCTCAAAATGTACATGAGCATTTATTTCACTTTATTTTCAGCTTTATTTAGGTGTAAGTAACAAATAAAATGGTAAGATGCTTCAAGTGCACATCGTGATGATTTGAAGCCTGTATACATAATGACAGGATCCTTCCATCTAGTTAATTAGCACATTCACCACCTCACCTATATACATATTTTCCTTTTGGCGAGACCATTTAAGTTTGACTCTCGTGAGCATTTCAATCACACAACACAATGTTCTCAACTACAGTCCCCATAACATACATTAGATCCTCAGGCCTCGCTCATCTTTCAGCTGACACTTTGCACCTTTTTACCAACCTCAAGAGCCACACATAAGTGAGACCGCGCAACATTTGTCTCTCTCTGGCGTATTTCACTTAACATAATGCCCTCAAGGTCCATGCGTGTCGTGGCAGACAGCAGGATTTCCTTCTCTCTCGGGGCTGAGTAATATTCCCTTGAATGTACACCACACCGTCTTTATCCACTCATCTGTGGACGGACACGCGGGCTTCTTCCGTACCTTCTGCTGTGAATGCTGCCACAGTGAACATGGGGTTCAGGACTCTCTTCCAGATCCTGATTTCATTTCCTTTGGATCTATTCCCAGGAGTGGAATTGCTGGGTCATAGGGCGGCTCTATTGCTAATTTTGGAGGAGACTCCACACTGTTTTCTGAGGTGGCTGCACCAGTTTGCATTCCCACCAACAGTACTGGAGGGTTCCCTTTATATCTGAAGGAACTGGAAAGAGAACAAAGTTAGTAGCAGGAAAGAAGTAGAAAAATCAATGAAATGGACACTAAGAAGACCATAGAAAGAATTAATGAAACTAAGAGCTGCTTTACTAAGTAAATAAATAAATAAATAGATAGATAAAACTTTAGCTACTGTTACCAAGAGGAAAAGAGAGAAGGCTTAAATAAATAAAATAATAAAATCCAGTAGAACTCTTATACTTCAGTCTGTTGTGCCCTATTATTGATGATTCTGGCTTACTTCTGCAAAATGCTTGATATCAGACCCTTAGAAAAAAGCGCCTCACTCCTGTGAGGTAAGCATTCCAGCCCTAGCAAGGGAGCATCCTGGGGTGGGGAGCATCCTGGGGTAGGGGAGCATCCCAGCAGGGGAGAATCCTGGGGTGGGGAGCATCCTGGGTCTGGGGAGCATCCTGGGGTGGGGAGCATCCTGGGGCAGAGGAGCATCCCAGCAGGGGAGCATCCTGGGTCTGGGGAACATCCTGGGCTAAGGGAGCATCCTGGGGTGGGGAGCATCCTGGGGCAGAGGAGCCTCCCATCAGGGGAGCATCCTGGGGTGGGGAGCATCCTGGGGCAGAGGAGCATCCCAGCAGGGGAGCATCCTGGGACAAGTTTACGGGAAGCTTCACAAGTGATTTGCTGACCACAGATGCTGCCAGCTCACTGGGCTCGCTGTGACCCCATGTCCTGCCCTTCACGCTTTCTTCTGGTGTCTCAGCCATTGATAAAGGAGCCTAGGCTGGTGAGAGCTTCCCGCCCTGACATGGATCCTTCTCTGAAGCCCAGCCAGGAGCACTGACCTGAAGGGCACAGTGAAAACCTCATCGGGATAACCAGACACAGAGGGCGTCCCGTCCCCACGGCCTTGCAGCAACAGTGGTGAGGAACGCACGAGGCATCCCTCCGTATTTCAGCCAGATCTGTGAGTTAACGGAGTCCTTTCTAACAGATGCCCTTCTGGGTCGTGGAGCAAGCTGAAACCCTTTTAGAGGAACATCAACCCCCATAAAGAGCAGCCTGGGTTCGGGGGGGGGGGAGGTGAGTTTCAACTAAATTTAAAGCAGCTGATAGAGAATTTTTTTTTTTAAGATAAGACACTTGAAGACTTTTTCATACACTCAGTTGTTGAGGGTGAGTCTGGGAAACCTTGATCTTTATGATTAGTTGGGCGTGTCAGGCAGGTTTCTTCGCTCTCAGAAGGAACTCGTGTAAAATGCAGAGGTTGCTGTTAAAGGAATAAATGGTTACGGCTGACTCCAGAAGTCCGCAGAAATGAAGACTGAGGCCCGTCAGTGTGGAATAACACTAACCATCTTTATTCGAGGAATGGCTTAAGGTAAAAAAAAAAAAAAAAAAAAAAAAAAAAAAAAAAAAATACTAGCTGTTTTGTAAACTTGCTGGCTTTAAATGTTTAGACCACTGCGTTCTTGACTTCTGCTTGTTGGAGTCACCACAAAACGGTCACCGACACGTCCGTAAAGGCACAGACGTGATGAAGTGAACAGTTTCCAGCTTGAACACCCGGGTCGTAAGCCTGGCAGTCGAGCGGCCTTGAAAAGGTCACTTCGGTTCTCTGAGAACTGGGATCCTCATCAATAAACAAAAACACCGGCCCCCATCGGGCTTTCGGCGTGATCCGGGGAGATAAGGCATGCGAAAATATTGTGTTGCGACTATTATCAGCAGTGGTGAGATTAATAATTACATCTTAAACATGATATCATTTCGCTCCCGCCCAAACTTCCAACCTCAGCGTAAACACAGACATGCTAATACATCCACCTGGCTAGTCCCGAAATGAAAACAGAACAGAGCCTGCCTCTGGCCCGGAGGCGAGCACCTCCATTCGACGTGCTGGCCGCCATCCGTTCAGCTTACGGGAGGAAGAAATCTGGCTGGGCGTTCCGATTTACCAAGACAGCACAGCAGATCGCCTGTTTGAACCAGACACTTGGCGACTGGGGACAGTCTGATGTCACGAGGACAGAAGTCCGAAAACCAGCGGCCTGTTTAAAACGCAATCAGTCCATGGGGCGCCTGGGTAGCTCAGTCGGTTAAGCGGCCAACTTCGGCTCAGGTCATGATCTCGCGGTCCGTGAGTTCGAGCCCCGCGTCGGGCTCTGTGCTGACAGCTCGGAGCCTGGAGCCTGTTTCAGATTCTGTGTCTCCCTCTCTCTGACCCTCCCCCATTCATGCTCTGTCTCTCTCTGTCTCAAAAATAAATAAACATTAAAAAAAGTTTTTAAAATAAAAATAAAACGCAATCAGTCCAAAACCACCACAAGCTTACAGACAAAACTGTGCTTTGCCAAGATACGATATTTCACATTGTGAAGATCCAGCAGGAGACGGGAGACAGTGGCCGGTGGCTAACGAGGTGGGGAGACGGTGAGACCTGCCGTCCCCACCGGGAGCGCGCGTGGGCTCCCTGGGCTCTGACAACCGATTCTGCGTGGAGGTTCCATTTGTTCATGGGCTTAATATTCGGTTTGAGAGGCTGGGCCTGAGACGATGTAGGGTCCTGTGTTCATTTTACAGATGGTTAATCCGAGGCCTGAAGGGTCATGTGACACTGAGGGCCCGGAGGGTCCAGGATCCATTCGCCAGCTGACTTCGGCTCAGGTCATGATCTCGAGGTCCGTGAGTTCGAGCTTCACATCGGCCTCGCTGCTGTCAGTGCAGAATCCACTTCAGACCCTCTGTCTCTCTCTCTTTCTGCCCCTCCCCTGCTCACATTCTCTCTCTCTCAAAAATAAATAAAATGTTTTATAAAAAAAAAAAGACAAGGAAACCCTGGAAAACCTGAGTTATAGAGACTCTGGAGTAGCAGGTATGCTTGCTGTGTACTCGGCTCTAAGACCACGCCTGCCCGGGGCCCCTGGCTGCGGGGCCTGCTGGGGCTCCCATCCGTCCCTCTGGGAGCTGCAGGGGAAGGAGGGTGGCTGGATGTAGGGCCGTGGAGGTCTTAGACCGGGCTGCTCAGTGGCCCGACCCACAGCCTCACAATCACCTGGATCCCTCAGAGGAAAAGTAGGTAGATCTTCAAGTTCCAAACCTGGTCCCGCTAAGCAAAAAGCAACCTTGAGCGCGCCTGATGGAGGACTGCGTTATGGTGATGGGTGGCCCCGCAGTGACGCCGCGGCGAGTCCCCGTGGGCAGCGACCCCCTGGGGAGAGCTGGGCTGGCCAAAGCCAGGACAAGGCCGGCGGTGCCCGAGCCTCTAGCTCGCCCCTCACAGCCCCACCTGCCCGACTGCGTGACACCTGTCTTCCCCACCCTGCGGCTTTCCACGAGCCGCGTCCTGGTAGTGTGGCGGGTAAGTGAGAGCATCCATTCTGTGTATGGTTTGGGTTTGGGTTGCCAGACAGGCCAGATTTTCTCTGCTCTTCTGACCAAAGGAAAGCTGGGTCTCCATCTACCAAAATGTGCGTTCCCAAAAACCCAAGAGCCGAGCACATTACACAGCAAAGACTTTTCAGTGGAGTAATATCGGCTGATGCCTTGTAGGGACCGAGAGCCAGTCCCCAGGGAGCCCCCTTCTCGGGGTCGGAATGGGCCACAACCGGCAGGTTGCTCACTTAGCTTTCCACATAGGAGCGTTCTGGAGGGGCGCATCCCCGAACCAAGAACCCTGTCCGCGTGGCTGACCTGCTCCGGGAGCCCGGCCCAGGGCTCCAGCACAGGGAGGGCAGATGGGGCCCAAGCCGCCGCCGGGAGTTGACGCCTCCTCACGTGGGGGAGCCCCAGGGAGCCGTGGGGTGAGGCAACGTGGCCTCAACAACCCCAGACAGACTGGCCGCTAAACCACACAGACGCTGGCCTGCGTGGCACAACGGAGATTTCTATCTCCTGGGAAAACAGGCCAACGGCCAATCGCCCTCTGAGCTTTCTGTTCTCGGGACGGCCGTCCCAGAAGGTGGCTAAGGGGCGCCGGGTGCCCCGGCTTAACCCGCCCTAATGCCAAGTGTCCCCCCACCGCCAGCCGGCGTGACCCGAGGGGCACCGGACGGCTGGAGAGGGAGGAAGAAGCACCTGGGGCTCCTTCCCACCTGCAAAGAGTGCCACTGGGTTCGCTCCCCACCCTGGTTTCCATTGCTATTAAGAAAGTCATGATTAAACATAAAAATAAAAACAAAGCCTGCAGGGACCCAGCTGGCTGCTGCACGCCGTGGGTACAGACACGTAACATGAGCACCAAGGGCTCTCCCCTCCGGCCCCCCCACTGTGTTTGACAAATATTTACGGCTTGACACGCAGACACAGATGAAAAGATACGGCGCCCTTCCCTAGAGGAGCGGCCAGAGGGTTTTGATGCAGGGTCCCTGGGTCATAAGGACGTGTCAGGACGAGAGAGGGAGCCCCTGAGTCTGTCCGTACGCAGGGGCATCGAGGACACAGGGGAGGCGTAGAGGGGGGCGGTCTGGGGGAAGGACAAGGAGTCACAGGAGACTTGATGATGGAGGTGCACGAGGTGGCTGGGAAAACCGCAGGCGTGGCGGGGCTCTGGGTCCAGGACACAGAGGAGGCTGGCAGGCGAGAAGGTGCAGCGGGCAAGCAGGCACAGGCCCGGACGACGGCAGTCATACAGCGTGACCCCGACGCTGTGCCAGCGGGAGCCCTCTGGTCCGGGGGTGGGAGGGCTGCGGGCGGCCATGCGGGAGGCAGAGAGCCCGGGAAGGAGGTTATTCTCAACAAGAAGGCATAGGTCGCACCAGGACCCTCGCTCCATCGGGAACAGCCCTGAGCCACAGGACGAGCAAATGAGATACAGGTGTAATCATCAACTTTCTAGAAGCCACATTTATAACACAAAGAGCAACACAGGGAAATTTCACAAGGAAAGCAATTTTATGCAATGAGGCCAAAATATTATAATTCCAACATGTAATCAGTACCGACCCCCCTTAAAACTCCCTCAAAAAAAAAATACCACTAATGAATTAATTTTCACTGTCTTTTTTCTACAGTAAGCCTTTGAATCTCGGTGTGTATTTGACCCACAGAACATGTGTCGATTGGACCAGCCACATTTCAGGCGCTCAGTAACCACATGTGGCTGGTGGCAGCCACGGGGGCCGGCACGGGTCTGGACGTCAGAGATAAGTGTTCTGGCTGGAACTGGTCTGAATGCCTTACTTGCTGGTACTTCATTTGCAAAGGGTAATTCAGAATGAAAGAGCGCCCACTGCCGAAAGGCATAAGGCATCCCAAGACCTCACCTGCAAGCCACAGGCTGGGTTGGTGGGAAAAGTTGTCTTAGAATAAACACGCGCTCCAGAATTCTCTTTGATTTCCAAAGCTGGAAGGGAAGAGGCATGGGACAATTTGCATTTTAATAAACACTGCCTCTTGCAAAATAATTCTCACCACTCTTAATGAACACATCCCAATAACAGTAATTAACATCAGAAGTTGCTGCTCCAGCATCCGCTAATGAGCGCCCTCCCGGGCGGGCCCTGTTTTGATTGACTCAAAGCAGAGCTTTTAAGTAACTCAACCCGCATGGGGCCATACAGGGAGTGGGGTTTATGTAACTTGTTTCTCAGAAGGAAAGCCGCTTAAGTCACTCCTGTCATGCCCGGTGCGGGACTGGTAGGAGAAGCAGGATGAGAGCCCGGGAAATCTGGAGACAGGATTCAGCCCCTACGGCCCCAGGAGAGCCACCAGTCGTCCTTGTTCAAAGCACAAAGCCGGCAGTGGGGACAGGAGCAGCCTCACATGCGTGTGTTTGCCGTGCCACGTTGGCCCCCGTCCCGTGACTAACGCTCCACCCAGCCCAGTTTGGCTGACGATTCGGCCATGTACAAGGGGCTGTCGGGTCCCCGAACCCTCGCTGTGGCTCACCCCTCAGGCCCTCCTGCAGGGTGTGCTTGGCTTATGGAATTTCCATCCCAAGCCCCGTAAGGTCTTTGGCTCCTTCCCAGCACAACATGGTGGTGGGATTTGCGGGCACAAGACAACCTTGCACCTGCTGCCGCGACCCCGCGGCCGCGACCCTGCGGCCACTGAGGAAACAGTCGTGAGAGATGCTCATTCACTCTGACTCAGCGGGTGCCAAGCACCAGCCAGACTTCACACGGATGAGCTCAGTAAGGGCTCTCTGGGACCCCACGAGATCCAGGGCATGGGTGTTTGTCTGCATCGTAGACATAGGAGAGCCGGGGAGGATGCGTAACTTCCTCCGATAGCTCAGCAATACCTCCCCAAGCCGGCTGATTCCAGAGCAGAACGTTTAAACTACTAGGCTCCAGAGCCTCTTTCATTCGGCTGTGGTGAATTTCTTGCCTTGCGTGGTTATGAGAAACACATACGGTGGCAGGCACAATTTTAAAATGACGCCCACGCATCGCTCATGATTAGATTTCTAATCAGTTGACTTGGAGTTCATCAAAAAGGAGACGATCCAGGTGGGTCAGACCTAAACAGGTGAGCCTGAAAAGGACGGAGCCCACCCTGAAGGCGGAGAGATTCTGAGTGTGAATAGGCCTACAACTGCTAGGAGCTTAATTCTTCCAACAGCCACGTGGGCAGAAGAGGGACCCTGGGCTCCAGAAAAGGACACCGCCCAGCTGGGGCAGCTGTGTGGGCCAGCACGAGTCCACAGCGACCTTGAGAGACCCCGAACAGACCATCCAGCCTGCATCCCTCTCCCATGGAAACTGATCTAATAAATACATCTTGTTCTAAACCACTAGGGTTTCCTTCCCGTGTCTTCTTGCACTAGCTAAGACTTCCAGTACCACATTGGAAATGTGTGGTGAGAGGGAACTTCCTTGCCTTGGTCCTGATTTTAACAGGAAGGACTGAAGTTTCTCACCATGAAGCATGATGTTGGGTAAAGGCATCTTGTAGACGATAAGCAAGCTGAGGAACCTCCCCACTGTTCCCATTTTGCTGAGAGTTTTTTTCATGGATGTGTGCTAGATTTTGTTAAAGGCTTTTTCTTCATCGATTGCTGCAATTATGTGACTTTTTTGTTTTTAAGCTTGTTGATGGGGTGGATTACATTAGTTGATTTTCAGCTGTTGAACCGGTCTTGCATACCTGGGGTAGATCCCACTTGGTTGTCGTGTGTAATTATCCGAAGACATTATTGGATTCGATTTGCTAACATTTTGTTGAAAATGTTTGCATCTGTGTTCCTGATAGATATTGGTCTGTAGTTTTCTTGCAACGTCTTTGTCTGGTCTCGGTATTAAAGTAATGCCGGCCCACAGAATCAATTCGGAAGCCGTACTTTTGCTTTTCACTTCTGGAAGAGATTGTAGAGAATTGGCATAATTTCTTCCTTAAGTGGTTAGTAGAACTCACAGGTGAACTCATCTGGGTCCGGTGTTTTCTGTTTTGGAAGGTTATTAATGGTTGATTCAATTTCATTCATAGAAATAAGACTCTAGATTGTTCATTTTTTCTTGCGTAAGCTTTGTTAAATTGTGTCCTTTAAAGAATGGGTCCATTTCCTCGAGGTTATGAAATCTGTGGGTATACAGTCGCTCATGGTTTTCTTTTATTGTCATTTTAATGTCCAGGACATCTTGTTGATGTCTGGTATCAGCAACTTACGGCCTTTCTCTTTTTTCTGCCATTAGTTACTAATTTAATGCCATCGTGGCCTGAGAGCAGACATCGTAAGATTTCTATTCATTGAAATTTGATAAGTGTGTTTTATGGTCCCAGCTGTGGTCATGTTAGGAGAACAAGAGGCCTTCTGGCTGACCTGTAGTCATCATTACCTGGGCTGATACTGGAGGCTGATTTGTAGGACGCTGGCAAGGCTGGTGGAGACCTCTGATCACTCTCAAGCCCTTGGATCTCCTGCAGGCACCTGGTGATCCCTTGGAGCTCAGGGGCCCCATGACACTGTCCAGCACACTGCACAGACCTGCACAAAACCCAGAGCAACATTGGTCTCCTGTACCCCTACACCTCACCTGCCACGCGGTTTCCCTCTCGCCACTGTGACTTACTTGCTGGCCATGACCTCTCAGTGACGCCAGTTCTGGTCTTCGGGGGCCCACCGATTTGCCGAGTCAAAGGCTTCCTGAGGACCTGGTATATGGACCATGCAGGGATCCATTTCAGCCCACCCTTTTGAGTCAGTGGGGCCTTGATGAGAAGCAATGTGCTTGGTTTGTTACCCCGCTAAAAATTTTATGTTGTCTTTACTGTTCTGGCCAGCACGGCAAGTGAGATTTCCCCAGGTCGACGTTTCCTCACGGCCTGGAGACTGCACTGTGCATGGGGTGTCTTTCCCCCCAGCTGGTTACACACAAAGATGGTGTGTGGGCCACCCTTATAGGGCTCAGAGGGTTGGAATGGTGTACTTGAGTGGTGTGGTCCAATTGCAATTAATGGGGCTCATGCTTAAAAAGTCCTTTGAAGTGGTTATACCCGAGAATTTAGTGGGTGAAATGATGTCCCGTTGGTTTCAAGCATCCTTAGAACTTTACCAGAATATGTCTTATTATTCAGCTATTGAAAAAGGAAAAGTTCAGGCTTGGTTCTCAGAAACATTAATAAAGAGTTATCACCCAAGATCAGAGGCGTTTATTGTAGGAAGAAGGGGAAGGGGCGGAGCTAAATGCAGAGTTTTCTCGTCTCAGAGCGGGGCATGAAATAAGGTAATATCAGGCGAAAACGTGAAGAGGTTGTCTGTACACCCCTGTTCACGGCAGCTCTATTCACAACGGCCAAAAAAGTAGGAGTACCTCAAGCGTCCACCAACAGCTGGATGGATAAACCAAACGTGGCCCATCTTTCTAATGGGACGGCAGTCGCCTTAGAAAGGGCGGGGAGGGGCGCCTGGGTGGCTCAGTCGGTTGAGCGTCCGACTTCAGCTCGGGTCACGATCTCGCGGTCCGTGAGTTCGAGCCCCGCGTCGGGCTCTGGGCTGATGGCTCAGAGCCTGGAGCCTGCTTCCGATTCTGTGTCTCGCTCTCTCTCTGCCCCTCCCCCGTTCATGCTCTGTCTCTCTCTGTCTCAAAAATAAATTTAAAAAAAAGTTAATAAAAAAAAAAAAAAAAAGAAAGAAAGGGCGGGGAGTCTGTCTCCTGCTCCAACGTGCATGAGCCTGGAGGACACTACGTTGAGTGAAGTAAGCCACTCACAAAGGACAAATACTGCGGGTCTCCACTTCTGTGAGGTCCCCACAGTCGTCATACCCACAGACACAGAGAGTAGACGGCAGTTGCCGGAGGCTGGAGAGTTAGTGTTTGCTGGGGACAGCGTTTTAGTTTTGCGAGCTAAAAAAAAGAAAAAAAGCCTGTAGACAGCTGGTGGTGACGGTCGCACGGCAGTGTGACTGTGCTTAATGCGACTGAACTGTGCACTTAAACGGTCAATTTTTTATGATGTCTATTTTACCAAAATTTTGTAAGCCATTTTAAAAAATTAAACACAGAAGAAATAACGGAGCATTAAAACTATTACCAGGGTGGTGCCTGGGTGGCTCAGTCGGTTGAGCGTCCAACTTCAGCTCGGGTCACGATCTCACAGCTTGTGGGTCCGAGCCCTGTGTCAGTTTCTGTGCTGACAGCTCAGACCCTGGAGCCTGCTTCGGGTTCTGCGTCTCCCTCTCTCTCTGCCCCTGCCCCGCTCACACTCTGTCTCTCTGTCTCTCAAAAATGAATAAATGTTTAAAAAGTTTTTAAACGATTACCAGAAAATGTTGCTATTCATCTAATAAACCGAGCAGACCCCTGCTGAGAGAGTTAATCCTGCCTCGGGCCATGGCTGCGGCCCAAAGCCAGTGTGGGTAGCAGAGCAGAAAGCCTGGATTGCCCACTGGGGAGACATGTCCCCACCCAGCTGGGCTCGGCTAACCCACCAAGGGTTCCCACGGTCTGAGTCCGGCCCAGAATCTCTCCGCCGGCAATACCAGCGGTGGCCTGTAGGGGTGAGACCGCTGTGGGCTCACCATGTAGACTGTAGTGTGGGTCCAGTTCCGTGCAAGTGGCCTCAAAGCCACCAGTGAAAGAACTGAGGACGAATCTCTTGTGTGTTTGTCATTTGAAAACTCACACACCCCATTCCCCCTGCCCCATCACCCTCCAGCAATCCCCATCCCCATCCCTGGAGCTCAGAGCCCGTGGACGAGAGACTACCACTGGGGCCAGCCCTGGTGGCTGAGCACAGGCCTGCAGGGCACTCGTGGACCCGGGGGACACCGGCGGCAGTCACCTGTCTGCCCACCCTGCCAGAGGCATGTGCTGGGTTTCCTCGCCAATTTCTTCCCGAAATGCTTTCTTAAAAATTTTTCAAGCAACACACGCCTATGTATACATATAGAGATATACAGATGTTTACACATGCATATACACACATATGCAAATGTCTTATATATAGTTCTGCCGCGTTAACTTAATTCCAGCAGGGAAAACGTGAAAAACTCACTAAGCGTCAAGTCCTCCTTCCACCCACACCAGAGAGGTCTTTCTGAGCACACCGTGTGTGTGAGGGAGACCAGGGGCCTTCGGGCCCCCTTGTATTCACGGCGGGAGCCCTCAGCACACATGCAGATGAACGAAAGATGTGTGATTTGCAGAATACGGAAGCTCCCGCCTCTCAGGATGCACCTGCTTCGTTTGCAAATCCTTCAGGACTTTCTGGACCCCCAAACTGCCTTCTCCCGACTTCTGCTCACCAGTATGGGACCAGGAGAGCCCGAGGTGGGGATGCCTGCCCCAGAGTGGCCCTCTGTAGGGCCAGCCGCTCCCTCTCGAGTCTGCCAGCCTCACGCCGGACTGACTCGGCCTCCAGACAGATGCTGAGTCACATAGAGTCGCTAAGTGAGGGGAGGTTGTGGCGTGTGGCCGGACGCTGCCGTGAAAGGAATGGATGGGCCATGAGCGTGGGTGGACGGCCTGGGCAAGTTGCAGACGTGGCCAAGGAAAGCAGTGGGACCCACTGCTGGACACTTGAGACCGAAAGACTGGAAGGGAGGGTCACCAGCCCCGCCCCGCCCCCACTGTCGCTCTCCTGGGGCTCACGGCAAACGAATTTGCCGCCCTTTGCGTCTCAACATGCACACCAGCCAGTGGCCCAGAGTCCTGATCCCTCCCCGCTGGGGGGCTGAATGCGGCCCTCGCGACCGGGGCAGCCGGGAGGACGCTTCTTCTCTAGGCAATTCTGCTCGTCCTTCAGGTGATCCAAAGGGCGAAGGCCACATTTGCGACCGTTCGTCCGGAGCAGACCATCGCCACTTGGGGCCTCTGATGGACCGGAGGAACCTCTGATCGATGTGTTCAACCCTCACCTTGCTGTTTCCAGACTTTGGACGGTCTCGTGGGCCCGTGTTCTCTTGTGTGTCTAGACCACATGGTGTTTCCAAGTCTCTGCATCCGTGCTTTGTGCTGGGGGGCGGAGTCCCATCCTTCGGAACACTGGGAGAAGGCGTGCGGGACCCAGGCCACGTACAAGGTGGACCGGCCGCCGGTGTCCATCCACCTGCAGCGGCCCCATCGCCTCCTCTGAGGGTCTGATCGCCGCGAGGGAGGTTTTTATTTTAGGTGTGTGCAGACATGAAATACTGACGTTGGCCCTCCAGACTCCTGGGGAGTCCAGCGAGGAAGACGTTGGGTGGAACTGGGGCTGTGTCACGGCCTTTAAAACCGCTCTGTGTGAGCTGTCTGCTCCTTAGCAAGAAACCTCCGTAGGTGCTCAAAGGATCACAGAGTCCTCCTCTCTCTCTTGGCCCATTTGGTCCGAAGGTCAGTGGATTCTACGTGTGAAATATCTTCTACCAGAGCTGCTTGGCTGCTGACACCCTGGTCTCCTGTCGGGACTGAGCAGTAGCCTCCTGGCAGGTTTCCTGGAACGCTTACTTCTCCGACCACGTCTCCGACCACGTCTCTGACCACGTCACTGACCACGTCTCCGACCAGGTCTCTGACCACATCACTGACCACGTCTCTGACCACATCACCGACCATGTCTCTGACCACGTCTCCGACCACGTCTCCGACCACGTCACCGGCCACGTCTCCAACCACATCTCCAAGCATAGCAGCGGCCATCCCCTCCTCCTCTCAAGTCCTTCCCGGGCTCCTGCTGCAACAAAGTCCAGACTTCATGGTGGCAGCGTTCAGGCCCTTCAGGTCTTGACTTCTGCCCGTGTCTGCAGCCTCCCTTCCTCCACATCCCACTGGGCCCCAAGCTCCATCGCAAGAAGCCACTGTGTGTCCCAAACACACCGTGTCCTGGTCCGCATCTCTGTGTGTGCCGTTCCTCGGTCTCGGAGCACCCTGACCCCTCCTGGCCCTTCGGCCGGCTGGTCCTCGGCAGCCTTCGCGAACACACTCAGCACCCCTCCGGAGCAAGCCCACTGACACTCGTGAGTCCTGCACCAACTGGCCTTCAGCTGTGCTTCCTCAGCCCCTTGCCCAAACTTCCATCCCAGCCTCTAGCAGCATTCACGTGTCGAGTGGAGATGCCCCGACAAGGCAAGGAGCCCAGCCAGGAAGACAACGTGAGCTTCCATGTTTGCGTGAGGCCAGCACGGAACTGGCACATGAGATGTGTTGACGGAAGGGCACCCGGGGGGCCAGTCCGTGAAGCTCCTGACCTCAGCTCAGGTCATGATCTCCCCGTTCAAGAGTTCGAGCCCCGCAGCCGGCTCTGTGCTGACGGCTCAGAGCCTGGAGCCTGCTTGGGATTCTGTGTCTCCCTCTCTCTCTGCCCCTCCCCCTCTCTCAAAAATAAACAAACATTTAAAAAGCAGATGTACTGATTGAGTAAAGGAAAGGAACGAGGGAGAGCAGGACGGGAGAAGATAAGACTGAAGGGAGAAGTGGCAGATGACATAGGAACGGAGAAAGTATATTAGCGTATTAACATAATAAATGTATTTTGATGAACAAACATAATAAATACATTAACAAAATATATTAACTGTACCTGAAGCTACAGGTGACAAATTTCTACTGGTGGCAATGGATTTGAGAGCCCTCATTCTTTTTTTTTTTAATTTTTTTTTTCAACGTTTATTTATTTTTGGGACAGAGAGAAACAGAGCATGAACGGGGGAGGGGCAGAGAGAGAGGGAGACACAGAGTCGGAAACAGGCTCCAGGCTCCGAGCCATCAGCCCAGAGCCCGACGCGGGGCTCGAACTCGCGGACCGCGAGATCGTGACCCAGCTGAAGTCGGACGCTTAACCGACTGCGCCACCCAGGCGCCCCGAGAGCCCTCGTTCTTGAACCTGTTCTAGACCCAATGACTGAGGCCGGTCTAATTCTCCAGCTCTTATCTAGATGCAGATCAAGAGAGGAAAAACTACTTGCTCAATTGCTGGCCCAACATAACAGACAGATTAGTCACTGATTCTAGAATGGAGCACCGATCTTCTTAGTCTAATTTTAGCACCACTGACGGCTGATAGGTCTACCCATCAGACTCGGCTTCTTCAGCAAAGTGGTGCCGACCCGCACTGGTGTCTGCCCGGTAATCACACCCTCCCTGGGACTGTGTTTAGAAAAGAAGGGGGAAATTAGTGGCTTGTGTTCACAGATTAAGGGCTCCTTCTGCCAATTGACTCCACTTTGAAGTTCAAGCCACACCTGAAAAGTTTTCTGGCGGCACCGGTGCCTACCCAGGAGAATTTGCGTCTCGTATGGAGAAATGCGATGGGTACGGCCATGCTGCCCCGTAACAAGCAGTCCTGTAGGGTCAACCACACGGCAATGCAAAACAGGCCACCTGTGACCACGGGGGGAGAAATACAGTGTCCATGGCGATGGACATGTGGCAGCATATCCTGTTCCCAGCTACCGCTCAGCTTCCCATTGGGATGTAAGCAGGTAGTGAGTGAGGCAAGGTATCACCTCCTCAAGGTAGACGGTTCTAGAATCTCCTAGGCTCAAACGAGGTGGGTATGGAAAAAAGTTGTATCACTGGAAGTCAGCTCTCCAGATGGGACCTTCCTTCCTTCTGTTCCTTCAACTCCTGTGACGTGAGTGCCCCCACGGCACAGTTCGCCATTGGGATGGGCCGGTTCCAAATGTACGGCGGTTAATGTGCAAACAGGTGATCAGCTTTTACCCAAAGGTTCGACGCGCCCCCAGTATGCAATGAAGCAGAAATACAACCCATCCAAGTTGGGTGAATCCTAAGAGAGTGAAGCAGAGGAAACCAAGCAGTAGCCAGGTTCTACTGGGGGCCTTCCTCAGTGACAGTATGTCAGCTCGCCTGACACCACATGTGTCCTCATGGCGACACCCAAGGCTACCTACCATTATGGCCCAGAACTCACCAAGGAAAGGGAGGGAAACTGGGGTGCCCAGGTGGCTCGGTCAGTTAAGAGCCTGTCTCTGGTTCAGGTCACGATGTCGTAATTGATGAGTTCGAGCCCCACGTCAGGCTCTGTGCTGACGGCTCAGAGCCTGGAGCCTGTTTCGGATTCTGTGTCTCCTTCTCTCTCTGCCTCTCTCTCTCTCTCTCTCAAAAATAAATAAACATTGAAAAAAATTTTAATTAAAAAAAAAATAAAAGGGAAGGAACAACACCATAACACAAGGGGCAATAAGTAAAGGCCAAGGTGACCAACAATGTCAAGCACATAGCAAGCAATTGCTAAACGACAAATCTATGATCAGAGTCCGTATATTCACTGTTAGCACTCCAGGCACCATGTGGGTGGTGAGAGATATGCTTGCATTAGTCTGTTCCAGCCACATGACAAAATACCACCGGGCGGTAAGACCGGGCAGCTTCCACGGCAGAGATTGGCTTCTTATGGTTCCGGAGGCTGGAAGGTACGTTTCATTCCCTGGGCTCATAGGTGGCTGCCTTGAGGTGATCACATGACCTCTCTTGTGAGCATGGAGACAGAGAGAGAGTTCTCTGGTTTCTCTTTGTGTAAGGACACTAATCCTATTGGATCAAGACCCCACCCTTGTGGCTGCATTTAACTTGGGGGTTGGGCTTTCACGTATGGATGGGGGCGTGCAAACATTCTGTCCACACACATAGGCACGGGCCAGGGGCACCGCTCTGACACTACCTAATGATGGACACCTTCGTCTAGAAGGTGACCTCGCATGCACAATTTACTTGGCTCAAGGCCAAGTAGGCATATATCTGTTGTTTGGTAAAATTTTAGGATACCGTGGGATTCTGTAGATTGTCCACTGGATTTTTTTTTTTTTTTATTCTGGAACCATCTTTTACACTTGCAAAAAATAGTAGGAAGAAAACATATGGGGAAGTAATCTTCAGACGAACTCACGGCCTTCTGTAGATCCAGGTTAGAGTGTGGTTTGTGGACACGACTCCAGTCTCCCTCTTCCTGTAGGTGACCTCTTGGGCGGGGGGGGGGGGGGGGGAGATTGCAGGGATTGTCTGCTCATGCTTCCCGGCACCGAGCCCTGGGGCACTCAGTACCTGGTCATCCAGGCCCCGTGTCCCCAGCTCGTTCACTGACACTGGGAAGGCCTTCGTGTCTGTCTCCTCGAAAACATTCACCTTAGCTTCGTGACCACTTCCGGCAGGACTGTATTTTTGTGGGAGAGGATGCCCAGAGACATTCTGTGCTTTCCCTGCGTGTGGCTCTTGTTTGTTTGTCAGTACCAGTTCTGCTGGGCCTCAGCACGCTGACACCTCACCATGTGACTCCCGCTGTGCGCCAGCCACTGTGCATGAGCAAGAGGAAGGAAGCAGCTCCTTCGGTTTCCCTCCCCGTGTGCCTTGGAGACGGGCTTCGATCGGCACTCCCCGGCAGGTGCAAAACTGGGGGCACCGGGGACACGCTAGAGCCCCCCCCTCCAAGCCAGCAGTTACAAGACCTTGCTCGAAATAACACCCTGGGACCACATCCGAGAGGACGAGTGTTGCATTGGGCAACACGGGGCGTTCTCAGGTCACGAGACATCTAGAACCAACCTTGTAGCCTTGTTTGCACTTGGGGGCTATTTCCGTGACCTGCTCAGGGGTGCGAGGAGGAGCCTTGTTAGCAAACTGCATTTGTGTCTTCGTCCAAGGTAGCTCCGTTTCCCGGGCCTCCCTTTGCACATGCCGCCCACGACGGCCTGTTCTGCCGTCCCTCCCGATGGCCATCCTCAGACGCCACTGCGGGACGGCGGCTCTGATGCTCCTGTACCCCACGCCCTTGCCCGAAGTCGTTGAAACTTGCAACAGTTCACAGAGGCGCAAGAAGGGACCGAAAATGCCAGAAGGGAATCAAAAGACTCAGAGCCTCCAGAAAACCGTACCTAATATAACTCAGTTTTCATTGCATCCAGTTATAATAATACGCACGATGGAGAACGCGCTTCTCATCGGTGGGGGTCTGCGTGTCGAGTTAAACTACTGGATCTTTAAGAATTTTTCAAGACACCCGTTGTTGATTTTCTTAAGCACTCGCCATTCCTACGAATATCCTGATTGAATACACTGCCAAGAGACAAAAACAAGACAAACCTAAAATAGAGGCTCTGGCAGGCATTCCGGGCAGCGTGTCCTGGCAAGAAGTGAGAGCCCCGTTCACGGAGGTTACTCAAACTGAGTCAGCAGGAGTTTCTCATGCTGGCTGTGACTCAGCCACATTTCTCCTTGGCTCTGAGAGAGAACACCGGTGGGCACGGAATTGAACGAAGAATCCTCTGATTCGGATCCCAGGCTGGGAAAGGGAAGGCAGCCAGGAGAGCTGCAAACCCCCCCCCCCCCCCGTCTGGCAGGAAGTACCCGGTGGGGGTTTCTGTTACTCCGGGGTTCTCCTGCTCACACCGGGGGTACAAAACTCAATCGTGTTGTGCACCACAGGGAGAATGGCCCGCGCAGCCCGCACCAGGCTGCGTGCCGGGAGCTGTTGATAAGCACTTGCAAACTTGCAAAAAGAGAACACCGCCATGGCCACCAGAGGTGCCCTGAGGTCACCGGCAGCCCCCCCCCCCAGGGCTGTGTGGGACAGGTAGCGACGAGAGCCCGTGGAAAAGAGAGACCTCTCTCCCTTGTCAACCACTCCATTTCCGAATGTACTTGGCCGCAGATCCCTTGCTTTATTTTCCTACAACTGTTATTACATCCTTCGAACTTGAGTCCCAGGGTACACGCAGTACTGCCCGCTCCGTGCCCTTAGAATCCTAACGCGAGAGTCAAGTTCTCATTCAGAAGGAGCCCCGAGCCCAGGGTTTGTCTGGGACTTTTCGAATCAAATGTAATGGAAGTCCTTCACAAAAGAAAGCACCGAAGATTTGAGGTTAATTTTCACAGAGGGTGACGATAGCCCTTAGAAATGCCAACATCCCCCCGCACATGTTTTGGGGCTTCCGAAATGGGGCCAGGCCAGCGAGCCTTGTGTCACACGCTGACCACAGCAGCTGCTGCTCTGTTCCTCCGGGAAGCAGGTGCCAGCCCGCAGGCTCCGTGCCACAAGCACCCCATCCTACCCATCTCTGTGCAGACGCAGCTCTGGGGGCATCTCTGGGAGGTCTACGTGCTAGTCACCAACTCCCGACATCCCACGGAGAGTGGCCATTTGGTTGTCCCCGACATCCCTCCCACCCCCAAATGATCGGTTGCACAGGCGCAACACTCAATTCTATCCAGTCAGGCTGGAGAGGTGTTGCCTTGGGGACATTTCCGGGCACGAGTTATGGCTTCGGCGGGTTCCCTGGAAAAGAACTCAGGGAGGGAGGCTCGTGTGCAGGTGATTTATCGAGGAGCGTTCTTGGGAACAGCAACTAAGAGAAAGTGAGGGAGTCAGAACTGGCCCCGGGGAGTTCGGCCGGGGTGCAGTCCTCACACAGACCTCAGGCAACCCCAGGGGCGCTGTGTGACTGAGGTGAGCCCTCGGAGGCCACCTGGTCACTGCTGTGGGCTGTCCCCGGGGAGCGGGCGCCACCGGCTTCATGATCCCTTTCTGGGCGGTGAGCCACAGGCAGCACAGAAGGAGAGCCTCGGTCACACGGGGTCATCGAGACGCCCACGACCGTCTACGACACTGTGCCCGGCACGGCTCAGATCACTAGCTCATGTAGTAACCCACCCACCCGAGAGCCGGGACTCCCATGTTCTCTGGCTTATCTCCCTCCTGGGGAAAATGCCCCAAGAAAATTGGCGGGAGGTGCCGTAGTCCAGACACTGCGACTTGCCTCCCAGCCACAACCGATACTTAAATCTCCCTCCTCCACGAGCCATCCGAGACCCCCGCCCCCGCTCCCGGCTACCACCGCCGCCAGTCCGAGGGCCAGGCGCCGTGCAGTGACCCAGACCCGCTTCCCTGAGGGTTTGAGCTTCTCCCGCCAAGACCTGCTCGGGCCATGGGTGCCACGTCTGTCCACCTGCCATCAAAGTTAGGTGAGGCAGCACCCAGTGGCGCCCCAGGGGATGCCCCGGGGACCCACCTTGTTTCTGCCCTCCTCCACGCGTGAAGCAGCCTACCTCCTGACGGTCAGGGCCAGCGACCCTGCCGGGGTGCTGTGACCCCGGGTGGACACCTCTCCTCTGGGAATATGATGCCCAGAGCCACACAACCTGAAGGTGCTGGGAACAGAAACCCAGACTATTCCCCAGGTGGGCCACGGGACTCATGGCGAACAGGTGCGTGCTTGCTACCCCCCTTGGTTCCCATACACGTGCTCCAACCACCGGGGACCCAGCGCCGCGCACCGATTATGCGTCCTGGAGGGTGGCGCCCCATCCCTGCAGGGCGTCATGTCCAAGCTGGTACCGCTGCTGGGCCTTCCCAAGCCTTTGTGACGGTTCCATCGGGCCATCTGCTCCCGGTGATGCGGTGAGTGCCAAGCCTTGCCACGCTTGTGTGCCCACCGCCAAGGCACCTCATCTGTTGTCAAGAGGGCCCCTCGGTCTGAGACTTTTCGGTAAGGCATCCGAAGCTGAGACTTCACAGACGAGGAAGTCAAACCTTTAACTAGAATAGAAGTCCATTTCAGTCAAGATGAGTTTGTCCCCTTCGAGGGTGGAAGGGATCCAACGTAATCAACTCGCCACCAAGCGGCGCGTTCGTCTGAGGGATACGCCGTGTTCAAGCATCAGGCTGGTTTCTGCGGCGACAGAAGCCGTGTCACCCTTGGTTGGTGGCGGCTGATTCCATCAGGCTTATGCGTGACCTGTGCCTGACCCCTGTCACTGGTCTGGTGGCCAGGAGGACGGGAGAGGCGAGCGGCCCTGCACTCTCTCCCCTGGTTCCTCTGTTCTGCTTTGTCACTGGTAACGCTTCTCCCAACCGCACTGCCACAGACCGGCAAGGGCCAGTCCCACGGGTGGGTCCTCGTGGCCAGCTGGGGGCCAGGGGGTCTCTGCCCCGAACGGTGTTGTAAAGCAGCTTCTCAGGACCGCTCCTCGTGCGAATTCTTTCCGAGTGAGTTCCGTGGGAGGGAGATTCCGAAACCGAGTTTTGTGCACAAGAGGTTTATCGGGGAGTGCTCCCAAGTACTCAACCCTCGGAGGAGAGAAGAAAACAAGATGGGGCAGGGTGGGAAGCACAGATGCCAGCCTATCCCGTGGGCCAGTCACTGCGGATGGGACGTCCCAGGGCTCGGACCCAGGGAGGGGCAGGCTGTCGAGAAACGGGGCCCCCCTCGGACAAGTGCAATCCCTGGGGAGGGCCTGGGCGGTGAGACCTCACCGGTCAACACTCCGGGCAGCTGGAAAGTGAGGTTCCCCTCCTGAAAAGAAGTGCCCGGGTGCACACCCCAGGGTCCGCGGCACACCCCTCACACTTGAGGGGGAGGTGCCACGGGACAACGTCCCCCTCTCCCTCTGGAAGTTGCCCTGTCTGGATGTGGTGCCTGGAAGGACCAGAGCCACACCGGCCCCAAGGGAGGCCGCTGACGGCCAAGACAGAGACAGCGGGAAGCGCGTCCTGTGGTTCCGTGGAGGGGCCGCAACTGCGTTCCTGGAGCCGGGAAGCCCTACTCAGACCAGCTCGACTTGGTTTTCTCTTCCTCGAGGAGACCAGCGTTCTGACTGCCACCGACTTTCCAAACTGAAAGTATAGAAAGAAAAAAAACAACAACAACAACAACTCAGGCCATGATCTCACCATTTGTGGGTTTGACCCCGCGTCGGGCTCTGTGCTCACAGCTTGGAGCCTGGAGCCGGCTCCGGAGTCTGTGTCTCCCTCTCTCTCTCTGCCCCTCGCCCCCTCTCAACAACAAACACTAAAAAGTAAAAAAATAAAAATTAAATGCGAAATGAAACGGGAATAATGCTGCTGAAATATATTGATGTCGGTGTCTTGCCCTCATCGGTTTGTACTGACAGGTTCTTTCTCTGGCGGAGGCATTCGTTTGCTTCAAGGATAGTCAGGTCTGCCACTACACAAATAGGAAGAACGGTTCGATCTTACGCTTGGCATCCAGAAAAGGGTTTGCAGCAAAGCACTCGTTTTGTAAGCCAAGGATGCTCTCTTTTTTTCTTTTAAGTTTCCGTTGAGAGTCTGACCTTGGCAATGCACCCTTCGGGTTTAGCATTAGCCAGGGCTGGAGAGAACAGGATATAAAGCAACCTCCATCGTTCGGATTCCTGTAAAGAGAGAAAGAGAGAGAGAGAGAGAGAGAGAGAGAGAGAGAGAGAGAAAGAGAGGGAGGACGTGGGCAGAGAGGCAAATGCATCCCATCATTCTCCCCAGGCCCTCAGGGACATGAGGAGGCAGGCTAGGTGGTGGAAAGAGAAAGCGTGGACCCAGGACATGTCCCCCACTTAGAACCCCAGCGCTGTGCACCAGTGAAGCAGTGAAACAGAGTCGCTTTGGTGGATGATGATGCAGAGATGAACCAGCCTGATGCAGTGTCCCTGTGTGTCCCCAAGGCGCCCAGAGGTTCCCGTGTGTCCCGGAGAAGGGATGCAGTCAAGCACAGTGGACCCCAGAGACCAGCCAGCGATGTTCTGGGATGTCAGGGCCTGGGGGGAGGGGGAGGGGGCAGCACAAAAGGCTGGAACCGAGGACAGCAGCGGGAGGTGTGGACACACCCCCGGGAAGCCAGACGGGACCAGCGTCCACAGACAAGCCACATGAGAAGGAGAAACCAGGCGGGATTTCAAGGGCACCAGATCCAATGCCCTGTCTCCCTTAGCAGGAGCCCTCGAAAATGTACCTGCCTCGCTGTCATATCGGAGAGAAGAAGGGAAAAGAGCAGAAATCCAGAAGCACTTTCTCAAAAAGACCTTCGTCAACACGGCCTAGCTTATCTAACGGGATGCTGATATTGTGAACTTGCATCGTAATGTGCCAGTGAGGTAGGCTTTGTCAGCATCCTGCTCGCGTCCCCTCCTGCGGTGCGGGGGCGGGGCTCACTGTGAGCACACGTGGAGGGGGCAGGAAGTGTCCGCGGCGCTCAGTGGGGTGGGCATGTCCTCGGATTTACGCCCCAGCCCCCTCCAAGGCCAGGAGGGGTAGCTGGAGCAGAGCTCCCCCACGGGGCTGAGCTCTAGGACCCATGAAGTTTAAGGCGTTGGCAGCACACGGTCCCCTGGCGCCTGCCTTTCCCACCTTCCTGGATGACTTCTCAAATAAACTACCTGCTCTCCCCTCCTTGCTTCTGAGTTTTCTTCTGGGCAACCTGAGCACGACGATTAACACCCATCTCCCCAGGGCACCTCGGAGGCTCTGTCGGTTAAGTGTCCAACCCTTGATTTCGGCTCAGGTCACGATCCTAGGATGTGGGATCGAGCCCCGCGTCAGGCTCCATGCTGACTTTTCTTTCTCTTTCTTGGGATTCTCTCTCTCCTCTCTCTGCCCCTCCCCTAGTCTCCCTCTCAAAATAAATAAATAAACTTTAAAAAGAACCCATCTCCCCTTTACCCACTGAGGTAGGACCCCGTAAGGACCTCCCAATCTGTTACTAAAAAAATAAGCTATATTGGCTTTGCACATCCAAGACAACAAAGGCGAGTTTTCATGGTACTTTCATAATGGCCACACACAAAGCAACTTTATGTATTCTGGAAGCATCGTTTGTTTAGGGAACAAATGTTGATTTAGTCACAATTAGATACAAGG
This sequence comes from Puma concolor, assembly GCF_028749965.1. Lineage (NCBI taxonomy): Eukaryota > Metazoa > Chordata > Mammalia > Carnivora > Felidae > Puma > Puma concolor. The sequence goes on along the minus strand of NC_141679.1, from coordinate 3,537,174 downwards.
AATGACGTCTGCCAGCTTGGAGTGCTTTTTGGCAACATGAGATGGGGACACACAAAACTCCCCCAACCACATTCAGGGTGACCCCAGTCTTCTTCCCCATCCCTGGCTTTTGCACGGGATGAGAGCTCACCTCTTCTTCCCCTGCTCGCTTCTGGGAAAGACACCCACAGGATGTTTCATCTTAAGACCTCAAAACAAAGTCAAGAAGAAAAGTAAGAGTATCTAAGGCTCTTGATTATGTTATCATGAGTTGATAACATAATCTCACAGTATATAGTCATTTATCAGAACTTTCCCTTGTGACAAGGTCTCTGTGATGGATGGACGGACAGATGGATGGATGGATGGATGGATGGATGGATGGATGGATGGACAGGTGGATGGATGGATGGATGGATGGATGGATGGATGGATAGGTAGATGGACAAATGGATGGATGGATGGACGGGTGAGTGGATGGACAGGTGGACAGATGGACAGATGGATGGACAAGCAGATGGGTGGATGGATGGTTGGGTGGGTGGGTGGGTGGATGGTGGATGGTGGATGGACAGGTAGACGGATGGATGGATGGATGGACAAGTGGATGGGTGGATGGATGGATGGGTGGGTGGATGGACGGATGGACAGGTGGACAGATGGACGGATGGATGGACAAGTGGATGGGTGGATGGATGGGTGGGTGGTGGATGGGTGGGTGGATGGATGGGTGGATGGATGGATGGATGGATGGATGGATATGTGGATGGATGGACAAGTGGATGGATAGATGGACAGGTGGATGGGTGGGTGGATGGACGGATGGACAGGTGGATGGATGGATGGATGGATGGATGGACGGACAAGTGGATGGGTGGGTGGGTGGATGGATGGATGGGTGGATGGGTCGATGAATGAATGTGCCCTATGCCACTAACAGGTCATGCTGTCACCCCAGACCCAGCTCATCACCACACAGTAAAGCATCCACTCCCCCCCATGCGCAGGGCCCACGTGTGTCACCGGGAGCTGGCTCGTGGACTGTGGGGGTTGACAGGGACTGGATGGCCAGTCCAGAGCACCTGGGCTCCTCCTAGTCCTTTGCTTACCTTGACCCCTCGTGTGGTACAAGGCTCTCTTTCTCATGCCTCCCCAAGCCAGCCTTGCATTGTCTGTCTACTCCCTTCAGGGAGAAACCCCCGGGGGACCACCAGCCTGGTTTCCAGCTTGCATTTCTGTCTCTGGGCCTCATGCCTTTTCTCCCCCGCTCTCCCCTGTCTGGTCCATCACAACCCCCCAGCACATGGCCCAAGGCTCTGCTGACCTGCTGACCTGCAGACTTGTGTAGCTCAGAGTGGCCACCACCGTGGTGTTTCTTCGGTCACCCTGTCTTCTGTAAGGATGGCCCCTCTCAGCCTTCAGCTTCACTTTGTTTCAATGTGTGCCCTTTTGATAATAATAAGATCCCATGCCCTTTTTAAATTACTTTTGAAATTTTAAAATGAATCAAATACCATGACTGAAAACAGACTAACTCATGTCTGCGTCAAACTGTGGACAGAGGGCAGGGCAGGCTTGTGACAAAGCCACCACCGTAGGGCCGAATGTCGGTTTGGGTGCAGGGAGATGGGTGTGTGCTGTGGAACTATTTCAACTTTTGGCATATTTGAAAATGTGTATAATAAAAGGTAGGGGGGAAATTTGAGCAGCAGCTCTCTTCAAATGTGTTTTGTGAAGTGACACACGGCACCTGCTTTGCTCACGGAGGGAGGTGAGCTTCAGGGAGGTGGGGTCATGGGCGCCCACCTGGCGGGAGCTGTCGCTGTTCTTTCTCGGCTGACCCTCGGACTGAGCACAGCTGTGCCTGTGACAGCCGCTCACGCCCAACCCGATGGTCTCCTCGGCGCTCCAGCTCTGGTGCTCGACTCCACACCACCGTGTTCACCAGCCCACCCTTTCCAACCCTCCCGGATCACGCACCAGTCCCCCAGGGGAGAAGCCAAGGGCTGTCCCTCCATGGGACACCTTCCAAATCCGTTTCCCATCTGGCGGCCTCTGGAAGAGGCCAAGTCAATTCCAACATCTCATCTCCAAGGAAAGGTTGGTTCCTGTGTGACGAACTTGTTTAGGAAAGAAATCCGGTCCCATCTGTGCCTGGGTTGATATCGATAGATGAGAAAAATGTCCACACAAGTAAATCTGAGCATTGTTTAAACAGTTCCTTCTGCACGAGGAGCGTGGAGACTCGTGACGGATGTGGACAAGGTGGGGACAGAGGCCTGCCGTTGACACAGAAGCATCCTCGAAACCTTGGGGCTGGTTCTGGAAGGGTCCCTCCTGAGGTAAAGGGACCCCCAAGGCATTGCAAGAAGTGACTGTGCTCTGGAAGTCTCTGGAAGCTGGCAGCTCCGAAAAGCTAACGACTTCAGCAACGACCCCAAGCCAGGGTCCTAAACGACGGCGTTAAACGTCCACCCGCACACTCGCAGGTTACAAGTGAGTAGGAGCAGAGGGGGGAATGATCAAGAAAGGGGGCGTCGGGTCCACCAGGAATGTGAACAGTGTAGTGATTATGAGGCTAGAGCCCCACATGGTTCTAAAGAGCCAAGTGGGTTTGTATTACATTAACACTTAACTCTGTGGCCAAAGGGAGTCGTTAAGGATTTTTGAACCGAGTGATGCCGGAACCTGGGAGGAAAGACTTCGCAAGGAGGGAGGGAAGACGGGGCCTAGGGATTCTCCACGGCCAGCCAGCATGGTGGCCCCTGGGGCTCTCTGCCCTGGCCGGACCGGTGGACACCCATGACAGGAGCCATGATGGCATCTGGCCCGGATGTGCTCGTCCAGGGACACACGTAGAACCAGAGACCCAGGAACCAGAGGAGAGTCAACAGGGCCTAACTCTGAAGACAGATCACAAATCCCCTGTGGGCCGTGAGGCAAGCACACTGCTCCGTAACTCCGATGTGATGTCATCCAAGCAGGTGGTGGAGAAAAACCTTCTGGAATCACCGAAGCTCCAAGATCTAACAGCTGCAGCCCCACAGGCCCACCAGCGGGGTACAGCAGCATATGTGAGCCCCACGTGCACGGCTCCCAGCGAGCCCTCCCCGCCCCCAGAAAAAGATTCAGGATGGCTTACACGCAGCATCTCCGGCGAGAATAAAATACAAATAAACAACGTAAGCACAGCCCGAGGGAATTGAGGGCAGGGGGCAGAGACGGGAGGAACAAAAAGCCGGGCTCTCCGTAAGCGTCAGAAACACTGAGACACTTGTCCCAAGTTCGGTTTCCAGGGAAGTGAGCCCAGGTGCCCCCATCCTTCTGATACCTGAGAACCACGTCTTAGGTACCTGGGGAGGGAACCGGGAGTTTACCCGGCGATGGATGTCAACATGGAATTGGGACGTCTGAAATGAATCTAGAAGTTCGTGTTCACGTGCGCTTTTGTTTTCTAGTTAGAGAATCTAAATGTTCATCGGCGAGACTATCAAAACCCTCTCCCTTCGAGTACCATTCCTAACCTTTGCGGAAAGCAGGGGAAAATGGAACCATGACCAGGTATAAAATTCATAATAGCTCCTAAATACGTAGGAAGGGTCAGCATCGGGGCTGAGCACGCCCTGTGGACAAGTCTCATCGGAGCCCCGTGGGCAGGTACCGTGGCCCCCGCCATTTCGCAGGTGTGGAAGCAACGCTTTGGATGTTAATCCCCCCAAGGTAAAGCTGTCGTTCAACGGCGATATTCGTCCCCAGGCAGTCTGTACAGCGGGAGGTGCAGCCGCCAAACGCCCCTCTCAGCCCCACGGGGAGAGAGGGTTCCCAGATCCTCCCCATGGCTTCTGGCCATGGGAGCCGCGGGGACACGCCCCTCTTTCCTTATTCTGAAACCAACGGGCAAAGTGAGCCGTGGTCAAGGACAATCTTCCTCCTACGTTCTGGCCTGTGTCGTATCTGCACGATCCTTTGAAAGAAATGCACTTGATTCTGTCATTTGATAGCAGCTGGCATATTTGTGACACTTCTCGAGAATCATCTTCAGAGAAGGGCTCGTTCCCAGAACAGCTCATTCAAGGAAATATTCCAGTTGCAGCTCTGCCCTTCACTGCTGCTGAGCGCGATGCTTGGGTTCTTTGTCCTATTTCCCCCTCCTCCCCCTCCCCTCCCCCCTCCCCCCTCCTTCTTCCCCTCCTCCTCTCCTTCCTCCTCTTCCTCCTTTTCTTCTTGGCCTTCTCTTTCCTCACCCCCTCTCTCTCTCCCTCCTCCTCCCCCTCCCTCTTCCTCCTCTTCCTTCCCTTCCTTCCCCTCCTCCCCCTCCTACCCCCTCCCCCTCCTACCCCTCCCCCCTCCTCCCCTTCCCCTTCCTCCTCCCCCTCCTCCTCCCCCTCCTCTCCTTCCTCCTCTTCTTCCTTTTCTTCTTGGCCTTCTCTTTCCTCACCCCCTCTCTCTCTCCCTCCTCCTCCCCCTCCCTCTTCCTCCTCTTCCTTCCCTTCCTTCCCCTCCTCCCCCTCCTACCCCCTCCCCCTCCTACCCCTCCCCCCTCCTCCCCTTCCCCTTCCTCCTCCCCCTCCTCCTCCCCCTCCTCTCCTTCCTCCTCTTCTTCCTTTTCTTCTTGGCCTTCTCTTTCCTCACCCCCTCCCCCTCTCCCTCCTCCTCCCCCTCCCCTTCCTCCTCCTCCCCCTCCCTCTTCCTCCTCTTCCTTCCCCTCCTCCCCCTCCTCCCTCTCCTCCCCCTCCCCCCTCCTCCCCCCTCCCCCCTCCTCCCCTTCCCCCTCCTCCTCCCCTCCTTCTCCCCCTCCTCTCCTTCCTCCTCTTCTTCCTTTTCTTCTTGGCCTTCTCTTTCCTCACCCCCTCCCCCTCCCCTTCCTCCTCCTCCCCCTCCCCCTCCTCCCCCTTCCTCCTTTTCTTCTGGCCTTCTCTTTCCTCACCCCCTCCTCCTCCTCCCCCTCCTCTTCTTCCCCCCCTCCTCCTCCTTCTTCTCCTTTTTCTTTTTCTCCTCCTCTTTCTTCTTCTTCCAATGCTACATGTGTATATTTTACACAGGTAAAAGTAAAAGAAATCAAATCACACCAAGCTGTTTTTTCTTACTTGTAGCAAGCATTGCTGTCAAACTCCACTCATTGGGCCTGAGGCCCCTTGTGGGCTTAGCAAAAGTCTCGCCCCTCCTGTAGCGCACTACCTGCCCTGTGAGTTCATCGGCCAGCCAGCGGCCTCAGCCCCATGCTCTCACAATGCGCAGCGAACTATTTTTCCACAGTGGAAAGATAAATATAGACTCTTTTAATAAAAAAAAAAAAAACACACGTAAGAATCCTACAAAAAAAGAAGGTCACATTATGTAGCTCATTATAAATATAACCTTTGAAGAGTATCAGGTATATACTGGATACATAAGCTTAGGAAGTGTATTAATATTATACCCACAGTAATAAGTAGAAAGGCATATGGATATCATGATAAATTTTGAAAAAAATAAATTTGATATTGAATCATACTTCTAAAAAATATGCAATATTATAGGGAGTCGACCATCTATCGGGAGTCTATATATAGGGAGTCTACCTTATTAGTTCAAACGAACAGTGCACCCCGTCAGTCCATAAATACATAAACCCATTCAAAAGGCTGCAGGTGTCCCCACAGGGGCTCAGGACACATCAGTGAGCACGCCGCTGCCCTGCGGGGATTGTGTCCTCTCTGTGGCAAGGGACGAGGGGAAACAGGTGATAAACAATAACCATAATCTAGACACAAATCACATAGTATTCACGTCAGTTGTGGCTGCACGACAAACACCTGAAAACTTGGTGGATTAAAAGAAAAAAGGCCATATTATCCCCTCCGGTGATTCAGTGGGTCACCTGGCTCAGCTGGGCAGTTCTCCAGGCACCGTGGGGGGCCCCCGGAGTGGGTGTCTGACGGGGCCCGCTCCCACGGCCGCTGTGATGCGGGCTGCCGAGGGGAGGCACGCCTGTGGCCTTGGCGTGGGGCTGGAGCCCCCCACGGAAAGGAGGCTGGGCTCCGGGAAAGGTCGTTCCTTAGGCCGCTGGTCCTTGCGAGAACAAGCAGAAGCTTCCAGTCCTCCCCCAGGCTGAGTCCGGAAGCATCACGGCCTCACCTCTGCTGTCTTTTATCGGCCGAAGGAGCCACAGACCTGACGCAGATCCGGGGACGGAGAACCAGGAGCAGGGAGCCAGCTTTACAGGTTTGTCGAGAGCGAGCTGTTCCGGAGTTTGGGCAAAGGAGCGCGGTGCCGAAATCCAGGTGCGGTGGGAGGTGGGGGTGGGCGGGTCCTGGTGTGTCCTGCGGTGGGGGGGGGGGGAGCTCGAAGGACTCAGGGGTCGCAGGGGTGAGGGGTTGAGAGCAGAAGCCACGGGAAGCCGCCGTCGACGGGAAGGGGACACCGGAAGACGGAGCATGCGGGCAGGGCGGCAGGAGCCCCAGCGGTCAGCCTGGGCCACGTGGACAGACACCCAGGCAGAGAGCCGGACGGAAGCCGTTCGTCCAGCTCGGCAGGCCTGGGGCTGAGCGGGGGCTGTGCACCTGCCCTCTAATCCCCCTGGGAGTCAGGCGTCGTGCCACCCTCAGTGTGGGGGAGCCCGCGTGGAGGGCAGCTTTCTCTCTGGGACCTGGGCCCCCAAGATCCTTCTGGCCTGTACCCCCACCCCCCCACCCCCCCACCAGCCACTGGTGACCAGGCCCAGACCCACCGGGTACAGTATCTGTTCAGGTCCTCTGCCCATTCTTTAACTGATTGTTTTGGTGTGAGTTGTGAGTTTGCTGTGAGTTATGTCTATCTTTATATATCTTGGATGCTAATCCCTCACGGAATAGATCATTTGTTGCCTGTGCCTCGGGAGCCACACCCACAGATATGACGCTGAAGCCAATGTCTAAGAGATTTTCGCCTTAGACGAAAATGGTGGCGGGTCTCCTATTTAGGTCCTCAGTGCGTTTTGACTTTATTTTGGGGGGAGGGTGTAGGAAAGTGGTCCAGTTCCACTACTTTGCACGTAACTGTCCAGCCTTCCCAACACCATTTGTGGAAGAGACAGCCTTTTCCCCACTGGATATTCTTGCCTCCTTCGTCATAGATTAATCTCTCATAAGTATGTGGGTTCGTTTCTGGGCCCTCTGTTCTGTTCCATTGATTCGCGGCCTTATTTTTGTGCCAGTACCACACGGATTAGATTATTATAGCTTTGTAGCGTATCTCAAAGTCTGGGACTGTGACACGTCCAGCTTTGCTCTTTCTCAAGATGGCTCTGGCCGACGCAGGCCTGCTTTTGCCTCCCCCCGAACTTAACTACTGATAGCCTACAACCAAACGCTTTACTCCTAACAAAAACAGTTGAACGCATATTTTTCATGGTCTGAGTATTATACACTGCATTCTCAAAATAAAATACACTGGAGAAAAACGGGAAGAAAATCGTAAGGAGGAGAAAATACATTTACAGTACCGTCTTGCATTTATCCAAAAGAATCTGTGTGTAAATCGGCCCACGCAGATGGGACCCCACTGTTTGAGGGTCGGCTGTGTTCCAAGTGGCATGCATCACATCTTGCCAAGAGGCCCCACCAGCGGGCACGGGGAAGAATGAGCAGAACGCCACGTTTTTGCTATTCAAACACTCCCCCTTGACTTAAGTATCATGATGAGTAGCATGGAATGAGGCTTTTGCCCGTCACAAGTTCCTCCCAGAATAGAAACTGCCTACAGTGTTTTTCTTGGGAGGTACATTTGCATGGCAAGGCTCACGGCTGATATTTTGAAGCTAATGCACCGTGTTATGTGAAGTTGGGCAGCAAAAGCAAGCTTCTCCTTGCCGCCGTGCGTTTCTGCCCCACGGCCTGGCAGCTGGGCTAACTCCGCTCTGCTGGCCGATGCATCCGGCACTTGGATTCTTAGCTCCTGCATTCCTGACGTACCAGAAGCTCACACACTGGCCTGGTCTATTTGACATTTTGGTCCAAAAGCTGACGCAAGTGGCCTAAATCCTTTCCTTATCCTTCTTGCCGGCAAAAGGCAAATGCTGTTAGGATTTTTTGGGTGCGGGTAAGGTTTCAAATGCCCCAATGTCTCCAGAGGGAAACCACTCCCCAGAGGAAACACAGCCAACCCCAAATTAAGCAGCTGGCCCCCCTGTAAATCCAGGTTCTGGGTCTGGGTCCTAAAGCACAACACCTGTTCTGAGCAGGCAGGTGCAATGGGGCCGCAGCTGTGGGTGCCGTTGCGCAGCCGGCTCCTACCGACAGACACAGGGGTCCTTGTCAGTCTGACGCGTGGGGACAGGGTGATCAGCGAGTTTCGTTACAGCGCCCGCCACTTCGGCAGAAAGACACCAGCACAATGTAGCAAGACCACTGCAGGCGCTAAGAGGGGAACATTCATTTGCCTGCGACGGCCAGGCTCCCGGTGGGCTCTCCGCGGGGTTTCTATGGCAACGATGTTCATTGTAAGGACAAGCAGTTACCGCATCCCCGTCCCATGCCGGGAGACCACCTGCTCGCTTCGCTCTGGCATGGGGGCCACGGCAGAGGAGGGCCCCACCCCCGGGATGAAATGGCTGAGTGTTTAGGCGCTTAGCACCCACGGCACCTTCCAGGGAGGAGCGTGCTGCCACACAGGAAGGCAGGCGGTGAAGGACACGGGCGAGAGGCCAGGGGGTAGGTGATGCCCAGATGGTCTGCTGGTCTCAGCAGCCAGACCAATTTTTTTTTTCTTTTCTACCATTGTTGGAATCTTGGTCAGATTACTTTCTTCATGGACATGTTTTCCCAAAGCATTTCTTTTATAACAGAACCCGGGAGCCTCTTCCATCCGTGTCGGAGGCAAAGGCAGGGCAGTAGGGGCCGAGATCGTCGACCGCAAGGCGCTGAGGTTATGAGCGGGTGATATCGGCATCTCGTCTGTCCTGATGGAGACACAGAAAACCCAGAGTGGCCTTGGGGTCAGAAAGACTCATGAGCCACGACCCTGTGAGAAATGATCCTGACGGTAGCCCCCAGGTTCGTGGCTGATGCAAAACACCAAAAAACAAAAAAAAACAAAAAAAAAAGTCAAAATGTCAGAGGCTTCTCTCTGCCGCCTGGGACACCACCCCCCCCCCCCCCCACGACACACGCCCACTCCTCTGGCTTCTATGTTGTCAGGGATGTGTCACCTGGAGCAGGGGACAGGACAGCCTGTCCATTCGATCTTTATTTTTGTTACTATTATTTATTAGTATGAACACCAGGAGGGCCCTGTCTTTTCAATTACGTTGTTCCCCTCCTCTGTGTATCTTTAATTCCATATAAGGAAAGGAGACCTTTTATGAGGTGTTTAAGCCTCTATTTGAGTTTACTTTGGCGAAGCTAAACCCAGGTGAAAGTCGGCGGTTCACCACGCCAGAACCCCTGGGCTCCTGGGCCAGCACAGCGAGCCACCTCTGCAGAAGAACCCGTGGTTGGCCCTCTGGTGACACCAGGGAGCTATGACCAGGAGGAAGGCTGTATTCGTTTAGTCTTCGAAGGTCAGGCAGTGCGTGCAAGGAGGCAGAGGTCAGGCTGACGTTTCTAGGGCTTCTCCTGACGGTTCTGAGCAAGCATGTTCCAGGAAGCCGGTTTGTTATTTTGGCCCTGCCTGCTTATCACGGTCCATTTGGGGGGTCGGGTTTCCTGCCGCTGGGGAGCCCTGACCGGTCCTGATATCTACATGAGTAGGCCTTCAAATATTGACTGAAGGTATAACGCGGGAACGTGGGGTTGAAAGGCAGCTCATAACACTTCTGGGGACGACACGTTGAGGAGAATGTGGTCTGCATTCCCTGACAGTTCTCTGACCCCACGCGGAGCAACCTGCCTGCTCTTTTCTTCCGTGCAAAGTACTTAAAGTTCAACAGTCAGAAGAGACAGCAGCCGAAACGCTGCTCCGAGGCCCGTGAACTCTTAACACACTTTCAAGATCCTGATATGTCCTGTAACCACAAATCAAGTAAGAAATCACATTATTCTTTAAAAGATCCATTGAGAACCACCATTTATCCTATATTATTTTTACAGAAATTCTTACATAAATGGGCGGGGCTCAGTTGGTCAAGTGTCCGACTTTGGATCAGGTCGTGATCTCACAGTTCGTGGGTTCGAGCCCTGCGTCGGGCTCTCTGCACTGAGCACGGAGCCTGCTTTGGAGCCTCTGTGTCCCTCTCTCTGCCCCTCCCCCCACCCTTTTTCAAAAGCGGATAAACATTTAATTAAATAAAAGAAAAAGAAATGGGGGCACAGCCCCCAGGAGAGCACTCCGTACAAACCGGTTCCCTTCTGCTTCCAGAAGCCAAACTAAGCCAAACAAAACTCTGGCCCACATGACGGGGAAATAGCAGAAAATTATTCACCTTCAGAATCACAGGTGACGTAAACCAGCCAAAAAAAATTTTTAAAGAAACGCACTTGTAAATACCGTGACGTCTTCAAACAACAAAGGCGTGATTCACTTCGCCTTTAAGACAAAAGTCCGAGCAGCACCGGACTGCCCTTTGCGAGAAACTGGCAGCAGAAACCACAGTCAGGAAGACGCAAACCTCAGACCCAAGTTCACATGTGGCTTCAGATAGACCGGAGTCCCTGGTGCCGCCTCGTGCCGCGGTGGCCGGGAGGGGACAGGGGCCTAGAGCTCAGAGCCGCCCACCCGGTGCTCCGAGGGGTCCCCCTCGGGGCTCTAATGCGAGTTCTGGATCTGAGCCTTCTGTTGAGTTTCCAGGGACTCCCGGCCCTTCTCAATCATCTTTACTCCTCGGGCAGGAGGCCCCAGACACAGGGCCCGGCCGGGCCTAGAAAGTGAACGCGTGCTTTTAAGAACATCGCTGTCCCCACAGGAACGAGCCTGTGGCTTCCTTCACCCCAGAGCCCTTTGCTAGGAAGCAGCCGCAGACACACGTGCTCCGTCTCTGGTGCTCCTCCCAGAGCCCCGCTGGCCCTTCCCCGGGATGAGGGACACTCTGGGCCACCTGGCGGGAGCTGCCGAAGCAGCTCCCAGCCTGTCCCCTTGCACCTGCTTGACTTCAGACCCGCCTTCAGGCTGGGCAGCCCGGCTCAGATTTGCTCGCTCCCGAGCTCCGGCAGGGCCCCTGGGGTGACCCCGCGGCCGGGGAGGCCCACGGCAGCGCTGAGCTGAGCCACTTCCCCTTCCGAGAAACCCGCTCTGACTTCCTCCCGGAGCGGTAGGGTCCCCTTTGAAAGGGGAGCAGGGGGCCCAGTCCTAGCCCGGGAGCGCCTGCCAGGCCCAGCAGGGCCCCGGGTCAAAGCAGGCAGCGAGGCACAGGCTGGCATAACTGGACAGACAGGTTCTCCCAGCAGATCCCCGAAGCAAGACCTTTGCCAACCGAGATGGAAAAGAGACAGTGTATTATTTATAGTGTGAGTGTGCACAGACACAGGGCACACATATAGAGGCATATGGGTGTATCTGCACATACGCGTGGATATATGTACGTCTCACAATTTTTTTTAATGTTTCTTTATTTTTGAGAGACCGAGAGACATAGGGTGTGAGCAGAGGAGGGGCAGGGAGAGAGGGAGACAGAATCTGAAGCAGGCTCCAGGCTGACACGCGGGTTCCTGTCAAACCCACGAACCGCGAGATCGTGACCCGGGCGGAAGTTGTCCCGCCAGGCACGCGGGCTCGTAACCACCGCCCGTGACCTGTGACAAAGCCCCCAGGCACCCCGCGGGCACCCCCCAGGCCACACCCCCCTCCCTCCCCACGGACCTCCAGGCCGCGTGTCCTGACCACCGCTTGCCTACCTGTCTTCGTCGGATGGTTACCTGTGCACATTCCTACACAAAGGGATTCAGCTTTGCCTTCTCTGGCTCTGCCTGACGCGCCCACGAGGCCCCACGTGAGATGCACGCGCGTGGCCACACACACACACACGCGTGCGTGCCTTCACGTGGATGGAAGAACTAAGGCTCCCCTCCATTACGTCCGTGCTCTGCTCCTTTTAATGCTGTTAACGGGATAAGCAGTGGATGGTATAAATTACTATCATCATATTAAAACTCAGACTGTACGTGGGACCTCAGCCATGACCGCCGGAGGACAATTTCCCACTGAGTACTAAGCCGCACCCAAAGCCGCTGGATCCTCACGGGCGCCCCCATCACTCCCTTGCACATTTCCCCCGGGGGCCCCAGAGAGACAGTCTCCCTCACCTCCCGCCACCCCCTGATTCCTTCAGGGCAGAGGCCAGCACTGGGGGTTCGCCGCCCACGGCCCGCCAGGGAGACCCCGCGGAGGCTTGGGCTGCCTTGTGTCCATTTGTGGGAGCCGACCACTAACGAACGGGGTGTGGTTGTCAGGCGTGGCCGTTGTTAGGAATTAAAACGTGTACACTGACGGTTAAAAAAGTCATATTAAAATCCAAGTGATAAATACGCATAATCATCACCCGCTGTCTCACGAGCTGCTGTCACCTGGGGTCTTCAGGTCGTCTGTGTCTGCGGTATCCGTCTGGCAGAGATGGTCGCTGCCACATTCCTCTTCCCAGCTCGGGTTCGGCACGGCGCCGGGAGCTAGACCCGGGCCACGTGCGGGATTTTCTCCGCGGAAACCGGCGAACATCACAAACGAGGCGCCTCCCCACCTACGCACGCGCACACATGCATATACACGCGCACACACGCGCACACGCAGGACCAGGACACCAGTGGCCACCGAAGATGAACACGTGGCACCCAAGCATTTTTCAAGGCGGCCTCCCTGACTTTAGACCTTGGGCGGTGCTCCAAGTTAGGCGTCTCGGCCACCACTTTAGAAAGGGGCAGGTGTGGGCCGGCCCAGAGCCCAGTCCAGGGCTGGGGGAGGCCAAGACGTGGCCGGGTCCACAGGAGGGCTGGTCCCAGCTCTGAGGGCCCCTGTGATGGGGCAGGAAGGGCAGCCGTTCCCACCCCAGCTCCCCCGGGGTGGGCAGCAGGGCTGCAAGCCCCCTCCCCCTCCCGGCACCCCTTGCCCCTCGTGATGTCTGCTTCGCCTGGAAATGAGGGTGCGTCTGCCCAGCCCCCCCACCCCCAGCACCCAACCCTGCTGGGCTCCTTCTTGGTCACACTGTCCCCTGGGGATGTCAGGCTCCAGGTAGCAAGGCGGTTCTCGTGCTTCCTGGTGTCCCGATCTCTGTTTGGATGTCGCGCTGTGCTACAACAGGGAGCGAGAAAATAGGACAGGTGGATGTTGAGTTATGTGACGATGGCCAATGAGTTGATCAATCACGTCTACGTGAAGAAACCTTCAGAAGATCCCCTCAACCATAGGGTTCTGAGAGCTTCCACGCTGGCGAGCATATCGTGTGCTGGCAGGAAGTGTGCCCGAGAGGGCTGGGATGCCCCGTGCCACCCCCGCCATCACCCCTGCCACACCTCCCCTCCGTATGGCTGTTTGCAACTCGATCCTTTACCAGAAACCAGAAATAGTAAGGAAAGCAGTTCTGTGGCTTCTGTGACTTGATCTTGTGAACCACCGAACCCAGGGAAGCGTCTTGGGAGCCCCGAACCTGTGGTTGGCAGATCAGAAGAACGGTGGCCCCTGGGACTTGTGACCAGCATCTGCCGGGAGCACAGCCTTGCGGCTGAGCCCTTGACCTGCAAAGCCTGTGATGACTCTTAATTAGTGTCGGAATTGAGCCGAATCACTGGACACGCAGTTGGTGTTGGAGAACCGGGAAACGTGGTCCAGAACTAGGGCAGAGACAGACAGAGCCCTGGGTCTGCGGCCATTTAGTCAAGGGAGCCCCCGCTATCTCCGGCCCGACTTTGGAAGACAGCCCCCCAGGCCTCCCCACTGCCCAGCAGGCCCCAGAAACTTCCCCTCCCATCCATCATTACAGAGGGGCTCTGCAAGGTCCGGAAAGCCTCAGCCTACCCTCCCCTGTGTCCGGCCCACATCCCCAGGGTCCCAGGGGTCCCCAGGGTCCCAGCTCCGGAGTCTGCTCCCACGATGCCCAGGCCCCAGCCTTAGCGAGCCTCCTGCTGAGCCCCTCACACGCGGAACATCCAGGGCCCGGGGCGGAAAGACAGGACCCGCAAGGGAAGGTGAGGCCATCCCATGACCGGGGCCGCTCTGGACCCACGGGATCCTAGCCGGCCCTGCCCCTGCATGGGGACCCCAGTCTAGCATGCACTCAGAAACAGTGGCCCAAGGGAGCTGGGAGAGGACACATAAACGAAACAGAACAAAATAGCAAAGCCAATGGAGAGAGGCTGTGCTACCAGAGAGGCCCCTGACACTCCCCGCACGGAAAGCGTGCAGCAGGACGGGGGCTGCAGCTCTCAGCACCGAGGCCCGAGCTGCTGACTGCCGTCCGTACAGTGGCGATAAACTACACATCTAAAGTGTGTTTTCTCCCCCACCAGGGAAGGCAGGCTGGAAGACACGTTTTCCATCCAGAAAACGGGGACTTTCACAAACAGAACCAGGGCACAACAGTCCCTGGAAATCACAATCAGGTAGCATTTGAAGGTCTCAGCAACAGCTTGTTTTTGTCCCAAACGACACGGCTGTCCCTGCAGGTCTGTTCCTTTCAGTCCGGGAACAAAACAAATGGTGCGATCAGCTGTTGACCGTTTAATGCTGAGCGTTCTGTGTGCCGGGTCCAAATGGAGCGGCTGTCCCAGCCCGGGCCGGCTTCCCTGTTACCGGTTGCAGACAGCCGGGGACGTGCTCGGGGGCGCACTGATTTCGTCAAGGTTCCCGCAACCACGCAGCCTGAGAGACAAGCGTGCAGGCGACGCACCCCGAGGAGGGCTGAAGAAAGCCCAGAGCACCCCAGAGGGTTCCAGACGGGGCTGGCGGGGGGAACTTGCCCAGGTCAGGGGGGGCTGGGCAGGATCGCCGCAGCCTGCACCCTCAGAAGCCAGACGCAGGGGGCGTACGTTGGAATAAAGCAGGTCTGCAATGTGATGATCGGGGGCTCCACACTGAGCAGCGGTTCTCCAACTGAGGTCAGACGACCCTCTGGGGTCACAATGCCGACGCCGTGCCCCTCCCCCGGGAGTCCCAAAGGGGAACTCTGGAAAGGAGCCACCTTCAGGCAATACCACCCCCCACCCCTCAGCTTTGTTACCCTTGTGTGCCCGAGATTACGTAAGTTAGGGGCACTGGGTGGACCCCGGGGACACTAACGGCCTTTTTGTTAGTTTTCCAGTGATGCAATGTCACGTGCCTGGCACATAGTAGGTACTCAAGGTACTCGTTTTTGTTAATGTGACAAAGCATCACGTGCCTCTCCGAGCCCGTGGGATCCAGCCCTCTCCAGGACACAAGATTTCCAGGGAAATCTTGCTAAGTGAGCACCCTTGAGGCGTCTGAATGGCCCAGCCCCGACCCTGCCCCCAGCTGAGCTGAGTGACCGAATGAAACCCAGCCTGCCCTTTGCCCCCAGGCCACCACCCGGGCGGTGTTTCATGCTGGGACACCAGGGGCCCCTCGGCAGCACGGGAGTTTGCTGGGGCCTCATCTGTGCACACCCCCTCCTCACTCCAGCTGACGCAGCAGGAAAGGCATTTATAAAATGCCATTAGGGCATCTCAGGAAGGGCTGAGGACCGGACGGGACAGCTCTGGGCCCCGGCGAGGCAGGCAGCATGGGTGGGACTGTCCCTGCAGCCCCTCCACACCCCACTGAGAGGCCGGGGCAGAGCCTCCCATGTGGCACAGATGCCTTCAGAAGTCAGGACCACGCTGCACCCTGGGCCTGTCCCTTCCCTGCAGGGCAGCTGGTGAGCTGGGCTGAGGACTCCCCTGGGGTCAGGGCTCCTGCAGTCGCGGGTCCTGAGCAAGGACAGCGTGCCAGAACAGAGCTGACGGCCCGGGGCGGGACAGGCATGGGTGGGGTGGGATTCGGCACGGGACCTGGCTCCTTCCCGGGTCCCATCTCATCCGTGCTGCGCCCCCTCCCTGCAGAGAAGTCGGCACCCCTTCCAGAGACACAACGTCCTGACCCCCGGCCCCTCGCATGCTGACCACAGTGGCTCTCACGTGGCGAGGGGCTGTACGAGCCCGGGTTCCTGGGGGGCCTGAAGACCCCGGGAAGCAGCTGACGCAGCCCGACCCCCATCTCTACAGAACAGGCTCCCTGCTTAGCACGGGGTCCCTGCTCCCTTAACGGGGTAACAGGGGTGCTGACCTGCTCCCGGCCTCCCTCCACACCCCAGCCCTGAGCAGCGAGATCGTGTGGTTCTCCGTTTCTTACAGCGCCCCATCCAAGCCTGAGCCAGCCTCTGGGGCCCGGGCAGAGTTCACACACACACGTTCATGCACACACACACACACACACACACACACGCACACGCACCTACACCCTTGCACACACACACGCTGACACTTGTCCCGAGCCTGGGGCACACGGAGGCAGGGCTCCGTGGCTGTGCTCGCTGCTGGAAGCAACAGCACCAACGTGCGCCAGGCGCGGGCGGCTCAGTGGCACTCAGGTGGTCCCGGCCGCTCAGGAGGACAGGCCACCGCTCACGTCTAGGAAAGGAGACACGGGCAGGGGCGGGGTCTCAGGAGTCGGGAGAGGCCGCACCGCCGACTGTGGAAAGACCGCACAGTATGGGTGGCACCGGGCCCGAGGTCCCCCAGGCCGGAGTGTGGGCGCAGCCCCCCGGGTCTCTCTGCTCTCTGCAGGCCACCTGCCGGGAGCAGCCTTGCCCCGAAGCAAACCTGATTGACTTAGATTATGTTAACCGACAATTAAGTAAATTACATCAAAACAAAGGCCTGTCGGGGCGCCTGGGTGGCTCAGTCAGTTAAGCGCCCGATTCTTGGTTTCGGCTCAGGTCATGATCTCACGGTTGTGGGATTGAGCCTCGAGTCAGGGTCAGAGGGCTGTCAGCTCAGAGCCTGCTTGGGATTCTCTCTCTCCCTCTGTCTTTCTGCCCCTCCCCTGCTCATGCTCTCTCTCTGGTCCCGACCCCGCGGGGGGTGACCTGGTGAGGATCCCCGGGGCGGCACGTTCGCACAGTGGACACCGACAGATGCGACAATCAGGGCCTCTGTGCTTTCCTGGACAGCCCGTTGTTGAGGCTTCATCAGCATTTGCCTGCTTGGAAGGGCCCCTCCTGAGCAGGTTACCTGCCGGGGAACCTTCTGGAACACGTGATCTGACTCATTCAGACCCCAGGGAATCCTGCATCAGAGAACACAGACCTGAGTCAGGAGCTGCGGGCAGGCCACGGCGGCCTCCGCTGAGAGCGACCTCCAGTGGCCCTCCCCCCCCTCGTCCTGGGCCCGCTTGCAGGATCCCCGAGGGGCACTGGCCTCCGTCCCACCCGCCCGCCTTCCCGCGGCCCCTCCGCGCCGGCTCACTCCGGCACGGCCCCCTCCGTGAGGGAGACGAGCCCCACATCCGCAGTGGGAAGAACCAAGCCCGGAATCCCCCGAGGGGCAGGCCCCAAGGCCGCCAGCTCTCCCACGTCCTTCTGCGTTCCGGGGCGCACAGCCCGGAGGCCGGGTGCCTGCCACAGCCCACAGTCCGCCCTCGGCGCGGGGAAGGGGCCTGCGCGGGGTCAGCGGGCGGCCACTCTCCTGCTGGCTCCTGGCCCCTCTCGGCCCTCTCGCCGCCCACGGTCCCGGGCGTCCACCCGAGTCTGAAAACTCAGGCTCGGTTTGTGCAGATCAAGGGCCTTCTCTTTGAACGTATTTGTCCCCCATCCGAAAGTACTGCTTTAAGATCATTTCCCGACTCATCCGTGACTTGTCTCGCGACCTCCCCGTGTTCTGTGTGAGCGAGCTCCTTCCGTGGACTAATTGTCTTTTTGTGCAAAAGATTGCAAAAGCGAAGAAACGGGAGGGTGAGGCGGCTGACTCGGGCAGGCACGCCTGGGCTTCCTTTCGACGTGACCACAGGTACCACTTAGAGAAAAGAAGGCCTTTGGATTGGTTTGCCTGCGGGGGAAAAAAAAGGGGGGGGATTTAAGTTTCTTGTGCTTCAGACTCGGTTCTTGCCTCTAGACGGGCGAGTGAGTCAGACGGGCACATTACTCAGATGGCGAACGCCCAAAACCGAGCTCCGCATCCAGCAACACAAGCTGTTGGGACCCCGTCATTATGCGCTGCGCACCCAGACAGGCCTGAACCCCATCACCCGCTCCCCGGGCAGGCGCTGTGCCAGGGAGCCGGCCCGTCAGCACGTGAGCCGCCTCGCCCAGGCCCCCGGACAGTCGCCACCGCTGTGCACACAGCAGTAACCAAGTCGGCCTCCAGAAGGCACGGCGCTGGCCCGGGCTCCTTAGGGTGACCCATTCTGCAGATGGGAAAACCAAGGCAGAGTTCTCTGAAGAAAAACGGTCAGTTGCATTAGGATGATAAGAAATGGTGGCAAAAGGAACCCCAGGCCAGACCCAGCAGTGGTTTCGAACATTTGGGGAAGAAAGCCTCTTTCTCAATTTCGAGTGAGAGGCCGGTGCTGGATTTGTGTAAGGACTGGAGTGCAAGGACGCCTCACCCCAAACTCCACATCATCCGTGACTGCAGATCGCAAAGACTCTCGGATCTGCTTATGTCTGACGTTTGCTGCCTCGTACAACGGTGGTGGCGTAGAATATTGAATAACGCGACTTACTTTTTTAATGTGTATTTATTCATTTCGAGAGGGGGAGCGAAATGTCGTGCGTGGATGAGAGCAGGGGAGGGGCAGAGAGAGAGGGAGAGAGAGGATCCTGAGCAGGCTCCGTGCTGTCAGTGCAGAGCCCGCACGAACTGTGAGGTCGTGACCTGAGCTGAATTCAAGGACGCTTAACCGACGGAGCCCCCAGGCGCCCCCTCAATAATAGAAGTTATCATAAAAGGGGACCAATGTCTGGCTCAGGCCGTCATTCATTCAGGCTGCTGCTGTCACTGTGTGAAGGCACGGGCTGTGGACCCACACAGGAGGGACCGAGTTCCCCCTTTCTCCCGCACGAAGATCAAAGTCCTTCCGTTTTAAGTCTTGTTGGTTTTCCGCTTTACCTTCCTTGCTGTCCTCGCTTCGTCTTTCAATTTTCTAGGCTCTTCCCCCTTACAGCTATTCTACGTTTTGTGCAGACGAGAACAGACGTGATCAAGGGTGTGGATGTGGATGTTCATGGAAATTCTGAAGGCAATGTCAGGTCCTGTCCGGGATGCCCGACCTCCTCTGTGAATCCAGAGAAAGTGGAAAGACTCCCTTCCCAGGAAGCGCTCCCCGTTGAGTGAGCAGGACAAGGGAAGAAGCCCCTTTGGAGGGTGAGTCTGTCCCTCTCCGGGCCTGCCCACCATCAGGGAAGAGGTCCAGCTTGTGGCTCAGAACCGCTGTCACCGAGGGTGACAATGTGGGGTCTTCCAGGAGGGAAAGGGAAGGGGAAATCTTGGAGGGAGGCAGGCAGAGGGCTGTCCAGGGGCTGGGGGACCCCCAATTCTAGGGAGGGGTGTGAGTTGAGAGGTCTTGGGGTGGTGCAGACCAGTCCTGGGGCCCGGAGAAAACCCCAGGGATTGACAGGGGCAGACAGGCATGGGTGTTCAGTGCACCCATGGGCGCTGGATCAAGTTGCCCCACTGCATGCCTGGCCCGAGACCCCAGTGCCCACACCAGGCCCGGCAACTCTGAGATAATTTCTTCCTCCTTCTGGTTGAGCCTCTTAGCAGCCATGCCGATGAACCATACGTTAGAGGCCTTCACCACATCTTCTGGGCATAACAGGAAGCCCAGAGATATTCACAAACGTCCTGTACCCCTGGCTGAGACGGAATTTCTTACCAGTCAGCTTAGTGGGATTTGAATTTCATTTTTTCATTGATTTAGGAAAAGATGTGACATTTCTTGCGCTTGAGTGGGATGTATCTGGTTCAACCGCATACAATAGAAGTCACATGACAACAGCTTAAGGACAAGAATGACTTCTTATCTTGCATAAACAGGACCTAAGAAGGCAGTGCCAGGCTCCTTTTAAAGTTCTATTTCACCTACCTTGGTAGGTGGCTTCCAACCGCGAGGCCACCTCCTGGTCCAAGATGACTGCTGGAGCACAGCCATCATGTCTGCATTCCATGTAGGGACAAGGATAAAGGTGAGAGGGCAAGAGAGAGTGTGCCAGTCCTTCCCTCTTTTAAGGTGTTTTCCTGAAAGCCCCATCCAACACCTGCTGCTTAACTAAGTGGCCAGAATTCAGACACAGACACACCTATTTCAATAGAGGCTGAGAACGTTGGATTTTGTAGCTGGAGTCATTGCTATTCCCAATAAAATAAAGGTTCTGTGTCCACGGCAGAAAAGCAGGTGGGTACTTGGGTACTGGATGGGCAGATTACAGTCT
The DNA here is from genome assembly GCF_028749965.1 of Puma concolor. Taxonomy (NCBI): domain Eukaryota; kingdom Metazoa; phylum Chordata; class Mammalia; order Carnivora; family Felidae; genus Puma; species Puma concolor. Next base: position 3,516,893 of record NC_141679.1, on the reverse strand, counting down.
CTGCGACATGAAGTAATTGGTGATTAACATGTGTACCTCCCCCTCAAATTTTTGCACACAATTTCTCAGCTACCTGGAGGTCTATTTGCCTCCGGTTAAAACCTCTTGACTTAGTGGTGGGTAGTTCTTCACTACCTTACTTCTATTTTTATTTCAAAGCTCCGTAACTTAGGGTGGATTATAAAATAGAATCATAGCATTGACTTAGCCATTGACTATTGGGACTGACAAACCACTTGTCTAAAATATCCCCAGGACTCTATGTTCTTTTCGATCAAATGAAGTCATTAGTTACCTAGCACAGAGCCAGCCATGGAGCATGAGATCAAGACACATTTTGTACTGAAAAATTTGTTGTCCATTGCTAACGTTCTTTGAGGGGGTGTCCGGGGTCTACGTAAACCGCGACAGGAGTGATATTTTGAATTATAAATAGACCGGGGACAGAAAAGAAGAGGTTTTGCCGAAACATCTGGACGGCATTTCAAAGAGGCGGGAAGCTTGCAAGATGATGCTTTTTGCCCAAGTGATCCTTTGGAGGTGAAGTTATTTTAGCTCTGAGAGATGCACCGGAGAGAGAAATAGGGACTCATTCGTTATGTCCCTGAGCAGGACAGGAGGGCGCAGGGGACCCATCCTGCAGGTGGAGGACGCACCAGAAGGGGGTGCGAGCCGCCAGGAGGGTGCCGTCTTCCCAGGTGACAGGGCAGCACCGGGCAAGAGCCGGGAGGAGCCTCATGGTCCTCCCACGTGCAGGAAAGAAGAATCCAGGTGTGTTTCTATCTGACCAAGCGACTCTCGTCAGTGCACTGACTTGGGCGTCTCATCCACCTTTGAATGAGATTCAGGGCAGTGCTGTCTCGCCCCCTGGGCCATCCTCTCTTCTGCTCACTCAAGAGTGGCAATCGTGCAAAGTCTCCTGCCACCCCCTTCACCATCAGATCTGCAGGCGGGTGAGAGCCAGCCGTGGGGGGCACGGACATTCATTCCCAGCCATGCACGAGCAGGTGCATCTGGGGACATCAGGGCCTCCTCGCAGGGAGACACCATTGGTCTCAGCCCTTCAGCGGCTGCACCCGAAACCACCCTTCCTCCTGCTTTGGCAGGAGATGTTCTGCCTTCAAAGACTGCTCTTGGGACCCATCGTCCTCGTCCCACCGCGTCATTCTACATCTTTTTATTGGGGTGACTGGATATGCCCATGGAAAATCTCATTGCCTTCGGCGCAGAACAGGGGAGCAGAAGAGTGACGTCATGAGGACTAAATGGGAGGGTCTCGAGCGAGTGCTGAGGGGCCCAGAAGAGCCGGCTCCGTGTGTGTTCGTCTTAGAAAAAAACAGGTCTCCAACTGCAGCGGTCCCAGGACAGAGCGAGAAATGAGTCCGCCCCCCACCCTGCTGGGCCCAGAGCCAAAGTGCCCGCAGACGCTCAAGTACAGCAGGGCTAAGTACGTTACGGTCGTGAATCAAGCTCACAAACTGCTAAAGAGAATACGCTCTGTCCCTCCACCCTGGCGAGTGTATTTCCGTAATGATCTGGCAGGGTCGACTGGCATTTAGAATTCTCTGTGTCCCCAGGGGTGTCGACACGGGAAGATCCGGTCACAGCCCTGGTGGGAGGTTCTGATCCTCCTCCGTCCATGGTTGGCTCGGTCTGGCACCTCAAGGGCCTCCCGTGCACGGGCTCTACACCCACACGCCTTGCACTGTCCCCCCCGCCGGTGCTAGGTGGTGACGTCCACTCCCGGAGGGTGACGCAGGGGGGAGTCAGGAGCAGGGTGAGGGCTGTTCTGGGCTGGGAGAACAGACTGGAAGGTGACGCCGTCTCCTGGCAATTCTGTTCCCTTGGCTCCACTGACAGCTCGCCACGTGGGGACCCAGCGTCAAGGTGTCTCTTGTCCAGGTCTCGTCCTGAAAGATCGAAGAATTACGAGAAGGCCTCTGGGTGGTTGCCTGATCTGTGGGATGTTCAAAAAGCGAGTCCAACGCTCTCACATAGATCACCAGGGGAACCCCGTGAACGTGGTTCAGCGGGGTCTTAACGGATGGAGAGGCTTCGGGGGGAACGAAGCAGCATCCTGGCTAGGCTAGTCCTGATGGAGAGAGGAGTCTGGGGCGCAGGTAAATAAGGGTTGGAAAAGGGGGTGAACAACTTTGCTCAGCCAGGGTTGCATGAGGGGCTGAACTGCGTCCCCTCCAAACAGACGTGCGGAGGTCCTTAACCGCAGCTCTTCAAAGTGTGACCCTCTTTGGAAATAAGGTTTTTGCCGGTGTCGTCAAGTTAAGATGAGGTCATTAGGGGAGGTCCTAATCCAACATGCCTCTTGTCCTTATCATAATGAGGTCAACTGGGGCGCAGAGACAGACAGACAGACAGACAGACGCAGAAGCCCATGCGATGCTGAAGGCAGAGTCCCCGTGGGGCTGGCTTCTACGAGCCAGAAGGCGCCCAAGTTGCCAACAAACCACCAGAAGCTGCCAGAGAAGCCTAGAGCAGATCCTCCCTCACGTCCTCAGCGGGAACCAGCTCTGCAGACACCTTGATCTTGAACTTGAAGCTTCCAGAACCAGGAGACAATGAAGCTACGTTACTTACGCCACCCAGTCTGTGATGCCTCAAGCGAGCTCACACAGGGAGTTTGCCCACATTCTGGGGGAAGGTAGGGGGGTCATGGGACATTTTGGAGCCAGGAGGTGGCCCGATCAGAGCCGCGTGTTCCAGCAGGTGCGAACACGGTAGCGTGTGGTTGGCGTTGGCGATGGTGTCTGGCCGCTCTCCCGGCCGCCAGCGGCTGCGGGACCCTTCCGTCCCTGCAGCTGACGCACACGCACGCCCGCGTGGTTCCTGTCTGCTTGCCATTCTCCACCAGGACCACGGGGGCCCCAGAAGGGGCAGACGTGACACTGGCGATCTGTGTAGGGAGCGGGAGAAGGGTCCACAGTGCAGAGTGGCTGGCCACACTGGTGGCACGACAGCAACAAGTCCCCTTAGCCCACCTGTCACCCTCTTTGTGGGTTTCGTGGTAAGAGATGCCACGATGCCAGCCACCCAGGAGGGTCCCATGACGTTGATAGCAAAGAATTTGGAGCTACTTTCTTACAAGGTTAGTGGCATCAGAAGAGGGACAGGGACAAGGAGGGGCCTTCCCACAACCGTATTTTATCTGAGTTCATACGGTGCCGGGCTTTCCACGGGGCTTAATTTTCCTCACTTCCGTCAATAACCACAGTACCTATGGGGCGCCTGGGTGGCTCAGTCGGTTAGGTATCTGACTCTGGCTCAGGTCATGATCTCGTGGTCCATGAGTTCGAGTCCCGCGTCGGGCTCTGTGCTGACAGCTTGGAGCCCGGAGCCTGTTTCAGATTCTGTGTCTCCCTCTCTCTCTGCCCCTCCCCTGCTCATGCTTTGTTTCTCTCTGTCTCAAAAATAAATAAACATTAAAAATTTTTTAAAAAGGAACCACAGTACTTGTGTTGACTGTTAGCTCCTATTGGAAAGACGGTTTTGTTGTCCATCCTTACGGGAGCCTGGGTGCGCGAGACACTTAAGAGAGGAGGGTACGTAAGTGCGGATGGCCGTGTAAGGGCAGGGTGGCGACACTCTCCCAACACAGAGGAGGGTTGATTCGACAGCAAAAGTAGCATCGGCATTTGTGGCCCCCTAAAGCGCCCGACCTCGGTGACTGTCAACACAGCCGCCACGGCAGAGACTTGGCCATGCCGTGGCGACGATCCGCTGAAAGTCTCCGTGCTCGGACCGCGAGAGGTTTACCTCCAGCTCACGGGCAGGGACAACACGGAGCCACGGCTCCCCGCCCACCTGTGCTGCTCAGAGGCCGGCTGATGGGACAGCCACCAACGCACAAGCTTCCAGGTGCCCACGGAAGGTCAAAGAGCTCCGTGAGGTGTCGAAAATCCAATGTCCAGCATGCAGGTGACACGGTTCACCCTGCTCCTACCTCAGCACCCACGGAGACCCAGCGACGCCAGAAAGCGCTGTTCCATCATCCAGCACGGAGGTCAGAGGGCACAGGATCGGGGGTCAGCACGGCCACCGTCACATCCCACAACCTGCAGGGGGTGCCGGCCTCCATCTCGCAGAGGAGGCTCCGGGAAGCTGCACACATGCCCAGGGTTACACTGTGAGGACTCGAACTCGGGCCAGCGGGCTCCAGAGGTGATGCTTCTTCTCCTCGGTCTCGCCTGCCTGCTTGTCCTTCTCCCCCCACCCCCGCCCCTCACACACACGCCTGCACGTGCACACAAACCACACACATTCATGTGCACACACCCCACGCACACCCCACACAGATGCGCATGCATGCAAACCACATACACACACATAGACTTGCACACACCCCACACATACACACCACACACACGTACACACGTACATGTACACATGTGCGTGCACACACTACACACGCATTACACATATGCACATGCACGTACCATACACACACGTGCATGCCCACACTGTGCACATGCACACTTTCACATGCATGCACATGCACACATACACATACACCACACAATACACACACGTGCACACACACGTGCACACATACACACATGTACAGACATTTACGGGCAAACCACATATACGCACCACACATATGCACCACACACAGACACATGCATGCACTCACGTGTACACACGTGCATATACACACATGCACACACATGTGCACGCCCACACCATGCACATACACACATTCACAAACATACACATCGTGCACATACATATACACCACACACACACACATACACACACACACCACACACAGGCACTCACGTGTACACAATACATATACACGCATGCACACACATGTGCCACACCACAGTTGCCACACCTGTATACATGCACACATGTGCACACACATACACACATATACACACACACAGACACCAGGTACACATGTGCATGCACACCACACACGCTCACGTGCACACACGTGTACACAGATACGCGCATGCACATACACACACCGCACACTCGCACATCTCACACGCATACTTCTTCACGTCTATGTTCTTTTTTATTTCAACTCCTCAGAAAATGAACGCTTGGAAAAACACAAGATTCCGGATCTTTCCACACCCTTCCTTCCAGGACAGGTGGTTCTACACTCTGACATGCATCTCCACCAACTGACACTGAACTGGAAACACCCCAGTTCACTTCCAAGCGCGGTTAACATAAGAATGCGGGTTTTGTTTTAAATCTTGTGTTGCCCTGGTCAACGATTGTCAGTAGTTGTGTGACATGAAAAGTCGAGGAGGGGGAGAAGGACAGAGCGTGGCTCTCGCGAGTGCCCCCCCCCCCGCCCATGTTCAGGGAGGGCGCTGTGACTTTGACTTTGCTCGGGAATGTGCAGGGCGCAGCCGTCGTTCCCCTCAGCACCGCCACATTCCAGGGCTGTGGCAAAGCCCGGACTTGAGCGGACGAGAGCCTGTAACGCCCGGGGTTTCACCTACCTCGGCTCCAGGTGGACGACTGCCAGCCGGGGCACCGGAGGCGGGATGTGTATGGTACTGTGCGAAGGCACCGTGTTGCGGCTCCAATGTCGGGGATGCAAAGGTAGCAGGGGCGGGGACTCCTTCAGTCCGTCTTCTGAACAATCCCGACCTCAGAGACAGCTGACAGGAAAGTGCCGTGATGACCCAAGACACTCGGGAAAGCATCCGTCGCCGTCTTCTCTTGCCAGAGTGGCCAGTGACCTTGAAGAGGCCGGTCTGGGCGGAGCAGGGGGAGGGGAGGGGAGGCACAGTGGGCTGGCAAGAGAAACCCCCGTGGGGGGCGCTACTGGCCAGAGGTAAACACCCCCCCCCGCCCCGAGTCCCCACCCCAAGTTTAAAGGGACAATACATGTCAGGATATGTTCTGTTGCTCCATATAAACTGCCTGGGCGGGTAGTCTCTAGGAAGGGGGCACAGCTTCTGACAAGTGAAATCCGGACCCCATGCTGGCCTCAAAGCGAATCGTCTCCAGCCTGCTGGCCCTCCTGGGCCTCCGAGAACACGCATAATGGGCAGTTTCCAACACATCAGCGGTACGTGCACACTCGCAACACGTCTGGCACCAAATATGTAGGGGTTTCTCCCCTAACAACCATTTGTCCAAATCTCCAGCCGCCAACCGGGTATCCAACAATTCAGTTCAATCCCTTCTTAATGTTCATTTATTTTTGAGAGACAGAGAGACAGAGCAGGAGCAGGGGAGGGGCAGAGAGAGGAGGAGACACAGAATCCGAAGCAGGCTCCGGGCTCTGAGCCGTCGGCACAGAGCCCGAGGCGGGGCTCGAACCCACCAACTGTGAGGTCATGACATGAGCTGAAGCTGGACGTTTAGCTGACTGGGCCACCCAGGCATCCCTTTTTTTTTTTTCTTTCAATTCTGTTTTTTTTTTTCTTTTAATATTTATTCACCTTTTGGGAGAGTGCAAGCAGGGGAGAGGAAGAGAAAGGGGGGCAGGATCTGTAGCCTCTGTGCTGACAGGCTGAGCCACCCAGGTGACCCCAGTTCAGTTCAGTTCTGTCGCTAACTACTCAGCACAGACCCACAAGTGTAAGGGCTCAGTCTTACAAGATGCCAGGCACAGTACTGGGTGCCCAGGGTACCCGCACTTCTGTCCAGTTTGGCTATCGCATCTGCGGTCCCCACAGCCACCTCCCTTGTGATTTGGTGATTTGCTAGGGTGGCTCACACAACTCAGGAAAATAGTTTACTTTCCACCCAGGTGAAGGATGCATGGGGCAAGGTGTGAGGGAAAGAGCGAGGGGGTTCCACATCTTCTCCGGATGCCCCACCTCCCAGCACCTCTAAGCATTCACCGACCCAGGAGCCCCAGAACCCCATCATTTGGGGCTTTTACTGGGGGTTCTATGAAGCAGGCATGATTGATTAAGTCATTAGGGTTGGTGAGCAACTCAATTTCCAGCTCTTTCCTGCTCCCAGGAGGGAGATTGGGGGAAGGCCTAAAATTTCTGACCTTCTAACTGGGTCTTGGTCTTTTGGGAGACCCGCCCCCCATTTTAGCCCCAAGCTATTGTGGGGCTCCCAGCCCCCATCATGGTTATCTGCTATCAAAGAACCTCTTCGTGGTTTCCACGGCCAGGCAAGTCCAGGAAGCACCCGGACTGCTGAGGTCTGTTTCACCCACTCGGTGAAGATCTCTACAGTGTTTTGAAAATACAAGAACTGCAGAATTAATCGCCAACTTTTAAAAACCCTAAAAATGTCTCACACTTAAATCATCCAAGCACTCGTGCCCTTTTGGAAAGCTGCATAGGTTGACAAGCATGTGCTCCCCATCTCCCCCAGGGCATGGGCTCCCCTTGTCACCAGGGGCCTGCTGGTGCCTGTGTGTCCTGTCCTCGTCAGTTTTACTGCTCTCTGCCGACAGACTGTCCCTGTAGACGGCTGAGTTAGCAGGCAGCTTGCAGACGACGCTCGCTCGTCCTCCCAGACAACTCACAGGAGCCATTTTCAATTCGCAGGACATCAAAGAGGCTGCCATTGCCCAAGGCAGGTGACTGTCCCCTTGAGAGTCCACTCCGTCCACTCCAACTTTCACCTGCTCCTATTGTCTTAAGGAGGTCCCAGGCCCTGGGAGCCGGGACAGGAAACACAATCCGTGGCCCCCACCCTCGCTGTGAGTGGAGAAGTCACCCGCCTGCTCCGCGGTCCCTGATTCTCGGGGTCAACCTGGGACCCGATTTGAACGATCACGTGGAAGTCTGCGGATCTAACGGCCAATGCCCCCTTCTTCGTCACATAGGCTAGCGACCCCTCACTGTATGCTGTTTTTTCCCTTCTCCTAAGGCTCCATTGTTACTGTATTTGATCTATACAACCTTTGTATAGGAAAGCACGATATGAATAAATAAGATGTAAGCACACGCTTCCCACAAGAGTGCTTTCAGAGCCGCAGAAACCCGTACTGAACCTGGGCTGGGAGGGGGAGGATACTCTCCGAGAGGACTTGATTGGAGTGGAAAATTACGTGTCAGGGGCAGGATCTTGACGAAAACCTGTTCTGTCTCCGTAGGCGCAAGCCTGTCTGTGTAGGTGATGAGGAAGGTTGAGGTGGGCCAGAGGGCAGAGTCAGAGCCTGGAGAGGTGGGTCTGACCACAGAGGCCCCGGCACTGTTGTGACGGAATCCAGATGGTGTCAAAGGCCAAGGGGGCGCTGTGGAAAAGGTCTTGACAGAAGACGGACGTCATCAGATCTGCTTCGTGGACAGTCGCCCCTGTGATGTGGAAAGATGGAGTATTTGGCGAGAGTGAGGAGTTAATCAGCTATGGCAACAGTTACTTCAAATTCATGTTGCCCTTCTACGTCAGGTAATGGTGGGCCAGCTGATTGGGGCTGGTGCCCACCCGACCCCGGGGAACGCTCCCTGGGACCCCCGGGCTCGCACACCAAGGGGGCCATGCTGAGTGTGTCTGTGCTCGTATAGGACCCCCGGGGTCCACTACGTGAACAGCGGGAAAAGCATGCTATATTCATGTCGCAAAACACTACCCAGCGCGGACGATCAAGAACACGGATGAATCCCAACCTCGTGCTGGTAAATTACAAAGTAAAATAAAATAAAAACCAAGGAGTGGGCGGACACACGCTGATCACTAACGGGCAAGCCCCAACCCCACCGCTTGGAGATGCAGGTGTCGGTGATAGACGAGGAGCAGAGCAAGGAGGTGAGCCCCCTAACACGAGCCTTGTGGATACCCTTGGGAGGAGGACGGGGATTCCGTCCAAAGAGACAACTCAGGAGCTTCTGGAATGCTAGGACATTCTTCCCCTTGACCCGCGTACTGGCTACGCGGCTGTGACCTGGCTGATTTTTGATATACTGCGTACTCGATGTTTACGTTATTTCCTTGTGTGTTATGTCTAGCAATTGTTACACGTGCCTTGTAAATGTAAGTGGACATGGTGGACCCTGAACTAAGGTGGGGATACTGAGAGAGCTTGAAGATTGGCCGATGGAATTGGGAGGTGGTGACAGGTAGCCCCTGGGTGAGCCGTGGGTGGGATGTGGCCCTACTGTGCAGCGGGAATTCCGGAGGGCACGAGCCTGATGCAAGCAACCGGGAGAGAGCACATAACGGGGGAAGCCTTAGACTTGTTTAAATCGGCCTGCCCACATCCACCAAGAAATTGGATACCAGGTGAGAGCTCAGAATGGAGGTATGGTTTGGAGTTTCTGATTCGGAAACAGCAGCGATTAACTGAGTAAAGGGAACGTGTACAAGTGTGTGTCTGTGTGCATTTAGCCAAAAACATGTTAAGCCTTCGGAGAACTTCTAGAGTCCAGCCTTCTGGTTTTAGCGGAGTGGCGGGGACAGAAGCCTCGTATCAGACGGCTAGAAATAAAGACCAAAAATGAGGGAGGAGAGCAAAGCTAGCAGGCTGCCTCTGAAAAAAGTTCTCACAAGAGGAGAGGGAACTCCGCTGTTATCTCTGCAGGGACTTGCATTCACAGGGGGACTTCTGGCTCTTCCAGAGATGTGGCTCTGTTCGGCCGGGAAGATACGGACCCAGTGATAGTCTCACGGAAAGCTGGAAATTCGGAGGCCGGGTGCCAGGACCTGCCTTGAGTAGGAGAATTGCTCTCCCACTGCAGAGGGAGGGAGCCCAGCCACAAAAGGTCAACGCGAGCACAGGAAGTGGGATCCTGAACCCCTCTGATTTATTTTAGACGGCTTCAAAAGCACAGAACTCAAAAGTTCCGGGAGAGCGAGTAAATGACTTACGTGCCCTTTTGGTGACTTGGCTCCCTTCCCATCTCAGGTCCCTGAGCCTCCAGCCTTACACTTGGGCAGAATTTACACTCCATGAGGGGACTGCATCTTTGGGGAAAGAATAATGCATCATCAACTGATCTCTTCATTAGCACTTCTGCAATTAGCACAGCTTAAGATCTGCAGAAGACCACAGGTTGGTCAAAGAGCAAATACCCATCGTAAAAGGCAGCAGGCTTGATGTTAAAAGATGAACCAGTTACAGAAGGAATTGAACACACAGCATTGCGTCTCCTTGTCTTTCTTGCCTTTTCTGGCCTTTACTGTCCTTTTTTTTTTTTTTTAAATGTTTTAATGTTTATTATTTATTTTTGAGAGAGAGAGACAGAGCACGAGCAGGGGAGGGGCAGAGATAGAGGGAGACACAGAATCCGAAGCAGGCTCCGGGCTCCGAGCTGTCAGCACAGAGCCCGACACGGAGCTCAAACTGACGAACCGTGAGATCATGACCTGAGCCGAAGTCGGATGCTCAACTGACTGAGCCACCCAGGTGCCCCTTGTCTTTATGCTTTTCCATATTATCTGAATTTATCGCACAGCAGTCATGTGTTACTGGTATAATGCAAAGCAAGAAATGAGCACAAGTTCCAGCAGACATGCTCCTAAGTGCCTCCACTGCACCAACATTTGCCATTGCTTCACTGGTTCCCCAAGGTGCCCACACGCTCGTGCTCTAACCAGCTCGGGTGCCGACACGTCCCCACATTGTGGGCTCACACTCACATGAATGTAAGCAGCCGAACAGTTTGCTTAGCGTGAGGGCTATCACTACAGAGGTGTGACGGGCGCCAGGGAGAGCCGAGGTCACAGCTAGGACCTCCTGCCAGCTGAGGACCCCAGACGAGTCGGCAGGGAGGCCAAAGTCCCACCAAAAGCCCCACGAGCCCTTGGATGATACTCTCCCGGGCGTGTCACCTGTCTTTCATGCACCTGTTTGGGGTATAGAGAACACCCACCTGAATGGAGAGCAGGTCTGAGGGCAGAGGGCAAAGAGCTTCCAACGGTGGGGGGCTAATGCAGGAAAGTTCACAGTCTGGCTGCACCTCCACACAGACACCCAAGGAGCCCTCCTGCTGGGCTGACCAGGAGTCAGCTGCGTTTTTGCCAAACCCGCTTATGCCAGTTCTACGTGTCATTTTCATCAACGCTCGTAAGCCGATCGTAATGACGATGCACATCGGTCGGGCACCTACAGTCTGCAATGAGATTGCAGAGAGGTGGGGGAAACCGCTTTTTCTCTACAGCCCTCTACATTGTTGAAGTGATTCCTACTTGTTTACATCACTTTTGCAATAAGGAAGATTTCCGGAGTTGTAAAAGGAAGTGGCAGGCTGAGTTGACTCTTACCACGAAGCCTTCTGTGCAGGATGAGAGCGGGGAAATCTGGACAGGGCTCGCGGGAAGTGCTGGGTTCCCCCTCCCAGAGTCTTTATAGATCAGATACGTGGTGTTCTTATTGAAAAATAAAGTCCTCGGGGCGGCTGGAGGCCCAGTCAGTCGAGCGTCTGACTCTTGGTTTCAGCTCAGGTCATGATCTTACGGTGTCATGAGTTCGAGCCTCGCGTTGGGCTCTGCTATGATGGTAGGCAGCGTGCTTGGGATTCCATCTCTCTCCCTCTCTCTCTGCCCTTCCCCTACTTGTGCTGTCTCTGTCTCTCTCAAAATAAATAAATAAACTTAAAACAACAACAACAAAATTTTTTTCAAGTCCTCAATGAAGCCGCAGACCCCATGGGATGGTAGGAAACCCATAGACAGCAAAAATGTCAGTTTCGAATATGATCCTTTCACCCCCTAACTAACAGAGCTCCTCAAAATTAATTTTTCACAACAGGAGCATCTCACAATTCTGAACGGGATTCCTTGACCCAAAAGGGCCACATATCATTGGACCTTCCAGTAAACAGACAGGGACCCTTCCGCTGCACGAGGCCCATGGGCGTCAGTCCCCATTCTGAATGGGAATTCTGACCGATGCTGGTTTTGCCTCATTTCCTGGTGAGAATGCAACGCCGCGTGAGCACATGAGTTGCACAGACACTTAATCTGCCATCACAGTGAGAGAACGAATCTCATTCCCCCCTGGGAACGTCACCCCAAAGGCAGAATCCCTAGAACAAGTGGACGGTGGGCACAGGAAGCCCCCAGAGCAGTTTACACACTTGTGTCTTCACTCAGCACCGGATGCTTGGATTCTCCCGTTGAACTGCTCTCCACAGTCGGCACCCAGGCTGTCGCTGGCCTGCACAGAGCTCCAGTGTCAAGCCCACAGCTGTGGCCCCCGCCCCCCGGGCAGCACAACCCCACGATTAGAGAGGATTCCTCTACGGGCAGGTGTCCCTCTTGTTCACTGGAGGGTGTCACTGTCGACAGTGTGTACTGGGGGTGCTCTTAATCTCCAGGGACAATCTCCCACAACACACTGGGCCCTGTGGTCGTCCGAAGGTATGCGGTGGCATCAGTCACTGCGTGAAAAAGAGAAAAAGCTGAAATCACGTACGCTGAGGAGCCTGGCACGTGCTCCAGAATCACAGGTACCAAGCGAGCAGGCTAGGGAAGGAGGCACGCTTCTGTACACATGGTTACGGAGATCATTTCAGAAATCTAGTAATATAAAGTAAGTGCTGCTTGGCATAAGAAGTGCAAAAACGGGAGAATTTGGTGGAAAAAATACGAATTTGGTAGAAACTTGATTTTCTTGGACCATCAGAAAAGAACAATTTGTGGGGCGCCTGGGGGGCTCTGTCGGTTGAGCGTCCGACTTCGGCTCAGGTCATGATCTCGCGGTTCATGAGTTCGAGCCCTGCATCGGGCTCTGTGCTGATGGCTCAGATCCTGGAGCTGCTTCGGGTTCTGTGTCTCCCTCTCTCTGCCCCTCCCCCACTCATGCTCTGTCTCTGTCTCTCAAAAATAAATAAACATTAAAAAGAAAAGAAAAGGTGATTTGTACAATTTAGATGAATAAAAAATTTTGGAGCCTTGAAGTTTGTGTCATCAATTGCTTCACATCATTAGAAAACATGAAAGTCATTGTAGGTAATGCCTTTATTCCTAGATATTTAGATCTACTCAGGTACGTGTCTGTCGTTAAATCGATATTATTGAGAATTTATATTTTTCTAGAAATGTGTTTGATTTTGTCTGCTGTCAAGACTGACTGTATTTGATTTTCTCCAAAATATCTCATCTATGAAATCCAAAGTATCATCATCATCACGATGGAGTGCAAGCTTCCAGTTCCATCGAGATAGAACTGACATGTAACACTGTATTAATTTAAGCATAAAGACTCCATATATGTATGTACAGTCGATCCTTGACCAACACGGGTTTGAACTGTGTGGGTCCACTTACATGCAGAATTCTTTTATAAATTCAGTAGAGTCCTGTAAATATATTTTTTTTCTTTTCCTTATGATTTTCTTAACATTGTCTTTTCTCTAGCTCACTACATTGTAAGAATACCATGTATAATACATATAAATATGTTAATCGACTATTTATGCTATTAATATGGCTTCTGGTGAACCGTAGGCTGTTAGTAGGTAAGTGTATGGGGGGTCAGAAGTTCCATGTGGGTTTTTGACTGTGCAGGGGTCTGCGCCCCTAACCCCGCATTGTTCACGAGTCGCCTGTATTGTGACATGATCACCACAATGAGCTGAGTTAACACCCAACACTCACATGGGTTTTTTTTTTTTTCCTTCTAATGAGAAAATTTGACATCTACTTTATGAGCAACTTTCAAGTATACAATACAGTATCCTTAAGTACAGTCATCAGGTGGGTTACATCCCCAGAACTTACTTATTTATAACTGGAAGTTTGTTCATTTTAACCACCTTCACCCATTCCCTCCACTCCCAACCCCCACCTCTGGCAACCACCAATCTGTTCTCTGTTCCTATGAGTTTTATTTTTTTTAGAGTGCACATATTAGTAGTATCAGGCATTATTCGCCTCTTTGTCTGACTTAGCATAATGCCCGTAGGGTCCGTCCATGTTGTTCCGCGTGGCAAGATTTCTTTCCAACAGTTGAATAACATTCTGTTGTGTATACATACACTGCATTTTCTTCACCCACCCATCTGTCAGTGGACATGTAGGCTGTTTTTAGGTCTTGGTTATTGTAAATAATGCCGCAGTAAACATGGGAGTGTTGATCCCTCTTCAAGAGAGTGATTTTGTTTCCCTCAGACATGTGCTCAGAAATGAAATCTCTGGACCCTTGGGGACTTCCGTTTTCTAATTTTTTGAGGAACCTCCATACTGTTTTCCAGAGCGGCTGCACCAGTTTAAATTCCCGCCAACAGTGCACACAGGCTCCCTTTTCTCACATCCCTACCAACACTGAGGACCTCTTATCCTTTTGAATCCCTACCTAACCCGTGTGAGGTGATACCTCGTCATGGTGGAGGTTTGTGTTTTTCTGATGATGAGTGACATTGGGCACCTCTTCAGGTACCTGTTGGCCATCTGGATTTCTTCTTTGGGAAAATATCTATTTGGGTCCTCTGCCCATTTATAAATTGAGCTATTTGTTTTTGTTTTTGGTTTTTTGGGTTTTTTTACTGTTGAGTTTTAGTAGTTCTTTATATAGTTTGGATATTAATCCCTCATCACGCATAGGATTTTCAATTTCTTCCCATTCTGTAGGTTGCCTTTTTATTTTGTTGATGGCTTCTGTTGCTGCACAGAAGCTTTTTAGTTTGATATGGCCCCACTTGTTTATCTTTGGAGAGAGGATTTTGCTTTTTTTGGTGACAAATCCCCAAAATCTTTGCCAAGTTCAATTTCATGCAGCTGACTACTGTTGTTTTCTTCTAGGAGTTTTATATTTTCAGGTCTTACATTCATTCATCGTGATCTGTCACAAGTCTTTGTATTTCTGTGGCATTGGTTATGATGCATCATCTTCCATTTCTGATTTTATTTAGCCGAGTCTCTCTTTTTGTAGCTAAGTCTCCCTAAGAATTGCCTATTTTGTTTATCTTTTGGGAGAAAAAAGCTCTTGTTTTCATAACCTTTATTTTTTAAGTCTCTCTTCCATTTTCTTATTCTCTGATTTTTTTTTTTTTTTTTTTTTTGTTATTTCCCTCCTCCTTTTAATAAACTTTGGGCTTTGTTTTCTCTTCTTTTTCTAGTTTCTTGAGGTATAAAGTTGGGTCCTGTGTTTGAATTCTTTCTTGTTTCTTATTGTAAGCGTTTACCACTAGGCATCCCCCTCTGGGAACTGCTTGTGCAAGTCAAGTTCCTTTGCCTGTCCAGTCCACTTGAGTTTTCAACAAGACGGGCATTGTCTCCCTGTCCTGGGGACAGGATTTCCATCTGACTGATATTCTGGGAAGATGAAGAGAAGAGAAAACGATCATAATGCATGTGTGAGAGAGACAGACAGACAGATTAAATCCCAGTAGGTGTCTGGGGAGAAGTGCAAGGCAGAGAACACAGAGTAATGAGGCTTAATTCCCTCTCTCTCTCTCTCTCTCTCTCTTTCTCAAATGGTTTTATTGATATAGAATTGATATACCATAAAGGCCACCCATTTAGAGTATACAGTTCAATGGTTTTTAGTATATTTACAAAGCTGTGCAAAACCATCACCAGGATCTAATTTTAGAACACTGTCATCATCCCAAAAAGAAACCTTGTTCCCATTAGACCCCTCCCTCTAATTCCCCACCTGCGCCTCCTCCCGTCCCCTGGCAACCAGGGATCTGTTTTCTGTCTCTGTTGAGTTCGCCTGTTCTGGCTATTCAAGTAAACAGAACCACACAATGAGTGGCTTTTGTGACTGGCTTTTTCACTTTGGGTCTGTTCTAATGCTTTATTTATTTTTTAACATTTATTTTTGAGAGGGAGAGAGAGAGAGAGAGAGAGAGAGAGAGAGAGAGACAATGCAAACAGGGAAGGGGCAGAGAGAGAAGGAGACACAGAATCCGAAGCAGGCTCCGGGCTCCGGGCTGTCAGCCCAGAACCCGATGCAGGGCTCCAACCCGCAAACCACGAGATCATGACCTGAGCCGAGAAGTTGGACGCTTAACCCACTGAGCCACCCAGGCGCCCCCAGGGATGACCATTTCTGCCTAGAGCCCCTGGACGGAAGTGGTGAAATCTGAGATAATTGAGAGCGGCCAGGTTCGATCAATAATTTTTTTAAATAGCTTTCTTTATTGAGCTATGATTCACCTACCGTGCAACTCATCCACTTAAAGTGCAACATTCCGTGGTTTGGGCTGTATTAAATTATATTTTGTAAATTGTGATGAAATCGATCGAAACTCAAATCTGCCATTTTGACCATGTTAAGTGTACAATTCCGTAGCATTCATCACACTGGCAAGATTGCACAAGCATCATCTCTATCTGCTTCCAAACTTTTCCATCACCCCAGACAGAAACCCTGGTAACCATTCAGCGGTAATATCCTTCTCCTGGCCCCTTCCTCACACACCCCCACCCCCACCGGCTGCCTACTCTTTACTCCGCTTCCCACACCTGTAACCCGGATATGTGTCCATCCGTCCACACATTTTAAACACACCCACGGTCTGTACTGAGTAAGAAGGATACCACCACCCGGTTTCTAGGAAATGCCACCTTCTCTTCCAGAGAACAGGCTTCAGGCGCGGCTGCACGTCTGCACGCTGTGGTCTGACGGACCCATGGAGGGGTGTTAATCTGCTACCTGTCCAGCCTCTGCGAGGATGGGGCTCATCCTCACGAAACTCGACCCAGCTCCAACTGGGATTTCAGATTGCACAAAGTAATGGACGCGGAAGAGCTTGGAATAGCACCGTGTCCCACGTAGTTGTAATATCATAGCATGACACGTGAGAGCAAAACCTCTTCCCTCTGCATTCGCCCCTGCAGCTCTGTGCCCTCAGCTCTGTCCCAACAGCTGCCAGACACACCGTGGGGGACAAATTCTAATATCAGCAGGTGCCTGACCGGAAGGAACTCAGATGCCCAGCCACAGCAGAGTGGGTAAACAGACAGTGGCGACACCGTGCAATGGAACGCGGCTCCGCAGTCAGAAGGAGTGAGAAGGAATATATCACTGGCACAAAGAATAAAACAGATAAATCCCGACACAGCCACGCTGAGCCAAGGAAGCCAGATAAAAGAGAGTATGGTAGGATTTCATGTAGACACAAGTCTAGGACAGGCAACCCAACCTACAATGCCAGGAAGCAGACCGGTGACGGCCTGGGGGTAAGGAGGAGGGAGGGATAAAAAGGGGCCACAGGAAAACTTTGGGGTGATGGATGTGTTCATTGTCTTGATGGTGGTAATGGTGCCAGAGTTGTATAAACATATCCAAACTCGCCATATTGTATACTTTAAGTCTGCGTGGTTATTTGTAGGTCAGTTATATCTCTCTAAAGCTGTAAAAAAAAAAGTGCCAGCAGGAGAAATGTGTGGGTGGCTGGGGGTAGGGAAGGAGGGGAGCTGCCGTGGAAAGTGGGCAGAGCATTGCTAGAGCGTCCTAGTTTTGAAGAAAAGCTGGAAGTAATATATATATTGTATTTTTCCCGAGGCACGTCAGGCCAAAAAAAAAAAAAAAAATCAGAAAGAAAAAGAAAAAAAGAAAAGGCTGCAGGGTGCCTGCTTGTGACTTCTGATAAAAAAAACATGCAATCAGAGAAAGCATACGAATATCTAGAGAAGCTTATCCAGAGAAGGGCACATGTGGGTCACCAGACGTGGCAGAGTTGGGACTCCGGAGCGGAGAGTCTGAAAGCACAGAGTGCAGTTCAGGCGCCAGAGGGACTGACAAGTGTGAGCGTTCCGGAGCCCAAATGCCCGGGTTCAAACCCCGTCCAGCTTTTCCGCAGTTCTGTGACCTTGAGCAAGGAACCAAACCTGCCCGGGTCAGTGTCCTCGTCCGCAAAATGAAGATAACTGTCATACCTTCTCCGCAGAATACTGTCCGGTTAGAATGCATCAGTAGACACCTATTACTTAAAAATGTGCCTGGAGGGGCGCCTGGGTGGCTCAGTCGGTCAAGCAGCCGACTTCAGCTCAGGTCACGATCTCGCGGTCCGTGAGTTGGAGCCCCAGGTCAGGCTCTGTGCTGACAGCTCGGAGCCTGGAGCCCGCTTCGGATTCTGGGTCTCGCTCTTTCTCTGCCCCTCCCCCACTCACGCTCTGTCTCTCTCTCAAAAATAAGTAAACATTAAAAAAATCTTTCAATGTGCCTGGCACACTCCACACGCTTCGTATTATGACCTGCTTTTCCTGTTATTACACGCTGTTCTGGGGGTTTCTTCCCGCAGTCTCAGCTCCTACACTTCTGTTCGGGGGATTGGCTTGTTCTGGGTCTGAGAATCCACCTGCCAGGCCGATTCTGTTCCTCCAACACCGCACGTCACGGGGTGTCGGCTGGGTCCCCTCTCTGCCTCCCGGACTCACCACACTCCCTGCAGTCACAGGTCTGTCTCCGACTTGTCTGGGTTTGCCCGCGCACCGCACCTGTGACCACTGTTCACCAAGGCGCCCTGCGGGGTCCTGGAAACGCTCCCACCTGACTCGGGCGGGCAGGCGGGTACGCAACACCTCCCGGTCCATGTGCTTCTGTCTGGGTCGGTGCTGCTCGGGGGCTGCGTGTGACGGTGGAAATGTTCCATATCGGGGGCACCGGAGGTAGGGGCCACTAGCCACGTGTGTCTATCACACATGGGGGGATTCAGTTCATTTCAAAGACTTCCGATGTCAGTGATGGTGGCCTCACATGGCCGGTGACTGTGGTGTTAGCGGGTGTAGGTGTAGATGCTTCTGGGCCTATACCTCGGAGAGGGGGCGCCAGGGCACGCGGGCTCGGCTCCTCCGGGGCCAGGGCTTGTCCAGTAAATACCAACAGCCGATGGCATCCGTGAGCGCCCGCTGAGGCGTGAGGTCTGTCCAGGCATCTTACGCGACTCACTGAGTCCTCCTGACGACACTACGGGTGATCGCGTGTATTTTGCGGGCAAGGACACAGAAGCGGAGTGAGACCAGACCCTCCCCCCGGGGCCACACAGCTCGTGCACGTGGCATGGGGGGTTCCAGCCCAGCCAGCCAGCCTCGGGATCGCCACCGCGGCTCCCCGTCGCGAGTCTGGAGCCACGCCAGCCGGCTTCTCGTTTTCTTTCGCCGGGCTTCTGCCTCCTGTGCAAGGCTGCCGTTCGCCCTGAGCTGGCTTCCCCTGGGCACGGCCCAGGCTTCTCTGGGCATCATCTGGACGCTTCTTTTGCAAGCCACGTCGTCCCCTTGGAAACCATGGCTTCTGCCCAGAGAGTCTCAGCAGAGCTTCGGGAAGCCATGCATTCGGCCCCCAAGTTGGCCTCAGGGGTGTCCAAGGCCCTCAGAGAGAAACAGGGGAGGCTCTGGTGGCCAGGAGTGTCTGGAAGCATCTTTTCTTCTATTTTTGAGGAAAACAGGAGGGGAGGCCTGCCTGGGCCGTGGGCCCAACCCAGAGGACTTCATGAAACGGCAGATGCCCGGGCTGGGACTTCCCGACCGTCCCTCTTTGGCTTGGCACCTGTCCCCTACACGGAGGGCCTGGTTCCGTGGCGGTGCCCCGAGCAGATGGATGTGACTCAGTGCCTTGCAGGGGGTGGCAGTCCCCGCTGGCAATGGCGAGCAGCTGTGGGTCTGCGGCCAGGCTGACCGTCGGCTTGGGACCGTGGTTAGGACAGATCCTGGCTGGTATAGATTATCTCGGGAAGCCTTTGTTTCCGCATCTGTTTATGGGCACATCTGAGTCCCTTCTGGACTCGGGGGACAGGGCTGACGTGGCAGAAGCCGTTTATTCTCGCCGATGTCCGTGCTCACCTCTCTCCCCAGGACACACTGTAGGGCGTCTCGCGGCTTCCCTCGGAGTCACGCGAGTTGCAGTGACGGAGCTCTGGACAGTGGGGCCTGAGCAGAAGTGGCTTGCCCCACCTCCCAGGCCCACCCCTGAAATGTCCAGGTGCAGGCGTCCCCATGCCCTGAGTGAGCAGTGCTTGCGCGGCATTGAGCCCTGTGATGTGGGTGGCTTATCCCCGAAGCCAGGCTGCTCGCCGAGGACAGTCACGGAGGACTCACAACATCCGTGTCAGATCTGTGCTGACAACTTTACTTTTCTCACACACAGTTCATTCGTACGTGACCTCAGCCGTGGCCAGCACGTTAAGGAACTCTAGCGTGTCTCGGGGGTAAATGACCCAGGGCACATTCGGATCCCAGACAAAGGGAAGGAAAGGTGTGTGCTCCCTGCTCCTCACCAGATCGCCCACTCAGCATCCGGCAAAACACCAAACCTCTTTCTGCTGCATGGTTTCGGATAAACACCAGTCAAGTGTGTAATGCAGATGGCTTTGGGTGGCCTTCCCTCCACAAGATGCCACAGCTGCGCATCCGTGCGAAGGGCAGAGGAAGGACGTGTCCGCGGAGCGAATGCAGGCAAGTCTCCCTAGCGGAGGCGGGTCCGGGGTCTCCCAGGCATCACAGGAGGGTCAGGGCAGGTGTAGAGGGGACACTGGCACGAGGGCTCCAGATCGGGCTGAGCGGCTGTGAAAACATCTCAGCGTGCAGTGGAGCCACAGGATGTAACACGGGGAACCTCACACGTGTGCTCTCAGGAAGTCAACACTTAGGCACGAGAGTCCGATTTCCCGCAAGTGCCCGGCTTACGGAAGGCTGATAATATTGGAAGTTTCTGGCAGGGTAGGGCGAAGACTGATAATATTGGAAATTTCTGGCAGGGTAGGGCAGTTGGTTGGGAAGTTGCCTCATACTAGCCTGGGGAAGTTTTATCTATGGTTTTCCAGAAGCCCGAGGGAGGAGTGACCCAGGTCGGGCTGGTCTCTCAAAATATGCTGACTGGACCTTTGTTTGTGGGATGGGCTGGTTTTCTCTGCTGCGGGAGGTTTCCAAACTGGTCTCTTTTTGCATTTTATTTTAACGCAATCTCGCTGAGCTCCTCGAGCCTCACATCCCCTGCCCAGAAACACAGCCTGCCCCAAACCCTGGCCCGGAGCCCCCCGCCACTGAAGTGTCTGAATTGCAATCCCTCTGGTATTCCCAAGTAATCTCATCTTTTTGACAAGTTCGATCTTGCCGCGGTTTACCTTTTTATTTAGACGGGCATTCCTTGGCGTTCAGGAGTGGGATGGGGGGTGACGGGTTATGGGAATTTACAACCTCCCAGACCTGCTTTTCCTCCAGAAGGGATTGGGAGGTTCCAGCAATAGAGCCAAACAATCTGAATGTCAGAGCTATTTCAGCGGCTACCTAGAGGCTTCTAAAAGTACCGGGGGTTCTACAGTGCCTCTTTACAAAACCCTATTTCTAAGTTAACTGAAGCCAATAGACAATCGGAAGGGGGTAAAAGTGACAGAGGCGTCTTCCCCATCTGGGCGGCCGCTAGCCACATTTCTCTGCATCCTCCACACCCACATTTTCCCTTTTTCTGCCTTCCTTCCCTCCTTCACCCGAACCCCCCTTTTCTCTGGTGCTGAAACTTCACCAACCAGGCCTCGTGAAACTCCCCCTTCTAGAATCAGGCCTTCTGAGGATCCCGCAAAACCACGAGTCGCTCAAAACCCATGGACCAACGCTGAACTTAGAGCTGTGGTAAAAGGCTTCCTCTAGGGAAGTGGGGACCCTCATAGATTTGCCGAAGAATTACATATTATAATTTACACTTAACTGAGTTGGCTTCTCGGTCTTTATCCGTTGGTCCGCACACTTGTCGGAGGTCAAGCTCAGCACTGGATCAAAGCCCTGAACAATCTTCAGAATTTTGAGTTAAATCAACCACCAACTCCTTCACATGACCAGGCTCGGGCCATTCACACAAGGCTGCCCCCTGCCATCCCAAAGGCTTTTCATAAACCAGGAGTCTGGAACGAAACTCACACATGCACATAGAAGTCTGCCAAACGTGTTCACGATTACTACCACAGGCTGCAAATTGTTTTTAAAGAAAATTCTGGTCTCCCTGTAGACGTTGAGTCCACCAGGGTGGCCTTTAACTCAATGTTTGTAAATGGTTTACACATAGATCTGTCCTTGTTAGCCAAGAGAGCTTGCCTAGATGGGAAACCAGGTCCACCCCAATCTTGCCCTCCTAATTCATCAGTTAGCCTGCACCCCAAAAGATAATTCCAGCAGAGCACCTAAAATCTTCAATCTCCGACTTCGACAGATGGAATCTCCCCACAGTACTCTGTTATGGTTGCAAAGAGCCTGGTCAGTAGAAGAAGGGCTGCTGAAGATCGGAAAGGTCTGGATGATTACCGCTTTCCAAGAGCCAAGGTCAGATTGGCCCCATTGGCGGGGCTCCCGCAAGACACAGAGACCAGTCCCCGTCAGAAGAAGCTCTTCTCCAGATCCTCTCACTGAGACCTAGTGCCCAGGTCTAGCACATCTGTGAGTGTCCAAAGAAAGTGGCCCACATGACGGGCGCTGGAGCTGGGGTAGAGTAGCTGAGCAGCCACCCCTCGGGGAACATTGCTATTTGTAGCAGTGGGAAATATTTGTAGGGCGTGGGGAGTGATCCCACGGAGACAGAAGACCGGAAACAAGAGAGAAAGTAAAAATAAGAGACAGGACCCAGGACGCACGCTGAGGAAGCAAAGGAGTTGCCCCAGGAAAGGAGAAGGAGGTGTGTGCAGAGGAACCAAGCGTTGATGACCCTGTGATGACGAGGTGGGGGTGAGACTAATTCACCGGCTGCGAGTGCAGCACAGGTGAGGAGGGAGAAGGGCTTGAGGGGAGGAAAGGTACAAAGTAACCCAATCGGGACCAGGAAAACAGTCCAGGGTGGCCCTCAGGGTCGTTGGAGCAGGTGCGGCTCCCCTTCCGTCCTGCACCATGGCGGCACGCCCAGGCTCCTTGCGAGGCCCCCAGTCCCCACCCAGTCTCTGCTGGGGCCACTCCGATGCCCCTGACAGCTGCTCCCACCAGTCCCCACCTCCCCCAAGAACCCGCTGGGCTCCACACCCCTACCTTCCCGGCCCACCGCCTCCTTTTTCTCACGGGTGAGATCAGATGAGCAGCGAGCAGATGTGAATGAGTGCGTGGCCCTCATACGGCTCATACAGGGATCTCAAAATGCGGCAGTGCACGTTTCTACTGACTACCTTTTTTGGGAAAGGATTCATGAGTTGCCAGCGGGTGTACAAGAAAGAGTTCAAGGGCAGAACCGATTTACAGAGCCCATGAAATTCTGAGTTTGTCAAGCCATTATTCCAGAGAACTTATAGGGAAAAGAAAATCACTTTCAGTGGGTAATTTCGCGAGATCCCTAACCAGGGTCCCAGACGTGGTGAGAAACTCCTCCCACACGCGAGGCGCCTCGCCTGCCTCCTTGTATTAAGCCGTAGGAAGGAGAATCATTTTCTCCGACCACCTCTTGCATTCACAGCACGGAGCCCTGATGCCAGGAGAGACGGGACGACTCAGCTAAGCACGTCCTTGCCCGAGTCAGCAGTCAGAAGGGCCCCGCTTCACAAAACCAGGGAGAACTCGCCTTCGATTCTGTAAAATATTAAGCATAAGAGACTCTTAAATACAGAGAACAAACTGAGGGTTGATGGTGGGGGGGAGGGGACGGGGGAGGGGAAAATGGTTGCTGGGCATTGCGGGCACTTGTTGGGATGGGCACTGGGCGTCGTATGTAAGTGAGGAATCATGGGAATCTACTCCCCAAACAAAGAGCAACCGTAGACACTCTGTTAGCTACCTTGACAATAAATTGGGTTACAAAATTTTTAATAAATAAAACTCTTTTGTTTTACACGGGTGTTTTGCACAACGGTGTTCTAGGCATCGAGCACAGGAGTTTGGACACCTGCTTTACAGATGTGTAGGGTGGAGGACTTAAGGTCACCGGCTGGCCCCAGGGGAGCAGCGGGGAGCAGAACAATCATCCCGTAGTCACTTTGGTGGATTGCCAACGCATCCCCCTCCCCAGCTAGCCTGTGACCTCCCTGGGCAAGCACGTCCCCATCCGTTCTTGCAGCCCAGGACCTGCCCTGAAAGCGAGGACTCAGTAGGTGTCCCCAGGAGCTGGGTTCGTGCCCGGTGGCACTCCTCTCTGTCACACGGCTCTCCTGGACGCTCCACGCTCAGCCCATGATGGCGCCACACTCTGGGACCTGACATCACGTGTTTAATGAGGTAGAGTCCTGGCGCGAATGTCTCTGGGTTTCACCTATTTGCCAAATTTGGAAAGTTTCCAGCCATTACTTCTTCAATGTTTTCTCCAGGCTCAATCTCTCCCCCTTTGCCGAACTCCGACGACGCCCATGGAGGATCTTGTCCTTGTTCCACAGGTGCCTGGAGCGTGTCTGTCATGTTCCTCCACACGTCTGTCTTCTCTCTGCCGTTAGCGTGGGTAAGTTAAGGCTCTGAACTCAAGTTCACGGACTCTGTCACCTTCATTCCCTCCTTCCTCCAGGCCCATGCAGCAGCTTTGGGGGTAATTTTGTGATTGTAGATTGTTCTGTAATTTTCACATGAGGCATTTTTCTATTATTGATTTCTTTGCTGACACTTGAAGTGGCTTCAAGAGAATTCTGAGTTCCCTGTCCCACCAGTTTTGGAACGGCTGCTTTAAGGTCCTCGTCAGACGACTCCATTCTCCACGTCACCTCAGCGCCCATGTCTGCAGATGGTTGCTTCTCATTCAAGTTCTGGTTTTCCTTGTTCTTGGGGTGACAAGTGACTTTCCGTGGCATCCTGGACGTGTGGGGTCTTAAGGGACTCTGGATCTTTGCTAGCCTTCTCTCTGTGGAAGGCAGACCCCGTTGGGGTGCAGTATTTACGGTGACCCTCTGGGCCTTCTTGCACACGGTTAGGGAGAGAATCCAGCTCCCTCCCCGCCCTGCTGACCTCCTTCCAGAGAAAGTAAAGGGTAAGCAGTATGCATGGGAGGGAGCAGAGTGACAATGCCACCCGCCCATCCCACCTCCCTCCTGCTTGTTCTGGCTCCTCCGTGCCCCTGTGCGCAGAGAGGGTTGCTCCCTCTGGGAGACCGCCTGGTTTGGAAGCCTGGGAGCCACACCTACAAAGAGGGTAATAGTAGGGCGCCTGGGGGGGCTCAATCGGTTAAGCGTCTGACTTCGGCTCAGGTCATGACTTCACGGTTAATGGGTTCAAGCCCTGCTTCGGGATCTGTGCTGACAGCTCAGAGCCTGGAGCCTGCTTCCAATTTTGACTCCCTCCGTCTCCGCCTCTCCCCTGCTCACGCTCTCTCTCTCTCCCCCCAAAATAAATAAAAACACTTTGCAAACAAAAGGTAATAGTATTTAATCCCTAGTTCTGTTATGAGGATCACATGAGCTAAGCGTGATCCACGGATCCCGGAGCTTGTCCGAAGTGCAGGATTTCAGGCCGTGCCCCGGACCCAGGGGGTGAGACGCTGCATTGCAACAAGATGCTCAGAGGAATCAGGTACGTATTAACTTAGAACACCCTGATCCAAAGTACTCTCACAAGCACAAGGGACAAGCAGTGGCCTAGGGGGACATGCACGCTGCTGTTCCTTTCCTGCAGACCGTCCCCGCCCCTGCCGCCCCTGGCCCGGAGAAGCGTCTGCATTCAGCCCGGCCTGCACGGTGTAGGGGGGAGGCTGGCGGCCACCGCAGATGCCGTTAGGGAATCCCAAAGGCTGATGGGTCCCTGCCCCTCAGGCCCTGTTTCAAACGATGACAGCTTTATGCGATGTGAAGTTTCTTCGAGAACACTTTCTTTGAGGATTAATTTGACCTCGCGTCCAACAACGAGTGGAAATGTCCTTGTACGAAATGAGTCAGAATTTGTCAGAGCCTGGAGCGGCACCCAGGTAAGCACATGCCTCCCGCGGCGGACCGACCTCGCACGGTTACAACAGACTCAGGCGCGCCCCGTCCCATCCCGCCGTCCAACAGGACGCTGTCCAAGAGGAAGCCCCGCCCCCTGATCCATGGGACAGTCGGCAAAACGGTGGGGCTGCCGAGCCTGGGAGAGGCTGGCCGCTGCCCCCAAACTGGTGCAAACCCTCCTCCCCACCTTCCACGCCCCTCAGGGGGAGCCCAGCTGCTTCCCCCATCTCTTGCTGCCCTCCGGGACCCTCTGGTCTCTGCCACTTCCTGCCCGTCTGCTGTCTTCCCTTTATATCCTGCTCATCCCCCCCCCCCCCCCACCCCGCATCACTCACTTCTGGGAGGTCTGTGCACAGTGGGGCGGCCGGCCGCTGCCGTCATTCCCTCCAGGGGCCACGAAGCTTCCCTCACGACCGGGCGTATCCTGCTTCGTGTTATCTCTGACCTTACAGCCATTTCCTGGTCTACTTACTGCTTTCTCTGGGGCCGGGCACCTTCCTTTATTTTTCCTTATTTTGTAGCTTCTGGCTTCTGGGCCCTTGGGTTTGCTAGAAAGCGGAATCCCAGGCGGCTGGGGTGACGATAGTATTTTCCCAAATGTATCTGGTTCCTTTCTCCGAGAAGCTCCCGTACATTCCACGCGCGTGACCTCATCCGCCCCAGCGTTTCTGCAGAGCGGGGAAGTGACAGGTGTTTACAGGAGGGCACAGGCCTTAGCAATCTCTGCACCGCCACGGGGTGAGTCACAAGGCCTTAAATAGAAGCTGCCGGAGCTGTAACTCAGTTCTGTCTCCCCTCAGTTGATCGGCAAGGGCTTGTTTCACAGGCAAATGGATATTTATGCCCGTCAGAGAAGCATGGCCCCAAATCTCCGGTGGCTCACCCACAGACATCAAGATAAAAGTTGTATTCTTTTACCCCGTATGATCGGGCCCCATGTGGTATCTGCTTCATCTGCGACAGACCTCTCCCCCTTTGTGAGGCCCTCAGCCCTGCCCTCTGTGCTCCTGCTGAACCGTCTGTAACTCACAGGCCCGTCGCCGCGCAGAGATGTGCTGCCCGCGCCTTGGGAAAGCGGCTGGCTTCACTCTGTCTTCATTTTTTTTTTATTCTTTTTAATGTTTTTATTTATTTTTGTGACAGAGAGAGACAGAGCATGAGCAGGGGAGGGGCAGAGAGAGAACAGGGACGCCACGTGGGGCAGCACACTGACGTCCCCCACTCACGAGTCAGGGTGACTGACAGACGTTCACAGGAGAAGCGTAGACCCCTTCCCTCACCCGCAGCCCCAACAAGCCCACCCTTCTGGGAGATCGACCGCGGACGACAACCTTCTCCAGCGTCCTCAATCATGTGCAATACTGGATCGTTCAGGCCCCCACAGGGATTCCTATGACGTAGCTTCCTCCCACAGACGGTCATCCCAGTTTGGACAGAGCCACCCGCCGCGTCCCCTCATGGCCCGAGTTACTCGGTCCGGGCTGGAGGGCGGCCTTTGCTGCAGGTACAGGAGGGGCAGGGAGAACGGCCGGTGCTCCCTCTGCCCGGCAGGTGCATTCTGGCTCCCATCCCCCCCGCTACACACCTCTGGACCCAGGCCACCTGCTCTCCTGGGAGCCCCAAGGGATCTTTCTATGGTTCTGCCTATTTTGTGATCAGTACCTTCCATTTCCATTTCTTCTTCCCGTCAAAGTAGCTGCCTTCCTCCAGCTGTGAAGCGGGAGGTCATTTCAGCCTCGGGCTGATGAGGAGTCAGTCCCACCCTGCGCGGTCCCCCGGCCAACAGGCCACACACAACCAAAGATGCAGGAACAAAGGACGCCTCCTGCTGGGTGACAGGCAGTCGGTGGGGCCGGTTGCCTTCCGCGGGCGGCGCCTCTCGATGCTCACGGCAAGCACCGTCCCAGAGGACGGCAAGCAGTGTGGGGTTTGGCACGCCCGGGGACGGAGGCGAGCTCGGTCCCTCGGCCCAAGGACACACATCACTTCAGGCATCGCGTGTCCTGATACGGCAGGACCGTCTGTAACGCTGGCTGCCGGGGAGGCAAGTGTTAGGGAAACAGAACGCTCCCGTACGCCAGGACATCTGAGGGGCCCGTCCCCACTCTGAAATGGAGACGCCTCACAGCACCTCAGCCGCTCCAGCGACGAGGAAAAGGAAGACCGATGAGCCGCGAGCACAAGACGCCGAGATGGGGGCAAGACTCATACCTCACCGGTTCTCGTGATTCTGAAGTCCAGTGAGGTGACTGCGTGAACGCGCTCGCAAATGACAAGGCGCCGCACAAACGCAGGCCGTGCGGAAGCTCCCCCCGGTTTCGGAAGAGCAGAGCTTGGCCGTCGTGAGATCTCGGGCCAGCGGGGCTGGCGTCTGGCGTCCAGCCCTGTTAGTGCGTGTCCCTCCTGGCTGCCCAGGCCACACCGGTCCCTGCGGTGGGCACGTCGCTCCTCCCGGCTCTGGCCCTCGGCTCTGACCTGCTCCGTTTCCAGCAACAGACTCCGTATAAGAGGCGCTCAGCGAGGGCCCCGGGGGGCCTGCCCTGACACAGTGAAGCCCGCCCGAGTGGCACCAGCTCCGGTCTCCAGCGTCCCTGAGCATCTTCGCGAAGGACCAGAGGAGAAGCAGCATCCAAGAAAGGGTCCGTTTAAACAGCTGTTCCTACAGATTGTAGCCGGTCGTTGGGCGTGGGAGCAGACGTGGAAAGTGGGTCGTTGTCCGGCCAGGCTCCTTTGCCGAGGCACATCTCACTTGAACCCCACGGGCCCCTCGCCCTCTGCAGCGAATCGTTTGCCGCGTCCGGCAGCTGCCATTGGTCAAAGCACGTGGCTCCCCGCCAGGTGGGATCACGTACGGTGAGTATTTATTTCCGTGCAACTGGATTCCAGCCAGTGTGACAGCACAGAAGAAAAGTGAACGCCTCTCTCTGTCCAGTGGGGTCCAGTGGGGTCCAGTGGGGTCTAGTGGGGTCCAGTGGGGGCATGGTGGCCCCAAGGGCAGCTGGGGCCAGGGCAGGCTGTGCACCTGCTTGCGAACGGCTCC
Organism: Puma concolor; assembly: GCF_028749965.1. Taxonomy (NCBI): domain Eukaryota; kingdom Metazoa; phylum Chordata; class Mammalia; order Carnivora; family Felidae; genus Puma; species Puma concolor. The sequence goes on along the minus strand of NC_141679.1, from coordinate 3,488,207 downwards.
CTGAAGAGCTGGCTGGTGAAGTCAGAGTGCAGGTTTGTGGGTCCTAATTCCACCGAAGGATGAGTTGGTGACAGGACTTCGAGTCTGGGATTTGCAAGGCGACTTTCCCATGCCTCCTTCAGGAAATGTGACTCAGTGGCCAAGCTGGTGTTGGCATGGCTCTCCCTCCCCTGTCTCTCCCTCCCCCGCCTCCCTTCAGATGCTGCCTGTCTCTTGCACGCTCAGGGAATTAGGGCTCCCCTACGACGCGGACGGCCACTGGAGCAAGAGATCCAAAGGCATCTGAGTTTAGAGTAAAAACAGCCCAGAGCCGGGGAGACGGGTGGTTGGTAGGATTCGGCGGCTAACGCAGAGTCGGCAGGAGAGGAACGCTCCCAGAGGGTGTGGCTCGTGACCCAGAGCGTCTCCTCCGACCAGATGCTGCCTGGAAGATTCTCCCAGATTATCTCAGGCTTCCCCCCCCCCCCACCAGTCTCCCGGGGATGACAGATTCTACATTTGTGTGCCTGAGGTGGACCCCTGACATCGGAGACGCATCACCGCCCCCCGTGTGTCTACGAACGGGTCGCTGCCCGCGGGAGCAGAGCCCAGGGCCAGTCAGCCCACCGGGCCAGGCAAGAAGGTGACGTTCACAACAGGCTTTACAGGGAAAAAACGTTTCTCCCTCGCGTGACGTCCCTTTGGAGGTGTTTCTCCTTGCTCGGACGCCAGTCGGCAGTCAGGAAACGAACTTCAGTCTCAGAGAGAAGATTCTCCAGGTACTAACGTCTTTTCATGTTTGGACAGTTAAAACAGGAGGGGGTGGGCCCAGTGCTCTAGTAACGGGGAGGGGGCAGATCCCTCCCAGCCCTCTCGTGTGCGTGCATTTGTGGTCGATGACCCACGGAGTGACTAAAACAGAAACATTCTGTCTCGGCACATGACGGGGGTCAGCTCAGTCCGCTCACTCGTGCTGGGGACAGAGGGCAAGGCCCCCGCCTCTGTTGGTGCCACTTCCCTAGAAACGTGGGGTGGCCTGAACTCAAAATTGTCATAGCTCTGCCAAGCGTGACAGTGGAACGAAATGCCCCCACTTGGGACCGCTCGGGGTCCAAGCCCCTTCCAAACGGTCCTTTCCCAGTCTCCCGCAAAGACCCCACAGACTCAGCCACTTCTCTCCTGTGAACTTTCTCTCCCCTTCCTTTTCCTGAGTGCACCGCTCCCCGAGGACACCGCCTCCCCAGCCCCCCTCTTGCCGTGGCTGCGAATCGTCTCCCTCCTGCCCTTAGCTTGGACCGAGGGGCCAATGGTTCTCTGCAGGTGCTTTGCTGCTGCTGGCAGATGGGGATCCAGCCTCCAGCCCCCGGGCAAGGCTGTGATTCCCATGCCCCCTTTCTTCCTCACCCACTAAGGCCAGGCTCACCCCACAGGTTGACTCGGAAACGCACCTGCCGGTGGGGCCGCTCAGCATGACACACGGTGACTTCGGCACGTACAGTGGAGGGACGCCGTATAGCCGTCATGATGACGGAGCCGCTGGCCTGCTCCTTAAGTCATATCTGTTCAGGGAGAAGACACCATGACTTTCTATGCTCTGTCTCCACCTCCCTTTTAGGTGAAGCTGCTACGAGACCCAGCTGTGTGAAGGGGCGCTTCCCTCGGCCTATCTGTGCCCCTGATGCAGGCCCTGTGGACCTCGTCCTCTCTATCTGCCCAGAGGGCCTGTTACCTAGCCGGTACCCAAGGGGGACGTGATCAGACAAGACACTGCCTGCACCAATGTCAGTCTTTCCGGCTGCGGAACAACGAGGCCTGAGAAATTAGGCCACCCTCTGGCACTGTGTGCATAGGCACCTCCCCACCCCGGGGGTGCATACGCTCTGGAAGGGACCCGCTCCGGGAGCACCAAGTCTTTACTGGCACGTTCTAGGTGACATCACAGTGCTGGGCTCTGGAGACGCGATGGCGAATGAAAACAGGCCTGGTCGGGGGGTCATGCGATGACCATGTAGGGAGACGGGGAGGGTTGATAGCAGACACGCGATCGGGGAGTCCGAGGCCGGAAGACAGGGGTGATGGCGTGTCCTGGGGGACAGGCGATGAGGACGAGAAGAGAAGCAGCATGAGAGAGACTTTCTAGGCTGGAGGTTTGGCTAGGAAGGGTGAGGGAGAAGGGGGTACCAGGGAGGGCCTCCAGGTCTCTACTTGCGTAGCAGGATGGGTGTGGGCAGCACACGGTCCAGTGCGGAATGTGGGAGGGTAACAGGTGTAAGGGGACAGATCGCAGTGTGGTCTTCAGGCTTCCTGCGCTAAAGGAGTCTTTGACCTAACTAAGTACTGAAGCTTTGCGCATTCCAGAATCTGAGGATTAGTCCGGCACGGTGCCAACGTGCACATAGTCTGCAAGTCAACGATAGTTGAAGCCAAGAGAACACAAAGGTCTGCAAGTCGCTGAAACCTCGACCTGAGGTGATGTGGACAATGGAGGTGACTGTTGGCTCACACACGGAGGGCAGAACGGCTAGGGGGTTGGTAATCCCACCATGACCCAAATAGCCCATCTTTCTATCTCTCTGCTCTGCGTTCTCAACATTTCGGCCGGGTGTGCAGGATGCGTAGGGCACAGGATGGCCGGAATCGAGCCGCCTTCCCATCTCAGTTCAGCAGCCGAAAGAGAAGAGGTCCGCTCCTCCAGGGCCGTCCAATCAAGATTCAGGAAGATGGTTCCCCATAGCCATCCCTGCAGAGGCAAGGCTACGTCCCAGTGGTGAGGGCAGATGCCATACTAGGGAGGGTGACCAGCACCTGGGGGTAAAAAGAGGAGAATTAAAAGTGCAGACGAGTCTTGTGAGAAATCCCTGGAAATGCAAAGTTGGGAGATGGTGCCTGTAGAGCTTTGTCATTTTGCTCCTGTTTCCGTTTCGTAAGAGACGCTTGAGGCTGCCTCGCATTTTCCTGCAAGAACCCAGCTGAGGATGTGAGGGGACAAGGGACCCCAATACTGGGTGGTATTGGGCGGAGGGAGGCACTGAGTGGCTTTATAGGAGGGCAGCTCGTCTCTGGATAACAAGGGGAGGAGGCAGGTTGTGTGACTCTGCATGGGGGCAGGTGCGCTGGATGTTTAGGGGATAAACGATTTACCGTCTGGTGGCTTCTACCTTTCTCTACCAAGGGGGATGGGAGAACATCAGAAGAGAACCCACTGACACTGGTGGGTTCCTTGCCTGGGCTCCCAATAGACGTCATCACCATTTCTCACCGTGAGTTCTGAGCCATCTGGCAAGTCAGTCAGAGGAACCAGCATCTGCGGCCAAAACAGCACACGCGTGGCTGATGAGGCCGACCTTGACGACGCGGTGTGTGTCTGCAGTCAGGTGGGCTGGCTGATTCTCAACCAGGAATCAGTTGACTTAGGGAAGCAGTGATGTGCTGGCAGGGGGAGCCCACGCCAAGATAGTTGAGGCAGACGAGGTGGCCTGTAGTCATCCGAACGGACAGGAAGTGCTCAATAAATGGCAGAAACAGGAAAAGTTTGACCCCAAAGCTCTGAAACAATTCAGAAGACATTATCTAGATTAGCGCCAAGATCACTCTGTGCCCAAGACGGAGCCATTGTACCCGTTATGCATGCCTTCAAATAGTTCACCAAGAGTCCTCAATAATACGAAATAGAAAATGTAAATGCTCCCCAAATAATTTGAAGAACTCTAGAAATATCCCAGTTTAAGGGAACATTTCCTCCCATCGGCATGTTCTTCAGGAGAAATTAAATTCTCTGACAATTTCAAACCCAAAGACCAAAGGAAGTAAAGACCAAAACCAGATCACCTTGTCCTCGTCATTGAAAAGTGCAAAGAAACTAAAGTCCCCCTCAGTACCTATTCTGCTTGTTATCAGTACACGGATCTAGGGGCCTGAATGCCATTCATTTGCGTGAAACCGGGGCTGTCTCTCACTGGAATTGATGTAGAACCTTGCAGACCTCAGAATTTGCATTCCCCAGTGCCAAACCCATGACGTGGCTCCTTGTGGAAAAGACGAAGGGCTTATGGGACACACAGGATGATCAAGGATCTGGCCTCACACTCACCAGATTTAGCAAGCCGGTTACCAGCCCCCAGAACAATAACCCGTATTTCTGCAACCATTCTGCATGTCCCAGAAGCCCGCATTTAGTTTTGTTGGACACGGGGTTGCCTGAGGAAGTGAGTCCCAGGCAAGTCTTGGTTCTTACCTCATCAGGAAGACCGTCAACGTGTCAACTGCCCAACGAGCACCCCCTATAAACTCGGATTCAATTGGGAGAAATGCCATAGTTCATTCTGATACAGCACATTTGCCAAATCTAAAAAAAAATTCACCCATGTGAACGTGGTAGCCAACCTCCAGATGACCCTCACTGATCCTTACCTCCTGGTCTTCACAGTCATGGACATGGGTCCCTCCCACAAAGAATCAGGGCTGACCCATGTGACCAACAGAAAGTTGCACAAGTTGATTTCTGAGTCTAGGTCATAAAGGTCTAAACCTCTGCCTCGACCTCTTGGATAGGTTGTTCTGGGAGAGAAGCCAGCTGTGATACCCACGAAAATGGTTAAAATCTAAAAACAGAACAAACCAAAACAAAACACACCTGAAAATGAAATGCGTGTGAAGATGTTGAACGATACAACTGTCGTTCGCTGCCGGTAGAAGATAACCACGGGACTACGGTGTCACTGGGCAGGCTTTATTTTTCATTGAGATATAATTTATGTGGAATAAAATGCACAAAGCTCAGGAATACAGTTTCATGAATTTCGACAGTCGTATACACCCATGTAACCACCACCCCGATCGAGCTGCAGGCCATTTCCCTCTCCCCAGAAAGTTCTCTTAAGTCCCTCCCGAGGCAACGTTCAATCACCCCCTCCGGCGGTAGCCATCATTCTGAGCGCTCCATGCATTGATGAGTTTGCGGGATGGAATCATCATACAGCACACGCTTTTCTGTATTTGGCCTCCTTCGCTTAACCTCTGCTTTTGACATTCACCCATGCTGAAGCTGTGTGTTATCAGGTGTTCTTTTTTCTTCTTACTTTCGTGTTGAGGTCCCTTGAGTGGATTGGTTTATCTGTTTTCCCGTTGATGGATGTGTGAGTTGTTTTGGGGTTTGGGTTACAATGAGTACAGCTTCTCATCTATCTCATCATCCATGAGTCCATCTCATATCGATGGACAAGTTTTTGTGGAGGTACACATTATTTTCTCTTAAGTATACACCTGGGGGTCAGTTCCCAGCCCACAGGATACGCAACATGTTTAATTTTACTAGAAACTTGCAAAGAGTTTTCCCAAGCGGATCTAGTGTTTTCATTGTCTCGGGATATGAGATCTGGTGGTTTCCCTCCTCACCAGCACTTGGACCTCCAGCCTTTTGTAGGTCGGCCATTCTCGTACGTGCAATGGCGGCCACTGTGATTTCGTTTGCCTCTCCCTGGTGCACAGTGGTGCTGAGCACCTGTCCGTGTGTTTATTGTCCGTGGGGATAGCTTCCTTGGTGAATGTCTAAGTCTTGTCTGTTTTACAACTGGATTTTTTTTGTCATTCGCTTGTTGAAAGGTTCAAGTTCTTTGTCTGTCCTGGATATGATCCCTTTTCAAACATGTGACAGGGTACAATCAGGATGTTCTTTGGAGTTGTTGATCACCAGTCTGCAGTGATATCAACCTACTTTGTTTTTGGTTTTCTGCGACTGTCTTCATTTCGTGGCTGCACAAACAGAACAAGTCAATATTTGGGTTCACCCAGGATGGAGGTGTCCTGCCTATCGGGTTTGATAAAAAGCAGGTCAAGGGAGCTCAGGGTATTAGCAAATGTGTTACTGAAAAAAGAACCCATGGACTCTAATCGGGCCACATAGGGAAGTCACAACAGAGAGCGAGTGAAGGGAAGTGAGTGTCAACCCAAGGTGGCCCTAGCGGGAAGAGTGGTACAAGCCTACGGGACGTGGGGACAATGTGGCCAGAAAGTGCATACTGGAGTTGGCAGTGATGGGGGTGAGGGAGCAGGAAGTAATGACAGGATCTAAGTGATGGGATCTAAGTGACAGGATCTAAGTTGTCAGCGGTAGGTCGGTATCTCAGTTGGATGGGACAGCTGGAGATGGAAGGTGGCTGAGCGTAAACCTGAACCTGTTTGCGCATCTTGCCAGACGCATCCTTGGTTTTCCTGCCCCGGGAGCCGACACAGGGGCTCCCAGGGGTGACGGGCGAAGGTGGGCGGGCCGACCGCCCACATCAGCTCCTTAGGGCACCATCTGTGGGGCCGGGGACATCCTACCTCCTTCCAGCCCTCGTGTCTTCCCTATGGAATGGGAAGAGGGGCTGCCAACACAAGGGCCGTCCTTGTCCCTCTCCTCATCCACATGCGTGTGACCTCTGGGCCACATCGCCTCTGTGGAGTTCCCAGCTCAGCTGAGACAACAGGCACCATGACAGTACCAGCCTGGACCACCCGTCGCAGCTGCACGTTCTGCAAAGCAGTGGCTCGCTGTGCACCAGGGGCTTTCCCTGCGGGTCCCAGGACCATAGGTACTCGCTGCCCCTTGAGCAGACTTCTGGGGACAGGCAGACCGCGCACTGCCCTTGCTTGCAGCGCCGGACAGAGCGGCAAACAGGACAGCCACTGTGATGCTGTGATTTGCACTAAGAAATACTTACTTGGTTTTTGTCCCCACTCGTGGCACAGAGCTCCCGAAACCCTTGGAGTTTCCCACATGGTGAGAGCCACGGAGCTGTCCTGTTACGTTAACGAGGTGGCTTCGGGCACCCCCCCTCCTGCAAGGAGGGGGGCTGGCCACCAAAGGAGCCAACCACGTGATTAGAAGGTTGGAAATTTCAGTCCCACCCATGACTTCTGGGAAGGGGTGGGGGGCTGGGGGCTGAATCACTCACAGTGGTCAATGATCTAATCACCATGCCTACATAATGGAGCCTCCGTAAAAACCCAAAAGGACCGGTTCACATAGCTTCCAGGATAGTGCGGTCGGGGAGATCCAGGGAGAGTGGCAGTACCCAGAGGAGGCATGGCAGCTTAGCACCCCTTCCCCATGCCACCCTCTGTACGTCTCTTCATCCAGCGGCTCCTGAGTTCTGTCATGTTATAATCAATCAGCGATCTAGTAAGTAGCATGTTTCCCCGAGTTCTGTGAGCCTCTCTAGCCACTGGAGAAGCCCAAGGAGGTGGCCATGGGAACCTCCGGTCTGTAGCCCCCCGCCTTCCCCAGTCTGAAGCTCAGGTAACAGCTGGCATCTGGAGTGAGGAGAGTCATCTTGTAGGACTGAGCCTTGGTGTGTGGGATCTGACGCCGTCTCCAGGGAGACCGTGTCGGACGCGAGCTGGATTCTCGGACACCCAGCTGGCGTCCGAGAACCGCTTGGCGGTGTGGGGAGACCCCGACGTACCCACACACGTTGGTGTGGATGCAGAAAGTGTTCGTGCAGAAGACGGTGAAGGACAGAACGCCATCGCTGAAGGGCAGGCAGTGGAAAGAGTGAAGACACAGCAGGTAGGTCCTCTCAGAGGACACAGCATTGGGAGAACCTTCCAGAAAGCCCTGGGAAGAGGGTGCTCCTGTGTGAGGGCCGGGCACAAATGAGTCCATGGTCGGAAGAAGGTCAGGGAGGCTTGAGAATGTCATTCCACATGTGAGAGGGAAGAGGGCAGGTCTTGGGGAAAGGGGGGCTGGGAGGGAGTCCAGAGGGGCTGGGAGAGCCCTGGCAGTGGTCAGAGGTCCGGAGGAAGGCGTGGTGTGAGTGGGGGTGGCCCGGGCTGCGTGGACAGTCCCCTAAGATGGCAAGGCAATTTGTTGTCCCATCTGTGTGTGTCCTCATGCCCCGGGTCACCGTGGACAGAGAAGCCACAATCCGGAACATGCCTGTTATTCACCAGGGGGAGTCGGGGGGAGCCCTGAGGGGTCTTTACTGCTGCTCTACTCCTGGGATGCTGATGGGGCCCACCGTCTGCCCCCCCTATGGCACAGCGGGTGCCCAGGAGTGGGGACTGAGTCATGAGGTCCCATCTGGCCCGAGTGTCAGCTCTGAGACCAGAAGTGGGGGATCTGAGGTCTGCTCTGAGGGCGGCGGTGACAGGACCTGCCGGGGCCTAGAGTCAAGTCCCAGCTCCTGGGTGTAAGTGCAGGTGTCCCGGGAGGGTCCCGTCCCCCAGCGCTGTGCCTGGCACCCCCACCTGGCCGGCACTCTAGTGGACGGGGCGTCGCTGCTGGGACAGCTGGTGACAGTGAACGGTTTCCTGAGAACGCACTTTGCCAGGGAAGGGCGGCTTGGGCTGGGGAGGTCAGACCTTTGTGTGGCCAAGGTCAACCATCCTTCCCTCCGAAGACACGTTTTTAAGTTGTATTTAAATGAAGTCACGACCATTGGCAGCTGGAAAGCCTCCCATTGCTGGATTCCCCGAGAACTTCTGTGGGTGAGACTGTAGAGGAGACCCAGCCCGGAATCCTGTCGTTTCCGAAAGACAGACTCCCTTTGCCATTTAGACATCGGCAACAGCCCCGGCTAAACCTCTCGGCCCGAGGCTTAAGCCTGTAGCTTCTGAGTCAACAAGGGCCTCTCCGAAAAGCATCCTGGGAATGCAGGGGGGAAGGAGGCCGGTGTGGGGCCTCCGTCCCCCAGCTCACACCTGGTCACCTCTGTCCCCCGGCCCACGGCTGCAGGCTCAGCTCTGTTGTTCCTAAGGACCCACGTTCAGCAGTTCCGCCTACATACCTAGAGACACCAAGCTGGCATTTCTGGGGAGCCCCAGGTTCATCCTTTGAAGACATTTTCATTGAGGGTGTGTGTGTGTGTGTGTGTGTGCGTGTGTGTGTGTAAAATCACAACCTGGTGATTCTTCGCAAACTGAACGGACCCATGAAGCCAGCACCACACGAAGAAACAACACTCACAGCCTCTGGAACCTTCCGAGCGCCCTTCCAGGCCCGGAGCCCGGGATAACGGCCCTCCTGACGTCGAACAGCATGCATTAGCTTTGCCTACCCGGTATTTTGTGCAAACAGAATCATACGGTCTGTGCTCTTTCGCGTCTGGCTTCCAAGAATTACCGCTTAATGCAATCTGTGCTGCTCCCTCCGTGGAGAGAACCACATCTCGATTCCGGGAGCGGCCACGCGCGAGGTCTTGCTGTCTGGGGTTCCGGGCCCTGGGGACGCGACCCACACCCCTAACTGCAGCCCCTCGCTGCTCGGAGCCGGGTCCTCGGGTGACCCTCTTGTTCCCTCACGGACAAGTCGGGGAAGACTCTTGGGGCCTGTGCAGCTGCCGAGCCCCCCCAGTGGCCCCCCAGACCCCGAGGTTGGAGAACCTGGTGTCAGACAATAAACACGCTCCGCTGACTGCCACCCCCTTCTGCCGCTCCCCTCCCCACCTCCCCTGCCCCCTGGGGCCTCCATCCCGGCACAGAGGCCGGGAGACCCTGCCCACGGGCTGCCTTGCTGCACAACGTCTGGAGTCCACTCTCCACCGGGCACCCAGATGAGTAGAATCTTCCCAGATGAGTAGAGCATTAAACACCTCAGTGGCTCCCTCGGCCCTTAGCTGGAGCCTCACTGGCTTTACGTGGCCGGTCGTGACGGCCTCTGTGTCTTTCCCGGCACCTCCTCCCCCAGACACCCCCTCATACTTGCTGTTCAGCCACACAGGGCTCCGCGGCCCTCACCGTGGACCTCCGAGAGGCCACCCCTCTGCCCGGCATAGACCCCCTTCCTTCTGTTCCCTGCAGCCCACCCACGCCCTCCCCGGCTTGCTCTCCACCCCACCCGCCTCAGCCCCGTGCTCATTCTGCGGGGTTACACCTGCCGGGCTCACCGGCCAGCGGCCCTGACGCTGTGAGGGCAGGGACCAGGCTTTTCCCCCAGGAACGCCCCTGATGTACATCAGCCACGCAAGAAACTTTAACTGAGTAGGTGAACGAATGAATGAACCGCCACAAGGCATCACAGTAGGTCAGGGCCCCGCTACGGCCGGACCTGCAGAGCCTGCCCAACCGGACCCTATCCCTCGGGCCTCTGTGTACGGAAGGCCACACAACACACACCTCCGTAAAGCCAGGGCCTTAGAGAGGGACCGAAATAGAAGCGGTCTCAGAATCGCTGCTGGCTCCCAAGATGCAGAGGAACCCTGGCTGGAGACACGTGACACCAGGTCTGTGTCGTGACTTCCAAAGGTGACCGGCCGCCCGGCATCCTCGAGCGCCCTTCGCGTTCAGCAGCGTCGCAGACACGGGCAGGAAGGCGAAGTCACGGGGCGGTGAGTGCAGGGACAGGAAGCAGGGGGGGAGAACGGCAAGCATTTCCCCGGCTGCACGTGTGTGACCAGGCGGGGATGGCTGGCCCCATCCCCTTCCTCCGGCGTCAAGTTTTCTCCACTCCGGGAACCAGGGCTTGTGGCCGGAGGTGGCGTCACCTGCCCCCAGGCCCCCACCCGGCTCTTTTCTCCCCCGAGGATGACAGAAAACCGCTCACGATCTTGGCAAATGAAGTAACATCGCCATGAGTCAAGTAAGCATTGCAAGCTCGTCACGGAGCTCCAAGATCGCGTGTGTGTCTCAGAGGGGGGCACGCAGGAGTCACGGACCACGGGAAGTCTGGGCAGGGACGTCGGTGCTGAGGCAACCCTCCCGCCTTCCCCTCCCCTGCTCTGCTTGACCCCCGCTGGCATTGGTCACCCGGACGTCTCGAACCTTCGCTTTTGTAGACCACGATCTCGGAGGCTTTGCTGGTGATCACAGCTCGCCCGTGGACCTCGCCAGTGTAAGGGATCGCCCTAACCGTAAGGGTACAGTAATCCCTACTCCTCTGCCCGGCCGCCTCCCCAGCCACAAGGACCCCCGCCCTGCCCCAGCCTCGCAGACCCACGTTCCGCAGCTAGCCCCGCCCTGCTGGGACCCTCACCCGCGAGTGAATAAGGTTGGGAAACGTCCCCACTGGTCAGGACCTGGCACGGGGGTATCTTTCTCTTCTGGTGGAGTTTGCCTTTGGAGGACATTTTTCAGAGCCTCTGAGTCCCGCTCTGGTGACCCCGTGGTGCAACAGTCACTGTAACGTCAGCCTCCCCAGAAGCGTCTACACGGAGTGGGTGCTCTCTGGCGGAGGAGGACACCCAGGGGAGAAGAGCGCCTGGCACCTTCACGTCACTCTCTCGAGGGACGGCCCAACTGGACAATCAGGAATGACAGGTGACACGGGACAGGGATCGAGGACAAAGGCCAAGAAGCTCGAACTCAAACTTAGCCTCTGCCGTGTATTCAAGCGGGACCTGCCGTGGGACTCCAGTGTGGGTTGGTGGTGTTGGGGGGAAGACCGTGGCCGTGAAGGAAGGTGCGTACGGGCCCCGCCCACGTCCTGAGTGCCCTGAGGCCGCATTTCTCCACGCTCAGCTCCGTCAAGCTCCAGTCTGGTGTCCCCCACTGCCCTTGCCCGTACGGTCTGGGGATCGAGCTGGCCACCAGCAGACGCTGGCCTGAGTCTGGGGAGCCGGAGACAGCGTGCGTCTCGGGTGGACAGATGCCGACGGTCCTTCCCTTCTTCTGTTGTGCAGAAGACCACAGGCGCCCACAGGCAGCCACTGTCCAACCAGGGCAGCTGCATGGAGGAAGCCGGAGCCTCCTGCCTGCCAGCCCCCGTCGCAGACATGCCCATGGCTCCTGTGAGCTCTGCCGTGGCCGCCTAGGCCAGTGTGTGAGAGGGCAGATTGGTGATGTCCTGACTCTCCGTTTCCCCGATCTTCCCCCAGCTCCCTGAGCACCCTTCCTGCACGGTTCCCCCCTCCCCGTGTCACCGCCAGGTCTCTGAGCACCTTTTGTCACAATATGCATGGGGCTCGGCTTTGTAGATTGCACAACTGTTGATAAAGACTCCCACCTGTCACTGGAGGGAGCAGGAGGGGACATCTGGGGTCATTTGGATGATCTGGAAACTGCCCTCCATGGTGGCCGTACTCCACAGTTTCCACGCTCACTCTGTTCCACTCACTCTGAGAGCGGGCTCCCCAAACCTCAGGCTCTTTGCAGAGGTGCCTCCCTGCTCTTTGGCTCTGCTTGGTCTGGAGGTCCTGAAGCCCGTACTTGGAGGTCGCCAAGTCTCTGCTCAAAGGCTGCTGACTAGCGTTGGCACGGAGATGTCTTCACTTCACCCAAGACAAAGGTCCCAGGCAGGAGTGTGGGCACAGAGCTGCCCACAACACTGTCCACCCCCAAAGCTCCTGGACTGTGTGTCTGGAGTCCTGCCCCCACCTTCTGCCAGCTCTGCTCCTGGGACCCCATGCCCTGTGCACCTGCTTCAACTTGCTGGGGCAGCCAGCCTCCCTGGTCTCCTGCGTTCTTCAAAAAATGTTTTGCTGGGGACGCCTGGGTCGCTCAGTCGGCTGAGCATCCGACTCGATTTCACCTCGGGTCATGATCTCAGGGTTTGCTAATAGTGTGGAGCCTGCTTGGGATTCTCTCTCTCTCTCTCTCTCTCGCTCTCGCTCTCACTCTCTCGCTCCCTTTCTCTGTGCCTGCCCTGCTTGTGCTCTCTCTTTCTCTCAAAATACATAAATAAAATTTACAAATATGAAAAATAGAAAATGTTTTGCAGTATTAATACCTCAAAATAGGCTTGGATTTAAAAAAAGAAAGTTGAGGGTTCCAAAGGTTTGGGCTTTCACTTCATTTGATATGACGTGGTGTTTACACAAGCGTCTAAATGTCACTTTATTCAAAGTCATTCTAAGGCCCCACCACTTCCTCTGCCCCCCGGTCACATGCTGCTGTCTCCCAGATAAGAACAGGACAGTCTTGTTGGTCATGTCTGAGAGCGAGAAGTGGCCAGGATCCAGGGGTCCCGGTCCCCGAAGGGGCCAGAACACAAACCACATGCAATGAACTCATTGCTGGTATCAGGGGGGTCGGGACCCCTTCCTGGCCCCTCCCCCGGTCAGCCACAAACTCTGCCCTCGCCCTGCGTGACCCCCCTCCTGGGCCCGCGCCTCCGGTCTCGTCTCTGACCCACCAGCACTGACCTTCATGTTCCGTGTGCTCTATTGCCCCCAAATGACTCCTCTGTGTGTCACCAGTCACCCTACTTCCGAAGACAAGTTTGGGAGGGGGCAGTTGGTGGGCTGGGGTCCCTCCCGACGACCCACATTGTGTCTCCCCCCATGGGGAGGACGGTGAGAGGAGATCACGACTGAGGATACCGAGAGAGGACTGGAGGTGAGCCACCCCACGGGCCGGAGCAGCGAGTGTAGGATGGGGTTTGGAGCAGCAGATGGGGACATGGGGGGGCGGGTGTGAGGCTGTCAACTGGTAAAAGCCCACTGTGCACGACCAGTTAAGTACCTGGGTCGACAGTGGCAGCTTTATCCAAACGACAGGGGACTGACGTTTCCTTCCCTCCGCTGACGGGGCTCCCAGGGCCTTCTAGACGCCCGCCCCGCGCAGGAGGAGTCTGTCCTCACCACAGGGATAAGCAGGGCGAGTCTTAGCGCTGTAAGCATCCCATCACAGAAGCATTTCAGAGACAGGGTCACAGGCTGCATGGCCCCGAGGACAAGAAGGGCTTCCTCCCGGCTCCCACGGCAGAAGTGTAAACCCCACTGGCCAGGCCCCTTAGTAAAAAGGCAACACGAATCCTGTCGGCAGACCTTTCCCGGTTTTTAGGCCTCTGGGAGCTGTGTGTATGCATTCCTCTACGCGCCCTTCTGCTATAGCGTTAGGTTTCTATTTCTAGCCAAGTACGTCCACACAGTGAAATCAGAGAGGTCTAAGTAGCTCATATTTAAAAAGCACTGGGCTCCGTGCCCAAACATTCCCTACTTCCTAGAGGAACACGTTTTCAATCTCTATGAAGATTTCCTTCTGACATTTATTTCTGTATATTTGTGGAACACACCATCCTGCTATCTCTTGATCAGTCAACATTTTAGAGTATCGTATCGACCTTCTGTTGAAGAAGGAGAGAGTCCGTCTCTCCCATCGCCCCGCCCCCTGCCTCCTACCCTCCCAGCGGGCCGCAGGGTGCCTTAGCCGCACGGGGTACACGTTGTTCCCCGCTGCATGGACGGACAGTCCCCATTCTCACACAGCCTTGACGGGCTCTCCCGGAAGTTACAAACCGCTCTGTGTTCTTATTTGCTCAGTGCCTCGGGCCCCTCTTAGTAGCATTTCTGAAAGGTGCAACACACCTGTTAAATACCTCCAAACTTTCCCAAGCCTTCAAAAAGCTCTTTTTCCTTTCTCTTCTCTCCCCTCTGCCGGGCCTCTTTTCCCAGATTTCCATCTTATCTAATTTTCGTCCTTATTTTATTAAAATTAATTATCCAGTGGTCTTCAAAGAAAGAGTTCAGGGGAAAAGAGATAGATAGATAGATAGATAGATGATAGATTAATTGATAGATATGGGTAGATAATGGATGAATGAACAGATTGAACGGTAGATAATGAGTGGATGGACAGATGGACGGATGGACGGAAGGATGGACGGATGGATAAGCAGATAGGTCTTGCTTTCATGTCTGAAAATATCTACATTCCACCTTCCTTCTTGACCAATGTCAGTAAATCTCTGTCCATGGAATCTTTGTCCATGGGTGCCATGCCTTCTTCAGTCTCTGTGATATTAACTCTTATTTTTCTGTTCTTTTTAGCCCCTTGGTTATCGTTTCTGTTTCTCTTGGTATTGTTATTTCTTCTCCCGCACGTCGGTTTCTGTTTTCTGGTTTTGCCCCTTTGCGTCCGTCTTCGCTGTAGAGCCTTTCTCTCCCACGTACGTCTGTGATCCTGGCTGTCCTGACCGAGGCGTTCGAGTGCTGGGTAGAATTGGGGCAGGTGGGGCGGGGGGCGGCTTGCAGACTGATGCAATGTGTTTCTCTCCGCCAAGAAGCTTCCCGAGGCCAGCACCTGGGGACGCCTGGCTTCCTCCCCGGGGAGGCTGGATGGGCCTGGCTGCCCTTCTCCGGGCAATCAGAGTGGGGGAAGAGCTGAGGGTCCAGAGTGGATGCTGTTCTCTTAATCCTGTCTTTTCGATCCCCGATGGATCTGCTCTTTCTGACGTGGGGATTCTCTGTTCTTCAGCACGTGGGCTCTCCAGTCTCCAGGACTGTCCATCAGGAAAGCCTTCACACTGGGGGGTTACAGCTTCCGGGGGTCACGATTCAGGCGTCGCGAGGTCCTAGGGTGTCACTATTAACCCCATCCCATGAGACCAACTCCGCCGAGACGGCACCCCCGGGGTCTCCCTGCTGCCTCTCCTCGGCTCCCGTCCCATGTTGTCCCTCCCTCCCCTCTGTCCTCCTCTCCTGTCACTATCCACTATGCCCTCTGAGCTCATCTCTAAGAGTGGCTCTACTGACGGCTGGTCCCTGGTGCCCACAGGAAACCGTGAGCTTGGGAGCCAGACCAACCCCAGACCCGCTGCTTCCTGACTCTGTGATCTCAGGCGGTCGCGCCGGGGGTCCTGCGCCGCAAGACGGGCAGAGCGTTTCCCGCCAGCGGGCGGCCCCCACAGTCAACCCGCTGCCACCTGCCCTTGGCCGCTTCTCTCTCCATTTTATTTCCCGAATGTTCGTTGTTGACATCGGGCCCTCGCTCTGCTTTTCTGACTTCTGTCACATACGTAGGCATCCTTGAAGACCTGTACTGTTGACCTCTGCACGCTTCTGAGCGTGAGCACTAGGGTGTGTGGGGTGCACGCCCTCTGGGATGTGGCTGACCGCCCTGTTTTGATACCTGTTTACCCTATTCTGATGCATAGACGTGTTGAGCTTGCTGTTCACACGTATCCCAAGCCTTGGAAATGAAATCGAATTCCGTCTTACAAAGACCCGGGTGGAATCTTCTCCAGCCGTGCCCTGGTTAGCCCAGCTGCCAGAAGCCACCACCATCCCCAAGACAGGTGCATTTCTCGAGAGGGGACTCTGCGCATGTCAGCTGTCCCGGAGGACCGGTCCACAAAAACGTCTGCAAAGGGACAGAACGCTGGGTGTGGAACTCCAGTGTAGAGTCTGGACGTGAGCTACTGGGGGCCTCCGTGGCCGCCTCCCCCACCACCCACATGCAGGTGGTGTGGACGCCTCCCCGGAGGCACCCGTGAAGCCCCCCCTCCTGGGAGGCAGGCACCTCCTGCGGTCCCGCAGGATGCGTTGGCCGCGCGCCGGGCGCCAGGATCAGGGAGCACGCTGGCCCACGAGGCAGGAGGGACCCGGCACACGGGTGTCACGGTTGTGAGCTGACCCCGCAGCTTTCTGCAAGACCGTCCATCAGGAAAGGCTTCTGAGAAGCAGCACTATGCACGGGGAAGAGGCCAGCCGTCAAGACACACGGGAGGAGCATCCCCACGGGAAGGACCTGCGGGCAGGGCAACTGCCACCTTGGAGAAACCGAGGCACCGGAGGACGCCAGCAGGGTTGGGGGGGGTGCGGCCAGCTGGGGGTGGCCGGTGAGGCCTCACCTTCCTCCCCGGGGTGCGGAGTCCGGGCGCCCTGCGTTAGATACCCTACGTTGACTTCTTCTTCCACGGTTAACACGAAATACAGTTTGGGGGGAAAAGAGCAAATAAAGAAACCGTGACATAATGGATGTTCAGGGCAGTCGATGGCGACCGACGTAAGCGCTATCACTCACCACACGTGGGGGCCGCCGTGGGGCCGTCTGTGGGAACGCTGCCCCTTGTGGGGTCACCGCTAAGGGCCCGTGTGTTAGCAATGTCACCTTCTTTCCCAAGCCGAAAATAGTGGAGACTAATGAAGGTTTCCTACGTCTGAGCATTTTACCCTAAAAGGAAAGCACTGATAAAACCTGACAAAGTCACCTTCGCAGATGGGAGCGGTGCCACTGACGTGGGGACAAGTTCCGCCCCATGGAGACTGCAGGGGGAAGGCCACGGCAAACCCCTCGGGAGCCCGGCCACGTGTGGCAGGAAGTCTGCAGGGGCCAAGGCTCGTTCTCACCAGGCCCACACTTCAGCCGAACAAGAGAGAAATTTGGAAGAATTAATTCCACCTGGATTAACCATCCTGGCTTTTCTCCCCTTATCGAGAAAAAAAAAAAAGCAGAACACTTCCCCCCCCCCCAAAAAAGCCTATGAATTTTCCAAACAGGAACTCATTCCCTGAATTCTTTTCTTTCTGCAAAGCCTAGAAGAATGAAGGGGGAAAGGCGTGGCCACACCCGGGGACGGGATCCGGCAGAGAGAAAATTCAAAAGGAGTGAGGTCACACCCTTGCACGCCCCTCGGGAGCCAACTCTCCGTGTGTCAGCCACACAGATGCCACCAAGAAATCAGGCAGCTGGGTGGGCAGCTAACAGACATGACAAGCTACGTTTTAGAAATAAACAGTAAAAGGGCCTTCCTGCGACCTCGTGGGCAACAAATTCACAGTCTTTTCAATTTAAATGTTTATAAATTTAAATAACCAAAATCGTCTGAACTTCTCATAATTCTAACACCAAAAACGCAATAAGCAAAATGTTTTTTTTAAAAGCCGGACCGAAAACTTCTTCTCACACACTGAAGAGAGAAAACATTGGCGGTATAACCCACAGCCTCCGACAAATTAGTAGGAAAAAGCAGGCGAGGGAGAGAGGTGTGCAAATTCGCAGGCCGGTGCTGTGCAAAACGATCCATTCACGACATCAATCATCAGGTGGCAGAATGATGAAGCTTGCCAGTTTCGTGGAGGCTCCCGTTAAAATAATGAGGGGTCATCTTCCATCAGTCAGACTGGCAAAACTTTTCAATGAGCGTAACCACCTCTGTTGGTCGGAAGGGAGGAAAGCGGCTTGTGCACCATGAGCGGGAAGATCAGTTCTTGCAACTTCCCAGGATGCAAATGGGCGAGATGTGCTAGACTCCTCGGACCCTGTACTCCTGCTTCTAAGTCAGCTCTCTAGAAACACAAGCGGCTGCTTACAGGATGTGAGTGGGCTTGGCCTCCACACTGATGCCGTCAGTAGGAAGATCCAGTCAGCCCCCAAACGACCACCGACGGGACGATGGTTGAATGAATCATGACCATCTGTGTTGTGACCGATGACTGACCAGCTGAAAGAGAAAGGAGAGCTCTGAGGCATTGAATTGGAAAGTTTCACGGTGCGCTTTTGGTGGAAAGAAATCTCAGAACAAGATATATGACATGCCTCAATTTTTGTGAAGCAGTAAAAGACTGTCTCTCCCCCAGTCTATGTCCAAAGTGTGTGGAGAGGTAGAAACACTTTCTCTGGGGTAAGAAGAGAAAACGTAGGGGAGGTTCCCAGCAACCTGTTGCCTTTGCACTCTCAGCCATTTAAAACAGAGCTGGAGAGCGGCGCCTGGGTGGCTCAGTCGGTTGAGCGTCCGACTTCAGCTCAGGTCATGGTCTCACAGTTCGTGAGTTTGAGCCCCGCGTCGGGCTCTGTGCTGACAAACAGCTCAGAGCCTGGAGACTGCTTTGGATTCTGTCTCTCTCTCTCTCTCTCTCTCTCCCCCTCCCCTGCTCATGCTCTGTCTCTCTCTGTCTCTCAAAAATAAATAAATGTTAAAAAAAAATTTTAAATAAAACCGAGCTGGAGGGAGATGATTAAAATTCATGAATGTTCCCTTCTACACCTCTACCATTTGTGCTATTATTTTTGTCACTTAAACTATAAAGGGAGCTACGTCCTGTACAAAAGCAGTCATCTATACATGCACACAGAAAATCAGGGGGTTGGATTGTAATAACTGGTTTTTCTTCCTTGTCCTTACATATGCTTATAAGCCATTTCTACACTGAAAATATATTATATGTTGGGAAAAGAAAGCAGTATGTGTCTTGTATAAACCTGAACCGAAGAATCATATTCACATTGGAGAGAGTGCCTGCTGGTCCTTCTAGTGCTGGTGAGCAGAGGACATCGGGGGACACCACTGTCACATGACCAACTGGTCCCTGCAAACACCAGCCAGTTTGTAAGGGGCTGAAGGTGATGGCGGGCAGGTGTCCCTCACCCATTCACCACCTTTGCTCAGGCTTCCCCCCTGCATATGCTCTGCTGACACCGCCCTGGTCACCCCGAGGGCTGTAAGAGAGCACGCAAGTCCCCAGGTGCTGCTCAGACAATCGGACAAACAGCCCTTTCCAGAAGCTTCACCAGTAGGGACAAGTCGCTCTTCTGAAATGGTCCTCACCTGCCTCGGCACATTCGGGCTCAGCCTGAGAGCCAAGCTGGAGTGGGGAGTCTCATCCGGGCATGGAAAATTAGCAGTTCTAACCCGCGAGAATACGTGCTTGTGGCCATAGGAGCCAGCAGGGGCCCTATGCTCTCCCGCCCCGTCCTCCACACTCGGCAGCCCAAGAAATAAGACTGGAGACGTGAAGAGATGGGGCTGAGCCAGACTTTACGCCCACATCTTCTGATCCGTATTGGGCCTATTCCTTCTCCTGCACATAATTAGACCGTGGTCCCGGGCTCCTTTGCATTCTGGAATGTGAGTGCGATGCTTTTAGGACTAGCCCCTTGAGAGCCGCTGCACAGACACCTCCTGCCCTTCCCCTCACACATCCTGGGAGGCAGGTGTTCACGAAGGCAGAGCATAGGGTTATGTGGAGAGAAATAAACTTTCGGGGCCACCACTGGCCCTGGGGCGTTCCTCAGCAGTGACCCATCAAGACCGTAGCCGATCCCCCCTTGTCACCCCAGACTACACCACGTCCCTCCGTGCCCAGCATTTTCTTTGAGGAATTTACGGGTGTTGTCAGAACCCACCGGCTTTATCCAAATACATACTTGCCACGTGACCAGCGGAGGTGGGGCTCCAGTGTGCGCACAGAAAGGATTCTGGAAAGATCCAAAGGCGAACTCAGCCTCTCCGGGTGAGGCGTGGCCCCAGGCTCCTTGGCAACCAGGTGGCCACCAGCCTCTAGACAAGGAAAGTGTGTGGTGGCAGATGGGCCAGATTGAGTTTCAGGAACCTACAGGGGAAACGGGAGACAGAACACGAAAAATCACCACCAAACGCAGAAGGATCAGCATGAACACCAGCGATTAAGAAACAAGCAAACAGCACAGTTGCCCCGGAGCCCCCTCCTTGTGCGCAAGCCCCTCGGGGCAGCAAACGAGCTGGGGGGTGGGGTCATGCTCCCCCAGCATGCACAGGAAGCCCCCTGCAAGGGTGTGGAGCCCCGCAGGCGAGTTCACCCCTTCTCTTCTCTCCATCCGCATGGAGGGCGTCGAGTCAGAGGAACTGAAGCCTCGTCTCCCGGGCCCTGGGGTCCTCCTGCCTCCCAGCCACGGCTCTCTCTCTCTCTCTCTTCCCTCCCGGCGGAATGTGAAGTGAGCCCTTATTTCCAGAGCTGGAAGAGGCAAAGATGAAAAACAAAAGCAGAAACCGGTAAGAGTGCCCGGCTGACCCCACCAGCAGCTGCGACCTGCTGTGGCCTGCTGCACAGTGACCCAGCCCACAGCTGACCCCCGGTCACTGAGGAGGAGCAGGACCATGTGCCCCGGGGAAGAGCTGTCCCATGGCCAGGACCCCGGGTGTCTGGGTGAGACCTCCTGGAACAGGGCAGGATTGCTGGACGTGGGACCCGTAGGGCTCCTCTCAGATGTCTCGGCCCTGCGGTGGGGTCAGATCCCTGACGCTCCCAGGCTGGGAGGAGAAATGAGCACGTGGGCTGTGGGCTCCGTGCCGTGGGCTGTAAGAGCCGACGCAGGCGACAGAGCAGCTCAAGTTTGTTCTCAAAGCAACAACCTCCGTGGCTACAGAGATGGTCTCCTCCTGTCCAATTACCCCCGGGGCGGGCAGACTCAGAGAAAGGCTTGCCTATCACTTGGTTAACAGTTACTTCAAACCCACGCGCGCACACACGGTGCCTGGGGAGACAAGGAAGAGAAACCCCCAGGAACCACTCGCCGGAACCCTCACCCGGGACCCCAGCAGTGCAGAGCACCAGCTCCCAGCTCGTCTTTGCACCGGGAAGCAAGTCCAAAGTCACTGGTCCCCAGTCTTTCAAGGTTCTCCTATTTTCCAAGAATGCATCTTGCTACCGCATATTGGGAATCCCAGGCAGATGTTGAAAGGGATGAGACAGATGTGCTTGAAAGATATTCAAGGTTAGTGTTCTTTGATACAAGAGGTCTGTAGAACAGCATCGGTCGTATTTCACTTGGGGATAGATGATAGATAGATAGATAGACAGATAGATAGATAGATGATAGATAGATAGATATGGAATATTACTCAGCCAAAAAAGAAAAAGATCTTGCCATTTGCAATAACACGGACGGACCTAGGGTGTATGATGCTAAGTGAAATAAGTCAGAGAAAGACATACTATGTGATTCCACTCACAGGTGGAGTCTAAAAACCAAAAGGAATATATAAGCAAATGAAAAGCAGAATCAGTCCTGTAAATACAGAGAAGAGACTGACGGCTGAAGGGCAGGAGGTCGGGCGATGGGCACGATGGGTGAAGGGCCGTGGGAGACACAGGCTCCCGGTCGCGGAATGAACAGGTCACAAGGAGAAAGGCACAGCATAGGGAGTGTAGCAACGGCACCGAAATCGGGTTGTACGGAGACAGACAGCAGCTCCCCTGTGAGCACGGCGTGAGGAACGCAGGGGCTTGAATCACTACGTTGTGCCCCTGATACTGATGTAATATCGCGTGTCAAGTATCCTGCCGTTCGTTTTAAAACGGAGTGGAAAGATTAAATAAAAAGCAAAACAAGACAGAAAAAAACGTAGTAAATGCCAGCTGTCGCAACGTCAAAAGGTGGAAGGGAGATACAATTCCCCTTTCCTCCCGGGTAAACACAGCACTAACATTTTCTCGTGTCTTCTTATGAAACGTGTGTTCGTGCAAAATCTGACATACGCACTGCACACCCTTTACACAATTTAATGATTATGTGTCTCTACAACCCATTCTCTTTGACTTTCTGTGACAATTAATAGCATATCATCAATATCAGTGCAAACGGATCCACACTTCTCTTTTTTAAAAGTGGTCCACTGTTCATCTTACGGATAGAACAGCTCGCTGCATCTGTCCCATAGAGACGGACGTTTTTTATGGTTCTCAGGATTTTAATTTTTCGAACGGTGATGGAGGGGAACACGGCTGCGCTGAATCACGTGATTTGAGGAGGGCGAAGGTCTGCACGAGTCCGATCTAGCTCCAGCCTATTTAAACTCGTGGAATCTGTGGGAAGCAAGTGGCACGCGTCCTTGCATTTGATAGCTACCGAAGGATGCTTTTCCAAAATCCTTGCCCTGAGTCACCCCCCCACACACACTAAAGCGTGTCTTTGATTTCCAGTTGCTCCACTGTAAATGTAGATCCGAGTGTCTTCGGATATTCAAAGGCTACACGCATTTCTTCGTCAACCACATTTTGGCACTTCCCCAGAAATCTGGGTGAGACATAATCCGACATCGTCCCACGTCTGTGTGTGTGCCCGTGTGTTTAAGTGCCAGACGTAGTTTTATTCTTGCCTGTGGTCACATTTATGACTTCAAGTAATCTCCTGAGAACTCTTTTCTTGCTTTGTAATGTCTACACAAGATGTAGTGTTGAGCCGCTCGCTTCCTGTCCCAGCCCACGCCCCTCCCCTGCATCCCTAATCTCCCGATTCTGGAGCGTCGCCCGGTGTGCACCCCACCCACCTGCACGGCCTTGATGGCGTGGCCGACCCCCTCCCCCCAGTCCGGTGACTGTCTGTGCCAACCTCACCGCCGTCCCCTCATGCAAATGACCACTGCCGCGTTGGGTTCTTGGATTAAGCTCCTGACTCGGTTCTCCATTCGAATGATGCTTTCTAACAGATCTTCCGCATGCTTTCCGTGTGCACCGGCACGTTGGAGGACCCCACGGCACCCTCACCCGGTGACCTACCGGCGGGGGCCGGATTCGAGCTACACTTTCCGCTCTGCACGTTTTCTCACGAAATCTGCAATCACTCACTTTACCACTTGCAGGTGACTTTGTTTTTCTGTCTGGATGCCAAGGGACCCCCCCGCCTCGAGGTTCAGGACGATGAACCTCACAGGACCTCGTCGGCGTTGACTGTCCCACAGTCGCACTGCCAGAAGGGTTCAGTTCTTCCTTATTCCCAGAATATCAGTCCATCCGAACACGGCAGATTAATCAATCCTGCAGGAGGACTCAAAACCGTCCCCTGAAACGGCCCTCGTCGCGCCTTTACTTTGCTCATAAACCTGCAACGCTCCCCATTACCACCCAAATTAAATTATAGTGAGGAACACTTTTTGCCAATTTCCCCTAACGTTTCTCCGAGTGCCGAGCTAGGCAAGCGGACAGGCTCAGGGCAGAGCACTTCGGCTTCCTCGGGTCGGATGCAGGAAGAGAGGCCTGGGTGTCCCCTTCCTCCGCGTGGGTCCCAGCTTGTTCTTAGGGGCCCCCAAGTGTCTCCTCACGGG
This sequence comes from Puma concolor, assembly GCF_028749965.1. Taxonomy (NCBI): domain Eukaryota; kingdom Metazoa; phylum Chordata; class Mammalia; order Carnivora; family Felidae; genus Puma; species Puma concolor. The sequence continues at coordinate 3,464,791 of NC_141679.1, read as the reverse complement.
CTCTACTGTGTCTTGTCCTCGCCCATCGTGTGTGCAGCTGTTCTTAGAACAGACCTGCAGTGACTTCAGGCCAGCCCCCAGCCACCCACCCACCCACCCACACACATACCCATCTTATTCCGTGTTATGCCAAGGAGTTCTGTTTCCCTGTCCAAACGCACCTAATAAAATCATATATCACTAATGACAAAACGCAGCACCTTACATCACAAAGCTCTGCCCGTCTCCCTCCCGTGTGGTGTGACCTCGCTCACACTGGGCGCAGGGGACACGCTCATATTCACAACAGCCGTGGAAACGCCCATGTCCTTCGCCAGCCTGCCGGGAAGCGGGCAGACTTGGAACGTCGAAGGGTCCACCCGATGTGCAAAAACATCAGGGGGCGGGGGTGAGCCGCCCTCCTGGGCTCCGGCCATCCTTTCCGGACCGCCCTCCTCCCCCCTGCACTTTGTCCGCTGCAATCCTACCAGAGCTCTGCGGCCCCAGGCGGGCAGGAGAAACATAAAAGTCAGCGTTGCTTTTACCAAGGATCCTGCCCAGGAGCCGCTGGACCAGCCTGATCCTCTCTGGGCACCACTGGTTTTCTTCTGTGCTGACTTGTCTTTCTCCTGTTTGTTTGCAAGGCTGTGAACACATCAAGAGTGAAAGCCTCAAGCAGGAGTTGGAAACATCAAGAGGAACAGACAGACTGGTGAACGTGACCTTCCCACCATCCTTGCCGATTTGCAAGAAAATTTTCTCAGGCTGTCAGTTCCCTTGAATTGCGACTTTGGCCGCGGGACCTCGATGCTTCAGGAAAACCACATCCTTCAGGTGGGAAATGTCACCACAGTTCATAAAATATGTTAGGGATCAGGAGCAGCACAGAGCAGCAGCAGATGTGGGCGCACGGCTCTGTGTTTCTGCTTCCTGAAGAAGGGAAGGGATAAGAATTTTAATTTTTATCTGCTTTTAATTTGTCTTTTAATGTTTACTTATTTTTGAGAGGCCCGCCTCAGGGGCTCCTGGGTGGCTCAGTCAGTTAAGCTTCCGACTTGGGCGCGGGTCACGATCTCGCAGTTCGTGGGTTCGAGCCCCCCGTCGGGCTCTGTGCTGACGGCTCGGAGCCTGGAGCTGCTTCGGATCCTGTGTCTCCCTCTCTCTCTGCCCCTCCCCCGCTTGTACTCATTCGCTCACTCTCTCTCTCTCTCTCTCAAAAATAAGCATTAAAAACATAATAAATAAGTAAACAAACAAACAAATATGTCACACGATGTGCATGTGTTTGTAAGATATCCAGTATTTTAATTATTTATCATGTCTGGGTAGTCAGATTTTGAGATATTATTTTTTTAATTTTTCAAATGTTTTACAAAAAATATGTATTTCTTCTAGCATCAAAAAATAATAATAACTGCCGTTTTCTAAGAGAGACAGAGACGTATTAAACTCGGTGGAAACGAGACCTCACGCTAAGCTGGGGCTTGGTCCCACGATTAATGTACGATCTGGAGAGTGCCAGAAGGCATCCTTTTTCTTAGGTTTATTTATTTATCTTGAGACAGAGAGAGAGAGAGAGAGAGAGAAGGGAGGGGGCAGAGAGAGAGGAAGAGAGAGAGAATCCCAAGCGGGCTCCCTGCTCAGCGTGGAGTCCCACGCAGGGCTTGAACCCATGAACCGTGAGGTCGTGACCTGCCAAAACCGACAGTTGGACGCTGAGGCCCCCAGGCACCCCAGGCATACTTTGAACCCACCTTGTCCAAAGTCGAGCCCCCATACATGGCCACCTTCAGTTCCTTCCCCTTCGGGTGATTCTGCTTCCACCCCCTCTGCCTCCTGCCTCTTACCCCCCACAACACCGTCCTGGAAGCTGACACCCTAAAACGTCCGTCAGCTCTGTCCTCTCGTCCTCACCTCCAGCCACCACTTCCACGCCGACCCCAAGTCCAGCCGCACACCAGTCCTCCCTCCGGGGCCCCTGAGTGCTCTCTCCCCCGCCCTGTGGTCATGCTGGCCCCCGAACCCCTGCACTTCCCTCACTGAGGCCGTTCTCCCCTGACCATCGCCCCCCCCCCTCACCCAGCTCGGACCCAAGAGACAGGCCAGCTGTAGCAGAAGTGAAGTCTGGATCTCCACCCACCGAGTCTGTGACCTCCTTGGCTTCCACCATCTCAGGAGATAATAACACCGTTCAGCCCGCTCCTCCCTCGACGCTGGCGGCACCCAGGTCATTCACTGGTGGAGCGTCTCGTCAGCCGCGGCCCCCAAATATTCCCCGGACCCATCCCTTCCGTCCTGCTGCCAGAGTCCCGGCCGACACTGTCTCTCGCCCGCCAGACCGCTCACCCCCTAACCGATCCCTTGCAGTCTGTATTGCACATAACCCTGAGCGACCTTTGAGTCCAAGCAGCACACAAACGTGGTCCCGTCCTCCCAGGGGATTTGCGTCACGCACGGGGAAACGGGGGGCTCTCTCCTACACAGATTTGCGGCCCGCGGCCCAGATCGCGTCTCTCATTGGCTTTTTTCGCTTCCCGAGTTCCAAACACGACGATCCCTTTCTACTCCTCAGACAGACCAAAGCCGATCACAGTCCAGAAACCTGGTGCTGGCTTTTTCCACCACGGGAATGTTTCCCTCTCGAATGTTTACGGCCAGTCCCTCCTCGCCCTGCGAAGCTCAGAACACACACGTGGTTTCCTCAGAGAGGCTTTTCTGGTCACTTCCGTGGACAAGTAACCAAGCCCCAGCTGGGCACCCTTCTCGCCCACGTGGTCCACTTTTATTCCTCCTGCGCGCATATCGCTCACTGTCTGAAACCATCACCTTCCTAGTGGCCTTTGGTGGCACGGACCGGCCCCCCCGTCCCTGGAAAGTAAACCCCATTCTCTGTTTCCCAGGGTCTAACACAGCGCCTGAGATCATGAAATTTTGGTTGAACGGGGAACACGAGAAAGTCCAAGGCTTTCTCACGGTTTTTACATCAGTGCATCTCATTAGCACCCATGCTTATCTGTGTGCGAAGAAGCCGCTGCCCCAGTCTGAGGTTTCCTGGTCCAAACTTAGATCAGCTACAGGTTCGCTGGCCGCCTTGCCCCGCGGGCCGGGGACGAACTGGCCACCGCTGACGGGGGAAGACGTGATCACACATCAGGCCTCCGTGACCGTGTGCTTAGGCTTCGCGGGAGCCCGGGCCCTGGAAAGCCCATGCTCTGGGCCTCCAAGGACACCACACGTGCCCTCCGGAGCCGGGAACAGAGGAAAGGCTTCACCTTCCCCCTGCTCCTCGGTGCTGATCTTCCAGAAAAGGCAAACTCAAAGGCACTCCGGGAAGGAGGGAGGTGAGTGGACGTGTGGGAGTCCGGATGTGACCACATCGCTTCTCTTCCGTCCACCCTCGACCTCCCCTCGAGAACGTACTCACGTTCATGCTGGCGAGGCACCCCCACCACGGCTCCGGGTGGCCTTTGGAGAGGTGTTCTGCAGAGCGAAGGCTCCGGCCCAGCCGCAGACCCCGGGGGCCAGTGTGGCTAGCCGTGGTCCAAACAGCCCACACGGAGAAGGCCCTTCCCTTTGAGACAATGTTCTTCAAAGCTCTTCAAGTACAGCTTGGAACCCCAGGTTTTCAGGGCACTGTGTTTGGAGACACAGTGGAAGCCGTGACAGAGTCCTGGAGATTCAGAGGGGGGCGGCGGCCTGGTGTGTGAGGACAGAGCGCCCGTCGTAGACAAGCGGCCAGTTACAACCGCGGGGACCCAGCTCTCCGCCTCTACCAGAACTGGTGAAGTTTGGAAACCGCGATCACCCCAAACGTTGCTGAGCGTGTGGCGAAACGGGATCACGGCTGGCGGGAAGGTGAATTGGGTCGGCCGCTCTGGGAAGGGGCCACGGCGACTTCTCATAAAGCTGAACACGCACTTAGCACTCGGCCCAGCAGTGATGCTCCGGGACGTTTATCCCGGAAGAACGGAAAATTACATTGACACTGACACCCACACACAAGGCACGGAGGCTTTCAAGGCCACAGGTGGAAACAACCCGGATGCCCGTCGGTGGTGAGCAGAGGTCCGTCCACACAATGCATGCTGATGAGTGATAGATGGGAATATGGGTAAGAGCAGTCCGGGTGGGTCTCAAGAAAACTGCCGAATGAGAAAGCCGCTCTGAGAAGCTTGCACACTATCTACTTCCGTCTCCGTGGCGCTCTTGAGCTGACAAATTACAGAACAGAAGGCGGATGAGTGTGGTCTGGGTGGGAGGTGGCAGGGGAGACACCTGGCGGTCCCCGTGAAACGGAGCACACGAGACCCTTGCGGGGATGGTTCGGTCCTGCCTGGGGACTGTCGGTGGTCACGGGAATCCAGGTATGTGACAAAACTGCACGGAACTAAACGTGCCTGCACACGCAGCTACACGAAGAAACGACAGCGTGTGAGTGAAGTCCACGGACCCTTCTATTATAAACCTCCCGCTGTGGTTCCGCACTGTCGTTATGTTACTCTTAGGGGAAACCGACTGAAGGGTCTATGGGGTCCGTTTTCTCACAACGGCACAAGTCCCTCTACAACCGTCTAAAAATAGAACGGAAAAGAATTGAGTACGTAGGCGTGTAATGACATAGCTTCAGAACTATGTGGCCTCATGGTTCGATGAATAGAAGTCGCTGTTGATCAGAGACCCGCGAGCCGCAACGGCAATGAGGGGCCGCTGTGTGTCTCGCACAAGTCGGGCCACCAGAAACCCACAGACTGGCAAACCGCGAGAGTCTGGGGACCGAGAAACCATCACGCTCCTGGGCGAGGCCCACGCTTGCACTCGCACAAGCCTGCCTGAAGCCACCAGGCGTTGGTTGGTAAAGCCGGGCGTGCTAATTGCCCAGGAGCCCGGAACTGCACTTCTGGGGAGATCTAGGCGTCGCCGGCGAGCCCACGTGGGGACACGCCCCAGGGCTTTTATGACCAAGCCTCTGCAGCATCGCGCTGGGTGGGCACGGACGGGACAGCACCTGCAGCGGTTCGAAGCGGCCAGCCACATGTGCGGAGCAGAGGAAGACCCCGGTCACTTGCAAAGCGAGAGGACAAGCGTCCACACCCGCATTCCACGGGGGCTGGAGACAAGCACGAAGACGCAAAACAACACTGACAAGGACACAAAGGCATCAAGGCACGGGGCGCACGGGAACTCGCGCCCCTGGAATGTGGGCCTCGCAGGGGAGTCAGGGGTCAGGAGTGAAACCAGGAGAAGCCTCCGCACGATCGCACAGGGACGATGGTGCCACACACAGTGAAGCAAGGGGAGGTAGCCGAGACCGTCCCGTAGAGGCGGGGCTGTCGGGGGACAGCAGCAGAAGCTTTCCCAGATGCATTCAGACGGAGCTGCGGGCATCCCTCGGGCAGAACCAGAAAAAGCAAGAAGTTAGCAGAGAGTCTGGGGAGCGCAAACAGACGGAAGCTGGTAAGCGCCTCGGGCGCTGCGGCTGCCTCGACTTCCCCTCTGTTTCCAAACCCCTCCCTCTCCCCCTCCCCGGGGGGCTGCTTCAGGTTGGTCCTCGGGGTTTCTACCTGCAGGGAGAGGCTGAGACTTAGGGCCCGGCTCAGCGGGGGCGCTGCGTCCTGCCTGGCTCCTGGGCTCCGAGGACATCCTCCGGGGGTGTCAGGGGCCGGGGCACGGACAAGCCGGGACCGCAGGGGCAGGGGCCTGCTTCCCATGCTGGGGCCGCTCTCCCCCGGACGGACCAGGGGCTGGGGAGGCAGCCTCGGGGTGCAGCCGGGCGCACAGGAGGTCTTGCCGAGCAGAGCTCCCTGGTAACCCAATGCTGTTTCCCCAGAAAAATGCAGCCATTGTTTCCACACAGGGCACGCCTGTGTCCCTGGCCAGGCCTGTGTGTAGAAAGCTATTTCTGCAAAAGCCTGAAGGGAAAGGCTGAAGAGACACGTGCTGTGGCCTCGGTTTCCCCGTGCACGCCTCTGAGCCAGGTACCGTGAGGCAGGCGGAGCCTGACGGCCAACGGGGCCTTGGGGGGACAGCGGGACACTGTCCCAGCGCAGTGTCCCAGCGCAGTGTCCCAGCGCAGCCCCTGGCGTCCTGGTCCTCGAGCTCCTGAGCCTCCCTTTGCCACACACCCGTCCAAAGCCTCGGTGGCCCGGGGACTCCTGAGTTTACTTTTCGCCAAGAGCCAGAACGTGACAGAAATGTTGGGCCCTCGGGTCCGGGCACACACGCCCTCCACAGCCTCAGGCCCTCTGCGAAGGTCACCGTGGCCCTCACATCCCCACACGGCCTTGTCCCCGGCCCTCCCTCGAGCTGGCGGGACACAGCCCAGCCTCCCCCAAGCCTCCCGAGGCCACGCCGGCCTCCTCCTGGCCAGCCCGGCTGCAGACCCCCACCCTCCCCGGCCCCGCAGGGGGGTAATACCTAAGAGTATTTTTAAAGGGCCAAGGCATCTGCCAGTCACCCCTTCCTTCACAACCACCAAGCCTGGAACGGACCTCAGAGACGGCGGATGGCGCTTCCTAAGACAGCTGTGCGTGCCGCGTTCACTGCCCCGCCATTCCTGGAGCCGCTGACCCACGGGTGCCCAGACACCCAGGCGCCCAGGCAGCGGGTTTAGAGTCTGAAGCCTGTAGCCTCAAGGCATCGGACACAGACAGCACTCGAGTGGAGCAAGGGTGGCAATCGACGACGGCCAACATGCCCCCCGCATCCCAGAGTCAGCCGGGAGGGGAAGCGCCTTCCTGCAGGGACATGGCCAGCAACTCAGCCGGGGCCTGTGCAGGGGTCAGGCCGTCGGGAGGGGCAGAGCCGTGGCTGGCAGGGTCCCACCCTCGGGGTGGTGGCCCCAGAAGCAGACGCCCAGAGGGGTTCCCAGGCATTGAAACGGGACCTCTTGGGTACCCTTGACTCTCAGCTTATAAGACAGTTTATATTTTAGGACTGATTGTAAGAATCCTCTCCCTTTTTTAAACATTTTTTAAATGTTTATTTATTTTTGAGAGAGACAAATTGGGGGAGGGGCAGAGAGAGAGGGAGACACAGAATCGGAAGCAGGCTCCAGGCTCCCAGCTGTCAGCACAGAGCCCAACACGGGGCTCGAACCCATCAACCGTGAGATCATGACCTGAGCCCATGTCAGACTTAACTGACTGAGCCAGCCAGGTGCCCCAGGTGCTCCAGAAAGAAAGACTCTTTTTTTTTAATTTTTTTTTAATGTTTATTTATTTTTGAGAGAGAGGCAGAGACAGAGCGTGATCATGGGAGGGGCAGAGAGAGAGAGGGAGACACAGAATCGGAAGCAGGCTCCGGGCTCTGAGCCATCAGCCCAGAGCCCAACGCGGGGCTCGGACTCACAGACCTCGAGATCGTGACCTGAGCCAAAGTCAGACACTCAACCGACTGAGCCACCCAGGCGCCCCTGCAGGAAACCTCCCCTTATAAAAACCTCCCCAGGCCCAAGTTACCATTGGAACACGAATTTTCTTCCCTGTTTACTTAAAAGGTTGCCACGTTCCCTGCAGGATTACCGCGGGTATTTTGTTACCGCAACGGTTGGAAATGAAATTTTAGTTACCAAAAAAACCCAACAGCTTAGAAGTCTGATTCTCAGCCTTTGTAAACCCTAGAAGCTACTGATTGGATTATTTATTCTTGAACCGGCCCGGCTGCTCTCATGAACAGCCTGGGCTGGAAGCTCACACCGCAGAAACCTCAGCGGCTGGCTGTTTGCTTTCCTAATGACTCTGGAGTTTGGGCCACCACCTCCTCTGACGCCAGGACCCGGCTCGAGTGTTTCTGCCGCAGGCCGTCTGCCGCCAGAGGCCGGGCCCTTCCTGGGGTCGGGGACGGCTGGGGCCACGACGGCCCTCCCGCTCACACACTGGTGTACTGGTCCGAGGCATATTTTCCACCTTGTGCAGCCTGGGAAGGGCTCTCAGCCTCAACTCTACACACGCTCTCTGTCCGTCTAAATGGGTACCTTCCCCAGAGGGGCTGAGAGGCCGGCAGGGCCGCTGCCCTTCTGGGGATGTTGCCAAAGAAAGAAGGAGCCGGGAGCCTTCCCTGCACTTGTAGGATCGGCCAGGGGAGGAGGGCTGCCCCTTCCTCTGCTCTGACTTTTGGGAGTCTCCTACACTCGGGACGTGACAGGGCTATAAGGTTGCTTGGTGACCTTAGGAGACACCACAGACGGGGTGCTCGAGGCCACGGAGACTGTTCTGTCCCCGTCCTGGAGGCCGGGAGTCCCAGAGGCAGGCATGGGCACGGCTGGCTTCCCTGAAGGCCTCCCTCCTGCCGTGCAGACGCCATCGTCCTCCTGTGGCCTCACGTGGCCATCCCTCTGTGAGTGTCTATGTCCTGACCTCTGCTCATAAGGACCCAGTCATGCGGGATTAGTACCCACCCCAGTGACCTCCTGTACCGTAATCGCTTCCTTCAGGGCCCTGTCTCCAAGCGCGGTCACGTTCTGACGCGCTGGCACTTAGGCCTTCAACACACGGACGTGACAACTCAGCCCATAACAGACCATGTCTTGCAAGTGGGTGTCTTGGGACACCCAATGCTGTCCCGACCTCTTCCTGCAAGGTGACAAGGGGTCAAGGACTGGGGCCGGGTGCTCTAAGATCAGCCCCAGGCACGGAGCTGTCCCGCAAAGGCGTTAGAAAAATAAAGTTGGTGCAACTTGAACGTGGAAAGTCTCTTCCTATCTTGTTCACCGGAGCAGGAGCAGCAACCCACGGCCTGAGCCGAATCCTCGGACGGGCCGGCCGCCGTCTCTCAGAGGAAGCCGTTCCGGAACATGGCCACACCCAGGTTCGCGTCGTGTCTTGACGTTCGTGCTTTCGTGAGGCTGAGTAGCCAAAACCGCTGGGACCCCAAAGCCTAAAATGTCTATAGAAAACGTGGGCCAGCCCTACCCTGAAGGTCCGCCCCCCGTGGCAAGGACGTCGGTCATCTGCTCACAGCCACAGCTCTGCACGGCACACGGTCGGGCCCATCAGTCCCTCTGGGTGAGCAGGTGAGCCTGTGTGTGGACTGAAGCTGTGGTGAGGACAAGCCCCAGGAGACTCCCTGGGAGATCCAACGGAAGTCCTGTGCCCCGGAGGTGGCTCCCGCGTGCGTCGGGCTGACGGTGCTCGTGTCCCGGCGAGAGCACAGCAGGTGACCCTCCCCTTCTGTGGGAGAGGGCTTCCCCCAGCTGTGCCTGGTGACCTTAAGGGGCTTCTGCCCACAGGACCTGTTGTTGGAATTCTCTTTCTGCTCCTCTCTCCCTGAACCCCTGCCGTGTTAGGTTTGAGCGGTCCCGGGTGGGCTCAGGGCTGCCGGGGGTGTCCCTTCATTTCTTGGGCACCCCGGCACCTCACCATGGCACCAAAGTCCGCCCCACGGGTCTGCCCACTGGCACAGATGCCCAGATGTAAATCAATTCCCACGAGTAGCCCCCGGCAGCCCGCGTTTCCCCAAGGTGCAATCGCGACATAACGTCTCCTCAGCCGAGCTTCCCCGGAGCCTTCGGACACGCTCTCCAACCCGAGAGACAAGAGGGGGCAGAAGAAGCAGTTCCCCGGGGTGCTGTCAACATTCAGCTTCCTGGAAGCAGGATGCACGTGTGGCCCGGGCTGTCCGGGTCCTCGCGGGAACTGCCACCTGCTTCCCTAGAAGGTCCTGCAGGCTCCGGGCTTCTCAGAAGAGGCTCCAGGCCTCCAGTGCCAGGGGCCACATCCCTCCTGGCCACGGAACCTCGGAGAAGGCTCGCTGTTCACACCTGTGAGACGAACGCAGTGACACCGGCCTCCCGGAGAGCCTGACGGAGTTAACAGGAATAACGAACACAAGCGCTCAGCACGGGCGCCCTGCGGAACGGACGAGGGGGCGACAACAGCAAGAAAATAGTAAAGAGTTCAGGGAAGGAAAGGGAAGGGTGTTCTTCTAAGGGCTTAGGGATGTTTTTCCCACAACGTTTGAGCAGGACAAAGTGGAAGCCAGGGCAGCCTTTTGTCCCCCAGGGCCACGCTCGCACACACGTAGCTCGTCCCCGCAGCAGGATGCGGACGCACCCCTGCCGTCCCCTGGTTCTCTGCCGGCCGCCAACTCTACCCACACTCACCTCAGAGACCAACGAGAGAACGCGCTTCCGTCCGGGCCTCTGGGGTTGGCTGCCCCTTAGCTCTGAGAACTGCACGTAAGCTTATCTGAGATGCGGTCTGGCCCGGCGATGAGTGAGACCGGACGTTCCGCCAGGAGTGTGCCGGGGCACCTTCCAGTGCGTTCTCCGGGTACCTTCCTTCCTACCCTGGCTCCTTCCCAGGTCAAACGCATCTTCCCAGACCAGGTCATGACCACGCAGTTAAGTTCGGTGTGAACGTGTGAGTGTGAAATGCTTCTGTTATTAAGCAGACGCAAGACAGATGAATATTTCTGCGGGGACGTGTAGCAGCTCCTGGTCCAGGGACGCCTTCCCCCCCACATCCCTCCAAATAGGGAATTCGCTGCACTTTGAAAATGAGCCGCGGAGACCCCAAGGAATTTGTGGATTTGAAAATATTCAGCGTGTTCTGGAAATACCTTTTGCCTCAGAAATACAAGGGTCTAGGGGCGCCTGAGTGGCTCAGCCGGTTAAGCGTCCGGCTTCGGCTCAGGTCATGATCTCACAGTCCGTGAGTTCGAGCCCCGTGTCGGGCTCTGTGCTGACTGCTCAGAGCCTGGAGCCCATTTCAGATTCTGTGTCTCCCTCTCTCTCTGACCCTCCCCCGTTCATGCTCTGTCTCAAAAATAAATAAACATTAAAAAATTTTTTTTAAAGAAATACAAAGCTCTAGTGACCACGGAAAGTGCAGAAGCGTGACCACAGGGACGTCCCTGTCGGGCTCCCGGGGTGGGAGCGTTTGGAAATCACATGAGAAGCTTCAGTCAATCTCTGTACTCTTTGGGCGCTCCCACTTTAAACGTACATGACTCCAGGGCGCCTGGGCGGCTCAGTCGGTTAAGGTCATGATCTCACGGTTCGTGGGTTCGAGCCGCGCGTCTGGCTGTGTGCGGACAGCTCGGAGCCTGGAGCCGGCTTTGGATCCTGTGTCTCCCTCTCTCTCTGCCCCTCTGTCTCTCTCCGTCTCTCAAAAATAAGCATAAAAAAAATTTTTTAACTCTAAAAAAATTAAAAGTACATAATTCCATCCCCCAATCTCCATCTCGTTGGGGACCACAGGATATCTTTCTTTCCCAGGAAGGCATATTTGTAATTTTTTTAAATAACGAACGCGCCCACCCTGAAAGTTCAGACAAGTTAAAGCAGTAGAATGCCCAGTATTTCCTCAACGCTTTATTCTGGGCTTTGGGCTTGGATTATTGTAGATGATCGCCCCCCCCCCCCAGCTCAGTGACAGCAGGATGGCATTTCATCCTTGCAGAATAACAAATATTTGTTGAGATCTGCCGTGTGCCAAACATCGTGCTAGCCGCCGAGCAGACGGCAGAGAAGACGATGGCCCTTCCCAGGCGCAGCTGATAGCCTGAGGACAGAGACAGCCCACAGCAAGAGGCACATGGCTGTCACAGCACAGCAGGTGGTGATGAGTATCTCAAAAACGAAGGAGGGTTAAGGGTGAAAATGAAAGGAGCAGGGTCAGGAGCGACTTCTCAGAAGAGGTGACATCTGGGCACCGACATGAGTGAAGGCGGTGGCCACTTGTAACATGGAGGAAATCCCCTGAGTGGGAGACAGAGCAAGGACAGGGCTGGGTGGGGGCGGGGGCGGGGGGCCAAGGGCTCGTTCACAGCAGGCGAGTGGGCACAACCTGAGCATCACGGTATCTTGGGTCTTATGTTGAGTGGGGGGTGCTGGGTGGGGGGAAGAGGGTTTAGTGCACGCTGGTATTTTCTATTCCCTCCTATTTCACTTTTTTGGGTTTTTTTAAACGTTTATTTGAGAGGCAGAGAGAGAGTGAGCAGGGGAGGGGCAGAGAGAGAGGGAAACACAAAATCGGAAGCAGACTCCGGGCTCTGAGCTGTCGGCACACAGCCCGACGCGGGGCTCGAACCCACGAACCGTGAGATCGTGACCTGAGCCCAATGCGAATGCTTAACCGACTGAGCCCCCCAGGCGCCCCTCCATCCTATCTCGCTTTGTAAAAAAACGTGGGTTACACTCCACTGACCTCCCAACCTAATAATACAGTTGTAGACACACAAGTCTGAAAGGCAAACTCTGGTGGGGAAGCCTCGCTTCTGAATTCTTCACATCCCAACGTAGACTTTAGAGAAGAGAGATCTCGCAGGGGTGACTGTGCTGTCCGCACAGTCAGAAGAATTCACGGCAAAGTGCTTTTGTCAGAGGAAGCCGACATCAGCCCCTCTGTGCTGTGTCTCTCATGGGAGATCTCTTACGATAAAGAGGCGATAAACAGGCCCGCGTGGCCCGAACGCCCGGGGATGGCAGCATGAGGCTGCCAGCTTCCCCAGGAAGCAGTCAGCCATCAGGTGCACTAGGCCCTGCCCCGTGTCAGCAGCACATCCGAAACGCAAGCCCGCGGGCACCAGCCCGGATGTAGATGTTCGGGTGCCGGCTCGGGGGAAAGGGCTCCCTCCAGCTGGACATCTCCAATTCTGGTCGGGTTTGTGGCTGCTCCTCTTATCTCAGGCGGCCACTCCAACCGATGCCTTGTAATCGCAGAATTCCAGGGTATTAAAAGAACGTGAGAAGTCACGTCCCGGGCCCCCAAGCTGCCGTGTGGGATCACGCCCAAGTCCCCCCGCAACAGGCATAAACAGACACAGGTCTCTGGACAGGATCACACAGCCCCCGTCGAGACAGACGCCCGTCTGGTGACTCCCACCCGATGGTAAAATCCTTTCCAGACACGGACACTGGTTCTGAGGCTTCCACCGGATCCAGTCCCAACGCTGGAAAGCCAGCCCGTCACGAGCCACCCTTCGCCCCCGTCCGGAAGATCGTGGTCTTTCCCCCTCATCGGCATCACCGAGGGCTTCCGTTTAGGCCCCGGAAACCCACAGATTCCGGCCCAAAGACGCGTGTTGACCTTGGAGGTGCCCTCCAGCACCTCAGTTTCTAGCTGTCATCGGCACTCAGCCCTGTTCTGGGGAAGGGGTGGGGGGGTGACCGTGCTCCAGCTCAGGGAAAGCCAGGGGGCAGGCTGCTGGCAGGACAGTCTCTTCCTGGGGTCCTCGAGCTGTTACCGCATCGGGACAGGAGGCAGCCGGCCCCAGCACGGCCTGGGAACAGCACGTCCACTCGGGTGCTTTCAGCCCCAACCTCCATCGGGAACCACCCAACCTGCCCCCGCCCCATCAGCCCTTCTGGGGATTCAGACCCCTTTCTCTGCCCGCCGACACCAGGACGCTCTGTGGTTCCAAGCTGCTGCCACCGCCTCCGTGGGTCCGCCCCACCCCCCGGAGACACCGGCCCCCAGCTTTCAGCAGGGCCTCGCGGCCCCCTCCTTCTCAGCACGCCGACCCCCCGAGAGTCCTGAAACGTTTGCACCCTGACCTCCTGGACGGCCGAGCCCTGGGCTGGCCTCTCTTGCTCGAATGTTTGAACACCACCCACAGCCTGCTCCGGGCTTTTAGAGCCAGGCCTCTGCTCAGGGAGGTGTGAACACCTCTCAGGTGCCATAATTGTGTCCATCCTCCGAGGAGCGGGGGCTGGAGGGCTCGCACCGTGGCGCCTCGGTGGGGGGGGGGGGGGGGGGGCCTGCCTGGCTCGTCTGCAGGGCTAGTCCCGCACCCAGGCCCAGCCTCCGAAGTGACCCAAGGGAACTGTTTCGGGTGGAATTGTGTCTCCCCAAAACAAGATATGTTGGAGTCCTGACTCCCCGTGCCTCGAAACGTGGCCTTATTTAGACATGGGGCCCTGACCAAGGTCATTAAGGTAAAATGAGGTCACTGGTCACCCAGTATGACCAGCGTCCTCACCAGAAGGCGAGACTCAGACCCAGAGACAGACGTGCACAGCGGAAAGGGGATGTGAAGACGTGGCCCGAATCTTGGCAGGAAGCGAGCTCCGAGGGGGTCTCAGTGGCCCGTGTGGGAGGCTCGGGCTGGGCGGGACTTCCCGCCCCTCCTCTGACCTGTCGGCCCTGCCCCCAACAGAGGGACCGGTCCACCCATACTAGTCTGCTCGGACGACCAGAGCAAACACCACAGATCGGCACTTTGACAACACAAACGTATTTCCTCCCAGTCCTGGAGGCTGGAGGTCCAGACTCAGGCGAGGGCAGGGCCGGCTTTCCCTCAGGCCGCTCTCCGTGGGGTGTAGACACCATCCCCCACCCTGGCCGTGTCCTCACGTGGCCGTCTCTCCCCGCACGTCTGTGTCCTGATCTCCTCTTCTGATAAGGCCCCCCGTCAGGTTGGATTAGGGCCTAGCCTGGCGACCTCAGCCTCGCTGATTACACCTGCAAAGACCCCGTGGCCAAACACAGCCACATCCTGGGGACGCCGGGGGCGAGAACGTTAACCTACGAATTCTGGGGGAACGCGACACGGCCCGTAACACCATCCGCAGCCTGCAATCTGAGAGTGATTTGTCCACCTGTCCACCAGCTATGCGTCCACGTAAGGGAGGACAGGTGGCTTTGGGGACATGCACAATTTCCTGCTGGGGAGGTGCAAAGAGAAGGAGCCTGGCTGCCGCTGTCCTGGGTAAGCCCCGTGTTAGACTCAGAGCAAAGCATGGAGAGGCTCCGAGGAATGCGCCGCGTTCCTGGCAAAGGAAGAAATGGAAAGTCAGGGACAGTTGGGTGGGGAGACCGGAGGATCTTTACGGGCGGGGGGCGGGGCGGTCGGAGGGGAGGGCAAAGAAGCCCTGGTCCAGAGGGGGCCATTCCCCGCAGACACCGTGCACCTGGCTCAGCCTGCTGGGGCCGCCCCGTCCCTCTGGGGCCTCTCTGCCGTGCACAGCCTTCCAGATACATCCAAGCTGGAAAGGAGGGAGCGGGTCTGTTGACCGGCCGGTGGGCTGTGTGAGGACCCGGTGGACTGAGGGGGACGCAGTTCTCTTCCCTCGGTGTCCATTTTCACGCACGTGGGCCTGAGGTCCGCGGCAGCTCTCCTTAAAGAGAAAGATTAAAACTAAAAAAAATTAGAAATTAAAAAAAAATTAGAAATGCGATTAGAAATTAAAACAGGGAGGAGTCCCTGGCAGCTCAGGCCGGGAGGCTGGGGACAACCTGAGGGGTGTTGGGTGGGGTTGGAAGCGGGAGGGCTGGGAGGAGGGGGAGAGGCTCCCGAAAAACGGAGGAGGAGGACGGGGCTGAGTGGAGGAGGGCAGGGACCCACGCCTGCCGGGTCCTGCACCCCGGTGGGCTCAGGAAGGCTTCCGGCGATGACAGGTTACACCGCCCTGGCCTTACGGTGCCCTGGCATGGAGCTTCCAGCCTGTAACAGGAAGGCCACGTGCCCTTGGGCGACTGCCATTTGGACCCCTGCCCCAGTTCCTGTCACACGGCTCCCGGAACGCTTGTCATTTCTCGGGCGATAAGAGCACGAGGGGCATCTTTCGTTTGACCCTGGGTCCTGACAGCTGGCTCCCGGAACCCTTGGGATGTCCTCGGTGTTAAGAGTGTCTTGTTCTACCGAGGCGACTCTGGGGGGGCCATGGGGTGGCCCCCCGACGCCGGCTGGTTGCTGGAAAGACCGGGAGATGTGTAGGGACTGGGGTTTTCAGCCCTGCCCCCATTCTCTCCGGGAAGAGGGAAGGGCTGAGAATGGAGTCAAGGATTCATCCTGCTTCGTCGGAAGCTTCGTCACGAAGCCTCCATAAAATCCCCCAAGCACAAGGTGGAGGGACGCGGGCTGCGGGCCCCGCAGGAGCCCCCGGGGGAGGGGCGGAAGCCCCACACCCCCCCCCCCACCCAGGCCGAGTCCACCTCTTCCGTCCCCCGCTCCTGACTTCCACCCTCTTACGCCAGACTGGGGATCCAGCCCGTGATAGTTTTCTCTGACTTCTGGGAGCCGCTCTAGCAAATTCGTGGAACCCGAGGAAGGAGGGACATGGGAAGCTCCGATCTATAAGCTGTTGGTCAGAAGCTCGGGTGACCGTCTGGACCTGCTCTGGCTTCTAGGGTCGGGGAGGGGGGCTTGCGGGACTGAGCCCCTGGCGCGCGCGATCTGACGCCGTCTCCAGGTAGATGGTGTGAGAACTGAGCGGAAATCTTGGGGACCCAGCTGCCGTCTGAGACCTGCTCGGTGTGGGGAGAGGTCGCATCTGGTGACCGCAGTGTCAGAAGTGAAGGTAAAGGAGACGCACGAGGGAGACACACAGCAGGGGAGAGCGGGGGCTTCCCTGCTCCAGGGACGCAAAACCGCCTCCCCGCCCCGTCGGGCGGTCCGCCCTGACTCAGCTCGCTGTCCCCGCGTCCGCCCGACCCCTGGGCCACTGGGCCTGCACATCAGCTCCACAGGTCCGGGCGGGCCGGGGTGTGTGCGCCTGCCCAGGCCAGGGCGGCTTGCTAGCTGCCCGTCCCATTGAGTGACGGTCCCGCCTGCACTGGGGCGGGCTTCACAGCCTCCCACGGTGTCCACCTCACCGGTTTCCAGGCCTTCCTCGACGTCCACCTCACCGGTCTCCACGTCTCCCTCGACGTCCACCTCACCGGTTTCCAGGCTTCCCACAACGTCCACGTCACCGGTTTCCAGGCCATGAAAGCCGTCTGCTTCCCTCAAGGCTGCCCGGCCACCCAAGCGCCATTACCGCCACACCGCAGATGCTGAAGCAGAACCCAGAGAACCCGGAGGGGCCCTGCATGTGGAAGCCCCGGGGACGGAGCCCCGGGGAGGAACCTCGTATGTTCGAAGGTGTCCCGGCTGCACCACCCCCCTCCGCCCACGACCCTGCAAACCAGATCCCCCGGCCGCGGACGTGTGGCACCGTGCGGGGGTCGGGACAGGCCGGCCGGGAGTCAGGTCCCCACGCCAGGGCCGGCAGCAAGGGCCTGTGTTCCCCGGGCGTGGCCCTGAGGAAGGTCCGCGAAGTCTGGGGACACGGGGTGGAAAGTCAGCGCGGTACCCCCGTGGGCCGCCGGGCGGCGTCTGCCCCGCACCCTGTCGCAGACGGCCGCAGATGCTGACGCCCCGACGGGGCGACCTGGGCTGCCCCGACGCCGGCTCTGTCCGGAGTGGACCCCGACAAGGGCCGATCGCGTCTCAGCCCCTCGCTTCCAGTAACAGCCTTACCGAGATGCAGTGCGGGTGCCGTGCAACTGAGCCCTCTGAAGCGTCAGGAGCCACGGCTGCCAGTGGGTCCCCAGAGATGTGGACCCTTCCCCGCCGTGCGCTTTAGCACGTCTTCCTGGTGCCCGAGAGAAACCCCGCGTCCCTTAGGCCTCACCCGGCCCCAGGCTGCTTCCCATCACCGCGGATTTGCCTGCCGGGACAGTCCCTCCGGATGGAACCATTTGCTACTTATCCTTCTGTGCCTGGCTTCTCTCACAGCACTTTCAAGATTCTTCCACGCGGCGGCCCGTGTGGGCAATGCCAGCCGTTGACGGGTACCCCGCGCGTTGTCCCCTCGTCCGTGGCGGCTGGCTGGCCTCGGCCTTGCAAGGGACAGCCGGGCTCCGTCTCCGACGTCTGGCCGCCGACAGCTCGCAGGCCCCCGTTTACCCACGTTTCCCCCAGCTTCTCCAGAGTAGACAGCCAGCTGCTTGAGCCGTCCCGTGCTCTGTCGTTGATGGTACTTCCCTACGACTCCGGTGTCCTCCTGCGATACTCACTGGAGGAACGGGGGCCGCAAGGGAGCCCATCTGAGGCAGGAGACGGCCACAGGCAGCCCGCCCAGTGCCATGCAAGCCCTCACCCCTGTAAGCCAGGGCAGACGCAGGGCCCACACGTCCCTACACTGTTGCTCAGGCCCCGTAGCAAGTGCCAAACACGCAGCCCGTGCACCGGGCACTGAGGGTCCACACTCGGTGACAAAACCACACTGCGTGCCCTCCGTTTCTCCAAACTCAGACTGTCCTCGTGCGTCCACGTGGGGCCTGAGACCCAATTTTTACCGAAAAGTCCTTTCGTTGTAAAGGTCACCCTCTTGCATGAAGAGACACACAGGGGACGAGTGCCTGGGGGGCTCGGTCCGGTGAGCGTCCAGCTCTTGATTTGGGCTCGGGTCGTGACCCCAGAGTTGTGGGATCGGGCCCCACGTTGGGCTTTATGCTGGCATCACGGAGCCTGCTTGGGATTTCTCTCCCTCTCTCTCTCTCTCTCCCTCCCTCCACATAAGTAAGTAAAGTTAAAAAGATAGAGAGAGACACACAGCGGAGGGCAGTCCCCCTTGGCGATCAATGGCCGGAGAAGGTGGAGGCCGCTGGTCTGTGAGTCCCCAGGGGGAGCCTGGAGGGAACGCGGCCATCGACAGTTGCAAACGCAGTCAGGTGTGGATAGCTGGGCCCCGGGAGGCTCGGGGCGCTCGGAAGGGACGGAGTCACCTGAGTGCGCACGGCGACCCGGGCACTACCTATCAGGTTTATCTCCCTTTGAAAGGTGGGGGAAACTGAGTATGGGGTGTGGCTGGAGAGAAAGCCTGGTGGATCCTGTGTCTGGAGCCCCGCGGGGTGGACCTCTTCCCAATGCCATCAGAACACACGTGGGCCCCTCTGCCCCCTGGTCGGTGAGCCCCAGTGCCCTCTGACCCCCCCCCCCGGCCCGGCCTCGGCCACAGCTCTGCTGTCCCACCAAACCTGTCAGAGCAGCGCCGGGACCCGGGCTCGGGCTTCTCCACCCCAACACGCCTCGCTCAAACCAGAGGGAGCATCGTGCATGGGGTGTTTGCTGGTGGGTGAACGCCCCCCCCCCTCCCACCCAGGGACCACAAAACATTCGTGGGGGAGGACCTTGACCTCTCTCCACAGAAACAGTGTTTGCTTTGACGTCGTGGACCACGGGGCCGGATTCCCTCGTCTGCCCCGATCACGGCCACGGCAGACGGGAAGTCCAGGTGACGGAGACTCCCAAACGGAGTCCGAGCGCCTGCGGAGGTAAGGGCACGACCCTGGGGCGCTGACCACTTCATCAGAGAAAGAGCAGAGTGGAAAAGATAGAAGCAATGAAAAGGCAGATGCAGGAGGCGTCGGGCAGCTTTCTCTGCGGAAGGTAGAGGCCAGGCTTCTGTCGGAAACAGGATTCCAGGGCCCGGGGGGGCCACGGGTGGCCTCACTCAGCTGGCGCCCAGCTGCCCCCGTCCCTCCAGACACAGGTGGCTCCGGGGACCCCGTCACGAAGTGCCTTGGACTCCAGCCTCAAAGTAAACCCCAACAAGCCAGGGGTTCAGGGGTCACATCTAAGTTCCCCATCCAAACTAGGCCGCCTGAAGCCTGAGAGCCGGGCCCTGGGAACTCACACAACGGTGGGCTATGTCCTGACCTGGCTGGCGTGTCCTTTCATGGAGGAGCCTTCCCATTGGTGGGAGTCAGGCCTCAGCCCAGAGTGCCCCGAACGCCCTCCACCCCCCCATCTCCCAGGCCAGCTCCCTCTGGGGGGACAGACCAGTCCCATCCTGGCTTCTCTTTCTCCCCAGCACGGATGCTGTGAGCAGCCAGCCTCCCGTCCCCTGGCCTCTGCTCCCGTGACTTCTGCCCAGCGCTGGATGATTCGAGGTGCGGCTTTCCTCCAGGGGACCTCACAGCCCGACACCTCTGCCCGCAGCTCCTGGAGGGGAGGCTCTCTGGGAAGCCCGCAGCCAGAGGCGGGACTGATTAGCGTCAGGACCTCGCCCTGTGAGTGGCCTCTGTCCCTCCCACGTTAACTGAATCTGCACCGCTTACGGTGTGGGGGACGGGTGTCAGGGGCCACGGGGACACGGTGCGGGAGTCACGGTCCCCGGTGCAGGAAGAGGGGGCCTGATGCCAGGCTGGAGAGGCCTTGTTCCAGAGAAATAGGGTGTGGGCCGGCCAAGGGGAGTCCAGGGCAGGAAAGCAAACACGAGCTGGCCCACGTGCCAAGGTAAACAGGCAGTTCTCCCAAACTGGGCGGTCCAGGCCAGCGCTCCGGCAGAGGGATTCTGCAGAATTCACCCCCGGAGGTCTGGAGAGTTCTCGGGGAGAGCGGAGGTGCCCTGAGTTCACCAGGTTTAGGCGTCGGAAAGGGCCTCAGACCTTCGCGGGAGTGGAGTCGTGGGGTCCCAGGGAACACCCCAGCCTGGCAATCTCTCAATTTAGCACCTCGAGGGGCCTCTGGGCAGCGGAATGGGCGCTGAAGGGGGGTATTCTCCCGCTTCCCAGAGAGCAGTCGAGGCTCGGGGCAATCCGGGCAAAGCTCGGGACACACAGCCACAGGCCTCACGCCCAGTACCCGTGACAGCTCTTCCCGGGGACCCCCCGCCCGTCGGCTGATGCCCCTGAGAACACACTGGGAGGCCCTGTGGTCCCCATGCAACCGCACCCCTAGAGATGGAAATGTTAATGCATTTTACAGATAGGAAGACTGAGGTTTGGTGGAAGGAAGCAGCCTGCTGTCCCCACTCAGCAAAGGTTGGACAGGAAACCGGGGCCCGGACATCTCTGGGGCCACAGTCCACACTCTGCAGTCTCAGGAGACACGGATGTGGTCCATAGACCTGGCATTGCCCCCAGCAGATCCTGAGACCCTTTGGCACAAACCAATGGTTCTCCAAGCGTGAGTCCCAGACGGGCAGGAGGACCTCAGGTGGATTCCATGCTCAACCCCAAACTTGACTGAATCCCGAGACCCCGGGGCAGGGCCCAGCAGTCTGTGTGGCCACACGTCCTCCGGGGACTATGGTGTCCCCCACTATCCAGGCAGGAAGGACAGGAGCCTGGAGGGACCGTCCACCTGTGGGCTGGTGCAGAGCACTCCTGAAACAGAAAGGCCCAGCCAGCACAGGCCTGCACAGACCCCTTCCTCAGCCTCATTCGGGCCGCGGAGAGGGCCCCGGGGCGCCCTGGTCCCCACAGGCCCCGTGGTGGGGGGGGGGGGGTGGCCGGCACACCTGGCAGGGGAAAGAGAGAACCCAGCACTGACCCACACCAGACCTGGTTTGGGGGCCGGGCTGCTCGCACACCCGCCGGGGCCTGGGAGGGACTGAGGCCAGCACAGGGCCCCAGCTGGGGACATTCACTCCCCTCTGTTCTGTGCGGCCCACGGGGTGAGTGTAGGACAGACGGTCCCAGCAAGTGCCCCTTCCAACTAGGCCAGCGTGAGCTTCAAACGGGGCAAAGACAGGATTCTGCAAATAGCCCGCTGGAAACTGTGAACCCGTGTGGCATTGCTGCAGGGACGTTCCCGGCCGCCAGTCTCCAGCCGGAGGGGAAGCGGCGAGGGACGCCCGGCAGGCCTCCAGACACAGAGAGGGGCGCGGAAGTTCTGGGTGGAGCGGGAGGGGGCGGGGGTGATGGGGCAAACGCTCAGGGCTTGGGCGCCGTGAGCCCACCTCGGTGATGTCACCTGGGGTCGCTGCCTGATGGGTTCTGGGCCTCAGTTTCAGGTACGCTCCTGAACGCAGGGGCCGGCTCGCCGCACACACAAACATCACAAACATGCATGTCTGGCGTCTGTTACCCGAGGGGCTGCCAGACCTTCCAGACCCTCAAAGTCAGAGGCAGCCTGCGGGCCCGGGCATCAGCCCCGTTACCCCAGACGCTCTGAGTCAGAGTCCATGTGCTCCCGGGATCCTGGGTGGCCGGGGGTCCCGGAAAGTCTGGGAAGCCCTTGTACAGGCTTCCGGGGACCCGTCCCAAAGCCTAGGGTGGGGCCAGTGGTCCCTTGGGAGTCGTCCTGGGGTCAAGGTCTCAGTCCACGGGGCTGGTGATGGACAGCGGTGGCTGTTGGCTAAGTGAGGCCAGGAAGTCAGCACCCACTGGACAGAGGACACGGAGAGTCTGGGCCAAACACCCCTCCCCCTCGGGGCTCCTGTGG
Organism: Puma concolor; assembly: GCF_028749965.1. NCBI lineage: Eukaryota > Metazoa > Chordata > Mammalia > Carnivora > Felidae > Puma > Puma concolor. The sequence goes on along the minus strand of NC_141679.1, from coordinate 3,442,936 downwards.
GTATGTGGGAAAACGCCAAGCAGCGCTGTGGATGCCTCCCACGTCTGGCCGGGACACCTGAGGTCACTGTGGCCAGGGGGACCCCACGGTCTCCGTGCCCCTGCTCCACCAGGCCAGCGACCCCACAGGGAGTGAGACCCAGTCCTGCCCCCGAGCGAGGGATCTCAGACCCGCTGGGGACAGACGCACAAAGCAGTTAATGGCAAAGCCGTGTGGAGGCGGAGAGGCCGAGCTGGACTCGGGTGATGCCAGGCACAGAGGAGGACCCGCCAGTGGGGCAGCCCGTGCAAGCGTGGGCCAGCCTGGAGCTGGAAGGTCCACGTCCCGTGGTTAATGTTTCTATTTCCCTAAATCGATCTTTTCCTGTTCTTGGAATCGTCTTTACTGAAGTAGAATTTACATACAGCAAGCACTCATCGTAGGATGCAGCTTGACTCGTCTTGACGACTGTATGCACTCACGTCACTGTCCCTACATCAACACCGGGAACATTTCGCCAGCCCAGAATCCCCTCCAGAGACGGCCACAGTTCGACGCCTGCTGCCACGGGTTGGTCCTGTGCGCCCTTGACCTCCAAGGCCCGGACCCACACGTTGTAAGCGTGCTACCTCCCCAGCACCAGGGATTCGAGAATCTGCCGTGATTGAGCAATCACCCATTGTCCTCGCCGAGCAGAACGCCAGCATTCGGATAAAACGCACTTTATTCTGAGACTGGTGGACATTTGGGTCACTTCTGGTTCGGGACTGCTATGGACAAAGCGGCTACATACAAGCTTCTGCTTTTTAAAAACTGTTTACAAAATTCATTAAGGTGGGAGCGCCTGGTGGTTCGGTGGGTTGAGCGTTCGACTTCGGCTCAGGTCACCATCTCACAGTTCGTGGGTTCAAGCCCCTCGTCGGGCTCTGTGCTGACAGCTCAGAGCCTGGAGCTTGCTTAGGATTCTCTCTCTCTCTCTCTCTCAAAAATAAACATTAAGGGGCGCCTGGGTGGCGCAGTCGGTTAAGCGTCCGACTTCAGCCAGGTCACGATCTCGCGGTCCGGGAGTTCGAGCCCCGCGTCGGGCTCTGGGCTGATGGCTCGGAGCCTGGAGCCTGTTTCCGATTCTGTGTCTCCCTCTCTCTCTGCCCCTCCCCCGTTCATGCTCTGTCTCTCTCTGTCCCAAAAATAAATAAACGTTGAAAAATAAATAAATAAATAAACATTAAAAAAATTAAAAATTGATTAAGGCAAAGTTCACATAACATAAAACCAGTCATTTTAAAGTGAAGAATTCCGTGTCATTTGGTACATTCAGGGTGTTGGGCAAACACCACTCCATGTAGTTCTTTGGCTTCACCACGGAAGCCCCCGGCCTCCCCGCTGGGCCCCCTGCAGCCCCGGGAGCCACCGACCTGTGTCCTGACTCTGTGCGTGCACCTGTTCCAGTCACCGAACACCCAGCCTTTGGCTCTGGCTTCTCCCGCTGCCGGTGATGTTTTCGAGGTTCATCCGTGGGGTAGCAGGTGCCAGTGTGCCATCCACCTTCGTGGCCAAATACTATTCCGTGTATGGACGGGCCACAGTTTCTTCTATATGCACTTTTGTTCAGATCTTCTTGGTGGGTACGTGTGCTAATTTGTCTTGAGTGCGTAGAAAGGGACAGGATGGCTGGGTCAAGGAGTGTTGGGAGTAGGTGTTTGGTTGACCTCACTACACACTAAACAGCTTTGCCCCAGGGAGGGCACAGTCCCCGGAGTCCCAAGCAACTGGGAACACTGGGGACAGGTCCTGTGACCATGGGCCCAGGCTGGGAGCCTGCCATCCGAGCTCCTGAACCCGGTGAAACCCTGCCCTTTCCAGGACTCTTATAACAGTCCCTGCCCCTCCGTGGGCTCTCTCCCTGTCCCTTCTGTCTCCCCAAGTCCATCCCACGCATAGGCTGTCACTCTGGGTCCTCCCCTGCTCCTCCAGGATGAATTAACAGGACCCCGCAGCGAGTTCACACTTTTCCGGGTATAACTTAGAGCAGGTCTGTCCTGGGGGTCAGAAACACAAACGTCCAGAGATGAACAAGGACCACAGGGGCCCAGCCATCTGTCCCGTTCGCTGAATTGTGTTGTGCCTTGTTGTGTTTCTTTTCTCCCCGTGGGAATAGACATGACAACAAAGGCCAAATTAATATTCACACAAACCATCCCAGCACAACGTCAGCCTTGGGTGCCCTGAGTGGCCGGTCAGAGCCAGGCTCACCGAATCCCAAGGACACGTCTCCACGGGGCTGGCCTGAGGTCTTACACCACGGGGCTTACGTGCGTCACCTCCGTCTGCCGGAAGCCGGCTGGTGCTGGTCCTCGAGCCGGAGGGCACTTGGGGATCACCCCGAAAATCTGAACGAAGTGGCTCCTGGGCTCCAACCCAGAAGTTGAGGGTGAATTTACCATGTGGTCAGGGCTTAGAATCGCCGAACTCGCCACCCGGCTCTGGCCGCCGACCGTGTCTGGAGAACACCCTGCACTAACCGTTAAGCCTTTCAGCCACAGCTGGCCCCTGCACCCAAGAACGCTAACACAGGGATGGCCACCAAGCTCCTGGCTGCTGAGGCCTTGAAGCGCCCCTGGGTGATCCCTCCCATCAGCACGCCTCCCGGGCTGCTCTGGGGCCCTACCTATGGGCTGGAGGCCGTTCGCGATTTGCAGGTGCCCCCAGAGGCTGGAAAGAACCCCCCGCCTCCCCTTGCTTTCCCCCGTTGTGTGTAGCTCTCTGGGGCGGCCCCCAGGCGGGCGGTGGAGGCTGGGGCACGGGGCGCCCGGAACCTCACTGAGCACGTCCTGCAGAACCAGCACCCTCCTATCGTGCGGGATCAGGAAGGTGCAAGGCTTTCGCTTCCCAGTATTCCCCGAGGGTCCAGTTCTCAGATTTCCTTTTCGGTAGAACTTATGTTCCCAAGAAACAGACTAAGTACACAAGACCGCATACACCACAAGGCGTTTTCTGCATGATTTCTTTGGGAGCCCTACTGTAAATAAACCAGCGGCCTCTGCTGCACACCCACTGGGGGAGGAAATAGCTACGTAAATAGGGCCCTTGCCACAGGAGGAAGGCAGGAGCGTCCCGGGTGCCATTCTCTGCCAAGCCACCGCCGTTTATCACTCACACCAGGAAGGCTCCAGTCCTGGAAAGAACAGGGGGGCCGTGGGCTGCAAATAAATGCCACAGGACATAGGGTGATCTTGAAGGCCAGTTAGGGTGCGGCCTGTGTTCCTCGCGGCCACCCCCACGTGCCCCAGCACCTCGGGAATGTCTGTGACTAACTGGAACCTACCACCAGCTCTGCGGGTGTCTGTATGTGTCTGGCCCGCTTCTCTGCCTGGAATCTCCATGCAAACAGGTGTTGGTTGCCATATTTGGTAGTGATTTCAATGACCAGAGACGGGTCTACACCCAAGATGGGTCTATAGGGAGAGCACAGCTCATGTGGGCGTCAAGGGTGACACATAGGAAGGAGAGGAGCCCCAGGCACAGACTGAAGTCACCGGCAGAGTCCTGAGGACCCCGGTGAGGGACAAGCCAGGGCCACAGGCTCCTCCCCCTCCCAGGGGCACTCGGTGTCAACACACTTCAAACCCTATTGCACACACTTAACACGAGAGGCCGAACAGGAACCGTGGGCCTCCCTGCCTACATCTACACCAAAACAGTGGTACTCATGCTATGGCTGGCTGGCTGGCCCTCCCCATTACAGTTTTCCCCGGGGCCATCACTGAGTCCCCACGGGTCCTCTCTGCCATGCTGTGCCCACGAGGAAGCGAGTGCAGGGCTTGCTTGTTCTGGAACTTTCCCCCCTCCTCCACACTCCCCCTTGGAGGCTCAGGGACCGTTCTTATCACCCTGACACCAGGCAGGCACTGTCTGGGCCAGGGAGCCACATTACTGGGGATCATGGGGACTAGTGTGTAGGTCTTCTGGAGTCGGGAAATCACGCATGAAAGTGGGGTGAGGGGCAGAAGGTGCTCACCGGGAAAAAAGGAAAGGGCGGACCACCTGCCACGAGAAAGCGTCTGTCAGGTGCTACTTTCCACAGAACATGGCCGTCCCGGAAGACCCTGTATCTCAGTGTCCGGGCTCCCCTACCCCTGGCACGCAGTCCCTTCATTCCGGGGTGAATCCGGAGTGAAGAATGGAAGACAGCTGCCATTTCTTTGACCCGCACCCCACAGAGGGTTGGGGTCTGCAGCCCCCCACCGCCTCTGGATCTACTCTAACCAGCAAGTATGGCAGATGAGACAGGCCGGGATGCCAGCTTCCCGGCCCAAGCATCACGAACGACTGCGTTCTCCTCCCGTCTCCTGGGACGCCCCGGGGGACCTGAAGCATGTTGTGGAGATCAGCGCGGGAGCCTCTGAGCCTCCGTCGTAGCCCAGCCGAGCCTGCGGCGTCCCGCACCAACTTCCTGGAGCAGAGGAACCACCCGGCCAGGCCCCGCCTGACTCCCTGACCCGCAATGACCCCCAGATCCACAGACCGTCTCGGGTCCCCAAGCTCTGCGGGTACGTCGTCCGGCAGGTAGGTAGACTGAGCATGAGATACCCGCGTGTTTTCCTAACACTATTTCTGGCTCACGTCGGACTCACCCAGAGACGCCCCTTCACGTCTTTAGACTAGAGCAGGGTCTCCCGGCCCAGTCACCTCCGCAGGACATGGTGTCCCTGGAGCTCTAGCCACCGGGGGCTTGGCGCCCAGTCTTTGAGGACATTGGGAGCTGCCAGAGGACCGGCCGACCCTCGGACCCTCGGTGGGACACCAAAAGCTCTCGCTCTGTCCTGCTGGGACCATGGGCTGGGGGCCCGGCCACGAGGTAGACCAGCCCTCCAGGCAGCGCTCGGGACACAGTTGCTCAACCCCAGCCCTGGGGACATCTGGGCGGGCGAGGTCGTCCGTGTTTCCGGCTGCCTGCCGGTTGTGAGACACACACACACATCTCCGGGTGTTGCTGACTATCTCCAGGGGTCAACGCTGCCTCTGCTGGACAACCTCGGCCCTCAAGGGTCCTGCCCTTTGCCAACACCAAAGCCACCGTTGCAGCACACGGCGTGGGCCCCCAGACGCGGCCTTCGGAAACGTCTGCCCCGTTCGCGTCACCAGGCCCCTGCCCGCTTGCCTTTCGCATGTGGCCGTGGAGGGGGAGGGGTGTGCGGTGACCCCCGCTCCGGGGCTGCGGCCAGGGGTACTGCAGGCCTCTCCCCTTCTGCCTCCAGCTCGGGGCCCGGACCGTGACGCAGACGAGGGACAGAAAGGGCTCAGAGAATCGTGCGCCAGCTCAGCGGTCAGCGTGGGAAGGCTCCTGTGCACCTGCGGCCACCGTCCTGGCCTGGCTCAAACCCCACGAACCACAGGATCTTGACCTGAGCCGAAGGCAGACTCCTAACAGACTGAGCCCCTCCCCCGGTGTTTATGATACGCCTAAGTAATTGCCGTCCGAACAAAGACAGAAGACCAGACTGAATTTGCCGTGTTCCATACTCGCCAAGTGCCCCACGATGCACCATATACCAAGTCGCACAGCCGGACAGCGCCCTCCCGGGCCAGCCGGCCGTGCACGGGCCACAGAAGGGGGCTGGGCGTGCTGCTGTCTCGGTTGAGCAGACGCCCCGTCGGCCACACCGGCGGCTCCTGCCCCCATCGGAGAAGGCCCTGCCCTCAGCACCCCTGCCCGGGCAGGTCCGTCCAGAGGCAGGGTGGATGCACGGACACACTTGGCAGGCAGGCCCCTCACTGTCTCAGTGCCCGAGGCCACACTCGGCTCCGGCACCTCCTTTCCCACGTGGAGGCCTGCGTGCTTCCAGACAGAACCCAGAACTTAGGACGTCCTGGTCCTCCCCCCACGGCTCTGCCATCCATCGTCCGTCTCCCCAGAAGCGGCCCAATTTCCACGGGAGACGGTGCCAGAGGTTTGGATTCCATCACGTTTGATTCCGTGTCAGCTGGGAAAGCCTGTTCTTTTCAAATAGCATAGCCGGGGCAGGCACCCTCTCCCCGAGCCAACTTTCCAGGGCTGAAGGTTATTTGTTTCTTGCCAAGAAGTATTAATACTGTTTTCCTGGTGCCATCAGGGAGTGGAAAACTGGCCCGGGGAGCAAAGCCACCCCCTCTCCTCCTGACCCCTAACTTCATCCCATAATCCTGCAGCAGGAGCGGCATCTCAGGGTTCTGGAAGATAAGCCAAGGTGACAGATCCCCTCCCACCTCCTCGCGGGCCTGGGGGCGTCCTCTCGCCCAGCATATTGGCTCGGAGGAGCACGGGAGGAACCAGCATGCCCCTCGGCCGGGAGGTCACCATGGTGAGGGTAACAGGCATTTCGTGAGCGCCCAGGGTGTGCCCGGCGCCGGGCCCTCTTGCTGTGATGACACATCACTCCCTTGAGAGGGCACGCTGCTCGGAGAAGAGCCGCGTGTCCCAGACTCGGCCCAGAGCTGGGGTCGGCTCTCACACTGCCCCCTCCCACCCCCCCCAGCACTCACACACTCTCCGGCCTGCCTCGAAAGGGCCCACAGCCCACGCCCAGCAGAGGACCACGGGGATGCACGTCCATCGCCGAGAATGTGCCATGAGGATAAGAAGACGATGCCCCCCACCGCCGGCCATGGGGAGCCGGGGCAGAGCGGGAGAACCAGAGGGAAGCCTAGGGGAGGGGCCCTCATGCCCCCAGAAGTTCGAGGCCAGTCCGCGAAGCCCAGGAGGCACCGCGGGCCGGACCGAGAGCCCCTCTGCCCTGAGGTCCGGATGCTCGTGGGCCCATGATTAGCTACTGACAAGATGGCTTCACGGGGGGGAGACGGTTGCGTCTGGGCCGAAGGGAACCACTCCACCCATGCCCTGGAGCCAGAAGATGACATGCCCAGAGAAGGGACTAGAAGCACAGTACCAGATCCAAGGCAGGGCATGCCCGGCCTTAGACTCCCGGCCCCAGCATCTCGTCCAGAGTGAGCTCTGAGGGTACAGGACCCCAGAACACAGTGTGCTATCTCCCCCCACCGCTGCGGTCGTCGTCAGAACCACAGCGTTTTTTCCAGAGTGGAAAGGAAGCAGCAGCAGCCTGCCCGTCCCGGAAACCTTGCCAAGGGCCAGATGTCACGGCAGACGTCCCAACGCAAAGTCAACGCTCCCCGGGGTGCAGACCCTGGCTCCCGGCTTGGAGAATTATTAACTCTGTGTTTTTAAAAGCAGCCGCTTGCACTCAGCCTTAAAAAAGCATCAAAGCACGGAGCCCACAGTGTGCAGGCTGTGCTCTTAGCAGGTCACGTGGTAGACAAGAAGGCCATCCACAAGGTCAGAGCCCGTATCACAGGCCCATAGCAGTAGGTAATAAAGTCTGAGGGAGCCTTTCTCGTGGAGGCAGGTGGCTTCGGTTTTGCGGAACCTGGGGCACACGGGGAGGGCATGTCCAGGAAATGGATCATCACGGGTTGTTTATGCGACGCTGCTGCTCCTGTAAGTGGGTAACAAATTCAGCTCAGGTGGCTTCTTGTAAACCCTGCGGCTCGAGTGGAGACAGACCCGACCAGGTGTCCTGACGCCGGGATGAAGGAGGACATCGCCCTGCAGGCCGCAGGCTGGCACCCGCTTTGCCTCTGGCACCTCTTAGTGACCCCCACCCCTGAGGGCCGCCTCCTCCCCGGCCCCCTGCCCCCTTGCCCACCCGGGTGCCCGACCAGACCCGCGTGGGGGCCTAAGGCCACGAAAGCCATCTGGGCACACGGAGGGGGATGATTGTTCCGCACGCACGTTACGATCGATGGCGACAGGGGTACTTTTCTAGCAGACAAAACCCAGCTCAGCCCGCGGGACGCGGTAGAGGTTGCTTTCACGTTCGCACGGCATCTCCTGCGGATATGTCTCGTCTCGGGGAGGTGACTTGGCCAGGCTGGAGCGGTCGGGCCCCACCCCACGCCCCTGGCCCCCAGCCTGCCCAGATCTCCTAAGTGACTTCTCTTCAGGCTCCAAAGCTCTGCTCATGCGCCCCTTCTTCCAGACACGGTTGCACGGCCCCACATGGAGATGGTGACCTGGGGCGACAGTGGCCCATCGGGAACTTTACGAGGAGCAGGTCGTACGCCCTGTCGCGACGCCCGCACCCTGTGATGCTCCGGGAGACATGGCTTCCCTTCCTGGTGCTTCCATCGGTAGCTCCTCCTTCGCGGCCCTGACCCTGCACAACAAGCGTCTGCGTGCGCTACCCGCCCCCCACACCGAGGCCGTGTGACCTTCAAAGTCAGGGACTTTGCCTCATCTCTGCGCTTCTGGAGCCCATCAAGGTGCTGTTTGCATAGATGCTGAATAAACACACAACGGGATTAAAGGCAGTTAATGGAATGGCAGCGATGGAAGAAATTCTAGGTCAGTGGCTCTCAAACCAGCAGGCATCAAAATCCCCCGGGGAGCTTGTTCACAGGCAGGTGTGTGATTTAGCAGGTCCGATGTGGCCACCGGCTGCTGCCGAGGTCCCGTCACCTCGCCTATGAGAGCCCTGCTCTGACGAAGGTCTGTCCCCAGCCGCCTATGTGATAGAACTGAAGCGGAGGGTGTGAGGTGGGAAGAAAGCTTCTAACATCCTGCCCGCCCAGCTCCTGTTCAGGTGCAGCGGCTGTGGCCAGCTCCAGAAAGCTCGGTCTCCCCGCGCAGGACAAGGTCTCCACTCAGCTTGCAGCATCCTGATGGCCTCCGGCAACGGCCAGCTCTCCTAATTATCCTCCAGGAGGGCCAGGCGCCGTCCATGCTAACCCCCGCATTCAGGAGAACGAAGACAGAGGCAGAGACCCCCCGGCATCTAAACGAAACCCCGGATGTGTGTGGTGTGGGATTCACAGACACCTGCTGGTATCCGTTCCTCAAACTCCCCAGGGGACCACGGTGTGCGTCCAACACAGGACACACTGCCGTCACCCAGTGACGGCCACCACCCTACCGATGTGTGCACTGGATCCCCACAGGGACAAGACAGGGGACCCATGTCACTGAGCAGAAGCCCATCTCCTCTCCTCCACGTCCAATGGGGACGTCTCTGTGCAAGAGAGTGTAAGAGACCCCACCGCACTTTCTAGTAGGGCACCAAAGCAGTGGTCGTCAAGACCCAAAGCAGATACGAAGCTCCTTTAAAAGAAAAAGAAATATGGGACGCCCGGGTGGCTCAGTCAGTTGAGCATCCGACTCTTGATCTCAGCTCAGGTCATCTCACGTTTTGCAGGTTCAAGCCCTGCACTGGGCTCTGCACTACAGAGCCTGCTTGGGATTCTCTCTCTCTCTCTCTCTCTCTCTCTCTCTCTCTCTCCCTGTCTCGCTGCTCCTCCCCTACTCTCCCTCAAAATACATAAGTAAACATTTTAAAAATTAAAAAAGGAAAAAGAAAGAAAGGCAAAAAAAAAAAAAAGGGATCATGCGTCTCCTGTCTTGAGTTAATTATTCTCATCATACCGTGACTCAAAAAATTAGGTATGCGTTTTGTACGCCTTACAGCTTTCATACAGCTGTAAACCAAAACGATTGTCCAATCAGAGGCTATAAAAACAGCAGACCCAGTAAAACACAAACAGGCCGCATTAATGTAATGTGACAGGTAATGCTGTCTTGCGGAAACGAATTTGCCAATATCGGGCTCGGGGCGGGAAGCCTCAGGCCTCGTTGCACAGACACTGGTTTGGGATTTTAATTCCAACGAAACAAATGCAGGGAATGTGTGTCCCACGGCGACGCTGCTCGAGCCTGTCAGTAACCGCGAGGCTCTGTGTGGCGCCCAGCATGGCACATGTGTCCACCCCGGTCCCACCCTCTGTCCCGCTTCTCTCGTGGGTCAACGATTTAGGCGGCACAGCTGGTGCCCCTCAGCCCCCTCTCATCCAGGGCGAGTATTAAGGAATTTTCCTTCCCACACGTGTCCCCCCTCTGCCGTCCCCTGCCTCCCCCTACCCCATCTGCGGGCCGGTCCCCTGCCTCCCACCGCCGCTGTCCACCCGCCCACCGGCCCCCCGCCGCCGAGCGGTCCTTCCCACGGCAAAGCAAACTCCGAGCGCCCTGGCTCCACACGGGGTCCCGCCGAATCTCTAGCAGAATCCACCTTCCTCGTGGTGCGGCCCTCCCTCGCTCTGCCCTCTCCGTGTGTGCTCCGGCGCCCTTGGCCGACACCGCCCGGCGCTGGCCTCCTCTCTGCGTCTCCAAGCTCCGGGCTCCGCCCACCTCGCCTCGTGCCAGCGCGTGTCCCGCCCAAAGTGCTGGAGAGGTCTGTCCACCCCCGGATGCGCGCGGGACAGGAGCCCCGGGCAGGTCCCGGCCTCCGCCCTGTCCTCGATTTCCCGTCTTTGTTTGCAGGGTTCGTTTAGGTAAGGCGAGCTGCTATAGCGGGTAAGCCCCCCAAATCTCGTGGCTCTGCAAGCTGTAATTAAAGTTTGCTTTGCACGGGTATAAAATCAAACAGGATTGTTCCGGTGGGCGGGGCTTGCAGGGGCCAGCCCCTCCCCCCTCCCTGGCTTCCCAAGGACACGATGCAGACCCTGAGGCAGCAGGTCCCTGACACATGTCCGTGCAGCAGGCGCCCCGCGAGGAGCCACCCCGGGTTCCTCAGTCCTTCAGGCCTTCGCTTAGCGGGAACAAGGGCACGGCCAACAAGCAAACAGGGTCTGGGTCACGGGTGTGCAGGTCATTCCTCGTGTGCTTACACAGTGGTTCCCCCCACTTACCACGGTTTCATTCACCACCTCATCTCATCACACGGTGTTGATCACCCCCCCATCATCACGAGAAGGGTGAGGACAGCACAGGGAGATGTTTTAAGAGAGAGACCGCATTCAGGGCACCTCCGGGGCTCAGTCAGTTGAGCGTCGGACTTTGGCTCCGGTCATGATCTCCGGGTTCATGAGTTCGAGCCCCATGTCCGATTTGCTGCTGTCAGCCTGTCAGCGCAGAACCTGCTTGGGATCCTCTGTCCCCCCTCTCTGCCCCTCCCCTGCTTGCACTCTCCCAAAAATAAATAAATACTAAGAGAGAGAACACATTCACATAGCTTCTATTGTAGTATATTGTTATGATTTCTCTAGTCTATTACTATTGTTACTAATCTCTCACCGTGTCTACTTTATAAAGTAAACTTGGCATATATGGGTTCAGTACTCTCCGTGGTTTCAGGCATCCACTGGGGGTCTCAGAAAGTATCCCCCATGATTTATGGAAACCAAGGCCCCAAATGACTGTATGTGTGTGTGTGTGTGTGTGTGTGCGTGTGTGTAGAATACATGACATTCACCCAAATGAGAACAACCAAAGGGATTATTTGATGCTTGCTGTAGTCACTTGACTTTGTCAGAGACTCACAGGTGGGCAGGGGTGCGGGGAGGCTTGACACAGGGAAAGAAGGGGAGGGTCCATGTGCTGAGCAGAGGCAGTGAACCTGGGGAAGCTGGGAGTGGGCCAGCTAGCAGGGGCATCCGGTGTGACTGGTTGGGGAGCCCGTTGGGCGTCCTGGTTGGTCCTGAGTTGGGGACAAGAAACTGGGAAGCTGGCAGTTTTCAATCAGGTCCTGCCATTCTGGGCTGGTTGCTGCAGGACTTACTGGCCGGGTGGTCTGGTCACTCACTGTCTGTTTGCATATTCAGTGTATCTGAATTTATATATAGATATAGATAGATAGATAGATAGATAGATAGATGATAGATAGATAGATAGATATAGAGAGAGGGAGGGAGCGAGAGAGCACAGGCGAGGTCAAGAAAAACAGGGAGGGCTTGAAAGCCTCTTTAGGTCTCATGAACTGTCGTGAAGAGGAGTCTTTGCTCCAAGGGAAACTGGGAGCCCCGGAGGGTTTGGAGCTGAAGGGAGCCCTGGCCTCGTTCCAAGCGCTGCAGGAACTGACGGTAGGCGAGCGAGGGTGGAAGGGGGCGCGCCATAGGAGGCCACTGCACTGATCCATGCAGGATGTGGCAGTCGCTTGGCCCAGAACAGCGGCCGTGCAGGTGGGAGAGGGGTCGGGGCCAGAATGGCGGCCACACAGGTGGGCTTCGAGGAGATCAAACGTCCACGGCCTCCTGGGACACACTGGCTGTTGGGCTGGGGCAGTGAGCGTCAGGGCAGATCTTGGAGGACACTGCACGCACGTGACAGACGGCCACCCTCCCAATGCACCAGAGGAGCACCTGGGACTGTAAGCTGTCTGTCGTGCGTGTGCAGTGCCCTCCAAGATGGCTGCTGGCGTCTCGCTTGAGAGAGTGACTTCCATCCGGCCCAGGCCCCACGGGACCAGGTGCCATGTCTACTCTGCTCCACGGAGACAACAGTCTTGGCCACCTCCTTCTCTCCAGACTCACCCTTTCCAGGGGATGATGAGGGACTTGTATTGTCGGAGGAACTAGGGGGTTTCACAGCAGGGTCCCCCGTCTGCAGAGGGCCCGCCCTCTGCCCATGCCCTTTCCAGAGTGTTCCGGGGACTCCGGCTACCGGTGGGTGAGCCCAACTCCTGGGTGTGCAGACCAGCATCCTTTGCCCCAGATATCACTTGGGTGGATCACTTATCACGCCCACACCCCGATGGCCATATCCCTTATCTTTTTTTCTTATTTCCCAAGAAGTGGAGAATCTGATCCCGGGACATGTTTTCCGCCACGCCAACCGGGCAGCGGGCCGTGAGCTCCCCGAGAGCTGGGCTTGTGTCCCCGAGAGCTGGGTGTGTGTGAACCCCTGAACGACTGAAGTCAGTGAGTGGCCACGTGTCCTGTGCAGAAAAGAGTCCCAGAAGCCACGAAGGTGGAGAACGCAGAGGCCGCCGGGCCCGTGTGATTTGGGGGTGGCGCCCAGCCCTGCCCCCCACCCGTCCCGGACCCAGCCGCGGGCGGCCTACCAGCGGCTGTATCTCAGTTCCAAGGATGCGTGCCCTGTCTGTGGAAACGGCTCGGAGCACACGCTCTGCACATGACATTTTAGATGTTTTCTCGTTGGCCTTGCACTTTCCCTTGAGACCCACTTGAGCCCAAATTGGAAAACCGCCCACCTGCCCCTTCTCTCATTTCTCGGCTCTGATTTTGCCATGAAGGTTCCAGGGAGCCTCCCCCAGAGAACCACACGCATGATGATTTGTCCTTCGAGACCACATCCTCAAAGAAAAATCCAATTTAAAACGGAGAGCACCAAAGAGCCCCTGGCCTCAGGAATTGAGAACCCATCTCCGGTGAACATATCCTTTTCAAATTACTCTTTTGCTCTGAGACCTGGGGCACCTGCCCCTGCCTCCCACAGGACCCGGGGGGCAGCTGTGCAGGTGCGGGCCCGGAGGCACGGGTGACACAGAGGGGCAGCGACCCGGCTCAGGGATCCACCTGCGGTGGGGGAGCTCACGGAGGACACGCCGCGTCCCCAGCAGGCCTCACGCGAGCTTTGCCACGGCTAAATGCTGGGATCTCCCCAACGATTTTCTTAAGCAAACGCAATTCAGGAAGTCAGGGGAGAAAAAAACATTTCAGCGGAACAGCTCCACCTGCGCGGAGAAGGAACTAGCAGATCCTGGACGCTCTAAGAAGGAAACATGCATTTAAGCCTCTGAACTCTGTTCAAATATTTGAGGATATGAAATAACGCTGGGCGCCTTCGGAGACTCTCATGAAGACGTGAGACGTCTTTCCCCATTTTTACCCAGTGTGTTCTATTGACTTTGGCTCTACAGACATTTTTTGAATGCTATCAAAATACTTCTCCCACCAGAGCACACGCCCTGCAGTGGGCCCCCTGAGCTCACAGAATCGGGGTGTCCTGACGCGGCTTGCCCGGGGAGAGTCACCCTGATAGGGCGTCCACGACGCAGGGTCGACAGGATGGGCCGCTACTCTAGGGACCCTGAGAATCATCGCGGTCTCTCCCGCATCCCACGTGAGTTCCCGTCAGCTGCCTTGGCGTTGCCCCACCCCCACCTGGGAGGCTCTGTCCCCAGAGCCCTGCTTGGGTGTCTTGTTCACTTCACATCCGGTCTCTGCTCAGGTGCCTTGTTATCCCCCTTGTTCGTATCAGCCGTACCATGCACCATCCCACCCAGGAGTAGGTGCTTCAGGAAGGGGACCTCCCTGCATGGACCCTGTCCCCCGCCGCATCCCCGGTGCCTGGAATGGACCACTTACTAAACACCTGCAGACGGAATGAATGACCGCATCACATGCCCGGTCATATCGCGGACTCCTGAAAAGCAGGCAGCGTCTCCTGCGTAGTCACGTGCTCGGCCTGCGGGCCACCGTACACCAGATGCCTGGGTTTGGCCGGGTGCAACTCTCCCAGCTGTGCTGTGACTGCCTTGAGTGGGCTCGTCTTGGCGCAGCTGGAGACAGGGCAAGACCCTGTCTCCGTCCCCGGGGGAGGGACGCGTTGGATGCGGACCGACACCTGCAGACAGATGTCAAATGCCAGTGAACCGTTCGGGCTTTAGAAGATGCATGCAGAATGTTTAGAAACTCAGAATCCTCCTCTTCTCTTGTTTCATACTGGGGGTGTGGGGGTGTGGGAAGGTTCTTATCTGCTTAGACTGGTGGGGGGGGCGGGAAAGAACTTCGCCTCATTGTTCTGAGAGGTCCTGTTGTGTTCCATCAGGCATGACAGACCAGTGATGCTGTGGTAGGTCTCCTGCTCAAACCTCAGTGCCTCACGCTGGTCTCGGTCCCCCCGAGCCTGCCAGGCGCCCAGGCACGTCTCTCTGCACGTGGGGTAGGCCTCCGAGCCACACACATGCCCCCACGTCAACTCACGCTCCCCGGGCCAGAGAGGCAGGGGAAGGAGGAGAGGCAGACGCTGGTGAATGAGTACTTCCGGGCCCGGGGGGGACCACCAGGAGGCAGAGTTCCTTTCTCACCCACACCCGTCGAATCGGGATGGGTCCTATCCTATGCCTGGACCGCTCTGCCCAAGAGGAAACAGTGCCGGGAGCTGGCATATGCTCTGGGCAGAGCCTGTAACTGGCCTGGCAGCTTCTATTACTTGTATCTTGGAACACTGACCCTTGAAACACTGTCTCATGAAACAGAAGCCCACGTGATGAGAAGCCCAAACCACGGGGAGAGGCCACGTGCAGGTCCGGTGGTGGCCAGCGGTCCACCGTGAGCTCCCAGTCCACAGGCAGCACTGGCTGCTGGCCGCGTGCATCCGCCATCTTGGATGCACAGCTCAGTCTCCTCTTCAGATGACTAGAGCCACAACGAAGGCCCATCTAGGACCACCCTAGTCAACCAGTGAATGGTGCCCAGGTGTTTAAATATGGCAGTACATTGTCATGCAGCTGGAGGTAGCTGGAACCAGGACTGAAGACTGACCTCCAGCTCTAGCTACATCGAGGCCAATGATGACCTCGGAGAGGACAAAGGAATCTGAGCGGAATGGATTCAAGGGAGATGGGAAGAGAAGCTAAGAGAGGGTCATTCAGGGAGTCTTGCTATAACGGGAGCAGAGAAAAAGGCAGCACCCAGATGGGTTTCTTCTGAGACCTATCCCAGCAGGTCTGCATGCTGACGGGAGACAGGAGAATTGACTGTGCAAGAGGAAAGGGAGTCGCTACAGCAAACGAGAGCCACGAGTATGGGCCACAGCCCTTGGCCTTGGGCAGGTGCGCTGATGGCTCGCCCCAGATCAAGCCTGCCCTTGTAAAAAGGAAGTGGGGGGGGGTGATTGTTCAGATTCTCACTGGAGGCTACTACCTTCTCTGTGGAAGACAGAAGTCATGAGCTCGGTGGAGAGGGAGGGGCAGAGGGTGGGAGGCATGAGCAGGGAGAAGGGGTGACTCAGACACTTCAGCGTGCCAGGCAGGGACCCCGAGGGGACAGCGGGCACCTGGTGAGTCCGCAGGGACTGTGCTCTTGCCCTGGGGACAGCCAGCAGCCCGGGGCAGAGACAGTGCTGGGAACAGAGACTTTAGTGACCCCACAGTGCAGCAACCCCAGGGAGCCGTAGGAACCAGAGGTGGAGCTGGGAGGAGGCGGGGGGCTTCACGAGAAGGTGACACTCAGAGAGAATCTTAAAAGACGAGGGGGAACTTGCTGGCTGGACACAGGTGGAGGGAGGGTCGGATCTGAGGGAAGAAGATGCGGAAAAACATAGACAGGAAAAGACAAGAGCGCCTCAGCACGTGACTGGCGGGGTCAGCCACACACAGAGGTGGGGACCTCCCCGGAGTTCCGGACGGGTGGGATACACACAGGTGCCGAGGACAAACAGGGGTGTCAAATGTATTGTATTTCATCTACTCTGTCGGATATACAAGTGTTAGCAAATCAGGGTATTTGCCCAAACATCCCACAAATAATTATTATGTGCTGTAGTGGTTAAAAGTAGTTTGGGCTTCGTACACAGAGAACGAGGACGCTGACTTCGGCAAAAGAGACAGTTTCTTTTGCTCTCTCACGTAGACAGCGACACTAGCAAAAGGAGTGTGGAGGTCAGCGGTTCGGTGTGTTACTATTTTCAAAATGCCCTTAGGATCCAGGATTTTCACTAAACGTCCTTGATTTGGGAACCGGAAGCTGTCCGGTCGAATATAACAAAGTACGACGTCTCTACTGATGTAAAACCAGGAGCCGATGAGACGAGGAACACGGTTTTTAGCGTCCTAGGACCCAAACTGTGGAGGAAAACCCTCAAGGCGGCCCCGACGTTCTGTTCCATAGCCAACGGCATTCAGCACAGCACATCCATCCGGTGTCGACCTAGTCGAGCAGAGGGGAGAGTGAGGAGGGGACGGACTGTGCCCCCCACGTGCCATCACTCCCAGGAACCCTTGCAAGGACAGATTCCCGCTCGCCACATACAGGTGAGGAAATCGAGGCTCAGAAAACACGAGGGCCTTGCGTGTTCATACAAGTTAATACAAACTTGCCGTTTGGTCCAAATCCAACCTCCGTGGTCTAAACACCGGCTTGCACACAATAAATAAATGCATTTGTGTCCGTCCCTTTCCTAAGGGGACAGCTGCCCCATGTTCTGTAGGACCCCGGGGGCACGCTGGGGGTTAAGCTGCAGCCCCAGGAGGGCTGGGACCTGTGTTTCACGTTCACCCCTCCACCTCCTACACTGGGAACCGTGTCCAGCCAGAATGGGTGGTCAACACAGCCACCAGACGTGAGTGTTGGAACAGGAACCAGACCCCTTTGGCCCCTGGGGAGGCATCTGTCGACGCTGAACAAGAGGCACAGGTGTGGACGCTGAGGAGGGCCAGAGACATTTCCACCCACGGGGAGGCCTGCCTTCCTGGTCTCTGCCGATGGACGCATCCTCAGCTTTAAAGCAGCACGGGTCTTAGCTTCCACAGAAACTGGCCCGGTCGGCGGCCACCATGTCATCTGCACCAGCACCTCTGTGCACCCGCGGACAAGCTTCCTTGGGGACCCTAGCAGTTGCTGCCGCCTAAGATGCTGGGTGGTGGGAAAACAGAGGCCGGTCTAAAAGAGACAGACACGGACGGGGAGGGCTCGTGGCCCCAGGACCGTGCCGCCCGGGGCCACAGGGCGTGTCTCCTCCACCGCCGTCCCAGGGCTCCGACCACTGCCACGCTCGCCGAGGGCCTGGCGTGGTTTCTGCTGGGCGCGTCCTGTCGCTCACTCGGGCGGGGCCGTCGGGCCCGCGGCGCATTCCCGTGAGGCAGGCGGCCCTGTCCCCTGCTGGGGCCTGCCGCCGAGGGGGCAAGGTTATGGGGAATGAACACAGATTTGCCGAGATCACGCCCGGATCGTGGATGAGGGTTTCCTTTTGTGTCTGGGTCCGGTGTCCGTTCCATTTCACGGCTGCCTTTTCCTCAATTGTCGGTTGTGTGAACAGTCTCTAAGCAACTGTTCCTCGATCATAACACGGCTCTTTTTTTTTTTTCCCCTCGCAAGTGCACCGTCTACGCAAAGCTTTGCGGAGGGTATCACCCGCCAGCTCCTTGGAAGCTGCGTTCCGCGAGAGGCCTCAACATGCCCCGCAGGTGACACCTACCTGCTTGGGAGAAACGCTTCGCGATACGATAACTCGAGGGAAACGTGTCGACCTAAGCTCACCGAAGCAGGCTTGGCCCCAGGAGGAAATGTGGAACCTGGTCCAGGACTTGGAGTCGGTCGTCCGCAGCCTCTGCTTTTTTAGGTTTAGGGGAAACAAAGAGAGAGGGGCCACGTTTGTATCCGGCCACTTTGAACCAAGAACAAAGGGGCTCATCAGTCCCCGGTCGGTAATAAAACATGTCAGAAGCGACAACACGTCCTGGAGGGAAAAGAATGCAGGCCTTTGTGTTCCCGTCTTGGGAAGAGTCCCAGAGAGCATCGTTGCTTCATCCACCGGGGCGGCAGTGGGTCAAGTGTGATCCAGATGCCCCAGGCACCGCTGGGCCCTGATCCCTCTGAAGACAGTGTCTGCATTCCCTTCCCAGGAAAGCAGAGCTGGTTGACAAGGACGTGTGGGGTAGTTCGCAATAATGTTCCTAAAAATGCCTTTTTTTAAGTTTATTTATTTTGAGAGAGAGAGAGCATGGAAGGGGAAGAGAGAGAGAGAGAATCCCAAGCAGGCTCCTCACCGTCAGCACAGAGCCCCACGCAAGGCTCGAACCCACCAACAGTGAGATCATGACCTGAGCCGAGGTCCAATGCTTAACCGACCGAGCCACCCAGGAGCCCCGCTAAAAATGTCTTTTTGAAAAAGCGGCCTAGTAAAGAAGGGGGAGGTGGCGGAGGACGTGAGGGCCACGGCACCTGGTAAGTGCCCCGGGGGAGGACACAGCTCTCCCTCCGTGGAGGCGGTGCCGCTCACCAGGAACACGCGTCACGCTCAGAGTCAGGTATGGGAGGAACGGACACGTGGCCCCCTCCAACCTTCCAGAGACGGGAGAAGGTCCGTGCACCTGATGTGTTAAAAAGTATTCTGGAAATCAAAGCCTCAAGCTGGGGGTGTCTTCCCCCCACACGGGGAGTCGGGCTGGGAGGGAGCATCCCGGGAAAAAGGTATGTCTCCACTCCCCACTCTCACGGGCAGAATGCATCCCCATCAGAGATGGAAAAAGCCCCCCCAACATAAAATGTTATGGCTCCCTGATTGATAAGAAAAGTAGAAGTCAGGACAGATTTTAAAAGGCTGCATAAGACTTTCCTAAAGACCTCTAGCCGAGTTCGGAAGAGAAAAGGGATGTCCTTGGGTGCCAGAAATGGAGCCAACTCAAGTGACAGCAAAAGTCCTGCCCCACAAATCCCCACCACCTGGAAACAGGCCCAGGGACAGCCCCAGCATTTTCCCCCATTCCGGGTGGGAAGGAGACGGGGGCCCACACGGAGTACCGAACCCCCAGCGTCTGGCTGGGAGAACAGAAGAGCTATCCAGAGAGGACCCTCCCGCCCCCGGAAAGGAGGTTAGAAGAATTCCAGCGGCCAGTCCCGGATGTGCCACGCAGGACCGCCATCCGCCCGAGGCTTTGAATGGGAAGACGGAGTTTTCCCATGAGAAATCAAAGCCTCAAGCTGCACCACATGCATGTAAGAATTCCAAATTTGCTCTGTGAATGTGGTTCGGGGAATCTTGAGCCAAGAAATGAATGTAAAAACTTGTCCTGAATGGGTGAAACTCCGGGGGCCCCCAGCAAAAAGAAAACAAAACTATTCCGTGGGAACATTTTCACAAGCTGGGACACACGTGACTCAGGCCTCCCACATGAGATGCGGGCCTCCGGGACCACTCGGGCTCGGTCTCTGCATGCAATTTCCATTTCCTCGTTAAAACTCTGCTAGGCACGCAGATTGTAATCTCCACCTTTCCCACTAAGAGGGACCAGGGCTCCTTGAACAATGGCTGGCCCCGGGTGCGGGTCAACAGGTGTACTAGATGCATTGGTAACACCTGCTCACATCTGAAAGCAAGTTCGCCACCAAAACTTTCAGGTCACGTCACCAGGGACCAGGGATCACCTAGAACGGGCTCTTGTTAGCCATCTAAGGGACAAAACAGCAACAACAGAGATACCATGAGCAACGGATTAAACACAACAAGGTGATTCAGTCCTCAGTATATGATGGTGCTTTAAAAACTCATTACAGAGATCAACTCAATATTTCGAAAACTGGTTAAGTACAGTGAAAGAACCAAACATTTAGGTTGCCTTTCCTATATAAACTCCTACACTAGGTTTCAGACAGCTCACGGGAGAAAATTTCCTCTTTGTAGAAATAGCCCAGCTAATGAGTGATGAAACAAGGCTAGAAATAGGGCATCATGGGTTGCACCTTTAATGAGTTTGTGTACTGGGGCCGTGAACATGAGGGGCTTCTGACACAACAGAGAGACAAGCAGACATTAGGTACCACTTCACGGAAGCACACATCACCCCATCTTGCCCCCAAACTAATCAACCAACTATTTAAATCTAAATGCAAAATAAGTTCTGAATCCAACTACCGAAATATAAAGGGACAACTTTTTAAAATATATAGGGAGGACTGGGGCGTCTGGGTGACTCAGTCTGGTAAGCATCCGACTTCGGCTCAGGTCGTGATCTCACGGTTCATGGGTTCGAGCCCCGCACTGGACTCCGTGCTGACAGCTCGGAGCCTGGAGCCTGCTTCGGATTCTGTGTCTCCCTCTCTCTCTCTGCCCCTCCCCTGCTCGTGCTCTGTCTCTCTCTCTCTCTCTCAAAATTAAACAAACATTAGAAAACTCTTTTTGAAAAATTTTTTTTAATTGTACACCAAGACCAAATGGAATTGCAGGATACGTAAGGCTGCTTCAGCATTCAACAATCAACTCATGTAATCTACTATATGAATGGCCTAAAGAAGAAAAATCATGATCCTATCAGTTAATGCAAAAAAAATATATTTAAAAAAGAACACAAAACACCCCTCCATGGTATAAAAACAAAAGTCTTAGCAAGGTAGGAATAAAGCAGAATGTCCTCACCTTGATAACATCTACAAAAATACAAAACAAACAAAGGAAAACCTACAGTTCACATTATACTTAATGATGGGAAACTGAAATCTGAAAGGCAAAGGCACCACTCCTATCCGATACCGTATTGGAAAGCTAACTAGCTAGGCCAAGCACAAAAGAACAAGAAATAAGATACACAGATTGGGAGGCGATGAATAAAACAGTTTGCATAAATTAATTAATTAATTAATTAAACTGATAACATGATCGTCTATGTAGAAAATCCCAAAGAATCAACAACGGCGATGAAAAGTCCTTTCAATCAATAAGCAAGCATAACAAAGTTGCAGAATGCAAGGTAAATATACTGGAGTCAGTCATTTTCCTATAGACCAGCAAAAACACTTCGAATTCAAAATGAAAACCCAGTGTCACTTACAATAGCGCCAGAAATGAAGTCAGGTATAAATCTAATTCCCCCCAAAATGTACGGGGTCTATATGCGGAAATCACAAACCGCTAGGGAGGAAATCCGAGATCACAGCTGGAACACTCACCCTTGCTAAGAGGTCCACTTTTCCCGACTTCGTGTATTGATTCAATGCAATCCCAATAAAATGTCAGCAAACTATACTTTCTGAAGTCTATAAGGAATGGCAAAAAGCCGGGAATAGCCAACCCAATATTGAAGGGAGAAGAGGAGGAGGGGGGAGGGAAGGAGGAGAAGCAGCAAAGAACAAGAACGAAGGGCTAACATCGCCTGCTTTCGAGACTTATTGCCAAGCTACAGGACAGCGTGGCGCTGACGAAAGAAGAGCCACGAAATCAGTAGAAGAGACTAGAAGGCCCAGAAACAGATCGACACAAATAGAGTCAGCTCACCTTTGATAAATTAGCAAAGACAATTCAATATAGAAATGATAGTCGTTTAACAAACGATGCTGGAACAACCACTGCCGCCTGTGGGCACGTGACACTTGTCCTTCACTCTCTCTGCTTCTGAACATCCCCAGGTCCCAATCTGAAGCCCGGGAGATAGCTTCACTTTGGCCAAAACTGGATGCCATGACTACAGCAAAGATGCGGGAAGACTGGACTTGTCAGCATCCGCGCTGGGAGGTGGCACCTGCCTCCCGCTAAGATCTGCAGGGTGGGAGAGGCCTCAGGCAGACACTAGGGAGAGAGATAGGGGACCAACGTCCACTACGCCAGTCAGTACTCTCCAAACCAAAGCCGGAGGGTAACTTCACCGTCAGACACGAGGCAAAAGAGTGGCAAAAAGTCACAACTTAATGATAAAAAGAACAATTTCCCAGGAATTTATAACACTCCTATCCTTGTGGATAGCTAATAGCATATAGTCTCACAAGGGACAAAAATTAACATAACTTCGAAGAAAAAGTGAAAAGTACATAATCATATTAAGGGATTATATTACTTCTCCCCGAAAAAGCAAAATGAAGCAGACCAAAAACGCCAGTTTTGAAGGCCGTTTTGAATACCATTGATTGTGCTGATCTAGTGGACGTGCATAGAACCCGGCATCTAACAACTGGAAAACACACGTGCGTGGCAAGTATGCGTGGAATGTTTTCTAAAAGACCACCCCCTCGGCCACAGAGGAAGTCGCAACCCATACTCCACAATCGATATCACGTAGACCATATTTTCTGTCCATAAGAGAATGAAATTAGCAAGCAGTAACAATAAAATAGCCAAAAACATGCCTTGTATCTGGAAAATGAAAAGCGTATTTCAAAACAATATGTGTCTCACCGGGTCATCTTGCCCTGTGCCCACCACGGGTCCTCTGACCCTGGGCTCTAAGTGGCCTCTCTGTTCCCAACACGATGCCTCTCGCCCGTGATGCTGGGACCAGGGCGCCGCACTGTGAGCAGGGGAAGGGGCTGGGCTATGGTGAACACAGTCCACACCTTCTCTGAGGTATAAATACGCAGCATCGACATTCCCCTCTACTGATGCTTTTCCAGCTTTATGCAAGGCCCTCCTTGGGCTGTCTCTTCCCAGAGACACAAAAGGAATTGGGGTCCATTCTTCTGGGAGGCCTCACCGGTGGCATTTTCATCCAGAGAGAAGAGAAACAGAAATCAAACAGCTGCCCTCTCACTCTCCTTTCTTCTTCCTTGGGCAGTTCTCTTGGAATAAGATCCACCTGGTTCTTCTTTCTGGTAACTAGAAACTTCTCAGTCATGTCCGCCCTTGAAACTATTCTCACCTTCCCAAGTGAATAAGTTGTGTAGCTTGATGTTAATGTGTAAAGGCTGCAAAAGAACATGATGCATAAGAATTATTAGTCTGCCCATTGTTAATTGGTAGGATTAAAAACATACCATTCTTGTTTTCAAAATCTGTCCACATTACACATAGCCATATTGGACAGGACAAATTCTGTCCCTCCACAAAGATGGAATAAGAAGAGATGAAAGGAATCAAAGGTGAACTCCTTTGCTCACTCTTTTTAGTGAGGGGTCAATAAAATCATTGTTCTTATCGTTGCCGCGAACAACAATCATTCAAACTTTAGACACTTTGCCATTACTTAAATATACAAATATAATCAAACAAGTACTCTAAGTTACAAAAATGAGCAAAACACAGACTACGTGACAAAAGGCAGAAAGCAAAGGACAGGACTCAGAAACATTTTTAAATAGACAACGAATAGAAGGTACAATTAAGAGCAAGTTGTTCTGCTCTGTCAATAAGGTGAGATAAGCTCATTTGATTGAAATAAACTGCCACCAAAAGGAATGTGTACAGCAATGTTATGAGAAGAAATCACTGGTCATTCACATTTATATTACTAAACAAGAAACATGTTTTATGAGATGGATCACTCATTCTATTCCAGAATAGAATATTTTTCAGGTGAACATATATCTGCAAAATTGACCACAAAAGAAATAGAAAACCTAATGAATCAATAACGATGGAAGCAACTGAAAAAGCTGCCTAAAAGCTATCCTGACCCTCAAAATGCTTTATGCAGATAGCTTTACATGGAAAATCTTGAAAATGTTCAAGGAATAAATAACTCACTAATACATAAGCTCTTCTAGAATACAACAAAGAAAGAAAGTGCAGATTCTTTTTTGAAGGCTGGCAACACGTGGCTACTAAATCAATATGAAGGAGAAGTAGACCGGCCTTACCTAAGAAAGCAAGGCCAAGATCTTTGCAAAGTATGAGCAAATGTAATTCGGTATATTTTAGAAGAATACACTCTCACCAAGTTGAGTTCCTTCCAGAAATGTAAAAATGTTTCAGTCGGCGTTAAGCAATGTGCTTACATAACTCACCGTATAGGTCAGGGTTCAGTTACAAAAGCCAGAATCCTCTCTTTCGGGTTTAGAGCAGAAAGGGATTAATTGCAAGGTGTGATGTGGCTTAGGAAGCATGGGCAGGACAGGAGAAACAGACACCAGGATGAGCCTTTGGGAGCCACTACCAAAGAAATGTCCCTGGCTCAGCCTCTCCTGTTACCCAGCTCTCCCGTGTTGGAGCACACCCACCCTCTCCGCACAGGTGAGGACCCAGGTCTCCTCTGTCACTGCACCTATCGCTGAGTGCTGATGATGTTAACTCCTCACTGAGGTCCATAAGCATCGGGGTTCTGTATCCGTACCCATCTAAGAGCTAGATTACAGTGTTAACCACCAATAGCTCACCCTGAACAAAACAGAACTCGAAACAGAGGAAACTTGGTTGCCATATCTAACGTAAGCCAATCAAACAAGGAGAAAATATGTGTGGGAAACGGTCCCGGTTTCAGCAAGTAGCCATGACGCCAGTGTTGACAGGAGATGATAGATAGATAGATCGATGGGTGAACACCAGATGATACATCTGTTTATTATTATTAATTATTCATACATGTGTAACAGCTTGTTGAGGTGTAATTCACATACCACGTAATTCACACATGTTAACCAAACATTTCCATGGATCCTAGTACATTCTCAGACCGTGCAAACTCAGTCACCATCGTTACCGTGCAAACACAGTCACCATCGCTTCTAGAACATTCTCATTGCCCCCAAAAGGAGCCCCAAGCCCCATCAGCCGTCACTTCTCCCCGTTTGGACCCCCGGCCTCTCGTCCTGGCCCCAGATGACCATCACTCTATTTTCCGTCTCTGTTTTCAGGATTTGCCTATTCTGGACATTTGGTATAAACCGAATTATCCAACACTACTCTCTCACTTAGCATAATATCTTCAAAGTCCAACCGTGTCATAGCATGTGCCAGTGCTCCGTTCAACAGTATTCCGCCGTACGGGCATGCCACAGTTTAGTTATCCACACATCCACATAATTTACGGACGTTTGAGTCGTTCCTACTTTTTCGCTATTCCAAGTAATGCTATGAACACGGGGTGTGCACGTTTTCATGCGGATGTATGTTTTCATTTCTCTCGGGTATAAACTGGACTGATGGCATGTTAACTCTGTGGATAACCTTTTGGGGAACCACCAGAGTGTTTTCCAAAGCAGCTGCACCACCTCGTGTGCCCGCCAGCAGGGAGTGAGGACTCCTGTTTCTCCACTCCTTGGTCGGATAGACACTTGTCTATCTTTTTGATTATGACCGCGCCAGGTGGGGCAAAGTGCTAAGGCACTGTGACTGTCGTTCGCACTTCCCTATTGGCCGATGGTGTTCAACATCTTTTCATGGATTTATTGGCCATTTTCTGTATCTTCACTGGAGAAATATTTAATCAGACCCATTGCTCATTTTTGGATCGGTCTATTTAATGCCTTTAAAAAAACACTATGACAGGAATAGAGAACAAGTCTATTTTAGTGGATTTTGCTCTATCGGCCCTCTCTTGGTCTCTGGATTGGAGGAACCATCTGATGGCCTTTGCTTACTTCCATACAGTCTCTGCCCTCACTGTCAACTGTGTTACATCTCTGCGGGACACAAGCAGACATCCGTCCACAGAGGACTGGGTACATAACCCTGATCTGTGGTGTGCGGTATGTTGTGCCCACCTTAAAAAACCAGGTAAGGGGCACCCGGGTGGCTCAGTCGGTTAAGCATCCAACTTCGGCTCAGGTCATGATCCTGCAAGTGGTGGGTTTGAGCCCCACGTCCGGCTCTGTGCTGACGGCTCAGAGCCTGGAGCCCGCTTTGGATTCTGTGTCTCCCTCTCTCTCTCTGCCCCCACCCCCGCTCACTCTCTGTCTCTTTCCCAAAAATAAATAAATAAACGAATAAACAAATAAATAACCAGGTGAATCTGCAGGTGCTGACGCGGCATCCTGTCCGGGATATACCGAGATGGAAGCAAATGCAGTGTGCCAGAAGCGAATATACAGCTCTATGCCAATTATGCCTCTACGACAGCAACACAAGAACTCAGGGTGGACCCCCCGCCTCCATCCACGTAAAACTGAACACACACACCCGGCCGTGCAGAGGGCATCCCCTCCGTGTTCTACACCAACCCGCTAGGTGGCCCGCCCGGGCAGCGGTGTATGTGAGTTGAAGGAGTGTGTCCTTCATGACACTCACTGCCCTTCCGGGTATACGGGGAGCGGGGAATCCCTCGTGTCTTCCGGAACCTGGAAGGCAGATGTGTAAGCAGCCATACCTAGAAAGGCAGGCGCTCTTGGCGGTGGCGTGGAGACCTCGCCGCAGCACGAGTGCGGGGCCCACGGGGGCCGCTCCAAGTCTCAGCCAGAGGGCGCTTGGACTCACGGTCCTGACCTTCTGGAAACGGTCTGACGCTCAGGGACACTTGGCCTTCTCGCGCCCGAATGGCCGTCTACTCAGGAGGACCGAGCAGTGAGATCAACAGGAAAAGGAAAGAAAGTCACATGGGTCATAGGGAAAGGCTCTAGGACAGGAGGCCACCAGGGTCCTGGCCCAAGAGACAGCTTTCCCTTCCTAGAGGACACCACAGCCGCCTGCACTGCAGGGTCCCCGCAGCCCAGGATGCAAACTGACCCTCCTCCTCTCCGGACCCGCGTAAAGCCAACTAAATCCTTCCAGGAAATGTATTCTGCTTAAAAGCTCAGCTCATGGGGCGCCTGGGTGGCGCAGTCGGTTAAGCGTCCGACTTCAGCTCAGGTCACGATCTCGCGGTCTGTGAGTTCGAACCCCGCATCGGGCTCTGGGCTGATGGCTCCGAGCCTGGAGCCTGTTTCCGATTCTGTGTCTCCCTCTCTCTCTGCCCCTCCCCCATTCATGCTCTGTCTCTCTCTGTCCCAAACATAAATAAGCGTTGAAAAAGATAAATAAATAAATAAATAAAAATAAAAGCTCAGCTCGGAAACTACACTGAGATGATAAAAGGAGGGTTTGTGTGCACACACGCACAGACACATGCACACACACACAGACATGCACACACAGACACACGTGCACGTGCACACACAGGCATACAAGCACACACATAGACACATGCGCGCACACACACTCTTGGAAAACAAACCACCTGCCAGGGTCACCAATTCTGACGCTGCACCGGCCACCCCGCCCTCAGCCACCGCGAAGGCCCCTCTCGTGCTGAGTGGCCGCACACTTCTGTTAGCATCCATCGACAGGAAGGGCGCAGAGCAAGAGTAGCCTCCCCGAGTCTCAGGGCCCAGGGTGGGGAGGCAGAGGGACCAGTGCGGGGGCAAACCCCCCGTGAGCACAGGCCGGGCGTCGGCACCTCCCACCGTTCCCAGCACGCGGCTGGCCTGCAATAGTGTGGTGGGCCTTCCCAACTCCGGGGGTCCCTGGGGAGCCTCACTGGCTGTCATCCCAAGCCACGACCCCGGTGTGGCCTTGGTCAGGACGAGTATGGCAGCGGGCTTCCCGTCAGCCGAGTCCGTGATTTCTCAATTTGTTCCGAATCTGGATAGAGAGGAAGGTGGACCCCCGGGGACCCTGACACATCGCTGTCACGACCTCCCAAGAGAGGCAGGGCCACATGGGATGCGGGGAGCTGGCCAGGAGGAAAAGGACCTCGCTCCAACCCCAGAGACACCCCCTGCAGGACAGGAAGTGCTGGCCTGGGAGCCCCTGGGGGCCCCCGGGATGCCTTCAAGACAGTTTAAAGGCGAGACTTGGCGATAACGGTGCGTGATCTGCCCCTTCTGCCCACACGTGCGCACAGGGGCGCAGCGGAAACGCTGGGGGCCGCGTCTGTCACTCAGGCAGGTAAAGGTGTGAGCGTGGGCTCTCGTTTGAAGGCTATCTCAGACCGGATGGCGACGCGGTGCGTGCCGATGGGCATGCAAACACAAGCTGTGAGGGGTTCTCGGCGATCCTTAAGAGTGAGCCCAGTGTGAGAAGAGAGAAGGCCGACATCTCCCCCGAACATCGTCTCTGCCTCACCATCTCTGCTCCTCCCCGGGGGTCTCCCTGGCCCCTGATGCTAGTGGCCCGTTCTCAAGAGGGTGTGCGCATCTCAGTCCAGGCACACCACGTCCTCCAAGGAGAACCAGAAAGGTGAGGGCGTGGCTGGGGGGTCCCGGGCACAACCACTCGCTGCAAGAGAGTGGGGTCCCCCGCCTTGATATATCCATTTGTACTTTTCGAAGGACACACAAGGAGGCGGGGCTGAGACTTCCTTAAGAAGACCCTCACGTCAATGTCACCAGCCCACTCCCGTGGTCGCTTGTGGGGACCCTGCCCTCCTCCCACCTGGGAGCCCAGGAGGCTCCCACCCCGCAGGTGGATAGGGGACCAACATGCACTCCGGCCAGTTCCTGGGGACCCTCTCAATTTCAGGGTTTCCTTCTTAAACCTCAGAACACAAGAAGCAGTACGTGTGGACGGGAGATAAGGTGGCCTTTCCCCAACAGGAACCCTGGGTGCCCCGGTGGACACGGAGGCCCCGCAAGGAGGACCCACCTGGGAGAGCAGTGGCTTCCGGGAAGGACCGTTTCCTCCGCCCGGACTTCAAGTGCTGCCCCAGCTTTCCAGGAACTGATCTTATCTTTTCACATAAAAACAGCCATTTTTCACGAACTATCTGCTGGGACTCAGCTCAGCTCAGGAAGCATCGGCCACAGGAAAGGGGAGTTGTGTCGGTGGTTAGAGGGGGTGGCAGGAAGGCGCCACCTAGTTCAGAGCTGGGCTTCGTCTTGCTGTGTTTTGGGGAAAGGAGACTTTTGGCTCGTCAGCGCGGGTAAACTAAGTGCCCGCTGGAGGCCAGGAGGGCACTCTGGGGTGGGGGGTGGGGGTGCGGTGGCCTCTGCCCTGAGTGCTGGCGGCAAAGCCACAGGCTGTGGCGGCTCAGGGACAGGGAGATCTCCATCCTGACCCATCCTGTGCTCGGCCTTCCCTCTCCCTTTTGCATCGCGTGGGGGCCGGGCGCGGCTCTCCATTCCCCGATCCCGTGGGCCCACCGTCGTGTGCCCGAACGGCAACGTCTCCTACCCCTCACCTGTTGCCCGCAGTGCCGCAAATGCACCCCAGAGAAGGAGGGACACGGAGGTCACCCCACGTTCCGGGACACAACGCCACGGGCAGTGTCAACATGTAAGTGGTACAGGCGGGTTGTGTGTGCCCGTGCTGACGTCGTACACGGCTCCTCCTGGAAGGATCTCCAAGCACACTTTCTACGTATGTGTGGCTGCCGCTGGGCCTCTCGCAATCCCAACACTCGGGTCTAAACTGGTTCCCGTTGTATCATTTGTTTGTTTGGACACGGCCGGTTGTCTCGCGTTTACACGCTGCACCAGCAGACGAAAGTGTGTGTCCACGGGGTCCTTGCCTCCCTGGCCCCCGCGCCTGAGAAGTAGCGAGTCTGAGACCTGAGACCCACAGGGACTCAGGCCGGGCGGGGGTGGTGAAAGCAGCCTGTGTCTCCAACCAAAAGGCACGTGAACTCCACTACCGCACGTTTGTATCTTGGGTGTCGTGTGCGCGAATCTTAGATCTCATCGGCGAGTGCGAACGGCTTTCCAGGGTGCAGAATGCTCCCTAAGCCCTTACACACGAGGGTGCCTCGCGAGCACTGCCCCCCCCCACCACCAGCCCCCCCAGTGGCCACCCGGGCAGAGCCAGCGCCTTGTTGGGAACTGGCCAGGGCTGTCCACCGTCCCATCCCGACACCCCAAGTCCCAGCAGGGAGGACGCGCGGGGGCCGTGATGAACGTCCGTGACGGAGCGCACGGACCAGGCTAGCCGGGGCTCTCCAGGGAAAGAGAAACCTGGAGGACACACACAGAGACGGTGTCACCCTGAGGTCCTGGCTCACGTGCTCCGGGAGGGGACCAGTCCCCCCGTCTGCAGAGGCAGCTGGAGGCCGCAGAGAGCGGACGGCGTAGCTCCCGTCTGAAGGCTGACAGCTGCCAGAAGGGCGGGCTTTCCAGCCCCCTCCCCCTCCCCCCTCCCCCTCCGTTTCCGTCCCCCACCTACCACCCCTCCCCCTCCTCCTACCTCCCCACCCCGTCCACCCTCTCCCCCTCCCCCACCGGCCCGTGTCCCCGTCCACCCCGCCAGGCTCCCCTGCAGACACGGTGGCAGAACAGCTGGAGAAGACAGGCCGCCCTGTGCCCACGTCTGGGGGTCCCAGGCTGTCCCCAGAGCCAGGTGCCCTGCAGCTCCGGAAGGCCCGTCCTGGGAAGCGGGAGCTACGTGAGGGTTTGCAACCGGCGGCCCATCCCGTCGAAACACACGCCTGCAGTCAGTCTTCACTGAGCTGCTCCAGAGGAGGCCCACCCAGAGCCCCGGGGGACCGGCCGCTTGCTCAGCACCCTCCCGTCCCTCAGTCGGGTGCTCTCCGTTCTCCCCGGCAAAGCAACAGGTCTGCTCCCTGCCTGGAGACGCCGAACGCGGCTGCACGGACAGAATCCCCTGCCCCGGATCACCCGGGCAGACGGCACCGCACGCGGGGTTCTGCGTCCAGACGCCTGCTTGCCTGTCCCGTTCGTGGCCGCTGATCTGAGCTACGTAGGAAAAACTAAAATAAAACAAAGACAGGTTCCCAGCACCCTTCGGGAGCTGGTAATTCTATCCAGCATCCATGTGCCAGGCATCATTCCCCAGCAGCTGGGAGGGAAGACAGCTTAATCTCCTTGAACCTGCATAGTATCTGTGCCCCGTGACTATATAAAGGTGCAGCTGGGCAACATGTCACGAAAACATTCAGTCCTACCTAACGGGTGTCAGATGCCTCGCGGGCTTCCCCGCATTTCCAGGACGCAGCCCGAGGAAACCCCGGGGGCACCGACTCCACGTGCTGCTCAGAGAACACAGCAGCCAGGCCCTGCCTCGGAAAGCTAGGACTCCCAGTCTCTATTCTGGGAAGAAAAGGACAGGAAGGCGGGAAATCTGGTGATGGACGTAACGAGCCAGAAAACACATGAGGCCTAGAAAAGTCAGTCGCTCGGGCCATGGGGACGTTCTTGTCGGTCCCGGTATTTCTTGGAATGACACTTGACTCTGGACACCGTGGACGCTGGGGTGCTGATCCCCCACCTCCCACAGTTGAAAATCCACACATAACTTTTGACCCCTCCCCCCAAATTTTACTAACAGGCTACGGTCGAGCAGAAGCCTTACCAACTGCGGAAAGGTCGGTTAACGCTTGCCTGCGCACATTGGGTGCACGACGTATATCATACGCTGCGTTCCTACAGTAAGGCCAGCTGGAGGTAACGGAATGTCAGTAAGGAAATCGCGAGGAAGAGAAAGGACGCCTAGGGTCCGTACTGTAAAAAGCCGCGTATAAACAGACGCGTGCAGTTCAAACCCAGCTTGTTCAAGGGTGGCCGCAATTCAGCGCTCGTGCTGCTGGGCTGGTTTCCCCCTAAAGCTTTTCTACCTGCTGCCACGTGCTTTTTCTTTGTAATTTCTGCCACAGACAGTTTGGGCAAATCGCTGTGGAGCTGAAGTCAGCAGAGAGAAGACGTGCCCAGGAGGGGAGGCCCAGCTGCCCTTGGGAATGGACCTGCTCTTCCTGCCCCTGAGCTCCTGCCCCACGCCAGGCTCGTGCACACCGTCCTTTGAAAGCCATGGAGAAGGGGTCATGCTAGGGTCCATGGCTACTCATCACCCGCTACTCTAGACAAGAAGGTTGAATTAGTATCTATTCTCCATAACCAATTACCCTATACTTAGTGGCTCAAAACGATGATCCTTTATCACCTCTCCTGCTTCCTGGGCGTCAGGAATTTGGGCAAGAGGTGGCAGAGTGGCTTGTCGCTGCCTGCTGGCATCTGGGGACTCAAAGTGGCTCGGAGAGCATCTGAATCCCTTCCCTTCTAGGGTCGGCAGTCCATGCAGGCCATTGGCTATGATCCTAGCTGGGCTTTTGGCTGGAACTCCCATAGCTGGACTCCACACGTGCCCCTGGCTTCCTCCCAAGATGGTGGCAGGGCCTTAAGAGCAAGTGTTCCAAAAGGAGGAGAGCCAAGAAACCATGGCGGAAACGGTTTTGACCTTTGTGATCTCGTTCCCACAGGTGCCGAATACCATTTCCGCCATGTTCTATTGGACACAGTTACAAGGCCTGCCAGCTCCGGAGGGGACACAGAAGGCCTGCCTGAGTGGAGGAGCCCAGCGTTCTATCTATTGTAAGAAGAGCATGGAGGGTGGTACGTAGAGAGGTTCGAGCATCTTTAGAAAATAGGATCTACCACGATGACGGACAGGCAGGTGCCTGATGAGACTTCCATCCCCCGGGGCCAATGCTACGCACACACCATGCCCATCAATGCTTTCCTAATTCTCTCCAAGTCCGGTCAGATTCGGAGCCCAGCTGAGTCAAGAAAACATTCTTTATATGATTCAGCCCAATCAAGAGTGCTTTCTCTAAGATTCATATCCAGAATTTTTTAAAAGGAAGAAAAATAGCCAAGCCTTCAAGGTGGCCCTTCTGAATCATCACCGACAACGTCCAGGCCAACGAGTGATGGGAATCCCTGCGGGTTATGACAAAGCCGTCATGAGCGAGGCCTGGCTTGTTGCTCTACGCCGCCCGGGTCTGCTCAGAGGAGACGCTCATCACAAGCTCGTCACCCACTGAGAGAGGCCAGTGGTGACCCACCAGGGGAGCCGTCTGTGCAGCCGGGCGGGAGCTGGCTCTGGACTGAGCTATTCCGTCAGCACCCCGCCCATCAGCCAGACGCCCGGATTGTCACTGGCAGTCAGTGCCAGTGTCACTGGCAGATCAGGAGGGTGGGCTGGCATGGCGGGAGGTCCCAGGCCCGCCTCCGGTGATGGGCACGGCCCGGCTGCACCTGAAAAAGCCAGACTCCCGGTAATGAGATATTCCTGCCCCCCCCCCCCCCCGCCACTGATGGCAGTTTTCAGTTGGCGAAGTCTGACCACAAATCCAAAATTCCATTCTGACAGCTATATCCTGTCTCCGAGCTTCAGCACAAGGGACACTGTGTGCTCCTCGTCAGCTCACAGGACTGGGTACGCAGAGGGGAAGATCACAACCACATACGATCTGCATCAAAGTCGCCGAGGTCCCAGGCCTGGGCACCCCGCCTGCAGGCTTCCGTCCTGCACCGCGCAGACGGCACTCTGTCAGTCCATCACCGAGGCCCGACTCTGACTGCACAAACACTCAGATTATTTGCCTCGCCCCCTTCTGCAGAAGCAAGTCTGAGAGACCCAGGGCCGACGAGAATCTATCCTTCTTTCTGGCAGAGTCTTACTTGCCTTAAAAAAAACACCGACACAGGGCCGCTCCCGGAAGAACCACACGCTGTCGGGCGTTAATCAGTTATGCAGAAAAGCCACCAAGGACACGCTCTGTTGCCAGGAGGCGGCTTTGAACTCCAGCTGCCTCAGCTAGGGGACTGTTTGATAGCAGAAAACAATCCACAGCCAGAGAAGGGATGCGTCTGGCTGAGGATATTCGTGAACGTTCCCCAGGAGGCAAGAGCAGGAACTAACGTTTCTATCTAATCTCCTCTCTCCCTGAATTGTCAGCTTCTGCCTGGTGCTGCAGGGGTCACAGGTGAGGCTGAAGCATTTCACTCCTTAAAGACTCGGAACAAAAACACAGAGCGCCAGACCTCTCAAGACACCCGGCAGGAAGTGGCGGGCCAGAACAGGTTGCGGAGGAAAGTCATCCAAGGGCGCACGACCCGGGAGGGGAATGCTGGCACCCGGGCCGCGCCTGCTCGCGTTCACAGGTGGGATCCTGGAGGGGCCCGGCAGCACGTGCCGTGGGCAGGTCACCTGCGCGATCCCCTGTCTGCCAGGCGGGCGCTGTTTCTCCCCTCCAGGCCCACGGCATCGTGGGCGGGGCCTTTGCGGAGCCACACCTCCCGCAATTCACTAAGCCCGTCCCCAAGCCCCGCCCTCCTGAGAGTCCTGGCCCAGGGATCAAAGTGCAGGAGGAGCTCTGGAGGGAAGAGAATAAACCCAGTGGGGCCGTCAGGTCCACCGGAGTTGGTACCAGACGCCCCACGGCCCCGAGCTCTAGAAACGCAAGGCGACGGACAACTTCCTCGGCAACTGCCAGCACCGCATTTCCTCTTAATGTAAATATTTATTGTCTTTAGCGATTTAAGCTCCATAAACCCTGCTGGACCTTCAGAGGCCACTCACTGCCCAGGTGGGTGTCTCCTCGTTCAGGCTTCTCCTGCCATCTGATTTGGTGGTGACCCCTCATCAGGATCCAGATGTCATCACATCGATG
This sequence comes from Puma concolor, assembly GCF_028749965.1. Taxonomy (NCBI): domain Eukaryota; kingdom Metazoa; phylum Chordata; class Mammalia; order Carnivora; family Felidae; genus Puma; species Puma concolor. Next base: position 3,408,443 of record NC_141679.1, on the reverse strand, counting down.
CCCAGCCACGAGCAGGGGCGTCCCCAGGACCCCACAGTTCTGGCCAGCCGGCTGCGGGTTCGGGGACTCCCACGACCCCTCCGGGTTTCATAATTTACTAGCAAAACTCATATAACTCAGGAAGGCATTCTATTTAGGGTTAAAGAAAGTTCGTTTTATTATAAAGGCTACGAATCAGGACCAGTGAAGGGAAGAGACTTACCAGCCGCGTCGGGGAGTTCCCAAATGGAGAGCTTCATGTCCTCAGGCTCCGTCCCCTCCCTCCCCAAGGTGGGGCTGTCATCTCGGGGCTCAAAGCCCTAATCCTGAGGCTGGTCTTCCAAGTGCGACCAGTGCCCAGCCCGAGGCACTTCATTAGCGTCATCTCCGGTGTGGTGCAAGGACCCACCTCAAATAGCAGCACCCCTATCGCTCGGGAAACCCCGATCATTTGGAGGGTGCTGGCCAGCAGCCAGGGACAGAGGCCGGCCCCGTCTTTGCTGGACGACACGTTTCAACCTCCAAGCTCAGACCCCAAGTCTGGTCTTTCTGGAACCCTGTGGATGCTTCTACCAAGTTCAGTGGCTACAGTGCCAGGCTCTTCTCCCTACCCTCATCTCGCACGACCCCTGAGAAGAACGAGTGGGACCTGGGTTTTGGCCAAGGCACCTGCCACCTCCCTGCCTCCCTGTCCCTAACCTGCCATCCCATAGCCATTCCCCAAGCCAGGCCTGATGCTCAGTGCTTGGGGCCCATGATCAGTCGTGTCCTCAATCACTCGTGTGCTTGTCCCTGGCTCCCCCCCTCAGACTCATTCTGAAACCCAGTCTCTGGTCCTCTGCGTCCCACCTGCTGGGCGGGCCATTGTCACCTGCACCCGGCAGTCTTCCTCGGAAACCTGGGGTCACCCCGGGGGAGTCCTGAGCCCCGTGACCTTCCCTGTCAACGGCACCCACGAGTGATTCCCCATGAATTTGCAGACGGTGTTACATTGTAGACGACCCCATCCTTTTAGTCCGGTCTTTCTGGAGCCCCTCAGATGTTTCTCCGTAAATAGATGCATAGCAGCCAAGTTTGCCGTCAGCACCAAAAAAATAAAAATAAAAGCTCTATTTTCGTCTCTAAAATTTGACGTAGGTTTGAGTTATGTGTCTTTTCCACGTCTTCGTTTGTGGCGGTATCGATGAATGCAGTCTCAGCTGGCTGTGTTCCTGCCCTGTTCCGGGTGGTCTGTCAGATCTCTATCTGACAGAAGCAGAGCTCTGTGTCGGGAATGGAACAACCTGGGAATTTGAGCAAACAACACCGGAGACGGAAGCGGAAGATTCCCCCACCTCCTTCTTCTAAAGGCACCAGGCAGCCTCCGTGTGACTGCCACACCTCAGCGCCCAGCCCAGGGTGACCAGGGTGACAGGACGCACACGCACACACGGGAATGCCTGCCTCCTCTCCATATTCGTTCTGGTGGATGTTTAAGCAGCTTTCATTTTTTGGTATTTAACTTGTCCCCCAGAACCATGTCTTCACCGCATTTCACGCCATGAATCTTTGACTTGTGTTAGAAAAGATGTGCCAACCTCCCAGGTTTGCCGCCATCGCCAGAAATGAGGTATTGCGTCAGCAATCCGGCATCAAACGTTGGCATCACAGCCTCCCGCCGAGGGGCACCCACGGCAGGAGGGTAGCGGCCCTGGGGACCCAGCCCCGGGGAGGCCCAACACAGCACTCCGCTTGGGGCTCGTGGGTGCCGCACAGGGTCACAACACCCAGGACGTTTTCAAAACAGACGTGCCTTCTTCCTGGACTTCCTTCCAGAAAGCCGTTCTCCACAAACCATCCTGATGTGATTATAATCGCAAACCATTACGGGCTTGGAAAAGCGTTATCTCTTTAATTGAAAATGATGCAGAAACCCCTTTGGTTTCAATCTCTGTTGCTGCTGACCCTCTGAAGTATGCCGGAAAGAAATGCCTTGAGGTGCAGTGTACTTCCTGTGGCGGTCAAGGATCTTGTGGGGGGGGGGGAGCGCCACCCCCCGATCTGCTGACATAACGAATGCCCACTTTGTAATCCTAGAACCACCACCGGAAGGCATGGGTGGCTGACAAGACATCCTAGAAATTCCCTTGCTTGTGTTTAATAAATCTCTTGGACCACCTTCCCTTCTTAACCTTCAGTTTTCCCACAAGCAGTGGGACCAGCACAGGCCAACTCAAGTCCCTGGGATGCGTGGTGGTTGGTCTCGTGCGCCGTGTTGCTGCAGATGATTGGGGTCTGTCTGTCTGCAATGGAGTGCCAAATGCATAGGGCAGGGGCCCGGGCTTTGCAGGACACGTGTGAGAAGACATTCGGAACCTAAGACTTGTATCTCCTTGCGAGTTTCAGCCTATGGTATGCGGAGTGTGCACAGGGTAAAGATAAAGAAACAATAACCATCGATAAAGACGGTGTCTACTGTTTAATGCTGATTCCGACCTCACGTGAAAATGGCTGGCCTTCTCTGTTCAAATTATCTGGGCACCTGGCCCCAAACTCACCCACTCAGACCTTGAAATAGGGCCCAAAGTGCAGGTGCCAGTGAGGTGTGAGAACGCCAGGTCTCCAGCCTGGGGAGCCTTAGGTCTTGCTGCCTTTCTCATGCACGTCCCTCCCGGGAGCCCCACGTGGGGGGACTGGGCTGAAAACTGTTGGCCCTCAGGCCCGTTTTGACTTTAAGAAAGCCCCTTCCCACCCAGAGCATAGCCCCATGGCACTGCGCACTGGGATGTTGTCATTTATAATAAGAAATCTATATTGGCGGGGCGCCTGGGCGGCTCAGTCGGTTAAGCATCCAAGTTCAGCTCAGGTCATGATCTCACGGTTCATGAGTTCGAGCCCCACTTCAGGCTCTGTGCTGACGGCTCAGAGCCCGGAGCCTGCTTCAGATTCCGTGTCTCACTCTCTCTCTCTCTGCCCCTCCCTTGCACGCACTCTGTCTGTCTCTCCTTCAAAAATAAATACATATTAAAAAATTAAAAAGAACCAGGTTGGGCTATAACACGGACGTTGTGATTATGGGATTTAAAATATGCAGGTGTCATGAGGACCTCCAGTCTATTGCTGGTCAGTCAGAAGAACAGGTGACAACCAGGACCTGTGATTGGCCCCTGAGGTTGGGGGTGGCAGGGTGGGGGACTCTGAGTCCACAAGCTCTTGAGCTGTGGCACCTGACATTGTCTCTGGGTGGACGGTGTCAGAATCGAGTTGGATTATAGGACAGGCAGCTGGTTTCACAGAACTGCTCGGTGATGTAGGGAACAGCACCCCCCCCCTGCCATGTTGGAATTGGGTGACCAGCTGTGAGCATGTCCTTGTCAGAGCCTGGTGTCCCTCCATCCATCCATCCATCCTGGACCAGAACGTATGCTTCTGATCTGGCTCCTGGTCTTTCCCAAGCCCGGCTCCTGGGTCCTGATTCCCAGTTTCCTTGTCCACTCAACATCCTATAGACAATCTGGGGATGGCCACAGGGGCCACCTTCCTTATCCACCATCCCCTGAGACCCAGCAGTCTCTGTTACAGCCTGCCCTGGAGGTTACGACCTTCCGGACAGGTCGCTGACCCTGCGAGACCGCTGGCCAGCCCCGTAGGAGCACAGCCTCTTTTCCAGTGCAAAGGGGAGGAAGACTCTCCCCAAAATGTGACCTAACCCCTGGGAAACTGAGTCACGAGCCAGGCGCAGGAAGACTGCCTCGTTCCTCAAGCAGCAAATCGGTCTCGGCACGAGGTCGGTGTGGCCGCGGAGCCCGGCTTCCCAAGAAGAGGCGAGCAGGTGTGAACACAGCCTGAGTGTGGAAACAGGCAAGAGGTCATCAGGAGCGTTTTCACACCGGGATCCAGGGCTGGAGTGTCAGGACACCGGGGCAGCCTGACACACGGACAGCCCGCTCGCAGCTCACACAGACCCCGAGGATGGGAAAGAAGGGCAGACCGGGGGCCCGAGCCGGTTTCCATCCCTCACAGGGGTCGGTCTGTCTGGCAGTCCAGCTGTAGACACGGCCCCGGGGCCACCCGGCCGCCGCTGAGATGCCTGACCGGGCGTCCAGCGGAGAAGCGGGAAGAAAGGAAAGAGGGGTGTTCCTCAGCTCGTACAGAAGGATGGTCACGTCCCCGGTGATCCTGCATCACCTTTTCCAAAACCCAGGAACAAGGCAACGCGATCACCGGGGTTGCTAAGATTTCAGGAGTCTGCATGTGATTCCCTTTCTTCCCTAAAGCCACATCAAAGGCCCGCATTTGACCTTCCTGCCTCTCCTGGAATACACACACTCAGCGGCAGGGCCGTGCTGGGAACTGAAATCAGTGCCTGTGGTCTGCCCCTGCCAGGCTCCTGCACGCCGAGCTCAATGCCACGCTGCCCCCGGAGCTGTACCGGTGAGGCTCCCCTGGGTCACACGCACACCCTCTCGTGGTTAGCAGCTCTGTGGAGCAGCATCGCGGGCAAATTGAAAATGGCACATGAAACGGCTCCGGGCCTTTCAAAGAGAAGGGGGTCCATGACGAGCTTCGGGAAGGAAGCACGGCCTCGCCCGCGGAGAGGCTCGCGGCGACCACCCAGGCTTCGCACACGGCGCTCCGTGCTCAAGCTTGTCCATCGGTCTCGGGTTCCACCCGGTCCCTGAGCGGGGCCGCCTCCCGATGCGGGGCGAGCCCAGGGGGACGGAGAGCAGTGCAGGTGGGGAGCCAAGGTGGCTGTGGTCACTGACTTTGGCCCCACTCACACCTTGTCCTCCAGATCCTCGTTCCCCGACTGTGACGCAGCCACTGTCCTGACCCTCCTCCGTCTGTGAATCCCACCTCGGAACGCGGTGCAGGTTCTTGCGAGGCGCGTGGATGACCTCAAAGGTGCAGGCCGTGTGCAGATGGGAAGGGCGGCGCGCCGTCTAGCAGGGAACCAGGTTCTCACCGAGCCGCCTTGCAAGGAGCTGCGTCTCCCGCAGGCCCCGACCAGCTTTGGCAAAGTGGATCTCTTTTCCCATATTTGGCCGGGAACACGGGTTGGCAGAGCAAACGCTACGATTTTGAAATACGTGGGAGGTTATTTTTGTGAGATTGTCTGTCTTTGGTCGTGCATTCCAGAGCTGATATCAAATACCATTAAAATTTGAAAGTCAGAACATTTTCCACCAAAACTGGAGTCGTGGGAGTGACGCGCAACCGTGCGGGTGGCTTGCGGCGGGGGCAACTCTGAGACTTCACGAACAAGCGGGGACTTTGCGATCAACACTGGCCGCGTGTCCGGGCCCCCAGGCGCTTGTTGGAGAAGATAGAGGAAACCACCTCCCAGCGACCTGCCTCTTCATGTTTCGGGACGTCCTGTAGGCGGCGTGGCCGGTGGGGACGGGTTTACATCTGAAAAGCTTAGTTTTACATATTGTTACGTACGTCTTTAGACTATGTCGGTGGCCACTTGGGAAGTCGACTCTTCTGATGAAGTCACTGAAGGAAATCCGCATTCCCATTTGCCTCTGGCAAAAACATAAGCCGGTGGGAAGCGACTGGACTGGAGGAAGGTCTTGTATTGGGTGACCCGGGGTGCGGGGCCGGAGGGGAGGCCAGGACCTGGCTGGTGAGCGTCAACCAGGGCGGGTGCGCCCCAGTGCAGGCAGGCAGCTCTGGCCGGCGGCCTGCTCACCTGTCCCCACGGCACGGCCCGCATCGGCGGGGACAGGCTCCACAGCGGTGGGACACATCACAGCGACTTTTCAGCACACGAAGAGGCTGGGCTGCATGTTGGGCGTGAACAACCAGAGGCAGGCAAGTTGGGAGTCAGACACCGCCCCTCCCGTCTGCCCTGGACCGTGAGCCCCGCGTCATGACAGTGTCGGTGGGGAGACAGCACGGATATGGGTCTCCATGCTGTGTGTGTGTGTGTGTGTGTCTGTGTGTGTGACTTTGGGACCAATCCTCACACACCTTTGGAAGGAAATACATAAGGATCTCCCTGTCCGGGTCAGCAACGCACCACAAAAGTAATTCAAAGCCTCACGTGTGCAGAGTGAGATTCCGACTCAACGTGAAACGCACAGCCGTCCATCTGTCAGGGTAAAAGGTGTGGCCTCACCGCTGGCCAGCAATGGGCCACACGTCCTGAGGAAGGAGGGTGAGGGGCCAGCACTGGTGCAAGGACCCCCAGCCGCGGGGCAAGGAGCCTGAAGCTTTGAAAAGGATGGGCTCCAGAGGCCCTGGGGGCGAGGGCGGGCTGACGTCCGCAGGGGTGGCAGGTGCAGGGGGGTGTGATGTGGGCCAGGCAGAAGTGGGTCAGGATTTCTTTCTACGCAACTGAGAACATCAGGATTTGGAGCGGATTCTCGAGCCCGGCTCACAGCGGGATTCTCCTGAGGGGCCTGTGGTTGTGTCCCCTCCCCTGCAGGGTGATCTCCCAGAGGAAGAGAGCAGCCTGTGGGCGCACAGGCGGGCTGACCTCCACCCCCAGGCCCCGGGCTGCATTCAAGCCCAGAGGAGGCAGACAGCAGCACCTCCTGCCCTCCATCCCCAGGTGAGTCACCAGGGCCCAGCAAGTGGCCCTCCACTGCCTACTCACCCTCCCGCGTCCCCAGAGTCCCTGTCCTCCTGAGACACGTGGGCCGGTGGCTGGAGGTCACTTCTCCCGAGCCGTTTCTGCACCGCCTCTGGAGGACCCTGCGTGGGCGAGCCCACCGTCATCGGACTCGTACTAAAGACCCACCTGGGAGCAAATCCAGCGTCCCGGTCAAGGGCTCGGCTCTGCCCTCGCGCTTGGAAAGGGTTCAATCAAATGTCCACACCTGGGCCCTGTGCTCTCCGGGAGCCCCTGCACCAGGGACGGCCAGATGACAGCAGTCCCGCTGACCGGGGAGGGACGGAGGAGGGAGGCCTGCCCGAGCCCTGAGAGTGGGGCCCTAGGTCCGGTCCCAGACGCCACATCACACCACACTGTCTGTCCTTGGAGCCACCGTGCAGCTGGCACCGAGGGCCCTGACATCCCAGCAGGCGGCCTTCGCGGCCCGTCTAGTGCGAGCAGGCGGAATGCTCCTCACGGAACCTCATGGGTCCCTCATTGGGCGGGGCTGCTTTCGCCTGCAGCCAAGAAGAGAGAAGGTGGCTGGTGGCCAAGGGCAGGGGTGGGCTTCGCAGGTGGATAAATCCAAGTGATACGTTAAACGTTCTGTGGTCACGAGACCTAGCCTGGTGTCCCAGATGCTGGCGTTCGAATCGTGACTCAGCGGATGGGCTGGCCCATCCCAGACAAATGACACAGGGTTGGCGTGTCCCCCGAGGCAGGGGGCTGGTGACGACATGGCACCTGGAGTCTGCCTCCCCCACCCCACACACGTGTGTCTTCTCAATGACTGATAGGGGGACACTGGGCTGCCCAGGACCACAGTCGTCACGTGGGTCAGCCTCTGCGGTTACAGCTGAGGGAAGTGAGGCTCCAGTCACATGTCCGGCAGGGGCGTGGCCTGGCACCCCCCTGCCGTCCCTGCGACAGCTCGGGTAACGTTTTCCCCGTGCGTCAAATATATCGTCATCCAGCTGAAACCATCTTGTTTGAAGACAGGACCAGGACAGGGCCCTCACAAATGCATCTTGGGCAGGAATGCTCTCTGGGGGCCCCTCAAGTCCCAGTCCCCCGTTCTGCCCGCGGACACGCCGGCCTTCACCTGGCCCCCCGCCCAAATACAAGGGGAGCTGCAGGTTCTGCGAGCGAAAGAGGGTCTTGCCCTCAGCCTCACAGGCTCCGGAGCAGGAGCGACGGCGTGCTCAGCCCTCAGCGAGCTAACAGAGACACCGTGCGGGGCGCCCTCCAAGGTGGGAGAGGCCGAGGGTGGGGGGCACTTCTTGGCTCGGCGCTAAGCCTCCTGCTGAGATGCTGCGGATGCGGGGGTGCAGGGCCTTGGGCCCGTCACTCCTGCAGCGTCCCCTGTGCACGTGGGGTCCGCCGATGCGCGAGCATGTGGTCTGCATGTGTTTGCAGGGGCTGTCGGCGTGGGACCCGCTGATCAAACACATCGCAAGACTTAGAAAAAACACCAAACTGGAAACTGTCATTAATAATCTGATTTTTATCTTTGCAAGGCTTTGGCCCCGAGGTATCAGGCTTCCACATTATCACATTTCAGTCAAGCTTCCACCGCTCCCTTGACATGATGTTTAATCTTCTCACATCAAAGGGAAGGGCCCGGCTACAGTTGTTGGCTTTGCGCTCCGCTCGGGCAGGGAAGCCCACTGCTCCCGGGCAGACAGGCCGCCCCTTCCCACCTCCAGGCACCCAGACACTTCAAAGCTCTTTCCCCACATTTCCTAAAGAAAAAAAAAAAGCAAATGAATGAAAAGCGAGGGGCAGGGAGATCAAGGGAAAGGATTCTTGTTGCGTTTGTTTTCCAAAATGTTTCATTTTATTAAGACGGTGGAAGTCGGATCCCGTGTGTGCCTTCGGGTGTGGACGTGAAGGTGTCTACGCTATTTCACTCTCATAATGAAAGCAGGACGGTTTGCGTTCATGTAACCTCTTGTCTTCTAGGAGCTCAGGAGCTCCGGGAACTTTGGGAGGAGAGAAAAGTGCAGCCGTGTGGTCATATTCGAACCGTGTGGCTCCGAAAGGACACGAAGGACGCGGTCTCTGTCTAGTTACCCTGCTCGGTGCGTGGCCACCTTCACGGAGCCCCTGTCTGCCCTCTGCGACGACCCGCCTGCGCCTCAAGGGCACCGCGCTCCTCAACGGCTCCCAGCTCCCACCCCCACACCCCGCCAGTCCCGCCCTGCGCATCTGAGGGTCCAGGGCGTCCGATCTCCAAGGCCAACCAGGAGATCCTCCTGTGCCCGCCCTCGAACCTGCAGAGCACTGGCCGTTGTCCACCCTGAGACACGCTCACTGGCATCGGGAACCCACGCAGTCACGCGACCCCCAAGGAGAGGAGCTCAAAACCTAAGTATTCAGCCCGTCCGTCCAGATGTGACGGGTGTGAAGCAGCCGATCTAGGAGACACCTACTCTGGTTTCTCAAGGAAACGGCGATGAATTCAGCCACAGCCAGCCCATCTCCTCGTCCCCTTTGAGCAGGGAGAGGTGTGGCCTGGACAGCTGCGGCCCGGCCTGATGCCGAGTATGTTGGCGTCGGGGGACCTGACCCCGGACTGCGGGGACGGCCCCCACCGCATGACAAGTGTTTGCCATAGTGAGGACACTGTGGGCTGTGTCTGCTGAGCGCCCCCAAAGGAAATTACAAGGACTGAGGGGTCGTGGGGACAGGGAGGGGCTGCGGAGGCTGCGACCCCGGAGGTCGGCGGCCAGCAGGGCTGCGGCCGGCGTCACGGTGAGCGGCCAGCACGGAGCTCCATCCTGGAAGGCCCAGAGATGGGATCGCGACAGCACAGACCCCCCCCCCCAGGGTGGCCACCTCGGCAGGAAGCCCCTCGTTTCCTGTCCGTCTCCCTGGACGGGCTGGAGCCTCTCGGGGACTCCGCAAGCTTGGGGCTGCAGGGGCGGGCAGAAGGAGCTCCCTGCCACGTCCACACCGTTTCGCCCACGGCTGAAGCTCAGAAAACGCTTGTGAAGCGACAAGTATGGTCACAGAGACAGCGCGCGTAGGTCAGGTCGTGCGTGAACTGCCGCTGGGGGTGTCAGAGCCCCGCTCACTCCCTCAGTCCCCTCGCACTGGGACAGGCTCGCGCCTTCCCGGCCAGACACACGTGCCCTTCAAGGCACACGGGTCGTCTCCACTGAGGTACTGGTAACGTCCACGGATACTGACAATGAGCAGCCGGCCGCCTTCCGCTGCGCCTCCGGGTTCGGCCTCCACGCGGGCCATCCAACCCCCTCGGGCCATGAGCCCGCCTCCGCGAAAAGGCGAGTCAGTGTCGTGAGCACAGTGTGCTTACAACTCAGTTCTCCATGATGACAAATATCGGAAACGATCATGGCCCAGAGCAAACATCCGCCAAGATTTGCACCTGGACCCGAGACTTTGCCGTCACTCCCGCGTGCACGGGACAGAGCTGTAACTCCGCCCTGTTCGTCCATGTATCCACCGGTCCTCTCCGGTTATTTCAAAGTGGGTGTTTGGGCACAGGGACGTGTGTGAGCACAGGGGTCGAACCCCAAAGCGAGGGGGACCTGAAATGACTCTCCGCGGCTACGAGCTTCCTCTTGGAACAAACACGCGTGTGGGGGGCCAGCCGTGTAACTGGGTTATTCAACTGTAATAGAACGTAAACTGGTAATTTAACTCCAAACGGACTCCCATGGAAGAGAGGATTTCATTAAAGCGGAAGCAGTATTACAGGCCGATGTGAAGCTTCCGTGGATGTGGTTAAAATTCCACATCCACGGAAGCCACTGTCTGAGGCAAACGGCATCTTACCACCGCGTGGTCTGGAATCCCCAGCGCGGTGACAGGAAACAGCACACAGACCAGCTGGTTTTGTCTGGGATTCTCTGAGGACAGGGACGCCCCCCTGCCTGTGGGGAGGGAGAGGTTGTCCCCTCCTCGGCGGCCACTGCCACGGGTCACCTGGAGCCGGAGGGCCGAATCAGGACGTGGTCTGACGATGTATTCTCGGAGACCGGCCGGTAGTGTTCACATTAAATTTGCTTCCCTATAATAATCTTTTAAAAAATGATCAAAAGCACATTCTGCTGCCGTATGATCCAGCAATTCCATTCGTGGCTATTTATTCAAAGGAATTGAAATCAGAGTCTCAAAGAGATTTCTGTTCCCCCAAGTTCACGGCACTGTCATCCACAACGGCCATAACGGGGGAGAACCCGAACAGACGGACAAATGGACAAATAAAACGTGGTGCAGCCAACACAACGGAGCAGTCAGCCTTAGAACAGAAGGAAATTCTGACACCTGCCCCAACATGGCAGGCGTGAACTTGACAACATTCTGTTAAATGAAACACGCCCGTCAGTCACTAAAGGGCAAATACAAGGCCACTTCTATGAGCTCTCCGGCACGCTGCTGTTGGGGACAGCTCATCTGGACGCGGGTTTTTAATCCAGCATGAGTGGGAAACTTTCCCCACGGTTTTCCTGGTCCTCTTGGTCCCGGGAGGCTTTTGTCTTCCTCTGGCACTTGTCTACACTGGCTGAGTTTCCTTCCCAATTTCTCAGAAGGGCAGCCTGGCCAGGAGAACCTGCATGGGAAGGGGTCTTGGTGTTCCAGGACCATCTATGAGCGAACCGGGACGCCCATGGGTAACCCTGCAGGCGGGGGGAGGGAGGCAGGCCACCTGTCTGCAGGGCGACCTTGGGGAAAACCAGTGGTTCTCAGTTCTCCTGGGTCAGAATCCCCGAGCGGGCCGGGTCGCGAGTTCCGGCTCAGTTAAGGGAGAGGACTCAGGATTTGGATTTCTAACACGTTCCCCAGTGACGCTGCTGTTTTTCCCGGGACTAGACTCAGCACTACTGGTCAAGGTCACCGGAGGCCCCTCAGCACTGCGACCTGCGGCTCTGGATCGCAGCTCCTGGCTCCAGGCACGAATCCTTTGCTGGGACCTCAGACAGAACTTAACCTGCTCTGTGCACAGTTCCTTCCTGTGACCCGGGAAAACCTTGCAAGGTGGTCTGGAGAACAGACCTGGCTCCTCGGAGGGATCTGCTCCTCGGGGGCGCCCGCTAGACAGCCTGCTGGGAGCAGCTGGTGCTGACACCCTGCGGCGACGGAGGAGATCCCGTCAGCCCGGCCTACGGGACCCCCTCCCGCACCACCCCTACGCCAGGGGAGCAGCCCGTGAAGCGGGTGTTCCCGAGACTGCAGCAGGGCAATTCACAGCCAGTGCGACTTTTACACGAAACGTGCGGGCCTGGATTACAGACTACGTGCTGGAAATGTGCCCACGTTTGAAGATGAGCAAAACGTCAGAAAAAAAGAGGAGAGGAGAGGCGGGAGGGTTGGGGGGACAGGAGGGGAAGAGAGGAGAGGGGAGGGGGAGGGGAGGAGTGGAGAAAAGAGAGGGGGGACGGGGGGAAGCGTCCGAGGGAGGCAGTGCCCAGGGTGAGGCCTGCAGGACTCACGCCCCCGACGCCCCCGGAGTTTCAGGTGAGGGTGGGGTAGAACCAGGGGTCTAACCTACAGGCATCCCCAGGGGCCTTCTAGCTGCCCCAAGGAGGGCTGCCGGGCAAATGTTCTGGGGGCCAAGAGTAGAGTAGGGGCCTCCTCCCGCCGGGCCTGCTCGCTGCCTGCGCAGAACAGGTGGGAAGCCGGCTTGCTCCCCCCACGTGCAGGGGTCAGGGACCCAGCTTCTCAGACGCTCCCTCCTCCCTCAGCCTGAGAGTCACATCCCATTCACTCACATGCACACACACACCCACACACACACACACACACACACATATACTGCTTACCCCCAACCCCTCACTCACTCAACCCCCAGCCTGCCTCCCTCAGCCATGACTTTTCCCTCTTAGGAGTTCCGTGCCTTTGGGGAGAGGGAGGGAAGCACGTGTTTGGGGAGACGCGCCCACTGACGTGGTCCCGGCCTGGTGGACAACGCCCCAGGCTCCCGGCTTGATAGAAGCCTGCACGTGATCCTGGAAAAGGCAAGTGTTCTGGGAACAGTCAAGCTTGTGCCCTGGAGAGTCACGTGCCCCCAAACACCCAGAGGGGAAAGCTCGCATCCCCGGTGCACCTGCCGAGCAGATGCCCCCTTGGGTGAAAGCGGGTCCCGGGGAGCCGGGGGCCTCGAGTTCAGACTCACCAGGACACTGGGGCAGACGCATCGGGCCTCCTGTGCCCCACGGTCCCAGGGCCACCCTCTCCTCCAGCCCGGGAAACAAGCGCCATTGTCCCAAGACTGGCCGCTCTTCCCCTCTTGGAGCATGTTCCGATGGCCTCCATCAATGCTCCCTGACGATGCAGACATCCGGTCACCTTGGGGTTGTGGGAGCTCCTCATCCTTTCCATTGAGAATGCGCTGGGTCCCCTAGTTGAGGAATTGGGGGCTGCGGGCCGGACATACATCCTCCGGCGTGCAATCGATGTCGACGTTCCAGAATGCGCTTCCCACGAGCCTTCCGTGAGCTATGGCCCTGCGTCCATTGGGTTGTCAAAGCCCCCGCCACGCCAGTCGGATCTGCTCTGTGTGTGGACCGCCTGCCTGGCACGTCTGAATCCTGGGGATGGTCCGCCCCACGGCTCTCAGCGCTGTTGGTGCGGTTGGGGTCAGTCCCGTGCACAAGGCCAAGACGTGTATGCAAGCCACGGCAGCAGCTTCTGGAGCGGCCCTCTCCCCACAGCCCTCCCACAGCCTGCCTTCCTCTCCTCCAGCTAGAAACTTTAGCTTTCTGGGTCTGCCATATACCTACCTCGAGCGTGTCTGTGCACCGGACGGTAGAAGGAGACGCGACAGGGGCGCCTGGGTGGCGCAGTCGGTTAAGCGTCCGACTTCAGCCAGGTCACGATCTCGCGATATCTCGCGTGATCTCGCGTGAGTTCGAGCCCCGCGTCGGGCTCTGGGCTGATGGCTCAGAGCCTGGAGCCTGCTTCTGATTCTGTGTCTCCCTCTCTCTCTCTGCCCCTCCCCCGTTCATGCTCTGTCTCTCTCTGTCCCAAAAAAATAAATAAACGTTAAAAAAAAAAAATTAAAAAAAAGAAGGAGACGCGACATAAATGACGGACCGTCTACCCATGCCTTTCAGACGTATTCTTTCACGAAAGAGAAAGGAGAAAGACTTCCTCCCTCCCTCAAAGTTTCCCTTGGAGCGCTCTCTGGTCTTGCCTGGTACCTCATGTCAGGATCCGTGTTCCCGGAGGAAAGAAGGAAAGAACGAGAAACTGACCACCGGGTCAGTCACACCCGGGACCATCTGGTCTCCTTCCAGACACGGCTGCTGCTGTGGCTTTTCTGGGTAGTGTTTGAACTGCATCCAGTGGGAGAGGAAGAGTGGATCGTGCTTCCTCCATCTTGACCAGGACCAGAACTGTCCTGAGGCTAACCTCCCACCCGGAAAGTTCTTAAGGTACTAACCCGAGCAAAGACCTTGGTGAAAATACAGCACACTCCTCATGCAAATGATCAAAAGGCTGGTGGTGGGGGCGGGGGTGGGGACAACTATTATTTCAACATCACAGAATCGTGCAGGGAAGCTTAGCGCCCAAAGGGGGTTGGGTTCCCCCGACTGGGTCCTCATCAAGTCTCTCCTCCTCACCTTCCCAGCAAGATGGCTGACGTGTGCATCCGTGATTTATATCCTTCTGGAGAAGCGAGATCAGCACATGTACAAAACTATGCTGGGTAAACTTCATCAATATGTGCCACATTTTTTTTCAAAAATGTTTTCACATTTTATTTATTTTTGAGAGACAGAACACGAGTAAGGGAGGGGCAGAGAGAGAGAGACACAGAATCCCAAGCAGGTTCCGGGCTCTCTGAGCTGTCAGCACAGAGCCCGACGCGGGGCTCAAACCCACCAACGTGAGATGGTGACCTGAGCTGAAGTCAGACGCTTAACCGATTGAGCCGCCCAGGCGCCCCTGTATAAATAAACTTTAAAAAAGAAATAATGTTGGGGCGCCTGGGTGGCGCAGTCGGTTGAGCGTCCGACTTCGGCTCAGGTCACGATCTCGCAGTCCGTGAGTTCGAGCCCCGCGTCGGGCTCTGGGCTGATGGCTTAGAGCCTGGAGCCTGCTTCCGATTCTGTGTCTCCCTCTCTCTCTGCCCCTCCCCCGTTCATGCTCTGTCTCTCTCTGTCCCAAAAATAAATAAACATTGAAAAAAAAATAAAAAAAATAAAAATAAAAAAGAAATAATGCCAACCAGCAATCTTCAAAAGTCACTTTTAAAGAGATGTCTCTGGATAAAGTGGCCAAATTGTCTCACAATTTCCCGTACTTAAATATGCGTGAGATTTCTAGCATCTGGGCTAAATGAGCAGCAGAACCGAGCACGATTTTCAACCTATTTCTTTCAGACCAAATCGGGCAATTCGGGGGCTCAAAGCCCCAACCCATCATGTCCCCGCCATGGATTCGGGTTGTACCCGTGGCACAGAGAATTTTTAATGTCAGGTTGTATCATTTTGTGGGGGACCCAAAAGCACCCACAGCCAGGCGACTCTAAGCGTAAGATATTCTCCGCACACAGATAATCGAGGGAAGCCCTGGCGTCCACCGGGAGGTAGGTCTGTGACAGAGGTAACTCTGTGGCGGTCTGGCTCTGTGACGCTCTAACCGTGTGACTTTGGACGTGGTGGTTTCTCCGGGCCGGGTTTTCTCGTGACCTCAGCTGCACTGGGCCATCGGGACAACGACGTGAGACCCGCAGACTGTCTGTCTAACCCACTACAGGAGGGCAGTCTCACCTGACCGGCGGGGATCTACCAGCCTGAACAAAGCTCTGCAAAGCGAGCGGAAATGCCACACGCACAAGAGCCGAGGGCATGAGACACACCTGCTTTACGGCTTCCCACCAAGTTCCGACAAGAATTTCTCTCTGACTGGCATTTGGGTGTCATTCCTCCCTCCAGCCTCCCCTCTTCTCCTTCCGAGACATCTTCCCAGTCCCGTGCTTACGGCCCCCACCTCTACCCTCAGGCCCCCAGAAGCCAACCTAAGTGGACACTTCCGGCTCCGTGCAACTCAAAGCACATCTTTACTGGGAATGCTGGCCGCTCCGTGGCTTAGCGGTGCTGTGTTAACACGTTACAAGAACTGAGACTCTCCCAAGAGGAGGAAAGACCTACTTCTGTCAGTGCCCTAGGCTTGTGTCATCGAGGGGACCGCCGGGACTGGTGGCTACTGGGATTCCCCAGTGGTTTTGTCAAATGCTGATGCCGTGACCAGATGCCTACAGCGAGGGGCCCAGCTGTCCCGGGAGGTGTCAGAGCCCCAGCTGGCAGGCCCAGAAACAGCTTCGAGGATCAAAGAAGCTCTGGAATGATCCAAGATGTAGAGACGAAGGAGGGTCACCTGTTCATTCAAAGGGTCCGAAGGACCGCCCTGTTCAGGGAGGCTCGGAGGCTGTGCACTTAACCGAGAGGGCTCTCGGCTACAAGATAAACAATGCAGACAGACCGCGGAGCTGGAGGGAAGACACCGGGGCCGCCCGATGACCACGGCTGCGCACCGAGAGCTGGGAGGCAGCCAGGAGGAGCCCACGGTGGGATGCGGGGCACGACCGCTGCGTGGTGAGGTCGTGGAAAGATTGTAGGCAGGTTGCAGAGTAGGACAGTGAGGAGGGGAAGGGAGAGGCAAAGGTGGAAAGACAGTCACGTCTGCTGGGGACAGAGAACAGTGCCTTCTAAACAGCGCGTCTTACCAGGCTCCCTTCTGCGTCTCAGAAGGCTAAGCTCCGCAGGACCACATCTATTGCATTGCTCGCACACCCCCTTTACAAGAGGATGGGGGCCCCAGTGTCTCCTCGTCCCCAGGATGTCCTCTGGGGCAACTGATCTCCGAAGGCCACACTGGCCGCTCTGGTTGCTGTCACCCTGTGCTCGGAAGGCGGGAGCAGTGAGTTAACACGGCAGGCTGGTTCTCTGCCAGCCGGGCTAGGGAATATTTGACCCAAATATCTCCCCAGTCCCAGCCTCCTGGTGATAAGCCGACTCCAAGGGCATCCCAAGTCAGCTGAGCTTGTCCTAGGGCAGCCCCAGGGTACAGGTGCGTTTCCCTCCACAAGTCTCTGGTGAGAGGACTCCACCCCCGTCAGGGACCCCCATTTCTGCTTCGTTCTCCTGAAAGCTGCTGTCCTCCTCCTGTGCCACGGGGGCTGCAGTGGCGCCGGGCTTCACACTGTTCTCCCATCAGGAAGACGAAAGGAGGGGAGAGGAAAAGGAGCAGAGCTCCAGAAACGCCATCCCTCTCGTCGGCCCTGAGGCGGCAGGGACCGTTCAGAGACGTGCCTAGTGACCTCTGTCCCCAGGAAGGAAGGGAGTGTGGATGCCGGCTGGACCCCCCCCCCCGCCCCCCCCCGCTGCTGCCCTTCATGTAGAGAATGCAGGTGATTTCCAGTCGTATAGTTTGGCCACAGGACACATTTTAATGATTCCACTGAATGACAAACCTGAATCAGTCACCGAACCCATTGACATGAAAGAAACACTGTATCGTTCCAAGGGGATTCCAGGCTGCCCTTACTGAATAGGAAAGCCGGCCCCACCACGGCGGTGGCTCCGTGGCCGTCCACACTGACGCCATCAGGACAAGTCAGGGGAGAGGCGGGAGTTGGCTTCCCTCCCAGAGCCCGGCTAAAACCCCGGCCTGCCGGGGGCCCTGCTCAGCCCCAAAGCACAACAAGCTATTAGCGGCCCCTGGAGGCCCACCCGCCTCCTCGACCCTGCCGTGGGGAAGACCGATTACCAGTCCCTTCCCTCCCAGAGAGACCCATGCAGAAGAAAGACACCCGCAGATTCCCACCACAGACGTGTGCACTCGGGTCCGCGGGGCTCTGACCATCAGCAGACAAATTAATTCCTTGTGGAGTCAATAACATTACCCCTGAATTTCCCAGAAGCAGGCCACTCAAGTGATCTACTCTGGAAACAATCGATTTTTCATTCCCCTTTCCCGCATCAGCAACTGTGGATGTCAAGCCACTCCGGGCTGCCTTCTCCTCTCCAACACCAAAGCCGTGGACCAGAAAAATCCCCAGGGAGCGTGCAGGGCTGGCTTCCGGGATTCCTTCACGGTGAGGAGAAGCGGCTGTAGCCAACTGAAGGTCAAGTGTTTGAGAAGAAAAAGCACACGGGCAGCCACTCCAGGCCGGGCCTCTGGCTCCGTTTCTGGTCATTTCTCTCTGCAGACTCCTGTCCCCGGCCAGAGTTCCACCGGCCACTTCTTTGTGTTGTGTTTCGTTTTGTTTTGGTCTTCTGTGTTTTTTTGTTGTTTTTTTTCTTTTTTTATTTACATCCAAGTTAGCATATAGTGCAACAGTGGTCTCAGGGGTAGAACCCGGGGACCCATCCCAACACGTGTCCGCCCTGATGCCCCTGACCCATTTAGCCCATCCCCCGACCCACAACCCCTCCAGCAACCCTCAGTTTGTCAGAGAAAGACAAATATCGTATGACTTCACTCATATGAGGAATTTAAGATACAAAACAGATGAACATAAGGGAAGGGAAGCAGAAATAATATAGAAACAGAGAGGGAGACAAAACATAAGAGACTCTTAAATATAGGGACTCTTCTTAAAAATTCTTAAAACTTCAAAGGTAGGGGTGCCTGGGTGGCTCAGTCTGTTGAGCGTCCAACTTCAGCTCAGGTCACGATCTCGCGGTTCGCGAGTTTGAGCCCCGCGTCGGGCTCTGTGCTGACAGCTCGGAGCCTGGAGCCTGCTTCGGATTCTGTGTCTCCTTCTCTCTCTGTCTCTCTCTCTCTGTCTCATTCTCTTTCTCTCTCTCTCTCAAAACGTGACCCCTTCACCCCAGCCAGCCCTGACTGAGACCCAATGACGCAAACACACGCGCGTGCACACAAATGCACACCGTGCACACACACTGACACACGGGACAGTGTGGGCAAACCCACGCACGGCACGTAGACACGCACACTTGACCCCGGCCGCCCGCACCCTCCAGCCGACCACGGAGAGGCCGCCCCTGCTCGGAACAACCCGGCCCGAGCCCCTTCTCACAGCGCCCGAGGTCACCGGGACCTGTGGGAGGACCCCACATCGCCCGGCACTGAGTGGCAGCGGTCAGGCGGTCACCAGAGAGGTCATCTACCTTCCCGCTGCTCCTGCCCAGCCCCAGCACGCTCAGCTGCCCGGACGCTTGTGCACACCAGAATAATCGTGCCTGCTGCCGTTTCTGGAAAGGGTGTCGCGCCCCAGAGCACGTTACACACCTCACCTCCCCTCATTCTCACGGCAACCCGGGAGGCAGGCGGGCAGCCGCTCACGATGCTGGCCTGCTCCAGAAAGATCACAGGTGGACTTGGTCCCCAAAGAGCCCTGGACACCCGCAGCCCCAGGTGGGGGCCACGTGCCACGGCCACGCTCCGGCCACACCTCGGGATGTCACTGCTGCTTGGGCAGCGAAGGGCAGTGGGCGGCCGGTCTCTGGCGACCGGGGAGAGGGTCAGACCATCTTCGGGAACTCCAGCCCCTCGCCTGGAGTGCGCCCGCGCGCGTTCAACCCTGCCACAGATGCATTTTCCCCGTTGCTATTGCTTACTTTGGGGGGACGTTTCAAGAAGTCGTTCCAGTTGGCTCAGCATGGCTGCCAAGGATACAGGGCCATCTTGCCCTAGGACCCCCCTGCCCCAGTCCAGTTACGGAGGGCGTGTCTAAGCATTCTCCCAAATTCCTACTTCGCGGACGCATTCCTGACAATAAATGCAAGTCTGGTCGTGTGACGTCCACAACCAAATACTGAGGCACCCACCATGCTCCGTGTGTGCTGGGTCTGAAGACCCAAAGGATGTCCAGAGCCACTGAGGGGCCCGAGGGTGACCACTCCCTTGGGTAAGCTCCATGGGACAGAGTCCCATGAGCAGTCCATGAAGATTTCTTGTTTTCTTAGCCCTAAGAGATTTATTAATGCATTCTTGTTTTATAATAAAGGATTTCAGGTACCTTGAGTTATTTATTACACTGGCCATTGGTGTCAAAATTTGTGTTCAGTGCAAAGAACAATAATCAAAATGTTTCTTGCCTCTCTAAATATTAAATCTGAGTATTGATGCTACCGAACAGACACTGTAGAAAGAAAGCTCACTAAGAAAAATAATATAATCAGAAATGAAGTCTCACTTAACATCCATTCTAGGGGCACCTGGGTGGCTCAGTAGGTTGGGCGTCCGACTTCGGCTCAGGTCGTGATCTCACGGCTCGTGGGTTCGAGCCCCACCTCGGGCTCTGTGCTGACAGCTCGGAGCCTGGAGCCCCCTTCGGATTCTGTGTCTCCCTCTCTCTCTGCCCCCCCCCCCCCGCTTGCACTCTGTCTGTCTCTCAAAAATAAATAAACATTCAAAGAAAAGCCATCCTAAACCAGTTCCCCAGAGAAAATGTAATTCCCACATGACCCAGCAATCCCACATCTGGGTACACACCCAAAAGAAGTGAAAGAAAGATCTCGAAGAGACGTCTGCACACTCATGTTCACAGCAGCATTATTCACAACAGTCAAAAGGTGGAAACAACCCAAGTGTCCAGTGGCCAGATGAACAGATAAACAAAATGCGGTCCATCCACACAGCGGAATCTCCTTCGGCCTTCAAAATGGAAGGAAATTCCGCCACGTGTCACAGCGTGGATGAAGCTTGAGGACGTTATGCTCAGCGAAAGAGGCCAGACATAAAAAGACAAATACTGTGTGACTCCACTTACAAGAGATCCCGGGAGTCCCGGGGGACGACTGGGAAAGAGTGGCTGGTGTTTACTGGGGAAAGAGTTTTAGTTTTGCAAGATGAAGAAGTTCCAGAGATCGGCCGCACGACAACATGACTTTACTTGATGCTGGTGACCCGCTCCCCTAAAAATGGCTTAGACGGATGGGGGGGCGCCTGGGTGGCTCAGTTGGTTGAGCATCTGACTCTTGATGTCGGGTCAGTTCGTGAGATCAAGCCCCACGTCGGGCTCTGTGCTGACAATACAGAGCCTACTTGGGATTCTCTCTTTCTCCCTCTCTCTCTCTCTGCCCCCCCCCCCCCCGCTCTCCTGCTCTCTCTCTCTCTCTTCCCCCCCTTCAAAAGAAATAAATAAGCTTTAAAAATTATATTGAAAAGTGACGAAGATGGTAACTTTTGTGGTCTGTGGAAGAAACACAAGGGGAAGAAAGGGACCCCATCTTGGCGAGCATATCAGCTGTCATTTCCCCGCCGACGGCCCTGAATGTGTGAGTTTTGCCCACGCCTAAAGCCTCTTCAGGGGGGATGGCGTCAAAGGCGCGAGATGGACGTTGGGATGTCCAGTCTTGCCATCAGCACTTGGATTTTTAACAGCCCACCGTGGGGGGAAGTCAGTCCCAGATAAATAAATGAGCCAGGAAGCAGAAATCATGAATACCAACACAACTCGGTAGGTAGTGTGATTCGCAATAGCCCCAAAGTGGAAGCGGCCTGAGCATCTACCAGCAGAGAAGCAGGGGCCCCCAGACGAGCGGACGGGGCCCCACGACAAAACGGAGCGAAGCCCTAACACACAGTGCGGACGGACCTTGAAAACATGGCTCTGAGTGAAAGGCCACATCTTGCTTGATTCCAGGTATTCGAAATGCTCAGAAAAGGCAAAAAAAAAACCCTGGAGACAGGAAGCCGAGTAGAGGTTGCCTGGGGCTGGGGAAGGGGAGGCAAAAATCTCAAGGCCTTGAAGGACGTGTCCCAGGGCAACACAAAGGCTCTAAAACTGGCTCAGGGTGACGTTTGCACAACTCCGCAAAGGAACTAAAATCGTTCAACTATACACTTAAAATGGGTGAACTTTATGGCATGTGAGCAATAACCCAATAAATCTGGGTGTTTTTTTTTTTTTCAAATTTTAGATTAAAAAGCATGTATCAACACGAGCACAGTCGATGCAAACATTGTGTCTCTAGGTGACTCTTATCCGGTGGAGGAATGTGTCCCACCTGCTGGCCGCTGTCTGATGCTGTGGCTCTGTCTTCGTGTCCAGCCGGAGGCCAGCACCCCAGGTTCCCCTCTGACCTCTCACCATGAGCGCGGGCACTCGTGCTGGATCCAGAAGGCTCGTCATATTGGCATCTGAGGGGGTGCGGGACGGGACATGTGGCTGTCCTTAGCTTCTGTCTTCAGAGAGCCACACACCTGGGCCACATCACCATATTCTCTTGGTAGCTCGAGAAATGGAGCCCACTCAGTGGGTATTTAATATTATCCCCTCGGCTCGTACGGGGTGAGTGTATAGGAATCTTTCATACTTACGAGTCGTTCGTCTTTCAAGATTAAGCATTTTTCTTTTGCAAAGTCTCTGTTGAAGGCATGTTGTTACCCAGGCTGCCCGAAGGAAATTCCACCTACAACTGACATTTCTCTCTGCCCGTGAGGTTCTAGTCGTCATCTGTTAGATAAGAGGAACGACGGATTCATTCATTAGATGAAAGTCAATGAACTTGTCTCCTAGCCAGGACATCCAGAGCGGATTCTACGGGGGCCACCGAAGGACGTCCAAAGAAATAAAATTTCCTCCCTGCTCCTTTTAATGAGATTCTTTCTGTTTTGATTTTTCAAGTTAGTACAAAGATGCCTAATTACGTTGGAGGGTTCGACAGGTAACGTGTCCCCGTTACCGATGGGCATCCCCAGGCACTTGTGAGACAAGTACCATGACTGTGGGCCGTGAAGCGCTTGACCTCCAAGGCTCAGACTGAAGCAGTCCAAGGACAGGCTGGGGAAGGCGCACTCCACGAAGCCCCCTCCTCTGCCTGCAGGCTGAGAGGACAAACCTTCCAGAGCGCACACGTTCGGAATTCCGTAAGGGAACACAAGTCCATCTGCTGTGCAGTGTTTCTTCTTAGAAAGCCTGGAGAAGGGGCTCCTGGGTGGCTCAGTCGGTTAAGTGTCCGACTTCGGCTCAGCTCATGATCTCACAGTGCCTGAGTTCGAGCCCCGCATCGGGCTCTGTGCTGATGGCTCGGAGCCTGGAGCCTGCTTTGGATTCTGCGTCTCCCTCTCTCTCTGCCCCTCCCCTGCTCATGCTCTGTCTCTCCCTGTCTCAAAAATAAATAAAAACATTAAGAAAAAAAAAATTTTTTAAAGTTCTGCACGTAAGCCAGGGTGCCAACTGGTGGAGAGGGCAGGAAGAGGTGACGATCCAGGAGAGGCTCCTGGTTACCCCCACCCCCAGGGCCGATGCCACCGGCCACGGCAACTCAGCAGAGCACCCTACTTGCATCGGCATGGAATTTTGTTTGGAGAGATGGTCCTGTTAACACAAGTAGAAGAAAACATTTACAATCCTACCGGGGATGTGTGACGTATAGAGTACAGGTGACCTGCCCCCCCGCCTGCCCCGTCCCTCCAGCCCCTCCGTCCGTGGAGACCACGCACCCAACATTTCAGGCCAGGGCAAAGCTCAGAGCTGTCTCCTGACCTCCCCTGTGTGGAAGCTGCCAGCACAGGTAGTGACGGTCAGCTGGTGACCCGGGCAGTACCCAGGACGCAGGCCAGTCCCCGACAAGACAGATAACATTGACACGTGTCACTTGCCGAGGGACAGGGGCATGTGAAGTGCAGCTGGGAAGACAGTGAGGAGCAGTGGAGAAGCTCATGGGTCCCACGTCCCCAGCACATCCTGGGGCGCCGTCCTGTGCCCTCCCTCGGCAGGACGTCCCGGGGGAAGTGCCTGGTCAGCTGTGTCCACCCACATGGCCTGTGTGCACCCGCCGTCCCTCCCAGGGCGCCCCCAGCCCGCACCCCACGTGGACGGACCCGGTCTTACTCGACCCTCGCCTGCACCCGGCAGGGTGAGCACGCACGTCTCTGAGCCTTTCCCTCAAGTTGTAACTCTCCTGCCCCGTGGTGGCCCTCCCTCCTCAGCACGCCCGGCTGGGCGGCCATCTCTGCCTGTGCTCCCGAGGCTCCTCCCAGCCCCGGATGATGGACATTCCCCGAACCCCTTCCATTCCACGCTCCCTGGAGGGTCTCATCCGCTCTCCTTCCTATGACTCGAAATACCACCTACACGCTGGCAACCTCAGATCCCCGCCTTCTGTGCAGACGTGTCCCCACACTGCAGACTTACCTGCTCAACTGCCAACCGGACGTCTGCACCCAGGAGCTCTATGGCCAGCCCCCAAAGGGACCCCGTGCTGTCCCCTCCTTCGCCGGATCTGGGCTGGTCAGCAGAAGGCGTGGGAGGGGAGCTCGCAGCTCCTGAGTACCCAGGGAAGAGGTCTAGCCCTTGGAGAGGCCATGTGCAGAGGCCCCGCGAGTCCACGGAGACAGAGAGAGGCCCGGCCGCCCCCATGTCCAGGCCAAGCTCAGCCTCCGGCCACCCCCCAAGGCACCTGACTAGAGCCATCTTGGACGTCCGGCCCCAGCAGCCAGCAGACTGTAGCCACACGAGACCCCAGCCAGACCGGCCCAGGAGCCGACAGGCTCTTCCAGGCTGCGCACAGAACTGCTGCCGTTTTTAGCCTAGAAGTTGGGTGGTTTCTTTAAGCAGCAGTAAATATCTAAAAGGAGATCCGTGCTGGGTCTCCTGATTTTCCTCTCCAAGCTGGTCCTACCCCATCGTCCCCCCAGCAAATGACACCACTGGTCTCCCAGGTGATCATGCCTCAAACCTGTGTTCCTCTCTCTTTCCAGTCCTCTCTCTCTGCCCCAGCACAGCACACCTTCTCCAAAATAGAGCAGGGCTTCTTTTTTTTTTTTAAGTTTATTTATTTCTTTTGAGAGAGAGATCGAGAGATCACAAGCTGGAAGGGGCAGGGAGAAGGAGGAAGAGAATCCCAAGCAGGCTCTGCGCTGTCAGCACAGAACCCAATGCGGGGCTCGATCCCAGGAACCGTGAGGTCATGACCTGAGCCAAAATCAAGAGTCAGACGCTCCACTGACAGAGCCGCCCCGGCGCCCCGAGAAACAGCATCTTCCTTCCCTCCTTCTCTTTCCTTTCCCCCAGCAAGTCTCTGCCCACAGCTCCTCGTTTTCTTAAAGTTGAAACCAGATCTGGTCAGTCCTGCTTGAAATCCTCTAATGGATTTTCTTGGTCTTGGGTAAAACCCAAGCCCCTTAACGCAGCCGCCGTGGCCTGACGGGGCCGCTCCTGGTCCCACAGCGGTATCTGCCACCGCCGACCCTTGCTTACTTCCTCCCTCCACCCTACCTGCTCCTTCTGCTTAGAACTTCTTGGGGTGCCTGGGTGGCTCAGTCGGTTAAGCGGCCGACTTCGGCTCAGGTCATGATCTCGCCGTCCGTGAGTTCGAGCCCCGCGTCGGGCTCTGTGCTGACGGCTCGGAGCCTGGAGCCTGTTTCCGATTCTGTGTCTCCCTCTCTCTGCCCCTCCCCCGTTCATGCTCTGTCTCTCTCTGTCTCAAAAATAAATAAACGTTAAAAAAAAATTTTTTTAGAACTTCTCCAACTTCTCCTCACTTGGCTTCCCGCCCCAGGTTCAGCGGCTCAGACAAGCCTTCTCCCACCCACCCAGCATCAGCAGGTACTGCCTTCGCCAACCCCCCCCCCCCGACCCCCCGCCATGACCCTGGGCTCAGTAGACTCCTAGGACTCGCCAAGGTGTAAGATTTGCTGTCGGCGCTCTTTTCTTCCATCACGTCCTCTCCACAGGGCCTACGGTCCACCAGGGAGGGCCCTAATATTTCCACGCACGTGACAACCATGGCCCCCATGTGTGCCTGGCACTCTCGTTTGATGGGTGAACGCGTGGGGCTGAGACCTAAGTGATGCACGTGACGAGTGGACAAAAACTAAGAAATTGGCCTCCCTCTTTAGAAACGAATTGTAAGCCTCAGAAGGGGCTTGGCATAGCTCCTGTCATCTGGGAAGGCTCCGCGAGGCTACAAGAAACGGAGCGGCGTGGCGGGAGGGGGCGGGGGTCACGTAAGCTTCCGGGGAAGGCAGTGAGGAGGTCTTAACTCAACAGAGAACGAGGCAGAGCAGGGCAGGACGAGGGGGCCCCGGGAGGCCCATGGAGTTCTGGAATTACTGTCACGGTGACCTCCTTTGAGCCGGCACCTGACAGGCCCAGCAGTGCAGAAATTGCATATTATGTTTATTTCGTAAGCATAACGCAAGCTGCTTTGGGACACAAACAAAAACAGTCATTAACCTGCATCTCAGCTGATCCAAAATCAATATGTGCTACGTTACCCAACTCCAGATGGCCCATCAGCCCCGCAGGCTTGTTGTCATTGCCTCGGTGATAACTGAGGACAATAAAAAGAGGTTGTCATTACCCAATCGATAACACTAGGGCTCTTTTCGAGCACCCGGCGCCGAGGCTCCCTCTCCTTGCCTCGGACCCCAACACAGGCCTGTGGTCAGCTCACTAGGCCCCCAGATGTCGCTGCTCTCCCACACCTGCCCCACCTGCCCAACCATTTCCAGCCTTGAACCCCGTGTCCCCAGAAACGTCTGGGTCTTTGGATTCTCTGTGCCTGCTGACCACGTAAAGCTATTGCATGTGTATGAAGTGTGTTTGGATGTAAACGGGAAGGACTCCAGGGCAGTAGAAATATTTATGGTTCTATGTTGATGACGATCCGGTCGCCTTGCTACAATTTCAGTCCTATCTGTGAGTCCAGCGAGTAGCTCATGTGGAAACAGTCCCAGGAGACAGAGAGTTCGGCCCTCTACTCCGATGTCACCACAGCATTTGAGCACAAGGAGAAGAGATAATACATAATTAGACAGATAACAACCGCAGCACCACTGTGACAGCATGGCGGTATTTCCCCCCGCTTGGCCGGGAGTTTCACTCTTTCCCTGCTGATCATCTTTGGTTCCTTGGGCACACAAGGGAGCGAGGAATTGACTGACGGGAAAACAAGAGCGGTCGGCACCCAAACAAAGCCCCCCGTGCCGGCCGCCCTAAAAGCAGAAAACTCAAACACTAGCAAATCAAGACTCTGATGGTGGACAAGCTCGGGCCTCGGCCTCAGCTGGAAACCGACCAGGATCTTGCAAAGATCTTTTGTGATCTTCAGCCATGCAAACGAGTTCCAGAAAGGTCTTGAGGCCAGAAAACATCTTGGATGGTGGGGGGGGGGGGGGGGGGGGTCCGCTATACCGCAAAGTAAAATTGATCCCTCTAAAGCAAGAGCTGCTCGGACATGAATATTTCTAAGGCTTCCTTCTAATTCCTTTCATTGCAAAGCAAAGCCGTTCAGCCCGCCATGGTTGGCCTTTTATTCATCCAAAAACGCTTGAGTGTCATTGCTGTCCCTCCTGATGCTGGTTTTTTTCCTTTCTTTGACATCCCGGATAAATTAGCAATGTTCAGTTAATAAAAACTCCCCTAGAGTGCCCACAAAGTGTGGAAGAATCCTAGGGTAATAAACGATTCAGGTGTGAGAGGTCGCACTCCTCCCCCATGGAAAGGGAGGCGTCTAGGTCTCCGGCCCCGACCCCAGGACTCCATCCGAGCCACTCCAGGCCCTCGTCCTCCCAGTCCCGGGACGTCCGGCCTCTGGCACCCCCACCCTGGCCACGCCCCCCAGAGCCTCCCCGGGGAAGGGCCACACACCCCCTTACCCCGGCCCTGCCTCTGCCCCAGCTGTCCCACCTCAAAGCTGAGATCTCCAGTGAGAAGCGTAACTTGATGCAATTTCACTTGTTCATTAAAAATGAATTTGTAACCACGCTTTTTGCAGGCTGGCCGCCCTGGAGGCCACTGCGCCTAAGAGCTCCGTTTCTGAAGTCTCCCGCTCTCAGAAACACGGCTTCCGACCATCAGAAATCGAGGCGTTGTATTGAGGGCACAGGGCACTTTGTGGGTGGTTGTATCACACAGGCGTGGCTGATCCGCATCACTACCTCAGGAGCCACCTGCGGCTGACCCGCTTCCCTAACCCCTCCTTCCCGTGCGTGGCAGAGACAAGGCCGTGGGCCCGCAAAGGTCCACCTCTCCAGCGCGCTGCTGGACCGTGATCCCGAGCCTCCTGGATAGAGCCGTGTGGTAGTTCCTGCAGACGAGGTGTGCATCCCAACCGATCCAGCATCCGTCCCACCCTCCACACCCCTCCTCCCATCCTCCACACCCCTCCGCTCTGCCTCCTGGATTCGGACCTGGATCCCCAGCAGGCCCTGGAAGATGGCAGAACCCTCCCACGCAGAAGGGTCACGGATCCACGAATAACTACGTGGGTGCCGCACCCCCGCCCACCCTCCGCCAGCCCTCAGCACACAGGGATGTGAGCCAGATGTCCCCTTCTACCGTGGGACCCCGCTAAGCTTCGGGCTCATTGGTGAAAGCCAAGCACACTGGCCGGCCAGCGTGACATCCACCTCGTCCCCGAGAGGGCCTCCAGGGACCCGTGCGGAACGAATGGAGTCACTAGGACAGCTGAGAACAGAATGTCTCCGTTTGCACCACGTATGTGGGTCCGTAAGGGCAAACCAGATCAATCACGAGCTCCAAATATCAGGCCCCATAGCTGATTTGGTGATCAGGGGACTCCCACTCATCCTCAGGACGGTGGCCTAGAGGAGACTCTCAGCCCGAAGCAAACGGGACTCGATCTGCAAGGAGGTGGCCAGACAGCAGAGGGGAGATGCGTTAAGGAGGGCACAGGTGCACCTGCCCTCTGGCGCGGCCCAGCCTCCGAGGCCCTCCCGGGCAGCCCCACGTCCAGGCGGGGCCTTCTCACGACGTCCTGCTCACCCAAGGTCTGGACTAAACTTGCTCTAGTTGGCAAAAGTCCACCAACTGCCAACACGCGCTGTCCTCACTTCCCCTCCAGCCTAACCTTTAGACAGCGGACGGGAGAGAAGTTACACACGGCACACAGGCCCTGCTTGGCAGGGAAGAGGGGCAGAGAGCCAGGGACATTTGCCAGGAATCCCAGCCAATCCCAGGGCCGGCAGTTGGGGAAGCAGTTCAGGGTATAGGGCGGGTGGAAAGGGTGGTGAGATCTGAGTGGTTGGGGTGTTGTTGAGCGTGCTCGCGAGCAGGCTGTGCTGGATCTGCGGGTCCTCGGGCGGGGAGAGGGTCTGGTAAACAGACCCTTGGGACACCGCGGGAGGAACGCCGTTAGGCATGTGTCCCTGTGCAATCAGAGCGCGGAGGAAAAGGCTACCGAAGTCGGCCTGCAGGCGGTCGGGGAGGCTTCCTGAGAAGGCGGGCGGACGCGCTGGGGGTCCTGCCCGCCTTTCCTGGGAACTACACGTCCTGGAACACGTCGCCACTCCTGCCACGGAGCCGTGGTCTCTGCCCCGGGCTGTGCAGGCAGGCCAGCCCATTCCCGGGGCGGCCACGGGGCCGGGAGCCCAGCTCAGCCAGAGATGGGGACAAGGGTGAGGTCACAGGGAAAACACCCCTCTCCCAGCCCCCTCACCTCCCAGAGGGAACGCTTGCCCCCGAGGTCCCAGTGCTGAACGCCAGGCACCCATGGTGGCGATGGTCCCCTCCCCACGCCCACCAGTGCTTCCGGAAGCAGCCTCTAAGGGAAGTCCGGATCGCCAGCCCTGGTCTCTGGAACCCCAAGTGTCAGACGTGACGGGCTCACCACACACCACCCCAGCGTGGGGACCCACGTCCCGGACTTGAGAACGGGCCTGGCTATGAGGCGGAATCGGGGAAAGGGCATGTCGCACAGAGACGGGTGTGCAGGCCGCAATCCCGCCCGTGTTACGAAAGCCTGTGTCTACACAGAGATGGCCCGAGGAGATACACGACATCCTTGTTATGGTTTTCATCGGCTCCCAGACGGGAAGGAGGCTGGGCAGAGCCGTGGCGCATCCGTACGCGGAACCCCACGAGCAGAAAGAAGGAACCGACCACGGATCTGTGCCGGCATCCCACGACGCGTCAGAAACACGCGGAGAGAAATCGGTCCCGCGCAGAAGAGCATGTGCTCCACCCCTCCGGCCCATGACGGGCTGGGAGAGGCAACGCTCACAGCAGACGGCGGGTGCCTCTGGGGGTGAGGGCAGAGACCGGCCGGGCAGGGGCGTGAGGGAACTTTCTGGGCGACGGGCATGCTTCGTATCCTGGTAGGGTTTGGATGAGGTGGGGGCGGGGCAGGCGTCAGATTGTGTTGTTAAAATACAGACGTTTCACTGAATGTATCTTGTCCCCACAAGGAACCCGCACAAATATTAACCCCAGTTAATGATGTGTGGGCGGGGCTGTCTACTGGTAACAGCAGCCTCCCGTCCTGGGCAGGAAAACGTAAGATGGATGGCCGAGTGACCCAGGGACAGAGACAGGAAGTGGCATGCGATGAGGCAAATGCGGGGAAAGGGAATCACAGAATCCGGGGGTGCAAAGAGGGCGTCCGCGGCACAGCCGTGCGGACTTTTCCACCTGTTTGAGGGTTGTCGTAATAAAATGTTGGGGGTGGCGGGGAGAGGCCGGGGCACCACCCCAGGGTGCGTGCGCTGCAGGGTCTGAGGGTGGGGTCGCTCGTTCGGGCTCATGTTGAGAAGCCTAACGAAGACGCGGCCCGGAGTCGTGCTAAGTGGCCGAGAACACGTCAGTCAGTACGTCAAGCTGTTGCCATCGTCTGAGCGTGTCCCCACCCGAGCAGGCGGGTCCCCAGGATGGGTGTGCTTGGAGACACATACAAAAAGCAGGGATGCCAGGGTCCGGGGGTGAGGGTCCCAGGAGACAGGGACAGATAGCCAAGATGGCACCGCCTCCCGGCCTGAGTTACTGGTGGGCGTGGACCAAGCTTCTGGGCCGTAGACGTGATGGCTTCGGGCGTTCACAGGACAGGCGGCCTGCCCTGTGCCCTCCCCTTTTGTTAGCGGCCACGCACTGGGAAACAAGAGGGAGGCCCACGCAAGATCTTAGACACCTAACACTGCGAGCCCAGTGGGCGCCCCCTCCCCGTGAGGCCCAGGAGACGGAGCTGGGGACGGGGAGGGCGCAGCGCACGGCACCCCCTCTGCAGGGGTCCTGCCTCCAGGAGCAGCGCCCACTTACCCTGCAGGCAGCTGTGGACCCCCCAGCGGAATTCGCTTCCACCCTCTGGATGGTATCCCCGGATACCAAGCGTGGCTTCGGCCGTTCCGGATTCCCAGTGTGGTTTCTCCGCTCACCGACAACGGCGAGACCCGCCCCCGGAGCAACTTGAACGTTGAGACAGATTAGCAGGGGGTGGGGAAACACGCCTCTTCGGGAGAAACGGAGAGGACGGCCCTCCCGGGACGCCTCAGAGAGCCGTGGGCTCCGTCGGAAGATGGCCCGAGGATGCTCCCGTTCAACGAGGAGACGCCGCAGCTTGGACGCCCGGCCGCTGCCCTGGGACCGCGGGAAGACGGGAGGGCGCGTCTGCTGAGGCTGGTGGCCGGAGGGGCGCCAGGGGCGCTTCTGGGGGCGTAATGTTGTTTCTGGAGCTGAGCACACGCGTGTCACCTGGGGAAGGACGGTCACGCCGCACAGTTGTGACTCACGTGTGTCCTTCTCCACGTGGACCTTCTGCTTCAATAAGCAGGCCCCCAAAGCGCAATATCCACAGTCGTAAGCCGGGAGAACACCCCGGAAAGCTCAGAGATTACTTTATTACTTTTTAACTTTTTTTTTTTTTTAGCCAGGGTGTTGCTTTATTTTTTCAAATTAAAGAGGAAATAAATCACATTATTTTACATTGTCCACACGGCGCGAGTATTTTTTTTAAGCCCAGTGGTAGCAAATCGGTCTAAGCGATTCCCCCGGGGAAGAACCTGAGTGGCCCGCCGCGCGCCCGCCGCTGGGAGGGCCGTGGACCCCGCGAGGCCCCGGGGCAGAGGGCTGGGCAGAGCCCAAGGACGTGAAGCCCCTCGCACAGTCACAAGGTTTTTTTCCCCCGTCTTGACACGTGACGTGGGTGCTTGCTTCTGCTTGCGTGGTCCTCCCCCCACCGTGTTCGTAAGATCCTGGATGGCCTCTGGGCTCGCCCAGCCAGCGTGTCCCCCCCACTGGAGCCGCCCGGTCCCCCCGCAGGACCGCCCAGCCACGAGCAGCAGCCAGTTCTGGGCCAGAGGCAGTAATGAGCCCCAGAGAGCACATGGGCCGCCCGCCCTGCTAGCGGGGCCCCCTGCACACAGCTGCCTGCCAGTGGGGCCCGGCCACCTTGGCGGAGCAGACAGCTGGGGACGGGCGTCCCTTCCCAGAGCCGGCCCCGGGCAGCCCTGGCCGTCAGCATAGCGCCCGTGGGCCCCAGATCCCACAGCTACAGCTCCGGCCGGCCCACACCCGCGAGCCTCGGGGCCGGGGGGCCGGGGGCCGCCTGGCCCCACTCACCCGGGAAGAGGAACAGAAGCTCGCCAAGCCTCAGTCTTCTGTGACATGCACTCACTCTGTCCACGGGTCCCCCAGAGCTGCTCCAGCACGCTCGCCCCTGTAACGTTAAAGGGACAGTTTACGCAGAGTGACCAGTCGTGCTGGACACAGGGTGCGTCCCCATTTCGTCCCGGAGACGCAGCGGTGGGTGATGTGTGACCCACAGTGCCCAGGTGTGGACGCTGGGTGCAGGCCGTCCCCTGGGGCTGCTAACAGGTGCTCCAGGCAGCGGGACCCCCGGCCCACGCTCACAGCTCCTTCCCGCCCACCCACAAAAGGCCCCTGAGCCCAGCCTTGTGAGGACTCCTGACCCGAAGGAGCTTTCCCAAGCGCCCCCACCCCAGCCTCCAGATCCTCTCAGGCTGCAGGAGGGGCTGTGCGGTAGCCAGAGCGGCCTGAGGGTCCAGAGACCTGCTACTGACTCCAGAACCTTCCGGAACCCTTTTCATCCCAGCTCGGCCATCCTGTGACTGTAATTTGCTGTCCTGAACCGGATGATACCCAAGCAGCTACCAGCAGAGCAGATACCTTCACACACGTCCCTGCACCCTCGGGCCCTGGGGGCTCCCGTCCCTGAAGGGTCTGATGACCATGAACTGAGCCGGTCTCCCCCACCTGCAGAGACAACACTGGCCTGGCCATGTGGCTTGAGCCTGTCTCTCTGGGGCTCAGGGTCTCTTCAGAAGGACACTGCCAGCCCAGGACCAGTGGACGTGGGGGCCGGCTTCACAGGGCGAGGAATGGACCCGAGATCCTGAGTTTTGAGCCGTGGTTTCGGCCACCCAGAGCTGAAGCCAACAGGGGAGTCCAGGGATGCCCGTCCAGGCCTGTGCTTCCGTTCCCCACAGTAGGTGCCTCTGGCCACACTCAAGTCTGCACACGGAGCTGGTGGGGGGACCCCCTGTCGCTTTCATTACAAGGGTCTCCTCAGGACCTTACTTCCTCCTCTGCCCCCAGCCCGAGCCGAGAGGCCTCAGAAAGGCCGTATCAATTGGAGTGCAGGGTCTCTGGGACAGCTCTGGGACAAGGTCAGAGCACAGAGACGAGGACTCGGGCAGCTGAGGGGGGAGAGCAGCAGGTCGGCTGGGCTCAGAGTGGGTGTGCAGGGCCTGCGGTCGGCCGGGCAAGCAGCCCCCCTCCTGGGACCCCTTCCGAGGCGCAGGTGGGGGATTCTTGGCTGTTTAGGAGAAAGAACAGTTGTAAGAGAAGTGAATAAAGGGGCAGGGAACTCAGGAGGACCAGCAGG
Source organism: Puma concolor (assembly GCF_028749965.1). Classification (NCBI taxonomy): domain Eukaryota; kingdom Metazoa; phylum Chordata; class Mammalia; order Carnivora; family Felidae; genus Puma; species Puma concolor. The sequence goes on along the minus strand of NC_141679.1, from coordinate 3,375,353 downwards.
TGCACAGACCAGGACATGCACCGGCCACAGGTCCCAGGGCTGCATGACTCACGAGCAGTGTGGACGGGACACCGGACCACAAGCCCCGTGGGCTCTGAGCAGATGGTCTGCAGTCCTCTGCTTCCTCCAGCAGCAGGAGAGTGCCCGTGCCATCATCCGTCCCTCGTCCTGTCTCTACGGGGCCTGCGATGACCCCGAACATCAAGTCCGGTCCTCCTGGGAGTTCCAGAACCCACCCCCATTCACAGGTGAGGACTCCCAGGGGGCACCACCGGGCGGCCAGCAGGTGCCAAGGCCCTGGCCTCTGTCTGAGCCACCTCTCCCTGTACGCTGGGCTCCCCCCAACCCATCGACAACCAAAACAGGAGGGTAAACAATAAAATCCCATCCGTGTTAGAGGTGGCCCAGAATCCGCACATTCCAAACCCTCTCCTCGTCCCTCCTGGGACCCAGCATCACTGGGGCTGGACCCAGTAGCAGCCCACAGAGGGGTGGGCGAGGTCCACATGGCCACGAGCCCTCCTCCTGTGCACGGAGACCCTGTCCCTGCAGCTCTAAGGTTCCTTGAATCAGGACAAACCCCCCACCTGCCCGCACCGCCCAGGACTCCAGCTTCCCCACAAAAGGAGCCCCCGTGCGTCTCCTTCCTGGGGTCCAGCCTAACCCTTGTCAGAGATGCGCACAGGCTGAGCCCTGCCCACCTGCCCTGCGAGGTGCAACGCCCACCGGGCAGATTCCAGAGCCTCCAGCCCCACGGGCTCGGCAGAGGCCGGTCAGGGACCGAGAGGCTGCTAAAAATGGCTGTTTCGCCCGTCCCAGCCTAAAGAGGTTCAGGCCGACATTCCTGTCATAGTTGAGAGAGCTCCAGGACCCATCCAGACAGCTGCTCTCCTCAGCAGCCTCCAGGCCGCACCCAGGCCTCGGCGCATTCCTGACCCAGATCAGGAGCGGTTCCTGCTGCATACGGGGGATGGGGTGGGGGGCCCTGTGTGGGACATGCATCCCATCTGTCACCTGGCTGCCGAGAGGGGGAGACTCCCTCCGGGGTGTGTGACCTTGCATGCCAGGCTTTCCACGTACAAACAGTTTCCTTGTGGAAGGTAGTAGGGGCCCGCCCTGCCCACCGACGGAGGATTCTCCTGCCTCCCGTGAACCTCCACTGCTCCAGCCGAGGAGGTTATGTCTGCAAGGCCATGCAGCTTCTACCCTCGCCCCCCCCGGCGAACATGGGTCCCCCGAGCACTGGCCGCCAGGCTGGGAGGAAGCCCAGTCAGCAGCTCCCAGCCCGGCCCAGGCCACGGCTCTGTGGGCAAAGTGCATCCGGGCCACCAGGGCCCCGGCTGGCCTGTCCCTTTCGGGGTGTCTGCCCACAATCCCTGCCTGAACTCCCGGGCCTCCGAATCCAGCCCCGCAGTGAAATGAGGCTCGTTTCGTGCCACCGGTATGGGGTGGGCGGTGGCTCAGCATCCGGTGGCTGGACCTATGAGTGTCTCCCCTCCAGCGGGCGTCCCACAGGCTCGGAGCTCTCCCAGCCGAGGGGGGGAAGGAATGGATGTGTGCTGTCCCCCCAGGGAGGCCAGACTCCAGAAGAAGGAAGCAAACGTACGAATAACCTGCCACCCACCAGATCCCCAGCCCTGAGTGGAACAAGAGTTGCATGCTGGTCCCCACTCCCCCACAGCCCACGGCCAAGGGCAGGGCCCTCACGGCAGCCAGGTGAGAGAGCTCAACCAGCCTGCCGGCTCCAACCCTGGGCCCAGCCGCGTGGAGGACACCCTGGGGCCACTGATGTCTTTAAGCGGGAGCTGCGGGCAGAGAGGGGCAGGAGGGGGGCTCCCTGAAAATGGGGGTGCCCTGAGATCTAAGACCTGCTCCCATTTCACAGCGTCAGAGCCCAGCGTGCCCACGGGAGCCTCGCCAGGCTGCCATGAACACGATGAAGCTGGGGGTGGGGGTGAGGGTTGGGGTGGGGGCACGGCTCTGACGTTCAAACACTTTCTACCTACAGCGGAGGGCCACAGGCTCCCTCTTCCCGGGCAGTGCCCGTGCGACGCCACCAGCAGGCTTTGCCCCGGCTTTTGCACGCGGTCAGGGTTGCAGCCCTGCTCAGGAGACCAGGCACGGCCCCTGTGGCCATGTGGCCTGGGGCAGGGGACAGAGGCGGAGGGAAGGCTGGCCCCAGGGAGGCGGGGGCTGCACACGCCAGGGGCACACCTGAGCCCCGTGCTTTGATGTTCTGTCTCTGCAGACAAGGCCTCTCAGCTCCCAGGGAGACTGTTAGAAGTGATTCTTAATTTGCCTTTTATCAGAGACCAGAGGCAGGAGTTGAAAGCAGGAGTCTGGGCCTTTCAAAAGAACCTGCGAGACCCGGAGGGGAGGCCAAGCAGCCTGGGACCTTGAAAGGAAGCAGAGGATCTAAAGCCTCCCCAGACCCCCAGGCCCCGCGGCTCCGGCCTGTGATGTTGGGGGTCCTCTGCTGGGTGCTCAGCCTCCTTGGCACAGCCGAGAGCTCGGGCTGTGGTTTCGTTTGGCTCCAACCGGAAAACTTAATTAATGAAACCAAAGGGCAGGTGCTCTTGCGTGGCGTCACATCAGAGGCAAGGGGGCTCCCGCCACCCAGTGCCTCTCCTGCAGCCTAGGGCTCCCTCCCGGGGCCTTCCGGGCAAGGGGGAGAGGAGGTGTCCAGATGCAAGCAAAGCAAAATGAGGCAGAGAGCGCGACATTGGTGCCCCCAGCAGAGCCCGGACCCTCCTCTCCTGGGTCATCTGCCGGGGAGCCGCCTCCCCGCCCTGCTTTGGGAAGAGGGAGACCCCGTAGCTGCCACGGGGTCCCAGCGAAGCCCCCCGGTCCCAGCGGGCAGTGGACACGACGTGAGGACAGCGGGGAGCGCCAGGGACGGGTCCCCACACGGCCGCTGCGCGGATGTGGCAATGCCGTGTCTCGCCCTCAGGGGCCCAAGACTGCGGGGGGGGGGGGGGGGGGGGGGGCAGGGCGCTAAATGTGGCAGCCTAGATGTTGTCTCAGATCGTGGAAAATACACGCGACATGAAATTTGCCGTCTTAACCATCTCAAGGGCAGCCGTCCCCACCACCCGTCTCCAGAACTCACCTCCCCAAACTGAGACCCCGACTCGCTCAAAAGCTGTGTCCTCCTCCCCTCCCCCATCTTCTCTCTGGTTCTCCGAATCTGACCACTCTGGGTCCCTCACGCAAGAGCAGTCGTGGTGCACAGGCCGTTGTGTGACAGGTTACCTCCCTGAGGTCCCCCAGTTCACCCACACAGTAGTGGGGCTCCGGGTTTCCTTCCTTTTCAAGGCTCAGGAGTGTTCCATGTTATATTGTTTTTAACTGGAACTTGTTTTAATCGGACAGGGTAAGACACGCAAGGGCGAGAACGACCGTCGGGAAGGACGGAACAGATCCTTAGAAGCGGGACGCGGGCACACGTGTGGGGCCGCCTGGGGAGGAACAAGGGTCGGTGAGGAGGTTGAGCAAGGGGAGAAAATGAGGACAAGGGCCTTGGTGTGTTTCCAGAAGACGGAAAGGCTGAGGCAGGCTGAGCGGGCTGGGGGCCGGCTAGTTGGAGTGACTCCAGTGGGCTGTCCCCGGGGACCTTGTCCCCGGCCCTGGGGCGGTCAGGGGGGCAGACAGAGGAGATGGCTGGGCTCTGGCTGTCAGTGGGTTGGTTTGCGAATGAAAGGTGTCCTTGCCAGTCACTTCCTGCCCCTGGGCACTGGCTCGGGAGGCGTCAATGTCCATGACAGGGCTCTCAGCAGGAATAGGTCGTGACTCGCGGGCAGGCGGATGCCCTAAAGCCTTTTGCCGGCACATGAAATTATTCAAAAGCCAGAAACACTGTGCGCCTGTGACCTCCGGGTCCCGGTCCTGCAGATCAGACCAGACCGCACTTGCCCACCGGTGCCAAGGACGGACACCCCATCGGAAAGCCTTAGCTCGTGCCCACCGCGAGTCTGTCTGGGGTGCTGCTGTCCCTGGAGGCGGGGGCCCCACCCCCTGACCTTAGAGCACGAGGCTCACCATCCACCTGCCGTGGGAACAGTCCCAGACACCAGCGTCCTCGTTAAGGCTACTTCTCTGATTCTCTCGCTCTCCTCCGTATCTACGAGCCATTCACTGGTCACCTGGGAAGACAGACAGCCTCAGATACTGACCGGAAAAGGAGAGACAGGAGGGGACCCAGCATGAGACTCTGCCCTGGGGCCCAGCCTGCTTCTGGAACCTCCCAGCCAGCGCTGCACCTTCTGACAGAAGAGGAGAAAGGGCTTCTCTGCCTGAGGAAGGCCCCTTGCTGCCCTTGACCTGCATGTCCGTATCCGTAACTCACTGTCCAAGGCCAGATGGCCCCGCAAGGAGCTTGTAGGGGCACGGGCATCAATCACCTAGTGACGTCGGCCACTTTGAGTCACAGCCTCATGGCCATCCCTGGTAGAATGGAGTCAGCAACATATTGCTTAACGTGTCCTGAAGACATCAGGGCCAAATCCACTGTGGTTCTGCGTCTCCCAGGGGTCTCGTTAGCATACAGATTCCTGGGCCCTGGGGGAGCTTCGAGGATGTGCTGGGGACGGTGCCCGGCTGGTTGGGGGAAGCTCTCCAGGTTGGTTAGGAAACACTCACCCATATTTGAGGGCATATGAAAATCACAACACAAGCCCCCAGCAATAGTCATGTAGATGGCTTACCGTGAGTTCATCTCACGCCCGGCCCAGGACTGGGCATGCTACCTGCCTGGGTCTTTAGAGACAGTCCTGCCCGCCGACCAGTTGTGAAAACAGCTACTGTTGTTGAGGCCACATCCTTCCCCCAGAGAATTTCCAAGATGGACTGAGGGAGACAACCTTCAATGGCCTGTGCCGCAGATTTTGCAAAAACTGTCAGATTTAAACGCCGGGGTTGCGGGGCAGCTGGGTGGCTCAGTCGGTTGAGCGTCCGACTTCAGCTCAGGTCATGATCTCATGGTTCATGGGTTCAAGCCCCGCGTCAGGCTCTGTGCTGACAGCTCGGAGCCTGGAACCTGCTTCGGATTCTGTGTCTCCCTCTCTTTCTGCCCCTCCCCTGCTCACACTCTGTCTCTCTCTATCTCTCTCTCAAAAATAAATAAAATTTAAAAATTTTTTAATAAAATAATAAGTAAATGTTAAAAAAAAAGCTGAGGTTGCAAAAGATTTAGCCAACCAGTGACAATGACCAGTGACATGTTGCCAGGGGGATGCCTGCAGGGTTTCTGAGGGCCCCTAGGACACGGATGACCTCGTGGGCGGTGTTGGGACCAAAGCTTTAAGCCACACTACCACCAAGGTGGGGCCTGCTGGTGCCCAGGGCTTGGGAAACAGCCAGCAGCGTGGTCACGACAGAACAGGGACCTGTTTTATGCAAAAGCACAGAGACGAATAACACACGGGGGACGCTGTGATGCGTCTGTGACCCTCGTGTGGCCGGGAGCAGGCACTGGCGGGGGAGGCCTCTGGCCAGCGGGTCAGAGAGCCGGGGCTGCGGAATCCCGCTGCACGGTCTCGGGCACCACTGCCCCTCCGGTGCCGAGAAGGCGAGCTAGGGACCACCCAGAGGGTCACGGTGCAGAGTAGGGGACAACGTGACAGCCCCCACCACAATTCGCCCAGGACCCTCTGCACACGTCACCCTGTGTCTCCCAAGCCCGGGCCCTGCCAGGAAGCACCTCTGGGGCCCCAAGCACGTGAGGCCCAGAGCCCACCTGCCTGGAGGTGACACTGGCAGGGGAGGTCTGTGGGACGCGTCTGTCCGCTCATGCTGCTCTGCTCAGACCCGGTGCACGTGGCCATCCCGGGCCCTCAGAGTCTCCGGTTGGTAAGGAGAGCCCTGCGGCAGCCCCAAGACAGCGGCGGTGGGTCCGTGGTACCCACACATCCCCGGGCATCTGGCCAAGATGCAGGTGCTGAGGCAGGGAGCCAGGGTGGGGCTTGAAACCGCGTTTCTGACAGGCGGTGCCCGTGCCGCGGTCCAGGGACCCCACTTGAGTGCATCTGTGACAGGTGATGCCCATGGCATTGTCCGGGGACCCCACCTGGGGAGCAAGGCCCTGGGGCTTGGGAGAGGTCTGCTTAGCACCTGGGGAAGACCCCCTCAAAGCTTTGTCACTGGACCCCCGTATCGCTGCCCCACAAACAGCAGCACACGGGCTCCCTCTGTGCAAGGTGAACGCAGGCACCCAGTTACCCCCCTGCCCCGGCCCATAGGGCCACGAGCAACGCTGCAACCCCAGAAGCCAGAGTCCTAAAAAGACGTAAGTGACCACCAGCTTTTTTTTTTCCAAGTCAGGAGACGCCAGTCTCAGTCATTTTTATGACCAGTTTTTCAGATTTCCGATCGTTTGCAAAAGGAGCCTCCACTCGCTCGTAACAAAGCTCGAGACACACATGATAACTGGCTGCTGAATGGGGAGGGAAGCCACATCTGGCCCCCAAATCTGCACAGTGACTGCCCCCCGCAGCTCCCCAGATGGTGCAGGCACGGGGCAGTGGGAAGCCCCCCCGGCAGGCCCCCGACTTCCCAGGCGCGCGAACCTCTCGAGGCTCCGAGGCAGGCAGGATGCGGTCACCGCCGTGGTGACTACAGAGGAAAACAAACTGAATGAAAAGTGAGCCCTCAGCTCTTTTCTCGAGCTGAAACGGGATCTCCAGTGAGTGGCCCTGAGACGGGAACGGGCATTCCTGAGCCTGGGGGCGCTTGGGGATGCTTGGGGACATTTGGGGGTGCTTGGGAGGGCTTGGGGGTGCTTGGCGGCACTTGGGGATGCTCGAGGGAGCTTGGGGGTGTTTGGGAGCTCTTGGGGGCACTTGGAGACACTTAGGAGTGCTTGGGGGTGCTTGGGGTACCTGGGGGCACTTGGGGACGCTTGGGGACGCTTGGGAGTGCGTGGGGGCCTGTGGAGCCGCACCTCCACAACCCCTCAGTGGCCCATTTGTCTCTTCCGTTTCCTGGGGAATGGGGGGAAACCGTCCCCTTCAGAGACACGGAGCTGAGCTGGCGAACAGGCTCTTGGGATGGTTCCCACGCGTACTTCCAGCTCCTTGGTGACAATCACCTGCTACCTGACGCGGTGCACAACCAACTCCCCAGCACACGGCCCCGGGTGAGCCGGTCCCTCGGTGAGCAAGGGGAGGTCTCTGTCCTCGGGTGCCTGCAGGAAACAGATGTGTAGTCCCTGAGGTACAGGGTGAGCGAGAGGTGTGGGGGCCCCGGACAGGGTCCTGCTCGAGGGCTGGGATGTGCTGAGAGCTGGCAGGGCAGAGGGTCCCTCGGGCAAGACCCGGAGTCGGGGGGCCATGCCTCAGCCCGCGGTGGGGGGGGGGCGCAAAGCGGGGCCATCACGGGCGGCACTTAGACACCGGAGGGTTATTCCTCAGACCCCTGCAGGCCGCACTTCCGAGGTGCTGCAGCCTCGGGTTCCGGTGACGCCTCCCCCCACCCCTCACCCCCGCCTGCAGACGGCCTCCCTCCCACAAGGGGGTCTTCTCCCGAGGAGGACACTGGTGCCGCCACGGGGCCCCACCCTTACCACCTCACCTAAAGCCAGTCACCTCCCAAGCCCCACCCCAGCACGTGAACTTGTAAACGTCCCACTCGTGGCATGGGAGAAGCGGGCAGCACGAAGCAGAGAACGGGGGTGTGGAGCAGGGCACCGGTCGAGGTCCCACAGAGCCGTGCACACCTGCTCAGGTCAGCGCCGGCCCGGCTGGCGCGGGGATGCTCTCACCCAAGGGGGCCCGGGCACGGGGTCTACCAGCAGGGGTCCCTGCAGGAGACGGAAGGAACTGTTTGCCGAGCGCACACAGGCCGTAGGGAAACCACGGGAGTCCGTGGCAGAGCCTGAAGCCGCGTGCGGGGAGACGTGACCCACAGCAGAGGTGGGTGGGGACAAACCCCCAAAGGAGGCAAGGGTAGGGGAGCAGCGTGCCCGGGGCTGTGCCCGTCAGCCCCTAGGGCACAGAGTGGGGAGAGAGGAGAGCCCAGAGGGGTCGGGGCCGGCCCGCAGCACAGGGCAGCACGGTCTCGAGCTGCGGGAGAGCAGTGCCCCGGGAGCTGGCATGCCCCCGTCAGGGTCTCCCTTTCTGTCCCCAGCGCTGACGCCGGGCACGACCGGAGGGCCCCAGCTGGGAAGGGCAAGAAGACATAAGCACGGCCAAATCTCCCTCGGCCCGCCACACGCAGACTCATCCCGGCTCGCCGTCGAGCAGAAGCCTTCTGGAATTAGGGAGCAGATACGAAGGAGTGTGCACGGATAACAGGTTCTGTATCTTTAAATTCACAGCCAGCTTCTCATCCCACGTTCAAGTTGAGAAAGGCCTTGTGGAATGGAACGGTTGCATAAGCGTGGGATTAGCTGTCCTCGATTATAAATAAATAGAGGACAATGATCGGAGAAGACCGAGAGTACGTGACCACCCTGCCCCCACCGCGGCACCCGGCTGGAGCCCAGCTTTCTTGATTCACGCCTCGCCATCCCCACGTGGGGCCCGAGCTCTGGCCGGAGGGCGTTATCTCCAGGGTGTCCCCAATGGAGGGGACAGGGTATCTCCCAATGTCCTGTTTCGTGGTCTGGCTTCCCCCGGAGTCTCAGCCCCCGTGGATCTTCATCCGTGGAATCCGAGGACCCGGTCTGCAGGCAGGTGCGTGCTAGGGTTCAACGGGCGTTTGCCAAACCAGCGCAAAGCTCCAGGACGTGCCAGTCCTCCGGGAGGTAATGCTCACAGCCGTCCCCGAACGCCGAGTACTGTTCTTATTTCCACATTTACAGGCGAGCAAACCGGTCCAGGCAGGTCAGGTCACCTCCCCCGGGCCCAGCGTCGGGTTAATTAGTGACCGAACAGGACTCAGCCTGGTCCTGCTGAATCCACAGTCTACACTCCTGGATCAAACAAACTCTCGTGTCCCTGACAAGAACCTAGATGGGATCTTGAGAAGAACCTTAAGGTCCAGAAAGAGATTCAGGCGGTGGCTGTCTTCCCCTTTGGTGCTGACAAAGTCTCTCTCTTTACAGATGGCCAAGAGTAACGGGCCAAAGTTCTCACTCCGCCGGTGACCAGTGAGACCCAGGTGGCACTCTGCCTCTGTCCCTGACACCTCGGCCTCCGTTTCCTTCACCTGGGTATCCAACCGCCACGAGCAAGTGCCCGTGGCGTAGCAGGTAACGGACCTGAGCCGCGGATGCACCGATGCAAAGACGTAACTGCCCGTCTTCGAAAGCTCACTTGTCAGCCAGGAGACAGGCGTGCAAACCGGGAAGTGCAACAAACTGTGTGGAGGGCCCTCGAGGGCACTGTGCGAGACCCATGAAAATATCAAGAATCACAGAGAACAGGGGCACAAGTCTGTGGGGAGAGCAGTGGGCTTTGCAGAGGGAGCCCTTGGCCCGCTTCGCAGAGCAGCGTGCCCACAGTTGAGGAGTCACGGTGCCGCGGCAACACGGGGGGAGTGAACCCTCACCCTGAGGCTTTGCGCGTCACGCCAGGGGTCATCAGAGGGCCAGCCCATGAGGTCCGAATCCCACCCAGTCCCCACATGACCCTGGGGAGGGGACTTAACCTCTCCACGCTTGAGCTTTTCCACACGTGGAATGGAGATTCGTGGGCGGGCCCCATGCCACAAATGGTGAAGTCAAGAAGCATCTCCTGAAACAGGCAGGGACCCACAGAGCTGCCCGACACCGTGACGGGGACCCAGCCCTTGCCCGGCCGAACCACACCACGCTGACCCGGGTGCTGGTCACAGGCAGACCCGCTGAGAGTCGCGGGGAACAAGGGGCCCAGGACACAGGGGACCAGACCTGACGCTAGGGTGGGGCTGATGGTGGAAGGGAGCTGCACCTGGGTAGGTCATCAGCCGACAGGAGGTGGGGAGAGCAGGACCCCACAGAGACGAGCTAAAGGTGGGGACCCAGGTCTGCCTCACCGCCGCCGGTCCCGATGCACAGGAGGCCCCACGGGAGCTGACATCCTTGACCGCGGGCCTGCGCAGGTGTCTGCGCCGGGGCTGAGAGAAGCCGGCGCCGAGCCTCGGGAGCTGGAGGTGAGCCACCCACGGCGTGCAGAGCCCCGGTGCCGCACGCTGACCGCACCGCAGGTGCCTCCAACTTCCTGCCTCCTAAATCCTGCACAAAGTTCTCTTGGGGACAGTTCCAACCTGGGGAGTGAGACACACGCAGGGTCATGGCTTGAGGGCCAGGGGGTACCCGCCGGAGCTCAGAGCAGCCCCAGGCCGCAGCCTGAAGGAACACGGAGACCTCCACCCTGCAGCCACAGGGAGAGGAGCCCCACCGTCACCTCCAGCACGGCCACGTGGAACCCGGGCTTCCCTGAGTGGTCTCTGGGCCGCTGGTTTGTGCCCTAGGAAAGGGGAGAAGCAGCATGGGTGTTCCTGCACCCCCCAAACCTAGATGTGACCACCACGTCCTTCCTCCGTCCCTGCAGCGTCAGACCTGAGAGGCTGGCCGGGACCCCACGGCGGGGGAGACCTCCTCTCTGCTCTGAGCACGTAGGGAACAGCCTGATCCCGTGGAGTCTCTGTGTCCCCTTCACCATAGTTGTCGATGTCTCAGATATGCCACGTCAGGCAGGACATCCCCTAAACCAAATGAGGGTGGCTGGGTTCATTTGGTTTTGTTCCGAGCAAAGCGAGAGCTCGACACTTTGAATTTCCCACCTTGAAAGGATCGACGACGCACAAACGCTAGGCTCCCGCCCGGAACGCTGGCCACAGAACGTGGGCTCGAGTGCTGTCCAGAGTCGTCTGAGCAGATAGCCCACGACAGGACCGCCTCCCCAGGCAAGGGTAAGAAGACAGGAGACTCTGAGCGCACGGGGCCTCTCCCGGCACAGATGAGGGTGATGCCCGGCTGGCGGTGGGGCTGTCCTCGTGCCCACGCAGCCCGGGGAATCATTACCTGTGGAATCATTACCTCCCAACAGGCTGTCTGGTTCAGAAAATCACAAAGGGGAAACAAACAGAAAGTGAAAATATTAGTATCTTTTTTAAGTGACTTTGCTTCAGGGGCGCCTGGGTGGCTCAGTCGGTCGAGCATCCGACTTCGGCTCGGGTTGTGATCTCGAGGTTCGTGAGTTCAAGCCCTGCATCGGGCTCTGTGCTGACAGCTCAGAGCCTGGAGCCTGCTTCGGATTCTGTGTCTCCCTCTCTCTCTGCCCCTCTCCTGCTCATGCTCTGTCTCTCTCAAAAAAGAATAAACATTTAACAAACAAACACACAAAAAAAACTGATTTTGCTTCAGCCAGTAGAATAGACAGGTAGCTGGAACTGCTCTGGACTCTTGCTTCCATGGAACGTTCTGGTATTTCCAGGGTTCTGAGCATGAAATTGTTAAAGCCTAATCCCCTGTATGCAGATTAAGATTAGGACTCTGTTATTTTATGTGGAAACCACGGTTGTGGCTGCAGGACAGGGTCTGCCTGGCATCCCGGTGCCCTCAAGGGTGTGCCCACCGGGCAGCGACCGTGCGGCCCATCCCGGTGCCCCCCTCGCCTGGTACCGACCCCCACCGCACTTCACGCACCTGCACCGGTGAGCGTGACGCGTGCATTGTCTGACAATGTCTTCCCTCGAACATCGGTGACTGGTCCCAAAGTGGCCATATCAGTTATCACCACACGTTTCGATGCCAGCAAAATCGGGCCACAAAATCAGAACTTCCGAATCCTATTTTGTACTACAGTCGGTCTGTCTATCTGTCTACATCATCTCTGTCCTCACTGAGCGTGAGAAACTCACCCTCTCCGGTTTAAAGCTGTAAGAACGCCGCTCGGGTGACTAATTTCGCCCAAGTTAAAATTCCATGTATTCCCCACAAAATCAGGTCATGACTCTGCCCAGAAAGGAATAGATGCATGATTTACACCACTGACAAAGGAGGACTGTCCCCCCACCACAGCGTGCACCAGTTTGGGAAGCACCTCGTCTGCCCTGGGCCACACATCCTTCCCGCGGATCCTTGGCCCAGGCTGGTGAGCCCTGCGGACCCCTTCGGGGATGAGGAATTGCTCATTTAAACGATTCAAACTTACAGGACTAGAAAGGAAACCAATCAGAGTGAGCTAGAGTTATGGGAGTTTTTTTGTTTTGTTTCGTTTTGTTTTTTTTTTTAATTTTTTTTTAACGTTTATTTTTATTTTTGAGACAGAGAGAGACAGAGCATGAACGGGGGAGGGACAGAGAGAGAGGGAGACACAGAATCGGAAGCAGGCTCCAGGCTCCGAGCCATCAGCCCAGAGCCTGACGCGGGGCTCAAACTCACGGACCGTGAGATCGTGACCTGAGCTAAAGTCGGACGCTTAACCGACTGAGCCATCCAGGCGGCCTGTTTTGTTTCATTTTTAATTTGGAACGTCGTTCCCCAGGAAGACACCGGATAATGTTTTACGGTCCGTCTATCAGCCACCATGTTGAGGTAGTGACCAGCATCAGTGACACGTTAAGGCCCCTGCACCCCCTGTCCTGTGGTTCTAAAGCCAGCGGGCACTCAGAGGTGCTCTCCGGACAGCAGGTGGACAGCTTAGTGGAGACAAGACACTGTTTCCTCCAGCACGTTCACAACCCCCGCGTGTCATACGCGGGCTCTCAGACGTCTGTGGACCCAGGATTGGGAAATCCCCGCACAGTGTCTTTGGCCGGCAGATGCTATGACGCATCTATCTGCACAGATCCCATCAACTCACACAACTTAGGCCGCAAAACGAGACCGGGGTCCTGTCACGAGTCTGCCTCTGACGGTCTCTCCCTGAGGCCCCCAGCTTATGACAAAGTCCCGGGTCCGTCTGTGGATGCACCTCCCAGCACCCCATCCATTCTGCGTGGAACCAGACGAAGAGAACCTGAGCGGAACGTGGCCAAGAGCCAGTCTCCCGGGGGCCGAGAGAGTCTTTGGAAGGCACTAAATCACTCTCCTCACTCCAAAAGCCCCAAGGACAGCAGAGCTATCTGGAACAAATTCCCATGAAAGAGCTTGGGGGAGGGAGCAGGGGGAGGATTTTCCGACGATTCTGCCTGCAACTGAAAATTTCCAGGGAGGTACCCGGAACAGCCAGGTCCCATACACTTGCCCCGTAAATAATCACTGTTTTCAAGAGAGAGGCTCGCGCTCCTGTCATTGTGAGCACATCTACCACCAACAAGCCGCACTGTACAGTTGCTCATGCAGAACACTCGTACACTGCTTTCTTTTACAAGCTATACAGTTGCTCATGCAGAGCACTCGTACACTACTTTCACGATATCAGAGTCCTGAAAGCCAGACCTGGCTCACAGGTGACCTTGGAGCCACACGGAAGACCTTCCAACAGGGGCTGGCACTCCGTTCCCTCCCCGTCCATCTGCTGAGAATAGATGGGCACAACAGGGCTACAGACCAGCAGGGATGTGGTCAGTATGCACACTCGAAAGAAACGTGGCTCGCTCTCTCTCTCTCAAAGGCTAAATAGGGCTCAAGAATAAAGAATCGCGGGCTGCCTTTGCCATGTTTCCGTAACCGAAATGGGATTTGTAAGACTCTGAATTGTTGGCACGGCCGGTCCCTGGCCCCCTGAGTCCTGCCTGCAGAGGGTTATTTATAGACCGGAACACTTTGTTTATACACGGGACTTTTTCCTGGGCTGAGTCCTTTCCTCCACCTGCACAGTAAAAGTTGCTCATCAAAGCAGAATGATGTCTTCCTTTTCCACTTTCCCTGAAAACACAAAGGAGAGGAAAAAAACAAAAGAGATTTTAACTAAAGGATTCTTTCTTCTCCAGCTAAAACCTTACCCAAATGGTGCTCCCTTAAGCCCCAGAAGGAAGAACAGATCTGGAGCCCTCGTATAGTTAATAGAGACAAAGTGCTGGGACTAGGCACTGTGTTGTCCCGAGGCCCCAGGGGGGTTCTCAAGGCTGCCTGGGGGGCAAGGGGGGGGGCGGCTAGAAGTTAAAAAGCCTCCCTCCCGCGCCCTCCCTGCAGATGAGCGGGCTCTGCCCGGCTCAGCCCGGCCTTCGTCTGTTGTGCACCCGGGGTCTTTAAAGACCTACTTCTACCGACACGGTTCGGAAGCCACAGGACGAGAAGATCAAGGGGTCCTTCGGGCTCTCCCACGAAGACACCGTCCTCCCCAATTATCCTGTGTGGCTGCCGCAACAAGAAAGCCTTCCGCGGTGAGCAGCCTTGGGCCCCTGCCCGCCTGCGGGGGAGGGCCCCGGAATAACAGCATCCAGGTGAGACCCAGAGGCAGAGGGAGGGAAGGAGGAAACTCCAGTGTCTGTGATCTCATTCTAGAAAGAGACTGCCCGGGGCAGGGTGGGGGAGTGGAACACGCGAAGAAGAAAACGCAGCTGTGAGGGTCCCGCCGCGTGGAAGGTGGCCCCAGAGGGCGGGAGGCAAACCCTTCCAGGGCAGGGCCCAGCAGTTGCCCAGGACGAGCCAGGGTGGACCGGGTGTGGACAGGGAGCGAGGCCGAGTGGGCACCGGAAGGCGAGCACAATGTCGGCCAGACATCCGCGGGCTGATGACCCAGAAGCGCGGACCGGAGCCTTCATCCCTGGGTTCGCAAGGCGATGCGACAGACGTCGTTTGGACACAGCGAAGATCAACCGCATTTCCAAAGACCGAAGTGTTTAAAATTTTTTTTTTAATGTTTATTTATTTGTGAGACAGAGAGAGACAGAGCATGAGTGGGGGGGGGGGGGCAGAGAGAGAGGGGGACACAGGAATCTGAAACAGGCTCCAGGCTCTGAGCTGTCAGCACAGAGCCCGACACGGGGCTCGAACTCACGGACCGCAAGATCGTGACCTGAGCTGAAGTCGGACACTTAACCGACTGAGCCACCCAGGCGCCCTGACCGAAGTGTTTAAAGTCTCGGTGCTCAGACTTTCTGAAGTAAAACAGCCCAGCTATTAGTACGTTTTGTAAATAACTAAAGCTACTCTTGGAAACCAGTTCCACGTGGGGCTGTGGGCCAAGCCAGGGAGCAGAGCCGCGCTGGGGCGCCCGGCCGTGAAGCTGCCCGGGGCTCCAGCCCTGGGAATCCTCGCCGCCCAAGGAACTCGGAAGCTTCCGGAAAACAGCTCCCACAGGGCCAGGGCCGGCGGGAGGCAAATGCTCCAGTGTTGACAGAAAGGCAGGTTTGGGGTAAACAGTGTTCCCCCACCCGGCCGACAACCACTAGGCCCTGGCCGAAGTGCCGTTGTGACCACCAATCCCTGCTGCTTGACCAAACTGTGCCGACTCCCCGCTCGCTGCATAAACACAGTGCAGCTGGAGCCCGAGCCGCCCTCTCCTTCTCACGAGACTGCAGGAAGCACACAGCCCAAGTTCACTCAAGCCCAGTATCCCCCCCGGCGTGGGACTCATTGTTTTTAAAAGACGGTCCAGACTGCTTTTGTTTTCCCCGCTTCGTCACCGTGTTTGGTATGTAATCTGTGAAGGAGACTTCACACTGGCCAGCTGATCCAGAGTTGCGAGGTAGGTGGTTTCCAGAACTTCTACAGCAAGATCACCCGTTAGAAGTGAAGATTCCTGCCTCTTCCCTTGCGCTGCGCCTGTGAACACACACACATGAACACACAGCAAACATACACGCATCACATGTACACGCCCATACACGTATCACGCATACATACACACGTGTGCACACGCATATACACCACGCACGCATACACACACATACACATGCCATGCATGCATACACACATCACATGTGCACACACACACACGCACGCACGTCTATAAGGAGGCGGGGCCTAGGAAGCTGCATTCTCACAGCCGTCCCTGGGATGTGAGAGTCTGTGTGTCCAGAGGAGCCGGGCTCTGGACTCCCAACCACAGGATAGGCGCACAGCACACAGCCCCCACGGGGCAGGCCGTCACTGAACTCGCACAGGCTGGTCATGTCGCAATGTTCACTGCCAGTCCCCAGCTGCAGGTTTGCAAACTCCCAGGGCGCTCCCATCTCGGGCAGTGCTTGTGGTTCCCGACGAGAAAAAAATGTAGCTAATCTTGACAATTCAGGAAGCCGGGGAAATGCTCTGCAGGAATGAGGTCAGGGCCCTGCTGGGGGTGAGCTCATTTGGCGCTCAGCGCCAGCGAAGGCCCCGCAGACGTTATCTGGGCCTCGGACAGCCCCTGGCCGCCCACCGGGTCTTGCATTGCCCATTTCCCGCAGGACAAAAAATCCAAGTCAAGGGAGAAACTGATAATGCAGATGATGTAATGGAAACTCCCCAAGACTCTCCGTCCACCCCGACCCCTCAATAGGTCTATTCATCACATGGGAGTCTCGGAAGGGTGGGCCAAACTCTCCCCTCCCGGGAATGGTCTGATAGCTTCCTGCCAGATGGAAGGGGCTGGGTCGCCCCTCCTCTGCAGGTGTCCTAGCGGGGAGGAGACTTGCTGGGGGGGGGGGGCCCAGAAGGCCAGGGGCAGCCAGTTTTGCCCTGGTCTCGGAATCGGGGAGGGGGCCAGCACGTCCTGTTTCTACAAATCACCGCCGGCGTGGGGCGGCCTGGTTCCCAGAGCCACTCTCCAGGGGCCACGCAGCCTCCCTCCCAGAACAACTCCTTGGCCAGGAGGCACCTGCGGCCGCCATGTTCCTCTCCAGCAATCTCCATCCCCACTGTCATTCTGGAGGGATGACAAGGTCTTGGGACCGTGTCCTCGGAAACGCACAGAGACCACAACTCTGCTTTTCCTTAGACAGGATCCCTTCTGCTCACCCTTAGTTTGCAAATGCTGATTTTTCGAAAGCTATCTTGGGGTATGCCTTCTTGCCTTAATGAAAATGAGCTCATCGGTACTCCACCCTGAACTGATTCACTAACGAAGTCACAAATTAACTTTGAAAAGCTCATCCCAGGGGTCTGTGCATAGAATTCAAGAAGTCTGTGAACTTGGGGAGGGAAAAACATTTTTGCGTCTTTGTTTTCACAAACCTCTGGAATTTGGGAAACGGATGCGTCATCATAGACGGGCAGGTATCGGAGCAGCTCATGACAATTGGTGCAGATGTCACGAAATGCTAAATAGTCAAGCGGTTCTTATACACTTGTATCGTTAGCTGAAGAGAACAAAGACAATAGCTCTGGCTTTCCGCCTTCAAAAGATCAACAGAAATGCTTTTTGTGTCTAGAGAACAAGTATGGGGAGGCGGGGCTGGGAGCCTGCACCCACACTCACTGTGGCCCCCCCCCCCCCGGATTTGCTTGAATTAAAAGCTTAGTAAATGCTTATACGTCTCTAGTTGCTATTAAGTTATTAAACTCTGGAAGTAATGCATGCTCGTTGTGAAATGTCAAATATTGAATTTATGGAGCTAAAAGGACCTCCTCCCAACACGACCCTCCCCCCTCCCAGAAGGAGTGTCCTGTCTTGAGTTTCCTCTGGGAGCTGTCTGCTGTGAATGCTTTCAGACCTCAGCCCACTTATTTAAGAAGCGTGTATGCCTCGTGGGGGAGGAGGGTGACTTTTTTGTTTTTGTTTTCAAATATTTAAATGAATGTTTAACTTCTAGCTTGTCTTTTTTTCACCCTGCTTTTACCAAGAGAACCAACCGGTGCTTTTGAGCAAAGGTGACTCTCCATGCAGGAATGAAACACGAAACATAAAATACAAAATCTACACACACTCTCTACTTTTCACGCTTAAGGTCCCCAAAGGAAGAAATCGCCAGATCACAGCACTGCTCTAGAAACAGTGTCTTCTGCATCCGAAGAGCTGGAGCCATGATGGGAATCAAGATTCATGTCTCAGTCAAGGACCATCAAGAGAGCGGGACTCCAAGATGAGAGACAGAAAACAGAGGGAGGTCCAGGGTGCGTGCCCTGGTTGTGGGTTGGCGGGGAGCAAGACAGACAGCAGAGAGCCCACTCGGACCCACCACCTGCAGGCCGGGGAGCTCAGAATGCCGAATCGCTCAGGAACCTCAGCTAGCCCCATGCCCGCGGAGGAAGCACCCTTCCTGGAACGTCCATAGTGACCAGGGCAGGACCGGGGGAGGCAAGCACCAGCCCAGCATGGACCCAGGACTCCCAGCCGGACCACGGTCTCTGTGAGAGCAGCTGCCTGGTGGCCTGATCCCTGAAGGACAGGGGATGGAGAGCAGACCCTTGTTTGCATAATCCCTGGGAGTACTCTGGTAAAGGAAGAAGTTGGAGAACATCGAGAGAGAGAGAGAGAGAGAGAGAGAGAGAGAGAGAGAGAGAGAGACAGGACCTCCCATCAGTCCGGTATCTGGGAAGTACAGCTGATGCTACGGAAAAAATACAGTGGTGCTCATACTCCAAGCAAACCTGCGTTCATCACTTAAAAACGCGTCATTATGGGGTGCCCGGGTGGCTCAGTCGGTTGAGCGTCCGACTTCGGCTCAGGTCATGATCTCATGGTCTGGGAGTTCGAGCCCCACGCCGGGCTCTGTGCTGACAGCTCAGAGCCTGGAGCCTGTTTCAGATTCTGTGTCTCCCTCTCTCTCTGACCCTCCCCTGTTCATGCTCTGTCTCTCTGTCTCAAAAAAAATAAATAAACGTTAAAAAAAAATTAAAGAAAAAAAACACAAGTCATAGGTATCATCCACGGCAGTTACACATACAGACATCACGTTGCTCTAACCAACGAATTGGATTCTAGACTTTGCATATACCATAATTTATTCGTCACCCTTTATTGACATTTATTTATGGTCACTTATTTATTTACCACTAGAGACTACACTGCAGTGAGATTTCTTGAACCCACATCCTTACAGCCAGATGCAATTATTCCTAAAGAATAGAACCATAAAAACGGAATCACTGCGTAAATACCAGCACGCAAAGCTTCAATTTTGTTAAATATTGACAAGTTACCCTTACAAAGAGTTCTTGAAAATGCTTGAAACTCCTGTTACGGCAGTGACTTTTATGTATTGACTCGGGGCAAGCGGAAATGCTCTATTCACAGTTTTCAGACTTTCCACCCACGAGTAGGGTGGACTTCTCCCTTTGCTCAAGCCTTCTCTTAGATCTTTCAGCAAGGATTTTTAGTGTTTTAGTTATAAATAGATATGTTAGGTAGCGAGGGTTACCGTCACAGAGTACCACAGCCTAGGTGACTTAAACAACAGAAATTTATTGTATTGTCTCTCAATTCTGGATGTCAGAAGGCCAAGATCAAGGTGTCCACAGGAATTGGTCCCTTCTGAAGATATGAGGGAGAATCTGCTCCGTGCCTCCACCCCAATTTCCGGTGGTTTTGCTGGCCATCTTTGGTATTCGTGACTTATAGACGTATCACCCCGTCTCTGCTCCCATCTCCGCATGGCATCCTCCCTACATGCGAATCTTTCTGCAAATACCCTCTTTTTATATGGTTACCAGTCGTGTTGCATTAGAGGCTCCTCCTGCTCCAGTATGACCTCATTTTAATATAACTAATTAGAGCTGTAATAGCTACACTTCCAAATAAGGTCACATCTGAAGCCCCAGGAGTTAGGACTTCAATACGTGAACACGGGGTCGCAGAATTCAATTCATAACAAT
This sequence comes from Puma concolor, assembly GCF_028749965.1. Classification (NCBI taxonomy): domain Eukaryota; kingdom Metazoa; phylum Chordata; class Mammalia; order Carnivora; family Felidae; genus Puma; species Puma concolor. The sequence goes on along the minus strand of NC_141679.1, from coordinate 3,355,810 downwards.
AGGTATCACATGTTATCTTTTTACATTTATTATCCAAAATTGTCAGTTTTCAATAATAATATGAATAGGACCTTTTTTTTTTTTTACCAAAAAAAAAAAAATATATCCTGTGGCTGGCATTTGGAAAAATAATTCTATTTTGTAAATTTATCTCGGATCCAGCAACACAGTTAAGCTCTTTTCATTCAAATTGGCGTGATTAAGTATCTTGGATTTCTCACATGCAAATCATTAAAATCCTGTCTCTCCTCTTTAAATATTTATATATTTTGTTTTTCTGTCTTTTTCTATCTCATAGACATTGTTGGCAATCTGTATTTGTTTTAGGCATGCAAGTACTTTCTCTGACCATGAGGGAGATATTTTTCAAATCGCACTATAAAACATGACAGACTTACTATATCTGTTTTATATATGCGGTGTTCTATCCAACAGACACCCTCAAGTGTGTTCTGCCTTTGAAGAATTACATGCAAAGCTTTTCCTTGTTTTAAGCCCTTGAAAACTATGTTAAATCATGTGGGAATGGGCAGTTTCTCTAAGGTTATAGGAGTCTCTCAAGCTGTGTGTGTACAACGCCACCTTCCCTGGAGGTAGAACTTTGACTACGTTTCCCATTTCTTTTGTAATTTCTGGTGCATTCGGATTCCGCTTATTCCTGAGGCAGTCTGACATTCCTGGTTTTATTTTCTAAGGCAATTATTTGTACCTGGATTTCTAAAGGTATTGCTACATGAACCTTTACATTTGAGCCCTTCATGCCTCTAATCTGCATCTGCTCTCTTACTTGATCAGATTTGCAGGACGTTTATGTGTGTTTGTGTAAGTGGTGGGGGAGGGAAGGGCTTTCTCCCAAGAACCAGACAGGGATTTTATGGGTCTTATCTACTGGGTGTGTTTTCCATTTATTTGTGCTTCAGAATCTGCTGCATTTATTTTTATTCCTTCTTTCTTTTAGGTTTACACTGCTTTTCTAGCTTCGTGGGTTGGTACTTGGTTCAAATTCGTTTACTCACATGTTCCTTATTCAATAATTGTAGGTTCCGAGGGCCACTCTGGCTCCGCACAGTCAGCCCTGCGATATCGTTCTGCCTTTGTGTTCATTTCTAAATACACTGGACTTGGCCTTGATCTCTTCTCTTAGACCAAATTCAGCAAGAGTCTCCTACAAATCCAACCTTTCGAGGGAAAACTAAACCAGGACCACAGCCCTTCTGCTGCCTCTTCTCTTGCTTGAATAAGTTCAAATCCAAAGCAACACTCACACGAGAGGAAACCGTGCTCACAAAGAGCCCTCGAAACGGAACTGGGGCTTGGCCATTGTCGGCTTACCTGCCCAGCTCCGAGATGCGGCAGGCACAGCCCGGCAGAACTTACAGAGGCTCCGAGCCTCCGTCCATAGCTGGACTGGCATCGGCGGGGCCGTCGTGGGCAAGCAGGCTGGAAGCCCTGAGCAAGAGCCATGCCGGTAGAGCAGAAGACAGCCAGAGCCTGGAGGGGGGCAGCAACCCCCCGCTCGCAGAGCCTCCCGGCTCCAGGGGCGGCTGGTGCAGCCCGGACGGGAACCATGCCTGTTTCCTGACCTCACGCAACGCCCTCTGGTCCTGAGAGCATCGTCACCATCTCTGGGTTATTCCGTTGTTTGGGCTGCCTGTCCTTTCTAGGGCACTGCCCGGAATCTTCTCCTCGAGAATGTGCTGCAAACACATACCACGTGAGATGCATTTAGGAGTTAAACATGACTTTATGGGAAATGCAATCAGGCTCTTCTCCCTTCCCCACGGGTCTCTGCATCCTAACACCTCCTAAACCCCTTGATTTACGACCCTCTATCCTTCGTCTCTCTCGCTCATCACGGCAGCCAGGCTGCACTCAGCCCTTCCTTTCCTTTTGCTCTGGAAAGAGCTCCTGGGTGGCTATCGTATGTCCTAATGCCCAGACTGCCCTGGAGGTCCGAGAGCCACACGGAGCATAACTTTCGGGCCCAGTCCCCTCCCCCTCCCCACCCCATCTGTCTTGCAAGCCCCCACTGCCTATCAGATTTTACAGCCGGTTCATTCTGCTTAGTGCTGCTGGACAACTTTACACAGCTGTGCAGCCACCCTGGAAGTCGACGGCTTCATATCTGCCTGCAATAAACTCGGCGTCGTTAAGCGTTCCCTTGGGTTGCTCCGTCAGGATATCTTCACCCGCCTGGGCCCACCCTGCAGATCCGGGACAGCCTCGCAGAGGCCCAGAACCGCGGTCCCCGCAACCACGTTTGCATACGCTGGCCCCGGACACGCTCGCTGACCTGGCCAAAGAAACCCGAGACTTCTTTTTTGCAACACATAGGATGACAAGTATGGCTGTCAGGAAGCCAGGTGCGGGTAATTCATGGGCCGTATCTGGCGGCACCTGGATCTCTTAAACGCGACGACAGCCGGCAGCTGCTGGAGCTGGCCTCAGCCCAGGTTGTCCCAGCACGCACGTCAGCGGAGGCCAGGCCACACGTGGGGACCATCCCGTCCAGAAGCTTCCCGGGGAAGCTGAGGCCTGGGACCCCACGGACAGCCAACCGCTGGGGGTCCGGCGTGCCCGGGGTCTGCCCAGGAGCAGAGGGGCCATGGCCAAAGACCCCAGGCACACAGAATGCATGCGTTTGCACACCTGCGTTCGCGACAGCGCTGTTCACGATAGCCCGGAGGCGGAAAGTACCCAAGCGGTTATAGGCAGATGAGTGGACAAAGAAAATGTGGACCATACATGCAGGGGATTGTTACGCGTCCTTAAAGGGGAAGGAGTTGTGACATACGCTACCACACGGATGGACCTTGAAGACATTAGGTAAAACGTGCAGTCACAAAAGGGCCGATACTGTACAGGAGGTCCCGAGAGCCGTCAAGTTCACGGAGCCAGGAGGCAGGGTGGCGGGTGCTGGGGCTAGGAGAGGGAGGAGCACGGAGCTCCCCTTTAATGGGGACGGTTTCGTGAGGGTGGCCACGCAAAATCTGGGCAGCAGACCTCGAACAAGGGGGCGTAGTCGCCCTCCTCATCTTACCTTTTTCTTCTTGGGGACTTTGGAGACACAGAGACCTGGCGCTCTGGCTACCACTGCTGGGGAACAAGCCACCCCGAAACAGAGTGTCGGAAAACCACCACCACGTTTACTTCGAGCACCAGTCTGCAATTTCGGCAGCCTGGGGCGGCCAAGGATCCAGAAACATCCGAAGGATCACTGTGCAGCTGGTGCTGGGTGTCGGCCGGGACCCTCTGCTGCCGTGGTCTCCCCGGGGCTTCCTTCCAACATGGCGGCCGGGATCGAAGAACAGGGGTCCCGAGAGAATGACAGGAAGAGGCAGTATTGCCTTTTCTGGCCCCGCCTCCGAGTGACGCACTCTTCTCTCCACCACTAGAGCCAGCCCATGTTCAAGGGGTGCCACGCCACCCCTGGATGGCAAGAACGTCCTAGGATTTGCAGACTGGTTTTTAAGCCAGCACTCTCGTACAACTCCTGGATGCCAACTGCAGGCTACCCTGTCTGAGCCTTGGTTTCCCTGTTGGAGGATTACACGACTGAGACAGGTTGAATCTCCTAGCACAGTGCTCATCCATCGGTACGTATTTATTATTGATCATGCAATTCTGTAGACGGAGAAGCTGATGAACCATATTACCATTTTGCCAAACAGAGCCCAGGGACACCCCGCGAGTTCTTTAAGTTCACCAAGCGAATCAGGGGAAAGGATGCGGCTAGGACATTGTCTCTTTACCCAGCGTGAGGAGTTTCCTAACTTTTCTGAGGGCAGGCAGAGGCTTTGTTTTGCTGAGAGGACTGCTGCCAAGAGGGTTACCAGAGAGGAGTCCCAGAGGGAGCACTGCAGCTGGAGGAAAAGAATCTGAAGCCAGAGCGGGGGGAGGGAGCAGGAAGCCAGCTGGACAAAGGTGGGAAACTCAGACGGAGCCGGTGAAAACGCTCAGGAATCAACTTGCTGCGACCTCGCGTGCTTTGCTAACAACTTGCCCACCAGACGGTGGCCCCGATGCCCAGGAGACTTGGAAGGACCGGGGGGTGAGTCAGTTCCTGATCTGCAGACCAGGAGCAGAGGACAGAAGCGGTGGCTGGTCCGGGCATCCCGAGCTCAGACCCCGCTCCGCCTGCCCGTCCTGATGTCACAGCGCCTGTCACGGCATCTGACGCGCCCGTGGGAGAGCTCTCCTGAGAGCCGCCTGGCACGGCTTTCTGCCTGCTGGAATCTGCAAACCCGCAACATGGCCACCACGCTGTACTGGGGAAAACACCCGGAGACAGGACAGAACATACTGCAGACACACCCGAGAGGGAATTTCTGCCCAGCATTCCAAGGGTGTGGCCAGGAGGCAGGATCGGGGCTCTACCTTCAGCAGGGACACAGCTGTCACCTCTGGGTGCAGGGGAGGATGCGGGAGGTCAGGATCATCCAGCAGTGGCACCTCCAAGTGACTCGCCCCAATGTCCTGTGTCCCCTGAGGCACCTTCATCCTGTCAGCCGCTGCCCTGTCACCTTGACTAAAGGCCAGTCTTGTCGCTGAGCCAGATGCCTCCAGCAGAGAGAGTCCAGCCCAGCCGGGGACTGACCAAACCCTCTCTGCCTCACCAAGGGCACTTCTGGGGCAGATCTCCTGCTCGCTCCTGGGGTCGCACGCATACTCTCTGGGAGGAGCAATAATAAATTGATGAGATTCACCCATCCCGTTGGCTGATGGGAAGGCACACGTGTCCACAGAGGACCTTACAGTGTGCCGTCCCCATGCTCTCTGACTGTGATCCCGCCCCCCCACCCTCCCAGTGGGGAGCCCACGTCCACGCTGCAGACCCGCCTCCATCAACAGAGTTCATCAGACACAGTCTTTTATACCTTCTGGGGCTTTCTTCTGGCTCACTCCCAGATGCTTGCTCTGAGAGCCCAGGGCACAGAGAGGGATGTGGCGGGGATTCTGGGCCATGACCGCGGCTGAGATCTGGCTCGATCAGCACCACCCTGCTGTCCGTGGGGTGTGTTATCCTGGAGGGAAGCCGCCCAGCTGTCTGCAGGCCCAGGGAAAGTTCTATTCCCCGAAGAAACAGGAGCCAAAGGAGCAGAGGCTTCCTGCCCCGGACACTCCAGAGAGGGGTCCAGAGGTTCTCCTTACAGCTTGGCCCCTGAGTTAGGCGTCTTCTCAGAAGGCTTCCAGGGACCCCCATCTCCTGGAGTCACACCTCTCCCCATGTGCGTATGTACATGCGTGTGTGAATATGCATGTGTATATACGTGCATGGGTTTTGAGTATGATGCGTGGGTGGGTGTGTGCATGTGCCAGTCTGAGTGTGGGTTTTACGTACGTGTGTGTACGTTTGTGAGTATGTCCGATGACCAGACTGTGTTGAGGACGATACATTCCAAGAGTAACCCACGGGGACTGACTCCACCCTCGCCCCCCGTCTGGCCTCACCGGCTCGCTGCTCTGATGGACAAGCCATCACGGTGGACAGCCCCCCGTGGCAAGGACCCGATGCCCGAAATGGCTCCCGGCACTCCCCGCCTCCCGGTACGCGCACTCTTGAACAGCCCTCTCCCCGCGTGGGGACAAACGTGATGAGCTGTCACCTCCGAGACGGGGCTGTAAGAGGCTGTGCCTTGCGTCCTGCTGTACTCGCTGTCCTTGGCTTGCTGGCCTTGATGAAACAAGCCGTCGTGTTGGAGGAATCCGCATGGCGGGAGACCAAGGATTGTCGCTCACGGCAGCCCACGAGGACCTGAATCCTGCCCGCAAGGACACGGAGCCCTGCAGCGACTACAGCCCAGAGAACACGTCGAGGAGGCCAGACGCAGGGACCCAGCTACGTCTGCACCACCGTCATGTGTGCCCGGATCCCTGACCCAGAGACCCCTGCAGCGACCAGTGTCATGGTTACTGGCCTCTGTGTTTGGGGCAATCGGTGAAGCAGGGATAGGCGATAATGTGTCCTCCTGTCCAGGGAACAGGGGATTGTTGGGTATGAAGGAAGCCCACGGACTGCATCATCTGGGGCCGTCAGGAATCAGCATCACTGGGAAGGCTTATTGAGAATGAGGATCAGGGTGCCTGGGTGGCTCAGTCAGTTGAGTGTCTGACTCTTGATTTCAGCTCAGGTCGTGATCCCAGGGTCACGGGGTCGAGCCCTGTGTCAGGCTCTGCATTAAACACAGAGCCTGCTTGGAATTCTCTCCCTCTCTCTCTCTCTGCCCCTCCACCATTTGCGTGCATGTGTATGCACAAGCACTCTCTCTCTCTCTCTCTCTGTCTCTAAAAACAAAACCAAAAAAATTAAAAATAATAAATGAGGATGAAGGGCCAGGCCAGACCTCCCCCGCCAGAATTTTCAGGGGCCCCAGGGACTCTTGTGCATATTCACGCTTGGGAATGAGTGCTGTGGACCATGACTTGGTTTCCGCGTAGCTCCCTGAGGAATTCTGCAGACCACTGCCACCGTCACTGCAGATCCGGGGGCCGTGCGTGGGCCCGCCGGCACAGAGGGCCACCCTCCCCGCACAACGGCCCCTTGACCACACTGAGCCTGTGGCTCCAGCCCCCCAGAGGGGGTGTAGGGGCTCCTGCTGGGGAGGGAGCAGATCTTGAAGAGCTGAGAGGCAGAGAAACCTCTCCCTCCACCCCACCCCCAGCCCCAGACGGTTCCAGAAACCTGGTTGTCGGTGCTGTGTGTGGTGAAGCTGTGGCCGGCACGGGCCCCCAGACCCCCCGCTCCACACCCCCCAAGTTTGCCATCTGTCTGAGTTGCCTCCTGCCCTTCCCTTGTCCTGCTTCCCTGGGCTTGCACTGGGGCAGAGGGCTGTGTCAGGACCTGGGCCTCGGGCTCGCTTTTGAGACAAAAACGGCGCTCTAAACGGGCCACACGGGGCTCCAGGGCAGACCAGGCCAGCAGACGGGGCCCCAACTTTATCTGGGGGAAAAGCTGGCTGAAGGGCTTCCAGTGGCCCCAGGGCTCCAGACATGACCCCAGCAGAGCCCATGCCCCTCGCTCCCCGGATGTGGCTGAAGAAACGTCCTAGGTGCGTGGCTGGTCCCCTGGGCAAGCAGACAACTGCGGACGGCCGCGTGCAGGGGCTGCACGGGGGGAGAAGGGCTGGTGACCGGGTGCGCACCCTGCTGGGTCCCCAAGGGGCTAGCCTATCTGCTTTCCCAGCCGCGTGGACACCCAGAAGCCGAGCGCCACCGTGCCTCCGTCACACGCGAGCTCACGCAGGTGGCTCCCGCCACCGAGGAAGGGGCCCAGGGGCTCCGCGACCCTGTTTTCTTAGCACGGCACGCTCCCTTGAGAGAGCAACATCGCCACTGGCCAGCCCTGATGACGACCGTGTGCAAGTGTTTGCGGACATCGTGTGTGTAGGCGTGGTTTTATATATGCACACGTGTGTGTGCACACGTGTGTGTGAGCGCCTGTACACTCACGGGTGCGCTCCGTGTTTATCAGACCGTGAATCTTCCCAACTTCACGACGAGGAGGTGAGGCCCCCCCCCATCCAAGGCCACGGGCACAACCATGCGCTTTTGGGGGGGACAGACCTGAGTTCGGACCCCCGGTCTGCCACCACCTGACCTCATGCCTTGGTGAGGTCCTCTTACCGCGGGGCCTGTGGCACATCCACGAGCTCTCCTCCCGCGGGGCCGCGCAGGTGGGGGGGTGGCCTCTGTGTCTGACGGAGCACAAGTGCGCGGAGGATGTGGGATCCCCTCCCCTGTCGGCTCACTCACGGGTGTGTCATCCACACTCACTCCGGTGCTCAAGTCTGGCTGCCCGGAGCAGAGCCTGGGCACGGGGTCATGTTCTCATGCGTTACTGGGGATGTGCCCCAGGGTAGCGGGAACGCAGGGGTGCAAGGAGGGAAGAGCCGGGCCGGGCCTGGAGGCAAGTCCGGGTGAAGCCCCAGCCTCAGCCTGGTGCTGACGCCGAGAGCGTCAGTCACGCCCAGATGTTCCCCCCATTGCGGCCAGGGGGCCGGCACAGAGATCCTCCGTCACTTCCGGCTGTCTGCAATGGGACGTGGTGCAATCGCAGGGTGCGGGCCTCAACGGGGCTCCAAGGGTCTATTTTGGGCCCACACTGAGGCGGGCCACCGGCTGACGAGCGTGTCCTCGGGAGGTGGCCGGGCGCCTGCGCGGAGCACTTGTCCCTGCCGGCCGGGGTCTGCTTCTGCACTGCTCCGCGAGAAGGAGACTGTGCCAGTCCGAGCCACAGCGTACGATTCCTTTTGTGACGGCACTTCAGCCCGGGCCCTGGCTTACACACGTGGTCAGGGGGCCGTTAGCTCGGGGGTGGGGGGGGGGAAGGCGCTGAGTGAGAGGGAAACCTTCGGAACAGGCACTGTTAGGCACTGAGTTGTGTCCCCAGAAAAGATACGTCGAGGTCCTAACCCCCAGTACACGAAGCGACCTCCTTTGGAAACAGGGTGCTGCAGGTGGTCGAGTTAAAATGAGGCCCGCAGCGTGGGCCCCGATCCAATATGACCGGGGTCCTTGTAAACCAGGGAAACCGGACGCAGAGACGGACATCCGCACAGGCAGACCCAGGCAAACGTGAACGCAGAGACGGGGGGATGCGTCTACCGGCCACGGCAGCCAAGACTGCCGGTGAGCCCCGGGATCCGGGCCAGAGGGTGGACCCCACGGCCCCCCACGGCCTCAGAAGGAGCCAACACCTGCCGACACCGTGACCCTGACCTCGGCCTCCAGAACCGGTAGATTTCTGCTGTTTAAGCGGTCGGGTCTGTGATGCTGTGTCCTGACAGCCCCCGGTCACTCGCCCACCCCGTGAAGAATACACTTCGAAAAGCAGCGGCAGAGACGTTAGCCACGTGCGGCCCCGACGGGCGCAGAGCAGAGGGAAGATGACGCCTCACCTCCCTCCCACCCGCACCCGCCCCCAGCCTGGTCTCCAACTGCGCAAGGAGTGTGGCAAATAGCCCATCTACACTGGGGACGACCCACTCCCAAAAGCCTCCTGTGCAACACGTTTCCCCCTGATTTTTCACCCCTGGAGCATTTAATGGGGAAAATAATCCATTGGACGTTGAGTCACTGGGCCTGAGCTCAGCCCTAAGTTGTTTGTGAGGACTGTTTCATGTCCACTGTGGGCCTCCTTTCTCAGAAAAAGGAAATCGTTTTAGCTAAAAATAAACAAACTTGACACCATGCAGGTTAGTCCTACATAAATCACTTGACAGCCTGCTGACTTCGGAGTCTGGGGCCAGACTTCATTTTCAGATGCTTTCGTGTTGAGACAGATGCGCCTGCCTTGGACCACTCCCCACGGACCCCTGCAGCCTTCCCCCCACCCCCGCCCCCGGGGCCCTACTTGCTTGTGTCCCTCCCAGGCTTGAGGGTTTGGAGCATAGGGTGTGTGACCTGGGCAGGGCCCGTCACACAATCTTACAGGGAGCTGGGTTCGATCGCACAACCTTACAGGTGCAGGTGTGGAGCTGTGGAACCACGAGTGCACGTCCCAACCTCTCCAAACCTGAGCCCACAGATAGGAAGCAGGATCGCGGACAGGCCCCCAATGTGGCTGTTGTAGGAACGTGGCAGCTCGTGCACGTGTCCTGCCCCAACGGAACAGAACACACACTCAATCAAAGGTAAGCAATGTTACTGCTGGGAGGTCGCGCGGAAGTTCCCCAGTGGAGAGCCCAGGGTGTAGCTTTCAGGTGGTTCCCAAACGTAAAACCCAGGCTGTTTCTGGTGACAGATCACAACGTCATTTCCTATCTGTTGGGTTTTCTTGAATGAATGAACGAATGAATGAACGAGGGTTCAGGAGAGCCCGCCCCTAAATATTTAGCGCTGATCCCAGTGACTTACCTTTTCTTTCCTCTATTAAAATGTTCCTTTGACGTCGAGTAATTCTTCCCCCCGTCAAAACGTGACACGATTTTCATTTCAGCACGGGGGACCAGGTGCGAGGACCAAGCCCTCTGTGAGCTTTTCAAGCGAAGCCTGCCGTCCTGGGCCTTCCAATCCAGCGGGATCGGCAGGGAAGACGATGAGTGAACGCGAAGATTTCAGGCGGGTCTGAAGTGGGAGGTTGTGTTTCCGAAGATCCCGTCGGCTCTTCTGCGCTGTGGCCTTGGGGGGCCCCAGCCAGGGCTCTGATCCCCCTCCCTGGAATCCGGGCTGCCCTCCACCAAGAGTTTTCCAATTCTTCCGAGACCAGTCGGAAGAGGGCTTGCGGCTACCCAAGACGCTTGGGATGCTGGCCCTGCGGACCCGGCTGCCGCGCTGTGAGGAGTCCACACCCCGTGGAGAGGCCCGGCAAGCTGAGCTGACAACCACCATCTTTGCGCGTGGACCAAGGCTCAACGCGGACAGCCGCTCTGTGTCCGCCACGTAGCACAAACGTCTTCTCCACCCCACGCCGCTATCTTTGGAGGAACAGAGGTGCGTAATCTCAGGGCACTTGGGGGACTCCGTCCGTTGAGTTTCCAACTCCCGGTTTCAGTTCAGGTCCTGATCTTGTGGTTCATGAGTTCGAGCCCCGCATCGGGCTCTGTGCTGATGGTGCAGAGCCTGCTTGGGATTCTCTCTCTCTCTCTCTTTCTCTGCTCCTCCCCCCTTCTCCAAATAAATAAATAAACCTTAAAAAAAAGAAGTGCACAAGTGCATAATCTCAGTTGAGTCCTGTTTATCTGTGCTTCCTTTTACAAGTTTTTTGTGTTCTGCTTAGGACATGTTGCCCACTCTGAGGTCATGAAGCTGTTCTCCCACTTCTGTTTAAAGCTTTTTTTAAAAAAAATTTTAACGTTTTTATTTATTTTTGATAGAGAGAGAGCGCGCGCAGGGGAGGGGCAGAGAGAGAGGGAGACACGGAATCCGAAGCAGGCTCCAGGCACCGAGCTGTCAGCACAGAGCCCGACGCGGGGCTCGAACCCATGAACCGCGAGATCGTGACCTGAGCCGGAGTCGGTCGCTTAACCGACTGAGCCACCCAGGCGCCCCTACTTTTGTATAAAGTTTTATTGTTTGTGCCTTTCACATTTAGAACAGTGATTCATCTGCAATTCTCTAGGTGTCAAGTGTGCTAAGAGTCGGGACACGCTCCTTTCCATGCACGAGCGTGTGTATACAGTTGAGTAAGTGCAGTTTATTGGAGGTAACTTCTCCCTGTGCACGGCGGTGTCTGTTTCTGCACAGATCCGGCGACCGCCCATACCTGTCCTGGACCCCATTCATCCTGCTCCCTGTGTGGACACTGGCGGGTCCCAGCCCTCCGGCCAGCTCACATGCCTCTCCCAGGAGTTGTACAAGTATCTTTGCACTTTTTTTTTTTTTTTGGCCCTTGGCATTTCCTACACTTTAGAATCCGTTCATCCTCTGCCACACACACACAAAAGAAAAAAAAAAAATAAGAAAACTGCTTTGAAAAATTCCACATTGTTCTAATTTGTCTGTGTCTTATTTTGAGGGGGAGCCTCCCTTCCTGTGCTCAGAAATTATTTGTATTCTTTGTCTGAGACGTATTCATTAATGCTTTTACTCTTTCCTTTTGAGCTGTTGGTCTTTTGTTTCTGATTTGTTGGAGTTCTTACTGAACAAGGAGAATCTGTCCCTCATCTGCAGCGGGAGTTGCAAACATTTTGCCGGGGCCTCCCTCGCCTCTCGATTATGCTGTGTATCACCCTGGTTATTCTATTTCTATGTGTGTCAGTCTTCTCGGTTATGGTTTCTAGGTTTTGTGTCTTTCTTAGAAAGGCCTTCCCCCCTGCAGCTATTGGAACCACTAGTTAAAAGCACGCGTTCACAGTGAGAAGAGAAAATTCTAGCTCTTAGGCTAGAATGACAGAACAGCCTGCATATTTTTCCCGGCGTGAGTTTCCTTAAGTCCTGTCGTGTGCCATCACGTAGAGCGATACTGTTCTTAAATATCATGGCCAGGGCATGGGGTCGGGGCCTCTGAAATGTTCCAGAACCGCACCACTGGCTGGGTGTGGACCTTTCGTGACTTGAATGAAGATAGGCCCCCAGCCCCTCCACCTGCACAGACCACTCCTGTAATGGTGGAATCTTGGCAAATCATCTTCGTGTCGCTTCCGCTTAGGTTTGACCAATACGGGGTCTGAGCTGCACAGGTCGGGCCTGCTGACTCCTCACATTCCATCCCCCCCCCCAGCAGGTGCCATGGGCAGGTTCTGTTACAATTCTGTATACATTTTTTTCCCATGGACCCCTCAAATCATATAGCCATCAGACTGCAAAACCTGGGCTCGCCCGCCTTGTCTGTCCCACAATAACCGAAGAACATCCTGTACCTATGGCAGACTCACAGTCATCCACACCCGTCACGAGTTGTAGATGTGCACGAAGCCAGCTCCGAACCAAACTCCCCCCTGCAGCAGGCAACAGAATCGGGGAATGGAAGTTTGCAGGAGAGCAGGGCAGATTGCAGCTGGTATTTAGTCATCCAAGATCCGTGCAACAAGTTCAGTAGCCATGGGGGGACACCCGTGGAATCCCCCTCGAGGCCCTCGCTGGCCTCCGTGGCCCACCAGCCCCCCGGGGTGGCTGGGCCTCCAAGCTGGCTATTCCAGGTGGGTGGCCTCGCCCGCAGGCCTGGGCGCCTGGACAAGCCCCGTGCTTGCCCACAGCGGGCACCTGGGTGGCCACCACGGCCGTGGGGACATCAGGGCCAAGCTTCCCTCCAGCCCAGCCAGCCCTACAGGACCCCACAGGGATGGTCCCGACATCAGAGGATGGCCTGAGAGCAGTGACATTGTCAGGGTTGTTCCAAGAAAAGCTGCCGGGCTCTGCCTGGGGAAATTACAGAGCAGTCCCTGGGGCCCCCGACTTCAAACAGCTTTGCATTTTCCGGCCCTGGCCTTGACCGCTCACCACACACCTCCCACACTTCCTGCTCCTTCCAGCATCTCAGAAAGTGCCTCTTTCATTTCAGCAATAATGCAGAAAGCGAGCAAAGACACAGGGCGGGGGGGGGGGGGGGTGCCCAGCACAATCAGAGGGTACCCTCTGTCTCCAACCTTCATATGTAAAAAGCATTAGAGAATCTTCCGGATGCGGTTCAGAACACGTAAAAATCAACCATCAGCATATTCAAGGGCCATTAGCCCAGGGCCAGAAGCCACAGGGTGATAGAAATATACTCAGCACCTCGAGGGTTTACCAAAGAAACTCCAGAATTCTGAGCCTTCTCATCCCCTTTCAGATGACATGAAATCCTCACACCGTGGCAGCGTCCCTAAAGTCAGTGGAATGTGAACAGTCTGTATAAAAGATAAATATTACTTTATCCCTGCTCATTGGCAGGACTGCGTTCTGGAGAAGGTCCCTTGACAAAGGAGCAGCTCTCTGCTTTCTGACCAGAGACATATTTGATCAATTTAATTCTTTTTAATGTTTATTTATTTTGAGAGAGAGAGAGAGAGAGCATGAGCCGGGGAGAGGCAGAGAGACAGGGAGAGAGAGAATCCCAAGCAGAACCCCAAGACCTGGGGCTTGAACTCACCAACCGTGAGATCATGACCTGAGCTGAAACCAAGAGTCAGAAGCTTAACCGACTGAGCCACCCAGGCGCCCCAATGTATTTAATTTTTTTTAAGAGTTTCCTTGTCCATTTACTGTGTCATTGTAATGTCTAGTTACCGTGTTCCAATCACTGTGCCCTGATGTAAATGGCACAACAAGAGCCAAAGCAGGGATTATCCCTGGAATTGAGGATATTGGGAAATGGAGAGCGGCCAGGCTGCAAAAGAGAGAAAGAGCCAGAGAGGGAGCCTCGGAATCTCTGTGGCGATTCCTCCTCGCACCGCGGTGTCAGGCACCAGGCTGCAGTCTCCGGAGAAGGACGCGGGCATCCGGGGACCCTTCCAGCTGAGAGAGAAACAGGAGAGGCCCGTGGGATGTCAGCGCACCCGCAGGGAAGACTGGAGTCGCCCCCCACGGAGCCCACGGTTCACCTGGAAAGTCCGCACAGAGACAGTGAGTCTTGGGTGGAATTTGAACCAGTCTTGGGTTCAAGACAGTGAGTCTGGGGTTTGGAACCGATGGTGCTGGAGGCAGTTAGGCGACCAGACAACTCTGTCTCCAAATCCCTGCAAATGGGGACACAGGGGATCCTGTGGAGAGAGACAACACGGGGAATCGGGTCCCACGAGGCGGGCAGAGTGGAGCCTGTTACGTCTCCAAGTGCTGGGTGGACGCTGTCTTACTCGGGGATTCCGCTGCAGATGAGAAGAAAGTGTGGATCTGAGAACATGACCGTTGTGTTCCACGGGGAGTGAGTGGCTTCACTACAGGATGCCTTTAAGGACATGCTGTGTAGGGCGTCTGTGACATGTTTAGCACAGATGTTGGGAAAGCCTGGGAACGGGCCTGAGAAACTCCAGCTCATGAGCTGAGTTTCGCGCACGGTGCAAGAAGGCAGCGCCCATCCCTGGGAGAGCTCGGGAAGTCCCTCGGTCGCCTCGCACGCCAGCACTGACCGCCGGGTTTACCAGACGGTGCGACGAGCACCAGGGCTGCAGGTGCTCTTCCGGGACCTCCCTGGCCTCCGTCGTTCACCGACCACATGTGGACATTTTTGCCAGATGCTGTGGAGTCTGCGCTGGGAGATAACAATCATGCAAACAGAAGTCAGAACACAGAGAGGAAATTTCCCTATTCCAATTTGCAATTCAAAGGGTGGCTTTCGTCCCTATCAAGTATGTGGAGACCAGAGCCCTGAGGCTCGGCTCGCTGTGGGCCGCAGACGAGCCTGACCTGGGGTGAGAAAGGCAGACAGACCCCCGGTAAAGATGCTCGCCCCCCACGCCCCAGCCTGGGAAGAGAGCAGAGCAAGCTGGGTGCTTCAATCTCATGGGCCCCTTTCCGGAGTCCCTGATGGGACAGCCAGAGCAGGAGCTGCTGCTGGGGACGGACCAGCCCGGCCCGTCTCGGGGCCCTCCTGGAGCTCCCGAGAGGGGCTGGACCTCCCACACAGGCTGGCCCTGCGTCGTCCAGGCCCGTCTTTCGAGGACAGGGAAGGATCTCCCTTCGGAACCCCCTCGGGACTTCTTGCACGTGATCGGCTCAAGGGGAGCCCCCTCGAGTCAAAGTGAGCCCCGAGCTGGGGCTGGGATGGCTAATGGGCTCTGCCCCCGGGAGCTCCAGCCCCCTCCCCTTAACCCCAGGCCTCCGCCCAGCAGTGACAGGCAGTCACCTGCAGGCATGCTGCACCCCTGGACATGATCTGGACAAAGAGGAGAGAGAGGAGCCCGCCAGCCAGAGTCCACGGCGGCCGACATGCCGAAGATAGACGCCCACAGCGTGCAGCACACGTGATCCACCGCATCCTGGGGCCAGGGTACGGCCCACGCTTCCAGGGAGTGACTGCAGTTGACAAAGGCCACTTAGAGTAAAACATGTCATCTCAAAATAATTGTCTCCCGTGGCTCCCAATTCCCAAAGAGCCTGAGGATTCAGATTTGCCTCTGATTCCCCCTCACTGTCCTCAGTAATGCAGCCCAGTATCGCTTAAAGCACTGATGATTTTTGACCAGGGTTTTAAAACGCACTCGAGGGGGCACCTGGGTGGCTCATTCGGTTAAGCATCGGACTTCGGCTCAGGTCATGATCTCACGGTTTGTGGGTTCAAGTCCCGCGTCGGGCTCTGTGCTGACAGCTCAGAGCCTGGACCCTGCTTCGGATCCTGTGTCTCCCTCTCTCTCTGCCCTTCTTCCACTCATGCTCTGTTTCTCTCTCTCTCTCTCTCTGTGTCAAAAATGAATAAACATTCAAAATAATGTTTAAATATAATATAAAATGCACTCAATTATCCTAAAGTGCCAAATGTAAAACTTGCCACTCTCTGGAATCTGTTGAACTGTATTCACCTTAATGTGAAGACCCGGAGCCCCAGGTGTGCACGTCGAGGGAGGCCAACTCTGACACTGTGCCCTTGAAACCAACCAGACGCTGCAGCCGCCCCCTCCTGTGCACGGATGCAGGGATGCCCCGATTCCTGCTCTGGGAGGGGGGCCTTGCGAGCCTGACTTAGGCGGCACCAGGCTCTTCGCTCATGGCCCGGTCCCGGCACGGACGCGTTCAGGGGTGCCTGCAAACTGCACCCCGTCCGCATCCCATGAGCCCCACGGCAAGACCCCAGCCAAGGCGGTGGTTCTCAAAGTGTGCTCCCTGGGCACAGGCACCCCCTGGGGACATGCAGAATTGCAGACTCCTGGGCTCCACCCAAACCTGCTGAGTCAGACCCCAGCCCTCCTTGACCCAGTGCCCCGGCTTGCTGTCTGAGCATCTGCCCTCTCCCCTGTACTGGGGATGGGCCCCTAGCAGCAGTGACAGCAGGGGAGCATCCGGCATCCCTCATCTGCACCCAGGAGAGGGGAGAGGGGCGCTTTTCCGTCCCAGTTTCCCCGCCCTGCACACTCTGCTCCCAGAGCACCTGGTAGACCAGAGAGAGGGCAAGCCCCTCACCAGCTGTCCAGCTTGAAAGCTGGAGCCAGCTCCAGGGAACAGGTATCGCTAGGGAGTGACCCAGTGCTCAGTCACCTAAGCAAGGAGCCAACTTCGCTTCTAGCCTGCAAGGTCGGACCTCAGGGTCCCTAGAATTTCTAAAGTAGCCCGCACTTGATGGTGTTGCTTCTGAGCTGAGAGGACACCGAGATTTCACATGGAACCCCAGCGGGACTCAGGTCCAAATGGAACCAAACTCCGGTCAATTCTGTCTTTTATCAAGTGTCCTGTCGCTGTTGGTTAAATTCAAATTAGCTTCAGCCCAGTCAAGCGACTTTCCCAGATTCTGACAAACAGCAAAGGTTTGAGAAAGGAAATAAAAGGGTCCAAAGACAGTCCTGAAGTCTGCAGCCCAGGAATGCAGCCCTGGGGAGAGCAGAGGGGCCCTGACGGCAGGCCAGGCTGATTTCCCTCTCGTTTGCATAAATTTGCATATCACCGCCCTGCAGCTTCCACCCTAAGTGTCTGGCAAGACCTTGGAGGGCAAGACCTTGGAGGACTGAGGGCTGGGGGGGGGGGGGGGGGGGGGGGGGGAGGGGGAGGGGGAGGGGGAGGGGGGGGGGGTCTGCAGACTCCTGGGCTGACCCAGCGGATGGCACCCTCCTTGGGGCCACAATGCAGACCTCGAGGCCTCCTCTCCTCTAGTCTGCTCTGAGGTGAGTCACACATGGGGCAGCAGAGGAGGCTGACAGCCGTTCTGGAACCAGGGAAGACACTTGGCGGGCCCCACCACGAACGGTGCATGCAGCCAGCCTGCCTAAGGCCACACCCGCCTAAGGGTGACAGTGACCGAGCACACGGCCATGGCCAGCCACGCACTTCAGCCCGCAGATGGTCCCACGGAAGCGTGCCCTGAGCTCGCCCCACACTGTCCCCCACCGGCTCCCCACCCGGGCATACAGCGTACTTCAGCCCTGTCCCAGGAGACAGAAAGAATGGAAGGGCATTTCAACGCCTCCCACCTCCAAGAACCAAAGAGAGAAAGGAACTCATGCCTCTCCAGCTACTATTAGTGGTTAGTTTTCCATCCAGAACTCACCCCAGATGTGCACCCAGAGAGCCCTCTCCCTCTGGCTAGTGCCCTGCATCTCCCACCGCCCAGATGGTAGCTGAGACCCTGCCTGCCTGCACGTTCCTGTCTCCTGTGATTTCCTCCACGCTGGCCTCCTGGAAGCCGGGGTCCCAGCAAGGTGACAGGACTGCTTCCCAGAGTCCTGTGCCTGCTCCCGGCTCAGTTCCCTTTCCTCTCCCCTCCACCCCCAACCTTCTGCACACCGTCCGTCTGTCCATCCGTGGTGTCCACGTTCTCCGTCCATCCTCCGTTCATTCCTGGTCTTTCCCATAATCCTCTGAGTCATGGAGACATTGGCCCAGCTACATCTTCCCCACCCAAATTTGGCCCATTTTGTCACCATCATCTTGCTCACCCTCACGACTACTCCTTTTCTCAATTTTCTCACTTTTCCCTTCATTTAAAAAGAAAAAACAACCACCACCCTCCTCGTTACTTATTCCCTTTGTATCTTTTCTGTATAATTCTCTCTTTGTTCAATCAGTCTACTGCTGACACCACCGTCCATAGTCAACCCTTTCATGAGGACATCTTGATGAGCTTGAACATCCTACCATCCAAAAACATAACCTCCTGTCCAGCGGGCCCTCCAGAGCCCAGAGAAGGCGCCGAAACACCCAAGGGGCCCTGTGGGAACAGGTAGGGGGCTGATAAACATTTGACGAGCCTGAGCCAACTCCAAAAAAGGATCCAAGAGGATTCATAAAATGACGGTAAAGCAGGCCTCGACAGCATCCTCCCATGTTTTATTTGGTCGATCAAACCACAAAACCGAAGAAAAATTAATGATTTAGAACTGTCAAGAGTGCAGACACTCTCTTTCCTAGATAGGAAGGAAGCCGCCACCCAGGGCAAGACAGAGACGGAAACCAGAACAGTATTAAAGCAACCACAGTTTAAGACCGATTCCCCTTCGGTTATTTGCGCCGTGTCAAATTCTGATCTATACAGGGACAGGAAGCTTCTGGACACCTTCGAATTCTCTGCAAAAGGCCAAAAGATGGGTCTGGCCTACGTGGTCCTCTTAAACTCCGGGGATCTGAATTTTATGCTTCTTCATTTTCTGCTTTCTTCACCGTAGACAAAAATATCTGATGTTCTCAGAAGTAGGAGAGTGCCTCTCAGCCTCCCCCAAATCATCACCTATGTCCTAGATTATTTGAGACGTGTTTTCTGCAACAGCTTTTGGTGGCTAAGTGTTGAGGTTCAGTGCCATAACGTTCAGTAGTGACAAATCTCTGACATTTTGAGGCACTGAAAGAGATTTGCTGCTGTAGTAATTTGGAGAGGCTTTTAAAAATCTTGGTGGGGTGTGGGGCACCTGGGAGGCTAGTCAGTTAAGCGTCTGACTTCGGCTCAGGTCCTGATCTCACAGTCTGTGGGTTTGAGCCCCGCGTCAGGCTCTGTGCTGACAGCTCAGAGCCTGGAGCCTGCTTCAGATTCTGTGTCTCCCTCTCTCTCTGTTCCTCCCCTGCTCACACTCTGTCTCTGTCTCTGTCTCTCAAAAATAAATAAACATTAAAAAAATTTTTTTTAATCTTGGTTGTATAGATGGAGGGAGGGATGGATGTGTGCATGCATGGAAGGAAGGATGTGTGGACAGATGGATGGATGAATGGATGGATGGGTAGGTGGATGGATGGATGGATGGATGGATGGTTGAGGAAGGGAGAGAAAAGTCAAGGAGGGATGGGGCATAGGGGAGGAGAGACCAAAGGAGAGGAAGCCAGATAAGCTGGCCGCATTCATGGTTACTCTTTTTCTGTCTTGGCTCATCACCCCCTCCCCCCACCAGTGCAGTCCCCATGCAGTCAGCAGGATTTCTCTCCTGCTATCAGCACAACAGAGTCAACTCTGAACTCAGTTCTTAGAGTTGCTTTATTCAGAATTCACTAGTGGTTTGAATTCACAAATCCTGTGGTTTTACACCTAGCTACAGAGGTCAATATTTACAGCATGCTAACGAAGCCACACACTCACGGAATTGCTCCCAGCCAAATCCCAAATCCCAGATACATATATGACTAACTTTGAACATGTCCTGCAGGTCCAAACGATGCAAATGACGACAAAGGATAGGCCAGGAGTTCCCCCAAGGAAATGAAATTAAGTAGAATCTTACTTGAAAGTAATTTTACGACAAAGAGCTTTAAAAATGTTTATGTATGTTGACTTGTAATCCTCTCTCTAGAAATATATCCTAAGAGGGGCACCTGAGTGGCTCAGATGGTTAAGTGTCTGACTCTTCATTTCAGCTCAGGTCCTGATCTCGCGCTTCATGAGTTCGAGCCCCGCATCCGGCTCTGTGCGGACGGCTCGAAGCCTGCTCTGGATTCTCTCTCCTTCTCTCTGCAGCCCCCTGGCTTTATTCTCTCTCTCTGTCTCTCTCTCTCTCACTAAATAAATAAACTTAAAATATATTCTAAGGAAATCATCAAGAATACTAAGATTTATATTTTTAAAAGTTCACCCAAGAATTTGTCATGGTAACATATGGTATCAGCCTGCATTTCTAATAATAGGGGAATTATGACATAAGCTATGGTACATAAAATGATGATTTAATATAGCCATTAAAAATCTTGTTTACAGGGGCGCCTGGGTGGCGCAGTCGGTTAAGCGTCCGACTTCAGCCAGGTCACGATCTCGCGGTCCGTGAGTTCGAGCCCCGCGTCGGGCTCTGGGCTGATGGCTCGGAGCCTGGAGCCTGTTTCCGATTCTGTGTCTCCCTCTCTCTCTGCCCCTCCCCCGTTCATGCTCTGTCTCTCTCTGTCCCAAAAATAAATAAACGTTGGGAAAAAAAAAAAAAAATCTTGTTTACAAAGGAATCTGATGTCATCAGTAAGTGCTTACAATATAATCTAGCATTGAATAGAGAAAACATCAAAAATACAACCAAAATAATTCTTTAGGGAAAATTACCATAATGAAATCTGAAACACACCAAGAATAAGATTCATAACTGTTTATCTCAGTAGAATTGTGACTAAGTTTTACTTCCCCCTTTATATTTTTCTGTATTTTCCAGTTTTCTACAAAGATACGCTTTTTAAATTTTCATTTATATATATTATAACATATATTATATATATATGTATATATGTTTATATATATGTATATATATGTGTATATATATATATATATATAATTTATTGTCAAATTGGTGTCTATACAACCCCAGTGCTCGTCCCAAAAGGTGCCCTCCTCAATGCCCATCCCCCACTTTCCCCTCTCTCCCCCACCCCCATCAACCCTCAATTTGTTCTCAGTATTTAAGAGTCTCTTATGGTTTTTTTTTAATTTTTTAATGTTTATTCATTTTTGAGAGAGAGAGAAGGAGACAGAGTGCAAGCAGAGGAGGGAGAGAGAGAGAGGGAGACACAGAATCTGAAGCAGGCTCCAGGCTCTGAGCTGTCAGCACAGAGCCCGACACGGGGCTCGAACCCACAAACTGTGAGACGTGACCTGAGCTGAAGTCGGACGCTCAACCGACTGAGCCACCCAGGCGCCCCTAGAGTCTCTTATGGTTTGCCTCCTTCCCTCTCTGTGACTTTTTTTTTTTTTATTTTAATTTTCATTTTTATCAGGGTGACATCCTCTGAGAACCAGGAAGGAACCAGAAGGCAAAAGGGCTGGGACCACAGCGTGGCATCTCCTCACCCCTCCGGCAGGAAAGATGGTAACTGCCCGGGGGATCCCCGCCCCTCCCCGCCCCTGGTGCACCTGCTCCGGTAACTCTCAGGTTGGATAACGCAGGCGGGTTTCCAGTGTGACTTCTACCCCCTCGTCCCGATGTATTTACGTTCAGTATTCCAGTCATGTTATTTGTAACTATTGGAACTCTTAGGATATTCTTCAGCATCCATGCCTCTCGTCATCAGCCTTCGAAAGTAGCTCCTGACGTGTTACTCGGGAAGAGGGGGTTAATTAACCTCTCCCGCCCTCTTCTTCCAACCTCTTGTTTTACCACGTTTTGTGTCAACGTTATCAACAGTCACCATTTCGCCAGTGACAAGCGAGTTACCTCGTCTTTGTTGTTTCCGACAGTTGGAAACAAGCGTCTTTGTGTTACTGTCACGAGAAAACATCTATCCACGAGGGAGGTGAGCCGAGAGGCGCTGCCCTCCGGCCCAGGGCCGACGCTCCCCTCCTCGCTGGGGCCAGTTTCTGATTTCCGACAGCTCTGTGAGGTCTGCCTCCTGTCGGCACCCCGGCTTTCTCAGGGGGTCTATCGTTTGACTCTGGTTTTAGTTACCTGCTTTTTCCTTGGGACATTTGCCTGGATTGCTGTCTCAGAAGCGTTCCAGGCTCTGAATCACGGTTGCTGCTCTACGAGGCTCATTTCTTCCTGGACGTCTCTTTCCTTGGTTTTGACATTCGAGGGTCCTCCAGAACACAGCTGGACGGAGCTCCCTCACCCGCCCCCGGAGACGCGGGCGGCCGGGGCTGTGTGATACCCTGACTGCCAGCTCCTCTCGGAGCTCTGCAGGGGAAATGAGGGGGGTCTGCACGCAGGGCTCTCGTCCCGTAAATGGGAGGAACGCCCATTCCCCGGGACACCTCGTGCTCTAGCACACTCACCAGCCCTTTGGGTCGAGGCCTTTCCCGGGGGATCCTGGGAGGCGAGGCACAGAGAGCTGAGACCAAGGTCATATGGGCACGCACTTCACCTCTCTCCGCCCGGCACACACCTGAGTCGGGGGCCCCAGGGTCGGGTCCCAGAGCATCCTGCAGCCCTGCTCCTGCCCCCCTGCCCCCCCACCGGAAGGGCCGGTCTTGGGCACAGCGAGGGTTGTCTGCCGACCACGTTCTCTGCAGCGGGGGCAGCAAGTCCTTCCTCAACGGGACGCCGGGACACATCCCAGGGTCACTGAAGCTTCTAGTACCAGACACATCATCACAGTAATAGCAAAGGCTTTCAGGATCTCACTTCCCAAGGGAGCACGCGTCCCAAGGAAGCCAAGTGGGACATTACCACCCAGAACACTGCTGGACAGGTATGAGGAAGGGTCACAGCGGGGGGAGCCGCCCTTGGGATGCATCTGGGCCCTGGTCAGAACCACAGTCGCAGCAGCCCCGGCTCTAACCAGAAGCAGCCGCATGTGGAGACCCGGAGGTGGCCGGACAGGTGGCCAAGGGCCCCCCAGAAGGACGCTTTGTTGAGAAGGTGCTCAGCCCTCCGTGGTGACACACGTTGAAAGGCCAAACGTGAACATTCTCAGAGTAGGGACGAGATCCCAGAGCAGACCCTGTCCGCTCCAGCCAGGACAAGTGCCCCAGCCACCCTGTCCCCACATGACAGAGGGGAGAGCCTGCCGGCTCCCTGGGGCCAGCTTGTAGAAGGAACCCCCCACGCGCTGGGGCCGCAGGACAGAGGTCGGAGCCTGTCTGCGTGTTCCCTAAACGCTGAGCACAGCTGTCCGTGTGAACTAATGGGATTTCGTGAGTTAGAAATGACAGGGAGGAGGAGGAGGCTGGTGTGCACCGTGGTGAGCAGAAAAGCACACATTCTCTTTGCCCTTAAGTCAAGAGCTAGATCCGGCACACCACGTGGGTGGGAAATGCCCCCCCAGAGTCCTGAGAGCTCCTGCACCTGCGTCCGAGTCGGGTCCAGTCCCTGGGTCTCTGGCAGGGCTGAGCCACCAGAGACCCCCTCAGAGCCCCACAGGACGGTGGTCTCGGCACTCACAGGCCCCCGGGTCCCTGTGCCAGGTCCCCCGCTCTGCCCATCTGGGCGCGGCCCCTCTGAGGGGCTGGAGGCTGTGGGCGGAACACCTATCCACCAGGCCCACCTGAGACAGGGCTCCAGCCTCCTCACGGGGGCACACAGACAGCCCTCCAGGACACCCGCGTCCAGAAGAAACCTCCGTGTGCCCACCCAAGTCCTGTCTGTGGGTGTAGGCAGGTGCGGAGGAGGAGGAAAACCACCGAGGCAGAAATGTGTTGAACTCCCCAGGTGTTTTCTTACGGAATGACCCAGCCCACAAAGCCAGTCCTCAGTGTATGAGAATCAGGGCCTGGCCCGGTTCCTGCAGAAGGACAGCGATGGCCTGAGCTATCTCGGGGTCTGTAGTTCCGGGGGCCACAGAGGACCACAGCCTAGGGCTTGGTTCACACGAATGGATTAACGGGGTCACCTGTTCAGGATGGTCTCAGACACTAGGAAAGTCAGCCCAAGCAGACCTTCTAAGGGAGAAGCAGGCGCTGACCGCCGGCTCTCAGTGTCCCCTCCCTCCCCTGCCCTTGGCCCGAGCCCAAGCTCAGAGGGAACTTTCAGAACAGAATGTCAGCACGGCTCTGTCCGGAGTGCCCTACCGCATGAGGATCGGGCCTCCGTCTCCCGCACAGAAGATCCGCCCCGGCATTCTCGGGACACCACCCCGTTCCTGCCTAAAGCCCGGCGAGGGCCTCGGGGCCCCACGGGGACCTGCCCACCCACGTGGGGTCTGTCCCCCCCACCCCCCGGCTTCCTGGGCCCCGTCCAGCTGCCAGCAGATGCAGGCCCCAGAGGGAGACAGCCCATCCTGCCCAAGGCTCGCTCACACAAGGGCACTGAAAGCTACCACGGGAAAAGGACTTTCTTCTTTAAAATAGCAGCGCTGTGGGAACCATTAGATGCTACGTTCTTTCCTATGTCTTATGTTCAAATACTTAATTTTCCTGGTTGCAAGTGCCAGGAAAATACCTTGTCTCTCCTGGAGAACAGCCCTGCCTTTTTTTCCTTTTTTTTTTTAATTACCAGCTGGCACTTTAAAGACGCCTTCGCTGCTGAGACATCAGTTAAATGTTAACTCGGCCCCAACGTCCGTCCACTGCCCTTCAGGCTCCTCGTGAGTTTGTTTTGCTTCCCCACATTTGTACTCAAGTTGCCCGATTTTCTCGATTTTGTTTTAACCTCGCGAGCCGCCAGGGCACCAGCCACGCCTTTGGAAGCAGGGAGAGATGAAGGGCTCGCGGCAAAGAGGCGCCGGCCGTCGGCTGCGCGGGGGAGCGGGACAGCAGGGGGGCACGAAGTGGCCACGGCCACCAGCGTCCAGGGGAGCGCCCGGTCTCCGGGTCCGGGCAGGAGGGGGCACGGGGTGTCCACGGAGGCCGTGGCTGTGGGACAAACGGGCCCGAGATTCGCGTCTTCGGAGAGCCAGAGCACGTCCTGATTTCAGGGGTTTGGGGAAGTGGGCCGTGGCCAGGCTGCGATGGCGGTGACGGTGGCGACCGCTGACCCGGCCCCCGGGGCAGCCGCCGTGGGCTAGTGTGTCAGCGCAGAGGCACAAGGTGATAGCACTGGGTGAACGTTGGGTCAGGAAGAACGGGCTCCAGCCCTCGAGGTGGGCTGGGTCTGGGGAAGGGGACAGAGACCTCACTCCCACCTCAGTGGGAGGGGTGCCACCGGACACACAGGCATTAAAGCCGCCATGCTGACACTGTGGCCTGCAAAGACCTTCCAGTCCCGACCAGAACTGGAGAGACAGACGCGCTGGCCGGTGTACCCCCTGCTGCCCACCAGAGCGCCCCCCCATGGACGCAAGGGGCTGGAGAACCGTGTGTTGCTCCCCCAGCACGCTGCCAAACCCCCCAGCACCCTTTCAGCCCCCCAGCACCCTGCCAGCCCCCCCAGCACCCTGTTAGCCCCCCAGCACCCTGCCAGCCCCCCCAGCACCCTGTTAGCCCCCCAGCACCCTGCCAGCCCCCCCAGCACCCTGTTAGCCCCCCAGCACCCTGCCAGCACCCCAGCATGCTGCCAGCCCCCCCAGCACCCTGTTAGCCCCCCAGCACCCTGCCAGGCCCCCAGCACGCTGCCAGCCCCCCAAGCACCCTTTCAGCCCCCCAGCACCCTACCAGCCCCCCAGCACCCTGCCAGCTCCCCTAGCACCCTGCCAACCCCCCAGCACCCTTTCAGCCCCCAGCACCCTACCAGCCCCCCCAGCACCCTGTTAGCCCCCGAGCACCCTGCCAGCCCCCCAGCACCCTGCCAGCTCCCCTAGCACCCTGCCAACCCCCCAGCACCCTTTCAGCCCCCAGCACCCTACCAGCCCCCCCAGCACCCTGTTAGCCCCCGAGCACCCTGCCAGCCCCCCAGCACCCTGCCAGCTCCCCTAGCACCCTGCCAACCCCCCAGCACCCTTTCAGCCCCCAGCACCCTACCAGCCCCCCCAGCACCCTGTTAGCCCCCGAGCACCCTGCCAGCCCCCCAGCACCCTGCCAGCTCCCCTAGCACGCTGCCAACCCCCCAGCACCCTTTCAGCCCCCAGCACCCTACCAGCCCCCCCAGCACCCTGTTAGCCCCCGAGCACCCTGCCAGCCCCCCAGCACCCTGCCAGCTCCCCTAGCACCCTGCCAACCCCCCAGCAACCTTTCAGCCCCCAGCACCCTACCAGTCCCCCCAGCATCCTGCCAGCCCCCCAGCACCCTACCAGCCCCCCCAGCACCTGTTAGCCCCCGAGCACCCTGCCAGCCCCCCAGCACCCTGCCAGCCCCCCCAGCACCCTGCCAGCCCCCCAGCACCCTTTCAGCCCCCAGCACCCTGCCAGCACCCCCCCAGCACGCTGCCAGCCCCTGGCCCAGGCCAAGCATATGCCAGCTGCTGGCTGGAAACTCTGAGCCAGAGAGAAAGGGCTGCCCAGGCCCGGCTGCCTCCCATCTCCGCCAGGAGTGTGTTTGGCTTTTGCTTGCCTGGGAACAATGGAAAAGTAGACTCTAATTAGCCTCTGGCTCTGAGGCGAAGAGGACAGCACAATCTGTGCTTTCTCATTTAAAAAAAAAAAAAAAAAGGCACGGAACCAGAGCTCCTCCTCTCAAAACCCTGCCTTCTGCTGACTCAGCTGGAAACATTACCCTCGGCAGCTGTGCTGTTTGCGACGTTAATGTCCTGTGATGGATGGAGGCGAACGAAGGCATCTGCGCGCCGTGAGGGCCCCGGGGAAGGCAGGGTGCAGAAAATGAACGTCCTCGTCCTCGTCCTCGTCCTCGAGAGCCTGGCTGATGGGCTCCAGGGCCCTGTGCCCGGGACTCTGGGGGCCAGGCCGCTCCCAGCGCCACCCAACACTGCGGGACCAGAGCAAAGACCTCAGCTCGCCCAGCTCTGAATCCCAAAAGCCAAGAGTGAAACCGGGAGCGGCATAAAGACGGAGGTGGCCCTTCCCCAGCATTTCACCTGCAGGTGTCACCCCTGCAGGTACACCTGTTGAGTCGAACCTGCGATTACTCAGGCCCCGAGCACAGCGCATTCGCACACCGTGTCACAGCTCCGCGGAGCATCACAGCTGGTGGCGAAGGCCATCCGAGCAGCATTTATTCCTCTTGGGTCTTCCTCGTCCGCTCAGCGGGCACGGGCACTGCGCGGTTCCAGGAGCCCAGCACGCAGCTCAGGGCATTGTGGCCTCAGCAGAGCAATGGGCTGTCCCCTGTCCCCAACTCACAGATGAGGACTGAGGCGGAGTGACCCCAGGACCCCAGCCACCTGCTGTCCCACCTGGCTTCCCCCTCGGCCACCTCTGCAGGCTGAATTCTGTCTTCTGTGGGTTATTGAGCACCAGACCCACTCAGGGTTACCAGCAACCAAAGTCAGGCTATCGCGGGGCACCAATATCGTGGGCCAGAGGAAGCCTGGATTCAGACAGACAGTGATGCGCATGGTGTCACCGGAGGAGCCTTTACGGAGCAGGTGCTCTATCCTGGGCCCCCACGTGCAGGCTGCGGCGGACAGGCAAGAGCAGGGCCAGCGGGTCTCCAGGGATGCCAGAAGCCAGCACCTTGCAAAAGGAGCCCTCTCTCCAGCTGAGGTCACCAGCAGCCAGGCCTCTGTGCCACAGGGCCCTGGTGTCCTGTGACTGACCCACAGAGGCCCCTGACACCCTGCAGCCTTCTCCCAGCCTCTGAGAGGGGACGCCGGCCCTGAGATACCGAGAACAGCCCTGTCTACAACCTGCTTATCACGAAAGCCACCCATTCCTGGCGGGAAAATGAAGGAGGGGGAAGGTGTTTTCTGTACCGGTTCTTCCCTGTTCTTCAAGTGGCCACGGATACGTGGCCCATCCCGGTGATGCAGGCAGCGTCTGGGTGAGAAGGAGATTGCAGAGAGGTGGAGACGCCAGCGGATACACACACACACACACACACACACGCACGTTCTGCGATATTGAGAACGGAGGGCTTGAAGTCTCTCAGAAGAATGGAAAATTTTTAAATCAAACATACTCCTTACCGAACAGGAAGTAAAACAACTTCCCTGGTTGGGAACTTTTCTTAAACGCGTTTCCCAGTTTGGTAACCAACAGTGCCACTCGCTGCGCCTTCGTGTCCTGTAGGGGATACGCGACACGCCCTCATCAAGGACACGTCATACGGTGTGAGGCTACCCTCACTCCCTTTCACTGTCTGGACCGTAGGGACGAGTGTGGTGTCCTGAGTGCGAACTGCACCCCTAACCCCAGGAGGACGGCATTTGGAAGCGGGTGGCCTTGGGGGGGCGATGAGGGCTGGGGGGGGGTTCATGAGGGTGGGGTTCACGGTGGGACTGGTGCCCTTACGGAAAGAGAAGACGGAGCCCTCTCTCCCGCACAGGAGGACCGGGCAGGAAGGCTCTGCCCTGAACTGGACCCCATCTGCCCCTGACCTCGGACACTTCGCCTCCGTCAGGAACACGTCTGCTGTCTAAGCCCCCATGGGTGCTGAGGCTGGTGGGCCCCAAGGCCCCATGGACGGTCCCCTTCTGCATCTTCGTGCTTCGAACAGCAATGCCTCCGTGGGCTCCCTGAGGACAAAGCACATTTCTGTGATTTTCAGAGCCAGACTACAGCTCCCAGTGCGGCTGGGGGTGGGGGGGATCCTGTGTAGATACCCCACAGGCACTCATGCCTCAATAATTCGCTCCCAGGCCGTGCCCTCGAGGCTCCTCCAGACACACCTGGACGCGCCCACCCTCTCCGCGGAGCTGGGCTGCCGCACTTCTCACGGCCACCAGCACGGGCAGAGTCGTGGGCAGGCTGGCTACATTCTCCCGGGTTCTGTGCCATGGAAACAATCCCTCTGCGTCCGACCTGTGCCAAAACAGAAACCACAAATGATAGTTTTATACAGACCTCCACGTTCTGAACAGACAGTACGTGTTTGCCCCAGAAATCCTGGAGAAAGAGGTGATTAAAACCCAATTTCCAGAATAACCTAGCAATAGCTTCGGCTGAGAGGAAAGGTTCAAGAAGCACCCAGCAGCGTCTTGCTCTGCACCAGCACTAACCACGGGCCCTACCCGGTGAGGTCTGTGGGGACACCTCTGGGTTTTGCACCATCAAGATCCATGCACCACAGATGCTCAGTCTACCCGCCATGGTGTCCGAGAGCACGTGTCTCCACCACGTCCCTACAGGGCAAACCCTACCGTCCCACCCACACCTGTCTCCTGAGCAAGTCTTGGGTAAGGGATCAAGGACGCCAGGCGGTCAACATCAGTCTTTGCGTTCTGAAGTCCCGCGCCTGGCCCTGCCCTTAGGATCACTCCTGCAACACCCACATCCCTGCTCATTTTAAGGATATATCCAGGTCTGGGACACCTGGGGGCTCAGTCAGTTAAGTGTCTTGGCTCTTGATCTTGGCTCAGGTCACGATCTCTTGGTTCGTGAGTTCGAGCCCTGCATCGGGCTGTATATTGACAGTATGGAGCCTGGATTGGGATTTTCTCTTGGGATTCTCTCTCTCTCTCTCTCTCTCTCTCTCTGCCCCCCCCCCAAATAAGTAAACAAAATTTAAAAATATATGTATATAGCCAGGTCATTGAGGCCAACCTTCTAGGCAGCCCTTTGCAATGCTGCATGCCCCCTCAAAACCCCTAGAGTAACTTTCTAAAGCACAAAATGCCCAGCTTCCCCCGACCCGGGGATCCTGATGGAGGTGTTCTGGGATGGGGCCTGGGCATTTCTTGATAACCTTTCCGGCTGGTCCAGACGTGTGGGCAGAAGAACCAAAACAGCGAAAATAGTGAAATTTAGCTTAAATTCGAATTTAGCAAGAAGGGTGGTCAACTGAACTGGTTAATGTAGTCATGACTCAGTGGATGGGGAGAGAAACCTATCGTCAGAGACAGCACCTCAGGGTCACCTGCCACCTGGGGCGCACGGGGACTTCCATCTCATTCCTGCCGAGCCCCGCTGTGCTCCACGTCTGTGGATAGGCAGTCGTAGGAGACGGTCCTCCGTTCAGAAAGACTGTTGTACCCCGTGATCTGCCAGCACCCCACCCTGCCCCCCCCACCAGAGTCACCTGTCCTCCGGGGGGGAGGGCAGGTGCGCCCCAAACACCACACTGCCCCTCCCCCACATGGTCCACGTGGGTCACCAGGACGTCAGGTGGCAGGCATTGTGCCCACACAGGGGGTGCCAGGAGCTGGCCGGGACGTCGGGCCTTCCCTCTTTCCCGATCTGGGCCCCGCGGCTCCCGGGCGAGGTGTAGACGTCCCAGAACTGTGGGCTCCCAGGTGCGCTGTCCTGTCTCCTCCTTTTCACGCCTGTGTTCTGGCAGAATCGCAGACTTACAGGAAAGCTCCAATAGGTCAGTTCCCACGGCATCCGCAGCCAGACTCCACTAACATACACGCATACACACACACACACACACACACGAGGTCTATTCTGAGCCACGTGAGCGTCCTTGTAGGGATCCTGCCCCTTTGCCCTAAATGCTCAGGGGCGTTCTCTTACACAACCGCAGCACAACCATACACGTGTGGAGCTGAGCCCCACAAGGCCGGCGTGATCGGCAGGCCTCCTTCAGACCCCGCCGGCCGCGACGACGCCAGTTACAGCAAAGGACACATGAGCGTGGACTGCACGCGGCCGGCCGCCTCTCTTAGCACGACCGCAGACTTTCTCTCCTTTGGGGCGTCTGGAGGAGTGCAGAACTCCCGGCCCTCAGCGTGGTTTGTCTCACTCAGCTGTGCCTTCTTGGCAGAAATATTCCAGAAGGCAAGTGGAAGTGCGCAGCCAAGCCCTCAGACCCCTTGGGCGCGGGCTGTGGGCACGGTCAGGGCCAAACCTTATCATGACGCGGCGCGGGCCCCAGGCGCCCCTCTAAGGGGCTGTCCTGGCAGCATCAGTCACTGGGTGGAAATAGCCAGCCGGAAGTGGGACGTCCCATGGGGGGGGAGGGGTGCACAGCACAGGGGCCCCCTTGCAGGCCTCAGTCATCTGTGGCTTCTCGGCTGTGAGCGCACCTAATTTAGCCCGACGCATCAATTGACCTCCGCACAGGCTGCAGCAAAGGCCTCCCGTGGGCCCGCCTGGAAATGCTCGGGTCCAAGTGGGGGCCAGCCGGGTGTCCAAGGCGGCCTTGGGGGGGGGGGGGGTCGGGCAGGCTTCTGCGCCCACCGGCCAGGGCCCACGATTGTTATGTAAACACAGAAGCCGGGCGGGGGGTGGCTGGCCCATCTGCTGGGCACACTTCTGGCCCAACGCGTGCTCTCGGGGCCCTCACCATTTTCCATCCTCTTAGGTGAAAACTTGGAAAATGTAAGGGCTCTCAATCTCCCTTTCATTTGCAAACGAGCCATTTCAGCTAAGCGTGGCCCCCTATTCTTCCCCCGCATTTGTGTTTGTGAAAAGACCCGTCTCAAATTTCTGGAGCCGCGGCAGCTGCCGCCTAGGCCCCTTTTCATTGGGCGGCGCCCCGAGCCCCCTGCGCCCCCCTCCTCGGCCCCTTTGTCTCCGGCAGAGCCGGCCCCCTCTGACCCCCGGCCAACCTGGAGCCTCCTCCTTTGTCAGCCTCCCCAGACAAGTTTCCCCCTAAATCAAGCATTGTTTGGGCTCCTGAGGCCAGCACGTGCCCACGTCCCCTAATCTTTTAATTTCTCCCCAGGAAAAAGCAGCTGCTAGTGACACCCAGCTGTCGCGGGCCTGCCGCCCCAGAACAAGGGCAGCGGGAGGGGCCGCGGCCCGCGCTCAGATGCACATCTCCCCCTTTCTTCCAAGGGGTGGTGCTTTCTCTTCTCGCAACAGCTGGCCGCACGTGCTGTGAAATGCTGCCCCCGCTAGCGAAGCCCTCCCACCCCCACCCCACCCCAACCCCCCCCCCCCCCCGACTCCGTTGGCGTCCGAACCCCTTCCCTGCTGCGCACGCGGCCCAGCTTGCACTTGAGCGCCTTTGAGAACCAGAGCTTCGGTTTGAGAGACCCCAGCGTGTGTCGTTACCCCCTGGATGCAAACATGATCATCTGATAAATTACAGAGGGAGACCCAGACCGGCTGAGAGACGCTGCAGGCTCCTGGCTCGGGCCCCACGCTGGCACCCGCGGAGGGGCCGTCCGGCTGCATGAACGCTCTTCGGGAGCCACGGCAAGAAGTCTGACGCGGGGCAAGCGTTCCTCCGGGCGTGCGGGACCGGGGCACGAGAGACTCCCCCGGAAGCATGCGCCACTGAGGCCGACCAAGCCCGGCCGGGTGTGCTGGGAGGGCTCCACGTGGTCCCTGCACGCTTGACTCTCTGGAGGCCTTTCTCGGGGCACACCTGCACCCCGGCCACCTCTGAGGATGGAGGAGGATTCGGCCGACCGGCCTCTGCCCGGAGCCCCAGGCCGCCTCCCTGAGCCTCCCAGTCACC
Source organism: Puma concolor (assembly GCF_028749965.1). Classification (NCBI taxonomy): domain Eukaryota; kingdom Metazoa; phylum Chordata; class Mammalia; order Carnivora; family Felidae; genus Puma; species Puma concolor. The sequence goes on along the minus strand of NC_141679.1, from coordinate 3,323,643 downwards.
GCCACCTGCCTGAACGTCCACAGTGATGGGAGTGCTCTCTCTCCACACTATCCAGGACCCCACCTCTCAGCACCGAGAGACCAATGTTTTTAAATTCGACTTCAAATAATTTACACTTAAGCGGCCACGTGTGGCCAGTGGCAACCGTGCCGGACGGGGAAACTCCCAACTGTGGGTCCTCGAACGTGGCACCACGTGAGAAACAGAGAACGCACGTGTCTGGGTGGTATTCCCCGATTTCATTCTTAAGGGTGTAACGGAGCTCTCCAAAACGCAGAAGACTTGAGAAAGATTCGCCCAGGTTGGAGGCTCCCGGCAGGCGGTCGCAACCCCTCCCCACCAGCTTCTGTCCCTTTCTGCCTGTTGTGGCCAGGGTTTCAGGGCTGTCCCGGCTCCAAAGTTGCACACAAAACAGCTGTCAGTGCAGAGCAACCGAATGCCCAAAGGTGACTCATGCAGCCGCAGGCAGCGTGGGCCCCTCTCCACCCTCTGCACCTCACCTGGTGGGTAATTGAAACCCGACCCGGCCAGAGCATATGGTGAGCCGCACACCTGCCCTGCACGGCACCTGCTGGGCCTGGGGGTTGGGGGGGGGGGGGTGGCGAGGCTGGCTCCGCTGCCCCGAGGCCGCGGGCAAGCGTCCGACTCATTTGCATGCTCAACGTGGCCACGTGCCTGGACTTTGGGCAGATCTGACACGGCATGTCACCGCTTTTAAGATCAGCAAATCTGGAGAAAGCTGTGCCTCAGACAACAAAGCCGGCAGCCGTCCGGGACGTGCGCTCAGGCCTCCGCGGGGGCAGGCACGCACATGTGCTCACACACGCGCCAACGGGAACCGCCCCCCATAAGTGTGCGTCAGGGGCTAGGGACCTGTGGGGGTCAGAGAGCAGCCGCCCAGGGGCCTGTGGCCGGTGTCCTGCAGCCCCCCAAGAAGCCGAGTCCCCCGGGAAAGCTGGGCGCAGAGAGCAACACTCCGCTAAGTCAGGGCAGGTCCCTGGGGGCTTCTGTGCTTTGACATCTCGTTTTTTAGGTAAACACATCCATTCCTCAGCTAAGCCAGAAGGACAATAGCCACTTATTGGTGTCATTACCATAGGACACTCCTTCCTGATGGTGGAGTTTTCAGACCCGCCCCCCCCAGGAGATGTGAGCCATCTTGCTGCCACATGAGCTCTCGTGTCACCCTTTCTGCCCGTCTACACCCTCGGCTGCACAAGGAGGTCGTGGCGGGAGACTAAGGGGACAGGAACTATTCTGGCAGCTTCTGTCTGCAGGACCCGGCCTGGAACCCAGAACGAGCCGCGAGTCCAGCCACACGGTCCTGTCGCCTCTTCTCTGAAGGTGATGAGGAAATCGTCGGTGAACGGAGGGCCCCTTACACAGCCTCCAACCCACCTCAGGCACCCGGGCCATCTGTCACAGCCATGGGGACAGCCATGTGCTTAATTGGGGTAGGACTTAAAAAGACACAGAAGATGGGCCATGTGGTGACCCAAGCAGGTCGCGAGGAGGGGAGGGCGTCCCATACGATGTTGTGACACTTGAGGCCGGGCGTTGGCTGCGGTGAGGGCCGGAGGGTGGGAGGGTGACCCGGGTCCCCAGGCACTGGCCGCATTCCTGCCACCACACGCCCAGCCCTTCAGGTCAGAGAGATCAGGCCTTCCCCCAGAGCCGCGGGCAGAGGGGGGGAAAGGTAACAGGCTGCGCCCTGTGAGGCCATTAGCAAACACAATGGGGAACTGTGAGGATAATCCAGTGAATAGAAGGAAAGCTGGCTTGTGCCAGCAGCCGAGGGCTGAGCTCATTATTCTAGACGGCAGATGGACGGTGGCCTGGTTGCTGAGCAGAACTCCCGGCTGCTGGCGGGGAAGCGGGAGCCGAGCATGGCACCGGGGACCCCTCCCGTCCCAGCGGCCGCCCTTCCTCCCAAAGATCAGGGAGCCGAGGAAAAGCCGTGCTCTCGGTACATTGGTCTCAGGTCAGCCCCTCGCCCCTCTCACCTGCCCCCAGAAGGCTCCACGGAGCGCACGCATCTTCACTCAACTCGGACCCCCTGACCGCAGGGATGGGGGTGCCTGGGGGGGGGGGGGCTACGTCCCGTCCCATTCTTCTGTCTTCTGTCCTCAGCTTTGTTCTCACTGCCACACAGATAGCTTTCAACTCAACTGAGACACGTTTATATGGACAGGAGAGCAGAGCCCGCCGAGAACATTGGAAAGTGGTGTTGGCGAGGGGGCAATGCAGCGGGGCTGGGCACACAGGGGGCACACAAACGGGGACGAAGTCTGAGCGCACTGGGGATGAGCACACAGGGCGCGTGCACACTGGAGACGATCACCGTCACCATCACCATCATTATCATCATATCGAATCTTTAAACGGACCCCATGCCAGACGGCAATTAAGTGCCCTGTCTACATTAGCTCACTTAATTCTCCTGACAGCCTTTTAATGCATGCACTTTACAGGTGCAGAACCCAGAACACAGGGGGTACGTTGACTTGCTCCCCGACACAAGGTCACACAAGCAGGGACTGGGTGGCCAGGATTGGAAGCACAGCGTGACTGCCCACTCTCGGATCTGCGCCCTTCAGGGATGTTCAGGCGGACATTGTTTGCCCCGGCGAAGCCTGGAAACAACTCACACAATCCCGAGAGTGAAATACTGTGGGGCAGGGAAATGAGGCGGTGGACAAGCCCAGGCCTCCCAGTGCATGAAGCTCACGAGAAGAAAACTTCAAGTCACACAATTTACACAACATAATTCCGTTGTGAGAGTCCAAAAACTGGCAAAATCTGGCCGTCTTTCGCTTAGCAATGGATCTGTGTGCAGTCATATCTTAAACAAGGTAAGTCGACTGTTAACGCAGTTTTCAGGCCAGTGGTCACTGAAGCCACAGTAAGCAAAGGGAGGAGAATGTGCTGGAATGTCGGGAGGTGTGGTCACGCGCTCCCGTTAAGCAGGGTGGGGGCTTCCCGGATGTGTCTTTATTTCGTGCTGTTCCTTCTAATGGGCGCCTAAGTTGTATACACGCTTTTGTGTGCCTGGTGTATTGCAGAATTATTTTATTTTTTTTTCTTATTTGTTTTATTGCAGAATTATTTTAAAAGCTTCTCTGTGACCCTCAACTAGAGAAGAAAACAAACGGTGATTAGGAGCTTCTAGACTCTGGCTCCTTCCCGTAGCGCCCTCCTCAGAATGTCTCCCCTGCTCTCAACTCCAGCCCCAGATGACCCTCCACCCCAGCGAGGTGCCCTGGCTCCACCAAATGGGAAAAACAATCCACAAATTTCCATTTACGGTGCATGTCGGTTTGTGCAAAAATATCACAGGTCATTATCTTTGTTTAAATTAACTTGAGGGGCGCCTGCGTGGCTCAGTCGGTTAAGCATCCAACTTCGGCTCAGGTCATAATCTTGCGGTTCATGGGTTCAAGCCCCGGGTCAGGTTCTGTGCTGACAGCTCAGAGCCTGGAACCTGCTTTGGATTCTGTGTGTCCCTCTCTCTCTGCCCCTTCCCTGCTCATGATCTGTCTCTCTCTCTCTATCTCTCTCTCTCTCCCTCTGAAAAATAAATAAATATTAAAAATTTTTTTAGTTAACTTGAAGCCAACTCTAGGTCCTGTGGGTCTGAGGGGATAGGAAACCCAGGCTCAGGCTCACTGGGCCTCAAGCAGCCCCAGATCTGGGCAGCGTCCCCTTCGGGGCCATGGGTTGTGACCGGTGATGTCTCATATGCCCTGCAGCCCTGTCCTCCAGGTCCCCCCAGCCCCCAAGGCTCCGCATGGAGAGCAGCCCCCCAGGATGCTCCCCAACACTGAAAGTGGTTTCTCCGGGAGCAGGAGAGGGTTGGCCCAGCCCCCAGGCTCTGCAGTCCAGGGGCCGGGTGGGGGGAGGACAAGTGCAGCAATGACCCTATGACCACCAAGCGCCCCTCGCTCTTTCCCCAGACACTGTTGTCCCCAGCACAGGAGCACCTGTACAAGCTCGGTGGCTGCGGCTGGCCCAAGGGTGGCACTTAGGAGGGACTCTCTGGCCAAACCCGCCAGACACAGGGTCACCTCTGACCACTGCCCTTGGTCCTCACAGGGGCACCCACCCTCCCCCAACCCTGCCTCCAGATGACCAACGGGGCGATGCCCCTTCCCGCTGGGCAACAGGGCTCCCGGTCCCACCTTACCTCCCACCTTCGGCCCCTCTTGTAGCCAGAGCATTTCAGGCTCTGCTGGCCTGGGGGGGGGGGGGAGGGGGGAGGGGTAGGAGAGGAGGGGGCTGCCAGCCTGAGAGCTGAGAGCTCAGCCCCGACCTCCCGGCCTCCCTGCCCCCATCCGCCTCCCCCACCCCCGGGACAAGGGGCCACCTGACCCCGGCAGCATGGACACCAGCTGGGCCACTGTAAGCAGGGCCCTGACGAGGGGCTCATCCAAGGCTGACTTTTGCCTTCATGGCCGCCCTAAGGCCTCGAACGAGCGAACGAGCGAGCGAGCGAGCGCGTGCACACGCAGACTGCGTGCCTGTGAGGCCCAGTAGGGTCCAGGGCGTTGTTTGTTTGTTTGTGGCGGGTCTGTTACGCTTTATAGGTCATTTGAAACCCGACAGAGTCTTTCTCATTTGCGGACAAGGTCCAACCTCAACAGACGGACACAAGGCCTCATTTCCACCACTTAGGTTGAGGACAAAATAGTCACACGTCAGCTCGCGGGGTGGTGGCAGTTCACTGCACCCACATCCAGAAATCTCCGGTTCCGAACCCCAGCCTGTGTGCACAGAGGAGGGCCCGGCCCCCGGGAAGGCCGGGGTCTCAGTGGGGCCCCCACGGCCCAGGCACCCCGGCCCGGCAGGCTTGTCCCTGGACAGGTGCGGGAGCTGCAGATTCACCAGGGAACCGGGCCCCAGGGACGCGTCGCATCACATTTGCTCCTCTGTCTCCCAAACACGAGCAGGAGATGTGCCCACGGGCTTGACAAAAGACCCCGGGAGACACGGATGGGGCCGGAGCCGGGTTGGGTGAGTCCCACTGACTCACCACACCTGTCCAGGGCCTCCGGGGACTCTGCGATGTGCGAGCATTCACTGCAAACACCGCACACGCACACACACACACACACACGTGCGTGCGAGAGTGAGTGCACACGCTTCCCCACACACGCGCGCACCTCCTGCCGGCGCCCGAGTGAGCAGGGGTGAGCGGCACTCGCATTGTTCAACCAGGAATCATCTGGAATGTGAACACGGTGGGAATGTGTGAACGAGTCTGGCTTCGGCCCTCTTGTCCCCGGAACCTGCCGGAACTCCCACAGGCAGAGGCAGGATGTCTGGTGACGGGGTCTCCCGGGAGCGCCCTGCTCTGACTTCCAGGATCTTACTCCAGAGTTGAGACCCTCTCCTGGCCCTGTTCTGAAGGCCGGTGGGGGGTCAGCAAAGAAGCCCGGCCCGCTCGGGGGGAGACAGAAGCTGTCGCGGATGTGAAGTGTCTGTTCCAGACCAGGCAGCTCTGTATCACGCGTGGCAGCCTCCCCCCCCCCGCAGGGGGGCCGCGGACGGACAGGAAGTGGCTCTGGGGTCTCTTTGTTTCCCTTCCTAAACACAGAGAGAGCCCGGGGAGGCCAGCGGCCCTCCTTTCCTCCTCCCACCACACTGCCTCACACCCCTTGCACACGCAGCACCAGCACCCCTGAAACGTCCCGGAAGCGATCACTCTCCCACCTCTGGAACTTTCCGGACACAGGGCTCTGAGGGAGCGGATGCATCAGCCCTGGCGTGTGGGGCTGGGGAGGGACAGGCCAGAGCTGGCCCGGGCGGGGCCGGGGCCCCCGCAGGGCAGGGCGGGGCAGGGCAGATGCGTGTGCAGCCTCATGACCCACAGGGAGGCTCGCCAGGGCCCGGTAGGGGGTGGGGGGGGAGGCTACGGGGCCGTGTCCATCAGCAGTGTGTGTGTGTGCGCACGCGCGTGTGCACAGTCTGACCAGTCCACCTTTCTCCTGAGGAATACTCTTAACACTCCCTCGACCATCCTGAAGTGAGATTCTCGGATGCCACAGTATGTCCACAACCACATGACAGATGGAAGAGAGAGAGAGAGTAAGGATGAAATGCCTGAGTAGCAACATGCCCGAGAACTAAGCAAAAGTCACGTCCGAGAAGATCTACTGGTGCAGCAAGTGTTCAGGCAGAACTTCCCGGGATGATGCAATCTGGTCCTCGGACCGCCTCGTCACACGTAGCATTTCTGAGGACGCGGCAGGTGCAGGGCCATTTCAGGATTCGGGCGCCCTGCGCGGCATTTTCTGTGACTGTGCGCAAAGCTCGGAGCCGAACGGAGCCAGGATCTCCTCCTGGGTCCCAGCTGCACTTCTGGAAGCTCTAGGTGGATCTCAACCACGCAAGAAAGGCGTGGTCTGGGGCGGACGTGGGGTGGACGCCCTATCCTCCCACATCCCCAGCATCACACGTGGGTCTTTCGCCCAATCCAGCAGCTGACAGCGCCAAATGGACCTGACCCTGCCCACAAAATACCACTCGTCCCAACGACCTTTGTTTCAAACAAGAAACGCCCCCCAGATTCCCATCAATCCCCCTTTGAGAACTACTGTGCGTCCTTGAGCATGGCCAGTGTCATTGCCAGAGGCAACACAGCCCACAGGGGGCGAGGCCCAGCCCTGCGTTCTGCGTGTTCCATCACGAGTTCCGAGGCTCTGTCTTCCGAGGCGTTGAGACTTCAGTTGCTGGGATGGGACCTCTGGGGACCCACCGAGTCCCTTTTTCAGTGCCTGGACCAGTGTGGCAGAAGTCCTGTCTGCAAAAGGTCAGTTGGGTGCAGGGGGCCCGACAGGGCAGCCTGTGAGTCCCTGACTCCAGCATGCTGGTCCCCCCCCCCACCCCGTGCCGGCTCTGTAGGCCCAGGCCAGCCCAGATGCACCAGGAGCACTGGCATGTTGCCAAGAATCTAAATTACCCGTCAGTCCTAGGTCCACATGTGTTGATTCTAAAATTTTTTTTAATGTTTATTTATTTTCGAGAGAGAGACAGAGAGGGAGGGAGGGGCAGAGAGAGATGGAGACACAGAATCCGAAGCGGGCTCCAGGCTCTAAGCTGTCAGCCCAGAGCCCGACGCGGGGCTCGAACTCTCAAACTGAGGGATCACCACCTGAGCTGAAGTCGGACGCTCAACCGACTGAGCCATCCAGGTGCCCCCCACATGTGTGGCTTCTAAAGGTTCACACATTGGACGACAGGGCTCTGAGCCAGGCAGCCTGAGCCCTGACCCTGACTTCACATCAGTTCCTGGGTCATCACTTTGCACCTCACGCCAGAAGCAGGTGCGGGGCGGGGCCCTACAGAGCAGTGATCGGAGCCGGTGACAGGCCATCTCTGTGCTGGCCTGGTTGTGGGGCGCGGACAGCTTTCCCAAGCTCTGGGAGACACACGTCCCCTGCGTAGGAGCCAAAGGAGACACCAGGCCCGGCTCACGGGTCTGCTGTGACGATGGAGCCCAGGAAGCACACATGACCTCTGACAGACGGGAGCTGACGTCACCTCCTGTCACAGGTGATGGAGTTGTAAGCGCAGCCAGGTGACGGAGCCCAGACCCTGCAAGCGACAGTCAGCCGGGCCGGGATCAGACAGAAGCTTGTCTCCTGCTCTCCCTGCCCCTTCGGGCTGTGACTTCCCAGTCCCCCCGTGTGCCCAGGCCGCACTGCACCCAGGCAAAGGGGAAGGTCTGCAGAGGTGCCCCTCCCCCCCTCCCAGGGCCTTGTTCATCAGCCGTCCTTGGGTGCAAAGAGAGATCCTGGGGCACAGCCAGAAACAGGGGCCAGACCTTCTCCTTGACTTTGCTCTGGCTGTGCTCCATGGGCCTCATCCATGGGTCCCATGTACAAGGGTCGGACCCCAGAGACACAACGGTCCCTTCCCCAGGGGATGGCTAACTGGGTCCCGCTGACCTTCTTCCTTGCTGCTTACTTCCCTCGGCACTGAGCACTTCCTTTCAGAGGAGCCCTTGAGCTCCCGAATCGACCAGCACACACAGAATGAGGTCTCCCCACCCCATGGAGAACGACCAATCCACAGTTGCTGATGGCCTCTGCCATCACAAGTCACGGAGAGACTGGAGGCTGGGCCCTGCCCCACAGGCATCCAGCCGGTGAACACGGGCATTTTACAGGGTGAAGGTGGAGTACGGGGCCTCTATCCTTGCAGCTATGAAAAAAAAAAGTCGGTGCCTTCGTAAGCCAGGATTCAAAACCAGATTTGCTGGCATCTCTAATCTTCTTCAAATCACCTCCCTGCTAAGATCAGGACACAGACAAAAACACCGCGCCCTGGGAGTAACACGAGGCCCCCGCCAAACGTAAGAAGGTGCCCGCCTTTGATCTGCTCATGACTTTAATATTTGCAGCGGGCGCATCGGGCTGCGTGGAGACCACAGATGCACACTCAAAGCAAACGAGGTAAAGCGGCACTGGTTTTGAACTCCCTCCGTGTTTTCTGATCTATCCGCCTAGGCGCTGGGCCGGGCTTGCACCGGGGACCCTGATCCACCCTGCGGATGAGAGTCCTGAGCAAGCAAAGTCCTCCCTCCGCCTCTCTGGGCCCTGATTTCTCAGCCTTCCAAGGAGTCTAGGAATGGCTGCACCCTCCAGGGGAGGGCCGGCTGCGAAGGGGAGGCGGCTCCGGGAGCCACCTCGGGGCTGCCAGGCGGCCTCGGGGACCACATCACAGAGGAGCCGCCGGCTCACCTGGGAGGGGCGGGGCCTTCCCGGGTCTCGGCAGGAGGGGGCGCATGCGCAGTGGAGGGGGCGGTCCTGCCCCGGCTCCCTCCGGCTCTCCGTCCTCCTGAGAGCGGCCGGACGGGTTCTCCGGGTGGCCGGCTGGGCCAGGCGGGCCGGAACACCTCGTTCCAAGCAGTGTCCTGGAGGGCCGCCTTCCCTGTCCCCGCTCCGTACGGGATCAGAACGTGACAAAGGCGTGTGTGACAAAGCCGTACCTTCATGCGTCCCCGTGACCCCGAGGATGCCAGGGGAGGAAAGGGTCGGCCTCTGAGCAGGTTACACCTGGCAGGGTTTTCAGGGAAAGAGAAGAGACCCAGAGAGAAAAGCTCCAGGCTTTCTTCTTGGTGTCCTCTCGGGAGGGCATCGCCTGGCCACTCTGGGAGGGGTCGGACCAGATTGGACATAGCACGTGCCCAGCAGGCCCCCCAATAATTAGATTTTGGCGAAGAGTTTGTCTTGGCCCGTGATTTCCCTTAGTTGTCTTCATCAGTGGGGTTTTTTAGTTCTATTTTTTTTTTTAATTTTTTTTTCCAACGTTTATTTATTTTTGGGACAGAGACAGAGCATGAACGGGGGAGGGGCAGAGAGAGAGGGAGACACAGAATCGGAAACAGGCTCCAGGCTCTGAGCCATCAGCCCAAGAGCCCGACGCGGGGCTCGAACTCACGGACCGCGAGATCGTGACCTGGCTGAAGTCGGACGCTCAACCGACTGCGCCACCCAGGCGCCCCTAGTTCTATTTTTTAGAGTTTATTTTTGAGACTGAGAGAGAATCGGAGGTGTGGGTGCAGAGAGAGAGGGAGGCAGAATCCAAAGCAGGCTCTGGGCTCTGAGCTGTCAGCATAGAGCCTGATGTGGGGCTCGAACCCACGAACCACGAGATCATGACCTGAGCTGAAATCGGGTGCTTAACTGACTCAGCCACCCAGGCGCCCCTTCATCAGTGGGTTTTAATGCAGATGCCCGGACCCTGGTCCAACCAGATGTCGGCAGGGCATCCCAGGTATCTGCCTTTATCAGAGACACCCATGATTCTGACACTGCGGGGCCACAGAGCCCCAAGAATCCCAGCACCTCACCCCAGTGTTGGCGGAATAAAGCCTGAGGAGTCTTGAAAAATCCCCATCGTGGTGAATTTCACCCTGGGCCATGTACCATTAAAATTCAGTCAAGTCCTACAGCAAAACTCAAGGACGCGGACATGTGGCGGGCCCTACGTGGCCTCTCTCACACCCTCGTGGCCTCTGGATTTCCAGACCCTGTGAATGGCACCCTGCGAGACACCCACACTTGGAAAGCTGGCTCAGCTGGGAGCCTTCCTGGAATGAGCCACGTTTCTGCCCCCACGTGGGAAAGCAGGCTCCTGGGGAAGGGGCTGGGTCTTGGTGTGTGCGTGAGTATGTACGTGTGTGTGTGTGCGCGCGCACTCACCATCACCCAAGGGCTCTTCCACGTCTTGTGCTTCCTGCTTCCGGGGCCTCTGGGCCCTCTGACAGCGGCCTGGGGTGGGGGTGGGGAGCCTGTGTGGCCTCTTCTCCAGCAGCCTGTTCCCAACAGCCTTTCCCCCCCATCCTGTTTCTTCAGTGACGAAGAAAGGCACTAACTGTGGTTAAAACTCACCGAGCTCGGGGCTTTCGCCCACGTTCTCCCATGAAATGTCTCGGAACATTCTTCCAAGGAGGCAATATTCTCAGCCCATGAAAGTCTAGTCTGCCCAAGGTCATGCTGCCAGCAGCAGAGTATGGCTTGGGCTCCAGGCCTCGTGCGAGGTTGGTCCTTAAGCAGAGGGCCGTAGACTTTGGGAGATGTTCCTGTTTTGGAAACTGACATCTCCATGGGGCTGTGTGGCCCACCCACACCTCCCACGGAGCCAACACCCACCCAGGAGGGGCGCAGCACGCACACAGAGGCCGCCCCTGTCGGCCCGGGGGACCCTGAGGAAGCCTGCTCACCTGCCTCCCTCCAGCCTGGTGACCAGAGCGGGGCGGTGATGGGGCCCCCCGGGACTTCCCAGATGGCCCACAGAAGCCCAGGAGGGTGAGTGGTGGGGACTGTTGGGTGACCAGGCAAACAGAGTGTGGAGTGAAAGCTGGCTGCGTTGTTCCAGGGATTCTGGGACCCATTTTCTTAAGACCCTTGGTGTGGGCGGGGGGAGGGGAGTGTGGCGTCCCGGTACTTTGCCTTGACATCCTAGTTGACCTCAGACCCTCTCAAATGTCTCCCTCTGCCTGCAGAACTCTGTCTGTGTCCCGTTTCTCTTCCCGACACCCTGGGGTACAGACACGTCACAGCTGCATGGGTGACACCCCACAGGGACGTACTCACTTGAGCAGGTGTGGAGTCCCAAAGCCGAGCCGTGGCCCCCACCAGGTGCCGTGAGCACCGCGCACAGAGCTTGAACGTATTGTTCGTTGGCTGTGAGTTGACAGGGCCCCCGGGGGCCTGGTGTCACGAGTTTGGGGGGCATAATGCAAGCCAGTGGGAAGAGAAACCTGTGGTACCTCCCAGCCCCTTCCCTCCAATAAGGCAGCAGAAACGGGCAACTGCGAGGGGCCTCAGCCTACCCCCTGCACAGCTCTGGGTCTGACAGATGGTGAGGGCCCCGAGCGCCATCCACACAGCCCACAGGACCGGCTCTAAACTGCTCCGAGGACAATGATACCTGCTGCCCTTCGGGTCAGGGCAGCCCCGGGGGAGAGGGCAAGAGCTGGGCCCCGGTCAGCTCCTCTCCCACCAGTGAGCGGGCCACACCCCGCCCCTGGAGACTTGCGTTCCCCCCAGGACGCAAGGGGGGCCACCAATCCCCGCGCCCCGGCAGAGGGGGAAGACGGAAGCCGGCCGCAGAGTGTTGTCGTCGGCGTCCAGACGGCACCCGAGGCAGGTTCACAAGCTTGCGCACTCGGCCCTGGGGCCCGCTTCCAGGCTACCTGCACCCCAGCGTCAGCTGACCGCCTTCCCAGGGCCACCGGCGCGGGGGGGGGGGGGGGGGGGGGGATCCAGGCCCGGGGCCAGCTTGTGCAACGTGTGCGTGCCCCCGGCCTCCCTCTCGGGCCGGCTGTCTGCTGCCCGGACTCCCCCCGAGGCCGACACAGCACGTAATCGTTTGTGCATAAACACGGCCGGGAGCACGCGGGAGGTGCTGACCGCGCAGGAGCAGAATTTCACAACCGAGGCCCGTTCCGTTTCCAGTGAACCGAGGAGGCAGCCACGGGGCAGTGAGCGCGGAGGAGATGCTGTTTCCCTCTGTTCTCAGCGTTGTTTACTCCAGAGCACTTGGTTCTGGGAAGCAGCCTCTTGGCAGGAGGAACGGCCCCTCCCCCACGGCTGGCCCTCCGGTCGCCCAGCGGGGCCCTGGCACGCACGGTGTGCACCCGAGCCCAGTGGAGGCGGTCCCTCTGCTGAGCGCAGGCTCCCGGGGGGATGTGCACCGAGAGCCCCTGCAGGGGTCCCAACAGGGAGGGTCCCCTCAGGTCCGCATGTTGCTCTGCAGTGTTTGGCCACGAGAATGAGGGACAGACAGAGCCTGCTCGCTGGCCCAGCTGAGGCAGGGTGGGGCAGGGAGAGGGGCCGGGGCAGTCGCATCCTCTGTCTGCCAGGCCCGTTCGCACAGGGCCAGGGAGCCACCGAACGGGAGGGCCTGCCCGCTCCACCTGCACGCGTGTCCCAGAGGTGGCCGCGCCTGCGCTCCCGGCCTGGCCGCCTGCAGCATTCCAACTTTCCATCGGTGGAAGCTATGTGCACATCTCCCCAGGCACCAGCGTAAGAGCGTTTGGTGGCCTCAGCACGGTGGCAGCTGATGGCAGTCGGCAAAATGCATACAAGGTCTTGCACCGGCAGCCGGGTCTGCTGGCCCAGGCCACCCGGAGACAGTGGCCCCCGAGAAGCCGGCCTTCCTCCCGCAGCCTCCTCCGTGGCTGCAGGCACACTGTTCTTGCCAAAGGAGAAAAGTATAAACTCTTAGAAGTTTCTCCCAGAACACATTTTACCTACCTGCGTACTTGGAGCCCACACGGCATCACTGAACGCTGCAGAAAGCTGTGAACAGCACAGAGACGCCGTCCCCTGCTCCGTCACACTCCTCCTGGGCTGCGTCTCCCGTGATGCTTCAGTGTCCCCATCTGCACTTTCCCGAGCAAGGTCAGAGCAGAAGGTACTGGGGCCTGGTGACCCTCAAGACGGAAATTGTCTTTATAAAGAGGACAGGGCCTTGCAGAGACTCAATGCAACTTAACCAGGGTCCCCTTTGGGGGATAAGTGCATTAAAGAAAAGCCAGAGTGATTTGCCTGAGTCCATTAGAGACGTGAGCAGGCCGGGGTTCCCCACTTGCCCTTGTGGAAGTGGACGTGGGGGCACAAACACCTTGCTGAGGCCACCCTCAGGCACCTGTCCTTGGGACGCCCTTCCTCCTGGGCGTCACTCAGCCCCGGGGACACACAGGGACCGGCTGCAGCATGGAGGGTCAGGGTGGGCGGGAAAGGGGGGCTCTCCTCTGGGCTCCACGTGCCCCATGAGGAGCCCAGAGGGCTTGAAAGACGGCTATCGGGTGAAGTGAGTGACAGGACTCTGGGCTCGCCTGGGGACCTGCTGAGGACCCTTTAGAAGACACAGGATGGCAGCTTAGAGACCGCTGGCATTGGGGAAGGCCTGTTCCGGGCACGGCCCCCGTGGTGACCACACCACACATGAGGCCAAGCCTTCTCTGCCACATTTTCACCAGGCTGGATCAAGTTCCTCGGAGCCCCTGCGGGCGCGTGCACAGCCGGGGCCTCCAGCATGAGGGGCTTCCTCGGCTATTCAGATATGGGAGAAGTAGGGACAGCCAGGCCCAGATGGGAACCGAACACAGATGCAGAAGACAGGTGACTCTCCTGGGCGCAGCGGGACCAGCCAGCGTCGCCCTGGCCCCTCGGTCAGGTGGCCTGGGTGCAGCACACTCACAAGACCAGGTGACCCTCCAGATGGAGCTGAGCCGGAGCCAGGCCCGTGCACCCGCCAATACATCCAATGCGTTCACTTCCAAGAAGGAAGCTTCGGGCTGTTCTAGAAGGAGACAGATCTGCATCTGCGTCCGCCCACAGAAACTTCCTTGCTTCTTAGCGTCTGACTTAGACCCCCCCCCCGGCCGTGGGGCCTCACTCCCTCCCTGGGCTTCCAGACACCGGCTGACTGGGTCTCTGGTGGCGCCACTGGTGTCGGGGGAGAGGCCGGCCACGTGGGTGAGGGCCGCACGGGTGGTCATCGTGGCCTGGTGCCCCAGGGGTGGCCACGCTCAGCTCTGGCCGAGCACCGGCAGGGGGCGTAGAGCCCACCCCCTCTCTGCTGAGGAGGACTTTGACTTTGGCAGATGTTTGACCCGGACCCCTGGTTTCCCCATACCTGAAGATAACCCACCCCGTGGCCACCAGCATCCCCGGGGGAACCGGACGGCAGGAGGGGGGCGGTCGCAGGGCCTGCAGACCGGCCTCAAAGCTCTGAGCGGGAAGACTCAAGCCCACGTCTCTACCGCCACATCTGGGACAGGAGGTAGCAATAGCCACGTGGCCCTGCCGCCACGAAGCCCAGAGACCAGGACTCAGATCCTGCTCTGTCTTCGGGGGGAACAGGGCCGTGGCTCAGAGAAGTGTTGGAAAGCATGTGGCCCAGGAGTGATTGGTGTGTGGTGGGCTGGCCACAGGGTCTGTCTCTAGAAGGTTCCTGCTAACTCTGAGCCCCCTCTCACCCCCCCAGAGGCAGACCTCTCAGGGTATGTATCAGCATTTGTTGTTTCCCTACTAACAGATCGTAGAATTGCTGTCATGTTCTCTTATTACGAAAATATGACCGAGCTAATTATTTTTCAATGTGCCCTGTGGGTCAGGCACCTGCGGGAACAGGGACAATGCACAGGGAGCCAGTGGGGGCCCACAGGCAGGGTGCACCCCCACGGGGGGTGGGGGATGGGGCAAGGGCAGGGACAGGGGAGGAGAGGACTGGGAGGGGAAGGGGAGGAGCAAAGTCCCCATAAACCTCGATGGGGCAGTGAGGGTCCAGGGGAAGGCTCCTGGGGCCCCGGGAAGGGCAGCGAGTGATTAGGGGGCCACACGGGACAAGTACAGGAAACTGACTCTCCAGAGCCCAGACTCAGGGCGCCAAGTGCTGAGGAAGGGCTCACAGGACCCTCGTCCTGTTGCTGCCCCACCCCCAGGTGGCTGCACTTGTCCTTCAGGGGATGCTAGAAGGCTGCAAAGACTTTCCTGCTCCCTCCGCCCATTGCCGAGGGCAGCCACCTTCCTTCCCTGGGGGGCAGACTGGCTCCCATGACCGTGGTGGGGGGGGGGCGCAGCAGAGGAGGACTTCTGGTGTACCTGGGGCCAGATTACTAGCTTTACAGCTCCCCCCTCGTCTCTTGGAAGCCCAGCTGCAATGGAGAAAATCCAGGGGCCCTGCTGGAAAGGCCAAGTGTGGGTGCTCTGGCCAGGCCGCCCCCCGTGAGCAAAGTGGTCCTGGACCCCTCCGGCCAGCCCACCCCCGGCTGGGTGTCACCACAGGACCTGCATCGGCTCCAGGAGGAGCAGGGCGAGCCCTGCCCAAATTCCTCACCCACAAGTCAGGGCACACAGTAAATGACTGCTGCTCGAAACCTCTAAATGTGGGGTGGGGGCGGCCACGGATCACCAGGACACACAGCTCTGCGTCCCTCCCCCTCCCCTCCGCGGGCTCGTCCCAGCCGCTGGCACCAAGCACCGTCAAGGAGGGGACAGGCCGGGGCCGGGTGCTCACATCGCCACCTGCTGCAGTGCGGGTCTGGCGGGCACCACATCTCACGCACCCCGGCAGTGCAAGACTCAAGGCGCCGTAATTCGCCTGCACCGCGGGGAATTACTAGCAAACACAGGCATTTAACTAATGTCCGTTGAGTTTCAGGCAACACCTTCTGAAGCTCTAACAGGTTGTTCGGAGCGGAAAGCCATTTTCCACCGCAGCGAGATGATCTGTGCTCATTGTCATACCCGGGAGGGGGGGACCACAGACCTCTCCAGCCTCAGCCTTGGTCCTGAGAGTGCGAGGTTTTTTCCAACAGTGTCCCCAAAGTGGTAAAGTGGATCCCAAGGAAGCAACAACCGACGCTCCTTAGAGAATCTCGCATGGACAAGAACCGAGGAGCTGGCTCTAACCCTGCTCTGTGTTTACCAACCAGGGATCCCACACAAGTCGCCTGACTTCTCTGAGCCTCAGTGTCCCCATCTGGAAAACATGCTGCGGGGCCGGCGCGGCAGCCACACCTCCAGCACCTGTTCTGGCCTCCTGGAAACACTGGCTTCACTTCCCGCCGGATGCTGGCCAATCTCGTGTGCAGTTCCCAGGAGGAAGCCCCGGCATGCGGCGTGTCCACACAGGGCATCTACTCCCCACCGTCCCGCTGGGTGTGTCTGCTGCCCTCCACTCGCCTGGCCTGGGCTCCGTCTCCCCCCTCCGGGAATCAGGACAAGTGCGCTGGGAGCCCCTACCGGGTGCCCGCCCAGCGCTGTCAGCGACTCCCATTGTGGACACGGGCCAGCGTTTGCACTCCAGCCAGGAGTAGCCGGCTTGCGAGACGCCTCCCAACTGACCAAGCCACACAGATGGTCTAGAATGTTCATGAAGGGTCTGGAACAGGGTTCTCGGCAAGCGGGGAGAAAGATTCTGAGGCTGCATCCAGACGCTGCCTGCAATGACTTTGTGATGTATGCCAAGGGGGAGGGGGCGCCTGTGTGTTGGGACTTGGCCATCCCAGCTTTGCAGAACATTCCGCGGGGGGGCGAGGCTTGCCGATGGACTGACAGAGACATTGCAGGAAAAGTCCCACCGACCAGAGCGGTGCCTCCACCATGGAGCCGGCCGGCATCTGAGGCTCAAAAGCGGCTGGTCTCCCTCAGTGACTCCGAGCTGAGCAGACCAAGGTCCAGGGTGACCCTCCACCTCTCAGCAGGCCAGGGCGTGTGCTCCGGCCGAGCGGCCAGACGAGCGGCCGGTCTGCACCCTCAGGGAGCAGGAAAACAACACCTCCCTCGGCAGGAGACGGCCAGCCACGTTGCTCCCATTCCAGGGCGCAGGGAGACTGTTTGAACGGGAGGTGTCCGTCCGGGCAGGCACGGCAGGTCAGGGCCGACCAGGAGGTGGTCATCCTAACACGACCTGGCCATCGTCCCTCCCTCTGAGTGGAGCTGGGCGGCCCCATCCTGGTAAGGCCGTCCAGGGGCCCGCATGTTTTCAGGGTTGCAGAAGGCTTTGGGATTTGAAGAACAAAACGTGTTACCCATTCACTCATTCATTCATCCATTTTGCAAAGAAGCTGCTCACAGGCCGGGCAGGACATCCAGCCATGATTTCTGGCTACATCCCTCCAGCTGAACCCATAAGGGCCGCGCAGGGCGACCCGACCTTCAGGCCATAGCGAGACTCCACCGCCTCGGGCCCGTCTCCTCTCTGTTGCCAGATTCGTACCCGTCCGATTGCACGGAACGTACCTCCTCTCTCAGAGACAGCCGGCTCCTCGGCTGTGTCCCCATCGAGGCTCCAGGCCCTGCAAAAACAAGAGACAGGCCTGAGTGTCACAAGGTACAGGGACCAGGCCTGGATGTCTGGGCTCTGACCTGCATGACTCAGCCAGGGGAAGGCTCGCTGCTCAGGGCTCAGACGGCTCAGGGAGAACCTGCGAGAGACCGGAGGTGGCCCCTGGTGTCAGGGAAACGTGGGCTTTACCCAGACGGGAGAACAGAGGCAGAACAGGCCATTCTAGGCGGAAGGAATCATCTGCAAAGACAAGCACGTGTGAAAGTGGGTGCGTCCGTGCGTCTGGGAAGGGACAGAAGCTGGAAGGTCACGTCACTCCCGCCCAGCAAGGTCAGTCAGGATCCAGGAGACTTGCCATGAGGGTCTGTGGAGAAGCAGAAGTCAGCCCGGGGTCTCTCAGGGATACCCAGGAGCCAAGGAGGAAGGAGGGAACCCAGTCCCTTTGCCGGAACCGGAATGCAGGGAATTCCAAGGAGTGGGGAACCCAGTAGGGCTGCACGGCCGGGAAACCACGGGAAGGAACGTGAGGGTACAACGAGCAAGTGCCGTCACCACCACCACCTAGCCGAGCGGAGCAGAGACCCAAGTCCCTCACGGCACACACAGGACAGACACTGGTTGGGTTCGGCTTATCGGTGCGCGACAGAAAGTGTGCAGGTAATAGCAAATGCGGGAGGGGATCTTCATGAGCCTGGCTCAGGGACGACTTGCCTGAGCAATACACGAAACCCGGAAGCCGTCAGGGGACAGCAGATCCTGGAGCACAGGAACCCGAAATGCACTTGCAGGGAAAGAGAAAGAATATTTTCAACTTTCATCACCAGGCTAAGGGTCCCTGTACATAACGTACCAGTGCCCCGGAGAGGCCACCGTCACAGCCCCAGCGGCCCTGGGGTCCTGACACCCCCAGCCAGGAACGTGCAGTGGGAGGGAAGATCGCTTGCTGTGATCACCCCCCAAATCAACCGCTTGCCATCGGATTCCGGCCTCAGGTCCTGCTTCCCGGAGGCCCCGCCCTAGATACTTGCGCACGGCGGGCAACCAGACGCGCGTCTCGGCATCTTCCGAGTCCAAAACGTGGGCTCCCTGTTGGGTCCCTGTCCTCCCGCCTCCACGCTCTCCTGGCCACTTCTTCAACTCAGAGCGGCAGCCCTGGTCCTGAGAAGACATGGCGGGCAGGGTGGGCAGTGTGCCGGTCTCCCCGTGTCCCCCCCCCCCCGGCCAAGCCCGCACCGTGGGGTGCAGGCACTGAGAGCTGGGAGCCCCGTGGCTCTGGGTCCCTCCCATGGACTGGGTGCAGGACCCGGACACAGGAACAGGGGCGGCCCCCGCACGCCCCCGGCGCAAGTGGCCTGGCCACGACTATTCCTGGAAGTTCAGCGACTCGCTGTTGCTGAGCCCCAGCCCGAGAGCAAAATGCCTTCAAGACCCCAGGAAAAGTGACGCTAAATTCAGAGCGACTTCGGGGACCTGGTTTCTGGCCTCAGGTCCCCGGTTTTCTGGCAGTGTCCAAGCAGGAGCAGCTGCTTCTTTCCCGCCTTTATTTATTGCCCATTTGTTTTTCCTCTTCTTAGTTGCTTCCTCGTCTTTGCATATCTGGACACGCTCCGTCCCTGGGAGTGAGTAGGGGGATGTCCCCCACTGCCTGGTGGAGCCCCCGGGGCGCACTGACGTCCTAGCCAGACATCTGCTGCCTGTGCACTCGGCATCCAAGACGGTGGTGCCCAAACTAACTTAGCTGCCGCGGCCCCTCCCCGCTGTGGCTGGGATGGCGTTCCGTGTCCCTCTCTCCACTCCCAGATGGAGAAGCGTGACACGGGCCCGGAGTCACTCAGGGAGGACAGATGAGCTCACTGCTCAAAGAGCTGCTTTGTGGGTGTTGAGAGTCGGCTTCAAGGGCACATTCCAGGCTCTGTGTCCCACAGAAGAAAGGACGTGGCTGCCCCAAGTCCCGCCCCTCCTGAGAAGCCTCTCTTCCTCCCCGCCCCCCCTCTCACCGGCCCCTCTCCCTGAAGAGCCTCCAAACGGGCTTCCGCACCAGCCAAGGGCGGTGTGGTGCGAGGGACCCGCCGCGTGGGCCAGGAGGGGCCGGAGACGACAGGAAGTCTCAGCCACCAGGCCCGCTGGCCAGCCCCCCTGCCACACGGCCAGGTCTGGGCCGCACCCCCCCCGAGCCCCCTCCCTGCCCGGTCACGCTCCAGCATGGGGATGTCCCGCTCAGGTCTGTCCGATGAAACCGGCCTTCGTCGCCACGCCAGGGAAGCAGCTCCATGCAAACAACGAGATGCCACATTACACCTAACAGAACGACCGGAATCCGAGACGCTAGCAGCCGCCGCTGGTGGGGACGCGGCGCAGCGGGAGCCGTCCTTGCTGCTGGAAGGGATGAAAACTGACACAGCCACTCTGGAAGACGGTGTGACGGTTTCTCGCAAAATTAAACATGCTTCTGCCAGCCGACCCAGCAGCCAGGCTCCTTGGCGCTTCGCCGAGTGACTTGAGCGCCTCGGCCCACACGGAGACCCGCCCACGGGTGTCTCAGCAGCCTTACTCACAGTTGCTCGAACGTGGAGGCTTCCGAGAGGTCCTCCAGGAGGTGACGGATCAAAACACCGTGGTCCGTCCACACAGCAGAATATCATCCCGGGTGAAGAAGAAACGAGCTCTCCAGGCATGAAAAGATACGGAGGAGACTTAAGGGCATTTTGCCAAGTGGAAGACGCCGGCCTGGAAAGGCTACCCAGTGTAGGATTCCAACCCTATGACATCCTGCAAAACACAAATCTACGGACACAGTAAAGCGATCAGCGGCTGCCAGGGGCTGGGGAGAGACGGGTGAAGGCTGGAGCACAGGGGACTTTTGGGGCAGCGAGACAACCCTGCGGGACACCGGCCATTACACATGTGTCCCACCCCCTAGCTTGTGCAACAGCAGGAGTAAACCTTAAGTAAGCTGTGGCCTTTGGGTGATGACGATGCGTCCGTGTAGATACGTCGGCTGTCAGAAATGCCCCCTCCTGTGGGGATGTTGATGGTGGGGGAGGCTGTGCATGTGGGGGGGCAAGGACAGTCTTTTGCTGTGAACCTTAAAACTGTTTAGAAAGAAAGAAAGAAAGGGAGGAAGAAAGAAAGAAGAAAGAAAGAGAAAGATAGAAAGATAGAAAGAAAGAAAGAAGAAAGAAAGAAGAAAGAAAGAAGAAAGAAAAAGAAAGAAAGAAAGAAGAAAGAAAGAAAAAGAAAGAAAGAAAGAAAGAAAGAAAGAAAGAAGAAAGAAAGAAAGAAAGAAAGAAAGAAAGAAAGAAAGAAAGGAAGGAAGGAAGAAAGAAAGAAAGGGAGGAAGGGAGGAAGTCTTAACTGTTTTAAAAAAGTAGACAGAGGGGCGCCTGGGTGGCGCAGTCGGTTAAGCGTCCGGCTTCAGCCAGGTCACAATCTCGCGGTCCGGGAGTTCGAGCCCCGCGTCAGGCTCTGGGCTGATGGCTCGGAGCCTGGAGCCTGTTTCCGATTCTGTGTCTCCCTCTCTCTCTGCCCCTCCCCCGTTCATGCTCTGTCTCTCTCTGTCCCAAAAATAAATTAAAAACGTTGGAAAAAAAAAAAGTAGACAGAGTGGGAAGCTCCCACCGACTGCTCACCCGGGCTCCGTCCTTTTCCTCAGGAGGCGGCCCAGATCCCGGCCCTGCTCCCTCTCCTGGGTCCACGGGACAAAACGGCCCCCACGGTTCCGCGCTCGCATCACAGACGAGGAGCCACGGTGGGTCCCGAGCAAAGGGTGTGTGTGGGTCACGTCCCCACACAGTGGGGCTGAGCACGTCCCACAGACGCACGCGGCAGGCCAGGACGGCCGTGTCCAGAGATCACGGGGACGAGGACACTCAGCCAGCTGGGCCTGGAGGCAGCCTCGTTCTTCCCGGCTCACCTCCCTCTCCGGTGGACCCCGTCTTCCCTCGTCCAAGAGCTGCCCCGAGCCTCGTGCCCATGACTACAGAGCCCGGCCCCCCAGCGGGACAGGGTCTCATCCAAGGAGAGGGCGGCCAGCTGGAGCCACCGGGAGCCGCCGACCACGGGCAGCCCGGCTCCGCTCTCTGGCCCTGTCGTGTGAAGGGGTGGTGGCTAGCAGCTGGAGGGGGCCGTGCACCTGGAAGGACCCACGCCTGCAGGCTGCGCCTCTGCCACCTCGGCCCTGGACCTCAGGTCCGTCAGGAAGGGAGACCCACCTGGGACCCGGGTGTCCCTTACTGTGGGACACACCCCCAGCTGAACACATCAGCCGTGCTCCCGGGTGCGGTGGGTCAGGATTCGGGCTGGGCACGGCGGGGACACCACTCTGCTCCCTGAGCCCGCATCCCCGGCAGGGGTCCCCCCAGAATGG
Organism: Puma concolor; assembly: GCF_028749965.1. Classification (NCBI taxonomy): domain Eukaryota; kingdom Metazoa; phylum Chordata; class Mammalia; order Carnivora; family Felidae; genus Puma; species Puma concolor. Next base: position 3,301,970 of record NC_141679.1, on the reverse strand, counting down.
CCAGAGTCATGGGGCCGGTGAGCCTGGGAACGCTCACACGTGGCCTCTCCACGGGCTTTGGGCTTCCTTCTCAGCATGCCGCCACGTTGGGAGGGAGCATCCTGAGAGCAGGTGTCCCAAAAGGATGAGGCAAATCTTCCAGGATTCCGAAGTCAGCGACCTCCCCCCTCCCACAATGCTAGGTAATGGGGTGAGGTGGCCACAGACCCACCCGGAATGGAGGGAGGGGGGCGGGGACCCCACTTCCCACTTGGAGGAGGGTCAAGGAATTTGGGGTCCCTGCAGTCACATCCATGTGGTAGCCCACCCTGGGGACGCCCCAGCCCTCATGTCTGGGCCTCATGGCCCAGGCTGGGAGATTTGCCTTTTTAGCCACTTTTTAAGTGAGGCTGAGGAGGGAGCCCGAGTCGGTACCACCCCAACATCATTGCCACAGCCCCCGCCTCCCAAAGCTTGAAGAAGACAAGTCTGCCCGCTGAAAAGAGCAGAACACGATTCCACAGCCCACTCATCCTCTCAAGCAGCCACAGCTCGGGGAGGAATCTGTCTCCCGCGGGAGGAGGGAGCAGATACAATCATAAACTTGGAATTCGCCGTCCCACGTGTCAGAAGGTTGTGCAGGGAACCACAACTCCCGCGAGCCATGTTAAAATCGCCATCACCTAAGCGCTCAGCAGTCAGATGTAACTTGCTGTGGCCGGGATCCCGCCGGCTCTTTGCAGACCCAAGCATTCATGGCATGCTGTTTGTGCAAAAAAAAAAAAAAAAAAAACCCTTTAAATCAAACCCCCTGGACACTGAAAAGATAGAAGGATGTGGCCAAGATCATTCTTGTAGCTCAGAAAAAGAAGGAGAAGGTGGAAAAGAAGGGAAAGACACAGGCAAGCTTTTGGATTCTATCCATAGTGGATTTTAGCTCCAGCTTTCAAACAGCCTCCTAATCTACTTAGGAAACCTGGGTGTTTCTAGGCCCTAATTGCAATAAAGCCCTCTGCGTGGACACGGGCTCAGCCACTGGCCACAGCACGCGGCCAGGCCCGCGGCTCAGCCATACGTAATGGTGAACAGAAATGGTGTCCCCACGTCCCCACGTCCCCACGCAAGGTCTCCCCTTGGACAGGAAAATCCACAACAAAGCCGCTTAAGGTGCCATCTCGGGCACAGAGACTGCAGTCCCTGTTTGCAGCCTTTTGCACGTTTCTCTTCGTCGTTTTCCAGGGAAAACGTGGCGCTTGACGACTGTCCACGAAGGTGAGCTCGTGCGCCCCGGAGCTGAAGGTGGTGGGCGCCCACGGGCGATCCGATTCTGAGCAGGCTCGCATGGCCCGCGGGGGTAGGTGCCTCGCGCACGGGCAGGAGGGAGACAGCACCTGTATGGGCGAGCGTGTACGTGCACGCACAGCACAGCCTGGGGACCGCAAGTGTAATGCTCCCCCACCTCACCTCCGTCCTTTCCTGGGTGCCTGGGTGTCCCTCCAGAGTCCCAGACGCCGGGTTTCCCAGGACACGGCCAGCCACAGGGCTCGATTACAAGTCATGGCCTCACTCACTCATTCTTTTCCCGCCAGCTGTGGCTAGCGATGAGAACAATCCAGCCGAACTGTTTAGACGAGGCTGCTCAGCCAGGCCACCGCGAGGAACAGGTGTAAAGAAAGGGGGGGGGGCAGCTCAGTCGGTTGAGCGTCCGGCTCTTGATTCCGGCTCAGGTCACGATCTCACGGTTCATGGGCTCGAGCCCCACATCAGGCTCTGTGCTGACGGCGCAGAGCTCCGCACGGAGCCCGCGTGGGAGTCTCTCTCTCCCTCTTTGCCCTCCCCCCACTCAAGTGAGCGTGCTCTCTGTCTCTCTCAAAATGAATAAATAAGCTTTAAAGAAAGGCAAACACGCGGGACATACGTCCGCGTTCACTGGCCCACCTGTGCGGAAACTCCCAAGAGGGCTTTCCTTCTACAAGCGATGCCGAGAGCTTGACGTTGTCCTCTTGCCCATCCCGTGTCTGAGCCCAGTCCCTTCCTCCTCCTCCATCTGTGGAAGCAAAGGAAGGGAAACGCAGAGCCACATGTCCCTAGAAAGGCACACGCCTCTCCCTCTCACTTACTCCGAGAACACCACCAGCTAAGTCCGCAAACACGGGAAAACTCAGACGCGCACCTGTCCTCCACGTGTCCGCAGGTACACTGGCCCAGGCGAGATGAGCTTGCGGATTAACGCAATGAGCATGCGTCTCCCCCCTCCCCCCACCCCAGTCGGATGCAGGTGGGGAAGGGGTCTGCTCCACCAGTCACTCAGGACCCAGAGGGCCTGTCGCCATCCGGGCCCTCCACATCCGGCCAGCAGAACGTGAAAGATGATGCAGGAACTAAGGGACCAGAGTGCAAACAGAGCTCTCAAGGCCACATACACCTGCAGCAGGACTGGGTGCCCCAGAGGGAGAGGGAGAGGGTGAGCACACACCCAGTCCCTGTCACAGTGGCCTGGTTTCCGGCCGCGGAACAGTAGTCCCCCCACCCTGGAAGCTGCCCTGGGAAGGACCTGACACGTCCTGCATGGGCAGTGGGGGTGGGGGTTCCCAGCCAACGCTTCTGCTCTGCCCTTAGACTCCAAGTCCGAGGGCACCCCTTCATTCCAACCACTCAGCTTCTCTCCGACAACTTTCCTTTGTGAGCACGATTCACTTTTTCACACACGTTTAAGCAGAAAAGAGCCATCTTTCAAGCAGGAATATAAAACGCTTTCTCTACAGAGAACGTTTCTTTTCCTCCTCCACTGGCTCACTTCGTAACTGAAGCTCCCCACGGCAAACGTGTTATCTGCTGCGGATCACACATAAATATTTAAAATTATTTTCCAGATGTCCAGGCAAACTTGTAGGTCACCGGCCCCTTGCTTGTTATTTCCAGCAACTTTCTGCTTAGAAAAGGAAAGAGTGAGAGCCCAGGTACCTGTACAGACTGGGGGTGAGGTGCCCTGGGGACCCCCAAGAGGGGTGTGGCTTAGGACGCGCTTTCCACTTTATGACGGACCAAAGAGCCGCTTCCCGAAACCTTAGAAATCGGTCCTGGGATGGTCAGTGGAGGCAACAGGTATTTTATTCATAATGTGAGGCATACTGTCCACATTTTTGGAAGACGCCCACGTTGCTGGGAAGCCTGCCCTCAGATTCAGGAGCGTGGAAATGAATTCCCTTATTGTCATGCACCTGTTCCGGCACAACGACTAAGCGAGAAAACTCCTCAAAACGCAGTGGCTGAGAGCAGCCGCGATCCTCGAGACGTCTCCTGGTTCTGTGGGGCGGGAGCTGGGGCAGGGCTCACCTGGGCGCCTCTGGCCCAGGGTCCTGCGGGAGTCAGCTAGGGGACGGGGTACTGGCTGCAGGTGCTCCCGGCTGGCGAGTTGGGGCTGGCCGTGGGAGAGTCTTCCAAAGCCGGAGAGAGGGTCCCGGGGGCCTCTGTGCTCCTGTGGCAGGCTCCAGGGGACAGGGACCCTGGGCAGAAAGGTCAGTCACACTGGAAGAAGCGCTTGTGGGGGAGAAGGGGGTGCTGGTGTGACCTCGTGGGGAAATGCAGCCTGCCCCAGGACCCAGCATGCGAATCTCACTCCCGGAGCTTACACAAGCCTAAAGCAAGAGAAGTGGCTTGGAGAGGTGACATTACCAGGACGGGGAGGGACGGACAGTGGCACAGAGGCGACGTGGCTCCAGAGCCCCATCCCCAGCATCCTTCTAGAAAGTTCTCCGAGGGGGAGGAGGGAGCGCTCACTCTCTCGGCCAGCACTGGGGCTGGCCCTCGCTAGGCGGAGCCACCATCAGGGCAGAGTGACCTCAGCAAGCCTGTTTTATCGACAGTGACGAGTCACAGCCTGGCCTGCGGCTCCCGACCCCTCCTCTCCCAGAGCCCAGCACCCGCCTCCAGCTCAGCCTCCAGCCACGTCCAGGGCTGAGGCAACACGTGGGGTGCCTTTACAGGAAGACAGGAGACTGACTTTGGACACTCTTAGGCCAAGGCTGCAAAATGATGGCAGGTTGAAGACGTGGCAGGATTTCAGCGGCCGCGCAGGCAGCACAGGGTCCCAGGTCCTTCCGCTCGGTGACTTGAGCACCTGACCTCTGCCCTCTCAGACCCCGGGCCCTGCCCCTGCTGAGACCACCCGGAGCGGAGATGGGGAAATCGCGCTGGAGGTGGGTCTCTGGCCACAGGCCTCCGGGGACAGTGAACAGTAGGACTCGGGACTCAGGGAACGTGTTGGCCAGAAGCCGCCCAGGCCTGCCCTGGAGGGCACCTGCTCCACTCCAGGCTGTAAGAATTGCATGGAGCCCGGGGCGCCCGGGTGGCTCAGTCGGTTGAGCGTCCGACTTCGGCTCAGGTCATGATCTCACGGTTCGTGGGTTCAAGCCCCCCGTCGGGCTCTGTGCTGACAGCTCGGAGCCTGGAGCCTGCCTTGGATTCTGCGTCTCTCTCTCTCTGCCCCTCCCCTGCTCACGCTCTGTCTCTCCCACTCTCTCAAAAATAAATTAAAAAAAAAAAAGAATTGCGCAGAGCCTCTCTGAGGTCTCGGAAGTCGGCCGGACGACTGCCCGCGGCCCACTCTGTCTGTCCCCAGTTCCACTGCCCGCACTTGGCAAGTGTCGGGGGTGGGGCCGTCGGGAACAGGGACCGGGAAGGCGTGGAGCGGTGGTAGCCCAGCAGGGCGCCTGTCGTGGACGAGGTGAAGGTGGGCAGACGCCGCTCTCTGCTCCCCACCCCCCGGGGGGTCGGCCGGGCGCCGGGCTGGGAGGGAGGACGCTGGTCCTGGCCCGTGGAGGTGGTGATGAGAGACCCTGCGTAGACTCCCTCACCGACCTCTTCTGGATGTGACCCCGCCAGGCCCGGGCCTCTGCCCGGCTCCTTGCCTTCCACCGTGTGTCCCCACAGCGGCCTGTGACCGAGGGGGAGGCGGGCCCCTGTGCTGTCCCCGGGGCCGGCGGGCGGACCCTTCGGGGCTCCCGTGCTCGGCCAGGAGCGGTGTGAGTGGGGAGGACCCAGTCCCGTGGGCTGCGGTCATGCCCTGTCCCCCAGCAGGCCCAGACACGCCACCAGTCGCTGTGTGTCCTCGCTGCACAGAGGGGTCTGCCGGCAGCTCCAGACCCCCTTTCTCCTGGTCCGGGGCAGCCCCCGCAGGGCCAGGGAGGTGGCCGAAGAGAGGAAACAGGACAGGTCACACCCCGACCAGGACAGCAGATTTCCATGCCTTCTAGGAAGGCAGCTGACCACGCAGGCGCTGTCATTCCGGGGCCCTTCCCCGGAGCCCGCGGGCGCCCCGGGAGCACGTCTGTGCGGCCTGGGGGCTGAAATCGCAGCGAGGCCTCCCCAGCACCGCCCGCGGGCCCGCCCCGCTCCTGTGCCCTTTCCTCCAGGCCGGCGCTGGCGGGGAGGGGGTCTCCGTTTTGCAGAGGGACACGGGGCACGGGGAGGAGCGAGGGGAGCTTTGCGGCGGGGCCGTGGCCGAGAGCACTGGCCCACAGGAGGAGACTCCGCTCCCCCGGGAGCGGGGACGGCCACTTGGCTGTGAGTTTCCCGCTGCCCCGCTTGGCCGTGAGCCTGGGGAAGTGAAAGTCTAATGTCCCTCGTTACCCACAGTCTGCAGCGTTTCCAAGGCAGGGGCCTTGGATGCAGGGAGTGTTTACTGAACAACACGTTGCTTCTGTGTCCCGGGACCCAAGCCCCTCCCCGGAGAGCAAGGGCCCTGAGCTCCTCCTGGGCCTGGGGGCTTGCCGGAGGCCTCGGACTGAGGCTCCTGCGGGCCGCTGACGGGGGCGGGGAGGGGAGGGGTGCAGCCTGGCTCTCCTCCCTCCTGCAGAGCCAGGCCGGGGCTCGGGAAAGGCAGGGACACCGGGAAGTCGAGGGAAGGGGAAGGACACACGGACCGGTCCAGCAGCTGCTCTTTGAATGGAGCTGCAGAGAAGGCGCGCCAGGCAGCCGAAAGGACTGTCGGCGAGCGTCAGGGCTGAGCAGCCCTTCCGCTTCCCGTTGTGTGGTTCCCTCTGGTGCACCCTGCAGGGGCCAGGCCAACTCGGAACATTCAGTACCAATGCTGAGCTGTCGGCTCATCCCTAAAAAAAGCTTCCAGCTGCTGGCGCCACGGCTGCTTGGAAAGCAGACTTCCTGGGAAAGGAGAGCCCTGCGCTTGAGAGAACACAGCCGGGGGGAGCAAGGCTTCCCGGGGGGTGGGAGGCGATGGCCGGCGTGATGGCAGCCAGAAAGTTCCTGGAGTCAGGCCCCTAGCGTGCTGGGAGAGACGCCACAGGAGGGCATTCCCGGGGGACCCATAGCTCACTGCAGCCACATCCACGTCGGTTGCCCCACACAGGGCTGAAACGAGAGGGCCTTCGCCCAGGTTTTCTGATGACGGTTAATTTTGTGTCAACTTGACTGGCCAGAGAGCTGGTAAAACATCATTTCTGGGTGTGTCTGTGAGTGTTCCCGAAGAGATAAGCATCTGATTCAGATGTGGGTGGGCATAATTTAATCAACAACAAGGCGGCAAGACAACAGCAAATTCACTCTCTCATCTTGAGCTGGGATGTCCGTCCTCTCTGGTCCTTGGACATCGGAGATAGTGGCTCTCAGTCCTCCCGTCTCGGCCTGAATCGCTCCACTGCCTTTCCTGCGTCTCCCACTCACATACGGCAGATGGTGGCATTTCTCGGGCCAACTGCTGGGTTCAGTCTCCTTCTGTGCCTACGGCAGCATGTGTCCTGGGGCCTCTGTTTCTCTGGAGAACCCCGTTACAGGTTGTGTGTGTTCAGCATGCTGCCTTCTCCCGTGAACACTGACCACAGCGCCTTCCACATGCCTCCTTTCCGCAATAACCAGTGACAAAGGAAAAGGTCCCATCTGGGCTGCGGACAGAACAGGGCAGTCCTACCTCCGAGCTTGTGTAAACTGACTGACTTCCCCTCAGAACACCCCGGGGGACCGATGGGGACAACAGGGGGCTCAGCCAGTGAGAGACGGGCAGGCAGACGGTGTCTCCACGGACAAGTGTGGGATTTGGCTACTTCACACCTTCTAGAGAAAACAAAGTTGCTGGAAATCTTGTTGTGTCCTTGCTAAGTGGCCTCATGTCCTGGCTTTCACTATGGAGCCTGAATGGCACTGGCTGTGACTAGAATTCCCAGGATTTACCCAAGAACATTCTGGGCTTCGTGTCGCGGTTCTTCAGCGCACGTCCAAAGGAAGCTTTGGCCCTGAGTTTGAAACTTGTTGTTGATGTTCTCATTCCTCTTTGAAAAAAAATGTTTTTTAATCTTTATTTATTTTTGAGAGAGAGAGAGAGAGAGACAGAAACAGAGCGTGATCATGGGAGGAGCAGAGAGAGAGGGAGACACGGGATCCGAGGCAGGCTCCAGGCTCCGAGCTGTCAGCACAGAGCCCGACACGGGGCTCAAACTCACAAACCTCGAGATCGTGACCTGAGCCGAAGTCGGACGCCCAACCGACTGAGCCACCCAGGCGCCCGTCATTCCACTTTTATGTTCTGCCTTTGCTCTGGGTGGGCTGGCCAAGCAGGTGTACGTTTTCCCCGTATAGACAGAGATAAGGGACAGATAGACGACAGATAGACAGAGATAAGGGACAGATAGGTGACAGATAGACAGATGATAGATGATAAATAGATAGAGATAAGGGATAGATATATAGATATCTGTCTATATCTGATAGACAGATAGGTGATAGATAAAAATAGTGTGTCATCATTTTGCTGCTGGTACATGTGACCTTCCGATTCGGCCCACTTTTTCCTCCCAGGTTATGCCGGAAAATGATTGCAACGGGTGTGTATCTTGACGAGCGTAGGATCTAAAAAACCAGAGGTGATAGTATTTCATTCTGTCTCAGAGAATTAAAAAAAATTGTGTCCACAGTGGAAACAAGGAGGGCAAAGAAACGAGAGGAGTCAGCAGAGGATTTGGGCGTGAGTGAGCTCGGTGGGAAGGATGGGAGGCAGGCGGGGCCGCGGCCACCTGCAGAAGCACCTTGCCCCTTCACAAAACAGCCCTCGCTAAGCTCCCCCGAGGCCAGGGTCCCACAGGTACCACTCCTCGCCAACAAACGCGTTACTAACTGTGAGCTCGCCAAGGGAACAGGACGTAGCAGGTGGCACCGTCCAGCCCGGGGCGGGGCGTGAGGGGTTGATGGCACCAGGCCCCGTGGGCCCCAGCTCCCCCGAAGCTTCGAGGTCCTGGACCACCGCCGGCTGTCGTCTCAGTGGGTTCGGCGTGAGGAGAGATCTTGCAAAAGCAGAGCAGGCAAGACAAACCACCGCTCCTGCCCGTCACAGTGCAACAGAAGCTGCACCATTATACCCATTTCACAGGTGGGCAAATGGAGGCCCAGGGCCCAAGCAGCCTGGTTGAGATCACACAGCTGACTCCAGAAACTGAGCCAAACAGATAAATGTGGCTCAGAACGCGGTCATTCCTCTGCCGTGAGATGTTGCCTCTTTGTGCCGACACCTTGCCCCTCTGGGTCTCCAGTCTGGAGGTCCGGGGGCACGGAGTCTGGAGGCCTCCATATGCTAGTAGAAAGCCCAGAGTCTCGTGGCTGTTCACCCAGCGCTACGAGCCCGGAACAGGGTGCTCTCTGAGCCTCAATTTCTCCTTCTGCAAGACAGGTTTGATGATGCCCAGCTAGCGGGGTTATGAGGGGTTCAGATGGCCGTGTTGTGTCCGTGGGGGCCCTTGGCAGGTGTGGTCACCTGTTTCCCGGTGACTCCGCGGCCAGGAATGGAATCACTAACCGGGGGACCTTGATACCCATAGACCCCCGACCCAAGAGCACGAAAGGGCGGCCCAGTGCAGAGTCTCGGTTCCGGGGCGGCCACAACAAAGCACCACAAACCAGAGTAAACAGCAGACGGTTCCATCTCCTGGTCCCGGAGGCCAGAGGCCAGAGGTCAGGCTGTCGGCAACGCCACGCTCCCTGCCGGATTCCGGGTGGAATCCTTCCTTGCATCTTCCGGCTTCCGACAGCAGCCGTCAGCCCCTGGCTCTGGACACATCGCTCACACCTCTGCCCCTCTTCCCAGAAGCTGTCCTCTGTGTGTCTTTTCTTATAAGGAGTCAGGTCATATCAATCAGGGCCCATCTGATGCCCTCCTCTTAACTCGATCACGTCTGCTAAGAACCTGTTTCCAGATGTGGTCTCAACGCACAGGCGCCAGAGGCTAACACAACACTGTATCTTTCTTTTTTAACATTTTTAATGTTTATTCATTTCCTGAGAGAGACAGAGTGAGAGCAGGGGAGGGGCAGAGAGAGAGGGAGACACGGAATCCGAAGCAGGCTCCAGGCTCTGAACCATCAGCACAGAGCCTGATGCGGGGCTCAAACTCACGAACAGGGAGATCATGACCCGAGCTGAAGTCGGACGCTCAACCAACTGAGCCACCCAGGCACCCCCATCACTGTATCTTTCTGGGGAAGGGGACACAGTTCAGCCCAGAACAACCGGGGGCACACTGGCGTGACTGCCCATTGAGCCCCCTGGCCCCCAAGACCCTCCAGCTGGCATGGGGTCCACAGAAGCCCTAAGACAGACTGCCTGCAGGTGACACGGGGGCAGACGGGGACACATCACCTGAAGGGTCCCTCCAGCTGTGCCCGTGATGCAGCTGCCGTAGAGAAGGTTGACCCTCCTGGACACCCTCACCTGGTCAGAATGGCGGCTTCTGTGAGATCCGCCCGGACACCCTCAGGCCGTCCCGGCTGCCTCCGCGCAGTCAGGTGGGGTCTCCAGTGACCGTCCCTCAGCTGGCACCAGAGGCCTGGGTCCCGTGAGCGGACAGAAGGCGGACGGCGCTGTAGCGTTGAGCTGAGCTGTAGCATTGTCCTCACATGGGGGCTTCGTTCCGGACTGGAGGCGCCGCTCACGGTCCCAGGGTCCCACAGCATCTGCCCCAGCAGAGGGGTTGGAGGCAGGCACCCAATGCACGTCCTCTGTGGGCCTGTCCAGCGCCCGGCGAGGTCGGCTGCGGCCCGAGTGGGCTCGTGCTGAGTCTCAACCTTGGACCTACAGCCCGAGAGCACGCGGGAACGTCCTCCCCAGGGCAGGTCCCCCGCATGGCACCTGCAGACACGCGGCGTGCTGCCCTCCGCACCAAGGTGTCCCCGGGCATCCCTCCAGTAGTAGCTCTGATAAGAGCCCGAGCTTGGGCCACCACGACCCCCGGCCCTTCCCGAGACAGAAGTTTACAAAAGCCTTCTTTAATCAAACGTCGCGTGGACCACACCCCCTCGACGTTGGCCAGTCCCGAGAGGCCCTGGAGGAAAACATGCCGTTTTCTTGTACGGCAGAAAGATTTCCCTTTCTACAAGCTGCTGGTGAGTGGATACATGCAGCCCGGATGCCGGCCAGTTAAGCGCAGAGGAACAAACGGACGCCAGCGTGCTCTGAAGGCCCCGCGTCCAGCAAGCTGGGGCCTTGGAAACCCCGCGTGCCTTCCGAGCTTGTCCGTCGGTCCGTCGGTGCGTGGTCAGCCAGGGCTCACATCCCCAAGGCCCGAGACCAGAGCGTCTGAGGGCCGCGAGTCCCGTCGGGACCATGCCAGACTCGTCCCCAGGCTCCTCGGTGCCTTCGGGGTCCGGGGGGGTAGGGGTGCCGGGGGGGGGGGGGGACAGCCTGAGGCTCTGGACGCCCCGGGACGCCTGCCGCTCAGCCTGACTGCCTGTCACGTGACTACGGGATTCTAGCACAGGAACTACACCCAGCCCCCTTGGGAAGGCGGTGGCCCCAGGGGGCCGGCCAGGGGGGGACACAGAGCCGCCAACTGTACCTGTCGAGGTGCGTGATGACAGATGGAGAGTGGCCCGTGGCGGCTCAGAGAAAGCAACTCTCGGTCCCCTGCTTCGGGCGCACCCATGGGGCCCTGACAGGGCTCCCCCGTGGGCCCGTGTGGATGTCCCGCTTACTCAGAAAAGAAGGATCAGGAGGACCCGGAAGGGGTCCAGCCCTGCCAGGGACACCCTCCCCCCAGGGGCCGCAACTTTGCCATTCTTGTTCAGTAAATGGGGGTGAATGCTCCCCAAACTTACAAAGACGTTAGCATCTACGGACGTTGAGGGGGAAAGACGGCTACGGGGGGACCATCCCCGTGGCCCGTCACGCCCGCAGCGAGGACGCTGACATTCCCCACACCTAGCCTGGCGTCACCCGATGACGCAGCAGCCCCGACGGCTTCCGGAAGGAACTACTTGCTATTTCCCGCCACCCAGCGCCCGTGGCTCATTTCCCAGATCCAGGAGGAGCATCCAGGAGACGCTCGGGGCTGCTGAGCAGGAAGCTCCCTGGGAGGCCCAAGAACGTGGCGGAGGGTAAGTCCCTCGTCCCTACCTGTGCAGGGGCTGGATGGACGGTCCTCCCAGGTTCCGTCAGAAGAGCAGCAGGCAGCAGGGTCCTCGTGGACCACAGCAACACTGTCTCCCAGATCCCATGCGTCGGGCAGGGCTCCCCTCCACGAGACCCTCCGGGAGCAGCATTTGCAGTACAGCCAGGGTTTGCCAACACTTCAGAGACCTTTTCCCTTCCGACAGGACACCGTGCCTGCGACGCGGGCCAGCTCCACCGAGCAGATAGCCACTTCCGTAGACGGGACTCAGGAGCCAGCAGGTTAGAGGTTCTCCAAAGGGCCACACGCAGCCTGGCTGCCCCAGGATGCCCTGTGCACGTTTACAAAGAAACGCGAGAGCCTTGCATGCCTCATAACCGCCCCACGCTAGAAAGAAAGTCACCACGTCACACCGTCGCCCCACCGCGGTGCCTGTCCGGCCTCAGGAAAGCGTTCGCCTTGAATCGTCAACACGGCCTTAAACCCCACCTGCTTGTGGCTTGTGATGACGTGTGTCCGTCCTACCCCAGATGGGTCTCCAATTCTCAGCAGACCCTGACCCGCGTCCTGCCCTTTAACTCCACGTGGACACGGTCTAGCTGGGGCCGGTCTCAGATCCTACGCATTAGAGGCTCCGCCCGTCCCGCGAGGCTGCCCCCGCCCCCTCCTCTCAAGGAGGAGGTCTCCGGCTGGTCTAGATCGCCCCCCCCCCCCCCCCCCCCCCCCCCGTGCTCTTGGCTGACGGGCTACAGGTCGGAGGGTTCCCACCGCCCCCTCCTGGGAGCGGAGATCACCAGATCACCAGTTTATTGCAGAGGACGTTAACGGATGTGGATCGGCAGCCAGGTGAAGAGATACACAGGGTGAGGTCCCCTTGCCATGGTGACACATGGCAGGCTCTGGGCCACCAACCCAGAACCCCGTCCTTTTGGGTTTTGTGGAGGCTTTGTTACCCGGGCATGTCGATAAGTCCGTGGCCGTTGGCGATTCGTCCAACTCCAGCCCCCGGTCTCTCCCCAGAGGCTGTGGGTGGGACTGAAACTTCCTTCCATCCAGCTCTGGGTGGACGCTGTCACGGGGGGGGGGGGACACACGGAGGACAGCGTGCGTGGGGGAGGGGCATTCTCCTTTGCCGAAGGGGAGAGAAGCCCCGTCTTCCACATGCTGGCTTTGAAGCGTTTTGTTACCGAAACAAGGAAAGGAGGGACTCAGAGATGAAAGGGGTATTAGCCGCCCCTCGCGGGCACGGTGCCTGAGCCAAACGGGCGGCCCGCTTGTCTTTCGGCGTTCAGACTTGAGAGGATGTCTTTCTGGAAGGACGCTTCCGTGTTTCCGAGACGGTTGGTGGTTCTGGCAGAACCAGGAGCAGAAGGGGACCGAACCGAATCAGAGCCACACGCACAGCGACGCAGCAGAGGCTGGACGGGGGTGTAGTCTGGGAGCACGGAAAGTCAGCAGTAAGGAAGCTGCTGGCCCCCACACCCGGCCCGAGACTCCCGGGTTCTGGAAGCGGCTTCTCGTCGGGGCACCCACCGAGGCCGCTGGGGTTCCCTCCTCCCTAGTCCTAATTACCAGCGGTGGGAGTCGTGCTCTGGGAACACTCCCACTGGGTCCGGAGACTCTCAAGGATGCCTCTCTTATTCCTGGCACGTTTCCGAGGCTTCCAGAGAGAGGGACAGGCCCTGCCTGGGAACATTCCACTCCGCAGGACAGCTGCAGAGACCTTTCCAGGAGCCCTGTGCCAGCTGGAGGGGCTTGGCACGTCGGTGCAGGGTCCAGCGCCTGGCCCCAGCCGGCCCCTCCCCGGGGTTCCCGGGGACCCCAGCACAGCCTAGCAGGGGAGGTGGGGGGCAGCGGAAGAGGGGCACACACATACACACACATACACACAAATACACACACACATACACACACGAGAACTCGGGTTGTTCAGTGGACCCTTTAAAGTGAATTCCTCTGGGGGCACCTGGGTGGCTCCGTTGGTTAAGCGACTGACTTCGGCTCAGGTCATGATCTCACAGTTCGCGAGTTCGAGCCTCGCATCGGGCTCTGTGCTGACACCTCAGAGCCTGCTTCGGATTCAGTGTCTCCCTCTCTCTCCCTCTCCCCTGCTCACACTCTACCTCTCTCTCAAAACACAAAATAAACATTTAAAGAAAAATTCAGTGAAGTGAATTCCTCTAGAGATGCCACCTTAGCCCCAGGCCATTTCCATGCCCCCACCACAGGCCAGACAGGCCCTGAAACATGCCAGGAACCTCCTGCCCCAGGGCCTTTGCACGTGCTGTTCCATCCCAGATAACTCTGCACACACACATCACCTACACCCCTGTCACGGGCCCTTCTGCTCTCAGACCACAGCCCCCACTCGGCACACTTGTCCCTGCACTATGTGCACTCCTCACTCTTTGTAATCAGTGCTTCTTTGTGCGACCACCTGACTAGTACGTGATTCCCTGTCCCGCGCATGAGTTACTCTGAGGGCGGGATCCAGCCCCGTGCGTTTGTGATGTCCAGCCGAGCACCTGGCAGGTGGTGGACACGCAAAACCCGACAGGGGCGTCACATCACAGGGATACCCTGACCGAAGCCCCCGCATCACCGAAGGCCAGGCCCAACAGTGTCCGGGCACCCACGGGACTTCCTGTCCCCTCCAGGCCGCAATGGGAGGAGGAGAGATTCCTTTCCAGGTTTCTGAAGTCCGAACTTGTCAGAGTTCCGTCCGATCCCCCTGGAAGGTTCTGACCCCGTGCAGGCTCCTCAGACCCCAAGCCGGAGCTGTGTCACAAGGACCGAGGTCCCCACTTGTCAGGGATGACCTGCGGGTCCTCAGGTCAGCCTGTGCACACCTGAGCAGAGTGCCCCCTGACTTCTGGAAGAGCGAGAAGTGACGCGCCGCCTCTGGCACGGCGGCCCTCGCCCCCACGGTCCTGTGCGAACTTGGGCCCTCTGCGGCCCCGTGAGCCCCCAGCCCTGTCTGGCAGTTGGGCTGCAGGAGCTCCCCGTGTGGACAGGAGCCTTGATGAAAGGCAGGAGACAGGAGAAGCAGGGGTGGGGGGATGATGCGACCTCTGGGGTCCCCGTCTCCCGTCTCGGGTCCCCGTGAGCCACGGGACTCCGACTCAGCTCCGCGCCAGGAGCCACGTCCTTGCTCCGAGGCAGCGGCAGGGTGGGGTTTTCGGCCAACGTCTGCTGAATGCTGGCTGGGGCACATGGCACCTGCCGGGGACGGAGGGGTCTGGGATGGCCCTGCCCTTGGAGGAGCCGCGTAGACGCTGCAGGGGGCGAGTGCCCACGGGAAAGCAGACGTGGCAGGGGAGGGTCTGGTCTGGAGGCCACGTGGGCGGGGGCCCTTCCGGGTCTGGCCCAGTGGCTCCGTCATCCCCAGAGAGAGCAGCACGAGGCCAGGCCCGGATATGACTGTGAAAACCGGCCGGGAGCAGGGTCCCGCCCTCGGTGAGGGATGCGCTCCCACCAACCGCGTGGGCCCCGGAGCGGGGCACGGGGCCTGGCGTGGCTCTGTGTGGCTGTGCGCAAACCAGAGCCCCTCACGGCGAGACCGCGTCTCTGGCCCAGCGGTACGAAGCGGCTCAGGACAGTGAGGGCCCAGCATCAAACCAAGTGTGGCCCCCGTGTGACCGGCCGCACGCCGGGACGCTGGCCCGCGGCACTTGTAACGCAACCGGCCCAAGAGGCGTTCCCCCCTGGGGCGCCCCGCTGCCACGTTCATATCGATGGGTTATGACTCTTGTGCGTAAGGAAGGCCCCGCAGGAAGGCCTAAGTGTGCTTTGGGGGAAAAGGACGTGCACTGCGAGGGCCGGATAAACCCTGGAGGAGCACGCCAGCCTTCTGTCTGCACAGTGTGGACCACGGACAGAGCCGCGGCGCAGGCTGGAGGGGCAGGCTCCCCAGGCCCCCCCGGCCCCATCAGAGCCTGTGCGCCAGTGAGATCCTAGGATCCAGCAGGAGTGAGCTCTGCCGGACCTTCGGTGGCTCTCAGCCCCGCCGCGTGACGGCTGCCCTCAGGAGCTTTCCAGAACACCCTCGCCGTGGCTGACCCGTCCTCACCGCTGCCTGGCAGGGGGGCCTGTCCGCACCGACCCCTGGGCCCCCGACCCCTCGGCGGCCCCCTCCCAGGATCCTCTTCCATCTCAGGCGCGTGTCAGCCGGGCCTCCCTCGCCCTGGACGGAGCGCGGCTGGGTGACCACAAACAGGGGCCGCGGTGTGCACTTAACAGGTGCGTGCCAGCAGAAAGGCTTGCACGGCCTGTCGCTCGACAGAACCCCGGCGATAAGAGAGGGGATCGGATGGAAAAGCTAACACTTTGCTTTAAGCTAAAACAACAGCCGTTATCAACAGCCCTAAAAAAGGTCAATTCACTATCCCGCCGTGATGTGCCCTGTTTGAACACCAATGGAAAATGCACAGCGAAGGCAGAAAGCCACATAGAATCCGTGCTGCCCGGGGATCCCCATGCCAATCCCGGGCACCGAGGCAGGGGGGGCCCCCTCTCTCTGACGCCCCCCTCTCCCAGCTTCCGTGCCTAGGAAACCCCTCGGCCACCTCATGCACAGGTGGCTTCTTTGCCCACAGCGCTGGCTGCTGTCACGGCCACTTGGCCCTCTCTGCGGCAATGGGCGAGGGGGTGACGAAGTAAGTGTGTCCCCGCCCAACCCCACAGGTCGCTTCACACACGCGGAAGCCCGACGGAGGCAGAGGGGGCCACCGGACTGCGGTTCCTGCAGCGTCCATGTCCCTCCACTATCCCCGGCCGACCCCGAGGCCATGCCCTCCACCCCAGACCACAGCTACCGGTGGACAAGACAGAGCCTCAGCGTCCCAGCCGACCAACCTCAGAGGCCCCACACCCAGCCCCTCACCTGCAAGGGGAGCTCCCGAATCGTGCACGCGGCGACCACACCCAGCTCCGCACCTGCCCAGGGGATCCCCGGGAAAGAAGCGTGAGTCGTCATTGAGACAGACGCCAAGGGCAGCTGCAGTGAGGCCAGCAGAGCCTCTTCCGCTCCCTCCAGAACGTTCCGCGAAGGCTAAGGGAAGAGCCAGCTCACCCCGCGGGGGCTTCACCCTGGCCACCCTAAGTGCACACAGCTGGCTGGCGGATGCACCCAGACCAGGCCGAACGCCCAGGAAATGGGCTGTGGTCCACTGGGGCCCCTGTCCACGCCACCCCCTCATCCGCAGCCCTCCCTGGGCTCCCCCTAACCTCTGCACCAGCTACACCGCGTGAGGCGGCCCCTGAGAGGGCCAGCCAAGCAGCAGCCGGCGCCTGGTGTTGGAGGGTGGCAGGCAGGGCGCTGGGGCAAGAGCGAGCTGCCCCCTGGGGCTGCTGCGGCACACTTTGTTCAGACACAGTAACAGCTATTAGGTCACACAATTGACCCAAAGAGGGAAGTCATTGCAGCGAGAAACAAAGGGCGCTCAGTGCCGCCTGGCCGCAGACAGTTGGCCCCTGGGGCGCCCAGAGCCTCTTACGTGGGCAGCAGTTTCCCTGGCCCGTGGGGGAGGGGCGCCTGCCGGTCCTTTCCCTGCCCAGACGGCCTGGGCGTGGGGCGTGTGCATGCGCCCCCCGGACTGAGCAAACTGGCCAGGGCCCCGGCCGAGTCCCCGTGCAGGGGCACGGCCCGACGGCGGCCAGGAGCCCAAGGGCCCCACCCGCTCGTCCTGCGCTATCTCCGCTCTGCCCCCTGCTGCAGAGAGGTCCTCCCGGCCCTCCCCGTGCCCCCCAGCCTGCCAGAAATACTGGAAAGGCAGACAGGTGTGTATCTTCAGTGCCAAGGACGGAGCCAGGGGAGCCCCACGAGCTGTGTCTCAGGGGAGCCAGAGCGATGCAGGTAAACTACCAATTAGCACTCGACGCGGAGATAAAAATAACGGCGGTACAGGAGGTCCTGCCAGCGGGCCTGTGCCCAAAGCGCCTCGTCGCCACCCAGCCTGGAGCCGCCCCCCGGCGCCGTGAGGCCGCGGGCAGGTCACGCCGAGGCACCAAGGGATGGGGCTCGGCTTCTGCGTCTCCCGCAAATACCTGCACGGTCCCGTGGCGGCACACGGCTTGCAAGGTTCACCAGGCCTTGTCAACGATCCCTGGACCAGCTTTGAAGGGAGGGAGTGGTGC
The DNA here is from genome assembly GCF_028749965.1 of Puma concolor. Taxonomy (NCBI): domain Eukaryota; kingdom Metazoa; phylum Chordata; class Mammalia; order Carnivora; family Felidae; genus Puma; species Puma concolor. The sequence continues at coordinate 3,284,470 of NC_141679.1, read as the reverse complement.
CCCAGGAATCTCCCCAGGGATGCTGCAGGGGGAGGGGGTGCTGGGCGCTGCGCTCGGGGCGCCTCTGACTCTGGGAGCCAGGTGAAGAAATGCACAGCGCCCCGAATGATACAGGACACGATGCCCACAACAGCTGCCCCGAGCCCCGACCCTCCGGGAAAGCGGGCATTGTGGGGGGGAAGGGGGGAGGGTCAGAATGCATAAACGGGAGAGGCGGACCAAGCTGAGGCTGCCAGGGGGTGTCAGGCTGACGGCCACACAGATGTGACTCCCAGGGAGTGGGGGGGTCCTTTGGGGGAAGTGCAGGTGCAGGAAGAAAATCAGCATCACCCACATTCGAGAAGGGGGAGACAGAGCCAGCCGTCCCTGGGCCGCCACCGTGGTGACCTTCACAGCTCTACAGCGTCCCCACAAGAAGAGCCTGAGTGAGCTCCGCGGTTGGAAGAGGGGACAGGGAGAGGCTGGAACTGGGATCCAGCAGTGGGTGTGCCCCGGGCAGGGGCAGGCGTCAGCTCTCCGGCAGGCGCTCCCTGGAGCCCCAGGCCCCTCTCCACGGGGGACAGACCACTGTCCAGAGAGGGCAGAGCACCGCCCCCCCCCTTTGCCCACAGGCCCCGGAGAGGCTGTCCCTGCAGTCTCTGCAGATACGCTAAGGGCAGTGCGGTCTCGCCGAGGCCAGAGCTGGTCAGCCAGGCACGCGGGCTCTGGAATCCGCTCTCTGCGCCAGAGGCTGGTCCAGGGCAAACAAGACAGGCTCCCCGAGAGCCCTGAGAGCTCAAGTTCTCCCTCACTAATTTGCTAACCTGTGCAAGACTGAGCACGAGAATGAAAGCCACCAACTTGCAGCTCAGAACAGAATGTACTGTTCACGGGCCGTCCGTCCATCATCTTACCCCGTATTCCAGAAGGCTCAGTGTTCCATAATATAATCGTTCAGTGGAAACCAAGCGTTCTGGCCATTACTTTTTCTGTACCGGCTTGTTTATTTGGAGTAATTTGCAGTCCTGAAAGAAGAAAAAAAAAAAAGCAAGTGCTAGGGACAGAGATTGCCTGCAGGAAGAAATTGGTTTAATGGTTACCCTGTGGGAAAAGGCAGACCTTTGGGCTCCTTCACCTTGGACACAGAATGGTCTCCTTGCATTTTTATGGGACAGAGGTCAGCCTCCACGGGAAGGAGCAGAAGCAAGGGAAAGAATTGCAAAGCATTAGGCACTGTGTGCAGCACGTGGCCCGTGGCTCCGTGGTGGCAGCGTCAGAGCAAGACCGGAGCACGGGAGCTGTCACCCTGGCTGGGCGACAGCCAGGCTCTCTCAGAAGGGAAGGGAATACAATTGAGAGAAGCACTGCCAGTTTATTTCCCAGCGCTCGCTATTTTAATAGCAAACTGGTGGGCACGTTTGCAAAGCCCAGGCAGGATGCAGCAGGCCAGAGAGTATGGGAGTCCGGTCTGTCCCTCGGGAGCCTTGCCTCTCTCTGAAAGGGTGACGCAGCCCCTTTCTTTCCACTCGCCCTGGACCGTCTGAGGTTGACACGGCAAACCCTGCTGACCTGGTCAACAGCTGGGGTGTCCGGCAGGTCTGAGTGATTGAGCCTCACAACAGAGAGCTATGGAGATATGTGTGCGCACCTGTGTGTGTGCATTGTGTGTGCATGTATGTGCACCTGTGTGCCTATGTGTGCACACCTGTGTGTGCATTGTGTGTGCATGTATGTGCACCTGTGTGTGCATATGTATGTGCACCTGCGTGCATATGTGTGTGCATTGTGTGTGCATGTATGTGCATCTGTGTGTGCATCTGTGTGCGCACCTGTGTGTGTGCATTGTGTATGCATGCACCTGTGTGTATGCATTGTGCGTGTGCGTGTGGGTGCATATGGGTGTATACCTATGTGTGTGCATTGTGTGTGCGCCTGTGTGTGCATGTATGTGCACCTGTGTGTGCACCTGTGTGTGCATGTGTGTGCACCTGTGTGCATATGTGTGTTCACCTGTGTGTGTGCATTGTGTGTGCATGTATGTGCATCTGTGCGTGCATATGTGTGCGCACCTGTGTGTGTGCATTGTGTGTGTGTGTGCATATGGGTGTATACCTATGTGTGTGCATTGTGTGCGCGCCTGTGTGTGCATATGTGTGTGCATGTATGTGCACCCGTGTGTGCATGTGTGTGTGCACCTACGTGAGTGCATTGTGTGTGCATGTGTGTGCATGCACCTGTGTGTATGCATTGTGTGTGTGCATGTGTGTGCATGTGGGTGTATACCTATGTGTGTGCATTGTGGGTGCACCTGTGTGTGCATATGTGCGCCTGCACATGTGCATGTAAGCCGTATGCCACATATGCATTGTGTGTGCACGTGTGTATTTGTGTGCATGCATGTTGTGTGCGTGCGCGCACATGCACACGTTGGTACGTATGTGTGTGCACAGGTCTGCATGCATATGTTGTGCACGTGTGTGTTGTGTGCATGTGTGTGCCCATGTGTGCATTTGGGGGCGTGCATGTGTGTGCACATGTGGGAGGAGGAAGCTGCCGGTAGAACAAATTCTGGGACCCCAAAACACCGGAATCCTACAATTGGGAGACATTGAGACCCGGCTGGCTTCAGTTCTTTGTTTAAGGGCAAAGAGACCCCCGGTTCCGAGAGGCGCTGAGCAACTGAGGCAGGGACCACCACCAACAACCCACCCAACGTCAAATCCAGCGTCACCTAGCACATTGGGCCCCTCTGCACCCACGGGCCCTGTGTAAGGTCAAGTTCTTTCAAATGTGGAAATCAACGCTCAGAGACGTAGAGGTTTCCTGAGGCCACAGCTGGGAAGCGGCCAATGCTCAGGAACTCAAAAGCAGCCTCACCCCTCATCCCACCCAGGGCTCTGGCTCCATGCCCAGTAGGAGCCAGGAGCCGGGACCAGCCCCTGTCTGATCATGGGGCCAGCACCCCTCCCCTTTCTCCATGGCCACCTCCATAGGGTCCCACCTGCAGGGGGACAGACCCCTCTGGTGCCAGCTGTCAGCCAGACCTGGAGCAAATGGGGAGTCCCGTTCAGGGTAACTTCGGGACTAGCCCCCGGGCCCGGGGGGTGCCTTGGGGGCTCAGATGTCCTCCACAGACAGTGCTCAGTGCTACCGGAGGCTTGCTGGAAATGAGCTCTCTGCAGTGAACCGGAGCTCAGGATCCACACAAGACCCCCAGCCATAGGCAGGCACTTCCAGGTTCAGATGGCCACTCTCCCTGTTCCAAGAAGACCCACCACCCGAGCTGCGGTGGCCGGGGCCTGCTACCACTCCCTAAGGTGGCTGAGCCACGGAGCTGCATGGCCAAGGGAGGAGTTGGTACCCTAGTGCACATGGGGGAGGGGCTCCTGGCAGGGGTGCAGGGCAGGGGCGGGGGTGCTACCGCAGCGAGAGGGACAGGGAGAAGGGACCTCTCTCCCCGCACCCCTCCGTTGGCCAAGTCCTAGGAGAAGCCCATGTGGTGCCCTCCTCCCATTGGACGAGCCGTCCTGGATGCACAGAGCCCGGAGTTGGGGGCCGGGAAGCCAAGCACAGCGGGACCTCGGGCCAGATTCCAGATTGTAACATTGAGCATGTTAATTGATACTTTTTTAAAAGGTTTTTAATGTTTATTTATTTTTGAGAGAGAGCGAGACAGAGCACAAGCGGGGGAGGGGCAGAGAGAGAGGGAGACACAGAACCCGAAACAGGCTCCGGGCTCTGAGCTGTCAGCACAGAGCCGGATGCCGGGCTCGAACCAAAACTGAGAGATCATGACCTGAGCTGTAGTCGGAGGCTTAACTGACTGAGCCATCCCTATTAATAGGTGTCCCTATTAATTGATACTTTTATTTGCAAACCTAAGTCTTTGTATGAAACTGTATCACTTTTCCCACTGGAAAGGGCAGATGGTGAGTTAACGGAGAAATCCTATCCTGGATGGGATTTGAGGCCTCTTCCTCCTTGGGACCAGCGGGCCCTCCCTGCCTCACTCCACAGCAGGGGGCTCCATGGAGGTGTGGGTCCCTTGAACCTGTGGGCACCCCCTCTGCACCATCTCACAGCCCCAGCCCCGAGCCCATGCACCATTTGTCTACCAGATGCTCGGACCGTGCAGATGTTTCAGATAAAGGGTTTGTCTTTCAGAAATTTAAAACCATCTGCTCCCTGAAGGAGTACCTGGCGGGAGCTGGGGACAGGGTGGGGGCACATGGAAGTCAAGCCCCAGACGCTGTGCTTTGGGGAAACAGGGTGCAGCTGAGGAAGGCCAGAGACAGCAGGCACTAGGGCACATGGGTATGGGCCTGGCGCCTGGCCTGGAACCCTCAGGGGGTCCTGGGGCCTGGCCTGGAACCCTCAGGGGGGCCTGGGGCCTGGCCTGGAACCCTCAGGGGGGCCTGGGGCCTGGCCTGGAACCCTCAGGGGGGCCTGGGCCTGGCCTGGAACCCTCAGAGGGTCCTGGGGCCTGACCTGGAACCCTCAGGGGGGCCTGGGGCCTGGCCTGGAACCCTCAGGGGGGCCTGGGGCCTGGCCTGGAACCCTCAGGGGGGCCTGGGCTTGGCCTGGAACCCTCAGGGGGTCCTGGGGCCTGACCTGGAACCCTCAGGGGGGCCTGGGCCTGGCCTGGAACCCTCAGGGGGGCCTGGGCCTAGCCTGGAACCCTCAGGGGGGCCTGGGCCTGGCCTGGAACCCTCAGGGGGTCCTGGGGCCTGACCTGGAACCCTCAGGGGGGCCTGGGGCCTGGCCTGGAACCCTCAGGGGGTCTGGTGCACAGCCTGGAACCCTCAGGTGCCAGGAAGGGCCATGTGGACCATGACTACCACACTTATGCCAAGATGCTGGGTTAACCCCTGCACGGAGCTGGGTGGCAGGTCTGTGGCCAGATTTGTCTCCGTGATTTCTAACGTCGTGGCTGTCCCAGAGAGGAGACCGTCCCAGCAGACCACATGGCTGCTCCCCACCCGCTGCAGCATCACGGCCCATCACATTTTGCACTCCACGTGCTCTTTCTGTCAAAGTGGGTTCTAGAACCCACGAGGGGCTCGCTGGCTCAGACCAGACTGGGACACCTCTGCAAACACTGCACCCAGAACCACCCTCCCGGGATCCGAGCTCCCGTGTTAGGAGTGGGCCTGGGCTCTAGTTAGCCGGCAGAAAGCACGGAGCCTGCTCTGGGGGTCGCAGGGGGAGCCGGAGTCCCGGCTTCCAAGTCCCGGCCCTCCCCAGCCTCCCGCCAGGCCCCGCAGGCCTCCTCAAGACCCCCTGGATGAAGGACAGCCTCGGGCAGCACAGAGACCGCGAGAGAACCATGAGCCCCCGTCAGCCCTGCAGGACACACGGGAAACACCCAGCCAGGTTCAGGGCCATTGGCTCCGCAGGGAAACTGGGACAGGTGCCAGGGGAAGTCCCTCCAGAAGCCCCCGACCCCGCCTTCCCTCCAATACCTGCGGCTGGGTCTCCCCGGGCCGGGCCACCCTGGGCAGGGCGGGCGATGCCTTCAGAAGCCCCCTCGCCCGTCCACGAACACCCCACATCCAGGCTGACCCTTACAGCCGGTCCTCAGGGGCTGGCAGCCAGTCCCTCCTCCTGTACAGGACGCAGTGCTCCCCGCTCCCTACAGGACAGACAGTCAAACCCTCCCGCCGCTCGGCCCCACTCAGGGTCCCGCCACCTGCTCCCTCCTCTTCCTCCATCCTTCGGGAAACTGGCGCTTCTCACTGCGTGTGTCTTCCTACTGACAAAAACAAATGGTGTTGCTTCCTGTAAAATAGAAGGTCTCCAAAGCGTCCAGCATCTCGACTCCGTTCCCAGAACGGGCTCCTGGCAAACGCACTCGATGCTCACGAAGATCGTGCCGATGAAGACGGAAGGACAAACCCATGCCCCGTCCTGCAACAGACCCCACACCAGTGTCCCCGCGTGGATGGCTCACTTCTCCCTCTGCCATTAGACATTCAAAGAGCAGCCCTTGCCACTGTGTCCCAGGCACCGCGTTGGAGGCAGAGTATTTCAGAGGAAACTCTGTCCCTCTCCATGAAGGACGCTCAGGCTTGTAAACAGACCTCCATAGTATGTAGGAGAGGCTTGCAGGGAGAGGAGGCGGCCTGCAAAGTAGGGGGAGGCCCCGCCCAATGTGGGGAGCAGGGCAGGGCCCCGAGGGCAGCAGGAATGCTGCGGTCTCCGTTATCCACGGGGTGACAGGGGTGCCACAATGATACCTGTGTCGTTGGCAGGTAACCGGAGCCAGTGATCAGGAAGGGGGGGTGACAGCAGAGGTCAAGGCCGGCACAAGGGGTCTCAGAGCCTAGATCTGAGGGGGTGGGGTCTGTTCCGAGAGACAGAGATGGAAAGAGACAGTGTGGAGACACGGGAGCATTGCCACAGGAAATGCAAGAGAAATGCCTCTGGACGCTCCGGGAGCCTCTCCCCGTTCCTTGTCATTGTCTGGGCCCCCACGGAACCAGCACAGGAGCGATTTGCAGAAACCCCGGGCAGAAATGCACGCACAATGGTTTTCGGGGCATCTTCCCACAGCGGTCCTCACCCTGCCTGACCTACTGTCCGCCCCCTCCTTCCTGGGGTCCACACTTCCCTTCCTGTGGGGTGGGGGTGGGGGGTGGTACAGAGTTCCAGGAACCACTGGGGTCTTGCTGAGAAACAGGATACTTTCTCCAGTCTGTATCTTTTCTTTCAACTTTGCTTTTCACTGTTGGGTCCATGTTCCCACTTAGAATTCCATTGGCCTGTGCTCTGCCAGAATAGAAACGCAACAAGTTTGGGGTGCCAGGGTGGCTCAGTCGGTTAAGAAGCGTCTGACTTCAGCTCAGGTCAAGATCTCGCGGTTTGTGAGTTCGAGCCCCATGTCGGGCTCTGTGCCGACAGCTCGGAGCCTGGAGCCTGCTTCAGATTCTGTGTCTCCCTCTCTCTGCCTCTCCTAGCTTGTGTTCTGTGTGTCTCTCTCTCGAAAATAAATAAACATTAAAAAAAAATGCAACAAGTGTAAATCTTCTTCCTGGGTTATTCCCACTTGGGGAAGAAAAGTTGTACACGAATGTGGCTCCGGGCCACTGTCACAAAAACGGGGTAGCTGAGGAGTCTGAGCCAAAGAGCTGAATCTCTTCCACCCCCTTGCCGCATGACGAGGCTGATGCCTCCAACCCGAGACCGGCCTGGAGCCCTGAACGGCTGAGTCCTGTGAATCCCACCTCCCCTCGAGGTGAAGGAGTAAAACCACAACCAGCGTGTGGCATGATGAAGAAATGGCCCGTGGTTGTAGGATCCACGCCTGCTCTGGGGGAAGAAAAAGAAAAGCTTTTACATCCTTTTGACGCTGTTTCCTTAACTGACCTTGCTTTCCAGGACTTGGCTTTCAGACCCCACCGGACGTTCCTGTATTTCACTGACCTGCTGTCCCACGTCCAGAGGCTGGAGAGGCAGAGAAGCGTGTCTTCTCGGAGTAACGTGAAGCCACGGCGGCAACAGGAAGTTTGGCCTTAACCAGAAGACGACACTTCCAGACCGTCAGGCCAGGTTCCCACCGTCACGGGCAGGTAGATCCGTGCTGCTCCCATCACATGCTCCCAGCCACCGCCTTCCCTCTGGAGAAGCCTCACGTGCGGCCTTTGGCACGTCGGTCAGCTGGGCCTGGGACAGACCGGCCACCGTGGGGGCCAGACAGCCCTCCGCCAGCCTTGGAAACGCAGGTCTACGGGGCATCGGACGCAACTGGGACCCCCTGAGAGCTCACCAGCAGCAGCCACTTCACCTACCCGAGGTCACTTTCTCATCGGCAAAACGAGGGATAAACACCAACTACCCCGAATGGCGCCCGGAAATTTTCCTGTGGGGGATAGCGGGCCAGAACCGGGTCAGAACTGGACACCTGGACAGAGCCGGCTCACAGCCCAGGGTCTCCCTGGACCAGAACTCGGGCCCTAAATCTACCAGCCCACCTGGCGTTCTGTGATCTGCAGCAAATGCCTTCATTAACTTTCAAGGACTATTGTCATTAACATTCATGCAGCGCTTTCCGGGCGCAGTCTGTGTGGATCGCCTCCGTGTGCCCGTGATCAGCCGCTTATCTACGCATTACTACTCGTGGTTGTTGGAAGTGTGGAGGCAGCACTGTGTCACAAGCACTGTGCGTTTTATCACCTGGGTATCTCATCGTAATTGCATAAAATCCCATTCATCAAAAACAAAACAACAAAGCAAAACAAAACCAGCAGCTTTGGGGTTTGCACCGTGCAAGCGTGCATTTTTCTTGCCTACAAATTCTCCTGGCCCATGAGGCTCCAGCAGGCACCCTGGCTGTGCGTTCCAATCCAAGAAAGCCGAGTTTCTTAGGAGTTGCCAACTGACTGGTCTATGAGGGGTCGGGCGGCCAGCAGGAGTGTCTGCCTGCCCGCTCTGTGCAATGTTCTGTGAATTCACTCACCAAAGGGCACATTTTAAAGTGATTATGCCCCATTTGTGTTTACTATAGCCTGCTGTGGCAAATGGTCGTTTGCCAGGATGCACGCTGGCGTAGACATACACTCGAGGTTCTGAGAAGCGAGTAGGTAAAATATTAACGAAACTCAGGGACACGCACACACGCGCGCGCACACACACACACACACACACACACAGACCTGAATTATTTCACTGGGCCTCTGTCTCATCAAGGGGGAAACGTCTCGAAGAGACGATAAATGTGAAACAGAACACTTTCATTCTGAGAAGAATAATTAAGCTCGAGCAGTCCTCTTTTCCTGTGAAGGCTTCCAGGATTTGGAGAGAATTTAAAAAGTGGAGCCCAACTGGGTGAATCGGCCACCTGGGACGGCTGGTAACTCGGGAGAATTTTCTGCTTAGGAAAACGATACACCATCCCTCCTCTGCCCAGAAGGCCCCCTGGGCTGCCAGGCAGCTTGCTAACAGCAGGCCAGCCCCATGGGCATTTCCCCCGCCGGACGCGGCTCCGGCCAAGCAGAGAGGCGCAAGCAAGGCATACTGGCCTAATAAAAAAGATTGATTCACTCCGGACATCTCCCCCCACCCCCCGGCTCCTGGATGTTTCTCAAAGAAGGTCTTTGTGGAAAAGCTTTAAATTCTTTTGCTTCCACAAGTGTTTAAATGGGATTGTGAGCACAGCCTCCTAACTCCGTGTGGGCAGAGAGCGCTCGGAATAGCAGGTAACAGAAGCCGGCTGCACTCACAATGGCTCACCCCGTTTGTGTCGACGATGTCTTCCCATTTTTGCTCAGATCTTTGAAGTTCTACCACAGCCGTGACAAAATGATGACTCATGCTTAAACACAGGCATCATGTCATCCACGATATTAATACCGTGGTGACATTGCCGTAAGCGCCGAGCCTTTAAGAGCATTCTGCCACCATCCTTGGGGACCACAAAGGGCAGCGGCTGCACGAGGCAGCGTTCATTGTGCAGGAGGGCGCCGCCTGCATCCTGCAAGCCTCTCTGATAAGCAGCTGTCAGCAGGGAGGGGGCTGCGGGCAGGAGAGGGGGAGGGGAGGGAGAGGCCGCTGTTATCAGGCTGGATGGCCAGCCTTTAGCTGCTGCCCTGATGTCTTATCTCAAGTATGCTCCTGTCTTGCAAGTTTAAAAATCTCCCTAAAAAGAGACAAATGGGGGCAGGGCTCGAGTTCGGCCCGAACACGCTCCAGCGCCCCTCCCCCATTCCCAGCGCCCCAGGAGCCCCTAACTCAGCCCCACCGGAGGACGGTAGGTGCCAGGCAGTCCCCGGGGGGTCAGCGATCACCTGGAACCCTGCACACCGCTTCCCCCTCGGGCAAGGACCCCCTGCCCTCAATAAAGAGAAGAAGTTTGTTTCAGTAAATTTATTGTCAAAAACTCAAAGGTGCAGCAGCATAATCCTTCCGAAACCCGAGCATCGCCCGGCCCGCTGGTGCACAGCGGTGCTGCTCAGTCCGACGGAGCTCCTGCAACTGTCGTCCAGGCCTCGCCCGCCTGGCCTTTCCCCTCCTTCCTGTCGAGAGCGCGCAGGCTGCTGAGTCACGCCTGCCCGGCCGGTGCGTCCTTCCCGGCCCCGTGGCCCACGGCCCGCCTCCGGCCTTCCCGGGCAAGCGGCCGCTCCCCACACTCGCAGAGTCCCGGGCTGGGGGCCAGACTTGCCCCTGCCGCCGCCGCCGCCCGCCGCCGCCGCCGCCGCCGCCGCCGGGCCCCTCCTGCAGGGGACCGCCCCTCCTCGCAGCTCTCCACGCAGCGCTCCGGACCGGCGCCCCACCTCCGAGGGCGCGTCCACAGAGCCAGCCGCGCGCTAGGCGCCCCGGGACGTCACCACGTCGATCAGACCAAGGCCCCCTCCGGGCTGTCACTCAGGGAGGGTGATACTGGGCACCCAGTCGTTGACACTGCGGCTCTCCTCGCAGAACAGGCTGAGCTTCTCCAAGGCGGGGTCCTTCCACGCGTCCTCATTGGGGTTCTGCGGGCAGAGCGCAGAGGTCAGCCTGGCTGGCCGCCGGCCGCCGGCCGCGGCGGGGCGACACCCGGGCGGAGGCCACACTCACCGAAATGAGGATGCAGTGTAGGTCTCCCGACGCGGCCTCCTCGTCGCCCGCGCCCACGATCGCCGCCAGCCGCTGCACGTCGCCCACGCGCACGATGTCGATGTCGTTCTCGCAGCAGAACGCCTGGATCAGCGTAAAGTGGATCTGCAGCGCGATGTCGCCCTCGTCCTCCTCGTCGGCGGCCAGCACGCAGAAGGTCACGTTGTCGGGGTCCCTGCGCGGGCGGGGAGGGGGCGGTGAGGGCGAGGTGGCGAGCCCGGGGTGCCCCGCCGCCGCCCCCCCAGCCCCCGGTCGCTCCCACCCGGGGCCGCGTCCACACTCACACGTTCAGGACTTTGGCGGACTCATAGACGCCGGCGGTGAGACAGCCCTGGCGCTGTGCCGACAGCAGCAGCTCGTGCAGCGCTTTCCCGGCGCCCTGCATCCTGCGGACGAGCCAGCGCCGTGAGCGGGGACTGACCAGAAGGCGCGGCGGGATCCCCCAGCCCCCGGGACACACCCCGGGCACCCCAGCCGAGGACAGGCACCTCGGGTGCCCCGGCTCCCGCCCAGCGGCTTCCCACCCGCGCGGCTCCCCGAAGGTGGCCGCCGGACCGGCTGGGTCCAGTACACGGCCAGGCTCCCCGCGCCCCAAGATATCGGCGCCCGGCGCCGACCCACCTGGCGGTGCTTTCGGGAACCGTGTCTTGGCCGCGGATTTCCTCCAGAGTCATGGTTCGGTCGGCGAGCAGCTAGCTAGTTATCCACGAAAGGAGCGAGGGGCGCGGACGCGGCGGGCACCGGGAGGCTGGGGCCACCCGGCGAGCGCACGGCTGGCAAGTGCGCCCCGGCCCGCCGCGCGCCCTTATATAGGCAGGGCCGCCCCGCCGCCAGCTGGCGCTAGGCTGCGCGCCCATTGGCCGGCGCTCGCTTTCTGATGCAAATGAGGCGGCGGCCGCGGCTCGTGCCAGAAGGCCACGTGGGGAGGGGTGCGGGGGATGACAATGCCTCAAATCTGCCGCTTTTGTCCGGGTGTTACCAGGCAGACTGGAGCCTGCAGATTTCACTCGCCTTTTTGTTGTTTTAAGTCCTTAAAAGGAAAAAGTTAAAAAAAAAATATCTTGCTTGCTAATAGGACGCTGCAATTTGTGAAATGCACCTTTGGAGAAACTAAAGATTTGTTTTGCACTTATTTTTGTTGCTACCTTTCTATTTTCTTCTTTACTTTAATTTCAAGTTTAGCAGACTGTTGCTTTTAAACCGGAACTTAAAGTATAAAGCACCCAGCTCGGGCTTTAAGCTTGCAAAGGGCCTCAGCACAGCTGCCTCGGGCGACAGCGCGAGTCCGCCCGCCAGGCCTCCCCGCACACTCAGCGCCCCGACCCCGCCGCCCTGGAGGGTCCCAGCCGACCTCCCCGCCCGCGGCCGAGCGCTGCGCTGCGGGGCGCTGGGACGCGCGAGCAGATTGCGGCCGGCGCACGCGGCTCGTTTGCATTTCTATGGAGAGCGCACAATAGCGGAGGTCTGGCGTGTGGCGGTTTGCAGGAGGGACAATCCAGGCTTTCTCTTCATAGCGACACTGCCCACCTGCCGCAGGGTGGGGCTGCTAGGGCCCCGCCGCGCGTGGGGGTCGCGGGGCTGCCCGGCGCGTGGAGGTCGGGCCACGTGCCGCTCCTGCGCGCCTGGGTGCGCATCCCCAGCAGGGGCGCCGCTTTGCAGGTGATTCCCCACCCCCCTCCCCTCCTCACCGAGTCCTCCCACGGGGCTCTGCACTGTCTACGCAGCCAGGTGCGCTCCGCAGGGACCCGGAGCTCTCGTCCCCAGGGACTCGAAGAAGGCAGCTCGGAATCCCTCTCCCGGAGCGCCACCTACAGGCTGTCCAGAAAGACTCGGGCTACCCCCGCCCCCACTTCCGTTGGCTTCTAGGGGGTTGGCCCTGGCGGGTCCGCTGAGCCCCAACCCAGCTGCGCACTAATGGAAACCAGAGGAAGGGCTGCGCAACCCACCCCGGGGGTGGGGCGGGGGGAATGAGGACAAAAGGACACTCCGACCCAGTCCTGATGGAGGCAGAGCCCAGATTTCTTAGGCTATTTTGAAATGTTTTAATGGCTTAAATATACGTATATAACAAGCTTGTTTGCCACTTATAACAACTAAAGCTAGAAGAGGTACACAGCCCCTGCTGTGAGGTCACCGTTTGGGGCCCGTAAGCCGGCACTTGCAGACTGCCCACGGACACAGCATCACTTACGCTGTCGCGCCGGGGTGCGCTTCCTGGCCCCCTTTTCTAAGATCCTGGAGCCTGCACGGGGATTCGCAGCAAGCCCAGGCGCTGCTGCTAAACTTCTAGAAAGAGGACGACAGAATGAACTGGCGGCCTGCACACCCCCCGGGTGGACTTAGACTCTGCGAAGGCAGGGCCGCTTCCGGGATTCGGAGAAGCCTGTGCGCGCTCACCTCCTGTCCCAGAAATCCCAGGTGTCTTCTTCTAGTGGCGAGAGCCAGGCACCTGACGCCTTCACCTGCTGCTGCTTCCTTTCCTTCTTTGCTGGTGGTTTGCAGAATGACGGTATGTCTTGATACAAAATGTTTATTTTGAAGGGATGGAAGTTTAGGTATTGATCTTTTTCTTTGTATTAAAAATCTTAAAATGTATTAATTCCAGGTCCCCAGGAAATGTTGCAGATAGAACTTACCGCACATCTTACCCCAGCCTCCCCAATTTATAACAATACAAATCTGGGGGGTATCCGGTCTCAGCCCCTCCTCCTACAGGAAGGCCACTGGACAGGCCTGGCTGGGGAGGGGACACGGCGGGCAGGGCAGCATTTCCAGGTGGCACTGAGCCAACCTGGAGGAAGAGGGCTGACAAGCCCGTGGGCCATTCTCCTCTGCTCACGTTTTTAGGGTATTTGGTTTCAGGAAAACCGCCTTTCTGGTATGCCATGGGATATGGCTTCACACGGATGTATTCGGTCAGTCCAAATGGCCGCAACGCCCTCGTCTCAACTGGGAAAGAGACGTCTTACCTGGAAGCCAATTCGGCCTCCACCAGACCCAGCCACCACCACCTTGGGGTCTAGACAAATGCAGGAGCTGTTGGGTCTGCCGTTTCCCCACCTACTGGTGGCACTCCCGGGAGAGGGGTAGTGCCTGCACCCACCCGGTTACCTGCCCCGGGCAGACCACATGCCCCACCTGCTCCCAAGCTACGTTCGGCCAGTGACTCAGCCCACTGGAGCCCCAGGTCCTAGGATGCTGTGATGTCATCCAAACTCCCCCTGATGGCACCCCTAAGCCTTCCCCGAGCCTTAATAAGGAGGGTGGTAGTGACTTTATGAAACACACGTCCTCAGGGATGCTCTGTTTTAAAGACCCTTTGGGAGGTGCCTGCGTGGCTCAGTCAGTTAAGCATCCGGCTCTTGATTTCAGCTCAGGTCATGATCTCTGGTTTGTGAGATCGAGCCCCACATCGGGTTCTGCACGGACGGTGTGGGGCCTGCTTGGGATTCTCTCTCTGCCCCTCCTCTACTCGTGTTTTCTCTCTCTCAAAATAAATAAATATTTTTTTAAAAGACCCTTTGGAAATGTCATTTAACTATTTTTGCTAACGCAGTCTCTCACGGCCTGACTACGATGTGGGAGAGTTGCCGCTCGCTGGGGGATGGAAAGAGGTGGGCTTCGAGTGAGCAGTAAACCTTATGAGGCAGCCCTTGCTGCAAAACTTGTTTACTTCTAGAGTGAGCACGTGGCCATCAAATGGCAAGCCGGTGGCCAGTGGCCGTAGGACACAGGGTTCCTTGCACGCAGGGCTCCTCTGGCCTGTGGCTCGTCTCGGGGACAAAGTCAAAGCCAGGTTTCCAAACCGGCTGCTCTCACAGAAAATTCTGCTTTTCCAGCTTCTCTTGGAAAATGGGAAGATTTGGTCCCCATGTGCCTGCGGTCCCCACCCCCACCCCCACAGTAACCATCAGCTGGAGGGACACGCACAGGGGCCTCCAGACCAGGCGACTCCTCTCCGGTTCACCACCGTCCCCACCATACCTCCCTGAGGACACCCAGCTGCTTTGCTCCTTTACATCATCTGCTTCCGCCCTTGCAAACTTAAAACAGAAACAAGTTTAGGGGCACCTGTGTGGTTCTGTTGGTTAGGCGTCCGACCTCAGTTCAGGTCATGATCTCACGGTTCGTGGGTTCGAGCCCCGCGTCGGGCTCTGTGCTGACAGCTTGGTGCCTGGGGCCAGCTTCGGATTCTGTGTCTCCGTCTCTTTCTGCCCCTCCCCCACGCGTGCTCTGTCTCGCTCTCTCTCTCTGTCTCTCAAAAACAAATAAATGTTAAGAAAAAAAAAAAAAAGAAGTTTGAAAAGCAAAATAAAAGGGCCAGGTTCTTAGAAAACGACCTCGAGTTGGTTAGGCGCCATTTGTGTCCCACACTGGGTGGGACTGTGTCTCGTGTGGGCCCAGGGCTCTTGGAGCAGTCTGTGTTGAGCCCCTTGCAGAGGGTCCAGGGGTTCCTCTTCCCCCCACCCCACCCTATTTATCCAGCCCCTTCACAAGGCACAACAGGCCTCCTGGGTTTCAAAGAAGTGTTGCGTTTTTTCCCCCAAACTCACAGATGGCAGTGTGGGCATGAGTTGGTGACAAAACTTCATTAACTCAAAAAAGAAACCAAATCTTTGTGCAAAACACACACCTATTAGCTAAAACCCAGCAGCAGCGTCTCAAATGCGCCCCGGTCTATGGGGCAGAGGGCAGCGACGCCCCCACCCGCCGTCACCCCGGGGAGCTATGCGGGACCCTCGCCCCACCCCAGGGAGTGTCACTGGATGGCAGGTGCGACCGAACGGGAAAACAAGAAAGGGGAATCCCCACGGAGCACCGGCCGGACGTCTGTGGTCAGCCCGTGTGTCAAGAGGGGTTTCTGGAAGGAGGAGTTACTCACGGCTCATTGAAACCCCTGAAGCCCCTAGAGGGGTGGGGGCGGGCCATTCCTGCGCGTGGCACTTTCCCTACCGTGAGTAAGCAATGGTCGGTGACACATGTCACAGCCGCAGGCAGTGACAGCAGGTCTCACCGTGGCTGCGCTCCCCCGACCCCGAGAAGCCCGCAGATGTGCTGTCCTTCCCGGCCTGGCCGTGCGCCCGGACTTCGAGCCTGGGCCCCCACCCCCACCCCGCGGAAAGAAGCCCTGAACGTTTGCCTTTCAGGGGCCTCCCTGGGAGTTTCTAAAGGTCACGCCAGGTCACCATTTGGCCCACACTCCGCTCTTGTTTGGGGGGCAGGGTTCTAAAATGGCTTACAAATTCGCTCTGACTTGTTTGTGTAGGTGGGAGCCCCAGACGCGGCCCAAACGTCACATGGCGCGCCCCCACCCTGCCCCCCGCCCCACGCCTAGTTTCGGTAGGCGACGAGCTGGCGTTTAACTCTCTTCTCTAACAGCACACGGAAGCCCTTAGCGTGCAGCGCAGTCCGGGCACGTACGGCCACCAACTTCCGAACGGAAAGTCCCCCTTTATGTTTGAAGGACGATTCACAGCAGGTGCGCGAGCACCCAGAAAAGGGCCTTGGATACTCAGGCGGCGAAGTTAGCACCACAGGCTCAAAGGCGGGTTCCGCTGCCGACTTAGCTTTACCTTGAGCAAGAGGTTAGTGCGTGATTTCGAGGTAGAGAGAGTCCCTGCTTGTCCTCCTGTCGAACCCACAGTTCTTCAGTCGCCCGAACAAGGGCGACGGAACGTGTGCATCGCAAGGAAGTGTGCTCTGGGGCGTTCCTTCCTAACGGTGGGAATCGGAAGCCACCGGAGGAGGCAGGCGGTATACAGCAGGTGGTCCTGAAAGAAACATTACGGGGTCGTAAGAGATGCTCCGGAGACGATCTCGTGACATGACGAAACCTCAGACAAGGAGCCGTGTGACTGACTGCAGGGGCCTGTGCTCATCAGTGCACCTGACTCTAGCTACTCAAAATATCCAAACAGAAACCCGGACTGCACCGTGCAGCACTGGGATTGTAAGATGGGTCATCCTCTTCTTCGTACTTTTGTGCAGTTAAACGTTCTGCGACTCCATCGCAGGTAAGACAAATTCAAACTTCTCACGGAGAAGAGAATCCGCTCCGGCCACCATCCCCCTGACTCGTGCTCTGGGCATCGCGCAGAGGAGCAATGCTGGCCATATGTCTGTCACGAGATCAACAAGGCAGACATCCGCGAGGCTGTGTTTCCAGGCGGGGCGGGGACGGGGTGGGGGGCACGACCTTTGACCGAGCTGCCCCTCTTGACACCGGACTCCGGTCCATTCTGTTCGCAGCAGAGGGGAAGTGGTTGTTAACTCTGGAATGACCCAGAGAAAGTCTCAGATGCGCACTGAGGGCACGAAGGAGGGACAGCCGTCAAACTCACCCGAGGTCGCGCCTTCCCGGAGGCATGCAGGTGGCCGCCACGCCCGTGTTAGCAAGTAGCCACGGATAAAATTCTTCCACTTCCCTTTTGCGAAAATGCCTGCTTCCCAGAAGTAAGTTACAGCAATAAATTGTGAAGATTGTTTCCGCTGTTTACATAACCTGGAATTCTAAAAATGCAAAATATTTACGCACACTCTCAAGTTATTTTAGAGACGCTTCTACGTGCAATTCCGTTCCTCAGCATTGAATTTCACCCACATGAGAAGAACAGAGCCGGAGCCTTGGCCGGCTCAGTCGGTAGAACACGTGACTCTCGATCTCCAGGTTGTACGTGGACCCCATGCTGGGGCTAGAGGTTACATTAAAATACAATCTTGAAACATTTTTATACATAAAAATAAAAAGCAAATCTCAAGTGTGCTATCATTAGCGGTGTTGGTGTTATGGTTTTATTCAGCAGATTTTTACAGGGCTGGCTATAGGTCAGGCAATTTAAAAACATCCCTGAATCGTTAGGTAGGTACTATTGTCACATGAGGAACCCTGGGCACAGAGAGGGCAAGCAACCTACCTGAGGTCACACAGCCAAGAGGTGGCAAAGTGCGGTTTTGAACTCAGACCAGCTGGCTCTGGAGCTTGTCGTGAAGAAGAGAGAGACAAACTTAGAGCTTTTGGGGCAAACTGTGTGGTCCACGAAGGATAAGGAGACTAACAAGTTTTCGAAAACCTGTCTGGCTCTCCTTAGGAGCCCTGACCTAGTGCCTGTCGGGGTTTCGTGATTGGAGTGTGGTGCCATCTAGTGGTCGGAAAGAATACAGCTCCGAGCTCAGTCAAGCAGTCTCTTCGTTTTCATCTAAACCCTTGCGTGTATCTAACCCTAACCCTAACCCTAACCCTAACCCTAACCCTAATCCTAACCCGGAAGCCCACGGGCTCTGGCCACACACAGTTGACCATGCGCAGAAGCAGCAGCCCCGGCAGCAGGGAGCCCTGGCCCCGTCCTGCCATCTGCGTGTTTGCCGCAGGCAGTGTGGACCACCCGCATCGAGAGAGCAGAGCCGGCCCCCGGGAACGTGTCGGTGGTGATGCCCCTGCCCGCTGTACAGGTGGAAAAAGTGGACCAGCATCACACAGCTAGTGACAGAGCTGGGATCCTAGCCAACCCCCTCCAGACCTCGTGCACATCTCAGGTTCATGCTTCCACACACGCAGGCAGGACCTGGACTGTCTCCGAGCAGCGCCCTGAGACACGGCCCCAAGCCTTCACAGGGAAGCCCGGTGACTGGGACACCTGCTTCCTTTCAAATCAGGGATGCCGTGACGCCCCACGTCCTTCGGCGTTCTGAATTCCCTAAGCGGCCACATGACACGAGCTGACGCACTATTTTTTCTTACAAACTCCTAGACAATATCAAACCTGAAGGGACCTACAAGGTAGCTTTCTCCAAAATGCTGCCAATCTGGGACACACACGGTCCCCACATGCCAGATGATGGCGGCTCCATGGGCTGGCGCGCCCCTGACTTGTCCACCTCCGTCTGATTCCACCCTCGATAGTAATGGCAGCCCCGGGCCCCTCCTCCCACAGAGCCGTCCCGCCAGAGTCCCTACCGGAAGGGACAACCGCATGGCCCAAGCTGCCTGTCGCCCCCTCCCCATGTCTCCTCCAGGGCACAACAGCAGCCTGACCAACCATGTTCCTCTGCCGGGGATGATTTGTGTTTGTGGCTGCGTGTGTTGTTGCAACACAACAGGTCAGCCCAGCAGAGACCAGCTACCCCCAGTCACTCCACTCTGCCAGGCAGTTGAGAAAACGCTGTCACCTTCCAGAGTGCAAACCCATTTGGGACCCCGTGACCCAGAAACCATGGGGGTGTGTGGGAAAATGCGTGTGTGGAGCCTTCAGAGACTGGCTCTGAGAAAGTGAGACTGTCCACTACGTGGCCCTGCCCTCTTCAACCCTCGGAAGCCAGTGTCACCTGGGGTGGTCAGCTCAGAGGTCCTCCCTGCTCAGGGAACAGGTGTGCTCCCTGTTTCCAAAACAGAGGTCCTCCCTCCTCCCAGGACAGGTGTGCTCCCTGCTCCCAGGACAGGGATGCTCCCTCCCCCCAGGACAGGGGTCATCCCTCCTCCCAGGACAGGGGTCCTCCCTGCTCCCAGGACAGGTGTGCTCCCTCCTCCCAGGACAGGGATCCTCCCTCCTCCAGGACAGGGGTCCTCCCTCCTCCCAGGACATGGGTGCTCCCTGCTCCCAGGATAGGACACTCCCTCCTCCCAGGATGGGGTGCTCCCTCCTCCAGGACAGGGGTCCTCCCTCCTCCCAGGACAGGTGTGCTCCCTGCTCCCAGAACAGGGGTGCTCCCTCTTCCCAGGACAGGGGTCCTCCCTCCTCCAGGACAGGGGTCCTCCCTCCTCCCAGGACATGGGTCCTCCCTCCTCCCAGGACAGGGGTACTCCCTGCTCCGGATAGGACACTCCCTCCTCCCAGGACGGGGTGCTCCCTCCTCCAGGACAGAGATGCTCCCTGCTCACAGGACAGGGGTGCTCCCTCCTCCAGGACAGGGGCGCTCCCCCCTTCCAGGACAGGAGTGTTCCCTGCTCCCAGGACAGGGATGCTCCCTCCTCCAAAACAGGAGTGCTCCCTCCTCCCAGGACATAGGTGCTCCCTCCTCCAAGACAGGGGTCCTCCCTCCTCCAGGACATGGATGCTCCCTGCTCGCAGGACAGGGGTCGTCCCCAGTCCCAGAGGGTGCTCCCTGCCATGGCTGAGCTCTGTAAGGTGTCCTAAGGGATGACCGTGTGCCCCAGAGCTCCCCTGTGCTCAGGAGGGGAAGGGCAGGCAGGCAGCCGGCTCCACCCCGGCCACGGTCAGTAGTTGAGTGCCTACCGTGTGCAAGGCGGTGTGCACGGGCTCGGACCTCAGGAAGTCCCGCGTGCAGGGGAGCAGGGGAGGCAGACCACCCACCGGGCACCTCCCGACCCCCGCCGGCCCTCACCGCCTCCTTCTGCAGCCCAGGCAGGAGCTTTGCGAAGCCGAGGCAGGGCTGGGAGGGGCAGAGAAGCGCCTAGGAGAGGCTCAGGAGTTAGATGGGTGACGGCGCGGGGGGCTCGCGGGAGCACGGGCACAGGGCTCTCCACGTGTGGGCAGACTGTCCCGGCCCCCCCCCCCCGGGACGGGTGGAGCTCTCAGAGCTTCTCAAACTAGTACTGGGGGAACCCTACCCAGGGCAGACGGGACGGTGGCTTCAGACCAGCTCCATTTTTAAGCGGGTTTGGGAGGCGCCGTTGGAGGAAGCCTAGGTTGGGCGCGCCTCGGATCCCAGACTTGCTTGGCCACAGGCCCCCTGTGTGGACCATAAACTCTGGGTTCCATGGGACACAGGCTGGGGGCACAGGTGTCCCCAGTGTCTCCCAGCGCTAACACTGAAAGGGGTTCATTCGCAGAAGACGGCACTTCTCCAGGAGGCATCCGCACCCCCATCTCCTGGACGGGGGACCCGGGGTGAGCCAGGAGGCCGGCATCGTAACACCCCTCAGGGGCTTCTGCCCTGCTCCCATCTGAGAAGCCCTGGGCTCGGGGAGCCTCACAGCAATCCCCACATCAAAGCTGGGCTCGGAGAGGAAGGGTCCTCCAAAGGCGACAAGAGGAGTAAAGGACTTTCAGGGGCGTCCCTGGAGCTGACGGTGGACGGGTGAGCGGTCACGCGGCCAAGCCCAGGGGCGCTCTGCAGGATGACAGAGGGCCCCCGCCCCGGGCAGGGCCCCCAGGGCCACGGCCCTCCCTCCGGCAGCCCGGGAAAAGCCGAGAGGGACACTTTGACACCCTGTCACCATGCGGGGACAGAGACGTTTCCTCCCGTGGGGTGAGCATTGCAAACATCAACATCAGACGGGCTCAGCCGGCCAGGAGCGCAACCCAGACCCCAGGGTCGTCTGCAGCGCAAGGCCTGTAGGGAAACCGTGCAGGGGTGAGAGGGGAAGCACAGCTGCCTCCCTCCCCACGCCCCCACCACGTACTCGGGACGCAGAAGTCACCACCAGACACTGCCCTCACCCTGTGTGCAACACACACCCTGATGGAACTTTTATTGCTGGAAATGGGGCCAAAGTAGGCAGAAGTAACAGGGCGACCCCTGTACCCTGGGGTCAGTGGCAGCTCCTCAGGTCACACCCAAGGGACAGTCTGAGGCTGAGGCCAGCTGCCCACTCCCCACCGTCCACGCCTCTCCCCCCCAGGGCAGGGGCCGGCTGCATCACCACCACCGCTGGGGGGCGTTTTGCAGGACTCCTGGACATTAAAGACAAAGTCTAGTCTAGCACTTTCTGGACTGTGTCTTAAAGGCTAGAAGGCTTCGGCTGAGGGCAAGGGGTGTCTCCACCCTGAACTCTCTCTCTGAGACAGTCTCCCTCTAACTCCAGGGCTGTGATATTTGGGGAGAGTTTCCGTGATCCCAGTCTGAATGTATACAGATGTGATTTCACACAGTAGTGTTCACTCAAACTTTCCGAAGCTCTTTGGGAAGCACAGGCATGTTTGCAGGGCGAAGGCACGGAAGGGGGACCGAGGGGCACAGAGGGCCCAGGCACTCCAGCCCAGAGCCTCTCCCTCGGTCGACGGCCAATCACGGTCCAGACCTGTGCGATGGGTCGTTCCTGTGACGCGGCTCCTGTGACGTGGCTCCCTGGGCCGCCGCCACATCCCCTCCCATCTTCGGACACGGAAAGGTTTGTGGCTGTTCGCCCGAGGACCCGCCAGGAACACATACACTATGCACTCACTATACACACAGCACCCGTGGAGCACTGACAGGTGCACAGTCCTCTTCCCAGTGAGGAAGCCGCGTGCAGCCGGCAAGAGTCACCGCTCCCGGCCTTCCCGTGAACCGTCCTAGGGGGACTCCACGCCCCAGTCCTCCAGCCAGCTAGGACAGGCCACACCGCCACCTGGGCCACACCAGCCGCACTGGCCACGCCAGGCCGCGCCAGCCACACTGCCTCTGGGAGCATCACGGGAATGCCAGCTGCTCACAGAGTCACCGGATGAGACCAGATTCCCTCTGGCCGGATGGACCCCTTCCCCCCGTGGTGGGGGCGTCAGCGGGGAGGGGTCCGGAACAGCATCAGGTCAGCGAGTGCTCGCTCGCACTTGCCCACCGGCCACTTCCATTTCAGTCGCAAGACGGTGCCGGGCACGGGCCTTTACCCTGTGGGATCAGGTGCCGCCTTCGGGCAGGTGGTGTCAGAACTGAGCTGAACTGTAAGACACCAGCTGCTTGTCGGTTGCAGGGGGAGGGCACACACACATTGGACTTGGGGGTCCGAATCACCAGCCGTGAATCAGCAGTCGTCTAGACGCTGTGGTGCCCGGGCGTCGGAGAACCAGACCCGCTCAGGTAGCCAATGAATTTCCGAGATGATCACGTCGCCAGCGAACGGTGCCGACACGGTTAGCTAGGACCATGCAAAATCAAAACAAAACAACTAGAGTCAACCCTTACCTCACAGAACCAGAAAGGCTCCCTTGAACTGGGTCGTAGATCCACATGTGAATGCTAAAAGTATGAACCTTCGGAGATAAATAATAGAAGACAGCCTTGGTCGCCTGGAGTTAGGCAAAGATTTCTTAATTGGGCCCCAAAAGCATAAACCATGTATTTTATTTATTTTTTTTTTCAATGTTTATTTATTTTTGGGACAGAGAGAGACAGAGCATGAACGGGCGAGGGGCAGAGAGAGAGGGAGACACAGAATCAGAAACAGGCTCCAGGCTCTGAGCCATCAGCCCAGAGCCCGACGCGGGGCTCGAACTCATGGACCGCGAGATCGTGATCTGGCCGAAGTCGGACGCTTAACCGACTGCGCCACCCAGGCGCCCCATAAACCATGTATTTTTAAACTTAGCAAATTAGATTTTGTCAAAAATTAACAACGTTTCCTCTTCAAAAGACACCATTAAGCCAAATGAGAAGACAAGCCATAGACTGTGGGAAAATGTCCGTAAAACATACCAAGGCTTTCTGTCTAGAATATGTAAAGAGCTGTTACAACTCAATAATAAAAAGATAATCCAATTTTTTTAAAAGGAGCAAAAGATTTGAACAAGGGGTTCACCAAAGTAGCTGGGGCGGCGGTGGGAACAATAAAAGATGCTCAGCGTCATTCACGCGACAGAAACGCAAAGGAAAGCCACAGTGAACTACGATTGACAAGAACAGAAGCGACGAGACTGGACGCAAAGGAAAGCCACAGTGAACTACGATTGACAAGAACAGAAGCGACGAGACTGGTCATACAAAGCGTCGGCGGAGGTGTGGGAAGAGACCGGAGCCTCAGACACCAGCAGGAGGACCGGAAAACAGCCGCTTTGGAAAAGCACAGTGCAGAGCAGCACGTCCTGATCGGCTGACTGAGCAAGCACACGCCGTGCCCTTCTCAGGAGAGATAAGACACGCGTGTCAGCACCAGCATTAGGCGTGAACATTTAGTGCATACTCACTCATAATATCCCAAAGCGAGATACAGTGCGAATGCCCGATGCCCGCCCCCGGGGGTGAATGGATACACAAATTGTCGTAGATCCCGCAGAGGAACGCCCTTCCAGAAGGAAAAGAAACAATGTCTGAATCGCTTGCCCGCACGAAGGATCCTAAAAGCATTTTGTTATGGGAAAGAAGCCCGAGGCGGACTGGACTGCACACGGCTCGGGTCGCCATGGAATCACCGAGGAGGAAAAGCTAAGGGCAAAGCAGATCCGTGGCTGGTGGTCGCAGGGAGAACTGGCTTCAGAAAGGCAGGAGGGGGCTCACTGGGGTGATGCAAATGTTCCCCTACAACCTGGGGCTGGTTACAAGACTATAACGCTCTGCACTGTGTGCTTAACATGATGCATCTCATTGTGTGTAAACTATACCCCCATAAAACTGACCAAATAAAGAGGAGAAAAGAATTATCTTTCTAAAGTATATTCTTTTTTTTTAAGGAATTTCTATGCCCAAGGCGGGGTTTGAAGGCAAGACTCCCAAGATCAAAATTTGCATGCTTTACTGACTGACCCCGCAAGGAACCCCCAAAGCATATTCTTAATTCAGGGCCACTTTGGAGAAAGTTAAAAGGAGGACAATAGTTTGAAGATCAGATTACATTTGGAAGGTCTAACCTAACAATGAATCAGCAGTAATTCGATGCTGGAGGGGGGAGGGGGGGGGAAGGGGGGAGGTGTCCAAAATTGGGGCTGCAACACCACCTAGTGGTCCGATTGTGCATTTAAACTTTGATAATCTTGTGAAAGATACATATAAATGTTACAGACTTGTATTGGCTTGTCTAGTCAAGGTCTACTAAAAAGTATTTCTGGTAAAAATTTTACCAAAAGTAATTTAATAACATTTAATATATAATAAGTAAAAAGTCGAGAAACCTAAAAAGAAGAAAGTATGACCTACCTTTGAGCAACAACCAAAACCACACTTCAGAGATATTCTCACTTTCGTTAGAAACAAAACAAAATTGCCTGTCGCCACGACTACTTAACATTTTTCTGGAAGTTTTAGCCAATGCAGAAGATTAAAAAATAGATAAAGCAGGAGCAAGACACAAAATTATTTTAAATGTATTTAATTTAATTTATTTAATTTTTTTTAAATTACCACAACGGGAAGGTGATGGAGTAATGCACTTAAAACGTAAGATGAATTCTCTTAAAATCCTTACAGTGCGTTAGGTGATCAGGTTCTAGAATAAAGGATAGAAAGCAATAGCTTTTCTCCAGCGGCAATCACAGAGTATAAGTTATACTGAGGGGAAGATTCTATCAATGACAACAGTAGCAGCAGCAAAGCGATACAAAATGCCCTCAGAGGATCCCAAAGCCAACGTCTGGTGCCTAAGGAAGAAAACTGTCAGCCCCTACTGAATTGAACATAAAAAAGCTTATATGGTGAGATGTACACCATTTCTTGATGGAGAAACTTCCAGCATATGCATGTCCTGTCTCTTCAGTTTATCTTATTTATTTTATGGAACTTCACTCATATATACATACGTAGGATTTCGATTAACTTCAATGATACGAACAAATTCCCAAAGCAATGCCATAACCTGAAGTTCCATGTGACTGAAGTTAATCCAGATGCCGCACGTGTGTATGTCCGTAAACAATGCTTGAACCCAGGAACCGTGAGATCGTGATCCGAGCCAAAGTCGGACGCCCAACCGACTGAGCCCCCCAGGCGCCCCCTGACTTGCCTTCTTGTGCACGAAATCACCTTTTCGAGATGCAGTTGTGTAATCGTGTGTGGTGCTGTGCTGGGGGCGTGCACCCCCATTTATCCACGCTCCTATGGAAGGACATTCATGTCACTGCTGGCAGTGCAACTGTGACCACTCCTCATGCCTCCAAGCACAGGTGCACACATGTGACAGCAGACGCACTGGGACGCGGGCACGCACCCCTTCACACACCAGATGTGGGGAGACAGTGCACGCCAGCCACGCAATGATCCCCTTTCGGGGCTAAAACTGTGCGATGGGACTGAACTGTGTCCCCCAAATTCACATGGAAGCCCCAGCCCCAAGTGGGATGGTATTTGGAGGTGGGCCTTTGGGAAGTGAGAAGGATTACTGGAGATCGTGAGGGGGGGGCCCCGTGACGGGATTAGCCCTTTATAGGAACTGACACCCGACAGCTTCCTTCCTCTCTCTTCCCCTGTGTCAACGCACAGCAGAAGGCGGCTGTCTGCAGCTGGGAGAGTTCTCGCCAAGGTCTCAATCCACCGGCACCTCCCAGCCTCCAGAATGGAGAGGAATAAACGTCTGTTGTCTGAGCCGCTCAGTCTGCGACGTTCTGCCGTGGGGGCCCCAGCAGATTACTGCAATATACCTCAGCTATGAAACCATGCATTTTGTTAGTAATAACTAAAATGTTACTGCCTCGATTAATAATGCTTTCCAAAACTGTTTGCTTGTTTCAGCCAGATAATTTCTTTTGCAAGAAGTTGATTCCAGGGGCACCTGGGTGGCTCAGTCGGTTGAGCGTCCGACTTCGACTCAGGTCACGATCTCACAGTTCGTGAGTTTGAGCCCCGCGTCGGGCTCTGTACTGACAGCTCAGAGCCTGGAGCCTGCTTCGGATTCTGTGTCTCCCTCTCTATCTGCCCCTAACCCACTCGCATTCTGTCTCTGTCTCTGTCTCTGTCTCTGTCTCTGTCTCTGTCAAAAATAAATAAACATTAAAAAAAATTTTTTTTTAAAGTTGCTTCCAGAAATTAACAATGTGGTGACATGTCCGTATCAATATTTTTTAAAGCTCTGTTATTAAATAGATCATGTATGAAAATATTCAGTTGTTTTCAACGATGCAGGAAAAAGGTTGCAGATTCTGGTAGGTTTTTCTTTTTTTTTCTAAATTTTTCATTTCCTTTATCAATATCCTTCCATAATTTTTGTTCCCAGGAGCATATGTCAAATGTTTTAGCATATGTAACTGATCCATAATGTTATTTTATGTTTCCTCATTGATGATTGCAAATTTTATTTGCACGGCAAATTTACCAGGAGTTTATTCACCATTCTAAT
This sequence comes from Puma concolor, assembly GCF_028749965.1. NCBI lineage: Eukaryota > Metazoa > Chordata > Mammalia > Carnivora > Felidae > Puma > Puma concolor. Next base: position 3,257,985 of record NC_141679.1, on the reverse strand, counting down.
AAAATGTCAATGCTTTCTACTGTTGATGACTTTCAGGTAACATTTGCATGCGACATTTACATCATTAACCATAAAAGTAAGCCCCTCATTTTTCTTGAAATTAGCAAGTCATTTCCAGGGCCAGGGAGGACGGTCTGGGAGCAGCTGGGGCGGGGGGAGGGGCTTGAGGGTTTGACACCACGCTTCCCTGCGGCACCTGCTTCCTCCACGACCGGGGATGTCTCTGCAGGTCCCAGGCCCTCCGCATTCTGCCCTGTGAACCCACCAGGCTGGCTGTCCTGGCCCAGCAAGAACACAGCCCCCTGAGACTGCCTGCCCCTCGTCCCCTCCAGTCTTACGTCCACCACTCGAGACGCACAACTGCCATTTTCCTGCTGGTTTCTCCCTTCTGGGTTTTCACCCCCATCCGTCCTTTTCTTTCCTGCCTTTGGGGAGAAAAAGAGAGGCCGAAGTAAGCCTATCTTTTTCTGTACTCTGGGTGAAATGATTTGTTTTTCCTGAAATGAAAAGGTACAACTTGTTAGTTTCAAGAAACATAAGCTTGTTTTTTGTTGTTAATGATGCTGTTGCCAGATGCAAATGTTACGCAAAGTGGTAAACATTTATTTTATCAGAATGGGCAGGGAGAAAGTCCCTGGTGCAAATAAAGACCATTTGTAACCATCAGCGAGACAACATGTAACAACATTATGAATAGATTACACACGGTAAAGCATGTGGGGGAAAGCTCGTCAAATTACATTAATAAATCAAATTACTTTAAAGTTTTATTTGAGAGAGAGAGAGCACGAGCAGAGGAGGGGCAGAGAGAGAGGGAGAGAGGGAATCCTAAGCAGGCTTCGTGCTGTCAGTGCAGAACACGATGTGGGGCTCGATCTCACAAACCAGAGATCGTGACCTGAGCAGAAAAAAACAGGAGATGGGCACTCAATCCCCCTGAGCCACCCAGGTGCTCCCCACCTTTTTAAAAATTTTTGTAAAGTTTTATAATAAATCAAAATACTTTAAAAACGCTGTTGCAAGTTAAAAGTTCCACTGTGGAGAAACGTCGTACATGCTAATTTATGAGGGTGAGCATTGCATAATGTATAGAATTGTCAAGACAGGGGCGCCTGGGTGGCTCAGTCGGTTAAGCGTCTGAGTTCGCCTCAGGTCACGACCTCACGGTTTGGGGGTTCGAGCCCCGCGTCGGACTCTGTGCTGACAGCTAGGAGCCTGGAGCCTGCTTCCGATTCTGTGTCTCCCTCTCTCTCTGCCCCTCCCCTGCTTGCACTCTGTCTCTCAAAAATAAATAAACATTAAAAAATAATAATAATAATTTGGCACTTTCAGATACTAGACATTAAATAGAATTTACCAGATAATAGGCACGTGGGTCTATCACCACAACCCAAATTCATGGAATCACTTTGTTGCAAAATTTATACCTGACGGAAATAAGAAAATAATTCTGGAGAAAATACATAAAGCAGAAAACCTTCGGTCCCATCCAACGAAGCCGCCACCTTTTGAAATACAAATTCCCTTAACAATTTCCTCAAATGTAAACTCCGAGATTTTCACGGTGATGAATGGTTTTGCGGCACTGTAAGATATCTGAAACCATGTATCGAGCTCTGTCGTCAGTGCTCATAAAATTTGGGCTCAGGGACCAGTGTTTATACCTGTGCCATGTCTGCCGTGTGGATGCTGGAGCACAGGACTGCAGGGAAAATACAAGTCCCAGCAGCGGTCGGAAACACGATGATGAGTTCATATGGCGTCAGCCACAATGCTGTTCGTTTACCTCTGAAAAATGCCATAAAAACTATAAATCGGGTAACTCACTTTATCTTTTCTTGATAAACTTTATGTTTTCTACCCCATATATAGTGAACCCCAGGGGGTGAGGGTTAAATAATATGTGTGGCAGGAGCGTGTTAAGGTCTTGAAAGCAGGAAAGCCGTCCTGGGCGTGTAGGTTCAAGCCCACAGAAATGTGAACCCACAGTGGTCGAGCACCAGGACACAAAGCCTCTCTTTTTTTACTTTACCGGAGGAAGGGCCGGCTGGTGGGGGCGAGGGGGTGGGCCTGTACCCAGAAAACAAAACATGTGCAGGGAAATGAGGCAGGACTGGTCAGAGCCCCGAGGGACCATGATACTCCATTCGGAACAAAGCGAAATGAAATACCGTTCCCAAGAGGAGAACGATCAGGTTGTCCATTACACAAAACTACACGGGTTGTTACTGTTACAAAGGTAGAAAAACACCGAACCAAAAGTCCTTTCACGCTTCTGAATCATAAAAGTAGGCCACCTTAAGGATTGCAGATTGGAGGTAACAGAAACGGGGCAAATCAAGCCAACTACATAAAGCTTGTGCTCTGATAAGTGGGGTCCCCCGACGTAGGCGCTCACCTGCCAGCAGCCGTGCTGGACATCAGCGGGTCCGGGCGGGGTGAGGTTGGCCGGTCAGGTCTCCAGAGGTGAGCTAGCAGCCTGGGCGGGGGGGGGTGGGGGGGGGTGGGGGAGTGGGGCTGGAAGACAGGAGGTCGGGAAGCCCCCCCCCCCCCCCCACCGTGCTGCTCTGAGGTGTGGCCGCCAGCCCACAGCCTGGGAGGAGCCCGATGTGCAGGACCTCTCTCCCTCCACTAGGGCCTGGAGGCCCCTCTGAACGAGCTCAGTCCCCTCAGTCCCCTGAAGGTGGTGCCCTTGACCTGCATTCCCCGTATCCGTCCTGTCTCAGAAGTTACTCTTGGACACACGGTCCTGACTCTGACGTTCTAAGGGCACAGCAACCAGACCAGGATACTTGAGGCTCCCTGAAGACACACGTGCTTCTGTGCACGCTTTTCTTGCCCAGCTGGGATGCTCGGCCCACTGCCCTGCCCAGGGCTAACCCCGACTTGTCTTGCAAAACCCGTGCTGAGAGCCACTGTCTCTGAGACGGCTTCCTCGGGAGGCGGGGGGGGGGGGGGGGGGGGGGGGGGAGGCTCTTCACTAGGAAGGGAACATCCATGTGACCTTTCGCATGCAAGCAACAGAAACGGAATCTGGTGAACGTAAAACACACAAGAGCTTCCGGAAGACCGTCGGGCAGATTGCAGTCCCGGAAAAGCTGGGCAGCCTCAGAAGCGTGGGGTTGTCAATAGAAGGGCCACAGATACCAGCTCTTTGGAACTTTCTAGAGCATGGCTCAGCTATAACCCCTCTCTGCTGTGGCCTTAGCCCAAGATGCGAATTTCTGAAGAAGAATCTGACTGGTTGCGTGGGGTCCTGTGCTCACCACCCCCCATTAGGGTCATGCATGGGGACAGGGCGTTTCTCTTGCCCGAGGGTCTGCAGACGTTCACTGTAAAAGGGGTGGGTTTGCAGGAGCTTCCAGAAGGGGTTCTCCAGCTCTCCCGCGTCTCCGCCGAGAGCTTATAGCGCCTCTGAGTTTCCGTTTCTGCAGGTGCATCGCCTGCCTCGCGGGACGGGCGAGGGAAGCAGAGAGGAATGTCAGCTCTGTTTCTTATGACGCCAGGGTGGCCTTGCCTGGGCCTCTGCAGGTGGGTTCCCGCATTGCAATACACAAGCCCTTCCCTTCATCCCGGGGAGGGGGGGAGGGGACAGAGACCCCGCAGCAGAACCTCAACAGCAAAGAGAAGACGACCTGGGGCTCATTCTTACACAGCGGAAGAGTTGGAAAATCACGAGAAAGTCAATGGATATGACAAACAACGACGTTCATCTTGATTATTCTTCAATTACAATTTGTTTAGCAATGTCACACAGCATGAGGTAGAGGTCTGATTCTCCCGTGTCCCTGGCTCGTCTCAGAATTACTTGAGGATCTGCTCCTCCCCCACCGGTAACCAGTGTCTCCATCTGAGATGGTTTCGGCCACGAGGAACAGAAAACCCAGAGCAAGTGGGCTCTGTGAGTGAGAACGCGCTGGGGCAGGGAGGCTTGGGGCCAGTGTCGCACCGAGAGCCACGTCTCCTTGGACTCTGCCCCACTCCCTGCCACAGCGTGGCTCACTCAGACCACGTGGCCCCTTCTTCCTCCAGATGCTGCGTCCTTGGAGCAGAAGTGGCAGCCGTGGCCCCAGAAGGCACAATCCTACCAGCGGCATCCGGAGGACATGGGTCTGTGTCACAGAACTCCCCGACCGCCCCCCCTCGGGCTCTGTGCCAGGGGACAGGGACCACGTCCACCTGTGAACAGTCAGCGTGGCCACCAGCACGAATCTGCCGAGAAGCGAGGTCTCCTTCTCAAGATGAGGACGGCTTCACCCTCCCCATGACCCCTGGTGGAAGAGGGGGGTGTTAACAGGTGCTGAGGAAGTACACAGGTGCTCACAGCACTCTTGCTTCCCAGGTGAGGCCTCGGAACCCGCCGCAGCGTCCCGCTCACCCGGGAACTCGTTGGACCTCGGAGTCCGGACGCCCACCCTCCACCCCGGAGCTCGGAATCTGCATTTGACGAGATGCCCGGGGTGTGGGATGGCGGCCGGCCCCCGGCGGGGTGGACGGCCATGCGCAGAGGTAGGCTGGGTGCGCCACGGGGGAGCAGGAAGCCTATCTTCACGGCACCAATTTGCCACTGGGAGTCAAAGGCAAGGTCGCCAGCCAAGAGAGGTGTAAAGAAACAGGGTGCGGCCCTCGAGGGGAGTGGTTTAGACAGCAAGGGAGAGAGCGGACCATGGCCGCGGGTGTGGATGACTCATCCTTACTGAGGACACGTGGCGGAGAAGAACACGAATGTGTCCCCCACCCATAATGCTGGCGATTTCATCCACCTGTGCATACATTGTAACCTAGACGTGACAGTGGGGTGTCTGTTGCAAGCTTGGGAGGGTTGCACAGCCTGTGTGGTCAAGGGGAAGAAGGCAAAACAGCGGCTGAAATTCTGCATGAGCTCTGCGGGGGAGGAGCTCACTAGGGGGGCAGGGGGACCGGCGGGAAGGACCACAAGACTCAGGGCTCAGCGCTGTCGTGGGTCCAGGGACGTGGGAGGGAGCACCTGAGCACGGGGGAAGGGGGGGTGACACAGGACGTGGTGCACTGGAAATCCAGCTCAGAGACAGTGCATCTGCAGGAGGGGGGGCCACCGCCCTAAAGCCCTGGCTGCCACACTGCGATCCTCAGCGCCTGCTCCTGACCCACTGCAACCAACACACATTAAATCCGGGCTGAGCCATCTCAGAAAACAAGCCAGACCACAGCCGCATATCCCGCTAACAATGCAATTATTCACCTGGCGGAGAAATAAAAACCTAATTACGTACATTAAAAGAGAGGCGAGAAGGCCCCTGAATAACGTTAAGACGGTCCGCAATAGAAGATGTGATTTGACCGGACACGAGTGGCAGGTTTTCTGGTCGTTGTGTCCAGATTTCTAACTAACATTTTAATTATTTCTGAACAGTTAAATGAGTGTACGTTGCCTACACAAGCAACCAGCTCAGAAAGAAGCCTTCCTGGAGGAGGCCATGAAAACTCTGAGTAAGTTAGCCTGGAATTTAAATACTGGGGACCAAGAACCACGTGGTTAGTGCTTAGCCCGGTCTCCGTCCAAGGCAACAAGATAGAATGTAGCCGAGTGGAGAAGGGAATTTGCTAAAATGGTAAGTACGACCTTCAGGACTCCTGTACCCACAGCACCCACCTCACGTGGCATCTGGCCTTCAACGCCCTGTGCAAACAGGTCATTCGTTCTCCCTGGGGCCCTGCAACATGGGAAGTACAAGAGCTACTGTGGAGTCAGCACTGGGGACTGAGGAGCTGGAGGGCAGGTCTCCCCGGGAATTTCAGCTGGCGGGGGCGGGGGAGGCCAGGCAGCCCCGGGACAGGAGCGGCCAGCAAGCCCAGCAGAGAAGTTAAGGGACTCACTTGCTCCTGCCCATTGTGCAGGTGCCCAGGCCCAGTGGGAAGCACGACTGGGCAGCGGGGGCGGGGAGGTGTAACCCTCACAGGCCTGGCGGGTGGAGGGGGCCTGAGTCCACATCGGGCCCGCCCTGCTCCAAGCAGGCAGAGCACCACAAACACCCCCTGGATGACCAAGCCTGTTCATTGAACTGAAGACGTGTCGGAACATTCCTGAACGAAGCTTTTGAAACCGTGAGGGTCGCGGGCCCGAAGAATCCTCTGGGCAATCGAGAGCAGAGGCACCGATGGCAACGGGACTGCTGAAGACAGTCCCACGGAAGTCTGATTGTTGGGAGACTCTTGTAGGGGCTGATGTCACCGTCAGCTTGACTGGACCACAGGCGACCAGCTGTGTGCCAAACAGCATTCCGGGTGCATCTGTGAGGGGCTTCTGGGTGAGGTTCGAACCTGAATCCGCCCTCCCCCGTGAGGGTGGGCCTCGTCCAGTGCGCTGAGGCCTGAATACGGCAGAAAGGGGAGTGACCCCTCTCCTCCTGGCTGCTGAGCGGGACCCGGTCTCTCTGCCCCAGGACCAGAATGTGCACCTGCTGTGCTCGCGCTCTAGGGCCTCCCGCTCGGGTTCCGACCCACACCACCAGCTCCCGGGTCTGTGGCAGGCCAGCCGCAGGTCAGGGGGCTCCCAGCCTCCATAACTGTGTGAGCCGATTCTTTGTAATAAATGTTGCATGTTATGCTTCCCGGGAAAACCCACACTAAGACACTCATGTTCATTTCAAAAGACAAGACTCAAAATTACATTTGCGTTACTTTCCCAATTTTCACACTTGATGTACATAAATTCACACATACACACATGTGACACAGTTTGGGAAGAAATACAGCAAAACAGCCTGGTCGTTACAACTGAGTACTGGGGACTCTGAAGAAATATTGCCTCTTCATCCTTTATTCTAATTTCTATGTGTGGTACGAGCATAATTTACTTTCTTCAGACCATAATAAATATCCGTTTTTCTACACTCACACTACCCACTGTTAAAGGCGTTTGTTTGCAGTCATCACAAACATGGAAACCACCCACGTGTGCCTCCAGTGCCACCAGTGCCCCTCTACTGGTAAATGAATAAACCAAGAGGTAGGACCGTGCATACGAGAGGCCACATAGGAAGGCGACCGCAGAGATTCATAGCTGCCCGCCATCTATGTCGGGGAGCTGAGGCCACAACGCGGGGCTCAGTCTCGTCCAGAGGATGTCTCTGCCCCCTGTGCTCACTGGCCGTGATGAGTGGCTGTCGGCAGTCGGGTCCCAAACCGGGACAAAGCCGTAGAAGAGGCCCCACTTTGCGGGTGGCAGACAAGCCTCTGCGGGGTGGTGAGCGATCAACCGATGTCCCTCTCGCTTCCTCTCTTCAGAGCCAAAGAAAGGGCCGGGTCCTTGGGCTGTGAGCGCAAGCCGTTTGTGGCCAGGACGGGAAGGAGCATGTGCCGGCTCAGGCTCCCCGCGGCCGGCCCGCTGGCCACGTCCTCTTTATCACAGCGCCACTGTGCAGGGGACAAACGTGCGGTCCCCGCCCTTCCAGTCGCACACGCTTGTGCTTTTAGGCCCTAAAGTCGTTCGAAATCCGCATTTTGCCCCTGGAACCTAGAACCTGCAGCGGGTCGCGTCTCCGAGGCAACTGACTCCCACGTGCGGAGAGCGCCCACACGGACGCCTGGTTTCCCCTCTGAGCCTCGTTCCACAGTCATTGGTATTGTCATTAGAGGGGTGGGACCCTTTGGAACAAGAGGGGCTTCTCTTGTTGAATTCGGCCAGCAGTGAGCGCGGAGATGCCCGGGGCCGTGAGCCTGAGCTGCAGGCCCCCAGCGGCAGGGGCGGTCCCTGCAGCGGCCGCAAGCCCCCCGGAGGCAGGACCCCTGAGAGACGGTGCCCGACCATCTGGGCCGTGAGGCATATGTGCTGTCTGCTGCTTCCTCGCTCCTCTGGGTACTGCCTCCTCTTTCTCAGACCCGAAGCCCCAGGGAAGCAGACGCCTGATGTCCCTGCACACCCTCGGGATCCCAGGCTCCCCCAACACGGCGGGTGCACAGAGACGGTCTCCCCCCTGCTCATCGCTCCCCCTCTGCCACTCCCCCATGCACCTGCTCTCCTCCAGCCACCCCGGCCCCACAGTACACTTAGCCAGCGGTCATTACCTGTGGAAGCGGATTTTCACAATAGCAGCTGTGGGTTTGGTCTTTTTTCAATTTTACCACTTACGCTTTGTATTGTCTGTAATCTTTTTCCATGAAGAAAATAGCTTCTCCTCTGATGTCAGAGGCCTTGGTCCGTTAGCTTGTCCCCTTGAGGACAACTAGAAAAGCTGAGAAAACTGAAAAGTGGGGCCCGGGCAGCACAAAGCAAACGTGTTGGTGAACACCTCGATGGAGCTCAGCCCGCAGGAGGCTGCCCATAGTGCTGGGCTCAGCTTTTCCACCAGGCTCTGCAACCCCTCGGAGGCAGCGTATCCCGGGTGGGGTGTAGCATAGCCCATGCCTTGGAAGGGACCCTCCCAGGCAGTCTGGTGCCCCTCTAGACCTGGACCCCAGCTCCCAGTACATCTCAGACCCCGCAGGACACCGCGATCCCTGTCTTCAGAGCCAAAGAAAGGGCCAGAACGGAACCTCGGCCAGTAGTCATGAGAGAGACATCCTCTCTGCGGGAGGCTGGTATCATCTTCTACCTCTGACTGTGTCGATTCTCCGGTTTCCAAATAGAGAATTCAGCACACAGGTGCAGCAGCAGCAGGGGAGGGAGGGGTGAGTCCCCGAAGGAGAGGGCAGGGGCTGGAGCACCAGGTGAGGCTGTGTGCCCACTGGGCTCACAGGAGGACATTCTCTGCGCTGGGCTGTGGGGTGTGGGGGGTCGTGTAGGGTGGTCAGCCGGCCCTGAGTTCCCCGACGACTGGAAAACCTCCTCCCAACTCCTGATCAATCACATGTCCTTGCTGTCACCTACACAGGTGACCAGAGGAAACCACTGTCATCCTCTAAGGCATTAGCATCTTCAGGATGAGGCGAGTCAAGGTAACGGCGAGGCCAATGGCTGCCTTCTTACAAATCCTCAGGACAGCGTGTTGATGAGCAAACCCCTCGCATGTGAGTGTGGTCAGTTCCTGCCGACCTCACCGAGAGCTCTCACTGGGGCTGCGGGACAGGACTGGGGCTGGGCCCCACGTCAGCCAGGCTCATGGTACCTGGAGCACGTTAGCTTATTAACTAGCGGGGAGAAGAGTCGGGGTGGGGACCCTCCTCGCCAAAGCGGGAGCGGGTGCCACAGCCTGACTGCCCACGGCCCCTGCCCTGCCTGCTTCTTTCCCCCCCTCCCCCACCTCCTCCATCTCTCCGTCCCTCTCTAGAACGCTTGTGTTCTGGCCCTTGCCCTGGTGTGAGTCAGAGTGCACGGCCAGGCAAGTCTGTGCCTTGGGGAAGGGGTGGAGGGTGCTGTCCAGGAGACCGTGCAGGGCACACCCCTGAGCGGGCAGGGTCCTTCACTGTCCTGCTCCCCGACAAGTTCTAAACCCTGTGAGCAGGACCCAGCTCACCGTGAGTGCTTAAAGATTTTTGGTGAATAGATGAGTATATTATTAGATCAATCTACCTGGGTCATCAGCTCAGATTATATATATTTACTAGTTTCCCTTTATATGTACTAATTAAACATACTTGCTAATTTATAATTACTAGCCAAACTTTATTATCTCTTCACCTAAGAGTGTTAACCCTCATAACATACCTCCAGTGGTCGATACAGTAAGATTTGATTTGGGGACTTGCAATGTTAGACTAGGACATTCAATCCAATCTTTCTAACGAAGGCAAGGGGAAAAGCTGGGCCAATTATTTCTAAAGGCCTGAAGGCATCAGAGAGCTGGCCAGGAAGGGAGCAAGCAGGAGACAGAGTCGAGAGAAGCCATATTTGCAGGGACATAGGCCTGGATTCGGGCGCTTTTGCCCCAGACGTGACTGAGTGGGTCAGCAGTGCCTTTGACCTGTGGGCCTCATATTATTTCTAGAAGGAATTTTTAAGGCAATGTCTAGGAAACGCTCAAATCTAGCCCGACATGGGAGGAGACCAGATGACATTAAAAGAACAAGCAGAGGGGCGCCTGGGTGGCGCAGTCGGTTAAGCGTCCGACTTCAGCCAGGTCACGATCTCGCGGTCCGTGAGTTCGAGCCCCGCGTCGGGCTCTGGGCTGATGGCTCAGAGCCTGGAGCCTGTTTCCGATTCTGTGTCTCCCTCTCTCTCTGCCCCTCCCCCGTTCATGCTCTGTCTCTCTCTGTCCCAAAAATAAATTAAAAAATGTTGAAAAAAAAAATTTAAAAAAAAAAAAAAAAAAAAAGAACAAGCAGAAAGAACCAATGACAGAAATAGGCCCCCGGGGGATCAGAGATTAGAATTCCAATATGCAGGGACACCTGGGTGGCTCTGTCGGTTGACCGCGTGACTCTTGATTTCAACTCGGGTCATGATCTCGGGGTTATGAGGTTGAGCCCTGCGTCCAGCTCCACGCTGAGCACAGGGCCTGCTTGGGATTCTCCCTCTCCCTCCCTCTCTCTCTGCCCTTTGCCCACTACGCACGCGTGCACGCGCATGCCCTCTCTTTCTCTCAAAATAAATAAATAAAATATGAAAATAACAGGAATTAGAATACGCGTCCTTGACTTCAGTCCAGGTGTTTGCCCCCCTGGACAGGACAGCCTGGCGAGACAGTCTATGGACACCTAGTAGTGGACCCCTTCACACAAAATGTGAGCAGGTGTAACTTAGCAACGACATTCCACACCACTCCCCTGCTGTCTCTCACGCTCCCGTGACCATACGCCTATCTTCTACAATAGCTGAGCACTTCTGCAAAGGGTTTATGCTATTCTTCTTTATCTCTGCCTTTCTCCTCCTTTATTTCTCTTTCTTTCTGCCGTGAACTGAATGTTTACGTCCCCACAAATTCCCATGTTGCAGCGCCCCCCCCCCCCCCCCACCGCCAAGTGGGATGGTGTCCGGAGGGGCCTTTGGGAGGTAATCAAGATAAGATGAGGTGTGCCAGCGGGAGAGCCCTCACCAGAAGCGACCCTGCAGCACGCTGACCTCCAGGACCAGGATGAATAACCGTGTCGTCTGACCAGCTCAGTCTGCGGTGTTAGTTATGGTGGACTGAGCCAAGACACCTTTTCAAACCTTTCTTTCTCTCCTTCTCATCTTTTCCCTTCTCCACCCTTCTTCTCCTTAATATTCCATCTCGCCTTACGCTCCCTTGCTCCTAATTATCTCAGCATGTTTCCACAGGTACGGCCATCTCTGGGCCTGTGTGGGCCGGGGGTGGGGGGGTCCCCCACATGCATGCACCTCCTTGGCTTCCAGAATCTGTCCCTATTTGGACTGGACCTGACTTGCTTTAACTCGAGTGTGTCCCATCCGATTTTCTAGATCGGACCCTAGCTGTCCAAGCATGATTTGCTCCGGGCGTTGAGTACTGCCTCCTTTTTGAGCATGGCTCCAGTCCTAACCAACGTCTGCGGTCCACGTCTGTGTCCTTGTTAGAAGGTGGATTTTAAATGGGCGGCGACCACTTTAGAGAGCATCCCACCGTTTGCCCATTTCTTCTCTCACTTGGACTCGAAGACCAGGGTGTGAGAGAGGCGCCGATATCCTCATTTCCAGGGCGGGAGCGCCAAGGTTTGCAGACCTGAAGGGCACGTGCTCAGGGTGAACGGGCAGCTCGGGCTGGAGTGGGAGGGAGCACCGGGTCTCCTCCAGTTGATGAGGAAGAAGCGTCTCAGTGAATCACACTGGTCCCCCCAGAGCCAGCATTGGCCAAAAAAGGTGCGATACTTGCCTATATTTGCCAAGAGCCTAGAACGTGGAGTTTTCAAGAAGACCTGTTGTCACGTTGTTCTGTGACCGGAGGATCAGTGCTGTGGCAGTAAAGCTCCAATAACTGCCTGGACGGGAGCCCTGACGCCCAGATTCCTGTGGTGTAAATGCTCCCTCCGTGGCCCACCCCAAGCTGCCTTCATGACGTCACTGGGGCCAAGGGGGGCAGAGACGCAAATAGCCCATCGTTATATTCTTTCTATCCCACTAATCCAACGGAGGTGAACATCCCCAGGAGCATGGATAATAGTAAAACAATTGCGAAGACATGTGAGTGTTTATTACCTTGGTTTTCATACGATTTAATTGTAAGTTTATACCATCTGTTTTTTCATGACGGCTGTGTGTAACAGCCGACTGGTGACTTTCCTGATAATTCCACCACGAGCCGGCCCCGGCACGCCATTGGCTCTGAGGTCAGCACGAGCCAGCCCCGGCACGCCATTGGCTCCGCGGGCAGCACGAGCCGGTTCCGGCACGCCATTGGCTCTGAGGTCAGCACGAGCCGGCCCCGGCACGCCATTGGCTCCGCGGGCAACACAAGCCGGCCCGGCACGCCATTGGCTCCCCCGGCAGCACGAGCCGGCTCCGGCAGGCCATTGGCTCTGAGGTCAGCACGACCCGGCTCTGGCACGCCATTGGCTCCGCGGGCAGCACGAGCACGAGCCGGCTCCAGTGCTCTCTCGGCTGTGTTGTCAGGACGAGCCGGCTCCAGCGCTCCGTGGGCTGCGTTAAGGTGCTCGGAACCAGGAGACACGGGAGCAAAGGTCAGGTCACAGAAGTCGACACCAGTCCAGTTGTTTGGGTTGGTAGTTTGGGCGGTTTCTGCTGCAGCGCACCACGTGTAATCGCACAGGGCGGGCGCTCCTGCAGGGGAATGGCTCAGGGCGCCTCCCAGGCGACACACGCCCAACGCCTGCACAGCTCCCCCTGGGAGCCTGGGCGCCACCCGCAGCCTCTCTGGCCTCAGGCTCCGAGGTTGCGCCCCCTCGCTCGGGAAAAGGTGGAAAACTGCGCCCCGGGGGAAAATGAGAACAGAAATTATCGACGTAGAAATCAGACCTGGAATAGAAGCTTATGAAAAAGCCGATTGAGAGGCATGAATTGCCACTTAGGTAAATATTTACCCATCGTGCGCTGCTTATGTTTGTGATCACCGTGATTGCGTGTGGAAGGGCTTCACCGGGTGTTTATGTAAAACACTCAAGAGCTAGTGATACAGCCATTTGTGATTTTAATGAAGTGTTCAGAAGCGTTTGAGTTTGCAATCAGCGTTTCAAATTTTAGGGACACCTGATCTTTGATGCACCAGCTGGAGAGTGGTGCGTATGGAGAGAGGTGGTTCTCAAAGTCTGGTCTCCGGGCCAGCAGCGTCAGCATCACCCGGGAACCGTTAGAAATACAAACTCTCAGGTTCTGCCCCAGACTTGCTGACTCGGAACCCCCGCCGGTGTGTTTCAGCGAGCCTTGGGGGTTCCAGTGCATGCTCGAGTTTGAGAACCGTTGCTCCGTGGGGGGGTTGATGATGACTTTAGGTAAGTAAACTAGATGTTAGGTAAAGCGCAAAAGGTACAGGACGGCCCTTTTCATGCACTTAGCCTCTCGGACGTTAAGGAGTCTGCTATGGTCACCTGGAGATTTCTCTCCCAAGCCTTTGGTTCTCTGTTAGCCCTCATGACATGTTTCCTGACATCCATAAAGTGCAGGATGGAGCACATACCACAGCGGCTTCCTCCCCAGCTTTGGGGAGTGGTGGCGCTCGGCCGGGAAGGGCCAGCACTCAGACTCCCTCAGGGCTTGGTCCCTCTCCACCTCCCTCAGCCTGTTCAGAGCCCGGCGAGCCCTTATGTGTCCTCAGCACTTCGCAAGGGGCACCGGGCACTGTGGAAAGTCGGTGTTTCACTGTGTGCAAAGGGTGTATAGCTGTTTTGTGTGTGAGTGCGCGGGGAGGGGTGTGTGCATGGATGTGTGCGTGGCTCCTGGTGCATAGGATGGTGTGTGTGCATACGTGCGTGCATGCGTGGCGCGTGCATACACGTGTGTGGTGTCTGTTTTAAACCCTGTGTCCTTGGAGAGGTGCTGCTGGGCAGACTGGTGGAAGGGGAGACCCAGGACAGAAGAGGACACAGCGGGTCTGAGGGCCGTGATTCGGTGACCACCGTGCTTGCCGTGACGGTGCCCTGCGGAGTGACACGGTCCCCAGGGGAGCGTCCTGTGTCGCGGGCAGACGGCTTCCATCCTCAGCCAGGGGCCGGGGTGGGTGCTGGGCAGGACATCCGTGTGTGCCCCAGCTTCCCCGAGACCTCGACACGGCCCCACGTGGCAGGAGAGGGAGACTGAGGGCCGGTTCGGGGCCAGGTCCACGTGGTTTCCTTGCATGTCTGTGAGGGCATCTGGACTTCTGCCAGCCTTGGTTGGTTCTTGGGGCCTGGCCTCCTCACGGCCACACACCCCGTCTTGCTTCTCTGCCCAAAGCGGGCACCCTGGGCATGCCCTGCACCGGGCGGCTCTCCTCCCTCTCGTTCCGGACGGAGCACCGCAGACTCACGCGTGAGTGAAGACACCCTTTGTGGCTGCAAACCCCGCCCTCAGCGACTTGCTGCTTCTCCCCTGCAGGTTGGTGGGACAGAGTGCTGATTCCCAGGGTGAGGGTCTCCGGGAGAGCACGGACCCCGTGGCCAACAGCCTCGGGGCTCGTTCCCACAGCCCCGCACGCGGTGTTGGCTGAGCCCCAAGTGACCTGTGTGTGTGCAGGAGACTGTGGGCCCGCTAGCGTTTTACTCATCGGTTCCTATCCTTACACTTTGGAGAAGTGAGCCCCCCCCCCCCCCCCCCGCCACAATCGGAGCAAAATTCTGTTTGGGGCTTGCCCTCTGTCTTCTCCCCGGATTGGCTGTGTTCTGAGTGCATGGGGCAGACTAAGCCAAATCAGCCTCGCTTTCCCTGCGTGGACTTTCCCACCGCTCTTGTCCTCAGACAGCCTTTCCCCACACCGAAATCGGTGATCTATTAACTGCTTGTCCGTCTAATCGTTTTGTGGTGTGGCTAATACACAACTAGGTTTATTTTGGTGTGCGCAGCACAAGACAGAACTCAGACGGATCTCCTTTGCCTGACTACGTGGCCGACACCCTCACATCATTTGTCAAATGATCCAGTTTTCGTTCCTTTCTGTACCATTTTTTTTTTCCGGAAGACCAGCATAACGCACACACCACACAGTTCACCCGTGCCAAGCATACTGTTCAACGCATTTTAGTACGTTTGTGGATTTATGTAATTCTCACCACATTGCAGGTTCAGAACATTCCCCCCCCCCACCAGACATGCCCTGTGTCCACCTGCTGCCTGTCCTCGCTGACACCCGCACCCCCAGGCAACCCCTGGTCTGCTCTCTGTGTCTGTGAATCTGTCTTTTCTGGGCGTTCTGTGGCCGTGCAGTCATGCTGTACCCAGCCCTGTGGTCCTGGCCTCTCCCACATTGCATTACCATTTTTCAGGTTTATCTGCGTTGTAGTGGTCTCTTCCTTTTATTTTTTTTTTAATTTTTTTTTTAATGTTTATTTATTTTTGAGACAGAGACAGAGCATGAATGGGGGAGGGTCAGAGAGAGGGAGACACAGAATCCGAAACAGGCTCCAGGCTTTGAGCAGTCAGCACAGAACCCGACACGGGCTCGAACTCATGGACCGCGACATCATGACCTGAGCCGAAGTCGGACGCCCAACCGACTGAGCCACCCAGGTGCCCCGGTCTGTTCCTTTTATTTTTTTTTATTTATTTATTTTTTCAACGTTTTATTTGTTTTTGGGACAGAGAGAGACAGAGCATGAACGGGGGAGGGGCAGAGAGAGAGGGAGACACAGAATCGGAAACAGGCTCCAGGCTCTGAGCCGTCAGCCCAGAGCCCGACGCGGGGCTCGAACTCACAGACTGCGAGATCGTGACCTGACTGAAGTCGGACGCTTAACCGACTGCGCCACCCAGGCGCCCCTGGTATGTTCCTTTTAAATGTGGAGTAGTATTCCAGTTTTTGGATAAGCCAGATTTACCTCCTCATCGGTTTGTTGGACATTTGGGTCGTTTCCGCCTTTTGGCTGTTGTGAATAGCGATGCTGGGAATAGTCACGTACAGGTCTTTGCGTGGACGGATTTTTTTATATCTCTGCAGTGAGTTCCCGGCAGTAAAATTCCTGGGTCATATGGCAAGTTTATGTTTAACTTTTCACAGGAACTGCCAAGTTGTTTTCCAAAGCCTCTGCGCCCTGCTACGTCCCTGCGTGGGTGAGGGCTGGAGGCGCTCTGTGTGCTCATCGGCACTTACTGCTGTGCACCTATGAAAAACGTTTGCACCCGGGGCTCCTGGGGGGTTCAGTCGTTTAAGCGTCCGACTTCAGCTCAGGCCATGACCTCATGGTTTGTGAGTTCAAGCCCCGCGTCGGGCTCTGTACTGACAGCTCAGAGCCTGGAGCTGCTTTGGATTCTGTGTCTCCTTCTCCGTCTGCCCCGCCTGTGCTCACACTCTGTCTCTCTTTCTCTCTCTCTCTCTCAAAAATAAACATTGAAAAAAATGTTTGCACCTGTTTCTTTTTTATACTTTTTTTTTTAATTTTTTTTTCAACGTTTATTTATTTTTGGGACAGAGAGAGACAGAGCATGAACGGGGGAGGGGCAGAGAGAGAGGGAGACACAGAATCGGAAACAGGCTCCAGGCTCCGAGCCGTCAGCCCAGAGCCGGAGGCGGGGCTCAAACACACGGACCGCGAGATCGTGACCTGGCTGAAGTAGGACGCTTAACCGACTGCGCCACCCAGGCGCCCCTCTTTTTTATACTTTACGTTAGCGTGAGGGACGTCGATTTCAAGTTATGGTCTGAGGGGTCCTGTATTTTCAAATCCTTCCCTGGCAGGGCACCAGGGGCCTTCCCCACCTAATGCATTCTTGTCTCGGGCGGTGCTAACTCTCATGGAGTGTATGTCCCTTAGAAGATGAAGAAACGTTAAGTATTTATTTCTCACGCCTTGCCCAATGCCTAAAAACATAATTTGAATTCGGAACCAAGGACATTTTGACTTTGACCCTTGAGCTTACTTCTTTGGGCTCTGGAGATGACAGAAATATCACCAAAGTATCCTGAGTCTTAATGCCACAACGTCCTTTTGGACACTGGGGCCTGAGCAAGACGTTCCTCCCTGTTAATCATTCAGGGGGTGCTCCATCGAGCATATTGTTCTGGGACCTTGACCCCAGCTTTGGAGCTGCCTGCCAGGCCCTCGGGCTGCTCGGAACAGGTCCTGGGAGGCTGGTGTCCACGCAGAGACGCGGGCGCCCTGGCCACACCCAGCTCCCAGCCAGCTCTCGGCATCTGCTGGAGTGCCTCGCCTGGGCTCCGCCACGCTGTCCTTTAACAAAACAGTCTCTCCGGCGAGGGATGGAACTTTCTGTTCCCTTTGATCTCCCGTCCACAGACTATGTGCCACCTGACTGGAAGGGTCAGGCACAGAGCGCCCTGCCCGATGCCTGTCCCTTGGTCGCTGTTTCTTGCCGAGAGCTGTCTCTCCAGGACGCGTAGGTGTCTCCCTCACAGCAGGCTCGCAGAGAGCGAGGCGGATCAGTCAAGAGCAGGCATGTGTCACCTGGGAAGCTGCTCTTTATTTCTGCAAAGTCCTGTGAACACCAGTCAGACGGCATAATGGGGCAAGAGGTGTTGAACGGTGGGTCCTCCCCCTGCGTAGCCCTGAGCTGGAAGCCCGGGTCCCTGGATCGCACAGTGGGCAGCCCCGCTCTTTCCAGAGCATCCTGTAGGCAAGTGTTAGAGACAGTGAAGAAGCTTTTCTGCTCTTAAAAATACAGCTCTTGGGGCACCTGGGTGGCTCAGTCAGTTGAGCGTCCGACTTCGGCTCAGGTCACGATCTCACGGTTTGTGGGTTCAAGCCCCGCATCGGGCTCTGTGCTGACAGCTCAGAGCCTGGAGCCTGTTTCAGATTCTGTGTTTCCCTCTCTCTCTGCCCCTCCCCTGCTCATGTGCTATCTCTCTGTCTCAAAAATAAACATTTAAAAAATAAAAAGACAGCTCACTTATCATTACCATCTATTTAAAAACAATAAACCACTTCATCCATGGTTGCAGGATTTTTTAAAGTATCATACAGCTGACCCTTGAAAAAGACGGGTTTAAATTGCATGGGTCCACTTCTTTTTTTTTTTTTTTTTTTCAACGTTTATTTATTTTTGGGACAGAGAGAGACAGAGCATGAAAGGGGAAGGGGCAGAGAGAGACGGAGACACAGAATCGGAAACAGGCTCCAGGCTCTGAGCCATCAGCCCAGAGCCTGACGCGGGGCTCGAACTCACGGACCGCGAGATCGTGACCTGGCTGAAGTCGGACGCTTAACCGACTGCGCCACCCAGGCGCCCCATGCATGGGTCCACTTCTACACAGTTGTTGTTTTGATAATTACAGGACAGTACTGTAAATGTACTTATTCTGATTTTCTTAATACCATTTTCTTTCCTCTAGCTTCCTTTATTATAAGAACACAGGACATGTACAAACTATGTGTTAATCGACTGTTTATGTTAAATCAGTAAGGCTTCTGGTCAACAGTCAGCCATTGGTAGTTGAACTTCGGGGAAGTCAAAAGTTATACTTGGATTTTTGACCACACTATGGGGGGCGGGGGGCGGCTCCCCAACCCCTGGGGTTGCTCAGGGGTCAACTGTGTATGTATTTTCACATCTTCCTGTTGGGGAATAAGATACGCATCCAGAAAAGTTGAGAACACTCAGGACCTGTGGCTTCACCGCTTAGTGTAAACCGACCCCCTGTGTCAACACCTCCAGTTCGGGAAGCTGCAGGTGGCCAGCGCAGTGCCCCCTCCGCGTCCCTGGCTCCTGGTTACCCCGCCGGCTGCTCAGGTGGATGTGGCGATGACTTGTCACCTCCCCAGCTGCAAACTCCAGTCGCCCGTCGGTGCTTTCTCAGTGGTCAGTACTGAGGACCAGAAGGCTTTATTTCAACACAGGGAAGATTTCTCAGCATCTTCTCTGGTGCTTGCTGCTGCTTCTGTGTGGTTCGAGAAGTCCTTGCCGACCCAAGGCCTTGAAGGTAGGCCCACGACCCCTAGAAGCTCCCGTCGGGCCCCTTTGCAGGTGGACACCCGCCCCCTGGAGGCACGTGAAGCAGGGGCCATGGCTGGGGCTTGATCCCGCCGCTTGCTGCCCCCCCCCCCCCAGCGCTCTGTGACCCCGTGCCCGGGGACAAAGTGTGGCCTCACTCAACCCTTCTGTCTCTTCCAAGCCCCAAGCTCATATCTCAAGGTGTTAGTTCCTGAGCGCTTCTCACAAATCCCGCGGTCTTGTCAAACAGGTTCTCCCGCCCGCAGGCCCTGCCGCTCTCCTTCCCCACACCACTGCTCTCCTTCCTCAATTCTAGAACCAGCCCGGCAAGTGCCACACGCAGGTGGTGAGGTGGTGTGGAACCACGCTGACTTCACAGTGTGTTGAGAACTGACGTCTTTACCCAAAACGTCAATCGGTGAGTGGGGTAGATCCCTGCACTTACTTAGGATGTCTTCAAATTCGTAATGTTGGTTTTGCTTCACTGTCTAGATTCTTGCTCCTCGGGGTGTGTCTACGGGTGCCCTCTGGGGGCTGAGCGCGGCCCCGGAGCCCCCACCCCACTTGCAGGGTTGCCCCTCTGGTTTCCTTCTCTCCCCTTCCCACCCTGACTTGGATATGAGTCTTGACTGAGGAGGCTGAGGACAGGGCAAACTCCTGGCCCCTCCAGGCCTCGGTTTCCCTGGCTGTAAGATGCAGCACCTAATGCCTGAGTGGCGGACACGGGAGGGTAAGTGTTTAGTCCAGAGTTTGGAATGTGAGACGCATTCAGTTATTGCTAATCAAAATAACGCAAAACACGACCAGGGAAACAGGCAGTCTGTAGGGCAGGCGCCATTCAAAGGGAACCGGCCCCGCGTGAGGACACAGAGATGTCTGGGGGCCGCTTTCCAGAGGACGTGGTCCCGGAAGGATGGATGGATTGGCACGTGGGACCGAGGGGGGAGCAGTCCAGGGCCAGGGCCCCCAGTCCGCACCCTCAGCCCTGAGGAGGGCTGTGGCTGCGGCCGCCGTGGCGAGCGGAGCCGTGGGGTGGGTGGGTTGTCCCGTCGCAGGAGGGTGGCAGCCGGCGCTGGGCGTTCTGACCCTGCGCAGGTCGGGGACCTGCTGATGTCGCCGTGCACCCCCTTAGTCCTGCAGGGGCAAGGAGGGTTTCGATAACCGCAGGGGAACCGAGTCACGGACTGTCTGGGACGCTCGCAAGCCCCACTCCTCACGCAGAGAAGGAGCCGGAAACTCTGGCCTGGCTTCACGGCATTTCCCAACTTGCCAGGGAATTTTACAGGCAACGCTTAAACTCACGGTCATAATGATGATTCTGAAACGGAGGCCGTTTTATAGCAGGAGAAATGGAAGGGCGCGTCGTGGGGGCGGAGCTTGAGTCGGAGCTTGTGAGTCCAGGGTGGTCCCCTGACAGCGCGGCTGCCCAGCCCCAGCAGACGTGTGCCCCCCCCAGGGCAGGCCCTGTCCCAGCAGACCCCTGCCTGTGCCCCCCCAGGACCCCTCCTGCCCCCCACAGAACCCCTGCCCCCAGCCTCCCACACAGAACGTCCTACTGCTCCCCACGGTGTGAAGGTTCCAGGCACCCCATGGTGTCGAGGGGTCTCAGGAGTGGCTGCTTTGGCTTCCAGATGAGAAATGTCGACTCGGGGACAGTGTGACCCCCCTGAAATGGCGCGGGGAACGCAAGTGACTTCCCATCCAGGCGGGGGGTGGGTTGGGGTGGGGAAGCTGTCTCAACTCACTCCTAGGGACCTGAGGCTGGCTCAGTGTGTGAGAAGAGGGACGCGGCGATGCTAAGGGTTTAGGGGGAACTTGGCGAGTGGGCCAGCTGGCCTCGGGCAGCCATCCCTGCACCACAGACCCCCGGGTACCCCCGTGCCAGACGGGCTGGTGAGCACTGGGACGCGGTCCCCAGTCCCCGGCAGATGGCCACCCCGTGCGTCCTGACTCCTGTGGCGCGACAGCTCACAGAACAAGCGACACAAGGGCAGATGAGGAGAAAAACAGCCAAGGGAAGAGGCCAACGGTGTGCCGAGTTGCTATTCAGGAGCCCCGACGGGGCAAATTGACAAGTGCGCGCACTTGACACAGAGCCCTGAGTCTGTTTTCCGGTCTCTGGACCCGGGCATCTCTCCCAGGAGAGGCACAGGTTCCGGCCATCGGGAGCCTGCAGGGGGAGCCTGGAGAAAGGTGAGTGCACAGGGTCCACGCCAACGTCCCCGCTGTGTGCCGAGGGGTCAACACGCCTTGGGAAGCCAGTTCCCTCCTTTGACACATTTACAAACAAAACCCAGTTGCGGACAGATGCCCACGTCCTGGACTCAAGGTCGGAAGGGACCAGAGAAGCGACTTCATTCTCAGACAGACGTCCCCGGAATCTGTCTGACTTTCCGAGCCAGGCAGGACACCAGACAGCCTCTCAAGTCAGCAGACACCGAGGGACCGTGGGATCCAGGGGGGATGGCGAATGACACAGCAGATGTCCTGCCCGGGGCTCAGGGAGCCCCCCCCCCCGCCTCGGAACCCCCCCGCCTCGGAGCCCCCCACTGAGCTGTGACATGTAGGCAGGCGTTCTTGACATATTCTTGAACACAGTCCTTTGTCATACGAAGGATCCTCACTGTGTGTGGATTCCACATCTGAGAGTTCACTTGCTCACTTTAACGAATCTAACCCCAAATTAATCCCTCGGGTCTTAGCGTAGTCACTTGTGAACATGCGCGGAGCAGGGAAAATCGGCCCCTTGACACGCAGTTCATGCTGCCTGTGCCCCTTTCATGGTCTGTTTATTGCCTCTGTGTGTGTGTGAGATTTTGTGCTTTTTCTCGGTGACACTCGGAAACTCAAGGACTGTGCTTGCAGTGCTGTCCTGTGTCCCTAAGCTCCAGAAGGCTGTGATGGGTCTCGTGCAGATATGTGTGTTTCTCACATAAGCTTCCTGCGGGCATGAGTGTCGTGGGCCCTGAGCTCAACATTCACAAATCGTCAACAGTCATTAAATCAGGCGTCCTTAAACAGAAACACACATGAAGCGAGGCCACACGTGTGAACTCAGCGTTCGAGTGACCTGATAGACCACAGCTACTGTGGGTCCCAGGAATCAACTGTGTTTCCCAAATGTTTTCTCCCCATAGGCGACTTACCTGTTCTTTCTTTACTGATGTCCCCTGATGAACAGTGGCTTTGCATTCTGATGGAGGCTGACTCACCAATATTTTCTTCTGTGGTTTTGCTTTGTGTGTCTTGAGAGGTCTCTCTACACCTTCTCTTCTAGAAGCCTTATGGTTTCAGTTTTACTTGGGACCTAGAAGCCATCACACGCTTACCATCGTGTGTGTGTGAGGCAGTGTCCACACTGAAACAATGCCATGATCCCACTCTTTCCCCCGGACACATGAGGACGCACAACCCACTGAATGCACCTCCTGTTACTGAACGCCTCTGACCGTGGCCTCTGGGATCAACAGCACATTTCATTGGGAAGAGCTGGGCCACATGCTTGTGACGTCCCCTTTGCCAGACATTAACCCCCCTCTAATATGCACGCTGGAATCAGGCTGTTAACTTGTTCATTGATTTAACCAATATTTATTCATCTCCTACTACGTGCCAGGCACTCCACTGGTTCTGGGGGTCATCTAGGAGCTCCCATTCCTGTGGGAGGGTGAGACACCAGGTGGTGAATGGTCTGACTTATGATCTATGTTAAAGTAGTGATAAGTGGTTTGGAGAAGCACAGAGAGCCACGTTCTGGTCCTGCGGGGAAGGCAGGGGAACCTCAGAGGCAGTGACACCAAAACTAAGATCTAAAGGGAGGTGAGGGATTAGCGAGATAGGGAAGAGCATGTGCAAAGGCCCTGGGGTGGAAAGGGATCCTGAGCACTAAGGATTAGGGTGCTAAGGAGGAATGACGGCTGTGGGTGTGAGGAGCACTGGCGGAGGGCGGCTTGGAGAGGCTGGTGCTGTCCGGCAGAAGGGAGCGGTCCACATCAATGACATCCAGCACGGTAGCCATCAGCCACGTCAAGCTGCAAGCCCTCAAGGTGTGGCTAGTGGGACCGAGGAGCTGAGGTTTCGATTTTAAGTAAGATTTAAGGAGCGCGCGTGATGCGCTGGTTTCCGAGCAACAGCGGACAGTCCAGAGCTCAGAGCGGGTGGATGACACGATCTGACCCGCACCTCACGTGTTGCTTGTCTCTGGCGCCAACGTGAGCAGCGAGCAGACCAGCGGGAACGTCACTGTGGCTGTCCGGGGAGAAACGGCGGCTTCCTGACCTCAGAAATGGGTAAATAGGTTCAGGGGTGGATTGGAGAGAAACGGGTAGATTCACGCGTGGACACGGCCCGCTGACCAAACGGCAGGAGGAGGGGCTGTCCGACCCCTTTCCAGGCTGCTGACCCCGAGGACCAGGAGATCCCCGTGGGCCGGGACACTCGGTGTCCACGTGGAACAGGCTGTCGAGCTCTGAGGCAAGGCTGAGGCTGCAAACTCTCTGAGCGTTCAGCGGAAGCTCGGTGCTGATGCATCAGCGTGGAAGTCACATGAACACAAAAAGGTGCACTGCAAAATCCAGACGCCCTGTTCCCCGGATTCCTGGGCAGCGCCGGCTGTGTGCTCACATGCTTTGCCCCCGGCTCCGTGGTAGGCAGGTGCCAAAGTCCTGTTCGAGGCTCAGAAACACCCAGACCCACGCAAGAGCCTCACAGTGCTAACGGGCACGTTTCCACAGAGCTGGGCTCCACACCGCTGCTCCCTTCACGGTGTCCGAGTCTCCCGGGTGTGCCCATCAGATTGCCTTGGGCTCCTTCTCCCGCTGGGGTGCTTGACTCTCCCCAGCACCGTGTCCCCACACGGGGCAGGCAGTTGACAGGGCAGTCGGCGAGCACGTCATCCACAGCCGTGGGCATCATTCACAGTGGTGACCCCTCAACGCAGGGCCAGGACATCATCCCAAAGACCAACGGGAAGCGAACGTCGACTGCAGGCAGAGGCTCGCCGTGGCCCGTCTGTGACGGGGACGCTTCCAGCGGCCGGCCCAGCATGCACTGGGGCAGCCCGAGTGCACACCGGACTGCAGGGGACAGAGGGACTTGTAGGGCCCTGGAACCACATGGCAAAATGCCCTCACATCGCCGGGGACATGGGAAGCAGCCCCACGATTACAACGGTCTCTCAGGGGTCCTGCCTCCCCGGGGGCTTGCGGCCGCTGCAGGGACCGTCCCTGCCGCTGGGGGCCCGCAGCTCAGGCTCACGGCCCCCCAGGCGTCTCCGTGCTCACTGCTGGCCGAATTCAACAAGAGAAGCCCCTCTTGTTTTAAAGGGTCCCACCCCTCTAATGACAATACCAATGACTGTGGAACGAGGCTCAGAGGGGAAACCAGGCGTCCGTGTGGGCGCTCTCCGCACGTGGGAGTCAGTTGCCTCGGAGACGCGACCCGCTGCAGGTTCTAGGTTCCAGGGGCAAAATGCGGATTTCGAACGACTTTAGGGCCTAAAAGCACAAGCGTGTGCGACTGGAAGGGCGGGGACCGCACGTTTGTCCCCGGCACGGTGGCGCTGTGATAAAGAGGACGTGGCCAGCGGGCCGGCCGCGGGGAGCCTGAGCCGGCACATGCTCCTTCCTGTCCTGGCCACAAACGGCTTGCGCTCACAGCCCAAGGACCCGGCCCTTTCTTTGGCTCTGAAGAGAGGAAGCGAGAGGGACATCGGTTGATCGCTCACCACCCCGCAGAGGCTTGTCTGGCACCCGCAAAGTGGGGCCTCTTCTACGGCTTTGTCCCGGTTTGGGACCCGACTGCCGACAGCCACTCATCATGGCCAGTGAGCACAGGGGGCAGAGACATCCTCTGGACGAGACCGAGCCCCGCGTTGTGGCCTCAGCTCCCCGACGTAGAGGGCGGGCAGACAGTCCCCCTGAAGGGTCTGCATCCTCCCAGACCCCGCACAGCCTGCAGGCATGAGGCAGCTGGGGGCTCAGAAATGCCCGGGTAACGGGGCTGCGGTGTCCCTACCGTGTGGAGAGGACACTGAGCTGGCCTTCTCCTCAGATTCTCCCCCCTCCCTTGGACCTCAGACCTCCTCAGACCCTGCATCTCTTGTGGTTCTTTGAAGTCAAACACGTGATGACGTCCTGGTGGCCACTGTCACCACCTCCTGCCTGCCATGCTGAGGGACAGCCTGTTGGCCATTTGGGGCTCCCTGGGCAGGTGGGCATGGGTGTCCCTGGGGGCTCACGGCCTGCAGCCCGGGCAGGAGTTCCTCACACCCCTGAGCCTGCCCTGAGCATGACACGGGCTTGGCCGTGACACCAGCGCAGCTCCCCGGGAACAGAAATGTGCCCGTTATCGTTGGAAAAACCGTCAACAATGTGTCAAAGCTCGGTGTCCAGTGTGAGGCGTACCGAGAGTTCTATACACACGCACACCCCCTACACACCCATCGTGCCCATTCCAGGCTCGTGCTTCCCGCAGTGTGAGCATGGTGTGCAGCCCATGCCCCGTCGGGAACACCCGGGACCCTCAGGAGCTGCCCCCGTGGGCCCGAGCGTCACTGACTTGCTCCCTGTGACTACAGCCTGGAGGAGGGGGCGGGGCTGTTCCTGGTGGGGGTGAGGGTGAGCCATCACGAGGGCGCCTGGAACAGGAAGAGACACTGTCCTGACCCAGGGGTGAGTGCTGGGGGCCCAGGAGACTGAGGCCTTGGCGGAGATGGACATCTGGGTGAAACGGAGCCCGAGAGATGAGGAGTGTGTTGTGAGGAAGGCAATGTTTTCGGTCTCCACCATTGTCTCTGGCGTTGCCCGTATGACCCGTCATAAATTGTGCAAACTTGTGCAGGGTTATGGTGCAAACGTGTGTTTATGTAGATCCTGGGAGGACCACACACACAGGGAGAGATGAGCATCTACGTAGGGGGCTTTGCTTCCTTACCATCCTATTCCGGGAGACTCTGATCTAGGCAAACGGCTTCATCATTCATGACGAGAACTTGCCACAAGACCCATCGACTCTTCAGCGGAAAACATCCAGACATTTGGACACGAAGATCCTGAGATTGTTCGGCTTGCTGTTCCCCGGATCCCTGCCTGTCACCCAGTCCTAACCGAAGCCACCTTACCCTGGATGACCGATTCTCCACGGACTCTGACCTCACCGCTCCTTGGAGGCATCTTTGAAGCCCTGGGGTCTCCTTCCCCGAGCAGGACGCTCGGCTCTCCTCACCTGCGGGTGCTGGTGGGACATCTGGGGTCTGGCCCCCAATGCTCGCGTGCAGATCAGGGGCCTGGCTGTGGCCGGCTGTCTTAGGATCCAGCGTCACCATCCTGGGCTGCTGGGCGTGGAGTACCGTGTGCCCCACATGAAGGTGACCCACCCCGCCTGACCCAGTGCCCTGGGGGGGTGGGGCAGCCTCAGGGGTGATGGGGGACACTTGCTTCGCTAACTGCCTTCCAGGTGTGTGCATGCCCATGGCAGGTGGCCGTGTCGATGACATGAACACTCACGGAGGGCTTGTGTGCCAAGCAAAACTTCCAGGTCAGAATTCAAATTACAAGTGGCCACCTGTGTCGTCAGCATCGTGACAAGCCATCCTGTGCCTGCTCAGATGGGCGGTCGTGTCCCACTGCCCTGGACCGCAGGATCTCCCCAGGAGCCCAGGCTCAGCCGGGACGTCCTCACCAGCCCCGTGTTACCACCGTGACAGCAGGGTCCTACCCAGGGGCCTCCGTCCCACATCTTCCTCTGGGACCCCCTTGCTTGGTTACAGGGCGCTGCAGTTGGAGGGAAGAGATGCGAGGCCGAGCTCTGGCGGGGAGAGCCGGTACACCTGCAGGGAAGGACCCCGGGCACCACCTCCCGGGGAGGAAGAAGAGGTGCCCAGGCCTGCGGCAGGTGCGGCGAGCCCCTGACACCCTGAGAGGCTGCACAACACGACTGGAGCCGGAGAGGCTCTCATCTAAGTTGGATCATGACGAGGAGAGTTTCCCTCGGGATCCTTCTGGATTCAGGCCCTACGTTGCTGGAGGTTTATCTCAGCGGAGAGCCCGTGAGTGAACTTGTGACTTGTCCCGTAACGTCCTCCCCGGAAGAGCGGTCTGGACGGGTGACAAGCTGGTTCTTCCCCGCGGCGGTGGGGGCTGTGGGGCCTCCAGGTGGGCGCTGCTCTGCCCTCGTGGTGTCCCTGCCCCCTCCCGTCCTTCCTTCTCCTGGTGTCCGTGCGACAAGCAGAGACATGGAAGAGGCCGCGTCCCCTTACGTGCTCAGCGCCGTCAGACCTGACGCACACGTGATCGCGACCGTGCGTGTGGTCAGAGGAAACGCCCACGGACCCTCACGGGCTGTGGCGCGGATCATTACTGACGATCAACCGTCGGCAGCTTCAGGGTCTGGAGCGGGTCCCCCTGAGACACACCGACGTGTCTGATGGCCTGCTGCCCGCCAACGTTCACGGCGGCTGGGAAGGCGCACGTGGCAGGGGCCCGGGAGGAAGCCTGGAGACCTGGCGCCCGACTCGGCGACGTGCCGACGGCCCTGGACCGAGTGTGCGTGACCTCGGGTGCCGTGACCCCACGCAGACGGTCACCGAGTGGGGAGAAGGCGGGTCCAGAGCTGGGCTCCAGCCATCACGTCGCTGGTCCGTGTGCCTCCCATCACTGTACGAACACCTTCAGCAGACGCGGTTCTCGCTAAAATGTTTTAAGCTTTCAAAGTGAAATGAACCAAGCAGCCTGTGTGGGGATTTTAGGGGCACGGGTGCCAAGTCCAAACGTCAGGCCCACGAGAGTATGTCTCTCGCGCTCACTTCCGTGCCGAAGGTGTCCCGAAGAGGTGGTGCCGTTGCCGCCCTGCAGGGACTCCAGATAGCCAGGGAGACGTGGGTCGATGCAAAGGCAGGGCCGTCACCTCCTAGGACTGCAGTCACCCGTGAGCCTCTGTATGCTGAGCTGGGGGTGACGGGAGGGAGCAGGCACCCCATCCCGGCCCTCCTGGAGATCCACCTGCGCTGGACCAGATGTGGACCAGATGGGCCGCAGATTCCGCCTCAGCAGGTGCGTCACCTGTGCTGGTCCCCACACTGGCTCCTCGGATGGGAGGGGGCCCAGGGGAACCCCCCCCCCGAGACCCCTGCTGTGTGGGGAAGCTTGGAACTGGAGACCCCTTGTGGGGAGTTCCTGACATGTGCGGGGCCCCTGATACCCCACTCAGGCCTGCCAGGGTCTGAGGAAAATCAGCGGGGACCCGCTCGCCACATACAGAATCGTGCAAAACAGATCGTGCCATTTGCTTCCATCTGGGCATTTCGGTGGCTTGGATGCCGTGGTGAGTGACCCCAGGAAAGCCCAGTTCGGGGGTTCCAGCTCAGCTGCCCTTGATGGCATACGTCCCCGTGGCTCTCTCACCAGCCCTGCCCTCCCCAGGGCAGCTTCCAGATGCCTAGAGGGCGGGCTGAGGGAGGAGGGCCGCGTGATGGATCAGCTCTCTTTGCTCCACTAACATCGGGACCCCCAACAGCCCGAGATGATTCTCGGTGCAGTGGCCCCAGCAGCCCCCCCGGGACACAACAGCACGTCCCCAGTCAGCAGGGGCGGCCACCTGTGTGTCTCTCTCAGTCTGTCTCTGTCTCTATCTCTCTCCTTATGATCCCTCTGCTGGTGCCCGCAGAATCCAGCTTGTCACATGGACAACTACCCGATCAGGTGTCCCAAAGGAAGCAGGCACAGCCGCAGGGCCTTGTCGATGGAGCCTCAGGAGTCCCACGGGCCACAGAGCCCACCTGGGGAGCTGTGGGGGATCCAGGAAGAGGTTGGCCGTCCCAAAACCCTGCCCCCCCCCCCCGCCCCAGCACACAGCTGTCTGGTTACATCCTCCCCCACCTGCAGGTGGATTCTGCAATCCACAGGGCCCGCGGACAGCTTCCCGGTCCTCCTGCATCTGGAGGTGACACCCCCAGGTCCCCTGCTCCTGGCCTGTCTGCTGACAAACGATGTTTACAGGACGAGGGATGGAAAACGCAGCAGTTCTATCTGGTTGGACAGGGATGAATACGTCTGTGTGAAGCAGCACGTACTCAGGCTAATGTTTTGTAAAGCCATTTCCAAACGAGAGGTTTGGGCTGCAAATACGAGAAAGCCCATCTCAGAGGGGCTCTTACAGCAATGGCATTTAGTGGTGTCGCAGAAGAAGCAGAGTGAGGTCGGAGATGAACGACGCCCCACAGCCGGACACGTCCTGACCTTCTGTTTCGATTCCTAGCACGAGGACTTTTAACCGTCATGCTGGCTGCCTCCTAGTTACAAAATAGCTACCAGAGTTCCAGGCATGACCCCAACATCCCACACTGGAAGGAAGGGGCAGGGGGAAAGTTGATGGAGTCCCCAGGTGATTTTTTTTTTTTTTTTTACCTCGCTGGGTCCCTTTCACCCCTGGAACGATCGGTGGCAAAGGAAAGGGGCATAATTGCTGTGACTAACTTATACTAAAGGGATGTGGGAACCTTCTCTTCTCTGAGCTCAAGGGCTCTTTGCCAGCTACATAAATGCAGAATTGGGTTCTTCTGGTAGGTGAAGAAGTGAGGAGCCAGTGAGTAGGAAAAGGATGGTTCTTCCATGAGTGTAGAGTTGGGTGGGGAGGGTCCCAGATATGGCTTCTTATGTTAGGCAGGGCCTATGTTCAGAGCTCGTAAATAAGGTCAAATCTCGACTCTGTTTGGATTAGAGAAGGAAGAACGTGGAAACGTGAGCAGTGAAGCCAACGGTAGCCTCTCATTTGAATCCCGCATCCCGCGCTTTGTCTTTGAAACAAAAGTGATCCAAGGAGTTCGTGCCCAGTCTCCCCTGACCAGAATCCTGCTGAGGCATCAATGGCCTCGCAGACCCTCTCCGGAGGGTAAGATGAGGCCAGGTGGATGCAGGCAGGGCCAGCTGCGAGGACAGCTTCTTCGGGAGCTCCCCAAAATGGGGATCAGCCCGCATATCAACTTCCAGCTAATCTGGGTCAGAACCCTGTGCAGACGCGTCCGAGACTCGGATCCACCTGTCAGCAGGGTATGCCAGGCTGGTACGTTTTCTCCCACCACAACTGTGAAAATTTCCGTCACCATATACAGTTGGGACATGCCAGGGGCCTCTCCCCGGACGTCAGCCCCAGCACGGATGGACGTGGGGCAAGCCAACAGCAGGTGCACTGGCCAGGACCCAGCAGCGGAAGCCGAGTGCGGATGTGAGTGTAAGCGGTCGGGTCACCGGGCAAACAGCTGGCAGCTTCCCCTGGAGGGAAGGGCTCACCTGGCCTGTTAACC
The DNA here is from genome assembly GCF_028749965.1 of Puma concolor. Classification (NCBI taxonomy): domain Eukaryota; kingdom Metazoa; phylum Chordata; class Mammalia; order Carnivora; family Felidae; genus Puma; species Puma concolor. The sequence continues at coordinate 3,227,803 of NC_141679.1, read as the reverse complement.
GGGACAAATGAAAATATGTGCCCCCCCCCACACTGACCCCTGCCAAAGACTCGGGTAAGAAAACGTAGAGCAGCTGTCCTTGTAGGAGCGAAGACGTGGAAACATCCCGAGCCTCCAGGTAAATGGGAAATGTTTCTGAGTATCTCAAAACGTGCAGGCCAGGACGCTGAGCAGGGAGCTATAAATGCCCCGGAAGGCGGCAGCTCCACGGGGAGGCCCCGGGGCAGGGCACAGGCCCCCCTGACAGGTGCCAGAAACGGTCTACTGGTCTACCTTGGCTGTCTCGGATTCCGGGACTCACAGACGCTCGCGTGTACGCAAGACTGGCTGGAAAAGTCGCGAAACTCGGCCCCAGATAACAAGCGTGCACTTCAGTAGGACCTCCTGGGACGTAATTCCTGAGCAAGGCTGGCCGCCCACGGCTGTGCTTCCCAATTCCAGGGCTCCTGGGGGGCGGGTCCCATTGGGGCGTCCTCCCCAACCGCGCGGCAGCCTGGCAGTCTTCTGTGGTCTTTTCTCTCCGGGCTCTTCTTCGTTTCCTCGCTCTGGTCTCTCTTCCACTCCCGAAAGACCTTTCCAGGACCCTTGTAGGTTACGTGATCCCAAGAAGGCACTGGGATGAACTCACGGCAGAGATGAAGTCGTCCGCAGAGCACACATGTTTTCCTCGTCTGCACGGGCTCGTGGGAGAGGAGAGAAGCCTCAGATGCAAAAGGGAGAGGGGTCCAGCCCGTCCCTCTCCTAGTGCCCCCGGAGCATCCGTTGTCCCAGACCCTCCTCAGAGCCACCGAGAGGGGGTAAGATCCCGGCACAGATGCACTCAGAATCGCTGGCGCTGTTCGCATCAGAGCCCGAGCCCCGAGGACATGCTCTCCGCAGGGTGGAGGAGGCCTTCCCGGCTGCCCTAAACCCGCCACCTCGAATCCGGGACCCCCAGAGAGGCCGAGGGCTGCTCCCTGGCCCTGGCAGAAGAGCCCCCGCAGGCTGCATTCAACGTGCTGGGCTCCCCTCGGCACGGAGGAACGGAGGAGGAAGAGGAGCATCCCTGATGAGAGCATCCCGCCTCAGGAAACCGGAAGGAGCGAGTCCTGAGCAGCAGGAGAGCAGCAAACCCTAAGGGCAGCAGGACCCTTGGTCTCAAGGGTCACCACCCCCCCCCCACTGATCTCAGGGACAGCACGGCCTTTGGGCATAGAAACGGGGTGGGGGCAGGAAGAGAGGGGACGCGGTTCCAGCTCGGGCCAGTGGCACGCTCTCAGTTACAGGGGCGCAAGAGTTGGTAATGACCCAACGAGATTAAACGTGCAAACCGTCCGAGCAAGTTCGCCCAGAAAGTGTGTGTTTTACAGACCACGGATGGGTCTGTCTTTTGCCCCCAAAGTGGAACCAGCATGCCACTACAAGGTGACCTTTGTACAGGGAGCAACACTGCAGGTGGCGGCATCTGGGGACCCTCATCACCTGCAGGGCTAGTCGGGGCGGGGCCACGGGGACTGCCGTGGGGGCTGGAGCAGGTCCCCGAGCCGTGAGGGAGCCTGCCGTATGTGTCCCTGGAAAACACATTTAGAAGGAGGGCTGCCCCCGTCTGAACCGGATTTGCTCCTGAACAACCTTTGCAGTGAATAGACCTGCAGCCTTGTCCGTGACAACAGTCACTGGGGCTCTGCTGGGCCGGCCCCGCTCAGCTGGGCTCCACTGTCCCGGGGCCCGGGGACACCCGGACCATCAGCACATCCACTTGGCGGCTCTGCAGACTGCTTTCCATGCCTCTGCACACAGGAGCAGCTCAACCCCAGGCAGTCCGCAATCCCCCATCTCTCCTGAAATGTTTCCAGTTTGCACCTGCAAAGATTCAGTTGTGTGGTGTAAGCCAGTGCGGTAAACCCTTGGATCGCAAGTAACTTGTTCTGTGAGCGTTCCGAGAGGGCAAACGTTTCCGATATATTTTAACTTGATAAACGATTGATCCCTTGAAATACAAGTAGTACGTGATGCTGAATGTCACCGGATCACAACTGAGCCAATGGTTCCTCTCTCTCTCTCTCTCTCTCTCTCTCTCTCTCTCCCCCTCTCTCTCCAGGATTGTGATTGTCTCCCATGCTTGGATGCTTGGTCTCAGGCTATAGTGTTTGGCAGAAATCGATGATTTTTCAGAACATTAGAAGGTGCCCCCAACTGGCACTGGTGTATTTTTTGTCACTTCAGAGCACTTATGGACAGCCCTTTGCTTTTCCATACAAGAGTGAGCTTAGGAATGCTTTGCTTCATTCTAGGTCAGGCTGCCTGCAGATAGAGACCCTTTCCTCTGCTGCCTTATTGCCAGTTACATTAAATACAGAATATGACAAGAGCTTATTAATGCTGTAATGTAGTCAACATTCGTGCGAGTGTGCGAGCGTATACAACGGCCCCCACGCAGAGAAAGACTCCATTGAGCCGACAGATAGCAGTGATTCCGTTACTGATAGTGAAAGTCGTTCGGCACAATAACCCTCCTCCCTTGTCTCCCTTCACGCCAGCCATGAAGGTTTTCGAAGGGAAGTGCAGGTTAATTTGTTTATTTTTCTTTGTATTTTGTATTTTCTTTATTATTTTGTTTTATTGTATTGTAGTCATTTTTATATGAAGATTTTTGGGTTGTGAACACGCGAATCTTCTGAGTCTCCATCACAGTGAAACTTGGACTGAGAGGAACTTGTTCTGCGAGTGTTCCTCAAGGCGAGCAAACATTTCTAATAAATTTCGACTTTAAATTTCGACTTGGTAAACGAGCGACGTCTTGTGATACGAGTCGTTCGTGACTCTGAACATCACGCGATCCCAACTGAGGCAATGATTCTTGAAATTTGCCTTGATGGATGAGTGCTTTGGATTACAAGCATGTTTCCGGGACGAATTATGCTCGAAAACCAAGGTACTTGTGTACTTTAATATTTCCTCTATCTGCTAAAAAACAGTTTTTGTTGAAAAAGAGAGGCTGGGGCTGAGAAGCGTCTTCACTAAATATTATTTACTAGAGGGGAGAATATTTTGAGGTTCAGGATTTAGTCTTGCCTGGGCCTTGATAGTTACTTCTACGTCACTCACGATGGGCATCAGAGAAAACATCAAGCCTTCTGAGCTCAACAGTGTATAACCAAGAGCCCCAGTACAGTACCGTGGACCAGAACCCTGTCCGTAGGAAGTCTGGCGAGGGCACATTCGTCTCCCTTTTTTGGGCTCTACAGTTTCCCGAGAGCTCTCGGAATGTGACAGTTTGAACAGATGGTGACAACAGATGGGGAAAAAATCACCATCTGATTTTGGCGTGACGTGGAGAAATGGGAGGTGGTGAACAGTAATTAGAGAGGCCGTGTACAGCCAGAAGAGGCCGTCTACAGACAGTGAGGTTCCCCGAGGCTCACAGGAGGCTTGAACGCCGTGAAGGAGGAAGGGAATGACGTCTGCCTTGCCACCTTTCACACCCAGGTCCCACTGACGTCCCAGAGAACCCCCGAGCTGGGCATGTGAACTGTTTTTATACAGTTCAAAACCTCCCCAAGAATGCAAGAGCCCCAGGGGGCGCACAGACCCTCAGCCCTGATCACGCAGCAGCACAGGAGACAGGCCTCACCCGAGTTACCTGGGGGAAGATAGAGGGCAGGGAGGCAGGGAGGCAGGGGCTCCTGGGGCGGCCGTGGCCGTGCTGGCAGCCTTTGTCCTGCACACAGGTATCGGCTGCATCCTCTTTCAATACCGTTTGTATGTTGTAAACACTTCGTGGTGACATTTAAATCTTTGGACACGGAGTTTACTCCGGCGTGCGGACCCTGCGTGCACTCCGTGGAAATGGTGCTTTCAGCTGTCATCAGTCTTTCACATGCAGGTGTGCAAAGGCACAGGCCACCTGAACTCCTCAGACGCTCAGGAAAACCCTCGGCGTGGGCGCTCGTGGCTCCGGAATCCGGAGGGAGCACAGAGGGGGGGCGGAGCTCCCTGGTGCCCAGGGCGGGGCGTGACAGGGACAGGCAGTGCTTGTCCGGACTCGCAGGAGCTTGGAGCCAAGACCCAGGTCTGCGCAGTATGATGAGGGCCCCCGCTACTTGAGCGAAGCCCCGGTTTCACTGGGCAGGCAAGTACCCTGACTCGTTAAGTAGCGGGAGGTGCATTCACTTAACACAGCAGGCGTGACACCGTGCGTACCGTGTCCAGAAACGAACACGTGGGAACCGGGAGACTAAATAGAGGCATCCCTGTAGAAGTGAGTTCAAACTCTCTAGGTGGTCACATCGGTGGGCGCGTGGGGGGCGGGGAGGGGGCGGCGGGGCTGCGTCAGGAGCACAGGACCCCGGGGGCGGCAGGCAGGCACTGTGGTTTTGCCTCTTCTGGGAGAGCGCGAGGACAGTCACGGTCTTTGGAGCCCGGCAGGTGCCTGTGACGGGGGTGTGTGGCAAGCTGCAAGCCCGGGGTGGGCTGGCCCACGACCTGCTCTCCCCACCCGGGGACGGATTAGCCGAGGGAGCATCCGGCCGGGGAAGCGAGACCAGGGAGGACGGGTGAGCTGCGGCGCGGGGCGTCCTCCACCCCTCGGAGCCTCGCGCTCTCCGTGCCTCACTCTGCCCCCGAGCGGTGTGGCCCACGCTCACCCGCGCAGTGTGGGGGGCCTGGCCGTGGGGACTGCATTGTGCCGCCCACCCCGTGGTCTGGTGGAGTCCAGCCGCCTCCCCCCCCCCCCCCCACTTGCACACCCCCAGCCTGGCCCGCACGGCATCCCAGGAACCTCCCCACTGGGAAGGCTGACCCACCTGCCGGAGGACAAAGGAGGCCACGCCAGCCGCCGACACGTGTTACCCTCCTCTTCTGCTGACAGACGACAGACGACCAAGGCTCACTGGGCAGCAGGGAAGACCCCCAACCCCCCGCCCCCAGAGAGGAGCTGCTGGAGCCTGGAGGAACCCTGAGAATTGGAGAGACAGAGGAGAACGTGCCTCCCGACCGGCTTCCTCAGACTCGGGAGACGTACCAAGACCACGACGGGACACAAGCTGAACTGGAAACGTCAGGTGCTGGGGAGCAGTGCAGCGCATCCTTAGTTCAAACTGCGGGTTTGAAAACGGACGGGCTGGCGGCCCGAGACGCGGCTGCAGGGAGGCGCGACCCAGCAGGCGTGGTGGCGACTGCGGACGAGGAATTCCCGGCGGGCGTTCCTGAGATTGCTGTCCAGCTCCTGCGGCTTCTCCGTCGGTCTGGGGTTCTCCCGCGCAAGAAAGGGGCAGTCAGGGTGTGAGAGAAGAGCTGACGGCAGTTGAAACATCAACGGCATTTTGGGAGCTGGAAACAGCTGGATACAAGTCGCCAACGTGCAGGCCGGGCGAGCGGAGGGCCAGAGTCACGTGGTTTGGCCGCAGAGTCGAGGAAAGTGTTAGGGATCGCAGGTCCCTGGGAGACGGGAGGTCCGTGGCTGGGGGCTGGGTCAAATGTACGAAGCAGTGGGACTGCCCACGTGCACTCAGAGACACGGAAAACGGGGCGTGGAGGTGACAGTCCGCTGTGGGGGGCGGGGCTTCCTGCCCAGGCTGCGGGCTGCCGGCTGACCCCACCGCCGTCCCCGGGCAAATCACAGCCGCGGAGGAGAGACACAGAGTTGGGCCCGAGGAGTGGCCGGCCCCTGCCTGAGTGCAGCACTGTGGGTCCTGGGTCACCAGTCAGGACGTCAGGGCTCACACCTGATGCCCCGGGTGAGCGCAGGGTCGCCGTGAGGGGCTGCTTACGGCTGAAAGAGAGAAACAAATCAGCCCGCTAGGAAGGAACTTGGAGGAGATAAAGAAGGTCACGTGGAATTTAAAAACCTCCCCAACAAGGAAAATGAAAACCCTCGGAGGAAAGAGATGGAGTGTGTTTGTGACATTAAAACCAGACACAAGAAAAGGGCACCTTCGAAAGCAAGAAGGACTCTTGGAAATTGAGACTCGGATCTCGGAATGACAAGGTGGCAGAGAGCTGGAGGAGGAAACAGGAGTGCACGAAAGGCCCGGGGGGGGGGGGGGGAATCAGGAAAGGAGCGATCCAGGAGGTCTGCCTAGAGAGAAACACATGGTGGGAGCCACCCACCCCTGACATGTCACGGGACAGGACCTCACGGAACTGGGGACAGATAGAGGACCCCGAGCAGTTCCAGCAGGAACCAGATGACAGTAACTGCACTGTCAGAGCAGGCGGTCACCCCTTGAGTGTGTCCACCGAGGATTCTGCCCTGGGCACGCCCTGGGGGTGGGGCGCTCCGTCCAAACCAGCGAGCCAGCTAGGAAGGGGCAAGATGGGCTCCAGCCAACAGGGGAAACAACCCCGGACAGGGGCAGTCTGTCCAGGGTGGCCCTGCCAGGAGCGTGACGGGGGGGCAGCAGGTCTCCAGGACGACTCGGGGTCACAGGTCAGGCGCGGTCTCAAATTGACGGGACAGAAAATCTCCACTGGGTGGAGGCGTGCGCTCAAGTCCAGGAGAACAAAGAGGCAAGCACAGAACAGCTACGGGTCGGGGCGACCCCAGGGGGCGTGGGGGAGGGCCAGGAGCCCTGCCGCCCTGGCGGGGGGACACCCCTTCGCAGCCCAGGTCGGTGGCCCAGGGCCGCCACTTCCTTCCCCCCTTCCCTGGGTGGTTCTGGCCCTCCCCCTTTCTGCAGGTGTGGTGGCTGCGAACGAGTGATCCCGCACGTGTTTTTTTCCACGTTGTGTTTTGCAGACACTTCAAGATCCAAAAGCGACCCTGTGGCAGGTGGATGGGGTCAAGGGAGGGTGAGCGTATCAGAGGGCAGCTCTGGTCTGTCACCTCATTCGGCGAAGCTGCCGTGGGGGGGGAGAAAGCACCCGTTGGGCCCAGGGTTGGACAATGACACACACATATGTTCTAAAATGTAGGGGGGACCAGAGACATGAGCCGCTGGGTGTGAGGTCGCGTCTCGTCCCAGGATGCGGTCAGCTCCTGTCTGAGGCTGACGCCCCAGGGCACACAGACGGCACCTTCTGTCGGGCAGTCCCCGGCATGGAAAAGGGGCTCCCCCGGAGCATGGGCTGGCAGGCAGGGTGAGAGGCGCTTCTCACGGTACCTCAGGGTGTCGGGTTGAACCGTTCTTTCCCCCGTGCGCGTGGTTTGCCCTGAATCCGGAAGGCATGGAGCAGAGCCGTGTGGCTCGCTGACGGGTGAATTGCGGGGCGAAGTTCAAATCAGACCGTCTCGCTGTTCAAACGAACAACAGACGGAGGGAGAGAAATTGAGGCCAGCCCCGTGGAGAGCAGGGGCACGCTGACACCTCGTCTGCAGGGCAGCGCGGGCTGGAGGAAACGCACCAGGCGTCTCCGATTGCTCATCCCGGGAAGCGCGGGGAGGAGGGCTGGCCTCTCTGGGCCTGCTCACGTCTGACGCATGGGTGAGAACGGTGACGCGTGCGCAGATGGGTTCCACGCGGGACACAGGGCGATTCCTGTCGAAACCGAGGCTTTCCCCAGCATCTCCTTGCAGATGTCTCCTTTACTCTCGCTTGTGCTTTGCCTCCACTGTAGAGAACCGCACCTTAATTCTGCTTTAAACTAAATCTTTGCGAACATACTCTTTCAAAATGACTTTGGCCGGGGCGCCCGGGTGGCTCAGTCGGTTGAGTGTCTGACTCGTGATTTTGGCTCAGGTCACGATCCCAGGGTCGTGGGTTTGAGCCCCGCATCGGGCTCCACACTGACAGCGCAGAGCCTGCTTGGGCTTCTCCCTCTCCCTCTCTCTCTGCCCCTTCCCTGCTCATGCATGCTCTCTCTCTCTCTCTCTCTCTCAAAATGAATGAACTTAAAAAAAAAAAATGACTTTGGCTCTGTTTGAGTAAAATGCCAGTCAAGCGTTTGCAAGGAAGCGCAGAGAGCTGACCCCTGCAGAGGTGTCCTATCCCCGAGGGAGCCAGGCCCGGGGCCGTGGAGGGGGCCGGGCCATTGTCCACCCCACTACGGCAGTGGCCTGACTCGGAAGTCGCTTGCTTCTGCAGGCAATCCCAGAGTCCGTACAGCACGCTCCATCAGCCAGGCTTCTTCGTAAAACCCTCCTTCGGAACAGGATCGGAACAGGTAGGCTGGGGTCGTTTGCGGGCATGCGGCGTTTCCATTCGAGGCTGCTGCTTCCTCTCCTTCTCCTCTGTGCCACGGAGACGAGCCACACAGCGTTCTCAGCGGACAGTCGGCGCCTCCACCACTATGACTGAGCATCTTGAAGGGAAGGAAAGCGGCAGGTGCAGAGACCCCTGGGGCGGGTACGAAGTGAGCGCGGCCGTGCGAGGTGAAGGCTGTGTCTCAGTGCGAGGTCATAGCAGTGGTGCAGAGGCCTCCAGTTTTCTCTTGGGAGAACCCGGTTCCTCGTGCTGTCCAAGCCCTGCCGAACCAGAGGGGAGTCTGGGTCACTGAGTTTCCTGTCCCCGGGGTCCGCTGACCCACTGGTGGCCGAGGCGGGTGCGAGGTTGCAAGGCGGCCTCCGGTCCCTGGGCAGGGGACTTTACTAGCACGTGGTCCCATCATTGTCCATGTTTGCACAAACCCTCCGACGTGTCTGTATGCAGAGAGGCACCAGCAGGAGGTCTGAACACCGGGGTCCAGATCCTGCCTCAAAAGGGCACAAACGACGCAGAATAAATGCAGGCCACCCGCCCCCCGTCTGGACAATCACCCGACAACGAGGCCAGCACGCCTGCCTGGCGGGGTCGCAGGGTCGCGGGGAAACCCAGCCCTGGGATGTCAGGCACAGTGCCGGCTGCCCACCGGGAGCACTCCAGTCGGGGTCGGGCCTCTAACGAGACGCGATGGGCGTGCAGACTGCACTTTCGGGTGGGACTCCTCACACTCAGAACCGCGTCTCAGAGGTTCCTCCATTTCCTGGCGTGGACCCTTCCTTTTCCGCTGCTGAGCGGTGCTCCACCGTGTGGACGCCTTTCTGCTGTCGTCACTTGGATGGTTCTTAATTTGAGGCTACGATAAAGCCGCTACGAGCATTCTTGCACACGCCCCGTGGTGAACGTGTGCCCTCAGTTTTGCGGAGGAAACACCCAGAAGAGGGACGGCCGGGTTAGAGAGCGCGTGCCCGTCTGCCTCGGAGGGTGCTGCCGAAGCGATTTCCAAAGCGGGCGGCCGTTTCATGCCCCCACCAGCTGCTTCACAGCCTCGCCAGCACGCGGTATCGTCAGCTCTAGAATTCTCGTGGGTGAGCAGTTTCAACGTATGTTTGTCACAGCGCTAATTACGCTAACGTGCAGGGGGGCAGTTCCTAATTGTGCCCTCGGATCTATTTCCCCTTCCTTAAGGCAGTGTCCTTGTAGCCGGGCTCGCGGTCACTCAGCTCGCGACCGCACATCCTAGCTTCCTTTTCAGCTGCAAGCGGCCCCATGACTAAGTTCTGGTCGCCGGTATGTGACAGAGCCGATGCGTGCCACTTCCTGTCCCACTGAATCGGTGAGCCTGCCCTTCCCCCCACAGGTGCCCACGCTGCCCACGGTCGGCCTGTCCACCCTGGCAGTGTTATGTTAGAAGTAAAGAGGGGCGGGGGCGCCTGGGTCGCTCAGTCGGTTAGGCGACCGACTTCAGCTCAGGTCATGATCTCACGGTTGGTGGGTTCCAGCCCCACATCGGGCTCTGTGCTGACGGCTCGGAGCCTGGAGCCTGCTTCTGTTTCTGTGTCTCCCTCTCTCTCTGCCCCTTCCCCATTCGCACTCTGTCTCTCTCTCTCTCTGCCTTCCAAAAATGAATAAGTGTTTTGAAAAATGTATACATATACACATACAAAGAAGTAAAGAGACGTCCACCTTCGTTAAGCCCCTGTATACACTTCAGGTCTATTACGGCAGTAAACCGTGCCCCCAGAGGGTGCACCGTGCTTGCACGTTCGGCCTCTGGCTCTAACACAGCGGGACCTGTGCTTGTTCCGTCTGCTCAGCGCCATCCGGTCACCAGGGTGCCGCTCCCACCCAGCCCCGAGGTTCTGTGAGATGGTGGACACACCCTGCCCGGGCGCAGGCAGGTGGCCCAGGTCTGACCGGTCGTGGCTCCCCATCCTGTTCAGGGTTATAAGTTCGTGCGTGGGGCCTGAGACCCAACCCTAGCCCTCCCATGAGACTCTCGGTATGGTGATGAGAGTCTTTGTCATTCTTGCGGATTGCGGCGGGAGAGGGAAACCAACACCCCAGCAGAACCAGAGGCAATCAAAGGGAGGGGAGGAGGAAGCCTCACAGAGAGGGGAGTCTCAGCCGCCGCGTCTAGCTGTACCTGCAACACCTTTAGACGTAAGTGATCCACGACTGTGAGCTGAACTTCTGTCTCTTGCGACCAAGAGTCACATCTCCTTCACTAATAATAATATAAACACGTTTGGGAGTGATTTTGTGTAAGCATTGTGCTAGGTGGGTATATAAAGTCTGGGGATACCTTTGAAATGGTCGTTCCTTTTTTTTTTTTTTTTTAACGTTTATTTATCTATTTTGAGACAGCCAGAGCATGAGCCAGGGAGAAGGCAGAGGGAGAGAGAGGATCCCAAGCAGGCCCCACACTCAGCACGGAGCCCGACTCGGGGCTCGATCTCGAGACTCTGGGGTCATGACCTGAACTGAAATCAAGAGTCTGATGCTCAACCGACTGAGCCACCCAGGCGCCCTAAAGTAGCAATTCTTAATCTGGAGAGACTTTGGAAGGTCTACACGGATGGAATGGATGGGGGAAGAGAGCTATATTTTCCCCCCTACTAACCCTAACTAAAGTTAGGCATTTCCTTCGAGTGTCGATGCGGCGACAGAGCCCAGCCACGTCAGCGGGACGTGTGGCCTGCCCCCGGCAGGAGTCACAGGTATCTTCACGTCACATCTCAAAACACCGAGGAGCTCACTCCCACTGCAAAATTACAGGTTATCACACCCGATCGCTGCTAGAGTGTGTTACTCAACCTGTAAACAAAGGAGCAAGTCTGTCACCGTTTAACACATGCTGATAACCGGATTTCAGTATAATAGGTTTGCTTTCCAATCCTGCATTTTATCTTATACATTTAAGACCATTATTCTGAAAAGAGGTCCACAGAGGTCACTAGGCTCTAGAAGCTTAGAAAAAGACCAGACGACAAAGAACACACCAGGACTCAGTCGTTGCGGCCCCTGGAGCAGGCCTGATGGAGAGGGGTGATGACGTGGCTGTGAGGGGTGCGCTGCCCCGCCCGGGCCGTGGTGGGATCGGGCTGGGGACACGATGCTGGGGCTGAGTCTTGGCGCTAAGTAACAGCGGGCGGGCCTTGGCAGGAGGGCGGGACACAGGGAAGCGTCACAGCTCTGTTGCTGGCTCAGCAGGGGGCTCTGGGGGTTCGGGAAGGCACGGCTGGTGCAGGTCAACCGAGGACAGCGGCTCTGGTGAGGCGACCGGTCAGCTAGGGCAGCACGCCAGTGGCCTGTTCAACTGTCCCCGATTCCCACTCTCTCGGATCCAGCTGGAGAAGTGCTGGGCAATTCTGCGAGCCCCGCTCCCTGGAAGGTTTACGCCGTGTGCGCATGACAACGGAGTGAAAAGTGTGCTTGCGCGAAGGCTGGATTATACTCCTTCACCAGAGGAAGCTGGCGCTCGGTGGTCTGACAGCTAAAACACCGGGGGCGCCCGAAACAACTGCGAGGGTTCAGCAAGGCTTTCATTTTACGCGGTTGCCTGAACGCAGCCTTCTAGAAAAGAACCCTTGCATCTGGTGTGATCCTCTTCCGCTGAAGAGGGTGCTCTGACAGTGAGGTGACCGGTGGAGACCCCGGAGGATCCTTTGCCTTATGGGGGCGGGGGGCACCGGGGAGGTGGGCCTGATGGGCGGGGGGGATGGGCAGGGAGGGGTGGGGTGGCCATCATGGCGTCTGCAGTCAGCACTTACCTGCACCGAGGGCCCGTCTCCGCAGGGCCCACGCGTAAGCCCTGGCTCACGGCCCCGGGGGGGATACACCTGCAGGCACAGGTGGGCCACAGCGCACCAGCCCTTCCAAAACACCTCCTCCCTCGCTCAAACATTCCCCGCGTGGCCGGCTTCAACCTGCTCGGAGACGACTGCATCCGTGTTCTGCTGTGCCTGGAGGCACGGAGGTGGAGGGGAGGGTGGATCCCCCCATGTCCTCACCGGCCAGGGTGGAAGCCCAGCAGAGCCCGTGATACTTGAGCAGCTGCGCGGGACCTCCCTTCATAGAGGATGTCATATCATCTGTGGCCTCGTCATGCTCCCCCCCAAGAGATGGTGCTCCCCCCACGTAGATAGTGCTCCCCCCACGTAGACTGTCCTCCCCCCTCGGAGATGATGCTCCCTCCCCCCATGTAGACGGTGCTCCCCCCACGGAGATGGTGCTCCCCCACGTACACGGTGCTCCCCCCACGCAGACGGTGCTTCCCCTCCGGGGACAGTGCTCCCTCTCCCCATGGAGATGATGCCCCCCCATGGAGATGGTGCTCCCCCCACGTAGATAGTGCTCCCCCCATGTAGACGGTCCTCCCCCCTCGGAGATGGTGCTCCCTCCCCCATGTAGACGGTGCTCCCCCCACAGAGACGGTGCTCCCCCCACGGAGATGGTGCTCCCCCACGTAGACGGTGCTCCCCCCACGCAGACGGTGCTTCCCCTCCGGGGACAGTGCTCCCTCCCCCCATGGAGATGATGCCCCCCCCATGGAGATGATGCTCCCCCCCACGTAGACGGTACTCCCCCCACATAGACGGTGCTCCCCCCACGTAGACGGTGCCCCCCCCCACGGAGATGGTGCTCCCCCCACGTAGATGGTGCTTCCCTTCCGGAGACAGTGCTCCCTCCCCCCATGGAGACGATGCCCCCCCATGGAGACGGTGCTCCCCCCCACGTAGACAGTGCTTCCCCCACGTAGACGGTGCTTCCCCCCTTGGAGATGGTGCTCCCTCCCTCCATGGAGACGATGCCCCCCCGCCATGTAGACGGTGCCCCCCCACGTAGATGGTGCTCCTCCTCCACATAGACGGTGCTCCCTCCACGTAGACGGTGCTCCCCCCATGTAGACGGTGCTCCCCCCACGTAGACGGTGCTCCCCCCACGTATAGGGTGCTTCCCCTCTCGGAGACGGTGCTCCCTCCCCCCATGGAGATGATGCCCCCCCATGGAGATGGTGCCCACCCCCCCTCCATGGAGACAGTGCCGGGGAAATGCACAGATGCTCCACACTCTGTGACCTACGCGTCCAAGCCCTACATTTCTGGAGAAGCTCCAAACACATTGGTGGGGAATGGAGAAGCTGTCAGTGATTCGCTTCAGATTAGCACTGGGGGGGCAGAGGTGGGTCAGAGGGGACACAGGATCGCTACCCTGTGCACAGGGCTCATTTGGCTACTCTCACGCACAGGTTTAAGATGTCCCATAACGGGGGGCGCCTGGGGGGCTCAGTGGGTTCAGCGTCTGATTCTTGATTCCGGCTCAGGTCATGATCTCACGGTTCGTGGTATCGAGCCCCGCATTGGGCTTCTCGCCGAGCATGGAGCCTGCTTGGGATTCTCTCTCTCTCTCTCTCTCTCTCTCTCTCTCTCTCTCTCTCTCTGCCCCTCTCCGCCACTCATGCTCTCTCTCTGAAATTTAAAAAAAAAAAAAAGAGTGTAAACTGGTGACAAGAACAAAAAGACAAAGTGGGTCACTCCACGTGCCCCAGGTGGGGCCGCTGGGACCGGAGGCCCTCTGGGGGCCGGGTGGTGGGGAGTGACGGTGCTCACGCTGAATCCTCCCCTCTCCCCTCACACAAATGAGGACACAAGCCGCAGAGGGTCACCACATGCGGTGCCGACCCGGACGCACCCGCTCCAGGTCAGGGCGCTAACGAGAGCGTGGCACGGGTCCAGCGGCTGGGACAGGCTCCGGAGGTCACCCCGATGCAGGCCTATCCAGCAGGCTCAGGCGGTGGTGGCCCCAGGTCACGTCTAGACGGCCGCCCCTCTGGCGGGCGGATCGGCCAGCAAGCCCTCACAGTGAGTGGAAATCTACGCTCTAATCTAATTTCCATCCATCTGTCCTCCTCGTCCTCCTCCTGCCCTTCATAACCCCACAGGGTAATCCTTCTTCCCGGACGGTTTCGCAAATATTTGGATTCCGCCCTCTCGTGCTCACACATCCATTTTTCAGGCTGAAGGCTCCTGATGTGGCGACTCCCCTCCCGCGGCCTGCTGGTGGCTGTCCTTGGGCGCCAAGCAAGGGCATCATGTTCCAGACGTGTCCAATGAGTCAGGGATACAGGGGAGCGTCGCCCCCACCTCTGAGTGGGCCCCTGCTCAGCCCCTGGGATGCTGTCAAGACAGGCCCACCCGAATCCCTTCCTGCCGAGCTTTAACCCCGATGGGAAGGGGACCTAGATTCACGCCCCCTCCAGCCAGAAGGAGCTGGGAAAGGACGTCTCCCCACTTCCCCGTACTGTCACCAGCACTGAACGTGGATCACGCGGGGCCGTTCTCTCGGCAATGCCCGGCCAACCTCAGGGATGGCCACCCTATCCTCACCTTGGGGAAGGTGGGACGGGGCTCCCAAGGTCACCTTAGAAGCATGGAAGGAAAAGAACTGGAAACTATCAGATTCCAGGACATGACCCCCGCCACCACTCCAGAGGGAGGGGGGCGAGGTCCCACCCACCCCCGCCTGCACCCTCAGCACTGGCCTCACCGTCTTAGCCTTTGCTGGCCCTCATGGGTCCACTCGTCCTAAGGCCAGTCTCCTGGGGCCCCTGCAGGGAAAGGCAAGAGGCCCGTGAAGGGGACTGAGGCTCTTGGGCTGTTGCTAATGGTTCAGGAAAGGGTTCATTTTGTAACTGTCACTCTGGCTCTCTGTAGCAGGTGGTTCCCTGGAGAGCCGGCTCTGGTTCCCTCGGAGGGTGCTGCAGCCCAGGCAGCTCCGGCCAAGCCCGGGGAGGGAGCCCGACTCCTACGGGTGGCGAAACCCCCGCTGTTTCACGGGGAGCGGCGTTCCTCTCTCTGGAAAGCGTCCCTCGGCAGTCCTGCTGACCCCGCCAGCCACCTTCCCAAGGTCACGTCTCCCTCCAGGGCAGAAGGGAGCAGCCTTCTGAGGGTGCCCAGGGAACCACACCCCTGCATTAGTACAAACGTGTCACCAGGGGCCACACTGGGGAACTCTTTGCCAATCGGTGCACAAGACAGTGGACGCTTGGCAAACGGGGCACGGGGCACAGAAGGGCTGTGGAAAAACCTAGATGGGAGAAGGTGACTGCCCACCTCACCCTGGGGAAATGCGGGGGGACCTGTTTGGAACCTTCTTGCCCGTAGATTTACTAAGAAGCAAAGCAACAACCACACCCGCCTGGGGGCCCACACGGCTTGTCCACGCCAGGTTCCCAGCAGAGCCACAAGAGGGCCCCCGGGGGTGCAGGAAACCTCGGGGGTCTGGGGGGCCTGGAAAGGGTGGGGTCGGGCCAGGCTCCCAGAAGGGGCAAGCTGGTCCATTAACAGGTGGGGAGGTGGAGGGTAACCCGGCACTGGGTCAGAACCGGTGCCGCACCCTGCAGAGGCCCGGCCGGAGCCGGGCCGGCCTCAGGGGCCCCGCGGGCGGAGGAGGAGGGAGGGAAGAGGAGAGGTGGGAGGAGGGAGAGGAGGAGTGGAGGAAGGTGAAGAAAGGGGAGGGCAGAGGGGAGGGAACGAGACGTGGGGGAGGAGGAGTCGGACGGGAGTCGGGCGGGGAGGAGGCGGCGGCGGGAAGGGGGGGCGGGGAGCGGGGGAGGGGCCTGCGCGCGGCCCCGCGCCCTCCCTCCCGCGCCGGCCTCCGCGCCCTCGCGCGCCGCAGCATCCCCGAGTCGCCGGCCTCGCTGCCCCTCCGAGCCCGGCCCGAGCCGCCGGCAGCTCCCGCCCTGCCGCCGCCACCACCGCCGCCGCCGCCGCCATTCCTGCGTCCGCGCTCGCCGGGCCGGGCTCCGCCGGGACGCGCCACGCCAGGTAAGGGCCGGCGGGCGGCGGGAGCGCGCGGGCCCGGCAGGTGCGCGGGGGCGACGGGCCCTCCCGGAGACTGCGGGTCCCCGGTGGCCCCCCCGGAGCCCCCCCGCACCTCGCCAGACCCTCCCGGAGTCCCCGCTCCGGAGCCCCCTGACTCCTCCCCGGACCCCCGGACCCTCCCGGAGTCTCCCTCCTCGGACCTTCCCAGAGTCCCAGCCCGGGACCCCGGGACCCCCGGACCCCTCCCGGGACCTTCAGGGCCCCTCCCCTCCCCGGCACTCTCCGGGCCCGGCGCGCAGGTGGCCCCGGGGGGCGCAGGGCGCGCAGCCGACCCTGGCTGGCAGCGGGGGCGGCGCGCGGACCAGGCCCGCCGCGCCCCTGGCCGCCAGTCCCCCGCCGGCTCCGGCCACTTCGGCCTGGCCCGGCCTCCGCGGGCTTCTATTTCGGTCCAGGGGCCGCGTCCCCCGTGAGCCGACCGGAGGCGCGCACTCAGACAGGTGGGGCAGGTCAGGGCCCTGGCGGTGTGAGTGCTGCAGGCCTCGCCTTCCTTCAGGGTTTTGGCAGTGTGATTCTAGAACAGCCAAGGAGACTCCCCAGCCTTAGCTGGGGCTGCACCTGTTGCAGCCGCCTGGTGAGCTGCACGGAGCTGAATCCACTGGGGTTTTGCCAATGCACGCATGGACAGGAGACTTGGGTGGTGGTCGTTCTGTTCATTTGCTGGATTTAGTGTGTGTGTGTGTGTGTATGTGTGTGTGTTGGGGGGGGGAGGTGCATGTCAGTCTGTAGGTGGGCAGTGCCCTGGAAACAAGGCCTGTTGTCAAGGGCCAGGCCCTGCTTTCCAGCCCTGTGCCATCCAGAGCTGCTCTGCTTTTGTTTTAAAAACCTCCCCTTACCTTGAGCATGTCCAGGCCAGTGGGTGGCCAGGCCCCTGCAGGCCAGGCGGGACCTGGGGCGTGTGGCCAAGCAGCTGGCCCTCCTGTTCTGAGTCTATTCAGATCCACCAGGCGTCACCGAGAGGAAGTTTCCTTTGCAGGGGGTGAAGTGACATCGTGGCCTGTCACCTCCTATCTGCCCCAGGCCTGGGGCCAGCCTGCTGGCTGCCTGGGCACCGTTATTTGGGAACGTTGACTGTGTCCCAGAAACAGGCTGCCTCAGCCAGCGCCGGGGCCAGGATTCTGGTGGAGATAATGCCCCGATTGTCACTTGAACGGTTGGTGTCTATGCACATCGTCTGCAAAAATAAAGAAGAATAAAGCCAGCCCGCTCCGAGTGTCTTCGGCACCATGTGTTCCCAGGGATGAAACCCCAGGAATGAGGGGACGGTGGGGGGACACACGGGGCTATTTCTGTGGGCAGGGGCTGGCCGCCTGGGACCCTGACCTTCACTTCAGACTGAAGTTTGTCTGCACCTGCAGATGAATCGAATGAGGGGATGAAACTAATCAGCGACGCTGAGAGGTAGCTCTGCTGGGTCCCTCCTTTGCACGGTGTGGAAGGACCATGAGCTGGGTGCCGGTGGGGGTGCCCAGCCCCCCTTATGGCCTTTGTCATCTATTCGTCTGCCTTTGAGACAGCACCATGGAGCCCAGTTCCCTGCTCAGGGCCCTGGCAGGCGGCGTGCTCGCTCGGGCTGGGGTGTGGGGTGCAGCACCACACCGCACAGCTGTCCAGTGGCTCCTGGGGGGTGGGGAGATGACCTTAATGACATCGTTCTCTTGTGATCCCCACCGTGAGGGTTATCTGAGGCAGATTGCATCTTGACGGCCTTCCCCGCACCAGGCAGGGCTGTCTAGGCCGGTCTTGGGAGTGCACACTAATGGCCGTCTCTGGTGCCGGAGCATACAGCAAAATCAATAATGCATTGCAAAGATCGAGAGCCCTCTGTGCTTCTGGAGAGAGTCCACCTCTCCCACACCCAGTGTGGACGGGCCCAGGCCTCCGGCCCCTCCCTCTGGGCCCCGTTTCTGGTCATGGGGGAGGGACGGGCAGGGCTGCGGGGTGGCTGCAGGGCCTTCCCTAGACGCTGTGTCCTGTGTGGTGAGTCTGGGGCAGAGCTCCCGGGTTGGCAGCTGGGACCCCGTCCCCGGGCATCCCCACTGCCAGCTGGGGTAGGCCCCTGCTGTTGTGGCAGTGAATTCACTTCCTGATGGTTCATAATTTACAGTGACTTTCCTCTTCATGCTAAGACTTTGCCTGGTTGAAAGAACTCCCGGAGGTCAGGTAGGAGGCGGCGGCTCCTAGCACCCCTGTGCCCCCAGGCTCCTCGGGGAGCAGCCGCGGTGGGCCGTTCACTGGCCAGGCGTGCGGGGAGGCTGCGCGGGGAGGCTGGCCACGCAAAACGCGCAGGTTAATTTGCTGTCGGCTGATGGTCGAGGGCCGGCGCTGGGAGAAAGGCAGGCTTTGCAGTCCTGAGGGTGGCGGGGGGTGGGGGTGGGGGGCAGGCAGTGATTTCTCTCTGGACCTGTCACTGTGGTAAGAAGGAAAATGACCGAGCAGAAATGACGGGGCCCCGGAGGGAGGTCCCGTCTTGGGTCTGCCCCGGGCTGGGCGGGTACAGCTGCCACAGTTCTCCCGCACCACCGGGCCGTGGCCGTCTGGGGACGTCTCGGGGCGTCGCCCGAGAGCGGGGCCGGTCAGGCAGGCTCCTTGGCACCTGAGACTGGGCACAGCTCACGGCCATTTCCAGGCCACTGGCTTTCAGGGGCTGACTCGGGGAAGCCAGGATTTACTAGGAGGAAATAGCTGCTGATTCGAAAGGGCGCGTGAGCGGACCGTGCCTGGAGCCGGGGTGGTGTTTGTCGGCCCCACGATTAAGGTGATTTGGGGCTGAACGAATTGGCCCATCCCAGGTCTTTGATGGCTCACTTTCCAGCTTGCCCGGCCCTCCCTGAGCGCACAGACGATTTTGCTGGTGGTGCTGTGACCGGGCCGGCTCCCCACTGCCCTGTCACAGCCCCTGGGCATTGCAGCGGCCCGGGGCTGTCCTGGGTGCCTGGGTACGCCTCCACCCGAATCTGGTGGAAAAGTCTCAGATGCTGCCCACGAAGGCACAGACTGCCTCTGCCCGGTTACTTCTAAGCAGCTCCCTGGGATTGCGGGCGGTCAGACTAGCATTTGACTCAAGAATCGTTCCTTTCAAGAGTTCTGGCGTTTATGAGACAGTTGATGTTTTTTGAGTGAATGAGTTTTAAAGAATGATCATGTTCCTTAATAACAGTGCTGTGGTTTTATGCTGAGATGACCTTCACCTGTTAGCACTGGGCTCAGGAGTGTGCGTGGGGCGGGGGGTCGGGGGGGGAAGAGAGGGTGCTTGGGGTCAGCTTCCATTAGCATGGCGGGGGGAGTGAGTGGGCATCGAGGGGCCCCCTTGTCTGTGGGTGGATGGTTGTTGCGTCTGGGGAGGGTGCCTTACGGCTTGCCGTTCTGTTGTGTCCACTTCCGTTTATTTTCAGAATTCTCAGTGATAAAAAGTTAATGGTAATCTAAGAACTACGAGTCCCCTCCCAGAGAGACGCCAAAGGGTCCTTCTCTTCACGAAATAGCTCAGGGGTTTACTTCAAAAGAAGTGCCCACACGTGAAGTAAAAACACTGCTTCTTAGCATAGAACGTATAGAAGGAGCCGGTTTTCGAGTGCGTACCTGCCGAGAATTATCTGGAAGAGGACACAGCGTTTGTGGAACAGATAATTATGGAGTGAGTGCTATGGACAGCAGGGCTCCAGGCCCTGGGGCCAGGGCTGGGGGCGGGGCGTGTGCGCATGAGTACATCGTGCATATGTGTGTGTGTGCGTGTGCACGTGTGTGTGTCGGAGGAGGAAGTGTGTGTGAGTTTTGGGGGAAGGACGAGGGAAGGGGGGCCTGCACTGTTCCCTTCTATATACTTCTGTGCGGTTCATTTCTCCTATAAAGGAATTATTTTTGCAGTTTAGGAGTTAATTTTTTTTTTTTTTAATTTTTTTTTCAACGTTTATTTATTTTTGGGACAGAGAGAGACAGAGCATGAACGGGGGAGGGGCAGAGAGAGAGAGGGAGACACAGAATCGGAAACAGGCTCCAGGCTCCGAGCCGTCAGCCCAGAGCCTGACGCGGGGCTCGAACTCACGGACCGTGAGATCGTGACCTGGCTGAAGTCGGAGGCTCAACCGACTGCGCCACCCAGGTGCCCCTAGGAGTTAATTTTTAAGAAGGGCGTCTCCATTAGGTAGTATAATATAGCCTCTTGTAAATGTTCTCAATTTCTAAATCTAAATTTTTTAAAAACGGGATGTGATTTGTTGCAATCCACGTTCCTACACAACGTAATAGGTGGTGTGGCTTACGTGAGACTCTCCTGAGTCAGTGGTCAGCAGCCCCTGAATGTGTGTTGGGTGGATCATGAAAAGACAGACATCAATGCCTTGCCCTCGGCAATAGGGGAGACAAGACCCAAACCCTGAATCTTAAACACCAGCAGACCACCCGGCAATGCCAGAGCTCAACAGAGGTTAGTCTGTGTGGTCCTGGGCGCTGAGTGCTGGCTGGGTCCTGAGTCGTGGGTGCTGGGTACTGAGTGCTAGGTCCTGGGTCCTGGGTGCCGGGTGCCAGGTGCCGGGCCCTGGGCCCGGGGGAAGGAGGACCTCGGCTCAGGCCAGTCCCAGTCCTGGTTCAGGTGGAGAAGATTGTTCCCCTCCGTGGCCCAGAAACAAAATCAAAGAGAGTCAAGAGCCTTTACCAGCAGGTGTCCACGGCTGTTGGATGCCCGGCCACTGTGGACAGTTCCACTCGTTTTTGGTGGTGGCTTGTTTTTTTCTTTTCATTTCGTAGAGGGCATGTTAAATAACTTCCGTCTATGCTAACAAAAAAGCATAAAGAGTGGAAAGCCTGCAAAGTAAAAAGTACAAATTGCCTGGCATTCTAAAGTTGTTTTCTTTTCTCTATTTTCCTAGTAGAGAAATTCCAGTGGCTTTAACAGCCAGAACAGAGTTTGCTTTGATCTGGCAATTGGGGTGGCGTTTGGCTCTGACGGGCGTGTTTTGATTGTGCACAGAAGGCCGCTGGTCCCGGGGCCTGCCATCTGTAAGGCCGGTGCTGCCCCCACCCCCCCCCCGCCATGTTCCCACCGCGTGTTCCAGAGTGCTGTTTATTTGCCAGTGTTCTCTGGGGCCGAGGGGGTGCACGGCAGCGGGGGTGGGGGGTGCCGCTCTGCGCCCAAGGTGGTGTCTGTGGGGCTGGGAGCTGCCCCTGTCGCTCTGGACGAGGCCTGACCCCTTCTGTCCTTTGGATCGGACGGTCCGCTCGCACATCCGTCCGCTTACGGAGCGCGTCCCCCGGCAGGTGTTTATTGAGCACCAATAAATTGCAGGGAGAGAGCGAGACACAGGGCTCCTGCCCCTTGGAGCTTGCGGTCAGGTGGGGGGTGGGGGAAGCCAACAAGGGAAGGAAGGGATCGGTGCTGAAGGGCACTTGGAACGACGGAGGGGTCGGGGTCCGGGTCTGGGTGACCCTGAGATTCTAGGTTCAGGTGACCGGAGGGGAGCAGTTGTGGGGCTCGGGGGTGGGGGCAGCAGGCCCCACGGGTGGCGCTGTGAGTGCGTGCCCTGCAGGTGGAGGTGACGAGCCTGCTGGGCGGGCGGCCAGGGCACAGGCATGGACCGTGAGTGAGCGCGGGGGCAGAGATACGTGGGCAGGAGACTCATGGACCTCATGGGGTGGAGGGCGAGACGGGAGGGAGGCTGTCTAGCTCGAGGGGCCCGGGGCGCGGGGACTCAGGACTGACGGTAGCAACCCGGAGGTCACGGGTGACCTGACTGATGGCTGTCCGGGGGTGGGGGGTTCACGAGGCAGGAGGGGACCTGGCCCCTGTCTGCCAGCTGGTCTTGCGGGGCCTGATAATGGGGGACGAGAGGGGGGTGGCCAGGGTGACATTCAGGTCTCTGTCCTGGAGGGAGGGATGGCCATGAAGGCAGTGTGGATGGGGCCCTCCAGGGGGGCCAAGGAGGTGGCCGGGGCCCCGGGAGTCTCCCTGCCAGGGCAGCTGGGCCCCTGCAAGTCCGTGGTGTGGCCCGAGGTGTGCAGCGTGCCTCTGTTTGGGCCCGGGGTGCACGGGCAGGAGGGGCCGGGGTGCCAGAGGCTGCCATGGGGGCTGCTGACGCCTCATCTGTGAGCAGGGCAGGTGCGCACGGGTTCCCTGGAAGGCCGCCTCCTAGGCTCTCGGGCAGGGTGGGCTGCCCTCCAACTGTGCGGGCAGGACAAGGGAGAGGGGTCAGGTCTCGGGGTGGCTGTGTGGCCGCAGGCAGACTGTGAACATCCTTCCGGGCGTAACCTGGCATTCGTACGGGTGGGCCCAGCAGCCGGCGACTTAATCCCGGGTCACCTGAGCTGGGTGAGAACAGGTGTCTGAGGGCGTGTCCCCGGAGCACATCAGGTGCACCCCGGACCGCCAGTCCACAACTCTGTGTTTCCCAGGCGGCCCAGGGGCTTGGACTGGCCTCGTGGTGGAAAAGCCGCCGCGCTGAGGCAGGGCCTGTCCCTGGGCGAGCGCTGGGGTGGACGGGACGGCCGAGACGGGTGTGCGCCCCCCGGGCCAGCGTCTCCTTCCCGGCTTTAGTGAGGCGTGGTTTCCATATGGGAACCGGTGCTCGTTTTCAGTGTGTGGGTGAGAGAGTGAGAGCTGGGCACAGCTAAGCACCTGTACCGCGATGGTGACACAGGCCCTGGGTCGCTGTCCTCGCTTCCCAGCCCCCCCCACCATCGGACCTGCCACGCCCACGCAGCCACTCACATGAGCGCCCAGCTGCAGGGTCGCGTGGGGGCGACCGAGACCGTTTGGCCCGTGAGCGCTCCCCACGTTCCCTCTTTCCCTTTGCACTCAACCCAGGCGGTCACTCGTCCGCGGAGGTTAGATGGTGGCCCGTGAGATTTGTTTCTTGAAGAGTCTCAAGACGGGGGCACGTGTTACATGTTTCGTGTGTAGCTGCCTTCGCTCAGCGCGGTGTCTGGGAGGTTCGTACGTGTCGTGCACGGGAGACCTTCACGTCTGTTTGTTGCCGAGTTCTGTGGGATTGTGGGGTGTCCCGGGGTTTGTTGATTCATCCACCTGTTGCTGGATGTTTGGATGGCTTCCGGTCTGGGGTTATGGTGAGTAAAAGTGCCCTGGGCTGCAGCCGACGCACAAGGAGAAGCAGTCCGTGAGACAGGAGCACACGTGTCTCCAGAGAAGATCCAGAAATGACGGGAAGCACATGGAAGGGTGTTCACCGTCATCCGCCACTAGGGAAGTGCAAAGCAAAACCGCGATGAGATACCACCCCCCACCCACCAGAAGGGCTTTTATCCAGAGAGGAGAATAACGAGGGTCGGGGAGCGTGTGGAGACCTTACAACCCCTGGGGCTTGCTGGGGGGAACGGGAAATGGCGCAGCTACTTTGGAAAGCAGTGTGGCGATTCCTCGAGGAGTGAAATGTAGGATGACCCTGTGATGTCTGGAGCCGGCAGGTCCCCGGAGACAGAACAGCAGCAGTTGCCTGTGGCTCGGGGGGGCGGGACGGGGAAGCTGTATAAGGCGTGTGCGGTTCCTTCTGGGGTGAAGACAGTGGTGATGCTCGCAGGGCGCTGTGAAGGTACTCAGTGTCACTGAATCGTACACTTTGAAATGGTGAATGTCAGGGCACCTGGGGGGGCTCAGTCGGTTGAGCGTCTGACTTTGGCTCAGGTCATGATCTCACCGTTCGTGAGTTCGAGCCTCGCATCGGGCTCTGTGCTGATGGCTCGGAGCCTGGAGCCCGCTTCGGATTCTGTGTCTCCCTCGCTCTCTGCCCCTCCCCCGCTCACGCTCCGTCTCTCGTTCTCTCAAAAATATATGCACATTAAAAAAAATAATTAAAAACATAAAGTGGTCAATGTTAACACCGTGTGTACTCTGCAGCAAAAACCGATATGCAGTGCGTGTGTGCGTGTGCACGTCTTGGTGCTGACGTGTGCTTTCTTCCTCCTGGGCAGCTCCGCACGGGTGCAGCGTCTGTTTAACCGTCTGAGGAACAGGCAGACGTGTCATTTCACATCCCTGTGCTGACGTGCCAAGGGACGGTTTCCCAGCCCTGCCGACGCTGGCTGTCACCATCTTATTCTTCGCTCTTCTGGTGTGTTGTGTGCTGTATGCTTAAGATTTTGGTGGAACAGCTTTTCCTCGTTTACTAGCTAGCCGTGAATATTCTTTTAAGTACCTGCGCAAAACTCCTGCCCACTTTTGAGTGGAGTTGTGTTCTTATGTTCTGAGAGTTGTTTACATACTCTGGATTTAGGTCCTTTATTTGTATTGCAGATATTTTCCCTGTCTTTAGCTTGCCTTTTTTTTTTAAGTTTTTTAAAATGTTTATTTATTTTTGAGAGAGACAGAGCATGAGCAGGAGAGGGGCACAGAGAGAGGGAGACACAGAATTTGAAGCAGGCTCCAGGCTCTGAGCTGTCAGCACAGAGCCCGACGTGTGGCTTGAACCCACGACCGTGAGATCGTGACCTGAGCCGAAGTTGGACGCTTAACCGACTGAGCCCCCCAGGCACCCCACTTGTTTTTTTTTATTCATGAACTCTTTCGAAGGGCACATGTTTTCAGTTCTGATTAAATCCAATTTTATCTATTGTTTGTAGTAATTTGTGTCCTGTTTACGAAATCTTTGCCAAAGGCGTGGTCAGGAAGATTTTCTCCTGGGTTTTCTTCTGAAAACATTATGGTTTTATCTCCTGCGTTTGGGTCTCCTCCACTGTGAGTTAGTGTTTAATTGGAAAGTGCTGAGGATTGGGGTTCGCTGCTTTCCACGTTGGATAACCGGCTGCTCCAGCTGTTTGGAAGAAACGGCCCTTCTCGTGGTGCTCTCTTGGCACGTTGGGAGGTGACTGAGTCTATCCGAGTCATTTTGTTTCTGGCCTTGATTCTGGCCCATTATGGCTTATTCCTCATCAGCCCCCAGCCGCTGTGTCTTTATGATGGCCGCCTTATAAAAAGTCCTGAAGTTGGGTAGTCTCCCAACTGGGCTTTGTTTCCAGGATGGTTTTGTCTTCTTCTAGACCCTTTGCATTTCCATGTGAATTTAAAATCAGCTTGTCAACTTCTGTAAAAACGCGTGCTTGGATTTTTAGGTGATTGCCTGAACTCCTTAGAGCGAGTTGGAGGAGATTGACATCTTAACAGAACCGAGTCTCCCAGCCGGCAGGCGTGGCCGCCCTTCTGTCTGCACGCACCTCCCCTCGTGTCTCTAGTGACCTGCCGTGGCCCGGGTGCGGGTTTTGTACGTGTTTTATCAGATTTGTTCGTAAGTAGTCCATGTTGAATGCTATTACGAATGGATTTCTTAAGGTTTTATTTTCCAGTTTCTTGCGAGTGTATGGAAATATAATTGATATTTTTATATTGTTTGTCCCGTGACCTTTCTAAGTTTACTTGAGTAGCTTTTCACAGAGCCCCTTAAGATTATGCACGTAGATAATCCTGACGGTTACGAAGAGGCACCGTTTTGCCTCTTTCTTTCCAGTTGGAATGCTTTTTGTTTTTCTCTTTTTATTCTGTTGTCTGGGGTTTTCAGTACAATGTTTCGCAGCAGTGACGGAAGTGGATGTTGTTCCCAGTTCCCAATTATGGGAAGAAAGAACTTAACGCCTTTTTCGTGAAATATGATGTTAGGTGAAGATTTTATGTAGACGCCTTTTACGAGGGTGAAGAAGGTTTCTCATTTGCTGAGTTTCTATCGTAAATGGATGTTGAATTTTGTCATATGCTTTTTCTGTATCTTGGAGATGACTGTGTGGGTTTTCTTTTTTTTTTCCATAATTATGGTGAATTATGTTGATTAATTTTTGCATGTTAAACAACCATGCCTTCCTGTTACAAACTCCAGATGGTCATGATGTATTATCTTTTTTATATATTGCTGGATTCAGTTTGCTACAATTTTATTAAGGACGTTTTTAACTATACTCATGAGGTATCAGTATCGTGTTCTTTTTTTGTAATACCTGTCTGGTTTCAGTATTAGGGTAATGTTGAACCTACACAATGATTTAGGAAGAATTCCTTCTTCATTTATTTATTTATTTAAGTTTATTTATTTATTCTGAGAGAGAGAGAGCGAGCGGGGGAGGGACAGAGAGGAAGACAGAATCCGAAGCAGGTTCCAGGCTCCAAGCTGTCAGCACAGAGCCTGACGTGGCACTCGAACTCACGAACTGCGAGATTGCGACCTGAGCCGAAGTCGGACGCTTAACCGACTGAGCCACGCAGATGCCCCTATTTATTTTTTTAACAAAGAGCTTGCATGGGGCAGTGTTGTTTCTTCCTTCAATGTTTGATAGAATTTACTAGCGAAGCCACCTGGGGTTCTCTTTTCAGGTATGAATTTGGTTTCCTGACCTAGGGCTGATGACATTTTCTGTAGGTGAGTCCTGGTGATTCGTGTGTTTTGAGGAGTCTGTCCATTTCCTGCAAGCTGTCAAACTTGTTGGAGTCGAGTTGCCCACAGTATTCCTTTATTATCCTTCAAATGTCTGTAGAATCTGCATGAGGTTCCCTGTCCGGTTTGAGCCTGGAGACTTCCGGTGCCGGGCCCCGTACCCACCCAGTCACATCCGAGTCCCGATGGGAGGGAGGGCACGGGCCAGTGGTTTTGCCCAGCTGCTCGGGTCATTCTGACACGCAGCCGGAGTTGAGGACCTTCGAGGTGCAAGGAGGAGGGATTCGTCTATAGCTCCCGGTGGTCCAGCAGGTGTCCCAGAGCGGGAGAAGGCAGAGCTGAGAGAGCCGAGCGGGACACGGGGCCCTCTCTCTGCACACGGGTTCTGTCTGGAGAGCCCCAGCAGAAGTGGCCTTGGGGGGCCGGGGGGGTGTTGGGCTGGGGCCTCGGGTGAGGAGTGTGTTCAGAACGTGCCAGACCCTGGAGGCCACGGGAGTGGGTGCCGAGGCCTGTGCTGCTGGGTGCTGGTTTGTGTTTTTAAGTCAGATTTCCTGATGTGTAATTTGTCTGGAGCAGAATTCACCCCTTGCCGCGTCCTGTCGTGTGAGTTCTGATGCACAATCATGTAACCACCACCGAATCAGGATGTGGAAAATCTCCTTCCGCAGACTTCCTCGTGCCCTCTGGAGTCAGATCTTTCTCCCCCCGCCCCCGACCCCCTGCAGATCCATTTCCTGTCCCCGTAGACTTTTCCGGAACATCACGTAGGTGGACTCATACAGTTAGGTTGCAGGCATCAGAGCAGGGATTGGTGCCATCAGGCCCAAGTGGAGGGGTGCATGTGGCGCCCCTGACTGATGCATTGGGAAGGCGGGGATGGGTGCGGGAGGCCGTTACGGGAGACATTATGGCTGTTTCCGTGAGAACCACATTGCGAGCGATGTGCCGGATGCATTCTGTCCCCGTCTCGCGGAATCCTGGCCACAGGACTCCCCTTTTTTATAGGTGAGGCCCTGGAGAACAGAGAGAAGGAGAAAGTTTTCACGGGGTCACTCAGCCAGGAGGTGGCGAACCCCCGATGCGGGCCCAGGGACTGGGACTTGAAGCCTGCAGGGACGTGTGCTTTCTGGACACAGCGTCCGAGGCCTTTATCGGAGAGGGCATTTGCCAGTGTTTGTAAAAGCAGAAGCCACCGAGGGAGGGTCAGAGATGACTAGTTACAGCGAAACCAGCGAGTCTCCAGGAATCACAGTGTAGAACGTGGCCACGGGTTGGGAGATCAGCAAACACGTCACATGGTACGACCCGCCCGTTCCAGGGCCGTAGATGCAGTGAGGGTCTGTGGTTCACCCTGGAAGTCATGGCCTGTGCTTTTGAAAATATCATAAATGCGCCTTCAACCTCTCTAAAGCTTGGTTTTCAACATGACACTGAGTTCCACGCGCCTCCCGTTTCCAAGTTTGCCAAGAAGGGGCCTTGCACTGTTGTCATTCCGTGGAGCTGATGGGTCTCGACGTCCTCCTGTGTTGCCCTTGGCGTGTGTCACCTGTCTCCCATTTCTCTTGAGCGTGTTACACACACACACACACACACACACACACACACACACACACACACACACATCAGTCCCGAGAGCCCAGCTCGATTCTCGTAGGCTCGTCATACCTGCCTCGCTGAAAGAGCAGGTGGGTGTTTTACTGTTTGTCGAACTCTTAAGCGGCGAACATACTGTGGGAAGCCGAGCGGCCACATTGGCCGGTGGGTGAGGGCCGGCTCCCGAGCGGGAGCGTGCAGTGACCGTGAAAGATCTCTTCTTGGCAAACTTGGAAGTGGGAGGCATGTGGCACTCGGTGTCATGTTTGAAAACGAGCTTTGGAGAGGTTGCAGTATCTGTAGTATTTTCAAAAACATTTTCTGTTAGAACATTAAGGGGCGCCTGGGTGGCTCAGTCGGTTGGGTGTCCGACTTCGGCTCAGGTCACGATCTCGCGGTCTGTGAGTTCGAGCCCCGCGTCGGGCTCTGTGCTGACACTCGGAGCCTGGAGCCTTCTTTGGAGTCTGTGTCTCCCTCTCTGTCTGCCCCTCCCCCACTCACACTCTGTTTCTCTCTCTCTCTCAAAATTAAGCATGCAAAGAAAAGTTAAAAAAAAAAAAAGAGCATTAAAACTTCACGGCAGTCAGGAAGCCTGGCTGCATTCAGACCCTGACGGTGACGCACGGGTAAGACGTGCATTTTATACTGTGACCAGTGCACAGGTGTGCATGCACAGCACACCCATGCACACAGTACATGTGCACATGTGCATACCTGACACGCACACACGTGCACACACAACACGGATGCACACAACACACACGTGTGTACATCTGCCAGCAGAACCAAAGTTTTCCTCGACAGAGCACTCGCCCTTCACTGCAGACAACACCTCTGATGTTTGCTCGGTCGCATCTTCTTTAGAAGCTGCTTCTGCCCACCCCCCGGATTGAAGACGCCCCCCCTGGTGTCCGACCCGGGGTGCGACTGCGTGGACGGTTAACACGCTGGCGTGACGTAATCTACGTATTTCTCATTATCGTTGGTCTGTCTGTGTCTGTGGCCAGGCGTGGGTTGGGACCACTGGCCACCGTGGAGCTGCACGCTCAGGAGCCACAGGGCTGGGAAACTGGGTCACGGCTGGGTCCCGGAGCTGAGCAGGCAGAACTGGACTCCCGGCAGGCCTCTGAAACCCAAGGGAGAGGCTTGGGTTTCAAATGTGGGATCCCGCGACTGCTTCCGGTTCCCTCGGGCCTCCTGTGTGGGGCCCACGGTCCCCTGGCTCTGTGGACAAGACCACACGGGGACGGGCTTGGTTTCCACAGCAACCCCAGGAGGTGGTGGGAATGTGATTTTTAAAATAGATTCTGAGTGCTGAGGTCCTGGAGAGCGGCCTCTGGGGAGAGGCAGGTCCCTGTCACCTGCACGGGCCCCGTGACAAGCCCCGAGCCAGGCGCGGGCCTGCCGGGAGCAGAAAAGAGCTCCATGTCCGATGAGCACACCTCTTTGTGCAGAAGGAGTAGCCAGCTCTGCCCTCGTCCCCTTGTCGTCCCCTTGTCGCCAGAGCTAATGCTGTCCCTCCTCTCGGCCAGAGAGGAAGCCGCCGGCACCCCGTGCGCCTTGTCCCGGGTGAGCGGGAGGCTCCTGCAGAGATTCGGGCCACGGCTGTTTGCAGGCCTTTGCTAGCACTTACTAGGTTGCAGATGCTAAACCAGACAGGAAGCTGTTTTCCAAACACAGCAGCTGTCGGGCTCCCCGGACCCCGGGCCAGCACGAAGGGCAGCGGCCTGGCTCGTTCGTCCAGAGCTGCCTCTGGAAGGGGCTTTGCCGGAAGCTGACGGACTTTGCGTGGCGGGGGCTCCCCGGAGACAGGAGCTGGGGCGACGCTGGTAAATGGTCTTTGCCCCTGGAAGGTGCAGACGCCTGTGTGCTCGGAGACGAAGGGGGATCGGTCTTGGGAGGGAAACGTGGCCGCGGCCTGGGTCGTCGTCTTCGCCCTCAGAGTGACCTCCTCCTGGCCATCCTGCCCTGGGGCAGCGAGAAGCAGCAACAGCCCACGGACAGCAGGAGAGCTCGTTCCCCCAGCAGGGGCCCCCGCCCTCCAGCCACCCCTGCCCGCGGCCACCCACGCCGCCTTGTGGTGCATCCCCTGCCCAGCTTGGTGGCGGCCTGTCCCCGCTTCCTGGCTTGACTTGAAATGCAAGGGAAGGTCACACCAACAGAGAGGGGCAGCCGCAGAACCATCCGACTGCCCTGCCTCCCTCTCTCTCCACCTCCCTCCGCGGGGAGAGGTTTGCACGCTTTACGGTAACACGCACACAGCCTGGCTTTGCTCCAAACGGAGCCCTGCCGTGCGGTGCCCAGAACGCCCCTGGGCTTTGCTCCGTGTGGCCTCTGCAACGCACACCCCCGCGTGTCGCCCTGCCCCCTGGCTCTGTCCCGTTGCTTGTGTGCGTCCCCGTTTCTGCGCCCGCAGGGTGGCCGTTACAGTGTGGCCGGCGGGTGTGAGTGGGGACTCACGCAGAAGCCGCAGGGTGCTGCGTGGGGACGAGAGCTGCGGTTGTACCTCCGCCGTCGCCGCCGGTGCAGGCCCGTGGTCTCTGTCCTCCCTGCGGGTCTGTGGCCTCATGCCCGCTCAGAGCCTGGAGCACTGAGATGCCACACGAGGGGCCCGCGGCCCCGTGGCTGCCGTGCCGTGAAGGCCACGCCATGGGGGACAGCGTGGCGGGCGGTCCTGGCCTCCGCGCCCTCCCTGCCGGGGACTGCCTGAACGCACGAGGGGACCAGCCGGCACGGACCGCAGCCCTCGGTGGGCGGATCTCCCAGCCAGGGACTCAGACGTGGGAGCCCGGACAGATGTCCCTGCTGTGGCCCACGGAGCTGGGAGCCCACGCGGGTTTCAGGGTCGGGGGTCCTCGGTCGTGCCGCGGAGTGGCGGAGGCACGGGCTCCTGGGAGAGGGCGGCGGCCGGGGGGTGCGGTGCCCCGGGAGGAGTGGAGCGTGGCCCTGACAGGTGCCGGGAACGCGATACTGTGGGTTCATCCCGCACGCTCCCCGGCTCTGGTGAACCGGCAGTGAGGGAACCGTGCCCACGCCTCCTGGAATCACATGCACACACGCGTGGTCCCGGGGCCGCCGTAGCAAGGCGTCACCAACATGGAGGCTTAGAGGACAGAAATGGATGCCCCCCCCCCCAGTTCTGAGGCCAGAAATCCAAATCAAGGTGGGGGCAGGGCCACGCTGCCCCTGGGGACCTAGGGGAGAGGGTCCTCCCTGCCTCTTCCAGCTTCCGGAGGCTCCAGACGTCCCTTCGCGTGGCCCACAGCCTGCGTCTTCATCCTCAGCCGGCCACCTCCCCTGTGTCTGTCCCCTGCGTGTCTCCCGTCAGGACACTTGTCAGTAGATTCGGTGACCACCCCGATGACCCGGGATGCTCTCATCGTAACTCCCTGATCTTGACCTAATTTCCCGTGCAAAGACCCGCGTCCACAGGCTCTGGGTGGGTGCTCTTGGCGACCTTCCGTCGCCCACCAGAAGGCCAGGGAGACGGTCGTGGGGCTGGTGGCCCCGGGCCGGCCGCCCTTCACTTTCTCCAGGATGTATTTCTGCGGGGCTTTATCAGCAGGAGAATGGAAACCGCGGCTGCTTTCTGCACCCGGGGGGGGGGGTGGGGGGAGGTCTACGAGCGAGAGCGCCGTGGAAAGTCGCTGCCGTGTCAATCGTTTTTTCACTGACTCAGAGGGGAAACAGGAAAGGGCCTCTTGTCTTTTGATGCGAGTTTTTATCTCTGCCGGTGGGGCCTTTTCTGTTAAGTGGCGCTTCTGCAGAAACACTTGTTGAATTTTTGGTGTGAACAGGAAGTCAGATATGCTGACTAACTTTTCCTTTATTTTAATGACATTTTTCTTCTCTGGAAAACGAAGCAAGAACGCGCCTCCTCGGGCCCAGGGTGTGTGCCGTTGACAGCTGCGTTTCAGAGTTCTGGCCTGTCACACACGTGTGCCTTCCCTGTCACACACGTGTGTGTGTGTACACGTGCGTTCATACAACATGGCGGTTTCCTGAAGGCGTGGTCACACCCTGGAGGGCGCGGCGCTGTGGTGTAGACAAGCGTGCTCGGAGACCTGCCGGGAAGCCGTGCGTGGTGCCGTGAGGGCCCTGCGCTTGGCGTCCCTCCCCCATGGTGGAGATTTGGGAGTTTCCCAGTCTGCCACATCCTTGACCACTTTTCTTCGTGTACCTCGGTGAGTGTTCTCATAGGGGAGAGTCTTCTGGGAAAGCAAGCAAAGCCTGTTTGTTTTTTTTTAATGTTTATTTATTTTTGAGAGAGGGAGAGAGGGGAAAAACTCAAGTGGGGGGGGGAGGGGCAGAGAGAGAGGGAGACAGCACCCGAAGCAGGTTCCAGGCTCTGAGCTGTCAGCACAGAGCCTGATATGGGGTTCGAACCCACAGACTGGGAGATCATGACCTGAGCGGAAGTCAGACGCTTGACCGACTGAACCACCCAGGCGCCCCAGAAGCAAAGCCTGTTTGAAGGCAGTTCACCTGGAAGTTGTTTAACAGACGCAGACGAGTCCAGATTGGAGACCAGCAGGGCCATTGCCTGCTTCCTGCGGCCCATCGGGGTGGGGTGTCCCAAGGGTACAGAGCCCCTCATGTCCAGTGCTCTCCGGCAGGCTTCGATCAGCCTTGGCTGTGTGGGCTGGGCCCCGTGGATGGTGGGGCCCAGAGAAAGGAGTTGGCGTTTGTCGTTGGCTGTGTGCGTGTGTGTGTGCATACGTGTGGGCATATGTGTGTGCGGGCACGTGTGTGCTCCTGGAAATTAGGGCGCAGCACATCTTGACTGCGTTGGAAGAGGCCTTCACAGGTTGAGGGGTGTCTGCCTGTTAGGAGGCTCGTGGAACTTGTTTTCGTCCGTCTCAATTATATTTTAGCCCAATGATAAAACTCATTGCCCACGTGCCTAGTGCCTCTCGCTTGTCTGGAGTGGTAGAGAATTGATCTTGACATTGTATGTGATGCAGCATGTCTTTCTGGGGGACAGCCGTGTGCCCACACGCTGGGTTGTGAGTCCCCTGTGGTTCACACACGCGGCTGTTCCTGGAACCGTTCACGGGGCGCCTGGTGCTCACAGGGGTGAGGTTCTGCTTGGGAGTGGGGTGGCTCAGGCTGGGTGGCATCTGGAGGGCTGTGTCCCATTATATCAGTCAGTCAGGGTTCTTTAGAGAAAAGGAACTGACGGGGTGTGTGTGTGTGTGTGTGTGTGTGTGTGTGTGTGTGTGTGTAGAGAGAAAGAAGCAGAGAGAAATGTGTTTTTAGGGAGCGGCTTACATGATCGGGGAGGCTGGCAAGTCTGAAATCTGCAGGGCAGGCCAGCAGGTGGAGACCCTGGATGCCTGGAGGCAGAATCCCTCTCCTCGTGTGTGTGTGTGTGGGGGGGGGGGGGGGGGGGAGGGACTCTTTTTTCTGCTTCAACTGATTGGACAAGGCCCACTCACATTCTTGAGGGTGATCTGCTTTACTCAAAGCATCCTGATTTAAATGTTAACTCCAATCAAAACATCCCTTCCCAGAAGCCCTTGGAATTGCTTGACCAAGTATCGGGCACCGTGGTCCAGCCAAACTGACACGTAAAATTAGCCACTGCGCCAATCAGTATCCCCAAGTGCCTCAACCCCGTGGCAGGCCACAGGTACGGTGAGTGAGCTTGCTCGGGGTGCTCACCGGGGATGACCCACCTGAGTGGGTGCAACCCAGGGCTCATCCCCAGACGACAGGGGAGCAGCCAGCCCTGGCGTGGAAGAAGGTGACATTCGTAGTCTGTGGGTGTTGGGAGCAGGCCGAGCCCGCGCTCACTGACCCGGGGCCTCCCTGGGCCTGAGCTTGTTCGGGCTGGCGCTGAGGGCCTCCCCGTGAGCCTCCGGGGATGATTCCTGTGCGCCTCCCTCCAGAACGCGCCGCACTCCCCACATGGACGCGGGGAGGTGTGTACTAACCGAAGGCCTCACTCCCCACGTGGACACGGGCAGTCCTCGAGAACACGCCTCACTCCCTGCTCGGACGCGGGCGGGGTGCGTACTAGCTGGAGGCCTCGGTGCTGTGCCTGCTGGTACTTTCTTTTTCTGTGAGAAACCTTTGTTCAGGTTGAGGTCTTGCCGTTCTGTCCCCACCCCTCGTGAGCTTCGGAGGCTGGCCTCCTGGCCTCCCGGCCCCCTCTTATCCGGCCTCTTGACCAGCCTGCTCATTTGACGATAAATAATCAGGGTCAAACAGAAGACGAGCAGTGTGGTGTCCTGGGGCGGGCACGGCTGGCCATTTTTGTGGGTTTGGAAGTGACCCCGCCTGGCGGAGCAGTGGAGGAAAGCAGGGAGAGGTGCTCCGGGCCCCCCCCAAAATGGTAAAGGAGGTGATTTCTGTCTGTCTTCCATCAGGTCTGGTGTTGGAGGGGAGCAAGTGAGAGAGCGGATGGCAGAGGGAGGAGGCCGGTCCCGGAGTCTGGAGGGGCTCAGTGGGGCAGGCAGTGCGGCGGGCACAGGTGTCGGGGCTGCGACCCCGGGGTCGGGCGGCAGGAACAAGCGTCAGTTGTTGGTATCAGACCCCAAGCGTACCATTGCTCAGGACTATGGAGTCTTAAAGGCTGATGAAGGCATCTCATTCAGGGGCCTCTTTATCATTGATGAGAAAGGTATCCTTCGACAGATCACAGTAAATGACCTTCCTGTCGGCCCGGCGTGCGTCTCGGCTCCCCCATGGGCTGAGGCTCAGGGAGGAGGGTCCTCTGACACCCAGGCCCACAGGCAGCCCTCACTCCTGGGTCTGTGAGGTCACTGCGTGGGTGCCACGTGCCCCGGCCTTGGACGCGTCCCGCGAAGCCTCTGCTCTCCCTGCTTTCCCGGTGGCCCGGGTGTACCTGTTTGTGGCTGCTCTGGGGTCCGCGGGCGCGGACCCCGGTCCTTCTGCGGGGCTGGTGGGCCGCCCCACGGGCCCCTGAACCTGCCCCTGCCCGCTGCGGGGGCTGATCGGAATGTGCCGGCGCTGGGGGACGGGGGCCGATGGTGACAGCAGGTGCCTGAGCGAGACGGCAGCTCCAGGCCTGCCCCCGGGGTCTAACGCCCTGGCTACTGCTCTCAGGAGTGCCTTCTGGAGTTTTCCAGGGTGGTCTGGTGGGGCATCCGGGGCTCCACAGCCGGCACCCCTGGGGGCACACCCGGGACAGACCTGAGACCTGACATCAGCCCCCGCATTTCACCGGGAAAGGTTCAGCAGGAGGAACGGGGCAAATTAAGTGAAAACGCTTCCTGAGTCTTGCTCCTCTTCGAGGGACACACGTCTGTGCGGACGTGTGCCTGCTGGTCCCCATGCTTTTTCTGCCCCAGCCTCGGCCAGGATGTTCTAGGCAAGGTAAAACCTGGAGGGGCTGACGGCGGGTGAGCTGGTCCACGAGCTCCGAAGCTGGGGTTCTGCGGGGAGGTCTCGGGGAGAGCGGCCTCGCCCCCGGGAAGGAGGGAACCAGATGCAGTTTACAGAGGTTATTTGCTGGGCCCTCTCTGTGTACGCGGGGCGGGTATTCCTGGAAATGAAGAACTTGGAGATGTTCGGATCGGTTTATATCTGTGTGTCCAGCACAATGTTTGTGATGTTCTTATTTGGATTAAAAGGACGCGATTTCTTGACTCGGGCACCAACGCAGAGTTTAAGGGGAAGTTGATTCCTGCAGAAGGCTTGCGCCACACAGAGCTGGATGCATGAGTCATACTGTGTTTATCTGTCGCTGGTTCTTGGTACCAGGGGTCCGTATGCTGCAGTTCGCATTTGCCCATCTTTGGGGCTAAGTTTCTCGGCAGCCAGTCGGGCTGGGCAGGAGGGCTCACGCCCAGAGGCTGGCGCCCGGGGGGCTACAAAGTGGCTGCAGGTTTTCCAAATCTGGAGTGTGGGCCACACCACACGGTGCGGCTGCTGGGGGTCCGGACCTGCTGCGGTGGGGGCACCACCCGCCTGCTTTCTCTGCCCCCTCCCCTGGGGAGAGCCCCAGGAGGAGAGGACACAGAGGGTCCGACCATCTGTCACGGACTGATTTGCCCGGAGTCTCTGTGGCCGTGTGTGTCTGCATGAGGTTCCGTGTTCTGGTCCGCGCAGTCGTGGCTGAAAGTGCAGGCTGGTTCGTCAGACCTCGGATGTGTTTTACTTAGGTTTTGGTTGCCTCCTGTAGGGAGCAAAGAGTGAGTCTTTGAAAATCCAGAGGATTGGACAGAGTGACCACCGGTCTCTGCTTTGGTCCCGGTGACCGTGTGAACAGACCCCGTCCCGTGCGTAAGGGAGCCTGCCGGCTGGACGGAACAGCGATGCGTCTCCAGCGAGAGCTGCCGTTCGAGTCTCTTCCTGCTTGCTTTTACGACTCGCTGTGTTGTTTTATTTTGATGTAAGTACAGTTTTGTAAACCTGCCATTGTAGCCATTTTTTTTAGTTTTAGTTATTTATTGAGAGGGAGAGAGAGAGATGGCGGGGAACGAGAGACGGGGAGCGAGTTTCTGAAGCTCTGGGCTGAAAGCAGAAAGCCCACTACGAGGCTCAAACTCAAGAGCCGTGAGATCACGGCCAGAGCCAAAGTCGGACACTTAACGGACTGAGTCACCCAGGCGCCCCTCTAACCATTTTCAAGGGTACAGTTTGGTGACATTAAGGACGTTCACATTGCTGTGAAACCACCGCCACCATCTGTCCCCAGAACTTTCTCATCTTCCTAAAACTCTGTCCGCATTACATAGTAAGTCCCCAGCCCTTCCCCAGCCCCTGGCGCCCACCATGTCTCTGTCTCTGTGAGCTTGACCCTCAGGGGACCTCGAACACATGGAATTACAAAGTATTCGTCCTTCTGTGTCAGGCTAAGAAACGAAAGCGTTTCTGAAAACATCACAATCCCACGTGCACACAGGCACACCTCCTTTTATTGCACTTTATTTTCGCGTGCTTTGCCGATACCGCGTTTTTTACAGACTGAAGGTCTGTGGCAAGCCTGCGTCCCACGGTATCTCCCGCCCTTTCCTTATCACGATATGTGTCACGGTGATCCGTGGTCCGTGCCTGCGACTCGCCAAAAGCTCGGATGACGGTTAACGGTTTTCAGCAGTAACGTGTTTGTAACTAAGGCGTGTGTGTTGTTTTTAAATTAAAAAAAAAATTTTTTTTTGACGTTTATGTATTTTTGAGACAGAGAGAGACAGAGCATGAACGGGGGAGGTTCAGAGAGAGAGGGAGACACAGAATCTGAAACAGGCTCCAGGCTCCGAGCTGTCAGCACAGAGCCCGACACGGGGGCTCGAACCCACGAACCGCGAGATCGTGACCTGAGCTGAAGTCGGAGGCTCAACCGACTGAGCCCCCCAGGCACCCCGAGGGGTACAGTTCTATTATGAGCGTTAGAGCTTGTATAGATCTGTGTGACCACCACCATGGTTGGACACAGAACAGTTCCATACCTCCCCCCACCCCCAACCTATCCTGTTCTCTCCCTTTGTGTTCACTCATAACTACCCACTATGCCCGATCTTCTCGGTCCCTGAGTTAACCTTTCAGGAACAGCTAATACGTGGAGCCGCGTGGTGGGTTGCCTTCCGCGCTGGCCCCTTCCACTCAGCATCGTGCTGCGTGAGGGACAGCGCATCTGTTTCACTATAGCATTCCATCGCATGCTTGAACACTTGTGGGTTCTCTGAAGGCACAGCTTCGTTTCCTTGGGATGAATGCCCAGGAGTAGAATTGCTAAATCATGGGGTAAGCGCATGTGTTACTCTATCAGAAAGCACCAGAACGTCTCCTGGAGTGGTTGCAGCGTCTTACGGCACGACGGCATAGTTGTTCAGTCTGCAGACCCAGCAACCATTCAGTAGCTCCACATCGTCACCTGCACTTGGTGTCACTACTTATTGCCTTTTCGGCCATCCCCGCGTGTGGACAGTGTGTCTCATTGTGGCTTTCATTGGCATGTCCCCATGGCTGATGACGTTGGCCATCTTCCCACGTGCTCATTTGCCATTTGTACATCCACGCCGACCCAGTGTCTGTCTGGGGTCTTTCGCTCATGTTTTAACTGGATCGTTTGTTTTCTTCCTGTCGAGTTCTGAGAGTTTGTCACGTGTTCCGAATACAAGTTCTTTATCAGATACATGATTTGCAGATACTTTCTCTGTGTTTGTCTTTTAATTCTTGTAACTGGATCTTTTACAGAGCATAGCGTTCTAATTGCAGTTAAGTTCAGCTTAGCAGTTTACTATCATCGTGGAGCACGCAGATGCAGGGCTCATTTCACATTGGGGACCTTGTGTCCTGTGACTTTGCTAAACTTTCTTGTTAATTCACAGAGCTCCTTTTTAGAGATTCCTTCGGCTTTCCAACATGAGATAATAAGGAGATGCCACAGACAGCCCTGTGCACACACAGCCCACACCGTGGAGGGGATACCCCGATTTCTCAGTAACCGCAGACCGCCAGAACTCACCCGCGAGGAAACAGACAGCCTGCCGGGTACCGTAAGCGCCAAAGCATCTGAATTCAAAGCATCTGAATTCACGGTGAGGAACCTTCTGAAAAAGCCATCTCCAGACCCGGATGGGTTTACCGGCAAATTGTACCAAACATTTAAGGAATAACAGCCATTTCACGCAATCTTTTCCAGAAAACAAAAGAGGAAAAAAATAAAAGAGGCAATCCTTCTGTCTCTTTATTTCATCTTTGCTAACTTGTATGTATTGTATATATTTTTCTTGCCCCCTTCCCTGGCCAGGCCTCTGCTGCAGAGTCAGACAGGAGCAGGGAGAGGGGACATCCGGTTGTCCCTGTCTCGGGGGAGAGCGTTCAGTCTCCCCACTGCGGTCCTCGTTGGCTGTGGGTTTCTTCATAGACGCCCTTTATCAGGGTGTGGGGTCCCCGCCTTTCTGTGCCTCGCTCGCTCATTTTATCGTGAGTGAACACCGAATTATTTCCGGGGCTTTTTCTACATCAGTCGATACACTCAGGTGGTTTTTCCTACGTGGACTCCCAGCAAGCTGTGTTACATTTACTGATTTGCATATGGAGCCAGCCTCGCGTCTGGGGATAAACTCTATTTGGTTGTGGTGTACCTTTACATACACATCAGATTCTGTTTATGGATATTTTCTTGAGGATTTTTGCATCTGTGTGTGAGGGATACAGGTCGGCAGTCTTTCCGTGCAGTGTTCGTCTGGTTTTGGTATCAGAGTACTCCTGGCCTCGTTTAGGTTGGAAACCTTTTCTTCCTCTTCCGTTTTCTGGAAGAGATTGTGTGAAATGGCTGTTACTCCTTAAATGTTTGGTGGAATTTGCCGGTAAAGCCATCCGGGTCTGGGGATGGCTTTTTCAGAAGGTTCCTCACCGTGAATTCAGATGTTCAGTTGCGTTGGCGCTTACGGTACCGGGCAGGCTGTCTGTTTCCTCGCGGGTGAGTTCTGGCCGTCTGCGGTTACTGAGAAATCGGGGTATCCCCTCCACGGTGTGGGCCGTGTGTGCACAGAGCTGCCTGCATTTCCTCAACTGTTCGTGTGTCTCTGGAGTCCGCAGTGATAACACCTCTTTCTCCAGATACTGGGAATGGGAGCGTATTCGATCTCATGTTTGAAATGCAGCCTCTGGAAGGAGGCGTCATCGCAGCCGGGGGCATTGCCCCATCTCCCTCAGCGCGGTTCCCTGGGCCCTCGAGATGTCCCCCGGGAGTAGCAAATGAGGGGCGGCAGGAGGAACAGGAAGGCTGTTAAGCCGCTGGGGCAGCAGTTGGTGCCCAGGGGCAGAAAGTGCATACGCGCCCCCCAGTGACCTGCACGTCCTCGTGTGTTTCCAGAAGCATCAGGCTGCTCCCGGGGAGAGTCTCCCCAAAGGACGGGGGGACGCTCGGGGACGCTCTGCGCCTGGTTCATGATGCTCAAGGGGACCCTTCCGGGCGCGGTGGCTGCAGTGCTCATCAGTTCCTGTTTCATCCGTTTCCGATCAAGGCTCACAAGCTGGGTTGCTCTTGAAACCCTGGCGAAGTGAGTCCACGTGGAACTTTCTCTCCAGGTTCGCGCAGAGCTTGCTGGTGGTGCTGGCTCACCCGGCAGGGCCAGGAGCCAGGGTGTCCACAGCACGTCCTCCCTTATGGGATGCCTCGTGAACCCTAGAGTAGACGTTTCTAGGCTGACGGGCTGTGGGTTGGGGCTGCTGTCTCAGTCCGCTCGCGCTGCTGTAACCAAGCCCCGCAGGCCAGCGGCCTCTGAACAACACAGCCTTGTTTCTCATGGTTCTGGAGGCTGGAGGCCGGAGACCAGGGTGCTGGCCCGGCCGGGCCAGGGCCTGCTTCTAGGTCTCAGGTCACAAGCTTCATTCACGCTGCATCTTCACATGGGGGTGGGGGGGGGGCCGGGACCTGGGTCTCCCGGGGTCTCTTCTAGAGGGTACTAGTCCCTCTGCTGGGGCTCCGCCCTCACGACCCAGTCACCTCCCAAAGGCCCGCCTCCTGACGCCATCACATTGCGGGGCAGGATCTGACACGTGAGTTCTGGAGGACACAGACCTTCCTCCAGTAGATGCTGATATTGTAGCGTCTTCCTATATGAGGGAAAAGGTCAGAGCTGGGGAGCGATTCACAGAGCAAGATTAATTTTGCTTCATTTAATTAAACAGTCTGTGTCTCGGGGTTTTAGAGAGTAGGAGAGGGATTTATAAGCAGTCGAGGGAACGTGTTTTGCGCGTGCGGAAAGACTGCTCCGGGCACGCCAAAGCGCTGTCCTGCGTGCGTGTGCGGTTTCCTACGTGATTTCACGGCCGGGCGACCACCCTGGTTGCTGGGTTTGGGCCGCCGTTGGCCTCGCTGTCCCGTGGCAGGTGCATCCTCCTGCCCCCCGTCTGCTGTAGGCTGCGTGTGTGGCGTCTGGGGCGGGGACGTTCCAGGCGGGGCGCCGGGAGGGCCGTGCGGGGTGCGGGGCGCCCCCTGCGACCTTGTCCCTGCAGCAGCTGATACGACTTACCGCCCTTCTGGGTGTGATTTCCGGCCTTATTCTAAGGTAGCACGTTTCCCGTAGAAAGTGCAGAAAGGAGGGAAATTAACATCGGCTCCTTGGCCGAGAGCGTCGGGGGGGAGGGGCAGCCCTTTGGTGCCCACAGCCCCCATGTCTTCGGGGCTGAATTGTAGGCACTGAACGCCTACGTGCTGCCTCGAGGGGCGTCCATGGGGGTCTGAGGTCTCAGAAGACGGGCAGGAGGACCGAGAGGGTGTGGAAGTGCGTGGGGGGCACACGCTCCCAGGAAGGGGCTCCGTGTCCGCGTCCATGCGTGGCCACCAGGAGGGAAGCAGGCAAGGGCCGTGGGTGGCGGTCCCTCCAGGAGAGGAGGGCCCACGCCACGTGCGGTTAACTCTGGGGATTAATAATTCACCTTCTTTCCAGCAGGTCGGCGACATTTTAGTCTTGTGTTGTGATTGCTTGTTAAAGAGGAAGGGAGCCCGCCGTAAGGCCGAGCTTTCTGGAGCTTGTGCCTTAGAACCTCGCGGTTCCATAGTAACGAGAGGGCTGGGGGCCGTGGAGACAGAGCCCCATCTTGAGGAAAGTTCCAGTCGTTGACGTCGGATTCACATTTGTCAGTGCCCTCCGACACACCCCAGAAGGCAGCCGCCCCCTGCAGCATCCCAGGAGAACGGAACTCGTGGGAACGCACCGGCCGTCGGGCACGCACCTGCCGTGGGGGCCCCGTTCCGGGTATGGATGAGCACACACAGCGCGGTGAGGGGTGCCGTCTGGCTGTGTCCTGGAGGGGTGCCCGCACGCACCGACCAGCTCGGGCCCTGACACGGACGTTCCTGAGCGTGGCCCCACACAGAGGAAGCCCCCACCGTCCCAGCCAGACCCTTGTGTGTGTTCTGGACAGGAGTGACCTCTCTCTTCCCCAGACGGCCTCCGGGGTGAGCGTGTGCCCCGCTGGAGCATGCTCACCGTTGTCATGTGGTCCATAGCCGTCAGCGTGTCTGGGCAGATGCACGCACGCTGGCGAGGTCTTAGGGGTGTGGGGACCCGGGCAAACGCATGTGGCTTCCCTGGCAGTGGTCTCACAGAAGGGGAAGCCCTCCCTCTGCTGTCCAGGGCTCTTAGAGATGTAACCTGGCGGAGAGTCACAGATTGGCGGGAAGAGAAGGCATTGAGCCGCCACTGTGTTTGTGTGAGAAGGAGGGATCTTTCCTTTTGTTCATGCCATTTAGCCTTTTATGTGTCCGGTCCCAGGCAGCTCAAGGCGGGGGGAGGGGCTGGTCCCCAGCTCGCCACCCCGACTCCCCTGCAGAAACACAGGAGTCCTTCTCGACCCCACCCCTCTCCATCTCCCCCTGCACCATCGCCCGGCTGGAGACCCCTTTCCTCCCAGGTCTCAAAGCCCCGCCCCTCCCCCACCCCCGACCTGAGACTTGGGAATGAGCAGATTTCTGGGGGAGCCTCTGGGGTGAGTGTTTGCACAGTTTGGTGCGATGCAAGAAATCAGTAGCCACAAGGACAGCCCCCCTTGGCAGGTTGCAGATGAATTCTGTCCTCTGGCCGCACAGTTGACTCCGTCCCGTGGGAAAAGCCATTCTGGGCCTGTCGGAGATCATTCCAGTATATTCCTTTACTCCACGTAATGTTTTATGGAGCTGAGATTCACATAACATAAAACGGACCACGCTGCCGTGAACAACCCAGGGGCATCCGGGACATTCACAGCATGGGGCGACCTCCACCTGGGTCTGGTTCCGGGACACTTGTCACCCCAGGGGAGCCCCGTCCCCATTAGGCAGTCACCCCCCCGCCCTCCCCCACCCAGTTCTCCACTTCTCCTTCGAAGAGAAGTAACACCTCGTTGGTTCCTCATGAATAATGAGTCAAATAACATTCTTCACATGTCATTTTTTTTACAACGACCTTTTAACAACCATCCTGCCCTTGGCTGAGCCTCAGTGCCCTCCATGGGGTGCGGGGGCTGAGAATCTGGTCATGGTGGGGGGGAGGGGGTTGGTGAGCTTCCCACGTGGGCTTTCCCCGTCTTGTCGCCTGGGCGAAACTGAGTCACCGTCCTGGCTGGGGCTCTGCCCCCCCAGGCGAGTGCGCACTGGTTCATCTTCCCGTGACCAGTGGTGTGTAGTGTGTGAGAGGTTCACAGCTGTGGAGAGGGCTCAGTGCCAAGAACAGAAATATATCTGAAAACAAGAAAGAAATCCCATAGTGTTCGGAGCCCACGAGCGTGCGCTGTAGCCATACGCGGCCGCTGAGCAGGGCAGAACCTCGCCGCGGAACGGTCTTGGCCCCCGTGGTGGTGGCCGGGACGTGGCCTGGCCTGTCCCCAGAAGGCTGCGGGCCGCCTGCACACCCTGCTCCCGGCAGACTCAACATGAAGCGCGATTTTATTTAAAGCC
This sequence comes from Puma concolor, assembly GCF_028749965.1. Taxonomy (NCBI): domain Eukaryota; kingdom Metazoa; phylum Chordata; class Mammalia; order Carnivora; family Felidae; genus Puma; species Puma concolor. The sequence goes on along the minus strand of NC_141679.1, from coordinate 3,184,488 downwards.
TCCACTTGGTGAGGGCTGAACCTGTAAGTGGCCTGAGTCACGATTAGTCTGACTCGTGGGCCCTTGCCCTAGCGGGACCCGCAGGTTTTGAACTCTGTCATCCGCGACCCTGGCTTTTCCTGCTCCTGCAGCCACGTGGGGACGTGGGGACGGGCCTGTCCCAGCTCTGCAAAACCGGCAGCTGCGGGCGGGGGGTGCCGACTTGGAGCAGGAAGAGAAAGCCCCCGGGGAGCCCCACGGAGTAGATTCAGTGTTCCGGGAGACGGAGCCTGTCTGTGAGTCGGGCCGGCTTGTTCGGAGGACAGACGGCTGGCGTGAGCTTCAGGCACATCCTCCGCTCAGCGCGGGCTGTGGCTGCATCGTAGGCGGCCATGGAGGGCGGCGTTGGTCTGCGGCCCTGAGTGACCCGCATCGCCGTTAGCCAAAGCCCAGGATCTTAGGACATGTTCGTTTCTTCAGGTTTTAAAGAAAAAAAGTTTATTTATTTTGAGAGAGAGAGAGAGAGAGAGAATGAGTGGGGGAGGAGCAAAGAGAGAGGGAGCAAGAATCCCAAGCAGGCTCCGTGCTGTCAGTTCAGAGCCTGATGCAGGGCTTGAACCCACGAACTATGAGATCATAACCTGAGCCAAAAGCAAGTGTCAGACGCTCCACCAGCTGAGCCACCCATGCGCCCCGTTCCTTCACTTTTCACACATTCTGTCATCTTGTAAAAACCTGTTTTGTAGGGAAAACAGGGCTCACGTTATGCAGGTGTGCCCCAGGGAAAGGCATCTCCAGGCCGCGGGACTGCTCCTGCTAGCTTAAGGGGAGACCGTGGGTGTCCACTTCCCAGCTTTGCAGGAGACACAAGGACCACAGGGCTCGTGACCCTCCCTCTGGGAGTTAGGAAGGCACCCTGTTGGAGTCATGGAGCGGAGTTCCCCACGCGTCCCGGCGTCTATACCGGCGAGAAGCTGAGTTTCCGGGATTTGCGACACAGCGTGGCCGAGCCATTTCTAGGCTTGTCCGGACCAAACCGAGTCCGGCCAGCTGCTGGGAGAGGCGGGTTGCTGAAACTCACCCCACCCTCTCTTAAATCCAACCCGCTAATCCACGGCTGCTGCAGAAACACACGTCAGCCCCAGGGCCAGCGGGACTCCCGGGTCAGAGAGGCTGAGGACAAGTGGTTTCTGTGCACAGGCCACTCCCCACGGGAGGAGGCAGATGGGGGCGGGGCAGCTTTTCCAGGTTTGTTTTGACAGCTTTCTCGTGTGGACACGTCTCGTGGAGGCTGGCGGGCGTCCCCGTTGTCCCCTTGGCTACTGGACGAGGTATGGCGGCCCGAAGGACACACACCCACAATTTGGTGGCACTGTGGTCTTTATGTCCCCTTATATATTTAATTCTTTGGGGACGTTGTTAGTTTAAGCTGTCGAGGGTCTACTGGGAAGGGAGTTTCGCTGTGAACACCTGCCCGTGTCCCATCCTCATCCATAGCTAACACAGGCCTCTGGAAGGTCCCGGATGGTTGTTGGCCATGTTCCTTCTAGAAAATGCTTCCCACTGACAGCGGGGAGCCCTGGGTTAGAGGCTAGTGCACATGTGTCTGCCTGAGCGGGAGCCCCAGAAGTTTTCCATCTGTGGGATATTTAAGTCACCCACCACGTCCTCCTCAGAAAGCCTGTCATGTGGACTGCACCACGTTCGGGGAGAGAGCGTTCTGCGGTCCCAGGGATCCTGGCCAGGCCTTCCCTGCCTCCGGGGGCCCAGGGAGCTCCCCTTCCATGTCAGGAAACCCCCACCGTTGTTACCTTTCACACTGTACGTAGTCTGCTTGCAAAAGGCAAATTGAAAGGAAATGCTTAAGAAGATTTAAAAACATATTCTAGAATGTGTGTCGAGGTGGAAAATCAGCTCATTTAAGGGATCAGCTTTTCCGGTTTGGAGCGGTTCGTGAGTTCCTTGCGCAGACGCAGAGCGGTTGTGCGCTTCGGTTCCCGCTGCGGCCCATCCGTGGTGAGGGTCCGGGGGACGCGGCCTGAACCCAGGAGGCCTCTGTGAGTCGCTGACCGCTGGCTGGGGTGTCCTCCCCGTGAGAGCAGGGACCGGGCCGTCCGCGAGGCTGGCTTCGAGGCTCGGATGGTCGGGGTCACTCACTCGTGCTTCAGACCTGTGCCCTCTGGCGCTGTGTCGACTCCCCCCGGGCGCGGGCGGGCCACGTGTGGCTGGTCAGAGCCGCGGGTGTGGACATGTGCCGCAGGCTGGGAAGACCTGGGCTCAGGAGGGGCTGTTCAGTACCCTGTTCGTGGCTGTGAGTTGCTTGTGATTGTCTTCGGATTTGCGTTGGGCTGAGTGAAAGATGCTGTAAGAACTAATTTCAGCTGTTTGTTTTTACTCTTTCAACGTGACTTCTGGAAACATCTGAAACCGCACACTTGGCTTGAATGTGGCTCACCGGGCGTCTCGGTCGGCAGCACGGATCCAGCAGGGGGGACCCTGTTTCTTTCGGTTCCTGCATCCGCCAGGCCCGGCCCGGGGGGCTGGGAGGCCCTGACTAGAAACAGACACTCAGGCTTTGAGTAAACCGCTGGACCCGCGTTAAGCGCCACCGTTTCCCCACTTCCGTGGACATTTGCGGACAGATGGCCGGCCCTCATCAGACAAGTGGGTTCGGCGTTCGTTTGTGTTTCTCCGGCGCGGGGGCCCCAGCCCTCTGCTTGGCGAGCGCGCTTGGGCCCCGAAAGGCCCCCCAGGCTCCCTGTTCTCCGAGCCTCCGTATCCCTGTTTTCCGTGGACGCAGCTGTTGGTGAGCCGAGCCCACGCGGCGGTGACGGAGAGACCGCCGTTTAACCCTGTCCTGCCCCCAGATGTGCGGCTGCATGGGCTTCCCTGGGTCCTGCTGACGGGGGCCACCGTGGGGGCCGCTGTGGGCCGCGCGGGAGTCCCGGGAAGAGGCCCGTGGGCGTTCCCACATCTGGCTGGGCTATTTATATCCCACAAAGGCCCGTTTTCCTCTGAAAGCGTGGGCATGTGGCAATGCTGTCATGCACACGGGCAGAGCCAGTGAAACGAGCCTTTCATTAAATGACTGGCTGGTGCGTCCAACACGTTCTCATCCATGTGCCCCGGCCTCGGGGCGTCACATCTGCCCTGCTGCGTGCTGCCGGCACGTGTACTGGGCGTGGGCGGAGTGCGGCCCCCAGGGGGGCCCCACTCCCAGTGTCCTGTGTCTCGATGGCATGCCCACGCCCCCCCCCCCGGGGGGAGGACAGGCCCCTGCAGACCCCCTGTCTGCACTGCAGTCCCGTGCAGGGCAGCGAGATGGTCCGGGGTGCACGGGAGGGAAATCCAGTGGGGAGGGGTGCGGAGAGGAAGAGCCTCATTGAGAAGGGCAGCTGAGGAAGGGAAGATAGCACCATGCCTGGGTTGGGGAGGAGCGCTCCAGGCAGAGGGGACAGCAGCTGCAAAGGCCCTGAGGCAGCAGTGCGCCTCCTGCGTTCAGAGGACGTGGGGAGCCTGGGGGCTTCTTGGCGCTGGGGGTCCTGAGATGGGAGCCGTGGAGCCAAGAGTTTGGAAAGGCCCGCAGGCTTCCGGGGAGAATGGAGTACCTGGGGTGCAGGGTGCCCGCGTAGGAGGCCGTGAGGTGGTCTGGAAAGAGGATGGAGACACAGGCGAGGGTGCAGCAGCCGGGCTGGGACGATGGCCCGATTGCCTCTTGCTGAAAGGTGGAGCCTGGGGTGGGTGGGGGTCAAGGATGCCCTTAGGTCTGGCCGATCGACTAGAGAGTGGAGGCCAGCCCCCCACTCCCCCAGGAGGTGTCGGCGGACCAGCCGGGGCAGAGGGCCAGTCTCCCGGAGGGTGGGCAGCCTGCCTGGGGAAAAGCCTCATTCGTTCGTCCATCGGCTGAGGTTGGCTGTGCGGGACGCGGGACGGGCCAGCCCCCGGGGAGCCCCCGCCACAACTGGAGAGACGGGTCAGGTGCACGAAGGTACGAAGGTGGGGAGTGGCAGGGTTCCCAGGGGTCTCAGCAGGTGGCTGTGTGCCGGGTGGTGGCGGGGGGAGCGGCAGAGGTCCTAAAGGGCACCCACTGAGCTCTGCGGGGTGCTGGCCGCCAAGGCATCTGGAAGCAGGGCTGGGAGTGTGGGAGAGGCAGAGGCCACCCATGGGGAGCCCTGGCCTGGTTTTCGGAGTCTGTGCAGCCTGTGTGGTTGGGGACAGGAGTGGCTTTAGGAAGGAGGCGCCTCCCTCCTCCAGTGCAGACCTCCTACCCTACCCTCCTCATGCCTGTCTTCCCCAGGAAGGGCAAGTCACCCCCCAGGGGCATGGACGGCCCCACCTCTGGGTCAAGCGGGGCCCTCGTTTCCGCAGGCACATCTGCCTACTGCCTCACTGTAAACCAGGAGGGGCCAGGTTGTGTTCATCACAGAGGAGAGTTCGTGTGTCTTGTGGTCTCGGCCGTATTTGGGGGAGGGGATGATTACTGACCGGCCGGGGCTCCCTCGTGAACTTGGACCGGGTCCTACTTGGAGCCACCCGCCCAGGCTCCGGGATTGGTGTTGTGGTCCCTTGTAGCATGCTGAAGAGTGGCCCCCAAAGAAGTCACGTCCCAGGCCCTGGAACTTGAGTGCCACCTTGTCTAGAAACAGTCTCTATGCCGCCGTGATTCAGTTATGGATGTTGTGGGGAGGTGACCCTCGGTTGCCGGGTGGGCCTGAAATGCCATCACAGTGGCCTTCTGGGAGGAGGTGGCAGGGGCGGGCAGGGAGGCTGAAACACAAGAGAAGGTGACGTGAACACAGGAGCTGAGATTAGAGTGGTTTGGGCACAAAGGCTGGTTTTAGGTGGCAGCTTGACGGGCTGCCGGTGCCCACGTACTTGGTCTGGCAGCCTTCTGGGCATGACTGTGAGGGTGTTTCTGGATGAGATTAGCACTTGAATCAGAGGGCCCAGGAAAGCAGACTCCTCCTCAGTGGGGGTGGGCCTTGTCCAATCAGGTGAGGGCCTGGATGGAGCAGAGAGGCAGAGTAAGGGAGAATGCCCTCTCTGCTTTGGGCTGGGTTGTGGTTCTGTCCCGCATTCAGGGCTGGACTGGACACACCATCTACCCTCCTGGGTCTCCAGGTTGCCGACTGCACATCTCAGGGCCGATCAGCCTGCATGACTGCGTGATCTGATTTATTATACTAAATCTCCTTCCGTGTACACGTCCTGTCGATGCTTTTCCTCTGGGGACCCCGACTAACCCAGTGGCCACAGATTAAGGGATGCGGGCAGCCACCAGAAGCTGGCAGGCGCAAGGGAGGGTCCCGTCCGGAGCCTGTGGAGGGGCCGCGGCCCTGCTGACACCATCGTCTCAGCCCGGTGAAACCGATTTCAGACTCGTGGCCTCCAGAACAGCAAGAGAATAGATTTCTGTTGTTCTGAGCCACCCAGTTTGCGGTCCTCTGTTCGAGCCGCCACAGGAAAAGAAGCCAGTATACACAGCCAGTGTAAACAGTGCTCCCCTAAATACCCTGGCCACACGCACAGGCTGTTATTCCGTGCGTGGATTTCAGGGAGCGGGACCACTGGGTCAGGGCGTGTGTCTCTTTGTTTTGTAGATCTTGCCAGAGAGGTTTGCCAGCGTATCTAACGGCTGGTCTTTTCCCCGTGAGGACGTGCGCCTGCCCTGAGCCCGGCCTGCGTTCTCAGCAGTGGGCGAGCGGGGTCTGTCTGACTGTCAGTGTGCGGGGGACGCGGCCGCGGCTTTGCTACGTGACGCGTGTGTCCCTGCGTGCTGGTGAGGTAGGGTCTCTGCGTTCTTGTTCCTCCCGGGCTGTGTCTATGTCGCCCGTTTGTAGGGCTGTTTGTTACAGGGACTGGTGATCCCTTGCCGCCTTGAACATGCTTGTTCCCTGCCCTGCTGTTCGCTGCTCACTGTCATCGGTGTGTCCTTTATCCTCAGGATCAAGTCCTTTTACGCTTGACTGTGTCTGTGTGTCTTCTACGACTTCTGGCTCCGGCGTCTGGGAGGCAGATCACACGGCTGTCCCTTGATTGCCTGTCTCGCACCGTATCGTCTTGTGTACTTGGGTCCAGCCCTCGAGCATGTCTAGGATGCTTCTGTACGACGTAGACTGAGGTTTTCGAGGGAGGGGAGTCTGTGTTTATGTCCTTCCAGTGTCCCGGCACGAATCGATAGTCCACCCTTCCACCTGTGAATCGAGCTTCCGCTCTGCTCTGCCCCTCTGGGGACTGTCCATCTCCCCCCCCCTCCCCCCCGCACCCGAGCCGTGCGCCAGCACCTGACGGGTAGCAGCCGTACCGGGTGTTTCCGTGTGGGTGAAGGAACCCCCTTCCCTGCGCTCCGTGACACGAGGGGGCGTCGCATGAGTGCGCGTGCACGTTGACGCGTTTCTCGTGGCCTCTGGGCAGAGGGTGGTCCGGGTGGACGTACGATAGTGTGGCCAGGGACAGCAAGGAGGACGGTGGGGTGGCGATGGGAGGGAGAGCCAGGCAGAAAGGGACACGGAAACTGTCGCGTCGTGTACGATTACCCCTCTGTGCACACAGGTTATTGAGCAAGGGAAATAGTATCTGAGGAACGAGGCATCAGACAGGCAGCAGGGTTATCCTGGGGGAGAGACAAGACAGCACATCCCACTGGCTCCGCCACTGTATCGGGATGTGCCGTGGCGTGGGTTTCCTCTGGGTGTGGGTTCTTACTTTGTGCACGGTGAGGCGTGCGTGTGGATGGTGCGGGTGTGGGGGGGGAGTGCACGTGCACCATGAGGGTGTGTGCGGGAGCGTGCGTGCACGGTGGGGGTGCGTGTGCGGGAGCGTGCGTGCATGGTGTGAGGGGGGTAGTGCGCGTGCACGGTGGAGGAGTGCGCATGCACGTGAGGGTGCGTGTGCGGGTGCATGGTGGGGAGTGTGGGGGGAATGCGTGTGCACCATGAGGGTGCGTGTGCGGGAGCATGCGTGCACGGTGGAGGGGTGCACATGCACGTGAGGGTGCGTGTGCGGGTGCATGGTGGGGGGTGTGGGGGGAATGCGTGTGCACCATGAGGGTGCGTGTGCGGGAGCATGCGTGCACGGTGGAGGGGTGCACATGCACGTGAGGGTGCGTGTGCGGGTGCATGGTGGGGGGTGTGGGGGGGAGTGCGTGTGCACGGTGAGAGTGGGGGGGGACTGCGCGTGCACCATGGGTGTGTGTGTGCATAGTGGAGGGCTGATGTGCACGGTGGGGCGTGTGCGTGCACATTATGTGTGCAGATGTACCATATCGTACACAGGTACCACGTGTGTGACTTTGGCTGCCCTCGCAAACTCATACCCAGGCACTGACTCGGACCCTGTGAACAACGGTCCCTTGCTTCCCCAGATGCCCTCTGTGCCCTGCTGTACTGCCCGAGCTGGGATGGCCCCACCCCTGCTGGGAGCCCGGTGAGGTCAAGGCCGGCACTTACCCGCCCGCGACCCCGGCCCCACCCACAGCACAGGGGCAGGGGCAGGGGTGCCTTGAGCATCATGCCCTGCACCCACAGGGCTGAAAGCTGGCAGGTCCACAGGAAGACACCGGCCTGAGCAGGCGTGGGGTGGGGTGGGCACAGGTGCCGCAGGCCAAGGCTCTCCAGTCCTGTTCTGCCCCCGCAGGCCCTCCTTCGGTGGCTGCTGGTGGCCCAGCCCGCTCCACAGGTGGCAGGCACGGGTGGGTGGGGACCAGGGTACACATGCCAGGCAGGCTTATTTCTTTCCCAAATACCCGGGTGACAGAGTCTCCACAGGAGCAGATTGTGGTACATCTGCTCCAAGGTCAGTGGAAGGTGAACTGGGAGCCTCCCTAGGGAGAAAGATGGGGGAGCAGGCCCCGTGGGCAGGAGGGGAGGATGGGGGGCGGACCCCATGGGCAGGAGGGGAGGATGGGGAGCAGGCCTCCCAGGGAGGAGAGGACAGGGAGGAGGCCCTCTGGGGAGGACGGAGAGCAGGACCCCGTGGTCAGGAAGGGAGGGTGGAGAGCAGACCCTCTGGGCCGAAGGGGAGGACGAGAGGACAGGGAGGAGGCCCTCTGGGGAGGAGGGGAGGATGGGGAGGACGTTCTCTGAGGAAGAGGGGAGGACGGGGAGCTAAGGAGGGTTTTGCGCAGGCCCAGGAGGGAAAGCCAGGAGCAGGAATCACTAGACTGGAGTCTGAGATGAGAAGGGCTGTGATCAGTGATCAGGAAGCAGCCGTGAACACAGGGGGTGCCTCGGGAGCCGGCATTCGGGACCCTACGGCCCTGAGGAGGAGCCCCCAGGCCTGAGGGGTTGGTACCATCTCCTCTCTCCTCTGGGTTCCCCGTACCCCCTTGTCCAGCCAGAGAGCTGTCCAGGCTGTGCCCAGAGCCCAGCGTCCCCCCGGAGATCAATACCCCGGCCACGTGGTCCCCGGCCCTGCTGTGCTGGGCTCTCTCACCTCAGGGCCTCTGGGTTCTGTGCCTGGGAACTCACATCCTGGCGCGTGACTGGACGATGGCGCACCCACCACACAGACCCCCTGGAACATCCCCCGCGATGGCCTCTCCATCGAGGCCTTGGATTTCCTGGGGGGTCAGGGGCATGGTACTCGGAAGGGCCTGGGCTGTGTTTGAAGGGTGTGGAGCATGGCTTGCGTGGCTGATGTGTGGAGGGTGCCCCAGCAGAGGGCAGGGACGAGGTGGGGGGGGTCCACGTGGCCGAGAACGGCAGTGGCGCTGCATGGGCTTTGTGCAGGGGAGGGGTCTCCGGGAGAGAAACCTGTGCCCTGGGTGGGCCCAGCGAAGGTCAGGTTCAGAGAGAGGGTGATGGTCCATTGTCTGTCTGAAATGTTCTTGGGGACGCTGAGGCAGGATGTGCTCTGGGGCCGTGACTAAGACCAGAATTATAGGGGCGCCTGGGTGGCGCAGTCGGTTGGGCGTCCGACTTCAGCCAGGTCGCGATCTCGCGGTCCGTGAGTTCCAGCCCCGCGTCGGGCTCTGGGCTGATGGCTCAGAGCCTGGAGCCTGTTTCCGATTCTGTGTCTCCCTCTCTCTCTCTGCCCCTCCCCCGTTCATGCTCTGTCTCTCTCTGTCCCAAAAATAAATAAACGTTGAAAAAAAAAAAAATTTAAAAAAAAAAAAAAGAATTATATATGGTGTGTTGATGGGCCAAGTAGGTTGAATTAATGTTTAAAATTGAGGGGCGCCTGGGTGGCGCAGTCGGTTAAGCGTCCGACTTCAGCCAGGTCACGATCTCGCGGTCCGTGAGTTCGAGCCCCGCGTCGGGCTCTGGGCTGATGGCTCGGAGCCTGGAGCCTGTTTCCGATTCTGTGTCTCCCTCTCTCTCTGCCCCTCCCCCGTTCATGCTCTGTCTCTCTCTGTCCCAAAAATAAATAAAAAACGTTGAAAAAAAAAAAATTTAAAATTGATACTGAGATATGGTGAACCCGAACACAAGTCTGTTTTCATTTGGCCAAAATTTGTGCAGTGAGTTCTTTGCTACTTTTTTTATAAAGGAAAGTCAGTGCAGTACCTGGCCTGCAAATAGGGTTTTAAACAGTAGACACTTATGGGGCGCCTGGGGGGCTCAGTCGGTTGGGCGTCCAACTTTGGCTCAGGTCACGATCTCGCGGGCGGTGGGTTCGAGCCCCGCGTCGGGCTCTGGGCTGACGGCTCGGAGCCTGGAGCCTGCTTTGGGTTCTGCGTCTCCCTCTCTCCCTGCCCCTCCTCCATTCACGCTCTGTTTGTCTCTCAAAAAATAAACATTAAAAAAAGTTAATAGTAGATACTTCTCTTGCTTCTTACTGAGCTCCGGGTGAACTCCGGGGCCTGCAGTCGTCCTGAGATGTGCCTGCTGAGCGAGCCTGGAGTCAAGTGCACTTTTTCGATGGAAATGGGATCCAGTTCAAAACATCCTGTTCTTTAATTAGCCAGCGCAGGACTGTAAGTCTGTGAAAACATCCTCAAATTGCAGCGCGCACTGCAGACTTCATAAACGTCTCAAGATAGGTAAATTGTGTGCAATTGCGGTCAAAGAACATAATTCTGGAGTTCGTTGTCTCGAAATAGCTTTGAGGCCAGAAACATTCTTGGTCTGTCACAAATGACAGGATAAAGCATGTTCTTAACGCAGGTGTCCCTGGGGCCACTGTCAGCCTGCGATGCGGGGGTTTGCGTCTGGTTTCCTTGCGTCTGGTTTCCAGACCTGCTCAGCGCCCCCGGCTCCCCGGGCACCCGCCGTGGAGTGCGCCTTCTTGGACTTCCCACGCGTGCCGTCATGAGACCGGGGAGGCCCTGAAAGTTGCCCCAAACCCACGGGAGCCCGTGTGAGCTGCACCTGCTGTGGCCACCCTGCCTTTCCTTCTTCTCCTCCCCCTCCCCCTCCCCCTCCCCCTCCTCCTCCTCCTCCTCCTCCTCCTCCTCCTTCTCTTCCTCCTCCTCCTTCTTCGCCTGGTGCTGGGGGTGTGGTCACCCAGGCTCTGGGAGGGCGGTGGAGGAGGGAGAGGTCCCGGGGACAGAGGCCTGGAATCAGGTGGCCTGTTCCGTGCAGGGCCTGCCTCCTTCTTCTCATCACCATCTTATTGCGTCTCCTGCCCCGGCTGCTTCGCGGGTTCCTAGGTGCCCAGTTAGAAGGGGCAAGGGCCATCCGCTTCCCGGCTGGGAGGGACCTCATCTTCGTGTGCTGAGAGTAGGGATCTTAGACCCGGAGGTGGGGACCCAGCAAGTGTCTGTCCTGCCAGGCTGCACCCTGCACCTGTAGCACAGCGTCCGTCCATCGCGCAGACGTGGCCAATCCCTTTCTTGCTCATAACCAAGGCTCGAGCACTCGGCGTGTTGTGATGGTCACCTGTGCCCGCCCAGGTCACATTTCTGCTTCCTTCAGCGCTGGACACGTCAGCCAGACCTCCGTCCTGGTGACCGCTGTGACGGGAGTCAGCACAGGCTGTAGGGGGCACACGTAGGTCAGTGTCCAATGTCACCGAGCACCGCTGTGTCCCAGGCCCGCGTCCTCCTCTTGTGGAGGGTGGGGTCGCCCGCGGCTTCTGTGGGAGCCTGCCCGCCCACTGCCCATGTCCTTGGGCTTGTTCGAGACCAGGGTGGGTGCCACCGTCCCCTCCGGGTGCCTCTCTCCAGGCCTGCAGGGTCACACGGGTGCCGGTGCTGTGGGTGACGTGCACCCACAGGGGCCAGGAGGCGGCGCTGGTCCCTCGCCAGCACTTGGTTTGGTTCCCCGGGTGAGTCGCGCTCTGCCCAGCTGTGCCGTGGCCCGCAATGTGCAGGCGCTCTGCCTACGTCCCTGCCTCATCTGCCCTGACTGCAAACCCAGGCGCCCCGACCCTCCCCGTTTCCCAGGCCGGATGCTCGGAGGGGCCGAGGGGCTTCCTCAGGGCCCCTCAGAGCCTGCTTGCTCGCCTGTCCTCGTCCCGGAGCCCCAAGCCCTCGGTAACTGCGGTGGCCTGGCCTGCAGGACCCTCGGGCACTTACTGTGTGTCCTCACGTGGCTCTAAGTGGCCTTTCTCCTGGGGGAAGCACACCCCTTGTCCTTCCTCGGCCTGGGCCCTGAATGGGCCCACACACAAGAACAATCGAGCCCACATCGTGCACAGCCCGCCATTGATAGGGACGAGAATGGGGCAAGCGTGTTCCACGGCCCGAGGGAGGCTCACCGCACCGCCTTGTCCCGCTGCTGAAGGGCGCCTTGTGGTCCCCGAGGCTGGTCCCAGCGGCCCCGCCCAGGCTCGTCCCCGAGGCTCCCCCTCCCCCGCGTCAGGACCGACGCCCCTGCAGCAGAGGTCCCCGGAGGCGGAGGCGGCGAGGGCTGGGCCGGTGGGGTCCTGAGCGCCGTCCTCCCGTGGCCAGTGCGGGAGCGCAGCCCCGGGAGAGGTGAGGCTGGCCGGGCGGGCGGCAGGGGTTTGGCAGGCGGCCAGACGTCCAGTGTGTTTTCTTCTTTCCTGTTTTACAGAGGACATGACTTGTCACGTTCCAGTAGAAAACCCAGAGCTCGCTCAAAGCCCTGGGTACGAGAATGTGTGAAAATCCGAGCTCGATCTTGCTGAGTGTTTGCCGCGTGTGGTGGTGTTTGACCCTTCCCCGAGGAACGGGGGTGCTAGCGGCCAGCCCTGCCTGGCTGGCGGGGGACTGTGCACAGGGCGGCTGGGTCCCTGGCGCACCTGTGTGTGTCATCAGCCCTGCGGACGGACGGACGACGGGCTGTCTTTTTCCCGGCTGTCGTGGCTCAGGGGAGGAGGAGGAGACAGCTGAGTAAGGAGGCCGGCATCCTTCTGGCCCCCATGACCGAGGCACGAATGGCCAGCCACCCTTCCCGAGGACCGGAGGAGCCTGTCCGTGAGAAGTCCGTTTGTCTGTCCCGCTGGCCAGCAGGCGTGATTCTGGGCGGGCGCTCTGCTGGCCTGGGCGTTGTCCCGGGTCCCTGCCTGGGGGGCTGATTCAGGTCCCCGTGGACGCATCTCGTGCATACTCTTCAAGGAAGCTGGTGAAGGCCGTGGGCGCCGTGGGAGTGGCCGGGGGCAGGGGACACCAGGCCTGGCTGTCCGGGGACGGCGCTGGGGAGGGCCGGTGTGGGTGGGATGTGTAGGCCAGGCTCCTGACGCTGGCAGCTCTGTGCAGGGGAGCGGTGCGGCTGCCGTGCAGGGTCTGGGCTGGGTCGTGGTGGGCACAGCCACGTGCACGCCAGGCGCCCTGTCCAGTCTGGCCCGGAGACCTGGGGCAGGTGCAGTCCCTGGGGGGGCGGGGCTGTGGGAGAGGGCCAGAAGCACCGGGAAACCCGCAGCGCCTGCTTGAAGAGGCCGCCAGTGTTTAGGGGCCTCCTGAAAAGATGCTGTGCGGGGAGAGCCCGGGGTCTGGGAGCTGCTGGGGCTTGTTCTGAGCTTGGAATTCAGGCTGGAGGGGCTCTCCACAGGGTGCTTGTTAGCCTTCTAGAATTGGGGTAAAATTTGCATTTGAATGACCGCTCTGGCCAAGATTGCCTTGGAATGTGTCGGTTTCCTGGTTGTTTTGCATTTCGAGTGAACAGTCTCTTAGAGCTTTATCCTACCAGCAGTTCTTAAAGCTAACAAACCCTACCTGAAGGTTGCCCTTCTCCTGATTTCCCAGCGTGCCCGTCTGTGTTGGCACCTCCCACGCAGTGCAGGAACCCCTCCCCACCGTCCTGCTGGCCGGGAGCTTCAGAGCTCTCAGAAGGCAGACCAGTTATGTTCGGACTTCCCAGAATGAAAAAATCACGTGTTGATTACTTCTCGGCATCAAGAAATCAGAAGTCCACCAAAAAAAGTAGTTTGTTTTCTAGAAACAGAACCGAGGAGGTGTGCCCGTACGGGGCCACATGACCAAAGAGCAGGAGGGGTCTGTAGGGGCCTGCAGGAGGCAGAAGACTGGCTCCTGTGGACATCCATGTCCAAATCCCTGGGACCTGTGACTACAGTTCACCCTTGAACAACGTGGGGGTTGGGGGCACCGACCCCCGCACGGTTGGAAATCTGTGTGGAACGTTCGTCTCTGCAAAGGCTTAACCACTAATATACTGAGTGTTGACCAGAAACCTGACTGATAACCATCAACAGCCAATTAACACTTATGTTGCATGTTGCTTGTATCCCTGTGCTGTGTTCCTAGAGTAAAGGAAGCTGGAGAAAAGAAACCATCATTAAGGAAACGGTAAGGAAGAGAAAAGACATTTACAGGAGGAGACTGTATCTATTGAAAAAAATGAACGTATGTAGGTGGACGGTGCGATTCAAACCCGTGTTGTTGAAGGGTCAACTGTATGTTACCAGTGGAGGGACTTCACAGGTGTGATTAAGTTCAGGCTCTTGAGATGGGAGATTATCCTGGATTCTCTGGGCGGGGCCTAAATGTAATCACAAGGTTCCTAAATGAGAGAGAGTCTGGAGGGCAGAGGGGAGAGGGGGTGCTGTGGGTGAAGGGAGAGAAAAGCTTTTCCTCTACTCTCTTAGATCCTGTGAGTGGGGCCTGTGAATTAAACTGACAAATGACAGATTAACAGGAAAAAAGGCACCTACGTTTTAATACCGTCACATGCGCAGGAGCTTTTCAGAAAAGAAGTAAAAACCCAAGGAAGCAGTTAGACTTGGGGTCTGTGTAGCGTTGTAACCAAGGGCAATAAATTGGTAAGCGACGAGATAAAGGGAAGGCGATTTGGGCTCGTAGGGGCCGTAAATTGTGGGCAGGTGACTAGGAAACTGGTAAGTAAGGGATGTTTCGTAAGGTCCGGTCTGCAGAGTCATCTTGGTGCCTTCTCAGGGACACTTTTACGAAGGGAAATCTGTGTCCGGCTTTTATGCAGGACGCTATTTTGTCAGTTGCCTTCAGCTGAAAATAATCCTTCTGCCAAAGTGGCCTGCCTGGGCGTGGCCTGTTCTGACCCTCTTCACTGGCTCCTGAAGACAGAGGAAGGGACGAGATGAGCCCAGGAAGGTGGTGGCCTCAGGAGGCTGGAAAGGCAAGGGAATGGATTCCCCCGGAGCCTCCAGAAGGACCCAGCCGATTCGTGGGTGCTGGCCCAGCAAGCCCCATGTCAGGCTTGTGAGCTCGGAACTGATGTGTAACAGATTTATGTCGTGTGAAGCCACTGAGTTGGTGGTGATTTTCAGCCGTAGGAAACCAACGTGGCCCCTCGGGGTGCGGTCTTGCGCTCAGAGAAGCTTCGCGTCCATTTAGAGGGACACGGCCACGAACGTGGCCACGTAGTGGAGAAGATGTGAAGGCCAGCATGCAAGTGCATCTTGCGGGCCGGTGGTGCTCGGACCATAGCGTGTCTCGGGATCACCTGGAGGGCTTGTGCAGACGGGGGCCGTGGGGGGCGACCCATGTGCGTGTGCCCCCAGGACCCCGCTCGCTCCTGCTGCTGGTCTGGGACGGAGCTCTGAGCCACTCCCTGTAGGCGTGGGCGCAGCTGGTGCGTAGAGCGGCGGCAGCAGCTCGGGAGGAGCCGACGTCCCGCCGGTGGAGGACTGTACCCCGGGAGGGGACGGCGTGTGTCTTGGGACGTGTGTGGGGCTCGGCTTCTGTGAGAGGGATGGGGCGGGAGGGCAGGCCGTCGCTGGGCCAGGCCGGCCAGACCCCTTCCTGCCCCAGGGACCCGGCCGGCGCTGTGCACGGGGTGTCGTGCCGTCAGGGTCAGTTGGACGGGCAGGCCCCCCGCGTGCACGCGCAGAGGAGGTGTGAGCGGGGCCTGGGAGAGCGCTTCCCCGGGGCCACACGGGCAGCGGCCGATCCGGGCAGACGCAGCCAGCAGCCCCCGGTGCGCGTGAGGGCGGCTGCGGGTTCCAGATGCAAGAGCCCGCGGCCGACCCTGGGCGCCCCGCTGCTGCCACACTGCCCTGGTCGGATCGTGCCCCGTCACGGGTCCCCGTGTGTCCTCGCCCGTGAGGCCGGCTGGCTCGTACGTCCGTCAGCGCATCCTGACCTTTCAGTTCCACACGCAGCCCTAGTCGGACCCCAGATGTCGGACCCCCTCCTTCCTCGGCCACGGTTCACGACTTGGGGTGCCTGTTTTCCAGCTCCGTGTTTGCGGGGGACACGTGGGGGCTGCCATCCTTGCGGCTGAGGACTAGCTCTGTGTCAGCAAGGCCAGCGGATTTATTTCCTTTACGGTTGCTTCCGGCTTCTTCTGGAACGTCCTGGAAGCCAGATGATTGGAGCCTTTCTCCAGCACCCGGCCCCCGACCCCCTCCTGCAGGCCCGATCGCAGGACGCAGGACCCCCACTGTCCCCGAACTCGGGTCTGGGGGGAAGGCCATGCATAGGGTACGATCTGAACCTCGAGTTTGGGGGAGGTGGCATCATATAGGAGCGAGAAACGTGACACTTCCCGCCAGTCACTGTTGATGTCCCCAAGGGGGCCTTCAGGGGAAGCCCACGTCAGCTGCCTCTCCCAGACCCGTGGAGAACCACGGCTCAGCTGTCCCCCAGCTCTGACCCTGGACTCCCCTTGCTTGTCAGCTCCCGCCCGGTTCCAGAACACGCACACACAGAGGCACAGACCCATGCCACACACACACCCCACACACCTCCCACACGGCCACCGCGCACATGCACACCAAGCACACATATAGTGGCCGACCTCACCTCAGGGCTCTTCTGGACCTCAGCCTGGAGTGTGTGGCCGGGAATCTTGGTGGGAAGAAGGGTTCTTGTTCCAGAAAGCAGCCAGCACCCTCCTGACGGCCTCACTTCCTGGAGTCCGGCCTACACGGGGGCGGAAACCCTGACCCGCCCTCCACTGGGCGTCCCTGGGGGTGGTGGGGTGGTGGGAGGGGGCAGCCATGGGGCAGGAACCAGGTGGACGAGGCTGACTGTGACTGACCAGGCGGGCAGCCCGAGCGATTTTTCAGAAGTCTTACTGTGTCTCCCGGCCACGGTCTGCCAGTCCGGAAACTCAAACGGCTGGTGACAGGTGTCAGCCCTGGCCCCCAAGGGCAGTGCTGTGTGCGTTCTCCACTCACGGAGTTGGCCCTGGCGGAAGGGCAGAGTCACCGGGAGCAGAAGGTTCTAGAAGGGAGCAGACCCCGCTGGACCCTGCCCCTCGCTCCACGTGCAGGGAGCCGTGTGACCTTCCTGCCACTCCTGTGTCCCCTAGAGACAAGTCATGGAGAGGTCAAGAGCTGAGTGCTGGGCCCTGGGTGCCTGGTGCAGGCTGTGGAGCCCGGTCACCTTGGAGGGCACGGGAGGCACCTCTGACGCGGCTGACGGGGTCCCCGTTCCCTGCGGGAGGGGACATGATGCTCCAGCGATCTAGAATCGGCAGAAGACGTGTCAACAGGAGGAAAGCAAGTGGAATTTCATGAACAGGGGAGCCCCAAAGATCTGAGATGCTAAGAAGTGACCGAAACAGGCAGTTTTCGTACCGCCTGACAAAGAAACGGGGGGTTTGGGCTCCGGGAGCGCCGTCCCGCTCTGCAGCCTTCTCGGCCCCGTTCCGGGTCTCCGGCGACGCGGGTGCCTTCCCCCTCCTGGAGGGGGGGGGGTCCTTCACACGGGGAGTGCATTTCCCGCTTCAGAGGACAAGGGGATAGACTGTCTTTCTCGCGAGGGTGGTTTCTCAAGCCCCTTGAATTCAATGTGTGCGGACGCCCTCACCTTGTGTTTCTGCCTCCCGGAACGTGGGAGTGCCAGCACCCGTCTGAGCCCGTGTCCGCTTCTTCCGGCGGGCTCTCCATCTGTCTCGACTTGGGGCGCCAAACCCCGAATGGGGGCAGGAGCTGCGGGGAGGAAGCACTGACGGCCGCGGTCTCGGGGCTGCACCTGCTGTGGTCCGGGCGTGTATTTCTGTCTACACGGCCAGGCTCACCTGTCACGGGGTACGCGGTCAGCCCGGCTGGCTTTTTGTTTGCTCGCGGTGCTGTCATTAGGAAAGGCCCCCACCGCGTGTGCCTTAGTGTTTGGGGCTCTCACTGAGGCGGCTGTGATTGTGCCCCCTGTTAACAGCACCCCCTCAGATCTGGGCCCCCAGGTCCCCCTTAGCGTCCCCTCCTGGCTCTCCTCCGGGTGTGCAAAGCAGCGGCCCAGAGCATCACGGAGAGGCCACCCGGTCTGCTCTGACCCCAATCTGCCGGCCTGACCCCTGATTCTGTCTTGTTTGCAAAGGCCAGTGTGTACCCGGGTCCTCCCGTGACGGCCATTCAGGGCTCCCTCCCCCGACTGCAAGTGTGGGGGGGGGTCAAGCCTGCCTCAAGTGGGTAGGCCGGCGTGGGCCTCGGTAGATGTGGGTGGAGGGATGGAGAAACCAAGGCAGGGCAGGAGCTGTGCCTGGCCAGCCTGGGGCAGCCCTGGGCCTGGCTGGTGGGGATGGCCCTGTGCCAGCCCGCTGGCTGCGTGGGTGCTGGTGACACTTTCTCTCTTCCGAGGCTCACGGTCCAACCACTGACCAATTTCGAGATCCCGTGGCAGCCACGCCTGAGAGTGGGGAGGGCCCTTTGCTTTATATCCCCCGAGAGACTGCCTCGTCCCGGGGAGCCGGCCGGCTCATGCCCGTTACTAGACGTCTCAGGAACGTGCCTTCTGGGGAGTGCAGCGTCCGAGGCAGCCTCTGCTTCCGCAGGCCTCACTTTCCGGGCCCCGGGGCCTGTGCAGGGTGCGCCCACGGGGGACCTCCCTCCTGGCCTCGGCCTCCACTTGGCTTCCTGTGTGACCCCGACCACCCGCCCCACCCCACCCCCGGGTCTTCTCCCTCTTTCTGCCTTAGAGTGTGAATGTCAGGTCCCTGCCCGGGTCAGTATTCACGCCAGCAGCTCCGGCTGTCAGGGCCCCTGAGTGAGCAGGTGCCGCTCTGCCCGGTGACATCCCTTAGGACTGGACCTGAGGGTCAGAGGCGGAGACAGGAGCACACAGAAGCGCGATGACGAGGTGGCTTTCCTTGGCACCGAGGGCAAGCTCTCCCGCTCTGAGCTCTTTCCGGGGGGGGGGGGGGGAAGGCAAGGAGGTGTACAAAGAGCTCAACCTGAAACCTGGCAGGTGGTCATTTTGCGGCTCTGCTGCGATGGGAGCCTCTCCCCAGAGGCTCAGCAGACCCCGTTTTGTGCTGGGTCTGAATCACGTCATCACGGACAGCAGCAGTTCCGTCCTCTGTGCCGAGTGAGGGGTCTTATAAAAGCCCGCGCGTGCGTGAGGCCAGCTCTGTCTTACAGCTCAGAACCTGAGGGCCAGAGCACGTAGGTGGCCCGGGTCACACGGCTCGAACCTGGGTGGCGGTCAGGCTCTGATGCCCTGGCTCCTGTTCATCCCTCTTGGCGGGTAAATGGGTGGCCAGCCCTCGGCGGGCGGGGCAGGGCACACGGACGTGGAGGAGGAGGCGGCGTTGACCACGGAGAGATGAAGCCGTGAATGCCCCCTCCCGGCAGAGGGGGCCACGGGGACAGAAGTGGCCCTGAATGTGGCGGGAATGCGCTCCTGGGAGCTCAGGCCACCTCCCCATTCACTGCAGGGTAGCCTGAGAGGCTGAGAGACCGAATCTGGGGACACTGCAGATGTTTGCAAACAGCATGGTTGTTCTGGAGGAGAAACACTGAAAAGTGCATTTTCGAATATAAGAGAAATCAGGAGACAGAGTCCGAAGAAGGTATTTAGAAATGCCCCTGAGGTCGCTGGCCCAGAACTAGGTGCTGCTTGCAGCTGGCACCCATCCCCCACCCATCCCCGTGACAGGTGGTCACGGCCTGGCGCCGGGCCCGGAGATCAGGTGCACCTGGCCGCGGCGGGCTCACCTGAAAAGCAGGTGCGTGGGTGCTGGGTGCTTGGGGCGGGGGCCAGCCCGGGCCGCGCAGGGCGTGAGCCTCCCCGACCGCTTTTGACGTGAGTAAGCGGACGTTCGGTGCTGTTGTATCCTGTCCTCCGTGCGTTTAATGATACATTGTGTCCATCCGTCCTCGTCCGTAAGCGTTGACCGGATGGTTTGTGTCGCCTGCATACCGTGCTATGATGTTACTTACTTAGCCGGGTCCTGACGGCTACGCATTTAGATGATAAGTCTTCACTGATGAGGCCGCGTGGACGTCAGCGTTCCCGGCTGGCGTCCTTCTGAACTGCTGAGGCCGAGGACACAGGCCTCCGGCGCTTGTCGGAGTCCTCGGGAGAGCCTGGCCGCCGCTCCGCCCTCACCGGGTGGGTTTTGCAGCCTGGCGGCAGGCACCCCCAGACAGGCAGTAACTTGTTTCCCACTCAAGATTGAGGGGCCCTTGGGGCGCCTGGGTGGCTCAGTCGGTTAAGCGTCTGACTTCGGCTCAGGTCACGAACTCCAGGTTTGTGGGTTCGAGCCCCGCTTCGGGCTCTGTGCTGACGTCTCGGAGCCTGGAACCTGCTTCAGATCCTGTCTGTCTCTCTCTCCCCCTCTCTCTCTGCCCCTCCCTTGCTCACACTCTGTCTCTGTCTCTCTCTCAAACATAAATATTTAAAAAAAAAAAGATTGAGGGGCCCCAGTTCACTGACACAGGGTCCATGCAGGTGTGTGTGTGTGAGGGGCCGCCCAGCGTGCCTCTCCTCTGGCTTTTCAGGGTAGAGGAGATGTGGCCCCAGGGACTGGATTGGGGGAGGGGTGGGGAGGGGGGGTCGGGCAAGCTCGGGCACGTGCTTCACATTTGTCTGTAAGGTGACAGACTATTGTGGAAAAGTCCATCCGGCTCTGAAATTTTGTGATGAGTGCCCTCTCTGTGGCTGGGATTGCCATCCCAAGCCTGGGGCCTTTCCTGGGCAGCAAGGCGTGCCCACCTCCCTCAGGGCCACCCTCTCGGCCGCCCCCCGCCCCCCGCCACCACCACCAGGCCGTCAGGGAGGAGCGGCAGCCTTGGAGGTGCTGATACAGCGTTTGTTTTAATGAGGGTTTATTGTCATCTGAGCGTACGTCCCCGTCTTGAGACAGCTTGACATTGAACACACACCTGGGGACCTCGTTCTGAGCACGAGACTTGTTGCCCTTCATTCCCTGTGCGGTCATCTGTTGGGGTCAGTTATTTGGTCGTGCGGTGCCTGGTGTTTATTTGGAAAGGCACGCTTCCCAGACTCCCAGGGGGGGCCCTGGTGCGCCGGCCATGTTCAGGCGGTCCTTTATTTATTTGTCGTTATTTTTTTAATCTTTATTTTTGAGAAACAGCATGAGCGGGGGAGGGGCAGAGAGAGCAGGAGACACAGCATCCGAAGCAGGCTCCAGGCTCTGAGCTGTCCAGCACAGAGCCCGACACGGGGCTCGAACTCAAGAACCCCGAGATCATGACCTGAGCTGAAGTCAGGCGCTTAACTGACCGAGCCACCCAGGTGCCCCCTCAGACCGTCCTTTATGACGCACCTGCTGTGCCCCTAATTTGAAGCACGTTTAAGATATTGGCGAGAAGCTGGATTTAAAAGTGCCCAGTTAGGCCAGGTGTGTTTCCTAACTCGGGTCAGGGTCTCCTGCATAGGAGGGGCGTTTGCTCTCCGGCCCTGGGGAGTCCTAAGGTGGTGCTGGGGACAGTCTGGGGGCAAATGCCAGGTTTCAGGCTCTGAGTCCACTGCTGGCTGCTGGCATGACCTCCAGAAGTGTCCAGGGCTTGGTTTTCTTATGAAACAGGGATGGCGATGAGGACAGTGGTCCCTGGTTCATCGGTGTGAATGGAAGAGCCCCCAGAAACAGTCGGCACGTCCCTGGTGTCATTCGGTGACCTGACCAGCTCTTTTTCCCACCCGAGGAGGCTCGTGCTGGGAAGATGGGGAGGTCCGGCCCCCAGCTGTGTCTCCTTGGCATCTCACAGGCTGAGGGTAAAGGCACCGGGAGGGTGGGGGGCGGCTGCCTCCTGCGGAAGCTCGGGGGGCAGGGGTGTGGGGAGGCGAGGACGGGGGCTGCCTCCCCGCCGGGGCCTGGTGGTCAGGGGCCTGGTGGTCAGGGGCCTGGTGGTCAGGGGCCTGGTGGGTGGATGTGCTGTGTGCTCTGCGGGCCTCTCCCCGCCCCTCCCCCACACACAGCGCATCAGCTTCCGGGCCCAGAGCTTCCGGGACTAGAGGGTCCTTGAGGGACCCGGAGG
This sequence comes from Puma concolor, assembly GCF_028749965.1. Lineage (NCBI taxonomy): Eukaryota > Metazoa > Chordata > Mammalia > Carnivora > Felidae > Puma > Puma concolor. Next base: position 3,163,008 of record NC_141679.1, on the reverse strand, counting down.
CAGGTGGGGCGGGGCCACGACAGCCCCTGGGGAAGCCGCAGGCTGCTGACCAGGCCCAAAGACCAGAGGAGCCGTCTGCTTTTCCCGGTCGCCCCAGGGCCAGCCCGGCTGGGGTCTGGTTCTCTCTCCAGGGGTGCCCAGCACCCTGTGCCTGGAGGTAGGGCTGGACACGCTGCGGGGTCCCTGTACAGGTGGAGGGCTGGGTGGGGGGCCGGGGGCTGTCTCAGTTTCCCCCCCCGTCTGGAGCGAGGCTCGGGGTTCTCTTGCACCTGCTCGCGTTTGAGCCCTGTTGGGAGCCGTGCTTGGTGCCCGGCCGAGGTCTGCCTCCCTCTCTGCTGCCCAGCGGCTCCCCTGGGGCGGCCCTGCCTGCACTCGGTCTTCGGTGGGCAGTTGCAGGCCTGGCCCACATCCCTTGCTGTGTCCGGCACGCAGCTGCGCAGGTGTCCTCGCAGGGGCGTGGCTGGGAGGCTGAGCGTGAGCCCAGAGGGACTCCCGGGGAGCAGTGGTGGCGCCTTTGTGTCTCGACCGCGTCCGCGTGTATGTGGTCACGGGAAGGGAGAAGTGCCCGGGTGAGGCCTGGCAGCGGGTGCTACAGCCAGGAGGGGCCGTTCACGGAGGGGGACACGGCCGCGTTAGTCTGTGGTCAGCCCCCAGGCGTCCCCAAGTCCACAGGGCCTCAGCCCTCCCCCCAAGGGGCCCGGCACAGGCCGACCTGGTCCCACGGGCCAGGCCCCCGTGCCCTCCACCCTGTACCCGGTGTGAGGACGGCGGGCTGGACGCAGGCTCTCCAGCAGAGCTCTTCCTGGGCGGTGGCCGTCAGGGACCCGCGAGGCCCGAGCCGCAGCGCTCACGGCCCCGCGTGTCCCCGGGGCCCACCCCTGGCCGGTCCGCATGTATGCTGGGAAATATGTACCGTGCTCGCAGAGAGGGTGCCCAGGGCCGGGAGTGGGGGGCCCCGTGGGCGGCACGGCCAGCTGGCTAGGCTCCAGGTCCAGTTCTGCAGGAAATGGGGCCTCAGGCCAAGGCCCCCCCCAGTCGCCAGGCCCGTAGATGTGCGCGCGCGCGCGCACACACACACACACACACACACACACACACACACACACACACACACCACTTCCTGAGTCCCTGGCAGAAAGCAGGAGAGCAGCGTGGAGGGTCACATTTCCTCAGCCCTCACCAGCCCACGTGTCTCACCAACAAGGGGCCCAAAAGATGGGAAACAGAGGCCTCTCCTCGGGCTGGTGCTGTTCTGGACCCACGTTTGGGGTCCCCTCTGTTGTGTCCCCGAGTCCCTACCCCTGGCTGAGGGTGCCCAGCCTGTGTGGCCCTGCTAAGGGGCCACCACAAGCGGGAGGCGACCGGTCGGGGCCAAGACCGTCCTCCAGGGATGCCCCGGCGGGGCCATAGTGGGTGGGGGGGTGGGGGCAGCCCCATTTATCCTGGTGTGAGAATGTTCTAGAGGCTCTTCTAGATTTTTGCGTTGATTTTGGTTCCCGTGGATCATGCCTCCGTGCTGCTGGCTCCTGCCTGCTCCCTGGCACTGGTCCCGGGGGGGGGAGGGGGAGGGGAAGGCGCCTCCATGGGTCGGTGGGTCGATGAGAAACCATGAGGGCCAGGTCACCTCTCAGCTGGGGTTGTCCCACCTGGAGCTGATGCGTGACGGTGACACAGCTTTGGCTACATTTCCCTGTCTCGTGCGTTCTGAAGCACCTGGGAGGTGACACGGGGCTCAGAAAGGGGACGCCCCGCCTGCCACGGGGGTCCATGCCGTGGGAAGGACTGTGGGGCCAGGCTCCAGGGCACGTGATGGGGGATGGGACCGGGGTCCAGCGAGCCTGACCCGGGATATGAGGGGTAGACAGACCTCCTTCCTGTGTGGAGGCCGCAGAGTGGATTCCTGGAATCTGGGGTCTGGGCTTCACTTGACCTTCAGCAGAGGTCCCTCGCAGGCGCCTTCCTGCCATCTGGAGGGACGCGGGCACTCGATGTTCCCAGCGTTTCCAGTACTGTTGTCTCAGCTGCCCCCCCTGCATCATTTGATGTGGCCCTCTCCTATCCCTGACACTGAAGCTGGGCCTGGAAACATCTGGAAGCTGAGAAGAACCACAAGGGAGGGTCGATTGGAGGAGTGAAGCGGGCCCAGCATGGGGGCTCCTAGCGCTCCCCTCGAAGGTCACTCCGTGGTCATGCTTACACTGGGCTGTGCGTCTGCTGGTTGCTCGGAAAACAGAAGTATGATGGAGATTCTGGGTGTAGACCGTACGCGGGTGGCCGGATGGTGGGCGTCTGGGCGGCCGTGGAGAGGCCGGAACCATCCCAGGCGCCCACAGTATTTGTGTCCTTCTCCTCGGGCTGGGGGAGTGGCAGTTGCCTCGTCTCGTTCCGTGTGCCAGTCCACCTGCCCACAGTGGCCGCGTGACCCACCGTCGCTGGGGTGTGGCTGGGTGTGGTTTGAATATGGGTCGGAAGAGGCGGTCATGAGCTTTGCTGCAGGGCGCTCGGTCAGCTGCGTCCAGGGACCCGGCTGGCATTTCCGGGGGTCCCTTTGAGGGGTGTAGAATATGGTGGGTCGGAGCAAAATGTTTGTGTGTGGAGCGTGTGCCCAAAATAGCGCAGGGAGTTTGGCGTGGCGGCCCCGCGTGATGGCGTGGTGATGTTCCTCGTGTCCTGCCTGGAGGGTGGCCCCGGGGCCTTCCTGGCGCGTTTGCCGGCGCGTGTGCGGTCCCTGACGGGTTTTCCCAAGCAGAGAGCAGAGTCTGCGTCCCGGAGGGCGGCCAGGTGCACGGACAGGGCCTCGTCCTGGCTCAGCCTCTGTCGACGTGAGCCGGATGGCGGCCTGCGGTCCAGCTGGCCTGGCTCCGCAGCCCCGCTGTGTATTTTTGAGGAGTCGCTAAACATGAAGGCGAAGAGAGTGGCACTTTGTGGTTTTTTAGACCTAAAAAAGAAATCCCCGCCTGGACCTGGGCTTGTCTGGGCTCCAGGGCCCATCCCTCCCGCTGTGGTTGGGAAGAGAGACGTCTTGGCGGTTCTGCAGCTGGACTGAGGCCCACACGAGGGGCAGGAGCAGTCTGGTCCCCCGGAGAAACTGTGCGCACTCCCCGTGTGGACACCCTGTGGGAGGCTTGAGCACCTCGCGGACCGGACGCCGCCCCGGGTGGCCCAGGGTGCAGTCCTGAGCCAGCCCCGGATGACGGACGGTTTCGGGCAGATTGTGCGACACCTTCACTCCCTGGCAAGTGGCGAAGAGAAGGAGCCACCATTTCTGGAGGACCCGCTATGGGGTTGGGAGACCCGTCATCTCTGCCCTGAGCTCCTGGAGACGTGGAGCCAGAATGTGCTTCCGTAGAGCGTGGCTTCCATCCCTGCCTGCTGAGCCGTGGTCCACCCTGTCCCCGGGGCGATGGGCAGTTCCAGAGCCTGGGGACCTGCTGACCAGGCCTGCGGACGATTGCAGGACGTGGGAGGGAGGGAGGCAGTCCCAGCTCTGCCGGAGGCTCGAGACTCATACCTGCCTTTGCGAGTCTGTTTCTCCTCCTGGACAAGGGGGCCTAAAACCTGTCCCCTCAGGGCTCTGAGGAACTGGGGGCAGCAGGGGACACACGGCTGGTACCCCTGCGGGTGGTGTGGCAGGGCTGTGGCCTTCTGTTGCTGACTGAGGCCCAGACTGAGGGTTCCTTCAGAGGTCCAGCGTTTATGGTCAGACATGTGCGCGCTTCAGGGCGTTGGATACGGATAATGCGGGCAGCCTTCTGTCTTACAGCCATAAATGCCTGTGGGGGGGCTGGGGGAGCAGCTGGGGTGGCGGAGGGGCTGATGCAGGGAGTAGCTGGGGTGGTGGAGAAGCTACGGGAGTTGCTCGGGGACTGGAGGGTCAGTGACCTGTTCTAGTCCCCACAGCCGGGAGGTGGCATCCCTGGGCCTGGACGGGCAGGCTGGCCGGAAGCCTGAATCTCCCCCGCTGCCTCTCCTGTTCTGGGAGAATAATCACCAACGGGATGAGACCTCTGATTGGCTTGAAAGAAGTCTAAAATAGATGTCAGCTCTGTTTTATAGCAGAGAACATATGCCTTTTCGAAAAGAGCTCAACTCAGGGAAAAGCTTAGCAGAGTGGAGCGAAAGTAAGTTCTGGGGATTATGCGCGATGTTTCCCGTAGAGGGAGGCAGGCCTGTCAGGGCGATGCGTGTGTGCTCTGAGCCTGTTTGCTGCCCCCACTATTAAGGGACACAGCCTTAGGACCATCTTGCGGCTTCCCCTCTGTGGCACCTGGACCTCTAGAGTTAGCCTTTGGGTTCTGGATGGAAGAGCTTCTGGGTTGAGTTTCGCTGGTGGTTAAAATCACTTTTAAAAGGAGGGTTTATTTTTTAATGTTTATCATTTTTATTTTAGTTTCCGAGAGACCGAGACAGACAGAGTGCTAGTTGGGGAGGGGCAGAGAGAGAGGGAGACACAGAATCCAAAGCAGGCTCCAGGCTCCGAGCTGCCAGCACAGAGCCCAACGCGGGGCTTGAACCCAGGAACCATGAGATCATGACCTGAGCCGAAGTTGGATGCTTAACCGACTGAGCCACCTAGGTGCCGCTAAAAATGAGTTTTAAGGGGTGCCTGGGTGTCTCAGTAGAGCATGCAACTCTTGACCTCAGGGTCGTGAGTTTGAGCCCCATGTTGGGCTCAGAGCCAACTTAAAAAAAAAAATGAATTTTAAGTGGGAAATTGGCAAAGATGTGAATATCGAACAATTATCCTGTTTAATTATGGAACATCGAACAGCCATCAAAGGATGCTCTGGATGCCCACAGGATGCTGCCACACAGGAAACCCCAGAGAGCAAGGCCCAGTTCACTCCGAGACCCTGCACTCCCCTCCAGCCAGCCCGCAGGGAACACCTCTCCCACCCCTGCGCCCTGAGCTGGGATTCACCTGCACCCACGGACACGGCATCGCTTTCCTCTGTGTCAGAGTCCCTTAGGAGCAGGAGGTCCCAACAAATGTCAGATCCCCCAGAAGGAATGTAAGGTCGGTCTGCCCTTCTTGAAAACTTGGGTTTTGATGAAATCCACTTAGTAAACTTCAAAGAGGGAACCACATTTTAATAGCATATGACGTCGTGATTCAACATGTGCTCACCATGACGAGTGTCCCCATCTGCTCACCACACAGCGTTGTTACAGTATCACTGGAGATATTCCGTAGGCCATGCTTTTCAGCCCCGAGACCCACTTCTGTTACAACTGGAAGTTTGGACCTCTTCGTCCCCATCACCGGTGCCACCCACCCACCTTCCCTCTGAGGCCCACCGGTTTGTCCTCTGTGTTTAAGAGTGTCTGGTTTCTTGTTTCTGGTCTGGTGCTCAGGTACCACTTGTAAGTGAAATGTAGCATCTGCCTTTCTCTGGCTTACTTCGCTCAGCATCGTACTCTCCAGCTCCATAAACGTCTCCAACGGCGACGCACCAGGGTGCCCTTAGCCACTCTATTCTTCTTAGCAGCCGCATAGTATCGCGTCCTGCGGATGAGACGATTTACACCCAAGTAGTTCAGGCACACACAGTACACGTGTGCATACTCCGTTTCCAGAGCTTTCCTATTCAGTAGTCTCCTCCTTGGCATCTTCCGTGCGTGGTGTGTATTCACCTGAATGCCCGGGGGGAAGGCTGCTGGCTCAGGAGTCCTTGGCGTGTGTTGCCCAGTGCGTGTGGACGCGGCACGTACAGCCAGCCTGTCTCAAGCTGCCCTTCTCAGAAGTGGGGAATAGCCTCTGGCTTTAATGGACAAACTCACAGTAAGGGGAAGGAGAAGGGACTTTCGGAAGGCGAAGTCACATTTGCAGAACACAGGCCACATGCATGCGACACCCCACTTCGCCTCTGCTCCGTACTGTGGTCAGAGCGCTCATTGGACAGTGGCCACCAGGGCGTGGGCGTTGGGGCTCCCACACCCACCTGCACCATTGGGAGGGGGTATCGGGGGGCAGAAAAGGCCAAGTTTCTCCCTAGTGAGAGGGAAACATTTCTGCGACTTCTGATTAATTTCGTTCCTTTATCTTGCAAAAAAATGCCTGTTGAATTCTTTTTATGTGCCTCCCGAGACGTTATGCGTAGTCGAAGGAGATGCATAGTGAAAACAATACGATGTGTGCTTGTGTGAGGACGGTCTCTTGCATTCTTCAGGATGGCGGTACCTAATTATAGCTTGTGGGTCCTTCTGTCAAGAAATAAAGAACAGGCGTGGTGAGGAGAACTGGGGCCCAGGCCTGGCCGTTGACTGGGCCGGAAGCGTCTATTTTTACGCAGGAACCGCAGCGTCGAAGCTCCTTGGCGGATGCTGTGTCCTCGAGCGTGTGAGAGGACGTTTAAGAACACGGACATACACACAGGTGCCCAAACCTGCCGTGGTTGTTCGATGCCGTGAAATTAGGGTGAACACCACGCACGCCTTGTCCACCCGCAGAGTGCGCCCCCTGGGCTTGTATTTATGGAAAGGACGCAGGCTTATTGAATTTCTAGCAGGGAGAAGTTTCTCAGTTTTAAAATTCTTGGCATTCATCTTGTTTATCTAAACTTGCAGCTTACGTGTGATCTGCTTTCTTTGTCCCCGTGAGTGTTTTGGGGGCGTGTCCAGGTGGCCACTGTGCCCCGCCTGCCTGTGCAAACAGGTGAAGCCAGCACCCTGGGGTCTCATTTGCTAGGGGTTCACAAGACGTGTCAGCAGCGAGGAGCCCCAGGTGACCCTGGACATTGTGTGTTATAGGTGGGCATGTGGGAGCCAGGTACAGGCGTGTCTCTGTGCCGTGGGCGGGACTGGTCCCACTCGGGGCGGGGGGGGGGGGCACGTGGGAGGGACGGGGCATTGGCCGCTTCTAGGGAACGCCTCCCACTTCACAGTCTGTCTCCAGAAAAACGGCTGTACCAGCTCTTCAAGCACAAGAAAACCTAAGCTATTCCAACCACAAGAAGGTGCTAGCATCTGACAGAGGTTTACAAACCGTGCTGGGTCTTGCAGTCATAGAGGGGTTCCTGCGTGGATTTCCTCTACGCCTTGGCGCATCCTGTGCCGTGACTTGCTGGGCTGCCCTTCTGATTCTCTGTGACAGTTTGTCATGTTCCTGGACTCCGGCTCCCCATCCTGAGGGCTCCACCCCGACTGCTGGGTTTCGGGGAGGGGGAGTTCTAGATACATTTCTGAAGTTAATAGCTGATACTTTTTTGGCTAATGGTTAACCATGACTGTGGGTCATGCTCAGTTGCCTTAGTCTGCAGGTCAGTGGTTGGGGACCGGCCGGCTTGCACTTCCTTTATGGGCGAGCGGTCGCACACTTACCCCCTTCCCGTTTGCACAAGTGCAGGAATGCCACGCCCATCCTGGGTCAGAGCCAGCTGCCTAGAGGTTAAAAAGAATTGCAAGAGTTTCTTTCCAGTTCCTCTCCAGAGGTGATGCTGGGCTCACGTGCACGGGGAATTGAAGTGTTTCAGTTTTCTCCTTTCCCGTCATTTTCTGAGCTAAGATTTCTGAAGACTCCGTCCTAGAAAGGATTGAGGGACGTTTCCAGAGGCACAAGATACAGGTAAAATCGCTTCGTTTCTACACCTGTATCCCAGCCTAGCAAAGCTGACACCTCGTAGAAGCTTCGGTGGGATCCAGCAGAAGGTGGGTCCCAGTTCCGTGTGCGCTCTCGGGGGCAAAGATCGGGGTACGGCCCGTCTTGCCACATCCCACCCTGACCCCTGCCTGCCCTGTGTTTCTTTTTTGGCTCTCTCCGGGCCGCCAGCCCCTGGAGGCACTGAAAAGCTCCATTTTCTCTTCCGGGGGTGCAGGTGGGTTGTCGGTGAGGTCCAAGGAGAAAGGAAGGTTCTGTATGCCACGCGTCCCTCGCTGGGGACTATTTTGTGATTAATCTTCATTTCAACCATGTGTTTCCAGTTTTAGGGGAAAGAGAAAAACCAGCTTGGTTTAAAACCAGAAGGAAAGCCCCTATCTCCCTTCCTCCTTTTACGTGACTTCTGTTTGGTGGCCGGCCTGACAAGGCTGTGTCGCTCTGGCCTGGGTCTGCCCCGCGGCACTGTCACAAGGACCCCGCTTCACCAGTTTGCTGGGGCAGTTTTGGTGAACACAGCTTTACCTCTAGGAGTACTCAGCACTTTGTGTGTTTATTGCCTGGTCATACACACACGAGGTTTTTTTTATTGTTTTTAATGTTTATTCATTTTTTTTTCAACATTTATTTATTTTTGGGACAGAGAGAGACAGAGCATGAACGGGGCAGGGGCAGAGAGAGAGGCAGACACAGAATTTGAAACAGGCTCCAGGCTCTGAGCCATCAGCCCAGAGCCTGACGCGGGGCTCGAACTCATGGACCGCGAGATCGTGACCTGGCTGAAGTCGAACGCTTAACCGACTGCGCCACCCAGGCGCCCCTGTTTATTCATTTTTGAGAGAGGCAGAGCAAGCGTGAGCAGAGAGAGAGAGAGACACAGAATCCAAAGCAGGCTCCAGGCTCCAGGCTGTCAGCATAGGGCCCAACGCAGGGCTCGAACTCATGAACTGTGAGATCATGACCTGAGCCTAAGTCGGATGCTCAACCGACTGAGTCACCCAGGTGCCCCCACATAGGTGTTTTTACTTACACCTGCCCTGTCGGGCTGGGGCGCTGCTCTGCTAGGCTCCTGTGCCCTCGCTGCGCCCCAGGGCTGCCCGAGTCTCTGGGAGGTAGGAGTGCGCTCCGTGGGCAGGAAACTGAGGCTCGCCCTTGGTAACCCCCACCCTGCCCTCACCAGCACCTGCTAGCCCCCAGCCATCTTTTAAATTTCTCTCCGCCTCGTTGCAGTCTGTGGGTATTTTATTCTTAATTTTTTTAACTTTTATTTAATTTTGAGAGACAGAGACAGAGCACGAGCATGGGAAGGACAGAGAGGCAGAGAGAGAGACACACACACACACAATCCAAAGCAGACTCCAGGCTCCAAGCTGTCAGCACAGAGCCTGACGTGGGGCTCGAACCCATGAGCCGTGAGATCAGGAGCCGAAGTCGGACACTTAACCGACTGAGCCCCCCACGCGCCCCTGTGGGTATTTTATTTTCATTTACGTTTCCGTATTAGGGAGTTAAGCATGCTGGGGCTCATTCGGAGGTGGGACGGTTTTGTAAGCTGGGAAAGAAGGACATGAGTAGGTTCCAGTTAAGGCAGTGCTGTTCCAGTGTTTTCCCTAACTGCCTCTCACGCCTCCACCCGTGTCCGTGGCACTGCAAATGACCTGCCGGTGTCAGTGCTGTCCTCTGGCACTCTGGAAGCCCGTCTGGGGGTGACGTCTGGGGCTGAGACCCGTGGCACCGGCAGCCCCGTTGAGACGGCCGGGAGGCACATACTCCATGGGGCGGGCCAGCCATTTCCCAGGGCGGCCCCACTGTCCCCCACGAGCCAGCGTCCGGCCTGGACAGTCCAGTGGCCGCCCCGGAAGGAGCCGCCGGGAAAAGTCAGGCCAGTGGAGGAGAGCGGTTTATTGTCCCCAGAGCTGAGCTGGGGCCGGGGACGTCTGCAGGAGCCACACACCTCCCAGGAGGAGACGTGTTGTCTACGGCCGCGTGCAGAGGGTCTGGTGATGTCGTGCAGGTGGCCTGGCCTCTCTGCCGGGGCAGTCCCCGCCGCCCCTCTGCAGGCTCCCCGCCCATCTCTGCACCTGCCGGCGTTCCGACGGGTGGGCTGGTTGGTAAGTCCACGGCCCCACTGCCGTCCGTCTGCTCCCGGAGGCCCGTGCTTGGCACACGCGTGGCCGGGTTCAGGCGAGGGAACGAGGGTCGAGGCGTGTCGGGACGCCCCCGTGGCTTGTCTCTGCGAGGAGGTAGAGGGTGAGCAGGCGTCCGGCCGTCCCGCCAGGTGGGGCCAGTGGGACCCGGCTCCAGGGCTGAGCACACGCCTCGCGGTGGGGCTGGGTCATCGTCGCAGGGCTTGTTCTAAGTTCTGGGGAAACGGTGAACTGTTCTGCACGGGACTGAAGAGCTTCTGCGACCCGCCCTGAGTCTTGAGGGGACAGGGCCAGTTTTGCAAGGTGGTAACATCGGCCCCACAGCCAGGGGTGGGGCAAGGTTGCTGGGGGGTGGGGGGGGAGCCAGCCTGCGGGCAGGCGAGGAGGGACGGGGTTGGGGCGTCATTCAGGGAAAAGCACGGCGAGTGTGGCGGGGCAGCTGTGGAGTGGGAGGTCAGTCTGGGGGCAAGGACAGACACGGGGGCTGTGGGCCAGCCTGGGGGAAGGGATGGGGTGGGGGGGTCAGCCTGGGGGTGGAGATGGGGGGGTCAGCCCGGGGGCAGACACGGGGGCTGTGGGCCAGCCTGGGGGAAGGGATGGGGTGGGGGGGGTCAGCCTGGGGGTGAAGATACGGGGGGTCAGCCTGGGGGTGGAGATGGGGGGGTCAGCCCGGGGGCAGACACGGGGGCTGTGGGCCAGCCTGGGGGAAGGGATGGGGTGGGGGGGTCAGCCTGGGGGTGGAGATGGGGGGGTCAGCCCGGGGGCAGACACGGGGGCTGTGGGCCAGCCTGGGGGAAGGGATGGGGTGGGGGGGTCAGCCTGGGGGTGGAGATGGGGGGGTCAGCCCGGGGGCAGACACGGGGGCTGTGGGCCAGCCTGGGGGAAGGGATGGGGTGGGGGGGTCAGCCTGGGGGTAGAGATGGGGGGGGCAGACACGGGGGCTGTGGGCCAGCCTGGGGGAAGGGATGGGGTGGTGGGGGGGGTCAGCCTGGGGGTGAAGATACAGGGGGTCAGCCTGGGGGTGGAGATGGGGGGGTCAGCCCGGGGGCAGACACGGGGGCTGTGGGCCAGCCTGGGGGAAGGGATGGGGTGGGGGGGGGGTCAGCCTGGGGGTGGAGATGGGGGGGTCAGCCCGGGGGCAGACACGGGGGCTGTGGGCCAGCCTGGGGGCAGGGATGGGGGTGGGGATGGGAACTGGGACGGAGGGGGTCAGCCTGGGGGCAGGCAAGGGGGTGGAGAAGGGCCCGGGGTCACAGGGTCGGGGGTCAGCGTGGGGGCAGGTGAGAAGGCTGATCCCAGCTGGGAAGGGAAGGTGTGGGCAGGTGCGTGTCCTGTGCTGTCTGGGCTGCGGGGTTTTCAGGGAGAGTGACTTCGCCGGCCCTGCCTGGGCAGACCCGAAACGGGTCCTGAGACACTACCCACAGCGGTCACCTGGAAGCCCCCTCACAGACCCCCGGCAGTTCAGGCTAGTCAGTGCGCTTTCAGAGTTGCTTCACCCCTGCTGCTGATGGTAGCCCCGCCCTCCGTGGGGGAGGAGCGGTGTCCCCTTTGTGACCCACCCCTGTTGCCAGAGACGGTTGGTCCCCGGGTGTGTGTCTCACGGGTCCCCAGCTCGCGGTCGCCGATCACATCTGGGAACCCCAGATCGGAATTTTTATGGTGTGGCAGAGTGCACGCACACCTCACGTGCATGCACACACACACGTGTACGTATACGTGCACACGAACGTATGCACACATGTGGGTATGTGTATACGTGAATGCACACAGGTGCACATACACGTGCGGGTGTGTGTGGGTGCATTGCACACAGGTGTGTGGCTCACATGCGTGTGCACACACAAACGTGCATCTCATGCACATAGATCCGTGCACGCACACACCCACACATTGCACGTGTGTGCACACACACGTGCAGACGCGTGCACACTTGCGGGAACCAGACCTCACCCTTGCTGGTCTGCGGTTTTCTCTGCTGTGGGCCCCTGACTTGTTTCAGGGCCAGTCAGGAGTGGGACAGGCGCGCGGACGGCCTGAGTGAGGCTCTCAGTTCCATTCTCCTGACATTAGAAGGGGCCGTGCACTCCTCGTGAACCAGCACAGTTACGTGTAGGTAATGGGAGCAACGTCGCGGAACTCTGTCCCCCTGATGGGCTCCTGCCTCAGTGTCCCTCATCCCCACGGGGGATGGGAAATCACAGCCCTGACACCCGGCTCCCAGAGAGATGCCTCTGCTTCTCAGAAGCGCCCAGGAGAGCCACCACGATGGCACTTTATCCAGGTGTTTCCGTCCTGATGCCTAGGCTGTGATTCTTACCGCCTCCCGGGTTCCCGCGGCGGCACACGGTGGCGTTGTGTCCGGGTGCGCGTGGTGCGCGCCTGCTTAACGGTGCTTGAGTCCTGCCCAACAACGCGCGCTTGCTGAGAAGGAAAACGTCGAGCCCTTCCGATGTCATAAAGCAGACCGTGCAGCCCCCGCCCCCCCAGGGAGGGCATCGGGGTGGTGGGGGCCCTCTTACCTTCAGCTGTTGGTGTGGATTTTTTAAAGCCCGTTCTGGAAGGAGAGGCAGCGTCCGGCTGAGGCCATCGGGAAGCCCGCTGGCGCTGCAGCACCGGGAGCTCGCTCACGCCCTCCCGCGCGTCGGCAGGGTGGCCCGGGGTGGCCGGGAGCAAGCGGCCGCCGGGCCCCTGGATGGCAGTATCTGGGTGGGTCCAAGTTACAGGGCAGTTAAGAAAAATGCTTCCTCTTCTCACACTGACCAGCGTGAGCAGCCCGCGCAAGCAGCGTGCGCTCCTGCCGGCAGGAGTGGCCCTGGGGCCAGTGTCACTGTGGGGGAGGCCCGGCCACCAGGGTCAATGAAAGAATGTTCTGGAAGAAGGGCAGCTTGTGCCCAGGCTGGGGGCACCTGTGGGGTGGAGCACGGGATGGGACATCGGACTGCCGTGGAAGCGAGGGTGGGGTTCTCTGCCTCCCCGCCCCCTCTAGAATCCCCTGAAGGATTTGCTCCAGCTTCACCTGCACCCTCCGGGCCTCTGGCCCCGCACCCTTAGCACCCGCTCTGCACCACACGGGGTGTCCTGCTCGGAGTCATTCTTCCTTCTCGGGAAGGGACATGCGAAGCGGCTCCCTTGTTTTGCTGGAGCGCATCCCTCAGTAGCCCTCTGAGGAAGGGCGTCAGGGAGGTAAGAGGCTTGGGAAACGTTTCTGCGTACGCTCAGCTCACGTGTCGATAACTGGGTTCGGGACAGGATTCTCGGTGAGAAGCTTCCTCCTCTGGGATTCTCGAAGCATCCCGCCGCCTCCTGGCCGTCAGGGTGGCTCCCGAGAGGTCATTGTGGAAGCTCCCGGGACCCCCTCTGTCTCCGAGGGTCTCCGATGCCGGCACAGTGCGCCGGGTGCGGTGGCCTTCATTCATTCATCGTGCTGCTGGGGACTTTCGTCCTGTAAACACGTGTCTTCCTGTTCTGGACACTCTCTTCTTCTTTGTCGGCTAATCCCTGTGTCTCTGCTTCCCTCTGGAACATCCGCGAGCTAGGCGTGGGCCTCCGGACTCCAGGATCCAGCTCCCTTCTCTTTTCTCCCCCGGTTTTTATCTGGGTCACATTGTGCACCTTTTAGGAAATCTGAATTTTATCTTCCTGATGTTCAACTGGACATTTTGTGTCTTTAACCAAAATTTTAAGTTCTAAGTTCACTTTCATTTGCTCAGATGCTTGGTGGTCTCCTGTCACGGGGTCTGGCCACGGCTCTCCTTTGTCCACAGAGTCCCTTAAATACCAGCCGCGGTATGCGAGCACTGGCGGTGGGCGCAGACCTTATCAGAACCGCACCACACAGACTTCGATGCACGGTATTGCAAACAAAGAACTTGCCGTTCCCCGGTGCACGTTCCTGTTGCCTGTGCTATTACCCATCAGTGCCATGCTCTTGAAGCCACAAGCCTCCCGTGTCCGTGTGGCGGGAGGGCCGTGTGCTGGTGGCCACCGCGCATCCGTCCTGTGTCTGTGTTCGGTGACTTTGTGCTGGGAGCACAGAGGCGCCATTTACGCCCCAGAGATGGGCACGCGCTGCGAAGCCGGCTCCGCACCCCTGCCCCTTGTCCCCAATTGCCGGCACACCGCTGACGATGTTCCCGTGTCCTCTTTCCAGTTCCCAAGCTCTGTTGGATTTTCATGGGCTCACGTGCTGTCCCCATGTTTGCCCTTACGGTTTCTGTCCCTTAGATGCCACTTGATTGGGCTTGAGAGGAGACTGAGATGAAGCTCTGAGTGTGGGTGCCGTGTTGCACAGGGATTCTGCCGTCCCCTGCGTCTGGGTTCTTAGCCTGGCTGCGGTGTGCGTCCCGGGATGTCCCAGGCCAGTGACTTCTCTCGGGGACCTGAGTGGGAAGTCACTGTGTCTTTGGGCCCTTGCAAACATTTCTGCCAACGGGGGGGGGGGGGGGGGGAGGGGGGTAACGAAACGTGCCCCCGGACCTCGAGTCTGCCACCAGAAGGTGCTGCGGGCTGTGGACACGCTTGCCCAAAACCTCACACGCACACCTCTTGTGATCAGGAAGCGCCCCTGCGCTGGTGTGTGTTTTGGCTTTTAATGAACTCTGTTTTCCTGAGCACTTTTAGAGCCCCAACGAAACCGAGCAGAAAGTACGCCGAGTTCCCTCACACCCCGTCCTCACACACACACACACGGCCTCCCTGGGTCAGCAAGGATCCTCCAACCCCAGCACTTACCCCTCCTCCCCTCCTGCCTGCCCTGCAGCCCCCGGTCTCACCACCACCCTGGTGTGGAGCATTCCCGGAAACCCTCACCCGAGCGGGAGCTCAGAGTTACGGAGGCTCTGGGAGCCACTGCCGGGGACCGATCAGCCACACGGGGAGAACATCTTCTCGGGTAAACGAGACTGTGCCGTGGGCTTTACACGCATGATCTCTGGAGCAGACGCATTTGGGGATGTTGTGAATGGTGCTGACAGGTTGCAGACGGGCCCGTTCAGTGTGTCCAGCTGTGGCCTGGACAGAGAGGTGGAGGGAACGTGAGACGCAGAAGCTGTAAGGGAGGTGAACCATAGCTCCCCACTCAGGTTGAATCAGAGAGAGAGAGAGACGTCTTGTGTGGGGAAGTGACATGCTCTGATTTACATTAAAAACCTTACTGTGGCCACTGCTGCTGTTTCATAAACGTACTAGAAGGACGTTTGGAATTAATCGGACTGCTGGTAACAAAAACCTGCAAAACAGTAACTTAGAGATTATTTGCTTACTAACAAGTGAGGTAGGCAGAAGAAAGCAGGTGTGAGGTCTCCAGTATGTTGTGAGGGTCCCCAGTGGATTTCCACTCGGCTGGTTTTAGAATGAGACCCTTGTCTTCATGTTCACAAGGTGGCTGCCAGAGCTCCAGCCATCACATTTGAGCTCCAGGCACCAAACAGAGGAAAAAACGAAAGAGAAAAACCCGGCAAACACTAGCTGAGTCAGCCTTCTTCAAGAGCCTTCCTGGAATTCCTACCTAATAGCTTCTGTTCCCATGTCTTTGGCCAGAATGCCCCAGGGGAAGCTGGGAGATGAGGCTAGCTGGCCACATTGCCGTCCCGGCTACAGTCAGGGTTCTGTTCGTAAGAGCGAAGGGACGCGGGTGCTGGGACAAGCGGGTAGTTGTCTGCAGCACGCGGCAAGGACGGAAGCGGGGCGAAGGCCTGGGCAGCCGCGCAGAGGTCCGGCTGGGGGTGGGTGTTGCTTAGATCGCATCGTGATGGGGTGGCCCTGGGGGCGGGGAGCCAGGGGGCGCCCGGGGCTCCTGAGCCGCCAGCAGCATCCGCACAGACCGCTGCTCCCCCGGGCCTTGTGGGATTTCTGCAGGGGTGTTGAGCGCTCACCGGACACTGAGGTTGCGTCACGAGCGGGTCACGTCGGGGACGCGGCACAGTCGAGTCCCCCCCCTGGCCTGGGCTTCCGGAGCCGCCTCGTTCCCCTCCCGAGGGCGGGAGGGCGTGGTCCCCACCCCCGGTGAGCGCCTGCCGAGCCGCGGGGAGCCGGCTCCGTGGGCCACAGCCTCCTTCCCTCCCCCCGTGGGCTTCCTGGCGCATCTTGGGTTGCGCTCAGAGGCGGCCCCGCCGTGCTGCGGATCCCCGGCGCGGGGCTTGGCTTTCAGACCGGCGCCCGTCCCCGTAAGTCGTTTTGTTGGCACGCAGACACCCTCCCCCGTTCACGCAGCGGCTGGCGCTGCTTTTGCACCACCGCGTGGACCTGAGAGCCGGGACAGAGACCGCGGGACCCAAGACCCCCCAAAATAATGCCCCCCCGGCCCCCGCCCAGGAGGTGCCTGTCCCTGCAGAGAACGGGCTCCTCGCCTTCAGGGGCTGATGGTGGCCTCAGGCTGAGGGCAGACACTGGGTGGATGGGGCCCGCTGGGCGCGCCTTCTGCGGGAACAGGAGGTACGGAGCGGGTCCTCCCCCCCCAGGGAAGGCGGGCGAGCAGCTGAGGCCTGGCTGTGCCCGGTGTCAGCCCTCTCGCAGAGTCCCCCCAGGGGGCAGGAGCTCAGGACAGGAGCCCTCCCCTCCCCGCCGTCAGTCCTTCCCTTACCAAGTGGGGTGGGGCTGTCGCAGCACCCCATGCACGCGAGTGAGAAATAGACGAAGTTAAAATAGAGAAGACCCCCGGCAAGTCCAGAGTGATGCTGAGGACAAGCCGTGCTGGGCTTTAAGGCTCAGACAAGGATTCCAGGGGCAGGATGAGGGAGGAGCCCCGGAGGGCTTCCTGGAGGCAGTGGCTTGCCTAGGTGAAGAGAAAATGAAAACTTCTCCCAAGACTTTCTTGGGAGGTTTGGTTCGGCCTGAAGTGTCAGGGAGCAGCAGGGGCTGGTACAGCAGGTTGCAGGGGCCCCGGGGAGGCTGAGCAGGAGAGGAGGTGCGGGCTGCCCCTTGTATGTCCCGGGGGGGGGGTGGTGCCATCAGGGGGCTGAGGGGAGGGCTCCGGAGAGGGGCCCAGGGCTCCGTTGGACTGGGAGACCTGCGGGTGGAAGGAGGAGAAGGAGGTGAGCCGTCCCGCACGGCAAGGTCACGTGTGCGCGTGCATATGTGTGTGGTGTGTGTGTGCAAACACGCCCACGGCTCAGCCTCCGTGCGGCTCTCTGGTCTTTCGCCCTGGCTGACCTCGACGGGGTTTACGGGAGCTGGGAAGCCAGGGTCTTAGAGGGAGAGCGTTCCCTGGTTCCACAAATTTCCATCACGTCACGAGCTGGCCGCGCAGGGAGGAAGCTGGGCGGCCAGGCGGGCAGTGGCCCGGTCTGGGTCCCCGCGTCTGTCCCACGCTCTGCGGGCCCGAGGGGCGGGAAGCTCTGACCTCCTGGAGCCCCGGCCGCGCCCCAGGTGACTGGGGGACGCGGTGTCAGTGTGGTCAGTGCGGGGCTGCCCCCGGGAGCCCCGTGGCAGCCCCACCACCCCCGCTCCTGCGCAGACAGAGCAGGGGGCGGGTCGAGGAATGGAAAGCTGGTGTTAGCACACGCCTCCTGAGCCGTAACCTTTCTTCTCACTTGCTTCCAGAATTTCTCCGTGAGGCCGAAAGAAGCACACCGTGTAAGAACCGGCTGGCCTTTCAACGTTGGCGGTGGTGACCTTGCCCGGCGCCCGGGAGATGCGGGTCCTCGGGGCGCGTCCCGCCCAGCGTCTCCGGGCTGTGCCGTGGGTCACAGCTCCTAGGCTCTGAGCAGCGTCTGCCGTGACGCCCACCGTGGCCCCCCCGCCCACGAGCGTTTGCTGCCAGAGCCCCCTCTGCTGCGCCCACCCGTGAGGATGTGTGTCCCCGTCGGGGGGCTGCTGGCCACCCTGGCCACGGCGCTCGGGGTGGTGGTGGCGTTTGCTCCCGCCCCCAGGATCACCTGGGAGCACAGAGGTAAGGGTCCCCCTGCTCTTGGGGTTGACAGGTGGGCGCCCTTGGGTAGGTGGGTGCACGGCCGCGAAGGGGGAGGTGCCTGGGTCACGGGGAGCACGTGGGGGCTTGCTCAGGGCCTGCTGGCCAGGTTTCTAAATCGGGCCCCTGGAGAGGACGCGTCTCTCCCTCGCGCCTGGCGGCCGAGCACAACCACACTGAATGGCCTGTTTTTAGGACATTTAACCCGTGTGGCTGAGCTTCCGGCCGGTTGCTTTCATTTGCCCACGGTTCGTTTCTGATGTATTTCCCCTCCCGGGGGCTGTGTCTTGAGACCCCTGGCTGCTCGCAGGGGGTGCCGAGTGGTCTCGAGCACAACCCCAGGCAGCGCGTGCCGGGAGGGCCTCGTCCGCGTGCATCCGTGCCCGGCACGGGGAGGTCAGGAGAGCAGAGAGCGTGAGCCCCAGTGACACATGGAAACCCAGGTTCAAGGCGCACCCAGGGGCGCCTGGGGGGCTCAGTCGGTTAAGCGTCGGACTCTTGATTTTGGCTCAGCTCACGGTTCGCGCGTTCAAGCCCCACGTCGCGCTCTGCGCTGATGGTGTGCAGCCTGCTTGGGATTCTCTCTCTCTCCTTTCTCTGCCTCCCCTGCACGTGCGCACTCTCGCGCTCTCAAAATAAATAAACTTTTAAAAATCTACATAACGAAAGATAAAAAGATACGCGGATGCCGGACGGACAGAGCGGAGAAAGCGCTCCTTCAGAAGTAACGCCCATGCGTTCATCCTCCTCCTGAGGAGCTGACTGTTGAGTCTCTCGTATTCGGGGTTACGGATGCGGTTACCTGATAAGTGAGAAATCTTACTTGTTTCTCTGCTTGACAGGTTTGTGGTGGTTATGCCTGAAAAATGCTTGGGTTAAGGGACAGATTTAGTGAAACAGAGTGTTTTTTAAAGGTTTTGAGGTAAATCATGATTTTTCTGAACAAGAAAATCTTAACTAGCTTTATTCTTCATACGCCTGTTGCGCGTTACGGTTAAACACACGTAGACGAGAGTCTGGGAGACACGGCGGTCGGCAGCCTGAGGCGTGAGGACGGCCTGCGGTCTCCTGGGCGGTCACACGCTTGATGATCACGTTCCTGGGAGGTCACGTGCTTGGAGGTCACGCTCTCGGGAAGTCACATTCTTGGAGATGACTCTCCTGGGAGGTCACGTGCTTAGAGGTCATGCACTAGGCGGCCATGCTGCCGGGAGACCACACCGAGTGCAGGGCTTGAGGGAGCTCAAGGGATGTCGGGCCACAGTGCCGGTCGAGCGCAGTGGCTCTGGGGCCTCGCGGGGTCCCGCGCTCTGGGTGACCGTCCTAGCGGGTCTGCTCTCGCACAGGCGCCTGAGCTCTGGGGCAGCGAATCCGCCGCGGCCCTCGCGACGCGAGTGTGCGTGGAAGCAAGACGGGGACTCGGGAGGCACCCGGGCTCATGTCCTTCCTTCCCCCCCAGAGGTGCGGCTGGAGAAGTTCCACGAGCCGGGCATCTTCAACTACTCCGTCTTGCTGCTGAGCGAGGACAAGAGCACCCTGTACGTGGGGGCCCGGGAGGCCGTGTTCGCCCTGAATGCACTCAACGTCTCTGAGAAGCAGCACGAGGTGAGGCGAGGGCGCCCCGCTCTGCCCCCCGGGGCCGCTCACTGCGCTTCTCCGGGGGCGTCAGGCCCCTTCTGGGCTGCGGCCCCTCACCGGTCCCGCACGCCCACGGGCCGGTCACCCGGAAGCTTGCTTCCGGCCTGCGGCCGGGCCGCGTGTCCCAGGTGAGCCGGGCGGCCTCTGCCCTCCCTGGGCCGGCCACTCACCCGGGCCCCCCTTCTCCTCTTGGAGTTTTGCACTTCTCATGACGGCAAATCTCGGCCACCCGGAGGGCAGAGGAAGCGGTGACCGTGAGGCCTGTCCCCTCTCGGGTCCTGCAGCCAGGTCGCCCTCTTCCACCCCTGTCCTCGTGCTCTGCTCCCTCTGGAGGCTTTGAGACTGGTCCCAGGTGCACTCTTCATCATAGGGCTTCCCCAGGTGTCTCCCAAAGGAAAGGACTCTTTTTGTGCACGTAACCCAACCGCCATGGTCACGTCCAAAAGTGTCATCAAATAGCTGATGTTCGGGTATCAGAGACTCTCCTATGGATGCTTGAATGCCGTTGACGCGGGGCCGTCTGCAAGGCTCTCCGCTCTTCCCGTCACATCTGGACATCCGGCCGCCGTGCTGGCCCCTTCCTGGGAAAGCCACCGCTCTGCGCCCTCAGTGACGGGCCGGCCCCTCCTCCGAGGCGAGGTCCTCGCCCCAGCCCTGGGTCCTGTGCAGAGCAGGGCAGGGCCACAGGTGCCTCGAGGATCACAGAGCGGGATTTTCCCTTCTGTGTTGGGAACAGGAAGCTGTTGGTCTGGGGGGGGATGGGGGAGGGCACACCTATCTGCTGCTCACGTCCCGCGGGGCCAGCTCCTTGGAAGTGGCTGGATCAGCCCTTAGAATATTGGCTGTTACTTGCCAGTTTTTAATGAGTTCCTTCCCTCCAGAGGGAGAGAGTGGTGTTGGGATATCTGGTTTTTGAGAATGACCTTGGGGCCGTGTTTGAAGGGCCTGGATCCACGGGCAGCCGGAGCCGCCCCGATGCTCAGACCGTCCCTTCCCCGGCGGGCGGCCTCTCCCCCACCGCTGGCTGCTTAGCCGCGACCCCAGCGGCTGGGGTGGGCTGCTTCTCTCTGGAGTCGAGAATCTTGATTCTGCCCCAGACCTCGGTGTTCTGTCTCGTCCCCGACCGCGTGCTTATTTCCGCCTGACTCACGGACGGGGTTTTGTGGCCATCAGCCTTCGAAGATCAGGGGAGTGCTGACCCCGTGGGTGCCCCCAGAGCCTCCCTGCTCTGCTGATGCGTCCTTGTCCCCTGGGGGCCCAGGGCCTCGGGGACGTGACAGATACAAAGGGAAGCCTGGGTGAAACCCTAGGAACGTGACCGGGGCCCATCAGCGTGCACGTCCCGGGTCCTCGTGCACTTCACGCAGGCAGCAGTGAAACGGTTTGCGCATCAGCCTCCGCAGGAAGTCGCCCGTTGCCGGGACATTGCTTTTGCACGTTCCGGGTAGGAGTTCCGCTCAGACGTCCCGCACTGCGGATGCGGGAGGCGAGTTAGCGCAGGACCGTGTACAAGGGGACTCGCCACTCTGCCAGCGGGCAGCTCCGGGCGCATCCTGACCTCTGAGCACCCGGTGACTGGCTTCGTCTGGGCACCGGCCATGGGACTGTCACACGGGGAGGTGGGACGGCTTGGGGACAGTGAGGCAGTGTGGGGGAGCCGCCGTCCTCTGGAGGGCGAGGGGCTGGGGCACTTGCCGGCCCCCCATGATGCGTCCCCTGGCTCAGGTGCTGGGAAGGGGGCGGGGGGGAGCGGGCGCTCGCCCCCTCACGGCCACGGTTGCGGAGCTGAGGGAAGCCGGTCCTGCCGTCCACCGACGGCCAAAGGAAGCGCAACCCGTGTCCTTTTCTTCCCGCCCTCCGTTCGCTTTGGGGCGAGGGAGCCCGCGCCCGCTGTGTGAAAACACCTGTGGCTTGGCTCGCTGTGACGGACTGAAAACCCGACTGTCAGCCCTTTGAGCTTTCCTGCTGCTTTGCGGCGACTGACGGGATGCTGGGCGGCCAGGGGGGCTCCGATGGCTCCGGACCCCGGCGTCTGCCGGCCCAGCCTCGCTTTACAAAGCCTCCCTTGTGCGCTCTTTGTAAACTGTGCATTTTTACGCCGTATCCCCTTCCCCCTTGAACGGGAGCATGTGCTGAAACGGAGTCTCCTCTCTCCCCACAGGCGTATTGGAAGGTCTCAGAAGATAAAAAGGCAAAATGTGCAGAAAAGGGGAAATCGAGACAGGTAATTTCCGGTCTCGGAGCCCCAGCAGCCTGGTGACGTGGTCGTGCCGCATCCTGCCAGGCGCCCTGTGCCCAAGCGATGAGGCAGGGTCGCTCTGAGCAGGTGCCAAATGTGTCGGGCATCTGAGAGATGTTTTTAAAGTTTGGCTTCGTTGGATGCATTCAAGTGGCCCCAAAACTTGGTACCTTCTGGTACCTTCTTCTGGTGCCTGCTGGCCGACGGTGTAAAGGGCAGAGTTCAGACCCCCGCTGCATCCCAGAAGCCCGAAGGGGCGCCGTGGGATTTCTGGAGTTTGGGCAGCAGCCACCCCTTGAGAATCTGCTCCTTCTCCCGGGCGATGCCAGGCCGAGCGTCTGCCTCCCCCGGGGCTCTGGGCCCCCCCGCCCCCGCCCCCAACCGTCACCGGGCCCATGTCAGAGTCTCCGAGCATCGGAGCCCATCTTCCGTGGCAGTGGGGGGCAGGATAGCTGAGTTAAGGTAGATTTCAACAGTTGGCTAATTGCAGAATAATCAAAAATGAGAAAAGAGAAAGTTTTTGCTGAAGTTTTTTTAGCAGAACATCAGACACTTGTACTGAAGTCAGTCGATCCAAAGTTGCCTTAAGAAACGGGGAGAATGCAGGCTTTGTGATGTAATGACTGGGGCTGCGGGGAGGGTCTGAGAGCTGTCGGACCAAGGGCTCACCCGGCCCAGCGCAGAGGCGGCACGGGGACGCAGGCCCCTCCCGGCTCCTGTGGGCAGGACGAATTATTGCCAGCCAGTTGAAAACCGTCCTAGCGAAAAGAAACCCACGAAGCCTCGCCGAGCAGAGATGATTTCAGGCGAGAGCGCATGCCTCCCGGTCCACGCCAGCCCTGGAGAGTGTGCTCCTCAGTGACATCTGGTTTTCCTGCGGGCCCTCTCTCACGCGGAGCCGGCTCGGCCCCTCCCTCCCAGCCTGTCCCCTGCACTGGGGCCGGCGGGGTGGGGTCTCCTGGGGGCGAGGAAGGCTGGCGGGATCCCACCTACTTGCCCCTCTGCGGCTCTGGCCGCACGTGTGAGGCACGGGCTGTGTGTCGGGTGCGTGTAAATGCGGATTTTCGGTGGCGGGTGTCCGGGAAGACTTGAGTCCGTGTCTTTGCTGAGTGTCGATCGGCGGCTGAGGTGAAATCCCCGTGGCCCCTGGCGGCCGGCGGGGGGCACGCCGCAGAGAGCAGAGTGCTGGGTCCTTTGGGCAGACGCAGGTCTGTCGGGGGGACTGGGGCTCCGAGGCTGTGCCCGCCGCCCAGGCAGGGCCGAGCCAGCACGAGAAGACGGGGGTGTCCGAGGTGGCAGCTGAGGGGCGGCCGGGAGGCATGGCGTGATGAGCCCGCGTCAGGCACGTGCCAGCTGGCCCCCTGCCGTGCGGGTGGGTGGCGGAGGGCGGGCGTCCCCGGGGGCCGGATGACGGCTCACGGGCGTGTTTCTCTCCCGCAGACCGAATGTCTCAACTACATCCGCGTGCTGCAGCCGCTTGGCCCTGGTGCCCTGTACGTGTGCGGGACCAACGCCTTCCAGCCAGCCTGTGACCACCTGGTGAGGCTGTGCCCCGCCCCCGCCCCGCCCCTTGGCCCCCCGCCCCGCCCCTTGGCCCCCCGCCCCGCCCCTTGGCCCCCCGCCCCGCCCCTTGGCCCCCGCCACCTCGTCCCGGGTAGGTACTGCAGCTGGTGGGGCCCAGGCGGCGTCGGGGGCTCCCCGCTCTGCACAACAGCGGGCGTGAGGGTGTGGCCGCTCACCAGGGCGGGACCCATGGAGCCAGCAGAGCTGGCAGTGGGAGACCTGCTGGGAAGTGTGCTGGCGACACAGAGAAGCCCCAGGGTGCCACGGTCCGGCCTCCTGTGTCCTCTTTGCCACGTTTTGTGCTCTGCGGGGAGCCCTGCCGCGGCCTGCATCCTGGTCAAAGGGGGGTGTCAGGACTCTGCCCCAGAAGACTATGTGTTCTCGGTTCACCTGTGTTATGGCCCGAATGTGTCCCCCACATCCACACGTTGTAGCCCGAATCCCGCCATGTGTTGGCATTCGGAGGTGGGGCCTCTGAGGAACTATCACGGTTACATGTGGTCACAGAGGCGAGGCCCTGATCCCGCAGGATTGACAGCCTTCTGGGAAAAGCCTCCAGAGCCCCCTCTCCACCACATGAGGACGAGAGAAGGGGGCCCTCGCCAGGCACCGGCCATCCGGATCCCTGACCTCAGCCTGCAGCCTCCGGAGCCGGAGGGAATGGGCGTGTGTGCGGAAGCCGCCCGTCTGTGCCCGCTGGGACGGCCCGGCTGCTGTCCGCTCCTGGGGCCTCACCATGTGGGTCTGCCGTGGACACGGAGCCGCCGACCTTGGCCCCGGAGCGCACCCCCTCCCGGGGGCAACAGCACCCACGACTGTGCGAGCATCTCCCTCGCCCACCTGCATGGGTCCTGCTGAGCCGGGCCTGCCTGCTGCTGCACTGGGGCCTCTGCAGAGGGGCCCCCACGGCGTCCTCCCAAGGCCCTCGCTCCCGGGGCACGTTGGACGGCAGCGTCTTGCTGGGAGAAATTCCTTTTACTCGGGCACCTGATGAGCCATTTGTAACAACCACCGGGAGAAGAGAAGACGCTTTTTAAACGCACATGGGGATTCAGAGTGAGGCACGTGGTCTAGTGACCGTCCCCGACTTGGGACACAGAGCATGCATGCCTCAACCAAGAGCCTCGTTTGCTGGAACCCTGAATTAACTAGAATTTAAAGAAGATTCTCCAACCTTGAGTCAGAGATAAACGACAGCCCAAAGTACGGGCAGACGGAGTTTGCGCACGGACCCCCGGGGTGGGCGCACCACCCGCGTGGCCGGCTGGCGGTCTGAGCCTGCAGACGCTGGCTCTGTGGGGTGCGGTGCTCTGAGTCTGGGTCCTCAGGACAGACGTCGCCTGGTTCTGTGTAAGGGAAGAGCGTGCCAGGTCGTGTGAGAAACGCCCACACGTCACAGGGTTTGCTGGCTGGAGTGTAGCCCCTCCGAAGCTGAAAACGGATGGAGACTCCAATCCCGTAGTTGTAAAGGGGTCAGATGTTTCCTTTAAATCCGGGCCTGTTGTTCGGCCCCGTATTTTCAAGAAGGACGTTCACGCCGACGGGAAAGTGGATCCCGCCTGTGTATCTGGCACCTAGATTGCGTGGGAAGGGACACACGTGGGCGTGCGGCACCCTGACCCGCGTGACCCCTACATGCCTACCTGACCAACGCCAAGCCTGTCGTCACCCATGAAGATTTACAGTCATTCCCAACGCCCTCTCGTGTCCGCTCTGCCCCCCTCATTCAGGCGGCCTCCAGACCTCCCCTAGACGGGCCATCCGTTCATGCCCCAATTTGTGCTTTGAGACCCGAGAGGGGGGTCTGCCTGGAGAGGTGGGCCCAAGGTCCCCCGGCCCGTGAGCCCTCCCTCCGACGGGCGACGGGCCCGCACCCACTCCCCACCGCTGTCCGTGTTCCTCAGCTTCTCCGCACTGGAAGGCGGGAGGTGGTGCCCACCTTCATTCACGCAGGCACGTCCCGTCTTTCACGCAGGCACGTCCCGTCTTTCTCGCAGCAGGCGCGTGACTTCCCGCTCTGCCTCCGCGGCGGGTTTCTTCTCTGACCCTCCAGCTTCCCTGCACTGCGCGGGCACATTCCCAGCCGCTCACCTGTCCCCGGGCTCGGGGCCCCGTGTCTCTGTGCACAGAGCTTGCTCGTTCCTCACGTACTGGGGCTGCTCACGCCTTCCTTGGCTGCTTTCGGGCTCTCGGGTCAGGCCAGGAGGGTCCCCGACACTGAAGCCGTCCCCCGTGCTTTCTGTTGGTACGGGGTGGGGTGGCAGGAGGGGGGGACGCCGCTGCTTCTGCCCATGGGTCTGGTCCGCCACGGCCGTGGGTGCCGTCCTTGTTGGATGTGGTTGGCGCACGGCCTGCCGATGGCTCCCTGGGTGCCTCCCCCCTCCGGTCTGCCCTGGCTGCTCTGGGGCCCTAGAGCCGCCAGCATCTTACAGAGGAGTAAACCGAGGCTCCGGGGTCCCGCGCGGCTCTCTGGCGCCGGCGTCCAGACCTGGGACTCACGTGGCCGCCCGCGCGTGCTCTCCCCTCCGTGCCCCCGGGCGGCGAGTCTCTGAACGTAAATGGCAGGGCAGGAGGGTGCCGGGAGGCTAGGAACTCAGACACCGCGTGATGCCCGGTCTTCTCGTTCGCTCGCAGAACTTAACGTCCTTTCAGTTTCTGGGGAGAAGCGAGGATGGCAAGGGCAGGTGCCCCTTTGACCCCGCACAGAGCTACACGTCCGTCATGGTCGGTGAGTCCCGCCCCAGGTCAGCACGGGCTCGGCTGCCTCCCCCAGTTCCCGCCCCCTGTCCCGGCGGAGGAGACGCAGCCTCTCCGTAGACCCCTGTACGAGCGCTCGGATTCACTGCAGAAGGGTGACCGGCCACCCCCCATGGCCAGAGGTCACGTGTGTGGGAAGGGGTCATTTTGTGTCCCTCCTCTGTGCGCGTCCCGTGGCCCAGCTCACACCAGAACGTGTCACTTCCCGGGTGCGGGTCCCCTGGGGTTCCCACCCCAGCTGCTCGTGGAGCAGCTCTTGCGTGGAGCGCACAGTCGTCCACGCGAGGGACCGAGACGGAAGGCTCGCGACGCGGCATCCGTGGACTCCCCGCTTCCCTGGGCCGGGGGCTCGTGTCTGGCTGCCGACCACCCCTCCTCTCCTCTTTCTTCCGGGGCCGCTTAAGATGGGGAGCTGTATTCCGGGACGTCCTATAACTTTCTGGGAAGCGAGCCCATCATCTCCCGAAACTCGTCCCACAGTCCTCTGAGGACGGAGTACGCGATACCGTGGCTTAACGGTAAGAGGCAGGTGCCCCTGGGTCTGTCTGTCTGTCCGTCTGTGGCTCTGAGTCCCAGCGAGGGGCCGCAGACACCTCCGGGCTGGGACGGCCCCATGTGGGGTGCTTCTGGAGCTGCCGGGGCTCCGGACTGGGGCCTTCCTCTCCCTGAACACAGAGGTGGTGGTTCTTTGTGACACGAGAGCCTGGTGGTCCCTGCACCCAGGCTGACCGGCTCGCTCACCTTCGGATAACGTGTGCGTGGTGGATTCTCGCAGCTGCTCACACGGGGCTCTAGTTGGTGCCGGCCGGCGGGCCGTGACCTCCTGGAGGCGGGTGGTCTGGGGGAGGAAGGACCCCTGGCTTCCCCTCACTGTGGGGCGGGTCTGCTGGTCGGGGGTTGTCCGCTTGAGGCACGTGCTGTTTGCACCAGCAGATGCGTGTGTTCTGGCGGGTCTCTGGGATCTGGGTCCCCAGGGTCCCCAGGGTCCCCAGGCTGCCTGCCATCGGGAGGCGCAGCCTGGGTTCTCGGGGCCGGCCCAGACCGTGTGTGTTACAACCGCGATCTCCGGCACCTCCTTATGCCGAGGAGGACGGATGGGCACCGTGCCCGCCCCGGGCCCTGGGGTTTGTCTGGGGCGTGGTGCAGGCACTAGCTTGCGCCTTGGCCGGGAGGTGCCCGGGCCCCGCGCTGTGGCGGGGGGATAACCGGGTGTCTCTTGCCTGCAGAGCCAAACTTCGTCTTTGCGGACGTGATCCGAGAGAGCCCGGACGGCACGGACAGCGGGGACGACAGGGTGTACTTCTTTTTCACCGAGGTGTCCGTGGAGTACGAGTTTGTCTTCAAGCTGATGATCCCCCGGGTGGCGAGGGTGTGCAAGGTGAGCCCACTCCCCGATTCCCCTCTGGTCCCGGCTGGGCGCTTCGTGCCTCTGCAGGCCCGGTCTCGTGGCCCGGGCTCCAGGCCTCCTCCTCTGAGATGTCTGTTCACCTACCTCGTCGTTCTCCTGAGCCACGGAGGGGTGTGCGCGGCCTGCCCCCGGGCAGTCCGGGAGTCTCTCTGCGGGCCCCGGAGCATCGGTGCCGAGTGTGGCCAGAGGCCCAGCCTCAGCAGGCCTGCTCTGGACACACCGTCCTCGGACCTCCCGGGCCATATAGGAAGTTGGATTGTGTTCACCGTGTGAGCTAAATTCTGCTAGAATTGGGATTTCGGCGTTCCTGCATCAAGGCGGCGAGGGGGGTGTGCGTTCACTGCCCCCAAGTGAGGATGCTCTGATTCCAGAGTCTTTGGCATCCAGATCTCTGCATTTCGGGGCTCCCTCCAGAGCAGGTCACGTCAGGCGTGTCTGTGATTGTCCCGGGGGTGGGGGGGCAGCCCACAAAACCTGTCTGGGAGGGACCTGGCTGAGGCCCTTTGAAACGACTGCCTCCCTCTGGGACGAGGAACGTGTCTGGGGGGACCCCCGACATGTTGGCCTGAAGCAGACGGGAGCCCCCGCTCCGTGGCCCTGGCTCCAAGGCTGGCTCGCAGGGGTGGGGAGCACGGGGAAGGGGCGCGAGGCTGGCGGAGGTTCTGCCGCTGTGACGCTGTGCGCGGCCCACCAGGCCCTCCGGCCGCCTCCGGGTGATCCGCGAACAGGCCTTTCTTGGTTCTGTGTTTTAATCTGAGACCCCAGCCGGCGCAGACCGGCTGCTGTGGCCACGTGGCCATCCACAGCCCTTTCTTTCCCACCGTGGCCTCCGTCCACCGAGACGGGGACGCTCGGGGCCGCGTACGTGACTGACTCCCAGCTGCCTACGGGGAGTCAGCCCTCCCCCCACTACGCACGTCTTTGGGGTTGCAGGGGGACCAGGGCGGTCTGCGGACCCTACAGAAGAAGTGGACGTCCTTCCTGAAGGCCAGGCTCATCTGTTCCAGGCCGGACAGCAACCTCGTCTTCAACGTGCTGCAGGCCGTCTTTGTCCTCAGGGCGCCGGACCTGAAGGAGCCCGTGTTCTACGGGGTGTTCACCCCACAGCTGTAGGTGCCCCGGCGGGCCGGCGGGCGGGCGGGCTGCGTGTCTGCGCTCCCCCCACCCAGGACGGTCACCCTGCCCCCTCGTCCCCAGGAACAACGTGGGGCTGTCAGCCGTGTGCGCCTACAACCTGTCCACGGCCGAGGCGGTCTTCTCCCGCGGGAAGTACATGCAGAGCGCCACGGTGGAACAGTCCCACACCAAGTGGGTGCGCTACAACGGGGCCGTGCCCACGCCGCGGCCCGGGGCGGTGAGTGGGGGCGGGGCGGGAAGGGTGGGCCCGTTCCTGTTCCCGCGTTCCCCTCACCGCGTGCCGTGGCGCGGCTGTCCCTGACCGGGCCCGCGCCAGGAGGCTCTTCCGGCCGGCACGGGTGTTTTGTGGAATCAACGTTGTGATAAAAATAGGTCTGTCTCACGTGCTGCTTCCCGCCCAAAAGCACGGTTTCTCGGCAGTGGGCCGTACCCCCCACCCGTTAACGTGAGTCACGTTTGTGTCTTCCCGAAAGTAGTGACTCTTGTGTGGAAACCGGCATCTGCCCGTCATGTGGCTGGTGTGTGGGGCCGTGGGTGTGGCCGCGGTGGGGTCGTGGCCCCGGGCGAGTGGCCTGGGGCTCCTCCCTGGGGGTCCACACTTGCCAGCAGCCGTCAGTTCCCTCCACGCGTGTCATGAAGTAAATCATGGTCACGTGATTACGAATTTCGGTTTCCGCACTCGGGAGCCAGGACAGGAAAAGAACCCCTCACACGCTTGACCTTTGTGCTGTTTGGAACCGGACCGTTTTTAGTGATTTTAGCAGAGATGTCGAGGAAGAGCTATCAAGCGATAAGCCGTTATTTTTCAATTTCAAAAGCTTGATACAGTTTTCTTATATACAAATAGACTCCAGCAAGTTCGCTGTGTGTCGTAAAGCAGGATTAGATCTCGTGGACACACGCACGGCTGCCCTTCCCGACCGGCCTTCGGGCCACGTCTTCGGATTCCTGGGGAAAGGTCGCCGCTGACTTTCCCCGTTGGCAACAGCGCTCCGCATGGCGTTGTCACAGTCTGGGCCCCGCGGGGGGCCTGCGTGCGGGGCTCGTGCGGGCCGTGCGTCCGTGAGCACGCGCGTTGACGGCCGGTCTGCCCCCCGCAGTGCATCAACCGCGAGGCGCGGGCGGCCAACTTCTCCAGCTCCCTGGGTCTGCCGGACAAGACCCTGCAGTTCGTCAAGGACCACCCCCTGATGGACGGCTCCGTGACCCCAACAGACAACAGGCCCAGGCTGGTCACGGGCAACGTGAACTACACGCAGATCGTGGTGGACAGGACCCGGGCCCTAGACGGGACCGTCTACGACGTCATGTTCATCGGCACAGGTGGGTCCAGCCCCCCCGAGGACGCCGGCAAATGTAGCTCCTTCTTGCCGCGAGGCCAGCGTCTCCCTGCGCGCCCGGAGGGGTCTCCGGCAGGGTTTCCGAGAAGCCGCCACCCCTGGCTGGCCTCCGCCGTCTGACCGTCAGACCGCTGGGGCGCTGACTGAATGGCCGAGTCCCGGCCCCCGTGTGGGGATCCAGGCCCGGTGGGTCGGGGCTGGTGCACCGGGAGTGGTGCCCGTGCGGGCCGGTTGAGAGCAGGTGGCAGAGAAGTCCCACGTCCCTGCTGGCTCCAGACGGGTCCCCACCTGGGACTCTCACGCAAGCGTCTCTGGAAGGCGGGGGTGGGGGGGCTGGGGGGGTTGGGGCCGGAGCAGCAGCGGCCGGAGGGCGCCGGGGTCGTTCCTGGGGGCTCCAGCGTGCCCTGAGCCCTCCCCTCCCCGGGGCCTTCACCGCACGGCGCCCCGGAGGGCCGCTGGAGCCCGAGAGCCACCTCTCCTGTGATGTGGTGGCACCGTGTCGCGGTCCTGACTTCCACGGGAGTCAGCAGTGGGAGGTCCGTTTCTTTTCCAGGAAACAGCGGAGTGACCGGTGCCGCTCACGCTGTCCGCGTCGCCAGTGGCTTCTCCTTCCCACGTCCAAAGTGCGGACGGCTTCGGCTCCTCAGTGTCTCATCGAGGGGAGGAGCCGAGAGGAAGAACGGGGGCTGTCGGCCGCCGTGACCGTCCAGGCGCGTCCCTGACCTGTAGCTTTGCCCTTGCAGACCGGGGCGCCCTCCACAAAGCTGTCAACCTTGAGAATGACGCCCACATCATCGAGGAGACCCAGCTTTTCCGGGACTTCGAGCCGGTCCAGACGTTGCTGCTGAATTCTGAGAAGGTAGAGAGGACAGGCGGGCGGCCTCCCACGTCCCTGGTCACCAGGCAGACAGGTGGCCTCACGCGTCCCTGGTCACCGGCCAGGCAGGCCGATCATCTGTGTGGTCCAGATGAGCTGACCTCCGGGTTCTTACAGAGGGCCCCGTGAGCCCTGGGGTATGGGATGGAGGGAAGGCTAACTGGGGAGATGGAACAGTCACCTCAAGTTGACTGAGCGTCCCGAGCTGCTGGGGTTGACGCCCATCTGCAGGTGCAGACGCACCTCAGTCTTCAGTCTGCAGACTGCAGACGAGTCTTCTGTGGGCGCAGAAGAGCCCGCCCCAAGGGACGACGGTTATGTCTGTGAGCCTGCTCCCCCAACGAGGCACCTTCTCCCCCATCAGGGTCGGGATCGCGGCACCTTTGCCGTAAATGCCGGGAGTGAGCGTTTGGGGCTCGGGGGCTGTAGGTCCCTGCCGTTGTGCACAGGCAGCCGTGGGACGTCCGCACACGGGTGGGCCTGGCTGCCTTCCAGCAAAGTCTTTTTTATGGAAACAGAGCTCAGGAGGTCATGTAATTTTTGAATATCCTGAAATATTATTCCTTTGATTGTTTTCCAACCATTTATATAAGACATGTCATTAGTTGGTGGGTAGCATAGAAACAACCAGGGCCCTGGATCCACTCTGGAGGCCGTCCCCTGCCATCTACCCACGTGGCCTTGGGACACGTGCCTCCCCATTTACAGCCAGGGTGGAGCAGGCCGGGGCCCCATGATTCGTGGCTGCGTGAGCCTGGCAGGCCGGTCCTGCCTTAGACTCCTCCTCTGCATCTAGGGGTCAGCAGACCCGGGGTGGCCCGGCCCTGTCCTTTGACTGTGGCTGACGACCTCACTTCCTGTAGAGCACCCACAGGGCCTCGTGGGTGTCCCCACGCTGCGAGCCCTGAGCCGACGGGCTCCGGGGACTTGGCAGAGCCAGGGTCAGGGCCAGAAATGGGAAGCCCAGCTGCGAGCCTTTTCCCTGAGCTGCAGTCTGGCCGTCACCTGCACCCCGCCTGTAAAGGCTCGCTCTGGACACCAGGCCCAGCTGCCCCACCTCGCAGGGCGTTTCCCCGATGCCGAGGGTCTCCTGTCTGACCCAGCACAGTCCCCAGCCTCCCTCACACCTGGAGGGGGTCGGCCCGCAGCCCCTCAGGGCGGCCTCCCGGCCTGGATCCTGATGGGGGCAGCGGGCAGCAGGAGGGGGCGCCCGTAGCCAGGAGAGAGAGAAAGGCAGAAGTCGACTTGTCGGTCAGAGCCACCCGTGGGTCCCGCCATCGTGAGTGTCAGAACTTGGATCTGGTTTTCAAACTTCCGGGGTCACCCAACAGGGCCGTCTCCCCTGCTGGAAGGGAAGGAGACCACAGAGCCTAGGCGGGCTCTGAGCCGGCAGAGACGCGGCATCGGAGCCTCACGGGCCTGTTAGGCCACCCTCCCCCGCCCCTGCTCCCTGGCTTTGCTGTGGGAACAAAGAAGTCCTCCCGACCGCGGCCCTGCTGCTCGGGTGCTCGGCCGAGCTGGGGCGCGTGCCCTTGGGGCCCCCAGATTGTCACGTGTGCACAGAACAGAGGCTGGGCCCCCGGTGCAGACACTCGAGACCATAGCCCCGCTCGCCAGTGTCATCTGGGGACGCGGGCTTCTGGGCGTGTGAGCGCCAGTCCTGCGGGACGGGTGAGGTTGAGGAGGATCAGGGTCAGCCCTGTGCTCACCCGTCCGCCCGCTGGCCATGCGGGGAGCCACTGGCCCGTCCTCCCAGGAGCCCTGCACCGGGGCAGCCTCGGCTGTCTGGCCCTAGCGGGAAGGTGTGCGGGCCGCGGCCCCCGCCCTCTCTTCGGGCTGGCGGGCCTGGGTAGGCTTGGGATGGCGTGTGCGCCCCCGCAGTGGCAGGAAGCGGCTGTCCGGGGTGGAAAAGACGCCCGCCGGCAGGTTCCTCTGGGCCAGGACGCTGGCCTTTGCTGTAGAGGCCGGCCAGCAGCCACCGCTGGTCTGGGCCGGTTCCCCATCTGTTCTCATCTTGGTGGCCTGCTTAGTTGTACGGAATGATCCCGGTTTCCTCGTGCTCAGATGGGGCTGAGGGTGTGGGCACGTGCCCGTGGAGAGCACGGAACCCACCACGCGGGGCCAGGCCGCGTGTGCTGAGTTGTGGACGTGTGTTCAGACCCTGAGGGGCTAATGGTTGTTTGTGGAGGGACCGCAAGGCTGCCCCCATCAGTCCGTCCTGTCTGCTGACTTGTGCGCCCACCAGTGGTCACGGCCACCCCTTTTCAGGGTGTTTTCCTGTCCGCTTCCCTCCACGTCTGTTACTCGGTGGCCGTGTATCACGGGAGCCCAGCCCTGGGGTGGGGGTAGGGCAGGGATACGGAGCCCGCCCTCCCCACGGCCACGCCATGCACACAGGTCACTGTCGGGCGGGGCTTCCCCGGCAGAGTCGGCGTCCTCTCCCGGGTCCCTTGACCTCTGTGAACCAGACTGCGATCTGGGATGGCGTCCTTGGTCCTCACAGCCTGGCAGGCACGTGATGTCACTTACCTGGGTCCCTGCTGACCGCTGTCTCTCTCTGCCACTTGTCACGTGAGAATCTGTTACAGAAGGGACTTCCTTCCTCTCGGCTGCACTCGCACACAGTGGGTCACGGGGCGGGCGGCCCCAGGGCCTCAGAGCGGAGCTGGACTCGAAAGTTAACTCACAGCCTGTCCTCCAGGGGAAGGGCTGCGTGTCGTCTGGGTCGAAACCACCAAGTTCTGTGGAGCTTGGGAATGGCCAAGGTGTGTGCAGACGTCGGGGTGAGGTGTTGTGGGCAGAGGACGACGTACACGCAAGTTCTGGAATTGCCCCCCCCCCCCCCCCCCCGCGGCCAAGGCTACACGGCAGGCGGCGTCCCGTGGGGGATTCCCCCGTCCCAACTGAGCCCGGGAAAGCAGCCACCCGGGTGGGGGGTCTCGCACGTGCTGGGAGCCCGAGGGAGCCCACCTGGCCCTGTGCCCAGAGCACGGCTGTGGGTCTCCCCACACTGCTAGACGCGTGCTGGAATCCGCGCTCCGCCCACGCTCGGCAGCCCCTCCTTTCCTGGATTCGGACCCTGACTCGGGCTTCTGTGTGGCTCCCGTCGGGCGGGCATGAAATGGGGCTCTGAGCCGTGCCCTTCGGCCTCTGGCCTGTGGGGGGGGGGGGGGCCCCTCCACACAGAGCGGCTGACCCCCGGCCCCAAAGAGGGCAAGGTCTCGGACGGAGGCCCCGAGTGCTCAGTCAGCGTGTGGGCGGCC
Source organism: Puma concolor (assembly GCF_028749965.1). Classification (NCBI taxonomy): domain Eukaryota; kingdom Metazoa; phylum Chordata; class Mammalia; order Carnivora; family Felidae; genus Puma; species Puma concolor. Next base: position 3,129,139 of record NC_141679.1, on the reverse strand, counting down.
GTGACGCTGCCGCGAGGGTCTGTCCCGGACCCCACCCCGCCAGGCTCCGGTTCTGGAGGCTCCTGGATGAGGAGACGTGGGCACGCGGGCCCGAGAGGCGCACGCCGGCTGCCCCCCCACGCGCCTGTGCCCCCTGTTTCACACCTGCAGGGCGGAAGGCTTGTGTATGCGGGCTCCAGGTCGGGTGTGGTGCAGGCCCCCGTGGCCTTCTGCGGGAAGCACAGCACCTGTGAGGACTGCGTGCTCGCCCGCGACCCCTACTGCGCCTGGAGCCGGGCGGCCGCGGCCTGCGTGGCCCTGCCCCCGCACCAGACGGACGGCCCCAGCAGGTACCGAGGGCGGGGGACCCGCGCCGCGCACACCCGTCGGGGGGAGGGGGCGCGTGCCTGACCCGGGCCCGGTTATCTTGCAGGACCCTGATTCAGGAGATGAGTGGAGACGCGTCCGCCTGCCCGGGTAAGTCGGCCGTCCTCGCCGAGCTCCCTTGGGGGGCGGCCGGTCCTCGTACCCATCTCACGGTGCTTCGGTGTCGTGGCGTTGCGTCCATCCCGGTTCTCTTTCTCTGCTCCGAACAGAGGTCGGGTATCCGTGAGGATACGGAGGCCGACCCCCCGTGATCCGTTTTATCGCAGAAAAGGGCGTGTGAGGTCGTGGGGTGTGTGTGTTTGTTCCACAAAAAGCACTCGGCGTCCACCCTGGGACACCCGCTCTTGAGATGCTCCTCTCTTTGCTGAGCTCGGGGCTGGTTAAACAGACCCTGAGGATCCCACGTGGGCGGGCGGCGTGGCGGGAGGGGCGTCCTCACCCCTTCGTCCCCTCCCAGGCAGCCGTGCCCTGGGCTCTCGCGTTCCCATCCCTGACCCGACAGCTGTCGCCAGCTGGGGGAACTTCGGGGTGGGCCCCTCGCGCCCAGAGAGGCCGCGAGCCGGGAGCCACGAGCAGAAGCACGTGGTGCGTGGCTCCCGTGTTGCCGCTCGGCCCCCGGGGAACCGGGACGCCAGACGGGGTCCCTGCCGCTCGACTGTCTCCGACTGTCTTGTCTCCGACTTCCTTGTCCTGCTGGGCCGCCATCCGGGGCTCATCTTTGCTTTTCTGTCACGCATGTCTTTATCTCCTTAGTTGTTCTGGAAGATTCCGTGTGGCTCCAGTGGGTGGCACTCTCGTGTCCTCTTGTGCGTGTTGACCTATTTTTAGAAGGAGCTGAGTAGCGAGCCGCGTTGTTGATGCTGTGCACGTTTATTTTGATGTTCCAGATAAAAGTAAAGAAAGTTTCCGGCAGCATTTTTTCAAGCACGGCGGCACAGCGGAACTCAAATGCTCCCAAAAGTCCAACCTGGCCCGGGTGGTGTGGAAGTTCCGGGACGGCGTGCTCGACGCCGACGGCCCCAAGTACAGCCTGGTGGGCAGGAAGCACCTGCTCATCTTCAACCTGTCGGAGGGGGACAGCGGCGTGTACCAGTGCCTGTCGGAGGAGCGGGTCCGCAACGGGACGGTCCTGCGGGTGCTGGCCAAGCACGTGCTGGAGGTGAAGACGGCCCCGAGGGCCACAGACGCCCCCGCCTCAACGGGCGCCCGGACGGAAGGCGGGAGGACCACCGCCCGAGCGGTGACGGAGCCCGCCCGCGGCCCCCCCGCGCAGACCTCCGCTGCGCGGGTCCCCGTGCCCGGGGCCGTCGCCCCGCCGCCCAGCCCCGCACCCACGGGCACGTCCTGCGAACCGAAGATCGTCATCAACACGGTCCCCCAGGTGCACTCGGAGAAGACGATGTATCTGCAGTCCAGCGACAACCGTCTGCTCATGTTCCTCTTCCTCCTCTTCTTCCTGCTGTGCCTCTGCCTCGTGTCCTACAACTGCTACAAGGGCTACCTGCCCGGGCAGTGCCTGAAGTTCCGCTCTGCCGTGCTGCTGGGGAAGAAGCAGCCCGTGGCGGACTTCTCCGAGTTCGAGCAGAGCGCCAAGGAGACGCTGGTGGAGCCGGGCAGCTTCTCCCAGCAGAACGGGGGGCAGCCGCGGCCGGCCCTGGACACGGGCTACGAGACGGAGCAGGACACCATGGCCAGCAGGGTGCCCACCGACAGGGAGGACTCGCAGAGGCTGGACGACCTCCCGGCCAGGGACGGGCCCTTCGACGTCAAGTGTGAGCTGAAGTACGCCGACTCGGACGCGGACGGGGACTGAGTCACCGCCGGGAGCCCGCGTCAGCACGCCTGTCCTGTGTCTTGTCTCTTGCGTCGAGCTTGTGATTTGGTCTTCGTCCTTTCGGAAAACGGCGAGCATCGCACCCCGGTCCCCCGCCGGGCCGCGGCGTGAGACGCCCCCGCGGGCGGCGCGTGGGGCCGGGCTGTCCCCGGCCCGCGGACGCTCGCTCGCGCCTGGAGCGTCCCCTCCTCAGAGCAGCCACTGAAAGATCCTTGAATTCCAGATTGGAAATGACGTTTTTGTTTATCAGATTGGTAACTTATCGCCTGTTGTCCAGATTGGCACGAACCTTTGCTTCCCAGGAAATTATTTTTTATGGTTTTGCTTTTCTCGTGTTAGGTCGTTTCTGTTTTAAATCACCGAAGGAGACGTTCCAATATCGCGAAGATGTGCATCTTCCAGGTTTTGTTGTATGTTAGGGGAAAGATACAGCTTACGTTGCTTACGATTCTCAGGGATAAACTTACTTTGGGTAAATGTGTTCTCTACCTTTTAGACACGTAGACGAAACCATCTCTTGAGCACACGTTTTTTTTTTTTTTTTTTTTAATTTCATTCCTTGAGGGAAGCATCCTTTTCAGAGAGATTTTCTTTCTGTGGTTTTTTCTTCCCCCCTCTTGTTTTAACTCTTTCAAAGAACAGAAGACGGTGGAAGGCGGGCCCGTGAACCAGGCGGGGCCCTGAGCACGGGTCGGCGGAGCCGGCTGGCCCCGAGCGGAGGGAGCGTGCGTTTTGCCATCGGAGGCCCACGGCCACGGCTTGAAACCTCCCATGCAGATGGACGGACGGACGTTCACCGGGCATCCGCAGTCACGTCTGGCTTCTGTCTCCCGTCCACCGCCCACCCGGACGACCCGCTCGGCCGAACCGAGCTGTCCACGCCTTCCGGCAAAGCAGGACCGCGGTGGCCGGACTGGCCTGTGTCCCCACGAGGCCTGGCGGCTCGCGACCCCACGCCCCACGGCCCCGCGTGGCCCGGCGCTGTCTTCGAAGGTGCGAGTGGGCGAGACGGTTCAATCTCCACCTGTTGCTTCCCGTGCGCCGAGAAGGCTCTCTTTCCCGTGGCGAGGAGCAGTGACCTCTGGATCTGTGTGCCTGCGTGGACAGTGTTGTCTTAAGCATGATAGGACTCGACTGTTGTGGTGTACACATTTGTGTTTTATAAGATTTCCTTTGTTTTTATTTTTCTACTTTGAATTGTATACATTTGAAAAGTAACCGAATAAACGAGCAGCTTATATCCTCGGCGCGGGCACGTGGTTCGCTGCGGCGGGGACGGTGTGCTGACCGGCGGGTGGCTCTCGGGGCGGCCTCGGTCCCCTTTCTTTTCCTGTCTCTGCTTCCCTTCTCTGGCGTGCAGGCCCCGAGCCTCGTGACGTCTGCCTCAGCGGCCTCTCTCTTTTCTGTCCTCTGTCTCGCAGCCTCGTCTCTGCCCTTCCCTCCTCCGGGGTCCTCCTCCCTGTCCTGTCGGGGCCCCGGCTCATCTTCCTCTCCCCGAAGCCCCTGGCCGGCCTCGGCCTCGGGGCCTGACCGCAGCCCGCAGCGGGTCGCCTTGCTGCCGCCCTTCCTGAGCGACCAGGCCCAGCACGTGCACGCCCTGGGGACCTTCCACCTCTTCTGCCAGGCCACAGGTGAGCAGGGCGCCTGTCGGGGCGGCGGGTGGCGGGCAGGGCCCCTGACAGAACACTCTTCCTGCGGCTTCTCCCACGAGGAGCCAGATGTTCACCGTCGCAGGCCCGGCAGCCCACGGTCGGTCGGTCGGTCTGTCGCGGATCTCGGCCTCCGCAGCCCCGGGGCCCCACGGTGGGCCGGGCTTGGCCCCGAGACCTCGGGTTGCCAGTCGCCCGTGTGCAGGGCTCCTCGAGCGTCTTCCGACAACTCGGGGATCCACCTACGTGTCATTTGGAGGTTGCAGATGTCGCTCCGGAGCCTCCAGAAGGGGCGTCCCCACGGCTCGCGCGGCGATGCTGACGTGCACGGCGGGCTGGGAGGGACCCGGAGGCGTCTCCGCTGTGCCGCGGCCATGCCGCTGGTCAGTAGCTGCAGGGAGAAGACGGGCGGTGTGTGGTCGCCCCGAGGAGACAAGTAGGGCCGCTGAGAGAAAAAGAGCAGACTTGTTTCTTTTTGAGACTTTCGGCGGCGAGAAGCCGCTCCGGGTATGAGCCGGTCCCACGAACTCCCACGTGCTGGGGGGAGCGCGGGGGAAGTTGCCCGTTGGGTGGGGCGCTGTGGAGACCGACCTTCAGGGCGGGTCCATGTGGCCCCGGGTCGCCAGCCCCGGGCCGGGGCCCAGCCTGTGCTGGGTCCCCCACAGGGCTGTTGGGCCGGGCGATTTCCCGTGGGGCCTCCCAGGCCCTCCATGCAGGGGCCGCCGTCCTCCACGGGCACACTCGGGGGCCTCCCCGTCGCTGGGAGAGCAGGGGTCGCACGATCAGGTGAGGGGGCCCGGAGCCAAACGCTTTGAAATGTGGCTTCTCTAGGAGGTGCCCGTTAGCGGGCGCGTGTGCACTCGTGAGCCGTCCTTGTGACTCGGGGGCTGAGGGCGGTGTCTGGGCCAGAGCGGGGACCACGGGGACCCCGTGCAGGGCCGTGGTTACGGGGCTGGCGGCAGCCGGGGAGCAGAGGGGCACGGTTCCCAGGCAGCCAGGGCAGGGGGCACCGCTGGCCGTGGGGCAGGTCACCCGGAGCCACTCTGCCCTCCCTGCCCTTCTGCTGCTGAAGTGTGAGAGCCGGAGGGGCATTTCTTCCTCCCGACTTCCCGAGGATGGGGCCCACAGTTGGCAGCTCACAGCCCGAGGGGATGAGAGAGGTGGGCAGCGTGGGGTGAGAGGGCAGTGACGGGGTGGACTGAGCGGAGGGACCGCAGCCCCTGCCCCCTCCCCCCTCCCCCCGTGCTCCTTGCTTTGTCTCCCACCTGGACCTCCCGTTCCACGGGGCTCCCCCTGAGGCTGTGAGGCAGCCTGGGAAGGACCGGCCATTCCCAGGGGTCCCTATGTGTCCTGTCCCACCCAGAGGGAGGGCCGTGCATCCTCGTGAGGCCTGCTAGGCAGCGGTGACAGAGGTGGGTGCTAGAGACCCTGCAGTGGCCACCCCAGCCTCCCGAGTGCTCGCTTCTTTCTGCTTGGCCCGCCGAGCTCACTGGCGTTGGGTCCCCCGGTGACATGTGCACATCCAGACACCTGTTCCCCTAAACCCAGCCCACAGGCCAGCGCTAGCTGGTTGTGCGAGGGGTGGTCCAAGCACGTGGTGTCCAAAATGATGGCGTCTCTGGCCCTCTCTTCCCTCGGGTCAAGGACGGTGCCGGAACTCGGGACCAAGTTTCAGGCCGCTCTGGCTGAAGGCACCTCCCTCTCAAGGGTACTGTCCAGGCGGTCCCCAAGCGGTCTGCAAGCGGTCTCCCTCCCGCCTGGGGGGTCACTGGTGTCACAGTGGCAGGGGCTGCGGCCCGAGCAATGCCAGGTGGACTGTTGGGACGGGCACGGCCTCGGAGCCGTGACTCAGCGGGCTTCTCTGCTCACCGTGTCCCGGGTCCTCTCTGGACTGTCCCAGCAGAGCGCGTGTGTGCGTGCGTGTGTGCGTGCTGCGGCGGGCTGCGGGCTGTGCTTTGTGGCCACGTCTCTGTTCGTAGGGCCCTGGCCTGAGCGTGGGGAGGAGCAACCCGGGGTCCGGAGCGGGTCTCCCAGCCGCCCGCTCCCTCAGGGGAGCCGTGCGCGCGCGTCGGGAGGTGGCGAAACACGGGCGAGGGGAGGAGGGGGTCTCGAGCCGCAGAGACTCGGGCAGGCTTGTGGTCGTGTTTGGCGTTCCAGAAGTCACGAATGCGTGTTCCTCGTGGCGGAATTAGTTCAGATAAGCACAGAAGTCACCCGCACTGCAGGCGAGCAGGCTTAGCGGCGCTCGGAGACACGGGTGTAAGTCGCGTCTGAGGACGGAGCCCGTGATTCTTACACAAGCGGAATCTGTCGTGTCTGCCCCGCGGGCCCTGCTGCATCCCTGACGTGACCGAGCTTCTAAGTCAGACGCGTGTCTCTTTTAAAGCTGAGGACGATCCCCTGTACTTCAGGGGCTGCGTGGCTGTTCGGGGTATTGGTGGCTTTTTAACTACGGTGGTAGAAACAAGCGCCCTTTCAGGCCCTGGGGGCTGCAGGGGTAGCAGAGGGTGCCCGGCCCAAATCCCTGATCTCCCACGGTGGCCGTGGGTGCTAGTGTTTTGGGGCGCGGCTGGGCCCTGGGGGTAGTTGACGTGAGCCGGTCATCTTCCAGAAGGGTCGGAAGCCCGTCCGTGGGTGGGCGAGGCAGATCTGTGACCTTGCCGGGGTCTCCGTCCTCAGCATGGAGGGCGTGGTTTTGCTAGAAGCTGTGTGTCTTCCGACGTGACGACGCGCGTGCCTGTACGCAGCCGTCCTCGTGTGTGGGACGGCCACCGTGGCTGGCACCTAAGAGGCTGGGCGCCTGGGCTGCTGACCCCTGCCCCCCACAGGTTTGTCTGTAAAGTGCCTTTTGCCACATGCAGTTCCAGAGGTTGGGACCTGGATATTCTGGGGGTCACTCTTCAGCTGGCCCCAGGGTGTGGATAGCCTTGTGACAGCAAAGCACGGGGCACTCTGAGGAAGAAGGTGGGACTCTGACAGAACTGCGGTGCCGGAGGCCCAGGAAGCCCCCCCTCCCCCCCTTGGATCCTGATTTCTGTGCAGGTGTGGACCCGGCCCGCAAGACCGCGCCCGCAGAGGGTCCCCTCCAGTGGGAAGTAGCTGGCAGGAGGCCCCTGGGTGACCACATGCGTGGGGACGGCTGGAGGAAGGATCGCCCCTGGGGCCCCTACCGGGGATGTGGCCCAAGGACAGGGGCTGCACCCATCCCACACACCCCCTCAACTTGGGGCTCTCCCAGCCCCGAGGGGCTCTGGTTTTGTCACGGAGCAGGGTCAGCTCTGCGCTGGCGGCCCCCCCAGCTGGCGTGGGGCGGGCTGGGGGCAGGGTGGAGCCAGCGGCCCCGCCGTGTCCCTCATCCCTCGTGGCTGCAGACCCGGGGGCAGAGGGATCGCCCTGCCTGGGGGCATGTGCTGGCTCTGCCGCCTGGTTGTAACTGTCATTTTCCCTCCTTGCCCTGTCTGCGTTCAGGAGCTGGATAGCTTTAAAAACCAGTAAGTGCAACGTAAGTACTCTTAAACACTTTTAGTGCTTTACTGTGCTGAACACACGCTGAAAGGGTATTTACCAATGCTGAGTTTAAGGGTTTCGGGATACAAGGGCTCGTGGTGTTTCCCCTACGGGCCATTCTCCAAGGCACCTTGGGTCATCTGGAGATTTTGCTCCTGAAGGGTCCTGGCCATATGGCTTGGGGTGACAATTCGGCCCTGGCTCAAGCCACCCCAGCTTTGTCCTAAGGATGCAGGAGAACCCTCCAGAAGCTCCTGTGACCCATGCTGGTGGCTCCAGTCCTGGGCGGGTCTCCGTGAAGGTCACCATTGGACAGTGGGGATGAGGGGGAGTCCAGGCCTCTCTGGAACCGACTTCGGTGTCTATTCACAGAAAACTTCACGTTCTCGATCACAGTGCCTCACGAGAACCCCTCTTTTAAACTTGACCCCACCGAGGGGCTGTCCAGGAATGTGGTGGCGGGCGGTACGCCCAGCAGTGAAGGAGGCTGTGTGTGCCAACTGATGGGCAGGTGCACGCAGACACGTGTGTGTATGCAAGTCTGTGCACGCACCTGTAAGTGCCCTCAGGTGTGTGTGCATATGTGTGATACACAACATGGAACTATTCACAGGTAGAGGGCAGAACACTTGGGGAAAAACAAACGGTGCAGATGGAAGAAAAACCCAGAAATCCTGCCCAGGACACAGTCCACGGGGGCCTGTCCATGAGGCCAGGGGGGCCAGTGCACTGCTGCGTGAGACCCTTTTGAACGCCTTCTGGAATTTTAGAGCCTGTGGCACATTCTTTCCAACAGCGTGTTTTATGTCGGCTGTAAACGGATGCGTCCTACCGCATCCGGAAGCTCCAGGAAGTGGTTTAAGCACCTCAAATTCTCTGAGGGCAGCACCACCAGCACGACGGCCACATAGGCCTTCTTGGCGGGCCCCCGCGGGAACGTGCACGCGCTCCTACATGCACAGCCATACGCAAGTAGGCTCCCGCACACGGGCTCCTGTGCACACGCTCCCGCGTGCCCACCCATACATGCAAGGACTCCCACACACACACAGGCACACCCCCCCGACACTCCCCTGCACGTGCACTCCCGTGCACACGTGCTCCTGCACACCCAGTGCTATTGCTTTGTGTACTGGGTTTTAGCCCTTGGCCCCACGGATTCCTCCTTGCTCCACATACAGACCTAATCCTTCCTCTGCTGACCGTCCTCCACGACACTGCAGTTCAGGTCATCCCTGGGTGGTTGGCAACTACATACATTATTATTTTTTTTTTTAAGTTTATTTTTGAGACAGAGATAGAGTGTGTGTGTGCATGAGCAGGGGAGGAGCAGAGAGAATCCCAAGCAGATTCCACAGTCAGCACAGAGCCCAATGTGGGGCTCGATCCCACAAACTGCGGGATCGTGACCCAAGCTGAAATTGAGTTGATGGTGAACTGAGCTACCAGGTGCCCCAGAATCTTGATTTTAGAAACAGGGCTCTCAGGGAGATCATGGTCAGGAGGGGCTGGCTTTGGTCTAGGTTGGCTCACAGCCCACCCCCTGGTGCCGTGCCGCCTGGCACAGGCAGAGAGGAGGGGGCGGTGGGGACGGAGAGGTCTTCGGCCCTTCTCGGTGCCCTGCCCCCAACTTAGGCTCTGGGGAGGCAGGGGCGGCCCCCATGGAAGCAGAGGTTCTGGTCACAGATGGGAGCAGGGCCGGGAGGTGGAGTTCCCAGGCACAGACCCTCCGTGCAGGATGGACGCCTGGCCCAGGGCATGGTCACCGGGCACTCCATGGGGGAGGTGCCCCCCGACGGCCTCAGCGTGTGCTGCACGGCACCGAGTTTTGGTCTGAAAGAACATCTGAGGTGAAGGAGCAGGGAGCCCGGGGGAGGGCAGTGAGGGCCCGCCTCTTCTCCCGGGGTCACGGGGGCACACGCCTCCTCCGGGGACACAAGGGCTGGCACGAAAGCTGTCCTGCCCCTCACCGTGGGTCCGGCTGAGACAGCAGAGGCCCCCGGCGTGGGTGGCTCCACACCGCCTGTCCCCACCCTGGTTCCCATGGGTCCTCGGTGGGAGTCCGGGGGCCACCAGGTAGAGATGGCGTGTGTGTCCCCAGGGCCCGCGGACGTCCGCTTTGTCTGGGAGAAGAACGGCCGAGAACTGGAGATGTGCGTCCCCACGCAGACCCACGCGCTGCCCGACGGCAGGGCCCACGTGCTCAGCTGGCTGCGAGACGCCATCCGAGAAAGCGCCGAGTACCGCTGCTCCGTCCTGTCCTCTGCGGGCAACGGGACCTCCAAAGTGCGGGTGACCGTCGTGAGACACGGTGAGCGGCCCCCGCCCCTACCGCGCTCCCGGCTCCGACGGCGGGCGTGCCGGGGCCCTGGCGGCCGGCAGAAGGGAGGAGCGTGTGGCCCGTGCCCGGCCAGCCTCCCCGGCACTGGCGGCGCCTCTGCACCCACCTCCTGCCACCCGTTTACTCCCTGGCGCGTCTGGGACGCCGGTCCCGAGCGCCCGCGTCTCCCTTCTCTGTCCCCAAGTCCCCTCCCCTGCCACGTGGAGGCCTGCCTCACGTCACGTCCGCATGCTTTGCGCCCGGCCGGCCCGGGGGGCCGCCGGAAGCCTGCTCTTCCTCGGGGAGGTGTGGACACTTGTTTCCTCCGCTCCACTCTACTTCCTGTGCTCTTTCTGGACCCGTTTCCCGAGCCGTTGGCCGCCTGTGAGGCAGCGCGTGTGCAAAGGGCCCGGCCCCCCACCCGGGCGTCTGGCCTCCCCGTTGCCGGCCTGGGGTCCCGCTTTCTCAGGTCTGCTCAGTTTCCACGGGTGCCTCTGCTTTTCAGATCCCAGGTTTTTGGGGTTTCCTCTTCTGTCCGCTCGCGAGAGTTTACGTTTAGGGCCCTGCTGAAAAGGTCCCTGTCCTTCCAGTACAGGACTGGGGAGAGAAAGAAGTAATTGCAAAGCTCTCCCGGCGGGAATCCCTGTTCTTCCCCTTTCTGGAAAGTGTCCTGCCTGCCTGCGTCAGGTAAACCGAATCTTCACGTAAACACGGGGGCAGCACCGTCCGCAAAGAGCGGAGCGGAAACACAGAAACCACCATGCTCACCTGTCACCCCGGCTGTCTGGGAGGCAGGCTCTGGTCCTCGGTTCACAGACGGTGACCCGACCTTGATCTCGGGTGGCGGGCTAGGACGTGAGCACGGTTGGGACATCTCGGGACGTGCCTGCCTGCCCACCCAGCCTGTCGTGCCTACTGACGGGGGTGCCAGGGCAGGGGTGTTAGGAACGCAGGGACTCTCTCAGGACGGGAGTCCCCGCAGGGTCCCTTGGGGTTAAGGACCCCTGAAGGCGCCTCTGGAGCCCAGGCCCCGGCCCAGTCCTGCTCAAGGAGTAAGTTCCGCTTTACGTCTCATAGGCTCAGGTCCCCGGCACTCACTTCTGAAACGAGCAACACGGGCCACGGGCAGAGCAGGGACATGGTGCGTTTCTGTTTCCAAACAACCACAGCTGTCTGGCCTGTGCCACCCTCAGAGCCCCACAGATCAAGCTCCCGCGGCCTCCTGGGGGAGGTCCCTGCATCACCCCAAAATGTGGAGGGAGAGCACCTTTCCTGCCTGGACAGGACTCACGCAGGATGAGGACGGGGCCGGCGTGACCCTGGGGCTGGTGGCCTGGGGAAGGGCAGGAGGGGGCTGCTAACCGTGGAAGTCCCCACAGCCAGGAGGCAAGGCCAGAGGAGCGAGCGCCTCACCCGCGACCGAACCAGAGACCCGGCTCTCAGAATGGCCTCGGCGGCCTGCACGCACCCGCCGTGCCTCAAAGGCCTGCAAGGCTGACAGCCGGCGCCCCACTTGTCTTGCAGAGGCGACCCACCAGGAGCAGTGGACCAGAGAGCTGGCCGCCTGGAAGGCTGTGGCTGGGGAGCACGACCGCATGATGCACAGCTGGAGGAAGGCGTGGGTGTGTGGCCGGGCCCAGGGTGGGCAGGGGCTGGCGGGGTGGGTCCTGCTGGGCCCCCACGTGTGTGCTCTTGGCCCACAGTCACACTGCTTTCTGTAACCTGCAGCCTCTGGGCTCCAGGCAGATCCCTGGGGAGGGTCAGCATGGCGGGGGGGGGGGGGAACAGATGCAGGGGAGGGCCCACTGGCTGCACCCCCTCTTGGTGGGGGGACTGCGGTCCCAGCAGTGAGGAGATAGGACAGGTGTCCCCAGCTCCCGAGTCGCTAATGCAGCCGGGAGGGCAGCTACAAGGCCAGAGATTTACCGGAGGAGACACCCTGTGGCTCGAACACAGGCCTTCAGACGTGAGCTCTCTCCTTGCTGCCAACACAGGCTGAGGTTTGTGAGTCCTGCAAACTTAGCCCGCATAGGCCCCCTTCCTTGAAAGCCCTCCTAGACCCAACGGAGGTACACGTGGGCCGCGACACTTGAGGCCTCCTCCCATGTCTACGACAGTGGGGGGAGCGGGAAGGGCACGTGTTCTGCCAGGAACTCACAGTTCTGCACTGTTCTTTCAGGAAAGCTGTGACAAGGGCGCCCTTTAGGCCCCAGGACATGGTGCTGACTCCCAGCCGAGCCCGCGGCCACTGGAGACCCCAGGACAGTGGCTGCCACATTGCCTACTGAGATGTGACCACACCCCAGCTTCTGTGACAGAATCCAGAACCTGTGTTAAAAAGTTAGGTGCTTATGTGGGACAGAAGGGTCTGGCAGAAACAGGAAGCCAGGACAGTTCCTGAGCTACAGACAGACCTGGAATAGATAGACGGTGGTGTGCGTGACGGGTCCTCTTCCAGAAACACTGCTGTTGCGCTCCGCGGCCACTCCGCGTCACCGGGGCGATTTCCTGGTTCAGCACGGGCAGGAGCCCCGCGTTAGCCCGGCTGCTGCTTGCCACCTTCCCGCGGGGCTGCTGAACTGCCACATGGCAGGGACAGGGCGTCCAGGCCAGTGGCAGGAACTGGCCTCCAACCTCGGGTGACCACGAGGTCCGACCCAGGGACCACAGGGACTGAAGGCCTCGTGGGCTTCCTCCCCGGCTCCCTCATGGTCTCAGGGTGCCGGGCCGCCTTAGAAAGTTCTGCGGGACCCGAGCTTGCAGGAGGCGCAGCAGCCGGCAGGTCGGTCCAGGTTCCTCCGAGTGGCGCCACCTGGCGGGTGCGTCCACATGGAGCCTAACGCCACACAACCTGACCTCACGGACACCTCCCGCTTACAGAACGACGGCTTTTAACGGAATGCACGTACCAGAAAACCAAAGCCTCTGTTCAAAGCAGAGCTGTGGCTCCCCGTGACCCAGCACACGGACACCGCCTCTGCTCGCGACCTCAGCCTGCGGCCAGACCCCTCGTTATGAAGCCACACACGTGTCCCGCCGGCCACGCGCGGGATCCGCCGCGAACGCGACTTCCTGAGGATGGCCGGCTGGGGCCAGATCCGCCCCGCTCACGCCATTACCCGTGGCGACAGCATTTGCCGTGGAAGGCCACGGGCGCGCAGCGTGGGTTCCCGAGCAGGTGCGGCTCCGGCTGCCCGGGGAGGCCACGAGGGCTCTGAGCCCGGGACCTCCGGGTGCCGCTCGCCGTGTCTGCGAGGCTCGCCCACGTGCGCTGTAGCCCGAGCACTCTCGTGCCCAACAGAAAGCGGGACACGGTCAGCCCCCGGGGAGGGCTCTGCTGGGAAACGTGGTTAGGAGGCATGTGCTTCTCTGCGCTGGTGAGAAAAATAAAACTAAACAGGACGAGGTGTGTGCGCTTTCCTGTGGCACCGTCGGCACCGCGCGGGCCGCCGCGTCACCTGTGGCAGGAGCCTCTGCTGGGAAGGTGATGTGACCAGGCCAGCCCCAGCACTGAGTCACACGAGGAGCACCAGACCCCCTCCCCTGAGATCCACGCTCCACGGGCCCAGGGCTGGGGCTCTGAACACAGGGCCAGCATCCCCCGCCGAAATTATTCAGTTTAACGTTCTCCCTATAGGTTACCTCTGGAAACGTCTCTCTCCATAATCTGAGTTCCATACCCATGACCGCAAACTTGGGACATGCTGACAGGGGACAGCAGGAAAAGCCCTGCCCACGCCACTCCTCCTGGCCCCCAAGGGAGAACCCTGGGGACAGGACTGAGGGCCTGGGCAGCCTCACTGCACGTCTCCCCACTTAATTTTTTTTAATTAGTTATCTACTTAAAGTTCATATATTTTGAGAGAATAAGACTGTGCAGAGGGAGGGGCAGAGAGAGAACATCCCAAGCAGGCTCCGTGCTGTCAGCACAGAGCCCGACACAGGGCTCAATCCCATGAACCAGGAGATGGTGACCTGAGCCCTGAGCCGAAATCAAGAGTGGTCGCTAAGCCGACCAAGCCCCCCGTTTAAACAGCTCAGGACGCAAACAGAGAAGCAGACACACGCTAGGAGCAGCCAGTGTCCAGAAGACAGGACAGCCTGGTGTCTGACACGTCCACACCACAGGCCACTTCTGTCGTCACTCACTCTGGCTCGCCACAAGCCACTCGCCTCTCGGGTACAGCACGTGACGTGACTGATCTCACCTAAAAGTGTTTGCAAAGCCAACGCGAGTCGTTGCTGAGCTGAGCACCAGTGAAGCCCCGCCTGTGCCGCCTGCTGTGTGACAGGAGAGGAGCAGGCCGGGCAGGGTCCGGCGGGCACACAAACCCCGCCCCGCTCGGGCCCCTGCCGTTCAAGCCACAGCACCGAGGGGCGCGGGCCAGGCCGCGGGGGCCCCACGAGCCTGAGCCGGCCAGAGGTGCAGGGCTCTCAAATCATCGCTCTTTATTCCAAATAAATACGCCCTCCTACAGGAGAGCATGTGGGCAACATCCTGCTGGCCTCCCAGACAGAAACCACGGTCACAATATGTCCGTTTACGAGAGAAAGAAAGGATTTGTAGATTATCAAAACTGAAATTTAGGAACTTCAATATACATCGCTTCTTTGAAAAATAAAGACAAAAAGGAATAATCCGTATCAAGAGGTCACAGATTAAAGAAGCAATTTTCCCTCTGAGGCTCATTTTAGCAAATCCTCCAAGTATCCCCACATCTTCCAGCCAGAAAGCCAGGTCCCCAGCAAGTCCCCTGCCTCAAAAGCGGCCCCGCCCCGCCCGGCTACTGCTTTGCGGCCCTGCTGGGTCGGCGGCCAAGAGGAGCGGCCCGGCCGTGACCCCGCGGCTCCTTCCACAAACGAACGTGGCTCAGCTCTGCCACATCGGAGGCGGTTCCTTCACGGCAAAGAACTCCGAGCAGCACACACGTTCCAGTCCTTTCCAGACTCCGCGTGCTCAGAGACCCAAAGCCACGACTTCGGAATTTTTGGAAAGGTTCCCGCCAGCACACCCCAACGCCCGTCCCCGGGATGCACATCTCGGATTCACCTCCCAATCGAACAGCCACACAGAATACACGAGGCCAAGAAGAACTGTGAAGAAGGCCCCAGAGTCTTCCACACCCCCCTTCCTCACCCCAAATACACAACACACCCCGAGGAGTCTTCCTATAAGTTCAGGTTCATCATCTGCGAGGTTGAAGCCTCCAGAGAGTCCTCCAGCTCCAGGGCACCCCGACTGTAGGCTTCTAGGTGTTCTCTCCAGATTTCCACTAGAAGGGAGACAGCAGCACAGCTAAGGGACAGGCTCCTCCGGGAGGCGTGCCGCCCGGGGCTCAGTCCCCACTCGGGCCTGGCACGGACTCCCCCAGCCGGCCATCAGCACACACTGGCCTCGGGACAGCGCTGTCCTCACGGCCACACTCCACTCAGGTGCCGTCTGCCCCGAGGTCTGTGTGGGACCAGCTCTCGGGACACCAGGCGGGACCCGAGCCGGCCTTCAGCAGCGGGCCCTGCCGCAGGGTGGCCGTGCTGCTGTCCTGGGCGCTCCGCCCATTCGCACCTCCCCCCGCCACGTCCCCGCACATCTCTGCCCCCGGCCCCCCGCACCCCGCACTCACTGTAGCGCGGCTCATCTCTCCCGGCGGCAGGAGCAGGGGGGCCCTGCGGGGGCAGGCTGCCGGGGGCGGGGGGCCCAGGCTCCCCCGCCAGCTCCTGGCGTGCGTTCTCCAGCATGGTCTTGTACGCCTGCCGGGCGGCCATCGTCAGCTCCACCATCCTGTGGAACTGGTCCTGGGACGGAAGCGAGGGCACAGGTGACGCCCCCTCCCCACAGGGGGGACTAAGGGTCTCTGCCCGTCGGGGACGGCGCCCTCCCTGGGGAAGCAGAGGGACGGCTGGCGGGGACGCTGGCCACGTGAGGCGTCTCTGAGCAGCGGCGAGCTCAGAGCCGATTCAGAATCGCCGCACATGCCCTGTGGACCCCGGGCTCGGGGCTGCCCTGCCGGGGACGCCCGGCTCACCTGGGCCCCGTCGTAGCTGAAGATGCCCACCACGCTGACAGGGACGGCCTTGTTCAAACTGCGCCCCAGAGCCTTGCGGTTGAGAGCGAACACGAAAGGGATGTTCTGCTCGCAGGCATAACCGATGATGGTGTGCAGGGTATCGTCCAGCCCGCCTGGTCAGGGACAACAACCGACGAGAAACGCGTCACATGCAGCGTAGCAGTGACCCTGGTCGCAAAGGGCTTTTTTCTACAGACAGCAACACGGCCCAGCCACTCTCTAGTCAAGCGGGGCCCGTGCCGCACGTCACCGGGACGAGCCGGTCACTGCCAGGGCGTGGCCACCCTCGAGGCAGAGCGCAACTCTCCAAAAGAGGCACTCCCTCAACGTACTAAAACACGCCTGCGTCGTCATTCTAACGGACGGTGAAGTCTCAGTCTTCTAGAAGTGTCTCTGGACCCACTTCCCACATGGGCGGGGGCCACGCCACCAAGCAATTCTGAGACACCACTGGCTGTGCAAGAATTCCGCCCCTCCCGACACTTGCCTGGAGAGCGTGTCAGACCACACAGGGTGGGTCTGTCCCAGGAGACCCCCCTCCCCCGGGTCCCACCTCTGGTGCCCGCACACGTTCCTGCGTTCCCCAAGCTCTGGACCAAGGGGCGACACACTGCGGGGCCCCACACCCTCTCCTTCCATTCTTCTAAGTTGCTAGAGGCTCACAGCGCTCACCCCAGAAAAGCCTTGCTCACGTTTGCCCAGTTTATTAAAGGACGTGACAAAGATCTCGAGTCGCCAGCGCGGGAAGAGACGCACGGGGAGGCCATGCCCACTCCGGGTGTGCCACTACCCCGGCGTCTCCTGTGCACCGACCGGGAAGCTCCCCTACCCCAGTCCGGGCGGGACTGTATGGAGGCTTCCAGACTAGTCATAGGATCCACTAAGTCGTGGGCTCCACCCCCAGCCCCTCCCTGGGGGCCAGGGGTAGGGGCCGACCGGGACCCAGGTTCCAACCCTCTCATTTCTCGGCTGGCTCTCTTGGCAACCAGCCCCAGCTTGGGCGGGGTCCAAAAATCACCTCATTAACGTAACAAAACACCTTTCTTGTGGTCCTGGGAAACTCCAAGGATGTGGGGAACTGTGAGCCAGAAACCACGGACAAAGGCCAAACAGGAAGGAGAAATCTATTCTGGTCACGTGAACGAGCCAACTGCGCTTAGTGTTCACTCAACACTCACTGTGTCTCAGGCCACTGGTCATCTGTCCCCTGTGTATCAGCTCCCGTGTGCAAGGGATGGGCTGCACCCCACATACAGAGGTCACTGAGGGTCCTACACCAACGGGCGGGCCGCGGGCTCACCACCCACCCTGCCTCCGAGCGAGGCACCAAGGACTCTGTGTGCAGGTGATGCGCCCGCCACCCCAAAACCTTTACTACAAGACGGTTGCACGTGGGTGTCTGTGCACAAGTCACACACACCTAACGAGTCCTCACGAAGGCCAGCAGTGCCAGCAAGGGTGGGTGTGGACAGCCACCAAAGACGACAGCAGGTAGGACCAGGTTTATCAAGATCTACAGAGCAGCTTCAAGGTGCTCCGGGAACAAAGATCACAAAGGGGCCTGTGCTCTGGGACACAGTGGTCCCGGGACCACACACCACTTCCGTGTTCACCTGAAACTTCTGAGATACTCTCACTACGGCTAGGATTTTTTTTTTTTTTTTTTTTTTTTTGAGGAAAAATCACACGACAGAAATATGCAAGTGAGAAAAAGCCTTTTGAAAAAGGGAGCTACCGTCAGGCTAGCCTCGCCAGGTAGCAGAGCTTGCTGTAATAAGGTGGGCTCCAGAAGCGACCCCACTGTGTGGGACTGAGCGCTGTCGGGGGGAGCACTGTGAAGCAGAGGAAAGAGGACAACTGGGTCGGCCTCTGGAAAGACCCATCTGAAATGCAATATAGTCTACCTAAACACAAAAATGAAAACGTGGAAGAACTAAGAAAGATGATATAAAAAAAACCTTTAATAACCTTGGAGTGCTGTGGTTGAGAAATGGCATAAAACCTAGAGCCAATTAAAAAAACAAGAATAAAAAACACCAACATGATAACGACACCCAGGATCCTCGCGTGGCCAAAACGATGTTTTGAAAACAGGCAAATGACAAACCGGGAAAGTACAACTCTTACCCAAGGAGCTTTCCTATTATATAAAAAGGCACATGTCAGTATTAAAAAGATCAACATCCCCAAACACGAGTGGGCGAAGAACATGAGCCAACAGTTCCCAGGAGAGTGCAAAGCTGCCCCCCACCTACACAGAAGGTTCTGGGTGCAGGTGCGTAACCCACACGACCCCCAAATGCACCAGCCCTTTCGTCCTCGAGATGTCCCCACCAGAAAGGACAGCATGCACAGCACATCCCTGTGCAGCACTAGAGACGTCCAGAAACCACCAGAACATCCCTAAGTCCCGTCCGAGCAACACAAGTGTGCGCAGAGTTACGAGCTGACTCCCCAGACCGACCATCAAGCTAAAAACCAAGGTGCCAACAGGGCCAGGACCAAATCTCTCTCTCTCGCGCGCGCGCGCGCAGACACCATCAAGGACACGTCAAATGTGGGAATGGTGGCTCCTCTGGGGGTCGGGAGGAATCTGGAGGGCTTACTCCTCAAAAGAAAGGAGCACCAGCACCGGGCTTGCTGCGGGGTCCTGGCCCAGCTCCTCTGTGCACAGACAGACCCCCGTGTGGAGCACCTAATATCTGCCTGGGGAGAGAACGTTGCCCATGTCCCCCAGCACCTGGCCCCTAGTTACGTAGAACTATTTGATTTTCTTCCGAGAGAAACTTCTTGAAAGCATACGCCGCTGCGCTGGGAACCGGGTCAATCTGCAACCAGTCTGATTAACATTTAAGCTCCACATCCCTCCATTCTGCCCAGACCCTGGCCCAGATGCATGCGGGGACCAGGGAAGCATGCTCTGGGGGCAGAACCATCCTCAGCCTCAATTCTTGGCTTCCAGGAAGGACCTCAGACTTGGTCTTTTGTTTCTCCTTTGCCGTTTCCCTCTTCCCTCACTTCTAGAAGGCCCTCTTATCATCCTTCTGCCTCCAGCTAGATAGCCAAGGCCAATCATGATATTCTTTTGTTTTTCAGTTGCAGGGTATATCATGTGAACAAAAAAGCATGTAAAACACATAGGTGCAGTTTAAAGAATATTTACAAAACAAACACCTGTGCCATTTCCTTAAAGATCAAGAAAGAGAAAGTTGTCAAGAACCCAGGACTTCCCAAACACACACAGATCTTCTCTTCATCCATCCCCCCAAAGGACAACCACTATCCTGACTTTTGTGATAATCATTTCCTTGCTTTTCTTTATAGTTTTATCACCTACATGTCGATCAATAAATATATAGTTTAATGTTTCTTTATTAAAAGAAAATTTGTTATTTGTCAAAAAAAAAAAAGCACTTCTGGGCCGACAGGAGGTGAGCGCACAGGAGGGGAGGCAGGCGTGCTCCTTAGCCACAACCACAGCAAGCCATTCCCCACTGCTAGAAACTGTGGGAGCCCCCTCTGGCCCGTGTCCCCCACCCCCAGAGCTGACCACAAATGCCAGGGCCCCTCTGGTCCATGTCCCCCACCCCCAGGGCTGACCACAAATGCCAGGGCCCCCCTTTGCCCTGTGTCCCCCACCCCCAGGGCTGACCACAAATGCCGGGGCCCCCCTTTGCCCTGTGTCCCCCACCCCCAGGGCTGACCACAAATGCCGGGGCCCCCCTTTGCCCTGTGTCCCCCACCCCCAGGGCTGACCACAAATGCCGGGGCCCCTCTGGTCCGTGTCCCCCACCCCCAGAGCTGACCACAAATGCAGGGCCCCTCTGGTCCATGTCCCTGTCCCCCACACCCGGCGTTGACCACAAATGCTATGTGAGCAGCGACACCATGGCCACTGTCCCTTCAAAGGGCTGCTTCTCAGGGGACCCATGGCCAGAGCCACAACTTGGGTTTCCGGAGGGCTCCCCACATACCGCCGTGAGAGGGGCTATGGGGCGGGCACGAGGGGGCTCATGCGGAACACCACCTCCCTCTGTGAGTCAGGCTGGGCACAGGGTGTCCACAACCAGCCGCCCATGAATCCCCTGGGACGGACACCCCTGGGTGCGGATGGTGAATGGGCTCCCCGGGTGGACGACACCCCACGCGTGCGTTCCATGTGACTCCCCGGGAGAGACTCTGGGACGGTCCGCTGCTCCCAGACCTCAGTGTCCGCGAGAGCGGAGAGCCCCCCCCAGGTGTGACCTCCCAGTGCTCAGACGAGACAACCGAGACGAACAGAACGCTCAGACAGCTGCCACTTAAAACTCAAGTTCAGAATCGGCAGATGAAAGGCCCTTGAGCAGACGCGGCACTCGCACACAGTCCCAGGCCGCCTTACCAAGCTGTCCCTGTAAAACGACCGCAAGCCGCCGGCTCCCTTTGCCTCGGACGCACTGACGAGACGTAGCAAGTTCCTTTGGCCTCAAAGCAAAGAGGCCGCAGCCTCGGCGGGAACACAGAGCGGGGCCCCGGGTGGGCAGGTGGCCCCCTGGAAACGGCCCCCGATCACAGGCGGGGAGGGGACGACACGGCCCAGCTCGTTACCTTTCGACTGAATCTTCTCACAGTTGGGGGAGATGATGATGCACTTCAGCTTCCTGAGCTTCAGGTGCTTGAGCACCTCCCTCAGCCCCAGCACCAGCCGGCGCTTGGTCTTGGCCTTGACCGGATCCTTCTGGTACATCCGGTCTTGGAAGCGCACCAGCTCTCTGAGCAGGTCCGTGACGCAGGCGTCCACCTCCTTGCTCAGCATCTGGCTGCAGTAACTGAAAGAAAGGGGCCGAGGCAGCTGCGGCAACCGCACAGCCCTCCGGGGGCCGAAGACCCGGGGCTCCCGGCCCACTGGGTTTTGTGTCCTCCCTGAGCCCCGACCGCAAGGGACAGAGCCACTGAGCCCCACGGCACTGCTGCCCCACGGCAGCTGCTGCTCACAAAACCCACACCCCGAGTGTGGACTGTGCCCTGGAAGGAGGCGAGCTCCCGAGAAAGCAGAGCCCGAGACGGAGCCGGCCGCGCCCCGCTCATGCCCCCGCAACGCCAACCTCGACTGCACAGCGCCTCTGCCTTCACACCAGCAGGACAAACACCCCGCAGATCAGGTGGCCGGACGTGGGGTCAGGACGAGGACGGAAACCGGGCCTGGCCCCACGGCCGGGGCATGTCACGACAGGAGGGCCCGGCGCTCAACGCCAGAGCAAGCACCGCCCGCCCCGGACGGTCACTCACTCCCGGAATCTCCGGCTGTGGATCCTGGGGCAGCCAGCGCCGTCGGGGACCAGGCAGAGGCCGTCCGCCTCCTTCTGGGGCTCGGTTCTCGGCGGCTCTTCTGACTCGCGTTGCCCCGTGGGAGTGGGGGCCGCCGACTCCTCCGTCCCCTCTGCGACGCCACAGAGAAAGAGGCCGTGGCACGCACCTGCGGGCTGGGATCTCCAGAGCAGCCCCGTCACCACACCACCGCTGGACGCCACAGCGGGCGGGCCGGTGACAGGACGCGTGCTGACGGCTTGGGAGAAACAGAAGGACCACCTCCCGCTCTGCTCCCTCCCCGACCCGACTTAGCCACTGACGATCGCTGGAGGGACACCACTACAATTTACCATTTTAGCCGTCCCGAAACGGGCAGTTCAGTTGCCAGATTTAATTTTGAAATTTAACCTGAAGTTCGTTATCACCCAGTTTTAAATTACACAGTTCTTGACTCTTCATACATAACGGTTCAGACCGCTTCTTCAGCAAATGACCCTTTGGTGACATCCAAACTCAAACATCCCAACTACGAGCTTCAAGCTTATGGTCCCCCCGTGACTTCTGGAGACTTCCAAGTACACGGGAGGGGACACGTCACCAGAGGAGTCTGCCCACCAGGACAGCACATGTGACGGACGACGTCTGGGGGGCGGACCCGGAAAAGCCCCGGGAAGCCTGCCTGGCAGAAGGCGTCTAAGGGTGGATGGCAGTGGACCCCCAAGCCCAGAGCCCCTCCAGGCACATGCCGACAGGAGGGGGTGCCCACGTCCTACACACACACACACACACACACACGCACACGCACACGCACACGCACACACATTGCCGGTGCCCCTGCTTCTGGTGACCCCAGAGCGGAAACTCCCTGGACGCCCACCTGCCACGTGGCCTGTGAACACACCCCAGTGCCACGTGGCAGGGGACTACCGCCACAGGCCACACACACGCCGTGGGTTGGAGGGGCACAGGTGGCAGGATTCCCCTGGAACAAAGTCTGGGCGAGGCCCCGGGCCGAGGGCACGGGGGCTGCTGTGCTTCTGAGCCGGGCGCCGTGCTCGCTCTGTGAGAAGTCCGCGAACCGCAGGCTCACGCTCCGTGTCCTGCTCTGAGCGCGTAGCTCAGTAGAAGCTCCCGAGCGTGTTCTCCGCACGGCACCACGACCCACGCTGCCGGGAGAACTGCCCTGCACTTACTGGCGGTCACCGTCATGGGCCACTTCAGGTCGCGGGAACCGTTCGAGGACTCACGGATTGCCCTGGGGGCCTCGCCCCGCTGTCCCCGGAGCCTGGAGCGCAGGCGCCGGGAGATGTGTCCGCCCACGGGGGCTCCGACAACGACCCGCCTTCACGACCGGGCTCCCGATGGCCCCGCACACGGCCGCCCCCGCTGGAGCCCGCGGGGCAGCAAACGCGCTCCGTACCTGAGGGCTCGGCTTGGTCCAGGGCCTCGTCGCCACCGCTCTCTCCGTCCAGCGTGGCGTCACTGGCAGGAGCCGGGCTCACGGCGTTTTCTTGGAGACGCTGCTGCTTTCTCTCCTGCCGTTCTTTCAAAATAATCTTTAAAATTAAAGAAGCGATTAAAACACCTACACGCTTGTCCTCTTAAACGAAAAGCTCTCCTGCAAAACACGCCACCCGAGGTCAGCTCACGGACACCGCGCCTCCCCGGGGCCTGCAGAGCCGGGCACACCGGACCCGGGCCACCCTCCGCCAGCCGCAACAGCCCCAACGGGACCCGTATCCGTGGAATCTGAACGGCAGGCAGATGACCCCAGGTGGGCTGAGGAGGACGTCACGGCCAAGCACTCCCCGCCTGCAGCAGCAGGGGCGCCCTGCTGCGTCCCCTCTGCCCTGTCACCCAGGGGGGGACCGCTCTTCAGAGAACCACACACGCCTCTTCACAGGGCACGTGCGAGGGGAGTCCACGTCCACACGTAAAACGCTAGGGGCCGGAAGACGTAACGCACACACAGGAGAGTCCTAGGTTTTCCCGCGCCCAGTTTCAAATGGCCACCCTGTACCTTCTTCAATGACGTCGGCTTCTTGGCCTTGGGGACCTCCCTCTGCTTCCCCTTCTTCATCAGCGGGGCGCTGGAGTCCAAGGGGTTGTGTGGGGTCTTCACCTGGCTGAAGTGGCCCTTCTTCCCTGACGCGGGGTCTCTGGAGAGAACCGGCACCGCCCCAACTGCCACACGGAGGGGACGCACTCATCAGGCCGCCGCCACACCGCCCGTCCGCCCGTGACCTCCCTCGTCCTCATCAAACGGATGCTCACACAACCCTGCCACGGGCAACGGCTCTCAGGGGAGTTTAGTGTCTCCTGGGGGAGACCCAAAAGGGCCATCAACTGATCTGGGGAGAAGCGTCGTCCTGTCCCTGTGATGGCACCTGCACGCTGCCCGGGAGAGGGCAGACTGGGGGTGGGGTGGGGTGGGGTGGGGTGGGCCCCCACCCCACCCTCCTGACGCTAGGTATTTCCAGACAGCGCGTACTCACGACGGCTCTCCCAAGGAGTGCCTCCCCATTTCCAGCTGACCCTGCCTCTGCAGAAGGGGCCATGGGTTTCCACACATCCCTCCTCCCTCCCTAGCTTAGAAGATTCTAGGAATGCTTCTAGCGGATTCTCAAGTTTTCCAGACATAAGCACACTCTCCTCGATCAGCTCCTGTGCAGCTGGTGACATCAGCCCAGCATCCACACAAGGTCACAGTTGTGCCTTGCCGTTTCCGCTGCGCTTTCCCATCCTGCTCCCCTTCCCGGCTCGTTCCAGCTGCGAGGGGAAACCTGCAGGGAAAAACCCTGTCTTCCCTTTCTCCGGGACCATTTCCACATACACGCCCCAGAAAACAGAATGGGGCGACACCCCCCACGTCCCCACCATCCAGCGTCAAGGACCCCCCATCTCCCTGCCCTCCTCGGGTCTGGAATACAGAGGTTACTGGCGTCTTCCCTGGCGGCACGCCGGGTGCCCTGCTTCGACACTCAACGGGTCTGCACTCCGGCTCCAAGCCACCGCCAGCCCCGTGCAGCTGCTGGGATCTCCGAAGCTGTGCTCCCACGGTCGGTTTGAGACGTACGCGCGACGAGCCGTTCTTGAACCGCCCCCCCCCCCCCCCCCCCCCCCGTGCTGACCCTGCTCACATCCGCTCGCTCTGTCCCTAATGCCACCTCCCAAGGCAGGACCTCCGCCGGGCTCCTGCGACTGCCGCCGCCTGGGCCCCTCCCGCCTGCCCTCCGCCAGGCGACTCTCCACACGCGGCATGAGCGGGTCGCCTGGGATCCCTCCCACACACACGGTGAAGACGCCAACCCCCAGCCCCAAGAGCAGCCGCCAAGCGGGACACGGCGGTCACGACCGATCGCGTCAGCCCCCTCGGACGCGACCAAAGGCTGACAGCAAACGACACAGCTCCACCGGTGCCCCATTGAAGTCCGGTGGGAACAGCACGGTCTGGGGCATCCCGCCCGGGGTGCTCCCATTCTCTCCCTGCCGACAGCTGGCTGTGCCAGGGCGGAGGAGCACCCGCGAAAACCTGCAGCTTCACGGTCTCTGCCGGAAGGGGCTGCTGGATTCAGAGCGTGGGCGTTCAGAGGGGTGACCCGGCAGCAGGCAGGGCAGGCAGCCTCGGCGGTGGTCGTCCGCGGGCAAGCAGCAGGGCGAGAGCCAGGCCGCCCACATCCCTGCCGGCGACAGAGCCCTCGTGCGTGTGCGGGCGTCACACGAGTCCCAGGGCCCCGAGCCACGGCCGGCCCGAGCACGGCCCGCAAGCGAACACACACCTGTGACCACACGGGTGGAGGCGCCTGTGCGACCTCCACGCGTTTGAGCACAACCTCCGCTGTGCGCGTGCCGTGCAGATGCAGGAGTGACCCCTGGAGCGCCACAGACAGTAGGAACAGGGAAAAGCCACCGAGCTGAGACAGCAGCGAGCTCTCAGATTCAGACCTGCGCAGTTACTAAAAAATCCCCAACGAAACCACTGCCATCACTGCTCTCGGGGGTGGGGGTGGGGGTGGGGGGTGGCGGGATTCAGAATCCCGAGCTGTGACAACATGCTAACTAAAATGTTCACTATTCTCAAGAAATGCTGAGACTTCCAGAAAAGGACGAGAAGAGAAGCCAGGTGAGCGCTGCTAGCTGCGGGACGTGGCCGACGAGGGACTCGAGGCAAATGTGTGAGCACATCTGAAGCCAGGGATTCGATGAATAGAAACCGTAGAGAGGGCCCCGCAGTAGACCTGACACGGCAGAAACACCAGTGAGGACGAAGAGGAATCAATAAGCGATCCAGTTCCAAGAAAACACTCAAAGGGATTAAGAAACGCAACCCGACCTGAGGACAGTGGGGCGACGGCCCGCAGACTGATGCACGCATAACGTGGGGTGAGGGAGACGACAGAAACAGGCCTGAAAGTTCCCGAGTCTGAGGAGAGCATTGGTGCCCAGAGCCAAGGCACAGCCAAGGCAGGGCGCACGGAGATAGATGCACACCACATGCGCCCCGGCCCAGTGCCGAAGGTCGACCACAGAGAGCAGGGGGACGGCAGTTCACCACAACGGGAGCGGGACCAGGGGCACCTGCCGTCTCGCAGACGACAGTGGAGGCCAGAGCGAAACGGCACCCGGAGCACAGGCACGTGTGTTGGCCAGTCTCCCGGCGCCATTTTTCCAGTCAGATTTGCACCCTGTGTCTCTCTGCAGCAATTCGCACAAGATCTTAATCTTTTTCATCATTATTACTGCTTGTGGTGACCTGTGACCAGTGATCTTGGGACTTCCCACCGCAACTGTTCGGGGCCCCACAAACCATGCGCGTGTAAGACGCAGAACCTAATCGGTAAGTGTTATGCGCTGACTGCTCTACTGACCGGCCGTTCCCCGGTCTCTGTCCCCTTCCTTGGGCCCCCCCAGGCCCTGAGACACAGCGGCACTGAAATCAAGCCAGCTGACAATCCCGCCAATGGCCTCTACGTGCTCAGCCACAAGAAGGCCCGGTGAAAGCCGAGACCAGCCAAAGGCCTAGAGCTCTTGTGACCGCCACGGTGGTTCCTGAAGGGCGCTAACTGCCACTCCAGCGAACGCACGGACAGTAAGAAAGTAGAAGCGGGAGAGCCTGGGTGGCTAGGCCGGTTAAGCGTCCGACTCTTGATTTCGGTTCACGTCACCATCTCACAGTCACGAGATCAAGCCCTGCATCAGGCTCTGTGCTGGGACCTGCTCAAGATTCTCTCTCCCCCCTGCCCCTCCACCACTCGCATGCCCTTTCTAAATTTTTTTTACTGTTTATTTTTGAGAGCGCGCACGCCCTAGCAGGCTGGCTGAAAACAGGCCTAGGGTATTCGGAAAGGGGGAGGGGCAGAGAGGGAGGGAGACACCGAATCCGAAGCAGCCTCCAGGCTCTGGGCTGTCAGCACAAAGCCCAATGTGGGGCTCAAACCCATGAACCGAGAGATGGTGACCTGAGCCGAAGTCGGACACTTAACTGACAGAGCCACCCAGGTGCCCCTCTATTTCTTAACAGAAAAAAAAAAAAAGGGAAAACAGCCTTACTGTTGATGTGGAGAACGTTTTAGTGGTCTGGACAGAAGATGAAACCGGCCGCAGCCTTCCCTTCAGAGAAGCCTAACCCAGAGCGAGGCCCTGACTCTTCAGTCCCGTGAAGGCTGACAGAGGTGAGGAGCCTGCAGAGGACGAGTCTGAAGCGAGCAGAGGTGGTTTCCGGAGGTCTGAGGAAGGAGGCCGTCACCCCGACGTGGAAGTGCTAGAAGGGGCAGCTGCGGCAAGTTCTCTAGAGCATCCGGCTGAGGGAATCACGACAGCGGCCACACTCACCGGCAGGTGTTCGGGGCCGAGGCCAGAGCCTCCCATAGGAAGAAGATGCCACCTAGGACTCTCCGTGGCTGGAGAGGAGAAGTCAGCGCCTGGCTTCAAAGCTTCCAAAGACGGGCCGGCCGTCTCATCGGGGCTAATGCGGCTGGTGACTTTAAGTTGAAGCCAATGCTCATTGACCATTCTGAAAATCCTAGGGTCTTTTTTTTTTTTTTTTAATTTTTTTTCAACGTTTATTTATTTTTGGGACAGAGAGAGACAGAGCATGAACAGGCGAGGGGCAGAGAGAGAGGGAGACACAGAATCGGAAACAGGCTCCAGGCTCTGAGCCATCAGCCCAGAGCCCGACGCGGGGCTCGAACTCACGGACCGTGAGATCGTGACCTGGTTGAAGTCGGACGCTTAACCGACTGCGCCACCCAGGCGCCCCAGTAGGGTCTTTTAAGGCTAAATCTCACTTCTGGGGAAGACAGCAGAGTAGGCGGGTCCTAGGCTCACCCCATCCCATGGTTACACCTAGATAACAGCCACGTGAGTGTAAATAACCCAGAAAAGGACCTGAAGACAGGCAGAACAGACTCTCCACAGCTAAATGTATGGAAGAGGCCCCATCAAAGATGGTGGGAAGGGTGGAGACACGGCCTGGAGCCAAATGGACCTGCAGGACCGTCCACAGGAGGGAGACATGCACCAGGCGCAGAGTGGAGAAGAGGAGACCCCACACCAGACACCCAGAACCCACAATGGGAAGATGAATCACCATACTTGGCTTTGAAAACCGGACAGGTCAAACACTGTGGGTTCTTAGTCAAGCAGGGCACAGCACCTGAAGCGTTAAGAATCAGTAACTCTGCGCCGGGAGAACTGGAGGGCTACGGGAGACGGAGACCCACCCTCACAGAGACAGCACGGTAGCCTTGCGGAGATACAGCCTACAAGCAGCAGGCCGAAAACAGGCCTGGGGTATGCGGGAGGAAGATGCGTTTACTGATCTCAGAGCACGCGCCGGAGGGGCAGCGATCCTCGGAAGACTTCCCCCAGAACAAAAGAGCTGGCAGGTGCCATTTCCCTCCCCCACCCCCCAGCTGAGACACCCAGGAACCTGCGGGAACCAGCACAGAGTGAACACTCTCCACCTTGCTTGGTAACACTGTGTCCTGCCCACACCCCAGCCCTGCCCTCTCCTGAGGACCTGCCCCCCCGACCCTGGCCTCGGCAGCTTTCTGGGGCAGAGCTGCAGGCCCCCTCCCACAGTGGACTGGACCTTGCCAGCACTGCGCCCCTCACTCCCATGCTCTTCTGCAGACCTACCCCCTGCATCCAGGCCCGCCTCCAGGAGTTTTCCTTGTGCACCCACCGCAGGTCCCCAGTGGCAGCGGACCAGCAGGGACCTTGCTGGTATCGGGAGCGCCGCCCCAGAGCTCTCCTGTCAATCTCCCCCTCCAACGTGCCCTGGGCCCAAGCCCATCCAAACCTGTGCCACAAGCCAGGCAGTGAGCAAGCAACTCCACAAGAGCCCAGCACCACTCCCAAGTGACTCCTGCCCCAGGATAGGGGACAATCACCACACACACCGGTCCGACTGTGGCCCCAGCAGTGGGCAGGGGTCGGACATCTGGTCTGATTGCAGGACCCACCCACCAACACAAGCTTCTCAGGAGACAACACAGGGAAAGCTCCCTGCAGTTCGGTCGGTGCTACCACACTGCTGGCAAACATCCGGTCTGACTCAAGCCTACAGCAGCCCCTGACTGGTGAGCTCGCAACACTCACAACACTGTTTGGGACCAAACACTGCCCAAAACAGGCACAGAGAGCCATTGCAGACTGAAGGAAAAAGTGCCTAGGCCACAACAGTAGGGCACATGCAACACGTGCAGGTGACGTCCCTGAAACGCCAGGCCCTAGGGAACAGGGGACACTGCACCACAGGGCACTGCAGAACCTCTTCTTCATAAGGCCACGACTTCCAAGAGCAGGAGACACAGCTGACTTTCCTAACACACAGAAACAGAATTAGACAAAATGAGGAGACAGAAGAGTATGTCCCAAAGAAAGAACATGGCAAAATCGGAGCAAGAGAGCTAAGTGAAATGGAGTTAAATGATATTCTTGACAGAGATTTAAAGTAATGGTCATAAGAAAAACTCAGTGGACTTGAGAAAAGAGTGGAGAATCTCAGTGACACCCTTGACAAAGAGAGAGAAGATGTAAATAAAGAACCAGTCAGAGACAAAGAACTTAATAACTGGATTAAAGTGCACGAGATGGAATAAACTGTAGACTAGAGGAAGCAGAAGAAAGAACCCATCAGTGACCTGGGGAACGTAACAATGGGAAACGAAAACCATCAAGTAGAAAAGGAGACAGAAAAAGAATAAAAAATGAAAAAAGACTAAGGGAAGGAACTTAGCAGCACCATCAAGTGTCATAACATTCATATTATAGGAGTCCCAGAAGAGAAAGGAGGACAGAAAGCTAATTTAAAGAAATAATAGATGAAAACTTCCCAAATCTGGGGAAAGAAACAAAAATCCAGATGCAGGAGGCACAGAGCTCCCCTGCCATACACACAAAATAAACCCAAGGAGGTCCACCCCAAAATACTTAGTAACTAAAATGGCAGAGGGGCACTGTGTGGCTCAAGTCGGTTGAGCGTCTGACTTCGGCTCAGGTCATGATCTCAGTTTGTGGGTTCGAGCCCCGTGTCGGGCTCTGTGCTGACAGCTTGGAGCCTGGAGCCTCCTTTGGATTCTGTGTTTCCCCCTCTCTCTGCCCCTCCCCTGCTCACACTCTGTCTCTCGCTGTCTCTCAAAAATAAATAAATGTATAAAAAACAAAAAACTTAAAATGGCAGAAATTACTGATAAAGGGACAATTTTAAAACCAGTGAGAGAGAAAACAGTTACATATCAGGGAAACCCCATAAGGTCATCAGCTGATTTTTCAGCAGAAGCTCTGCAAGCCAGAAGGGAGTGTGGCACAATCTAGTCAAGATGCTGAAAGGAAAAAACTTGCAGCTGACAACACTCTAGCCAGCAAGGCTGTCATTCAGAATAGAATGAGAGATGAAGAGTTTCCCAAACAAACAAAAGTTAAAGGAATTCATCACCACTAACCGAGCCCTACAAGAAATTTTAAAGGGGCCTCTGCAAGTGGAAAGGAAAAACCACATAAGCATGAGTAAGAAAGGCAGGGAGCACAAAAGCAGTAAAATTAAGCATTATCTATAAAACTCAGTCAAAGAATTCACAAAATAAAAGGATGTAAACTATGACACCATATACCCAAAACACAGTGGGAAAGGAGTAAAAATTTAGTGCTTTTAGAATGGATTCAAACTTAAGTGACCAACAACTCAATACA
The DNA here is from genome assembly GCF_028749965.1 of Puma concolor. NCBI lineage: Eukaryota > Metazoa > Chordata > Mammalia > Carnivora > Felidae > Puma > Puma concolor. Next base: position 3,098,914 of record NC_141679.1, on the reverse strand, counting down.
AACTATGTATAAGATATGATATGGAAACCTAATGACAACCACAAATCAAACACTGGTAACACATATGCAAAAATAAAAAAAAAAGAACTCTACGTATATCACTAAAGAAAGCCAGCAAACCATGAGAGAAGAGAGCAAGAGAAGGAACAGAGACGATCTACAAAAAGAATCATAGAACAAGTAACAAAATGACAATGAATATGTTTCTATAAACAGTTACTTTGGATGTAAACGACTAAACGCTCCAGTCAAAAGACATAAGAAGACAGAATGAACTAAAACAAAACAAAACACTTAAATGTTGCCTACAAAAGCCTCATTTCAGACCTAAAGCCACATGCAGATTGAAAGGGAAGGGATGGAAGAGTGTTTATCCTGCAAAGAGAAATGAAAAGATAGCCAGCGTAGCAATGCTTTTATCAGACAAAATAAACTTTACAACAAAGACTAAAACAAGAAACAAAGAAGGACACCCTATACTCATAAAGGGGACAATGCAACAAAACAATAACTGTAAACATGTACGCACCCAACGTGAAGGTGCCCAAACACAAAGCAGCTACTAAAACACATAAAGGGAGTAATCAATAGTAACACGTTAATAGTAGGGGTCTTTAACGCTCCACTTATGGCAATGGGCAGATAATCCAAGCAGGAAATCAGCAAGGAAACAATGACTTTGAATGACACATTTGACCAGATGGATCCAACAGATATATTTAGAACATTTCATCATAAAACAGAGTGTACACACTTTTCAAAGCGCACATGGAACATTCTCTGGAAGAGATCACAGATTAGGTCACATAACCAGTCTCATCGAATTCAAAAAGAGAGAAGTCATTCCATTCATCTTTTCTAACCACAACACTATGAAACCAAGAATCACAAAGAAAAATTTGGAAAGACCAAAAATAATTGGAGGTTAAACAACATACTACTAAACAATGAATGGGTCAACTAAGAAATCAAAAAGCACGTGGAAACAAACGAAAATGAAAACATGACAGTCCAAAACCTTTGGGATGCAGCAAAAGTGGTTTTAAAAGCAAAGTTTACAGCAATACAGGCCTACCTTAAGAAACAAGCAAAGTCTAAAATAACCTAACCTTACACCTAAAGGAGGTGGAAAAAGAACAAACCAACCCCCCAGACCAGTAGAAGGAAAGAAATCATAAAGATTATAGGAGAAATAAACGATATGGGAACTAAACAAAAAACAAAACAATAGAACAGATCAATGAAACCAAGAGCTGATTCTTTGCAAAGATCAACAGAAGCAATAAACTTTTAGCCGGACTCATGGAAAAAAAACAGAGGACTGAAATCAACAAAATCAGAAATGAACGAGGAAAAATAACTAACACCACAGAAACACAGAGGATTATACGAGAATATTATTGAAAATTATATGCCAACAAACTGTACAACCTGGAAGAAAGGATAGATTTCTACTAACCTATAACCTCCACTAAACTGAATCAGGAAAAAATACAAAATTTGAACAGACCAATTACCAGCAAGGAAATTGTATCAGTCATCAAAAACCTCCCAACAAACTCAAGTCCAGGACCAGAGGGCCTCATAGGTGGATTCTACCAAGCATTTAAAGAAGAATTAACACCTATTTGTCTCAAACTATTCCAAAATATAAAAGAGGAAGGAAAGCTTCCAAATTCATTCCATGAGGCCAGCATTATCCTGACACCAAAACCAGATAAAGACACTACAATAAGAGAGAACTGCAGGCCTCCATCACTGATGAACACAGATGCAAAAACCCTCAAGAAAATATGAGCAAACTAAATTCAACAACACGTTAAAAAAAATCATTCACCACGATCAAGTGGGGCTTATTCCTGGGATGTAAGTGGGGCTCAATATTTGCAAATCAACGAATGTGATACATCACATCAACAAGAGAAAGGATAAGAACCATATGATCATTTCAACGAATGCAGAAAAAACATTTGACAAACTACAACCACATTCATGTTAAAAAGCCTTAACAAAGTAGATCTACAGGAAACACACTTCAGCATAATAAAGGCCACATATGAAAAATCCACAGCTAACATCATCCTCAATGGTGAAAAACTGCGGGCTTTCCCCTAAGGTCAGGAACAAGACAAGGATGTCCGCTCTCACCACTTTTATTCCACAAAGTACTGGAAGTCCCAGACACGTTAATCAGACAACAAAAAGAAAGAAAAGGCTTCCAAACTGTAAGGAAAAAGTCAAAATTTCACTATTTTTAGATATGATACTATATACAGAAAACTCTAAAGACTCCACCAAAAACTACTAGAACTGATAAATGAATTCAGTAAAGTCACATGATACAAAATCAATGTACAGAAATTTGTTGTATTTCTACGCACTAAGAATGAAATAGACTAAAGAGAAATTAAGAACAGTCCCATTTACAACTGCGGCAAAGATAATAAAATACCTAGGAATAAAGTTAACCAAGGAGGTGAAAGACACGTACTCTGAAAACTATACAACCCCAGTAGAAGAAACAGAACGTAACACACACAAATGGAAAGATATTCCATGCTCGTGGGTGGGGAGAACAAATATCGTTAAGACGTGCATACTACCCAAAGCTATCTACAGATTTAAATGCAACCCCTATCAAAACATCGAAGCATTTTTCACAGAACTAGAATAACCCTAAAATCTGTATGGAACAACAGAAGACCCCGAATAGCCAAAGCAATCTTAAGAAGAATAAAACTGGAGGCATCATAATCCCAGACTTCAAGCTCTACCACAAAACTGTAGTAATCGAACCAGCACAAAAACGGACATATAGATCAATGGAACAGAATAAAGAAGCTAGAAATAAACCCACAATTGTATGGCTCACGGACCTTCAACAGTAGAGACAAGAATATATAATGGAAAAAAGTCTCTTCAATAAATGGTGCTGGGAAAACTGGACAGTTACACGCAAAGTAATGAAACAACTGCTTTCTTACACCATACACAGAAACAAGTTGAAAATTGATTAAAGACCTAAATTTGAGACCTGAAACCATAAAAATCCCAGAAGAGAGCATAGGCACTAATTTCTCTGACACTGGCTGTAGCAGAATTTTTCTCGGTATGTCTCCTGAGATAAGGGAAATACAAATAAAAAGCTTCTGCCCAGGGAAGGAAGCAATCAAACTTAAAGACAACCTTCTGAATGGGAGAAGTTACATGCAAATGACATAGGCAATAAAGGATTAGTATCCAAAATACATAAATAACTTACACAACTCAACACCAAAAAAAAAAAAAAAAAAAACCCAAAACAAAAAAAACCCAAAAGGAGTGCCTGGATGGCTCAGTTGGTTGAGTGTCCAACTTCGGCTCAGGTCATGATCTCAGTCTGTGGGTTTGAGCACCACGTCGGGCTCTGGGCTAATAGCTCAAAGCCTGGAGCCTGCTTTGGATTCTGTGCCTTCCTCTCTCTGTCTACCCCTCCCCTGCTCATGCTCTGTCTCTAAAATAAATAAAAACATTAAAAAAATTTTCAATAAAAAAAAAAGACAAAAGACATGAACAGATACTTCTCCAAAGACGACATTCAGATGGCCAACAGGTGCCTGAAAAGATGCTCAACATCACTAATCATCAGGCCTCTAAAAGCCCTTCCTTTGCTCCTGCCCTGTGCCTGCCGTCTACCCTGTTGCCAGCCAAGGCCACACCTCCTGTCTCTAAGAACCTGGGAGTACAATAAAACTGTGTTCTCCTGAGCCTCTCCTCTGTCTCCTCCTGTGGCCACACCTGACTCACCATCCCATTAAAAAATACAGAACAAGCCCAAAGCTAACTGCCGAGGAAAAGCGGACTTTGCCCACATGTAAAGGTTAAAGCAAATTACCAACTTCTACCAAAGCACCTGGGTTGGTCTGAGACACACAGTCAGAGCCCTGCAGACCTTTCCCAAACAGACGAGTTGAGACAAGTAAGGCTCAGGGAGGGCTATCCGAGGGGCAGCGTTCCCGGGCGTTGGTGTGTATGTGCCCAGACTGGTGACGGATCCAAGCGTGGATCCTGGTAAGAATGCAACTACCAGCATCACTGAGACAGTCCAGGAAATTGAAATTGAGGCTGGACGTTCGATGCTAATAAGAAACAAGCCCTCACACCGCTGGAGGACGGCAGAGTGGTGCGGTTAAACACACAGCCACCATCAGCCAGGGCCTCCACCGAGGTCCTCCGGCGTGCAATGACATAAAGCCTACCGGTTGCTTTAAAACACCTCAGGAAAATAAAAGGTAGGGTCAGAGATGCAACAAGACCGACACAGCGCTGACAAGTGCCGGAGCTGGGTAAGGGGCACGTGGCGGGAGGGTGCACCGCCTTCTCTCCCTTCCGTTACCCTCCACGATAAAAAGTGAAAAACAAGAACCAAACAAAAAATCCTACCGAGTGCTCCTTAAAAACACCCCCCCCCACCGCCCCAACAGTGATTCTGGTGCCCCTGACGCTCAGCCTGAGCCGTGCCCGGAGTCCGTGCCTCCTGCGCACTCCCCACTGGTGGTGCCACGGCAGGCGGTCCTAGGGACGCGGCACGAGGGAGGGACACTGGATGGGGGACATGCTGCCTACCGGTGCCTCGACCCCTGTACTTCGGCTGAATTAACTGCATTCAGATATTTCAGGGCTGTACGCTGGGCGTTTAGTAAACATCACCATGAAAGTAGCACACAACCGTCCTCCTGCCGTAGCCACAAGAATGCGATTCAGAAATGCTCAGTACGTACCACTCAGCGGCCCGTACAAAAACGATCCACGGGAGAGACAGCATTTCCAATTTTCAGCTTCAAAAATATGCCACCTGCACCCCCCACCGCCCCAAGAATGGCTGGAATGAAGACTGACGTGACCAAACGTCGGTGAGAACCAGAACTTTCACACGTCACCGGTGAGTGTAAAACACACACAAGCAGTACGGAAAACGGTCTGGTACGTTCACCGACGAAGTATATCCCTGCCACGTGGCCCAGCCATTCCACTCCCAAGAGAATCAGAACCAGATACTCAAGTCCTGGTTCGTGAACATTCACAAGAGTATCATTCACACAGCCAAAAGGGGAAACCACTGGCACGTCCGTCGACGGGTAAGTGGCTACACCTGTGGCCACTGGACTACAAGCCAGCCACGAAAGCCAGCGAATGCCGACAGGAACACGGACGAACCCCAAACGTGTGTTGCTCCGTGAAAGCCGACCGACACGAAAGGTCACACGTCGGAACAGGCAAATGCACAGAGAAAATGCGAGCTGGTGGCTGCCAGGGGCTGGGGAAATGCAGGGCTGACTGGGTGGGGTCTCCCTCTGGCACGATGGAAACGTGGAACCAGAGAGACGAGGACCACACAACGCTGTGGATGAACTCCACGCCACCGAACTGTGTCCTTTAAAATGCGTACTTTTGTGGTACCTAAATATCACCTGAATGAAAAACAAATAGGAACGACAGACACACATACACAACGTGAGTAAATCTCAAAAACAAACACCCTGACGCACGAAAGAAGCCTTACACGAAGGAGCGTGTACCACCAAGTCCCTTCACGCGAAGCTCTCGGACAGGAAAAACGATTCTGTGGCAGACCTAGAATCCACACGGGGCTGCCTGGGGCAGCGGCAGGGACGGGCTGGGAGGGGCCGGAGGGAGCTCCCGAGGATGCTGACGGGAGTCTGGGTCCCACAAGTCTGCGTGTGCCAAAACCCTGCAGAGGGCCTACCCAGGATGTGCGCACCTCACTATATGCACCCTTCGCCTCCAAAGAGAAACGACCCATAAACGGAGGCTGAGCTCTAGGTGATGATGTGCACGCCCCCACAGGCAGGGGCAACATCGGCAATGTGCAACTTGGAAATACAGCAAAAAAAACAAAACAAAAACACCACAAAAAAAATGATGGGCGGACAGGCCAGGGTCTGCTGGGGTCCCTTTCTTTTTTTTTTTTCAACATTTATTTATTTTTGGGACAGAGAGAGACAGAGCATGAACGGGGGAGGGGCAGAGAGAGAGGGAGACACAGAATCGGAAACAGGCTCCAGGCTCTGAGCCATCAGCCCAGAGCCTGACGCGGGGCTCGAACTCACGGACTGCGAGATCGTGACCTGGCTGAAGTCGGACGCTTAACCGACTGCGCCACCCAGGCGCCCCTGGGGTCCCTTTCTTAAAGGGCCAGAGAGTAGACATTTCAGGCCCCTGAGCATCCGAGTGTTGCAATATTTAACCGTCACTTCTAAAGTCATCACGTTTAAGTAACTTGTAAAAATCCAGTCTCTTAACCATTCCGAAACGCACAACCCGGGGCATCAATCACGCGCAGTGCCGCGTGACCATCATCGCTCCCCATTCCCCAAGGATGTTCGTGCCCCCACGGAAAGTCTGTCCCCGCTCAACAGGAAGTCCACGTACCCTCAACCCCCACGACCCTCTAATCCACTCTCTGCGTCTTTGTCTACTCCGGATACTTCCCGTACCACGTGCCCTTCGGAGGCTGGCTCGTTTCGTCAGCACACCGTTGTCACGTCCACCCACGTGGGCGCGGGTGGCAGGGCCGCCTTCCTTGCCAAGGCTGAGGAGTGGCCACCGGACGCCTGGACCCCGCTCAGTAGCCGTCTGCGCGGGTACACACCCAGGGCGTGGGGGCTTCCGCCTTTAACTGTGGTGATAAAGCCGCTACGAACACCAGCTTGCACGCGTCCGAGTTCCTGTTTTCAACTCTTCCGGGGGGCACAGAGGAATGGAATTGCCGGGCACGTGACAACCCTCCACTTAGCGTTCTGAGGAGCTGCCAGTCGGCTTCCCAAGTCAGTCTTGGCATCTCACGTCCCCGGGAGCCCCCCATCTCTCGACATCCCCGCCAACGCCTGCTATTTCCCGTGTCTGACTGCGGCGACCACAGCAGGTGTGAGGAGCCAGCTCGCTGAGGCGCTCGCTTGCATTTGTGCGATGACTGATCCTTGGAGCATCTTTTCACGGGTTACTGGTCCCGTGTGGATCTTCTTGCGGAGCCGAGTCAACGCCTCTGCCTGTTTTTCAGCAGGTGTTTATCGTTGAGTTGTAGGAAGAGTTCGTAGATCTTTGGACATCAAACCCTCATCAGATATGTGACTTGCAAACATGGTCTCACATTCTGCAAGTAAATTATCTTTTCACTTTCTTGAAAATATCCTCTGGTACACAGAAGTCCTTGGTTGGTTTTTATTTACGTGGTCCTGTTCGCTGTCTAATTACGAGTCATGAAACTGACTTTTGTTTTCTTCCAGCATTTTTACGGGTTTAGTTCGCACACTTAGGTCACTGCCCCATTTTGAGGAAAATGATGTATATGGCGTGAGGCAGAAGCCCAGTTTTCTGTGGTGTTAGAAATCCAGCTGTCCCAGCACCATCTTTAAAAGTGTTCCCTGTTCTTTTAATGAACATATTTGGCCAAAGATTCACCACCCATAGATATGTGGGTTTATCTCTGGACTCCCGATCCATCCTGCTGGTTATCTTTCTCCTTATCCCACTACCATGCACTCTGGATTCTACAGAAATACCTCTGATTACAAGATACAACAGTCACAGAGCAGTCGGGATGAAAAAACCCTTACCCGAGAACACCACCGGCTTGGAGGACGCTCTTGCGCTCTGGGCGTGCTGCTTCTTTTCCAAGGCTGCCAGCATCCCCCCCAAATCCAGCTGTACTGGAACCTGGCTCTTCTTTCCACTGTTTTTAAAATTATTCTAAGGAATTAAAAAATAAGAAGTTTATTTAGAATACTACTTCTCACAACCCTTTACTTTGTGACAATCCTCTACAAGATAAAATGAAACAGATTCATGGAGACCATAAAAATCTTCTAAAAATTAAAGAAATCCCAGACGATGCCACATTATTATTTTTTTTTTTTAATGTTTATTTTTTGAGAAAGAGACAGAGTATGAGCTGAGGGGAGCAGAGAGAGAGGGAGGCAGAAGATCCCAAGCAGGTTCCAGGCTCTGAGCTGTCAGCACAGAGCCCGACACGGGGCTCGAACTAACAAACCGTGAGATCATGACCTGAGTCGAAGTCGGATGCTTAACCGACTGAGCCACCCAGGGGCCCCCCATGTTATCTTTCACTATTACTGCCACGGTTGTTTATTTCCTCCTTCTCTCAGAGCCCTGGGTTTATAATGAAACCAGCAACATTTTAGTCTACGGCTACACTGTGAATAAGAGTGCATACTTATGGATAAAAAACCAAGACCTGTAGGAAGTCTGGCAACAAAAGTTTGTGTGAGGCTAAGTGACTGGTGTCACTGACTCACCCATCCAGTCTGCAACTGCCCAGGTGAGTCAACTGAATGCCGTGAAGTCATGGGGAGAGGATTCAAAATACACACAGCAGGTAAGTATTAACTTTAGGCACAGAGTGGGATATACTCAGCAAATGTAAGCTCTGTCTGGAAGACTGCTGCATGCATGCACTCCAGCACCCCCACTGCTGCCCTCCTGCCTGGACGAGGGCCCACGTCAGGGGCGAACACAAAGGGCCCCATAGACCTGCTACAGAGACCTCCGCAGGCAGGGATGGAAGGTGACCCAGTTATGACACGGGAATCCTGTTAATTTTCACACGGGCTGATAATTTTACTTCTAGCAAATGTGAAATTATTCCACCTCAAAAGGCGAAAGGACAACGAAGATGCTGGAGACGAGAGAAGACACCGGCCACGTGCAACCTCTCCATCTAGGTGGCGAATCCCAAGTTCAGCCCTGAATCCACCGGGGGGGGAGTGGTTCAAGGGGACCCAGCTCTTCACTTTGTATGAATCTTAGAGGCTCTCTTATTTTGGTTCCGTTAGACACTGCTGCCTCACAAAGGAATTCTTGTCCCCCCGTACCAGCAGCCTGTGACCCTCCTTTCTGACACAGCAGTGGCAGTCAGTGACCAAGTCTCAGTACAAAGATGACAAAACATTTGAGCTTAGAGCACGTTTATGTCAACATGCTGGATGTGATTCTCCAATGAAGGAATGAATCACAACAAACCACCTGTCTTGGTACATAAAGAAATCTGGAAAATAAGGTTTAGCCGAGCAAGAAAAGTTCAGCCTGGAGCGGTGACGGGTTCGACCGGAACATTACCTGTGGCTGCTGTCTGGATTGAAGTCGCGGAGATGCCCCTCGGTCCCTGCGCTCAGACGCGGCAGCCAGGCTGGGAAAGTCCTCGGCGTCCTGAGCAAACCACACACCCTTTAGCCATCCGCGGACCACGAGGAGCAAGTGTGCCTAGGTGCAAGCCCTTCCTTGCTCACGTCCTTCTGTCTGTAACGAGCCCCACACAAGTCCTCAAGGGCACCCACACCAGCCCCACACTGTCTGACTCTTAGATTTACGGAGCAATGTTGTAATCCCCCCCCCCCAACGCCCCGCCCCAGAGGGCAGCGAGCAGGGTCCTGAGGACATGGGGGCCCCTGACCCCCTGGGCACAGGCTGCAAGCGTGTTGGTCAGTCTAGACTCAGGAGACAGAACCTCCCTGTCTCGTGTGCTGACCCCAAGCTAGAAAATAGGGCAGGGGGCCTCTAACGATGACGTTCCCACCACTTAGAAGCATCTTGCGTGCTTCTGTTAACATCTCAGCTGAGTCGCAGAAGTTATGTGGGAAGCGAGGGCACAAACACACGAGCTCCTCGCTGGCACAAACCAATGCTCTACAGGGTCGTAGGTCTTCAAACGTGCGACCCCAAAGTCCTCGGGGGGGATGTTCCAGGAGCCCCGGGAGCCCCTAAGTATGCAGGAAAGCGTCAGGTCTGGCCCTGCGCTGGATGCTGAGACACACTTCTGCCAGCGCCAGGAGCCAGGCCACTGAGTCTGGAACTGAGTCAGAAGCCAGCACGACTCCGTGCAGGACACGGGCTTTCTTGGGGCGCCACAGGAAAAGAATTTACAGAGCAACACTGGAAGTTGAATGTAACTCCCTCGGCCAGGGCCCCCGATGGAGTTAGGGCATTCTAACTTTCTCTCCAGAGTAAAGCACATGAGAGTAACACTGCTGGATAGAAAAGCAGACCCCACAAAAGCCAGCAGGTCAAGGCAAGGGAAGACCAGGTGAACGAGATACTGAGGGTGAACGTGAGCCCCACGGTACACACGCTACCAGACCCCAGGCGGCAGTCCGTGTCTAGACTGCGCGCGCACTCTCACGCTCGCTGGGCGCCCGTGCCAACTTGGGGACCACGCCGGGCCACCACGGTGAAGGAGAAGGGGGACAACCGTTTTCTGTAGCACTGGGCAAAGACTATTAAAGAAAATAATGGAGACTTTCCCTTCGGAAGCCAGCACGAGCCCACGTTTCTATCACAACAGACCCACTGTTACGTCATACGAGGCGAGTCATAAATATAAATGTACTTCAATCCTTGGCGGCTCTTGAATGGTCAAAACTTCGTATTTCGATTTAGACTTTTCTTTCTTTTTCTTATGCTTTCTTGAGGCTTCATTTTGCTCAGGATCGCCACCTTGTGACGCTTTGGACTAGAACAAAAAAACAGCAAAAATCATGGGTTTTTAAGACGTTCACTAGAGTGCTTACTCCCATGAGTCAGCAAACTTGAGATATCAGGTTGTACAACCACAGGGCAGCTCTGCTCCGGGTTTGGCTCCTCGTCCCTATTTTCCAGAGAGCCAGCGTTCAGCAGAGTAATCGAGGAAAAGAAGTCTGCTGAAATAGTTGTCACATCCGGTTATTTTTAAACTGGTAGACGTGGACAAACCTACTTTTGAGCCAAAGGAGATGAATGTCTCTAATACCGACTCGAAGTCTTTTCAAACACTCGTGTGCCCCTTCCAGCACCACGGCCCGGTGGTCCCTAAACTACACATCGGAACCCCCTGGGGAGCCTCCGGATGGGACAACTGCCTAGGCCCATCCCACACCGGCTGATGTGACGCCACTGTTCCCACGCCCCCTCAGCCCCTTGGCCTTTCTTCAATAAGGTCAAATGCACCTTGGCCTCAGGGCCTTTGCACTCGCGCCCACACTTGGATGTAGGCTAGGACTGCACCGTCACTCCAGCTCAAGAGCAATGGCATCTCCTCAGAGCCTCTCCCCCTTCTTCCCCTCCGAGGCACTAACAGTACCTGTCTGCACAGCGCCGGACTGTCAGGACGGAAGCGCTAACAGAGCAGGGGCTCCAACAGAGCATCTGGGGTCCTGCTTCATCCCCAGCGGGGACTTGGCCTCCAGTGGTACTGAGAAGAAGGTTTACCTACTGACCCACGGGACCGGTCCGTGGAATCTTGTTAGTGAACAAGGGAACTGTGAAGGATGATGTGTACAGAATGACCCCATTTTTGTCTAAAAGAAAAAAACCTCAAAGAGCAAAACAAAAAAAATCTCTATTTGTTGATGCTCTGAGGACCGTGAGGTGTAGCTCACATACCAGGCTGTTGACACAGGCTTCCCTGGGAGGGAACAACAGAGGGAGGAGAAGACGACCTTGTTCACAAGCAGGTCTTTGTGGTATTACGTGCTGATGTAACACTATCTTGATAATAAAAATTCACAGCAGAAGGCTTCAGAGGGAAAAACCACTGTGACCCCGTTATCTCCGTTACACACGAGACCACGCCCTCTGGGTTATCAGACCACAGGCGATCCCAATTTTCTGGTCTCTGGCTTAGAACGCTTCTAGAACTTTCCTTGCGCCTATAATCAAAATAGAATTTTAAAAGAGATTCTGGGGGCACCTGGGTGGCGCAGTCGGTTAAGCGTCCGACTTCAGCCAGGTCACGATCTCGCGGTCCGTGAGTTCGAGCCCTGCGTCGGGCTCTGGGCTGATGGCTCAGAGCCTGGAGCCTGTTTCCGATTCTGTGTCTCCCTCTCTCTCTGCCCCTCCCCCGTTCACGCTCTGTCTCTCTCTGTCTCAAAAATAAATAAACGTTAAACAAAAAAATTAAAAAAAAAAAAAAAGAGATTCTGGGAAAACAAAACCTCTCCACTCTAAGAATTTAACTGAGCGCCAGGAAAACTGGTTCGGATGGCGAGACGGCAGCAGACGGGAAGCAGCAGCCAGAGGCCCACGCGCCCCCTCCTGCGGCCTGCGCCCAGGCGCCCCGAGCGCAGAGGGGACTCGGCCGCTCCGCTGGCGTCCTGCACACGGTTCACAGAGCCGTGAGGGCAGGCACACAGGTGTGACCTCACCGTACCTGTCGCCAGCACACCTTCTCTCCCTCGAACTGACCGTCAACGCACAGCTCCCGTTTGCGAGGGACAGTCTGTGACACTAGGGGTACGAGAGAGTATCCCCGCCCTCCAAAAGACGGGACGTCATTGCACTAAACAAATACGGCCGTGTTACAACCTGAAATAACGTACCAGTACACAATGAGATTCGAGAACAAAATCTAGACCCATAAAAAAGGCTCTTTAAGAAATGAAACGAGGGGACCAATAAAGATGACAGCTTCAAATTATTTGAAAGGAGAGAGAAACGTGGATTCTGAAATGCTATCTTACAACAAGAAAGCTGCAGTTAGCCAAGCATCACTGACATGCAGCTGATCCCACAGTGTGGAACTCAACTGTTTTACTGTTGAGTAAACAGGGAGAGCAGCTGGAATATCAACAGACGAAGGGGGGGGGGGCGAAGGAGCAAGCCTTTACACGCCAGAGCGTTAAGCTTCTGCCGGCGTCTCTCCTTCAGAGACTTCACGACGGCTCACGGCCACGGAGACCACGGGTCTGAAACGGACACGGCCCCTCCCTCTAAAAGCTCCTGCTCATGTTCCCGGACTGGGGTTCCACCTTCTCCACCACTCGTGTTCCCGGACTGGGGTTCGACTTTCTCTCAAGGCGCAAGTGGGACCAAGTCAGATCGGGACTACAGTATAGAATGGGACACTCCCCTAGGAGCTCAGAAGAGATGACGAGACTACCCGGTCAGTGGCAGAGAAGACCAACATAACCCAAGTGGGACACATACCTTTTTAGTAGGGTGGACGTGTTTCTCTTTGCAGGAAGGGTCCGCAGAGAAAACTTCAGAGGGTGACATACTAGCGCTTTTGGGGTCTGCTGATGAAGCAACCGTCTTTAGGTTTATCATGGAAGTAACGTTTTTAGGGGCCGGTGGCCGTTCTGTAGATAATGTCTGCCGAACAACATAACCCATTGGTGTCCAAGATAACTCTGCTCAAAGATAACCAAAATCGTTGAACAATCTCAACAGTAAAATAAAAAGACTCAGAAACTGCAAACACGTCATCATGTGAGGCGACTACTCAGGCGTAATTACACTCAGACTAGAGCTCTAAACCTTCTCCCGGAGACGACTGTACTCACTAAGCTCTCTTCCTGGAGCGGGCTGAATCCACTTGTGAGCCTAGGTGCTCTGCCCGGAAACCGGATTTCCAACTTGGGGGTGCAGGTGGGGACACAAACTGTAGTTCTGATTAAAAACTACTCCACGGTTAAGTCCATACGGTAAACACACGAGATCAACGAGGCAAAGAGGAAATCTTGGCCCTGACTTCGAAATGGACCTTTAACACCACAGGTCAAAGATCACGGATCTGAGCCACCACGGTAACTGGGATTTCTTGCTTTTTAGGTCTCAGGCCTAAGTACGGCAATGCCGCTCCTCAGGCGCCCACCAGACTCTGTGCGGGCACAACAGGCCCCAGGCAGGCCGTGGCTTCCCCTCGCCCCCGCCCCCGGCCCGAGGACGCCAGACTGAGCCGCACACCATCCGAGTCACCTCTTAAGTGAAAGCCATTACTGAACCACACACGTCCCAGACGTGAGAAACGTAAAAACATCTTCGGTCAGGACAAGCTCCTTAGACAAACCGAAGGCAGAATTACTGAACTCTCCGTGAATGTCACTTCTGGGACAGACCGACAGCTCTCAGTGGGGTCTGAGGCTCCCAACACCCCGGCAGGGCCCGCGGGGTCAGAACCGACGCCCCGACACACACAGCGGCCCCGTGCCTCCCCGCGCGCTCTCCTCCGGGCCACGGCCGGGCTTCCAGACAGCCGGGAGCTGGCTCAGCCCGCCCGACGGCCCGACGCTGAGGCCGAGCCGCGGGGAGCCGGTGGTCGGTGGAGAGCTGCGCAAGTGCAGAACGAGACTGCTCTCCTCATCGTGGGGTTTTCATCTTGAAAATGTTATTTTTCACAAAAACACACTGTTAACAGGTACCGGGGGACCGGGGTTACTTGTAAGGGAATGACTATTTTGAACCGAGAATACTGCCGATCCGGACAGCGGGCACACACACAGCAGCTCCCCGGGGCTGGAGGGGTCGTAAGGGGTCCTGGAGCCAGAACCTCGGAGAACCACCGGGGCAGGTGATCGATCGTTCAGGAAGCAGGTGATCGATCGTTCAGGAAGCAGGTGTTCCTGAGTCCATATAACATCTCACTTCATCGGACACGCTGGAGGCATCTCTCTAGAATTCTCTGCTCCCGCTTCACAGCCCCGCGCGCAGACGCGGGGGGCTCGGGGCTAGCGTCTGCCTCCCGCCCCGAGGTCTCCGGGACGGCGTCCGAAGGGGCCCCGGCAGCCGAGGCCCGGCACCCGACGGAGGGCGCAGCCGCTCTTACCTCTGGCGCACGAGGAGGGCCCGGCCGCGGCGCCGGCGGCCATGGACTCGGCCGCGCTCGGGCTTCTCGCCGCTCCTTCACCCTAAAAGGCAAACCGGCATTTTCCTGCTGTTGCAAAGCGAAAGCAATCGCTTCATTTCTAAATACGGCGTCCCTTGCCGTTCTTAAAATCTGCAAGATACGCGCGAATGAAAAATTCCAGATAAGTGAGGCGCCTGGGTGGCTCGGTTAGGCATCCGACTCTTGGTTTTCAGCTCAGGCCACGATCTTACGGTTTGTGAGTTCGAGCCCTGCATCCGGCTCCGCGCCGACAGTGCTGAGCCTGCTCGGGATTCTCTCTTCCTCTCTCTCTCTGCCCCTTCCGCACTCTCACGCTCAGTCTCTCTCAAAATGAATAAACTTAAAATGCTTTTTTTTTTTTTTTTTTAACAAATCCAAATAAATAATAAGTGCGAAATGCCAAACCTCACTCCTGTCAGGAGAAGCCGCCCGCCGAGCTCAGCTGAGCCCCCAGAGCTCCCTTCGCTGCCAGGCGACAAACTCCTGTGCGTTGCTTTTACGTGCACCCAGCAAGGGGATCGCCGCACACGTACCACACCCCTTGTAAAAGATCAGTGTGACACGACTTCCGCGCCAGCACACAAGTGCCCACACCGCCTGCGGCCGGGGGCCCCCGAGAGAAGGCGGGAGCCACGGTTCCCCACACCCAAAGTCCACCCGAAGGTCCAGAGACAACCCACGTACGTCTTGTAACCCACACACCCTTCTGTAAAGCCAAAAAGGGCCACACACGGAGCACGAGGCGGCAGACGACATGGGGGCAGGTGGGCACACGAAGACTGCCAGGTGACAGGCAGTGCTCAAGGCAAAAGGTAAGTGACACAATCAAATCTGAATGGGTTTAAAATAAATTCTAAAGCTCATATCCTTCAAAACTTTTCCCACTTTGCCATTTCATTAAATCTGAGCCCAGCAATAAAAAATAAAATTACTTAAACACAACCTGTTCTTCTAATAAATGTAACTTACACGCTCACCGAGGCCAATGAAACACCAGAAACAGCTTTCAAGAACAATCACGTAAACTACACATATCAATAAAGATTCGGCGCCACCGGTTTCCACAAAATGCTTACGACAAGGAAAAATGCCCAAAGTTTTAAAAACTCAAACATGGGTGCCTGGGTGGCTCACTTAAGCATCCGACTCGTGATTTTGGCTCAGGTCATGATCTGTTTGTGAGTTCAAGCCCCGAGTTGGGCTCTGTGCTGACACAGCGGAGTCTGCTTGGGATTCTCTCTCTCTGCCCTTCCCCCGCTCTTTCAAATTGAGGGGAATCCCCTTAGTTCCCACAACGTTCCATTAAAAAAAGATTTAAATGCTTAACACAGTTTCCTCTTGTACAACTTCAGACAAATACAGATGTTGAGCAACCTGAGGGTTGGGGTGCTCACCCCTGGAGTTCAGTTAAAAATCCACATGTTAACTCTGGACTCCCCCCAAAACTTGATTAGTAATAGCCTACTATTGACCGGAAGCATTATTATCGACCACATGAAGGGTTAACACGCACATCCCACATTAGGCTGTATTCTTATGACGAAAAGAGCTGGAGACAAGAGAACATTTTAGAGAATTACAACGAAAAGAAAATATGTTTACAGTACTGTACTGATTTTATCAGGAAAGAAAAAAAAAAAGAAAACTCCACAACTAGGTGGAGTTCAAACCTGTGTTGTTCAAGGTCAACTGTTTTTTTCTTGTGTTTAAAGATCTACTACTAAGGAAAATCTTCCTTCTAAAAGGAAAAATTTTAAACTCCACATGTAATTTGAGTGTGAACACGTCACAAGGCCATGAGTCTGTAAATGTCCTGACACAGCACGTGTGCCTCACTTCGTCCAGATCCGCAGTGCTCAAGCAGGAGCAGGTGACCACGGTAGAACGTGTCAGACCCTACCCGCTGCGGCCCTCCCCGGAGTCCTGTCCCACTTCCCTAGAGTGCTCACGGGCTCGGATACGCACAGAGCAGCGGTGATGCAGACGGGGGCCCCTGGACGCTCAGCTATCACACACACCCAGCCGGGGCCACACCAAGCGGAGAGACTTGTATATGAGGAGGCCAGCCGGCCCTCCCTGTCACAGCTGAGCCACCGGAAAGCGCCGCGGTGCGACAGGGACAGGGGCCACGTGGGGGAACAGTGGCTCTTCTGCCCGCCTCGGCACCCAAGAGCGTATGAGGAGGCAGAATGCCCGCTCCGCTCAAGGGGGAAGTGGAGGGGGGAGCCGCCCCCTTCCTGGTGTCTGTTCTCCTGGCCTTCCCGCCCTCCCACAACAGATATTTGTCACAAGCCGTCTTAGGGACTACTGACCTCATCATGTTTTTCCTGGAACCTGGATGAATTCAAACCGTGAGACCGAATGTGGAACACGGCATACTTTAAAGTCACTAAGCGGCAAACAAAACACACTTCCAGCCATCATTCTGCAGAGTCCGTGGACTCATCAGCGAGAGGTATGGGTCAAAGGCCAGAAAAAATCGGAAGCTACTCCCTGCAGTCCGAGATACTACTGTTTGACTACAACGACTTCTGTCGGTACCGCTAAGCGAGCTGCCCAATGCCACGCTGGCGCAGATGCTCTCGAGGAGCCGTGTGGGCAGCGGGACGCTCACCAGAACCGAGCGCAGCTGCAGCAGCAGGCAGCAAACACAGAGCGGCTAATTAGGGGATTCTTCTAGAACAGCAGCTGCACTCGGGGCCGCAGCCCACACAGAAGGTCCTCTGGCGACCCGCACACCAAGACCCACCGCCCGTGACAGCCACACGGGGGCGACGGGGGAAGAGGAATGGAACGGAGAGGAGGCCCCGCACTCACCTCTGCTGTCCCCGCGGCGGGTTCCCCCACCTCTCCCAGGAGAGAGAGGTCAGCTGAGGCGGAGCGCAGAGGCCCCCACCGGGGCTGCTTCCGTGTCTCTGCGATCTCCCTGTTCTCTGGACCCTGCAGTTCAGGAAAATCCATCCTGGTAAATTCAAACCCTGGTTTGGAGGCAGATGCACTTTTCTCGATGATTCTGGATTTCCTGTCCGTTCGTCTGTGATAACCATCTGTGTTTGCAGAATGAAAAGCGGGGTAAAGATGGAGGGGCCGTGCGCTGACCCGCACTCACGCTTCAACTGCACAGCAGGAAGTCTACTGCGGCTGACGCAGCGACGCGGCACTGTCCAAACGCCCTCGCTTTTGCTAGTGTTGCCAACCTGCGAGACGGTGGAAAACGGAAGGGACCGCAGGGGCCAGCTGCTCTGGCCCGGCCAACGGGCAGAAACAAGCAAAGCACACCGCAAACGTTGGGCACAGTCCTAAAGCCGATGAACGAGTTCCCTCAATCTAATTATGCTGCATCTATAGAGTTCTGAAAATTTACAGGGAGGCCAACGATTTTCTTTTCAGTGTCAAATCTTCCACACTAGAGAGGAATTTTGAAACACAGCAAGTAAAATTAAACCTGGAACCTCTTTCCCATTTGTCTCCTTCCAAAACAGATGAATACTAATGTGGGCTGCGACACCACGAAGCCCCTGCATTTAATCATGAGACCAGAGTCATTACGGTTAACTGTTCAACTTCCCTTTCACGTTCCCATGTGCCAAATGGTTTTGGAGTAAAGTCAACACAAAGAGAAAAGTTTGTATACCAAGTAATATGTTACACATGTAAAGAAGTTGACCGTTCCCAGAAAATAAAGCTACTACAAAGGCTTTAACTCTTGGGATGCCCAGGTGGCTCCGTCAGTTGAGCATTCAACTCTTGGTTTCAGCTCAGGTCATGATCTCACAGTTTGGGGAGTTCAAGCCCCGCGTCGGACTCTGCGCTGGCGGAGATTGGGATTCTCTCTCTTTTCCTCCCTTCTTCCCTCCCTCTCTCTCTCTCAGCCCTTCCCCTACTCATGCTGTCTCTTTCTCAAAATAAACTTAAAAAAAAAAGACTTTGACTCTATATAAATAAGCCATTAAACTGCACTAGTACATGATTTACGGGAAAAAGTACCACGCAGAATCGCTAACTTTTGGTCACAGCCTGGAACAGCAGTTTCCAAGGCCAGAGTAGACATGTCCCCTGGGTAACTACACCGCCCAGGTCTGCTACTGCTCACGATGGGATGTAAACAGGAAACTCTCCCACCTACTAAAAAGCGTCCCACATGAACAGTAGAGAAGCGACCTCAAGAACGAACATGGTCAAACACGGTAGAGGATGTGGCTGCAATCTGCTTAAGGACATGTTCCGAGGCCTGTGGTGTCACCTACTCGCCAAGTGGGTTCTTGCACAGGAAAGGGCACATCATGGAGCCTCCCCAACAACAGGTCCTTCCCCGGGGGGAGAGGCCTCCAGGATCCCACAGGAGCCCACTGGCCTCTGCTCTTCTCAGCGAGCATGCTCGCAGGAACCGGTGTACAAAGGACAGTGGCGTTTCTGGGGCGAACGGGGTAGGACGATATAACATCAGAGAGTCTGTCACCGTCACCTGATTTCAAATTAGAATCCGCGAGAATGTAAGTAGGATGTGAGCCTCTACCTGATTTTAGATCAGATGGCAGAGATCCGTCAGCCTTCTTGCTATCAAACTTTTGTTCATCATACGTTTTTTTCTGCAGGAAAAATTAAAAAGTTAACATGAATTAAGGAAACCTACCCTCATACAAAAGGCTTAAAATTGCAAATCTGTAACTATTCACAACTCAAACATTTCAAAAAAGCTTAAACAAAAATCAATTCTTAAAGACACAAAAGTGATAAGCGACACTGAAGTGTCACGTGAGAATCGACCAACTCTGCGTCTTAAACGCTCAAGCAGCCGACACACCACGGCACCTGCGAACCTTAAACACAGCTCTTGTGCCTTGAGGGAGAGCGCACACCTGCTCGCTCCGTGGCTTCAGGGTCTGAAATGCTCGGTAACAGCCGGGGTGGCCGTAAGCATACGGGGCGCCGGGCACCGGGCACACGCGCGGTGTAGACTCCACGGGGTAAGGAGAGTAGCCGCACGGATGGACAGCGAGCTCAGAGGACAGATACTGAGGTGGAAAAGCTGAAGCTCCAAAGGCCACATCTTCAGCGTAGAGTTTCTGCCTAGATAAAAAGGGCAAATTTAGTGACAGATGTCGTACCACAAACCAAGGAGCACTTCTGGACTAGACACGTTTCAACTTCTCACTACTGTTGAGGTCATTTGTTCTAGCACTGAAAGATCTGTAATAGCCAAATAAAACCTCCCAGCATTTCTTTCCTGCTCTGCGAGGACAGACGCAGACCCAGTCCCACGTGCTCGCAGCAGCGCTGAGGCATCCGTGACTGGACTGTGTCACACGTACGGCAAAGCCCAGGGACGCCCCAGCTCCTCACTCCCAGGGGGTCAAATGCTGGGGCAAGACTCCCTCAGCCACGCTGGCCAGCAGGGCCATCCAGACCACTCTCCCTGCAGAGGGGGCTCTAACAGGCCCTGCCGCCCAAACCCACCTGCCAGCCCCACCCAGAACCTGCAGGCAAATGGCGGCCCAGGAGCTGCAACCCCGCCAAGGACACGGGCACCAGACGCCCCATCTGCTCGGGCTGCCGAAATGTGACTTAACGCTGACTCTGTTAGCAAACATGGTTTTCAGCCAGGGGTTTCAACCACCTTGCAGTGAAAGCCGAACAATGGCGAAATGCTACGCAGAAGAGTTAAGACACAAAACAGGACCTTCTGAATCCCACAAATAAGCACCAGATGTGTCTGTGACTTCCCAGAGCTGCAACTTTTCTGGTGGAAAATCAGTGAAATCCCAGAGTGTGCGGGGCCACTGAAAGGCGGGAAAATCAGAGCTGATGAGCACACACCTGCATCACCTTCTCGCTGTTCAACGGCCAGAGGTTCAGGCACAGGTTCTGCTCTGCCGCAAGGAGGAGCCTGCGCTGCAGGAGAAGGGAGTCACCGCCCAGGTGACAAGGCTAGACCTGCTACACACTTACCAGAATGTTCACTGCATTCACGCCCACACGGTACCTAACTGCGGACAGCCTGCTATCACGGTCTACAAACCCACGACATTTTATAGTAAGCTCAGACCTTGTAAGATCTCCCACTAATTCTAGCAATTAACTACTCCTCATGTACCTGCCTCTGTGCACCTAGTCTAGTGCTGTACTCTGCAAAGAAAAAGATTCAAAGCTTCATCCCACTATGCTAACTCTAGATGCAAATCCGTTTTATTTTATCTGAAGCTCAGAAAATCTAATAGGGAGCAGATAAAAGTGAAGAATCTGTTCTTCAGAAGAGAACACGGGAAAATAAGACGGGTTGACAGCAAAAAAAAAATAGTAAAAAAGATGACGGCCCAAGTCCCAAAACAGGACAAATGAAAAGAGTGACGAAACAGGTTAGGAAGAAAAAGGGACGCAGGATCCGGTGGTTTTGAAGGCTGTGGTCATCCAGAAAATGTCCATCCAGGAGTCCAGAGACCTTGGTCCGGGTCCCGCCTCTGCTCACAATCTAGTCCCACTTTGCACAGGTCACCATTGGTCTTTCTTCCCACCGGAAAGTTGGTATTTTTCCTTCCAATCCAAGCCCAGTACAATTACGCGCAGAGAGCGCCACACAATCAGATGTCACAGAGACATCCCACGGCATCTGTTGGGGCTTCAAACGGCTTGTCGTAAAACTCCAGTTGCCACAAACTGCCCAGATGACCCTAAACCACAGAACACACCTCCCTCACACCCAGCGTCTCATCCCACCCCCCGCCTTTACACTGGCAGTGCTTCTACAGCTGGTATGCCCCCCCCCCCCCAGTCCCCATGCTCACACGATCCCCACTGAGCTCCCTGCCCACTTCTCCCCACCCCGTCCCTACCAACAGTCCCGAGTCTCCAGGACATCCTTCCTGCAAGCCCGGTCGCCTCCTCGCCATGCCATCTTCAGGGTCTGGCCCTCTGTCACATCACCTGAACAGCTCCACTGGTCCCATCCCACCTTCCAAAAGCTTGTCCGTGGAGGGTGCTCCCCTGCACTTTCCCTCCTCTCCAGTCAGACTCGGGAGCCCACACCTGTCCTCCTTCCCCCCAAGACCTCACCCGCACCTGCAGGCCCTTACCCTCGCCAACTCCGGGCCCTGCTCTCCCACCTACAGGCTGTCCCACCGAATGGCTCACTCTTCCCCAAGTGGCACTGGAGCACCAAGCTGTACAGCTAGTCCCCAAGCAGCCCCTCTTCCCACTCACACTCCCAGGAGAGACCGCACCACTGTGCATGCATTCAGCCGGAAATCACCACAGCCTCTCTCCCACCAACACCCACACGGACCACTGAAGACTGTACTCCAAGCAGCAGGGCTCCCCGTATTTTCTTCTCTAGCTTCGGTGCCTGCAACCCAGTCAAAGCCTTCAAGCCCCTCTCCCTCTGAGTAGAACAAGAATCCAGGAGTGAGCATAACAACACCATTTAAAACACAACCAACAGTTCCCCACCTCCTGCCTGAACCATGCAGGCTTCTCCCAAGCCCTACACCTGCTCCTTTGTCCTTGATGGTCGTGCAAAGTCTCGCCCCCAGTCCCTGCAGCCGGGCCAGGATGTGTTGGGCTCCAGCCACTGCTCCAGCCACCCAACAGACCTGAGCCACACTCTGTCCAGGACTACAGGTTCTCACTGCTGAGAGATTTTAACTTAAAAGCACCCACAGATGGGGCACCTGGGTGGTTCAGCCGGGTAAGCATCCGACTCCTGATCTCATCTCAGGTCTTGATCTCAGGATCATGAGTTTGAGCCCCACAATGGACTCCACACAGGGCGTGGAGCCTACTTAAAAAAAAAAAAGGAAAAAGCACCCACATCTCACAGCATACTGCAACACACTGAAAGGCCCAACGCTTGCCAACATCACAGCAGCTTTGGGGACTATGCATGAACACAGGTCAGGACAGACTCTAACTCTGGTTTGGGCGCTACCTACCTGAATAACTTTGAACACGTTTCTAGCCTCGGTTTCTCAGGTGTAGAAAGAACGTTACACTTCCCCGCCACCCCATGGGTTGGGACAAGAGCATGGAAACAAGTTCCTCATGGAAAATGCTATCCTTATTTTCATCAGAGGAGATCCCCATTTGCACAAAATCTGGCTCACGCAAAGACTTCTTAGCCTCCATGAGAACAGACCAGATAATCAGTTCTCAAATATGTGTATCCCCATTTTGTCCCCTTCAAAGGCCCCTGTCTTTCCTGACCCCGCCCCTCTGCTTTCGTGCCTTTGTCCTTGTTTTTTTCTTTTTTTTTTTTTCAACGTTTATTTATTTTTGGGACAGAGAGAGACAGAGCATGAATGGGGGAGGGGCAGAGAGAGAGGGAGACACAGAATCGGAAACAGGCTCCAGGCTCCCAGCCATCAGCCCAGAGCCTGACGCGGGGCTCGAACTCCCGGACCGCGAGATCGTGACCTGGCTGAAGTCGGACGCTTAACCGACTGCGCCACCCAGGCGCCCCCGACCTTGTTTTTTTCTCAGGAAGGAATACTGTCAGTCAATCTTTTCCTTGCTTATAAAGAACTTAAAAAAAAAAAAAAATCAAAGCTAAAAAAGGACAAGAGATAAAGAAACTTCATTTTTAAACTTAGCAATCCTTTAAGCCTCAATTTCATCTCCATTCATGCCACTGCCAGAACATTACTTTAGCTGCAGGAATGTTTTCCACCTTTATTTCGGGTAACTGGAATCCCACCCAGTACATGGCTTCGAATCCTCGGCACTGAGTGAAATATATCTCCTACTTTATCTTGTGAACCACCTAAGGGACAGAACAGCTCAAACGTGATCCATGCCAACCTTCCTTTTACAAAGGATGAAATTACAATGGAAAACCTGGGTACTCCTACCCTAGCACATAGAGGTAGAACCTCCAACCCTGTCAAAAAAAATACAACCTAGGGGCGCCTGGGTGGCTCAGTTGGTTGAGAGTCCGACTTCGGCTCAGGTCATGATCTCGCAGCCTGTGAGTTCGAGCCCTGCGTCGGGCTCTGTGCTGACACCTCAGAGCCTGGAGCCTGCTTCGGATTCTGTGTCTCCCTCTCTCTGCCCCTCCCCCACTCATACTGTCTCTGTCAAAAATAAACATTAAAAAAAATTTTTTTAATTAAAAAAAATACAACCTAAGTACATCAGACAGCTTGATAATTTTATTATTTATTCCAATTTTCATCTTTGAGAATACCACTGTAGAATTTATATGAAGTTTAAACTATTTTCAATCATACTATACAGACATGGAAAAGAAACAAGTATGACCCACATTAAAGGAGTGTAAAGACAATTCTCACATAAAGGGGATGCATACCTTACAAGTAAAACCTACAAGTACTCTACAGAACAACGCAAAACGTTTAATACGTGTTTTTCTAAACTCAGCTAATAACAGAAACCATTTTCTAAATACCTAAAGAATGAAATCTCAAGAAGGAAAAAGAAAACTTAAAAAACAACATAAGCCTCCTTTTCAACTCAAACGTAGAAGAATTTTATAACCCAAACTCGAAGAATCGTTCTCTCCAGGACGCTTATAAAGAAAAATGGTTAAAGCAAAACTCAACAATTTCCAAAGTACTATCCACACAAAGCAGCAGCCATGTTTGAGAGTCCCCACTCCTCCCCAAGCATGATTTTAAAATGTTAAACCTTAAACCCAAAGAGCAGGTTTCTTTGTCTGGGCTTCTATCTGCCGCCCATTCCCTGTCCCATCAGATACCTGATATGGTTTCAAACCCTATGCACAGATGATCCCTGAAATTAAGTTTCCTACTAACGAATGCAACGCAATCCCCATGCTTTCTTTGCCCCAAATGATGGCATGAGTGTGGAGAAAGGGAGAGTTGAGGTTTCCGTCTTGATGCAGGGCACAGTTAGGTGGTGCCACTGGCTCAGACCCTTCTCGGCTGAGGAGCATCCTCCAGTCTTTCGAGAACTTTAAACAGGTTAGGTGCGGTATATATCGAAGTCTAACCTCCCTCCATCGGGTCCCCAGGTACCACAAGACATTGAGAAGAGTACGTACTCAGGCCCCGGCAACTCCTGAGCACACGGATAATACGGGGATGCACAGCTAGGGAACACACGAGCTTCCGAAGACTCTGACCACACCACATTGAGCCCAGCAAATTTGGGGACAAACGGTTTGACATCTGCTGACAACTTGATGCCCTGAGGGAAAAAAAAAAGGGTGGAGAGGTGGTTAACTACAGACATTCTGAGGCAAGCCAAATGTGAACCAAAAAAACCCAAGAAAGCGGCTCGGTTCTAGCAGCCCCAGAAACGCTAATCCCAGTACCGTCCGTTGTTCAAATACCTCGCGCTCATAAAAATAATAATTTGTTCGCTAACAACTTCTCCCCCAACGCTTTTTATATTAAAAAAAAAAGTATTCTACCAAATATTACAAAGGGCGGGGAGGGCAGGCAGTGAGAGCGGAAATAAAATCCCATCCAGAACACGTAGTGAGGACAACTGACAGCGCCCCCTTCGCTCCCACCCGCAGTGCGGGGATTCCGACCTCTCTCCGCCTGAGTCCGGGAGAACCCACAACCGCTCGCCAGCGGCCAACGGAAACACAAACGCACCGCGCAAGTTTACCTCCACCGAATTTCTCAAAAGTTACATAAAACCGTTGCTTTTCGCTCGGCGAACCATTAAAAGCTGTCTTGTGGGGACGCAGAGGCAGGCTTTGCTAGAAATCGTCCTAGCGCCCCACACCCTTGGGACTTGGACGTAAAACCCGCTCCTTCGGTTTCTTGAAGCGCACTAACATTGACTTCCGCGGACGCGCTTACAAAGCACACTCTTCCCTTCGCGGCGGGCCGGCGGCGGCTACCGCTCCAGCGCACGTTCGCACCGCTACTGGAAGCCGGCCGCTCCCCTCCACGAGCGCGGCGAGGCGGCGCGGGGTCGCCTCCCCCGGGCACCCGGACGGCCTCCCTCCAGGGGCCGCGTCCTCCCCCGCTTAGGAGGCCGCCCCGCCGCCCCAGTGCGGGGCGCCGTCCTCACCTCGCCCGCGGGCTCCCGCGGCCCCTCCGACGCCATGGCGCACGGCTCGGGGAAGACCCTGCCCTCGAGGCCAGCAGCCGCCCCGTCGGCAGGTGGCACGGACGCGCTGCGCTCCTCCTCCCCGCTTTTCCGCCTTCGGAGAGGACGCCGGGAAGTGCGTCACAGAAACGCGCCCGGCCCCGCCCCGCTCCCGGCCGGAAGTGCGCAGGGCGGCGGCCGCGCAGGGCCCGCGTGGGGCGGGGCGGGGGACACCGGAGGCGGAGGGAGGGGCCGCGTACCACGTGGTGTGTGGAGCCTAGGAAAGCACGGACTTCCCGCACCCGGGAAGTGAGCACGGAAAATCGGCTCACGGCTGCCGCCTTCCTTCCGGCGGACAGCCAATGACCGCGAGGAAAGGAGTCAGGGAAAGTGGCGTGGTGTGGCCATGGCGGGCGCGGGCGGCCTGGGGGTTGGGTTGGGCACCACCCCCCCCGCCCCCCCCCCCCTCCCGCGGGCTGTCTGGCCAGTAGGGGTTAATTAGGAGCCAAGCCGCAGGTTGCTGCCCCCAGTATGGACGCTTGGGTTCGCGGACCAGCAGGAATTTAAGGCGGGAAATGGGGACTGCTAGGTTCACCAGGTTTGGGCCTAGGAACTGGCAGCCACCACTGCTGGAGGCGGAGGCCGGTGTCCCCTCTCACTCTGTACTGTTTGGCTTTCCCACAGGGCAACAAGGCGCACACAGCAATTGTCATCTTGCTTGCTAACCCTGGGCCCCCAGGGGCAGAAAGGAGTTCTAGGCTGCTGCTCAGCACCACTGGTAGGATTTGCAGTCCTCGTCCATGTACGAAGACAGAGGAGCAGAGGAGGGACCACCAGACTGTCATCTGAAAGTGTTCCCCAGCACAGCAAAGATAGTCTGTGTTTGCATTCACCCTAGAGTACCATAGCAGCTAAAGGCAATTTGACAGACACAACATGTATATGGAATAAAAGGTGTTTCACAGTGCCTTTCAACTTTAAAACTGCGGTGGTATTTTCTGGGGAGCATTACACCTACTTGGTAAATGGAGCCGAATAGGATTCAGTGGTTTCCCTTAAGGCCACCAGATGGGACAGTTCTTAGACACATTGGACCGTTCTCCAGGAACTAAACTAACAGCAGACAGGTGAAATCTAATGTCTCTATGAAACAGTCCTGCTTTTTAAGTGAACTCATGGAACCCTCATCAAACCAAGCCTTTTTACACCCATTTAATATTTCTTTACATTTATCTCCTCCAGACCAACATTGTAAAACTGAAATCATCTAACCACCTCAGTAGACACAAATTAACCTTAAGAAAAACCCCTTGGGCACCTGGGTGGCTCAGTTAAGCCTGACTCTTGATCTCTACTCAAGTCATGATTCAAGGTTCATGAGATCAAGCCTCCCTCCCCCACTCCCTCCCCCTCCCCCCTGACAGCCAGGAGCCTGCTTGGGATTCTCTCTGTCCCTCCCCCATTGGCACTCTCTCTCAAAATGACTGAATAAACATTAAAACAAAAATTGTTTTAAATAAACAAACCCCAGTAAATAAATGCAACATATAAACTTTATTTAACAAAAATAACAGGCAAAGTCAAACAGGCACTTATATTAAGAGAAAAACTGACTAGAAGAAATTTATCTTGAATACCTTACAGTAACCTACTTGCAGTTGCATTTAACTGAGCTCTGTTGCTGTGAAGAATACAGCTTATGCACAGGTATGGATGAACGATTTGTACATTTTTCAAGTATTCACTGAATACTACCTTATATACACATATACATTAAATTTGAAAAAGATTTAATTGACGATCCCCAGATATACTTCATTTTTGTTGTTCTTTTGGAAGAGGTCGTCTAAAGAGAAGAATATGTGGTTCTGTGGAAACAAAACATTTTATATAATTTTAATACAATACAGTTAATTTTCATTCACTAAATCCAAAATTCAAATTCTGAATTGAACCAAAATAAAATGAATCCACGATCAACTGTTACTTATTGAAGTATCCGAAATACATTTTGCTTCAAGTCACTGTCAACTGTAAACAGAAAACAAGCTGATAATGTCAATATTCCCCTCCATGTTTTTTTTATTTTACCTACCCTGGAGAAAGAGACGCTAACTAAGTAGAGAAATCACTTTGGGGAAAATGGTTTCTACCTTTAGAATCTCCATTCCGGTGGAAAAGAGAAAGGTTACCTCTCTCCATGGGAAAAAGACACCGAATACAAAAATCAAAACCCACCGGCCTGTAGAAAGTACAGATCCCTGGGGCCCATTCCCAAAGGTTGTTTCTTTGTAAGTGGGGGCCCCGGGTTCCCTAGTTCCCCAGTTGCTCTGGTATTAGCTGGAGAAAGAGCTTTTGAACTGGGATACGATTAAATGCCCCAATCCTAAGAAAGTTTTAATTCAGTTTCTGATGCTGCTACTGCTGATTTCCTTCAACAAGCAGAAAACAAGACTGCTCTAGTTTCACCTAATTCAGCTGCTATAGTATGCCTTCAAATTTTGTCGAAGGCATCAGAAGTTGTTTAAGTTAGATTTATTAGTAACACAAAGGTAGAATTTAGCCCCACAAGTTTTACTTTACCATCTCATATCTGGAAAACCCCACACATCAACACACTCATAATGCACCACACACATAGCACGGTTCACTATGTTATCTAATTTCATCTTAATGTGGTAGATAATAATTATCCCTTACTAGAAGGCTAAACAAAAAGACACATCAAAAGCACTTCAAATTGCATTAACTTCTATGCACAGAACTTGAGGACACTTTAAAGTATCTTAAAATAAGTTCCTGGTTTTCAAAGGCAGGGGTGGGAGGGAACACCAGAATTATACTCCTGGCAAAATTAAATACTATTAATAACAACACATTAAAAAAAAGACATTTTAAAATAAAACAGAATTGCCTATTTGTTTCTACTCCTTATCTTTTTGCAGGTAGAATAACGTGTTACTTTCACTCATGTATTATGTACTTTATAAAATGGAAATTCTTTCTAGGGAGGAAAGCAATCGGCCATTCAAACTTACTGGTTACTTTGGGATTATCACTCAGTATCAAATATTACTCAACAATTTTCCACAAGTGCAACCCTACTATTTTATCTCAGTTAATGCCTTCCTAAATGGCAGAACTTACCCGGCTCATGGATCATGTAGTGGACCCAGCCTAGACTCTGCTGGACACCGAGTCTCCTCCACTCCTCTTCAGACATCAGATGGGTTTTTGGTACTTGTTTGGAAAGTTCTCTGGGTAGCATGACATGCCTGTTAAGATACAGCCAAGAATTAGTAAATACACCTTTCCTACAATTATGAGCACTTTAGAAATACATTTTCAGGATACTCAAAATCTGAGTTCAAAATAAAGATTTTTCAAGCAATTCTTGTTACTGTTGGCGTCAATCTTCAGAACCATCTAATATCTCTAATTCTGATTTCTGACGGCCTATGTTCAAAATAGGGAGAGAAGAATATATGGTCGAAAAGCAGAAGACATTTTTTTAGGACTCCTCTTTTCTTCTCCAAGAGACTGCTTGCTACTTGTCCCCATGTTCTTCAGGAACAGAAGCCCATACCTGAAATCAGGCTCATGGTTCTCCAAAACATCCCAACCAGCCCTACAGCTACCTCTGAGGACTTAAATCCTGGCCAATAGGGTGTAAGGAGAAAATATGCCACTGATGGAAACTGTCTTCAAAAGGGAAGAACGTGCCCAACTCTCTTCCTTATTCTTTCCTGTTATGAAGCCGACTGATGTGATCAGGGAGCCAGAGAAGCCATCTAAGACCACAGAAGCCTTGTAAACTGGAGATGGTTTCTGACCGTAGAACGGTCGTCCCAGACCCATGCAGCCTTTTACAGAAGAGAGAAAAAAACTAATTTGTTAATTTGGGTTTCCCACTACTCAACGTTATAGATTTGCAGTACACACAAGTCCTTATGTACCCTAGAAGTTTTTTCCAAATCCAAATCAAAAACAAACCCAAGTCCCACATATACATGTACCTGACAACGTTACACAGTGACCTTCAGTTTTCCATAAGTTACAGACTTGTATCCAGATGACCTATATCCAAAACTTATTAAGTTTTTTCAGGAAGGCTTGCAATACTCTCCAATGTCAAACCATCAAGAACATAATTGTAACTTCACACAACTTAAGAACAAATGTGCACCCTGCTTAATTACAGTAAAAAAAAACTTTATAAATCACCATTCCCAGTAGCAGTAAAGTTGCACAGTCATCCATAACCAGTTTCTTGACCTGTGTAAAATACCTACCACCTGAGTCCGTTGGCCAGGTGGGGTGAGAAAGGTGCAATCTGGTCGGTGACCCTTTTCCGCACGGGAGAAAACGGAACCCCTAGCCCATTAGCACTCAGCCATCAACTTAAGTCTGTGACTGGTGAATTAAATACCCGTTTCGTATTATTTACAAAAAAGAAATGAGCCTCAAAACAACTGTGTTGCCAGATCTGCCACGAGGCTGCTGAATCCAATTATGCTCTTTTTACCAGTGCCAGTGCACTACAGTTGACCCCTGAACAACAAGGGGTCAGGGGCCCTGACCCCCTGCGCGGTTGAAAACCCACAGGTAACGTGAGGCCCCCATACTTACTGATAGCCAACCTCTGACCCGAAGCCTTCCTGCCAGTACAGCCAGCCAATAAACGTGTGTTTTGTGTTACCTCGAAAAGCTGCTTTCACAGACACGTTCAAGGCTCTACAAATGTCGTCTCCGCCTTCCACAGCAACGGCTGTTACATTTCTCCCAGAGAAGCGCAATGTAGCCACGCCACGCACAACCACGGAATCGTGTCCCCGCTGACCGGGCCTGAGTCACAACCGCGGGAACAGGCTGTTTCCGGCCAGGTAACACCGGGCGGTGGAAGCAGCTTCACCGACAGAACTGCGGCTGACTGCACTGGGACGCTTCCCAACTCCGTGTGAGAAAATACTGCCGAAAGCCAACGTTCCCTTCCCGACCGCGGGCGCGGGGGCAGAGACCAAGGCCAGGTACGCGGGAGGCTCTGAGCAACAAGACGCGGCCGAGGAGGGCGGACGGCCGACTGCCGACAGGACCTGGTCTGCAAGTCCAGGCGCAGAGCAGCCTCAGCATAAGGAAACTAGGAAAAGCCACGTCTGTACCTACAGCACAAACCAAACACCCAACAGACCCAATTTCCCGCTGCCCTCTCCCACCACGAACCGCCCGGCTAACTGGGCTACGAGCCTGGGGGGTCTACCTTGCGCGGTGCTCCTCACTAACCGCGCCGGGGTCCGGAAACCAAGGGCGGAAGTACCGCCCCGAGTCCCGGAAAGTACCTTCCCCACTTGGGGCCCCCAGGTGCAGGACGCCCGGTCCCAGCCCCGATAGCCCGCCGTCGGACGCCCGCAGCGCGTCACGGCACGTTAGGCCCACGCACCACGGGAGAACCGTGTCTGTGCTCTTCCTCTACAAAACTGGGCGGGCAGACTTCAAATCGAAGTGTGGCAAGAAAACCGCATTTTCTAGCCGGGGCAGGAATGACTAATCGGTAGAGCTGCCCGGAAACACGCCCCGTTTTTCCCCAGAAAACACATTTCTAAGACCCAGGAGAGCGGAGAAACACCGACTGGAGGCCAGCCGCCCCGGGGCCCCCTCGAGCCCCGCCCCCGAGCCCCGCCCGGAGGGTGCCGGCCCCCCGCACGGCCACGGCCGGAAGTGCCGAGCGCCTCCCAGCCGCCGCGTCCTCGCTGCTCGTCCCCCCGCCGGGGGGAGTCCGGGCGCGTCTCACGGCGACTAGGGAGCCGAACGCCCCCTGGCCGGCACACCGAGGCCGCGGGACACGGCCTCGACCAGAGGGAGGGGTAGGCGCCCCGCCGCCTGCCCCGGTCCGCCGAACCCCGACACCCCAGCCAGGCAGCTCGCCCCCTGGCCCGCTTGGCCTCCTCGCCTCCGCGAACAAAGGGCGGAGGCCGGCGGGCCGCACGCGCCCGCCCGGGCGGGGGCGACCCGGCCTCGACCCCGGCCCCCCGTCCTTCAACTCCCGCCCGACCCGACCTCCGACCTCGGGCCCCGACCCGAACCCCGGCCGCCGCGCTGCGACCCCGACTTCGGTTCCGCCCAGAGCCCGGCCGGCTGGCCCCTCACCGGTACTCGTAATGCTCGTCGAAGTACTTGTCCGAGTAGTAGATCTGCTTGTGAGCCATCCTGCGGGCGGGCGGGAGCAACGGGGCTCGAAGAGCGGGCGCAGCAGGACCACACGTCCACGTCAGGCCAAGCCAACGACTCGACTGTGACCAACCGACCGCAGGCCAAACGCTCCCGGTTTGAATCCGACAGCCCACCGCTGATTGGACGGAGGCGTCGGCCAATCACGCTTCGCGCAAACTGCCGGGAGGCGAGACCGGCTCACAGCCTATCGTCACCCCCCATCCTAGGCGTTGGCTCCCATGATGAGCCAATCAGAGACCTGTTGCGAGGTCGCTCCATGGAAGAAGTGGATGATTGGCAAGACGTGGGGACGAAAAGCTCCCGGAAGGAAAGGGGCGTGGCCGAGGAGGGCGGAGCCGGGATGTTAAAGGCCGCAGAGCGCGTGCGCAGAAGTTTAGAACGTTCCAGGTCCGCCGAGCCGTTGGGGTGGGCGGGTCGGCGCGAGGGGTGAGGTATCGCGGGGCTTGGCGAAGCGCGGTGGGGTTGCGCGCCTAGCGTCCGCCTTCGCGCAGGCGCAGTCTGGGCGGCCCGAGAAGGGCTTTGGAAGCGTGGGAGGTGAGGCAGTCCGGCCGTGGGGAGGGAGGGGAGCCAGCTTCCCGGCCGCCGCGGGCCTGGCCTCGGGACCGGGGGGTAACGGCGCCCGCGGCGGGCGGGCGTGGCCAGGCCCTGGGCGGCGCGGTCCGGAGCCCACGTCGGGCAGACTGAGGTCGCCGGAGGAAGTACGCGGACCCGTGAACCCGCTGTCTGTAGGTGGCAGAGCGACCTCGTGGTGACTGACGCCTCGCGTTCCGCACCGGGCACACGCCCTGCGCTTCGGGACCGCTGTGGATCGCCGCTGGAGCAGGAGCATCGGCGGGCGCAGGGCGGGGATCCCACCCGGTCCCGCACCTGCTGGTGCCCCCGCCGCCCACCTGCGCGCCGCACCTGCTGGGTCCCGCCCCTGCCCAGCGCCTCTGCGGGCCACCTGTGCCCAGCACCGGGCGAGCATCCGGAGGCCTGAATAATTGGGGGTAATGAGGTGCGGTGATGGTAAAGATGTGATAAACCGTCACGGGAGGTGGACAGGGGGACCTCTGACTTTCTGGCAGAGCCTAGGAATGAGTAGCTTTCTAGGAGATTTATTTTTACGGAGACGTATTCAGGAAAATTTTAGGTGGAAAAGTGGAGTAGTATAATCACGTCCGGGGTACCCAGTCACTGAGCTTAGCGGTTCATGCTCTGGCCATCTTGTTTCACGTACTCCCCTCTTCCTTTTTTCCCTGGAGAGGCCCAGGTATAATGTCATTTCGCTTTGAAAGGGTGCTTATGAGTATATCGCTGTATTTATGGGGTAGGTCTTAAGAAAAACTTTAAGAATATTTAGCACCATGCCACTATTACACTTACATAATTCTTATGATCCTCTGAGGGCTGGTTTAGAGTCACATTTCCCTGACTGTCTCCCTTTTGACCTCCACATCCAGACCTGGGCCCCAACATGCAATTTGGTTGGATCCATCTCTCACCCCCCCCCCCCCACACGGTGACCCACCATCCTTTATAATAGAGATTTCAATGAGAAAGCAGGCCATGGGTGCCTGCGGAACAGCAAGCAGTCTGGATTTGGGTAACTGCTTCCTTGTGGTGTCCTTTACCTTTTTCCCTTATAATCGTATTTAGATCCAGGTGAAAACAACACCAATAACTACTTGTCCAAATCCATTTAGCAAGTAAGTGGCAGACCCTGATTTGAACCCCAACAGTCAGACTCCAGAGTTTGGCCTCTTAACCACTACTGTGCACTGTCAGGGACCTGCAGGTGGAAACCCGGTATGTGCTGGGAATGTAGAATGCAGAGGTCAAGGGAAGGAAGGCCATGGGACGTGAATCTGGGAGGATCGATGTCATAGACAAAAACAGCCCCAGAGATGTCCCTATCCCGATCCCCGGAACCTGTGGATATGTTACCTTGTCTGAGATGGTGCGATGACCCTGCGTTATAGTGGCTGGTCCAGGGGTATCATGAGGGTCCTAACAAGGGAGGCAAGAGGGCCAGAGGAGGAGCTGTCCCAGAAGGAGAAGTCAGAGTGGCACGAACGCAGGTGGCCCCTTGAGCCTGGAAAAGGAATGGGTGGCTTCTCCCCGAAAGTCCCAGAAAGAACACAGCTCTACAGACTCCTTGATTGGAGCCCAGTAAAACCTATTTCAGACTTCTGATCTCTGTAACTGTCAGATAATAAATTTGTGCTGTTTTAAGACACTAAGTTTGTTGTAAAAACAGCAATAGAAAACTAACTGAATTGGGCCAGACTGGGAAGGGATTCTTGGACTCCTTGCTGATAAGTTTGGGCATTTTGATGACTGTGGGGTGGCTGATGTTCTCAGCAAGATCAGGTCAGATGAGATGTGATAAAGGTAAATGGGAGGAATGGGGGGATGGGGCGGAAGGAACCACCTCACCAGGGGCTCCCCGTTAGAAAGAGACTTCGCTTGATAGGAAGAGGGAAGTGCTCATGGACTGAGCACAGTGACAAAGAGGTCAAGGGCAAAACTAGCCCGTCGGTCCATATTCAGTCATTCAGACCAGGCAGTGTGCTAAGAGAGCCTTCCTCCTGGGGAATGCATTCTTTCTTTCGACTGCTCCAGTTATTAACTGCCTGTCTAGAAGGCACCGTACAGTTGGCATAAACATTTTTTTCTTTGTCCCTTCTGGGCCTCCACATCAATCATATGAAGGACAGCAGTGCAAGTACAAAGCCTGCCTTGACCCCAATTTCCCATTCTAAACAAGCTGAAATTTTAAATGTACATATTATATGAAAAGCAGTTATTCACCACATCAGTGGAAGATGCTTCCGATGATCAAGTCTGTGTGTAAGTAAGACTAAGTATATTATTTAAAATACGAGTTTCTCTCTGTTCCACTAATACAAGCACAAGGTCATGACCTCATTCAGGACCGACAGCACATAGAACAAAGCTCAAGTTTGAGCTCTGAATGCTTACTCTCCATCATCCTCTTGACTTTTCTGTGAATAATTATACATGAGAAAGCATCAGATTGCATATGCCAGCTTCAGCGACCGCACCCACTGCTGTTCAGTGTTAGTGTACTTTTGAATGTAATTCTCAATTCCCAGCAAACTCCTAGCGCTCTTCCTAGGAAGTTTTATCCCATTTATCTTTGACAGTTAAAGAAGTAAAAAATATTTATTAAAAGAAATAAGGTGTCTGTTCGTTCCTTTCTCAACAATCCTGTATCACAGATTTAACCACTGATTTAAACACCATGGATTATCCACATAGACTTTTTTGTACACTTAATACAGACGTATCAGTGTCAGAATTAGGGACTCCTCTGTACATCCTTAGTTTGTAATATTCTTTATAAATATAATACATTCTTTATAAATACAATACTACTTTATAAAATATTCAACAGTTTGTTTTTTTTTTCACCCTCCTGGGACTCCGGTAACGTGAATGATCACTTCTGGGATCTTGTTGAGGCCTTCAGTGTTTCGTTGAAAGGGTGTTCAAGACTCTCCTTCCATCAATGCTGGCCCTTCCTGGTCTCTGTTGACTCCTGCCTGAGGGAGCTCCGCAGGGCTCAATCCTCGGCTCCCTGTGGTTCTGCCGAGTTTTGCCGCGCGTGGATTTTGCGACTTTGTTAATTGGTTGCACTTAAGAGGGCTCTGTCTCCATGGCAAGTAGACCATCTTATTAGGTGACGTCCCTCCTTGTCTTGGTAATTCTCTTTACTCTGAAGTCTGCTCCGTCTGATACGAATATAACCTCTTCAGCCTTCCTTTCAACAGGGTTTGTATCCTACAGCTTTTTCCATTCTTCTACATTTAACCTACCTATATCTTTCTATTTGAAGTGAATTTCTTGTAGGCACCATATAGTTAGGTAAACTATTTTTACCTATTTTCCATCTCTTAATTGGTATTTAAGGCCTTTCACACTTCATGTAATGACTGACTTTTGGCTTTAAGTCTGCCATTTTATTATATTTTCTACTTGGTGTCTCTTTCCTTCTTTAGTTCTGCTTCCCCTTTACTTTCTTCTTGTACTGGCTCAAGAAACAAACACCGAAGGTTCCTATATCCATTACACTGAAGCAGTAACTAAAAGTCTTCTAAAGAAAACACTGGACCCACACGACTTTGCAGAAGAGTCTGTTCTATCAGGCAAGAAAATGTTGATTGAAAAACCAAACGTGGACAATATGAGAAAGGAAAGTAATGCCCCTCTCACAAACAGATACATACATGTTAACACCCTAAGTAAAATGCTGGTCAGCTGCACCCAACTGCATTTTTATTTTTATTTTTATTTTTTTTATTTTTTTTTTTTTTATTTAAAAAAATTTTTTTTTTTTCAACGTTTATTTATTTTTGGGACAGAGAGAGACAGAGCATGAACGGGGGAGGGGCAGAGAGAGAGGGAGACACAGAATCGGAAACAGGCTCCAGGCTCTGAGCCATCAGCCCAGAGCCCGACGCGGGGCTCGAACTCACGGACCGCGAGATCGTGACCTGGCTGAAGTCGGACGCTTAACCGACTGCGCCACCCAGGCGCCCCCCAACTGCATTTTTAAAGACAGCCTGCCATCCTACAAATGTAAAGGTAGCGTAATACTAGAAATGTTAGAAAATTAGCAGCACAAAGGAGAAAAAAGATGCTCCTCCCCAACATGCAGAAAAAAAAAAATTGACAAATTCATCATGCTTTTAGAATATAAACTTAGTAAACTCACCACTCACTGGTGATACCTCTCTTAGTGATCAAAGTAGGAGGAAGCTTTGTTAACCTCATAGAGACCGCTATAAAAAACATTTAACAGAATTCTTACGAAGAAATATCAGAAGTATTCTCTTTAAAATTTCCTATTATCTCCAATTATATTGAGCAATGTGCTGGAAGTCAGAGCCAGCACAATAAAGGAGAAATTGAAGTTACAGTAATTGGAAAGGAAGATCTAAAACTTTGCAACTGATACACTTATCTTTATATCTGGATGTAAGATCAATGCATAAGTCAATTGTATTCCTACATACCAGAGCAAATAACTAGAAGACCTGCGAAAAGAAATATGATTACATTAGCATCAAATGTCACATACTGGGGATAAGCCTAAGGGGGAAAAAAAAAACAACATAAAACACAAAGTCCTGATAAGCAAAATTGTGAACCTTTAAGAGAGAAAAAGACACGTGACTGGAGAGATACAGTGTGTTCATGCTTGGGAAGCCATAATGTGGTTAAAACACAAATTCTCTCCAAACTGATCATAATGTCAGTCTAATTGCAATAGAAACACCACATTCAGAGAATAAGTTCCTTGGATGAGAAAAGGGCCAAGAATAGCAAAGACACTTCACTGGACTCTGTTGATGCAAACTGACCAGAAAGCACTCTAATAAAAGAAGAAAACACTTTTATTTGAGTCCAGATTAGGACATCTGTCTGGGAAATGTGATCTTCACAGGGAGGACACTGCCCTGGTGAAGGAACGGTTTTTACATGGCTATATGCTTTTTTGCATAAAGATCCATAAGTCAATATGTCAGAAGTACATTCTTGCAAGTTTCAAAAAAAGACTATAGATTAATGCGTAGGCAGGAATCATGAGTTTTATTTAACGTCATGGAAAGTAGGGAGTAAGAGCACTGTTTGTTTTGGGGGGGTTGTTTTTGTAGAGAGGGAGAGGGAGTGTGCAGGGGAGGGGCAGAAGGAGAGAAAGCCAACTAGGCTCCCTAAAGAAGGCTCAATCCTACGACCTTGGGATCATGACCTGAGCTTAAATCAAGTCCAACTTCAGCTCAGGTCATGATCTCACCATTCATGAGTTCAAGACACATGTCGGGCTCTGTGCTGACAGCTAGGAGCCTGGAGCCTACTTCGGATTCTGTGTCTCCCTCTCTCTCTGCCCCTCCCCTGCTTGCGCTCTGTCTCTCTCTCTTTCAAAAAAAAAAAAAAAAAAAAAGAGTTGGACACCTAACTGACTGAGCCACCCAGGTGCCCCGCATTGATCAATTTCTTTTATGTTTTATTTAAAAAAAAAAAATTTCTTTTTAAATGTTTATTTATTTCTGAGAGAGAGAAAGAGCACAAGCAGGGGAAGGGCAGAGAGAGAGGGAGACACAGAATCCAAAGCAGGCTCCAGGCTCTGAGCTGTCAGCACAGAGCCTGATACTGGGCTCGAACTCACAAACCATGAGATCATGACCTGAACCCAAGTCGGCCCCTTAACCGACTGAGCCACCCAGGCGCCCTGATCAATTTCTTAAGGACAAGATGTTCCTCAGGCTAGTCATTCACACAAAG
This sequence comes from Puma concolor, assembly GCF_028749965.1. Lineage (NCBI taxonomy): Eukaryota > Metazoa > Chordata > Mammalia > Carnivora > Felidae > Puma > Puma concolor. The sequence continues at coordinate 3,060,726 of NC_141679.1, read as the reverse complement.
CGGATGGACAATGCACGCTTGAGGAGCCCTGGATCAGTCATTTGGTTTAAACAAAGTTTATGTACAGTCATGCTGACTTAGAAACCTAAAATGACTTCCCTTGTCTTTCAGGCCTTTAGAGAGTTTTTCTGTCCTCAACTCTGACAGAGATCGTGATCTATGAAGAAACCGTGATCATGAAGACTGTGGCAGTAGCTTATAGAAACTGCAACACCATGGTACAAAGTAGACCAGCTGCCTTGGGATGAGCCAGGCAGCCCAGTGTGATGTTCCCCACACCCACACTGTCCATAGCCTTCACCGCACTGTCCGTAGCCTTCACCATTCTGGGGATGTGCTATTTCACTCCGGTTGGCTAAATTTTACTCATAAACACAGTATTTAATCAGACTTCAACCTTTCTTTTTTTTGTACTTATGACTGACTTTTTTTAGAATTGTGAATATAAGTGGTAAATACTGTAAAAGAGATGAAAAGGTATTAGTAACTGCAGCCTTAAGGATGAGTCAAATAAAAAAAAAAAATGCAACAAACTGAAAGCACCGTGGACACTAAAGAACAAATCAGCGAGCTAGAAGATCGGGTTGGGTAGCAGTCCAGGGAAACATCAGGAAAAGACAAAGAGATGATAGATATGAGGTAATTGCCATGAGGAGAGGAGTCCCAAAGGGGGAGAAAAAATAAACAGAGAGCAGCAAATTCTAGTACAAATAATGTGAATCCCCCAGTTTTAAAGAAGATAAAAGACTTCAGGCTGGAAGGGCTTGTAGATTGCAGAACAGTGTCGATAAGAAAATATAACCACAAAGGGGCACCTGGGTGGCTCAGTCGGTTGAGCATCTGGCTTCGGCTCAGGTCATGATCTTGCTGTTTGTGAGTTCAAGCCCCACGTCGGGCTCTGTGCTGACAGCTCAGAGCCTGGAACCTGCTCCCGATTCTGTGTCCCTCCTCTCTCTCTGCCCCTTCCCCACTCATGCTCTGTCTCTCTCTGTCTCCGAAATAAATAAACATTAAAAAAATTTTGGGGCGCCTGGGTGGCGCAGTCGGTTAGGCGTCCGACTTTAGCCAGGTCACGATCTCGCGGTCCGTGAGTTCGAGCCCCGCGTCGGGCTCTGGGCTGATGGCTCAGAGCCTGGAGCCTGTTTCCGATTCTGTGTCTCCCTCTCTCTCTGCCCCTCCCCCGTTCATGCTCTGTCTCTCTCTGTCCCAAAAATAAATAAACGTTGAAAAAAAAAAAAAAAAAAGAAAAAAATTTTAAGAAAATATAACCACAGAGAAACTAGAGTGCATTCAGGAACACCAAAGACAAAATAAAGTTCTAGGAGCTTCCAGAGAGAAACCAGACCGCTCCTACAAAGCAACGAAGGATGCACAACGCCAGTCTCAAAATCGGCACTGCATTCAGGAAGAAAATGGGCTGCTGTTTACAGAGTGTTGAATGAAGGACTAGAAACAAATTCTGGACAAAGTTCACTATATATTGGAACTGACTGAGGATTGGAAACAACGCTTATCAACAACTCAGCAACCAGCGTGCCCAGAAGAGGGAGGACGGGAGGGAAGTGAGGACACACTTCCTTGCAGCTGTTGAAAAATTTCAGAAGGTGGCAGAGACTGAGAACCCATCACTAGAACGATCTGCTCCAATCGCTTTCTTCTTGCCACCAACTGCCGTAGCAGAATTAGATGCTTCAGTACCACGTCGGAAAGCTTAACTTACGGAACCAACTACCTCCCATCTCAGGATGCATGCCCTTGGTTCACAGTATGACTTTCTCTTTAGACCCCCATCAACAGGTGGAGTCCTCTTCTCCACCCTTGGTCTGGTCTTGTGACTTGCTTTGCCGAGCAAAACATGGTGGAAGGGACATCATGGGACTTCTCAGGCTAGTTCTTATGAAGGATGGCGGATTTTGCCCTCTCCCTCTTGGAATGCTGCCCTGGGATGCGCTTCATCATGTGAACAGGTCAGGAGGGAACTAAGTGGCCCAGCCGTCCACTGGCACCAGCCACCAAACCTGTGCCTTAGGCGCTGAATGCACCCTCCGAGTGAGACAAGAAAAATGAGGACGGAACTGCCCAACCCTCACCCCGGGGAATCCTGGGAAAAAAAATCAATCATTGTTGTCAGTCACTAATTTGGGGGAGGAGGTAGTTTACTAGGCAGCGGTAGTCACCTGACAGTCTCCCCTTTTATCTTTGTTTTAGATTCAAGTCTCACACGAGTCAATCTGATTAGAGAAAATGAAATTACATACAGCATCACAGGTGCAATGAAATCCATGAAGTGCTTTCAGTTGTTCAAGCCCGGTTGCATTGGAAGGATGCGGTCACAAACATCAACGAGACTCTGAACCACACACTAACTTGAAAACCTAAGTAAGATAGATCTTGAGGCACATCGGTCCAGATACCAGAAAAGGGGGGAAATAATCAAATTCATTTTACAAAGCAAACGTAACCTTCACACCAGAATCGGAGAAGAGTAATAAGAGAACAAGGAAAGCACAGTGAGAGTCGTTCCATTTTGAACGCGGACGTGAATTTGGCTGAGTGAACCTCACGTTTTAGGCAAAACCGCATTAAGTAGAATCTGGCTCAAAAACAAAACAGCACTGAGTTTACTGGCAGTGAGCCAATCTATGAATGTAATTCACACGCAGTGGACAAAAGGAAAGAAAGCACCCTGTTAATACACGCAGAAAAATCATCTGATGAAGTTGAGCCCTGATTTATAAAACAAATTATCAGCACAGAAGGCTTCCCTACGTGATAGAAGCTACATACCAAAATCCTACAACAAACACATATTTAAAGGAGACACTTTGGACACGTCCCCTTTGAGATTGGAAATAGTACAAGGATGCCTGGATCACCACTTGTGGATCATTTCCTAGGGGTGCCATGACGTGAAAATTTGAAAACGCTGCTACAAAATATCTAAGACAACCTAGCAACGAAAGCACAAGATCGTTATGAAGACAACAGAAGACCTATACCAATGGAAAGTACCACAATTACGGTTATTGCCAACGTAACACTGCGAGACGTTAGCACCCCCCGAGTAAATTTGCACAGTCATTGCCATCCCAATAAAAATTCCAGAGGTTTTGGGGAAGCTGCAAAATGTTTTCTAAAATTTATATGGAGGAGGGGGCGCCTGGGTGGCTCAGCCAGTTGTGTGTCCAACTCTTGATTTCGGCTCAAGTCATAATCCTGGGGTCCTGGGATCAGTCCCCACAGGGGGCTCCATGCTGAGTGTGGAGCCTGCTGAAGATTCTCCTTCCCCCTGCCACTCCCCTGCTTGCTTGCACTCTCTCTCTCTCTCTCTCAAAATAAATAAATAAACAAATAAAATTTATATGGAGGAATAAAGATCCACAAATAGCTAAATCAATTTTGGAAATGATGGGGAATCTGGGAAAAACAAAACAGTGGAGCAGATTAAGGAATGTGGAAATAGATCCACGTACAGTGGGAGTGGAAACATAGTGCCATACAGCAGCAGGGAAAGCATACAGTTGACAAAACTATTTCACTGTGTGGAGAAAATGTGAAAAAAATAAAAGTAAACTATGAGGCTAAAGATAAAAATGTTGGAGGAGGTCTTTATGACCTTGGGGCCACAAGAGGCAGAATATTTATGCAACAGTAACCATAAGCAAGCAATTGATGGTTTTGACTACAAGAAGAGTGAATAATTCTGTTCGGTAGGGACACCTAGATTGGACAATATCAGACGGGAGACAAAATACATTGACATCAACTTCATCAGGTGTTTGCACAAGATATTTGCAATACAATTCCAACATGAAACTCATATCAAGATTCTACTAAGAACGTCAATAGAACAATAAAAAAAAAACAAATTCAACAGAAAGTTGGCCAAAAATATATCAAGATATGACCACACTCCTCTATAATCAGAGAAATACAACTTAGAAAAACCACAGCTGCCTCCTTAAACCCATCGTATGGGCGAAAATCATAAAGCCCAAGTGTTAGTAAGGATGTTAGGGTGTGGGAACACTCCTGGTCCATTGGTAGAGTATAAGCTGATACGTCCCTTCTGGAAGCAGCCTGGCAGTATTTAGTGAAATTCAGGCTGTGTGTTCCCTATGACACAGCAAACCCACTGTAGGTTCGACATTCCAGAGCACAGCTCGCCCGGATTCATAAGGTTCACACCTGTATAGATCTCTGTATCTACCTCTCTACATGCCAACATAATTAGATCCAGAAAGAGTTAAGCAAAAAAAAGTTTAAAAAAAATAGAATTAAATGTACAACTCGAAATCACTTTTGTAAATGAAAACCATAATTTTTTTCCATACTGAAAATACATGGAAAGTAACATTATGTATTTTACAAATGTGATTTATATTCATATCCCCAGGTTCGATCTAGAACACGTGCTCGTGGGTACCTACAGGGAAGAATGAAGTGGGAGCAGAGAGGGTGGGTGATGGGGACCACAATAACGGGGATTCCCACGGGCCAGTGGTAACACAGTTCCACCACCTGAGAAGTGTGAGCAGTTCAGTTCTCCACCCATCGGGTTCACACACGTTTCCCCCACCCCCCAAACTGAAGGTCTGTCTACCTGATGAAATTGTTACTGTTGTTGTAACATTTTCTGTTAATTTTTCATAGACGAAAAATTTTTATTAATTACTTATCCGGCTACGGAATCTTTCTTATAAAAGGTGTTCTAAGATGTGAACAGAAGATGCTAGGAAAGAGCGCCCATCGGTTGTTCTGCGGTTCCCCGGGCTCCCTGCCAGACCGCTTCCATTTGGGGTGGGTCCATGAACAAATTAATTCTGCGTCACCAGTAGGACTTCTCCACTGCAGCTTGTTTTTTGTCCCTATTAATTGTATGGCCGATGAGAACCAAACACAGACCGTGACTAATGAAAACAACACGTGGACCACGGGCAGGTCTGCAGTTGTCCGAGAAAGTAAGAAGAGATTTGTCTTTGTTCCTGGTCACCGGTCCCAGCGTGCAGGGAGGGTGCCCACCCACCACCGAGTCGTTCTCAGACGCCAGCTGGGTGTCTGTCCTATAGCCCAACTCGGGTCCGACACCATCCACCCAGCGACAGCACAGAATCAGATCCCAAGAGACCACTGCCCCCACCCCTCCCACCCTCACTTCACCTGGTTGTCCCCCCTGTGCTTCTGACCAACCGGCTACGGGATAGAGGCTCCAGCAGCCTCCTCCAACTCAGGATGAAAATCACAAGCCACGCGGTCACCCGCACTCCTGGCGGGTGGGCTACAGATCCCAGGTTCCCACAACCCCTCCTAGGGTTCCATCTGTTTGCTAGAGCGGCTCCCAGAGCTCAGGGAAACAGGTTACTTACTAGGTCACCAGTTTATCATAGAAGGACAGAAGTCAGGAACAGCCAGAAGGAGAGCCAGCGACGGGGAAGGACGCCCAGCTTCCCCGCCCTCTCTGGGCGCACGGCTCCCTCCAAACCTCCAAACGTTCACCACCGCTGAAGCCCTCCACACCCAGTTCGTGTGGGTTTATGGAGGCTTCCTTACTCAGGCCCTAAGGATTAAATCATTGACCCAGAGATCAGGGGGTGGGACTGCAGGTTCCGACTCTCCAATCACGTGGTTGGTCCTCCGGGCAACCAGCTCCCGCCCTCGGGTGACCCAGGGGCATTCCAAAAAGTGCCTCATTAACATAACAAGAGACACCTTCTCCATTCTCTGCACTTTGGAAATTCCCAGAATTTTTGGAGCTCTGTGCTGGGACTAGGTTAGACCAAGCATGTATTTTTTTTTTTTTTATTGTAAATCACAATATCACAATTTGAACAACCAATAAGCCCAAAGGTGATGGTAAGTCATGCCAGCCTCCAAAGAGCCCACCCTTACTACTCTACTATATGTGTGTTGATGGTCAATGACTGGTTTCAGCAAAGCAACATTGCCCATCACATTAAATTTAAGTCAATTTAGTTTGTATTTAAATTTTTTAATGTTTATTTATTTTTGAGAGAGAGAGAGCGCATTAGCAGGCGAGGGGCAGAGAAAGAGGGAGACACAGAATCCGAAGCAGGCTCCAGGCTCTGAGCTGTCAGCACAGAGCCCCACGCGGGGCTCAAACCTGCGGACTGCGAAATCATGACCTAAGTTGAAGTCACCTAACTGACTGAGCTGCCCAGGCACCCCCAATTTAGTTTGTATTTAAACTGAAAGTTAGCTTGTGTCTAATTAATATTTTTTATTGTTTTTAATTGTTTAAAAGAGATAAACCTTATTCCGTTATTATAAGTGACATCATGATAAAAATGCGGGGATTGGATATAAAATCAGAACTGAACTGATCTGAGAGACGTACTTCCCTTTAAGTGATGTGTACACGTCTGTTTGGAACTCTCTGGACTGGCGGGTGCAGCCCGGGCAGCCACAGGGCATCCTTAGGTCAGGTGGGCAGTGCCCCCTGGAGGGGTGCAGAGGCCCGGCTGCCTCCACCACACGTCACACAATCCTTCCCCTGAAGGGGACAAATTTCACCCAGAGGCCTAACATTCAGAGGTTTATTTGGTGAAAAGTAAAGTTTTCGGAGAACGCAGATGCTGGAAGCTTGAGGAACTGACTCCATTTAATCATTTTGCTAGGAGCTCACCGCTAAAATGCACCACACCATGGACAGAGGCTCAGATTTTTAGGGGGAGAGAGGGAGTACATCAATTTCACTGGAGGAGAGAGAGGCCTACCTGAAGAAGATTCCATGGAGGAAGTGTCTGCATGTCTGGAGATTCTCAAGGAAAGGGAGGGAATCTGCCAAACAGGATGAAAATTCTGGACCAGCATACAGCCTCAAAAACACAAGACTTAATCCTGGGGCCACGAGCGACGGACCTCTGTCATATAACCTCATATAACCGTGGAGTGCCATGATGTCCCCAGTCCTGATCCTGTTAAATATTTCGGGAAGTAGTTTTTGTATGCCTAATCACTTGCAGAGAGTGTCTTCACCTTCTTCTGATAGTTCCGTAGGATGTAGGACAACTTCCCGGACAGATAAATTAATGGATCACAAAAGGGAAAAATCGTAAAGAGGAAAACCGGACGACACCTAAACCAAGTGATCAAAATTCACGTGGCCCCTGTGGGGCAGACGACAGTCCTGTGCCTTCAGATGTGACCCTGAGAAGCCATACCACCACTTAAGCCGCGAATGTGTAACGTCAATCTCACAGCGAGGCAACATCGGAGAAGTGGGGTAGTCTATTAACAGGAAAGACAAAGGCTGAGGGACAACTCCCCATTGAAGGAGGCCACGGGGATGTAACTAAATGCAGTTACACAGAATCCGAAGCACCCAGAAGACGACATTTATAAAGGACACGGAAGACATTTTTTGAGACATCCAGGGGACAGTGGATTGGATGAAGTGTCAGTGTGAAATTTCCTGAATTTGGTAAGCGCACCACGGCTGGGTGAGAGTGTCCGCATTCTTACCAAGTACCAACTTGGGTGTGAAGGGTAAAGGAACAGCGTGTATGTGTCCGTGGTTCTCACAGGCGCTGAGTCATCACATATTAAAAATCACTACGTGCTCAGACACACACACACACACACAGTATGTCCTCGGACGAGGCCGTTCCTCTACACGTGCCTGTGAGTGTACAGAGAAAGAAAGAGGCAGGGAGAAAACGATAAAGTGAATGGTGCAGGATGTAAAATATTGGTCAATCAGCGATGAAGGTTGTGAGAGACTTCTCTGAATCATTATGGCGACTTCTCCCATAAATTTGAAATTATTTGGAAGTAAGACATTTAAAAAAACTCAGTACGATTTATAAACTTAAGCGTGGCTTTATAAAATAAAAGTTGCTGGGGTGCCTGGGTAGCTCAGTTGGTTGAGTGTCCCATTTCAGCATCAGGTCATGATCTCGCGGTTTGTGGGTTCGAGCCCCGTGTCAGGCTCTGGGCTGACAGCTCGGAGCCCGGAGCCCGCTTCGGATTCTGTGTCTCCCTCTCTCTCTGCCCCTCCCCTGCTCATGCTCTGTCTCTCTCTGTGTCTCAATAATAATAAATATTGGGAAAAAAATTTTTAATAAAAGTTTCTGTATGTGCCACTAGAAATTCCTCCGTTAACACTGGTGTAGATTTGGGGGATTTAACACGGAAGCACCAGGAGAGGTCCCGGTGGGCAGGCCCTAGCCCCAATGTCAGTGGGAACCGAAAAGTTCTGGTGCATCTCCTCTGGTTTTGTGCTTGAAGGTAGGCTCCTCAGAATAGCTTAAATCTCAACAGAAATGAGGAAGCCCTCTTTGCTGTGTCCGGGTGGACCCCTCGGACCTCCAGAGCCCCAGGCTGGGTTGCCTGCACTTTGGTGGGTGCCCGGGGGGCTCCGGGAAGCGCTGGGGCACTGGCCCAGGCTGGGAGAGTCAGCACTGACCGCAAGCGTGTCCAGTACTTGTCATGGGTCCACAACCTGTACCCACCCACGGGGACGTGCAGACGTGGGGAATGTGCCCCGCCGTCACTGGTTCTGAGCACGCTATCCTCTCTCCCACACACCCCATGAGGGACTGAAAGCCTGAAGCCCAGTGGTCTGGTGACCCCAGAGCAGCCTGGGTGTCCTTCCCAGAGACCCCTGGCTGACCCCTCCTGCTCTCTGACCTGTGAGCCACTCGGGGGCAATCTCCTTTCTGGGATCCAGCCTCCAAACACCCTCAATGACTTACTTCTTTTAAAAAAAAAAAAAAAAAAAAAAAGCTTTCCCTGGGCATGACTGCAGGCCTGCGGGACCCCAGGAGCCTGGGGGTGCGGGAAGTGCCTGTCTTCGGGGGTGGAGGGTGGGGTGGGCCAAGATCCCAGGGTGCTGGGAAAGCTGCGGGTGCACAGGGTGAGGGGCCACGGCTGCAGGTCCCCCAGAGGAGCTGGAGCCCCCCACGTGAAGGTGGGATGTCCCCACCTCAGGGTTCCTCGGGAGGGGCTGACTGAAGAGGGGAAAAGAGCTCTGTGCACCTGAGGGCCCCTGCCAGGCAGGACGTAAAGCGAAGGTTGCTCCTTGCGGCCGTGGCCCTGACACCTCTGGAAAGCCCACCTTCAGACATGGATTTTGCGGGACTTGACATGGGGGGGGGGGCCCACGAGGGCCCGGTCAGAGGGCTCGGGGACCCCAAGTCCCCAGGCGCTCTCCCACGCCCTTCCCCCATGCTTCTCTGGCTCCTGGAAGCTGCCCCTGCTTTAGAGACAGCACGTTCCTCCTGCTCCACCTGTCCCCGCCCCCAGCTGACTCACATTTAACCCGCCTGGGGTGTGCACGTGTGGTTTGTGTGTGTGGTGTGTATCATGTCTATGTGTAGCGTGGGGGTGTACATGTGGTGTGTGCATGTGGTAGGGGGGACAGCGGCCGGCACGGAGCAGGGCCCGCCGGGCCCCGGGAGCACCAGGCAGCCCTGTGTTGGGCTGACAGGCACCCAGTGACCCTGACCGGAGAAGGCTGGGCGCTCTCACAGGACGGGGATGTGGGGTGCACGTCCTTGGGGCTCTGGCGAGTGCAGCTGTTTCTAGTTTAACCAGAACTGGAGGGGGGGGAGCTGTTGCTAGGTTCATGCGCTCTGGGGTCTTTGGGACAATCCTGATACCTGCTACTGGACAGGGAGGTGGGGCGCACGGCGACAGGAAGGGGGAAAGGTGGAAGCCGAGAGTGCAGTGGGGACCCGCCCTGTCTACGCGCGTCCTTCACACGGGTCCTGTCCGTGGTCACTGTTCTGAAGGCAGCCAGCCTTGAGCAGGGACCTGGGACTATGTCACTGGTGGGAAGAGACACAGGACAGAGAATGTAAGTGCCCGGTGGATGCTGACCCCAGCCCCTCACTGGGGGTGGACGGATAATCACCAGAATCTGTTTCTGCTCTCCGGGGCTCACACCACGCAGCCAATTGGCCCCAGCCGTGTGTCCTGTGTGCCACAACCAATCCCGCATGTGGCCCGGGCTGGCCCAGGTCTGGCTCTGGACGCACCTGCCAGGCATCGGCTGGTGAGCGCCCGGCGGGTGAGCGAGCTTGCGGTACTCACAAGGTGTTCGTCGAGGCCCCTTGGACACGCAGCGGGAAGACAGTTCTGTGCGCGTGCTGGAAGGTGCACTTCCGCCCTGACTCTGCGCGGTTCCTGGGACTCTGTCCCCCAACCACAGGCCTCGATGGCACAAGTTAGAACCAACACATCTTTTCTTGCTGGAAAGTGAATCTTGAACGGAGACACCCAGACACAGGAGGTTGTTGGAATGACAGCAACCTTAGGTGACGGTGTAGGAATCTGGTCACGGAGACCTTTGGGTTGCTGTGGTTTCTGTGCCTCGTGACGCCTGATCGCCTCGATTGACCAATAGTTTCGTGCATCACCCAAAACCAATGCAGCACGTGCCATTTTTGCTCACGTGGACTTCGACACCTGTACCAAACAACCACAGCTGGCACGGTGTTTTCATTACCTTAAAGTTAGTCATTTGTATGTTAGTCTAAACATACAGACTGTGTACGATGTGGAGCGAGGGTCTGACTCATTTTTGTCTCCCCCAGGGCCAGCACCTTGCCTGGTGTGTTGTGGGTGCTGAGTCGCTCCTGTTCCTGGCTTGCTTGATCACAGGCAGAGTCATTTGTCATTTAAGTGGTCGCCTCTGTCCCCATCTATGCTCGTGAGCAGTAAGAGTCGCAGAAAACCAAGCAAGAAGAGCCCGCGTGCTCTGAGGACGGTGGGAGAAACTCTCATGAGGTTAAGTGCAAGAATTTCGTGTGATTTATTGTCACTGTCCTGATACCTTTAGTTGCTTGGGATTTGGGATTTGCACTTCCAGAACCTTCCAGAAAGGTGGAGTATTGCCAGGGCCTCCCTGCGGCGTTGTAGCGAGCAGCCTGGGGGACGGGGTGCACGTGTGGAGGACGGCCAGTCTCCCCGGAGCAACACCCATTTTGCAGGCAGCGCCGGCGGGAGATCAGTCGTCCGAGGGGGCGTGTGGGCAGGTGGGCGGCCTTGGATTTCGGCCCAGGACCGATTTCCGCCCCAGGTAATGTCCGTTGCTGTACGGTTAACACCGTCTGTGCTTTTCCGGCAGCTGTAGCATTCAGGGATCATCCGAGATGACCGGTGACCAGGAAAAAGACAAACGCAAACTATCCATAATGACAATACCTTAACTCCTGTTTGCAATCATTATCAAGTATTTTCAATTACATATGTTGTAAAATGTATTTGCAGTTGGCTGGCGCTTTTGTCTGCATGAACGTTTGAGTTTTCACACCCACTGCTCGAGAGAACATTCCATCGTATGTGGCCTCATTCGGTGCCGTCATTACGTGTATAAATTAGTTATTGCTAACTCACTTAGGCTTTCATGGCTTGCTCCTTCTGAGCGTCCAGTGAAGCTTTGCTTCTAAAACCACGTACCAGGACACGGTCGAAGCGGAAAGTGTTGGCGAGGGTCTCCGAGCGCCATGCGTCAAGTCTCTGGTTGGCTGGGGGGTCCTCGTGCAAGAGAGACCTCGCACCTGCCAAGCGGCCCGTCATCTGTCTGCCAGCGAAAACCAGGCTCAAGGACAGACTCACGTGAGGTCTGCCTCCGCCCGGGCACCGAAAAGGCAGTCCCGCGGAGAGGACTGGCGTGTGGGTTTCGTGTGCGATGTCTCCGGGCAGACGGGCTGCTCTCTGCTTCCAGGAGACCGGGCCAGGGAGGCACCCGGTGTGTGTGTGTGCTTAACTCTTTGTCCTCAGGACCCCCGGGGGGCGTTTTTCCATAGAGAAGAAGGTCGGAGGGCCTCCTCCTGGGCACGATGAGGATGGCAGTTTGCCCAGAAAGATGTCTTTGGGGGGAATTAGTCACGCTCTGAGGCTCGCCCCCGGGGCACGGCGGTTCCTGGGGCCCGCCCAGGCCGCCCCCCATGGGAGGATTCAAACAACTGTCTGGAAGCTTTGCTGGCCTCTCACAGGCTTTGAGCAACACAAGAGGAGTCACAAGCCTCGTGGCACCCCGTGGGTAGTCTCAGAGTGCTCTCATTGTATCCACTAAATAGAGATGTGAGATTGATCTTCTGAAGTGTTTGGTGCCATCAGTGGGTCATTTGGTGCCACACAGTGAGTGTGCATTTATACACCTATAAATGTAAGCAGCGGCCATCGAATCCCTTCCCCTGCGGCTGCTGGGCTGCGGACGCTGGTGGAGACCTTCCCTGACAGTAACTACTCTCCCCTCCGACGTCAAGGAGAAACAGAAATGCTGGAGAATATTTCTTTTCAAAATAAAACACGAAAAACTCAATATTTTGAGTTCTTATCCCAGGAAGATGTAATGTAAAAAGAAGCCCATGAATAAACTTATTTTAGGAATCAAAATGACTTCCAGTGGGAAGTTGCAAGCCCTGCCAGCAATGAGTCACGCATGCGGTGTTTGTAACACTTTATTTCTGCGATGACATTTAAAATTAAAAAGCACTACCTGTGAAATGCAATGTGATCCTGTTTTTTCACACGGTGTTGCGTGTGTATTTTAAGGGGCAAGTCGGATACGGATGGACAGGCTAAGATAGGTTGATTCTGCTAATTCAACTACCTTTCCTTTTGAGTGTTAGGGATCATCTGCAAGTTTACTTCTGTTCTCCAGAAGAAGCTAATACATATATATTTGAGCATCATTTATTTTCACCATCATTCCAGACAACTATGTAACCACGCTGATGGGTCTCCCAGGATGGCGACATTAGGTGCTAGAATAAGGGCCAGCCCCGGGCGAGCTGGGCAAGTAGGTCACCCTACACCGGGTTGGGGGGCTGGTGGGTGCTGGGCTCACGATTCTCTCGTCTGTAGACGCCTGTAGCCTTCCGATGACTCACATCAGGGGCCTGCCATGGGGGCAATGTTGTGAGCAAGACAAACACGGGCCTTATTTCCATGGAGTTTCCAGCTTCTGTTCTACTGGGCGGTCAGACGGCAAAGACGGAGACAGGGTGATTCCAGGTAGAGGTAGGTGTCAGCAGAAAACCAGGCCGGTGGTGGGACCGATGGATGGGTGGGTGGGTGTTGGTTCAGAGCAGGTCCCCAGAAAAGGCCCACTGAGGAGCAGCTGTGGACTTTACCGCTGCCCAGAAAGGGGACAGCCAGGGGAGAAGAGGGCGGAGCATGGGAGCCACAGGACCTAGGTCTCCAGGGACACCGGGCTGGGTGACGAGTCTGGGTTTTATTGTAGATATGGTGGAGAACCATGGGGGGGATGAGAGGGAGGGGTGGCCTGATGGGGCAGCAATGACTGGTCTGCCCTCCTCATACGGGTTCATGGGACGGCTAGGGGACACAGAATTTCGGGGCACATCGCCTTGCCTCTGGCACACCCACAATAACCCACGGAAAATGCAAGCGCGTAAAAAAAATAAAGAAATCGGGTATTCCTTCTATACGAGAACAAAGCATGCCTACTCTTCTGAAGAAGGCACTTCTGGGGCGCCTGGGGGGCTCAGTCAGTTAAGTGACTCGATTCCAGCTCAGGTCATGATCTCACGGTTCGTGGGTTCGAGCCACGGGTTGGACTCTGTGCCGACAGAGCAGAGGCTGCTTGAGCTTCTCTCTCTCTCTCTGCCCCTCCCTTGCTCTCTTTCTCTCTCAAAAAACAAATACACTAAAAAAAACAAAAAATGGCCAGCCAACTGTTGAAAGAGAGATGTTTAAGTGACATCCTCCGGGGGCGTGAGGCAAGTCGCCTGGGAACCCAGCCGTCCACACGGGGGTGTTGGGTCCTGTAACCCGCCTCCGCTGCAGTTCCGGCGACGGCCACGGGGCGGCCCGCGGCTCGTATTGCCCGCAGTTGATTTGGAGCCGCGGGTCCCTCCCGCTCTAGGGCCGTGAGCAGCGGAGGGAGGCCGGAGAGAGAAGACCGCCGCTCCCAGGGACAGAGCCCTGCCGCGGGGCGGTGGCTGGGAAGGGTTATCCCGAAATGTGGGCCTTTCTCATCAGTACCTCTTAAGCTAGCAAATAAAAGGGAAAAAAAAAAAAAAAAAAAAAAAAAAAGAACAGGTAGCAGGAAAGCAGAAAATAAGAGAACGCGTTTCCTGGATCCAGGATTAAAGATACTAAGAAATGACGAGGGGTCGGTAGGAGTAGGGACGCTGAAAACCTGGATCGTGGCACCGAATATCCACGTGCAGGGAAATAAACACTGATTTCACTTGTCATAACTAGGCTTATTCCCGACTCTGTGTTACTGGTTCAGTACAGAGCTGAATCCACGGAAGAGGTTCACAGAATGTCTGTTCAATTTTGGTAGATTTCATATATTTCTTCATTTAAAAATTTTTAATGTCTACTTGTTTTTGAGAGAGAGAGAGAGTGAGGGAGGGAGGGAGGGGCAGAGAGAGAGGGAGACACAGAATCCGAAGCAGGCTCCAGGCTCCAAGCTGTCAGCACAGAGCCTGATGTGGGACTCAAACTCACGGACCGCGAGATCATGACCTGAGCTGAAGTCGGACACTCAACCGACTGAGCCACCCAGGTGCCCCTCATATATTTTTTATTGCGGTCCAAACACAACATCTCCAGTACCTTGGAAGAAAAGGAAAATCCTGTAATTGTTGGATTTCCCAGGGATCTGAGCCTGTTAACTGGGTCGTGTAAAACTCAAAGTCAGAACAAAAATGAAATTAAAGGGAAGACATCGGAGGGAAAGGAAAATGAAGTGAGTGAATTTTGTCGTTCACAAAAATACGCTGCGTTTGCACGTAGAAGCCACCTGCCCGGGGGACCCAGACGTTGCAACGCACGAGTCCCCGCGGGGGGCCCCAGAGCAGAGGCAGCAGCCCCTGGGGGCTTGCTGGAAATGCAGATTCTCAGGCCCACCAAGACCCGCTGGTTTAGCAACGCCAGGGCTCGTGTGTCTCAACAAGCCCTCCTGGAGAGTCTGACAGTGGCCAGGTCTCCGGAGTTGGTTTTCCTCTGGCCCAAGTACTTTCCCTCCTCGAGACTGGCCCAAGACCCAGGCCTTATGTGGACTTCTTCTACCTTTCTTTTTTTAGAGAGAAAGAATCTTAAGCAGTCTCCATGCTCATCGTGGAGGCCAACTTGGGGCTCGATCCCACGAACTGTGAGGTCATAACCTGAGCTGAAACCAAGGGTCAGATGCTTAACTGACTGAGCCACCCAGGAGCCCCTACCTATTTGTTTTTTAACATAAAATTTCATTATGAGATAAATCTTAGACGCAAAACACAATATCTAATCAGTGTGTAAAATTAAAACAAGAATAATAAGACCAACACTCAATTTAGGAGCTAGAATATCTCTAGCATGTAAGACTCCTTGCCTCCCAGAGGACTTGTTCTCAGAGATAGAGGCCAGGGGACAGCAAAGCACTGGTGGTTTTTTTATGCCCCTTCTGCCTCAATGACTTCAGAGTCCATACTATTTATTAGTTAGACCCTTTCAAGAAGGAATCATAACTTTGGGCACCTGAGAGTCTCAGCTGGATGAGCGTCTGACTCTTGATTTCAGCTCAGGTCACGATCTCACGGTTCATGGGATTGAGCCCTGGGTCGGGCTCTGTGCTGACAGCACAGAGCCTGCTTGGGATTCTCTCTCTCCCTCTCTCTGCCCCTTCCCCGCTTGCGCTCTCTCTCTCTCTCTCTCAAAATAAATAAACATTAAAAAAAAAGAATGAACCATAGCTTTAATGCATAGCTTCCAATTTGTGTTCTCATTTATAGTGTCCTCATCCTCAATAATGCTCTGGATGAGTCAGTTCCTTAAAAATATTTCATTTTTGTAAACTTCAGAGTCCACATGACTGGTTCGTTTTGAGGCTGCAACATACCAGTTTCAATTACCCACAGCTTCTAATTTTTGTGGTAATTCATAATGTCCTCATTAAAATTCTATGATTCAGTCCTTCCTTCCTTCCTTCCTTCCTTCCTTCTTCTTCTTCTTTTTTTTTTCTTTTTGTAAAAATGTCTGGTGTTCAGGCAGAGACTGATTAAACCAGCTACACAGGCATTAAAAGTTAATGCCTTTTTGTTTCATTTTTATCCACATATCAGGAGTTACCATGGTTACCGAGAAGGGTCCAGGTAGCACCAACTTGCCGATGTGCTATGTTTTCCCTGGCTCGGTCTCTTGCTTACCGCCCCATCGCAGTAGCTAGTTCTCAGGGAAAACATTCTTTTCTGTCCTCGACTGGTTTGGGGACCTTGTTGTCTCTTACCGCACGCCCTAGATTCGCCGTCTCCCGGTGCCCGGAGCACTGTTTCAGCCACGGCGGGGCAGACACAGGCAACTCACACAGAACTCATAAGAATGGCAATCCTTCTTTCCTCTCACCTATATATTCATTTATTTTTCACCAGTAATGCCTCATTTCGACAGTGAAATGGGACCACATTCTCCATGATCTCCGTGGGGGTCTTGGAACTACGTCGGTCGCAAGCAATGGAAACCATCCGGAGAAAGGGATGTTTCATGCGGCCAGGGGTCGGGATGCAGCTGGAACAGAGGACTGGAGCTTCTCTGTGGTTTCCTGCCATTCTTTTCATTCTTGTGGTTGTAAGAAAATGTATATGACACAGGGGCACCTGGGTGGCTCAGTCGGTTAAGCGTCCGACTTGGGCTCAGGTCATGATCTCACAGTGCGTGATTTCAATCCCCGTGTCAGGCTCTGTGCTGACGGCTCGGAGCCTGGAGCCTGATTGGGATTCTGTGTCTCCCTCTCTCTGTCCCTCCCCCTCTGGCACCCTGTGTCTCTCTGTCCCTCTCAAAAAATGAATACACATTAAAACAATTTTTTTAATGTACGTAATACAAAATTCACCATTTTTATTTAGCATTGTGAACGTACGGGTCTGTGACCACCACCACCATCCGTCTCCAGAACTTTCTCATCTTCCCAAACTGAAATGTCTAATGCATGTATAGCCACCCTAATGGGCCTGAAGTGATGCCTCGCTGTGGTTCTGATTTGCATTTCCCCGACGATGAGTGATGTTGAGCATCTTTTCATGTGCCTGTTGGCCATTTGTTGATTGTGTTTGGAGAAATGTCTATGTGAGTCCTCTGCTCATTTTCCAATTGAGTCGTCAGATTTTCTGTTGCTGACTTGTGGGAGTTCTCACATTTAAGCCGTTGGTCAATTTCAGCACCATTCATTGAAAAGACTGTCTTTTTCCTGCAATTCTTGTCTTCTTCGAAGATAAGCTTGCTCTGCATCGTGGATCCCCCTCACAGAGATAGGGCTCCCGGGGTACATACTAAGGGTCTAGTCAACTGGACAGAGACTATCATTCTTTGTTATCCCAGTTCCAAATAATGATACCTTAATGGACTGCGTACTGACTCAGTAGCCAGAGGCTTGGATCATCCGATGAATGGGGACACACTCTGCTGAGATCGTTAATTAACCAGTATTTCTGAAGTAGCTCGTACTATTCCAGGCACAGAGATACAGCAGTGAGAACAGTGATGTCCCTGCCCTTGGGGGGCATTTGTTCTAGTGGTCACAGGAAGGAAGAGGAGAGGGTAACTTCCAAGAATGCGATTGGAGAGACCCCATGTAAACAGCTGTCCATACTAAACCATATACGATGCATACACATTATGTGTGAAACTCATATTCTCAGGATAATTTTTTTTTTAATTTTTTTTTAACGTTTATTTATTTTTGAGACAGAGAGAGACAGAGCATGAACAGGGGAGGGTCAGAGAGAGGGAGACACAGAATCTGAAACAGGCTCCAAGCTCTGAGCTGTCAGCACAGAGCCCGACGCGGGGCTCGAACTCACGGACCGTGAGATCGTGACCTGGTTGAAGTCGGACGCTTAACCGACTGAGCCACCCAGGCGCCCCACAGGATAATTTTTTTTAAAGAGCATTTTAACAATCAAAAGTTACATTGGGGCACCTGGGTGGCTCAGTCGGTTAAGCATCCGACTTTGGCTCAGGTCACGATCTCGTGGTCTGTGAGTTTAAGTCCCGCTTCGGGCTCTGTGCTGACAGCTGGGAGCCTGGAGCCTGCTTCAGATTCTGTGTCTCCCTCTCTTTCTGCCTCTTCCTGGCTCACGCCGTCTCTCTCTATCTCCCCAAAATAAATAAACATTCAAAATATATATATTGTTTAAAAAGTCACACAAACACCATTTCTAAGTGATAAGAAGAGCTTTTGCAATGCAGAATAGAAGAATTTGTAATAAGGGATGAGCAAAATGATTGGGTACCACAGAGCAATTAATTTTGAGGGAAATCAGGTTTGGGTGGAGAAAAGTCAAAGACAAGAGCATTTTGGTAGGACTCTGGGTAATTCACGGGTGTGTGAAAGGCAAAGAGGATCATGTGGTTATTCCTGCCCGGGAAAGAGAGAGCCACTTGTGCAGAGAGGGGCCAGGGACTTGGATGGGGCGGGTAGGGGGACTGAGCCTTGGCCCAGGGCAATGTGCACACATTTGTCCGGGAGAGTGGCGAAGGAGCTCCGGGATGGCACAGTAGGAGCCCGAGGGACCACTGCTGTCCCCAGGGAGATGCGCTCTTATGGTGTGTTACGGAGGGCCGGTTACATGTCAGATGATGTCGTCTCATGCGTTGGCGAGGGCTGGGACAGTGGGCTGTGCTTTCAGACCTGGGTGGTGAGGGATTCTGGTTCCACCACCATAGAGGACCTTAGACGAGTGATTTAATTTTTCTGAGACTCGGTTTCCTCGTCTGTGAAATAAACATGAGACTCAATCTGCTGAGGTTACAGGGGTTGGTATTTCATTTTTCCTTTGAAAAAACTAATCATTGTCAACTCTACTTCAGTAATAATAAACAACGCTGACCATTTATTCCGCTCCCAAACGAAGAGCCGGGCAGGCGGGCGGAGGTCTGCTGGGGCCAAGTGCGGGGGTCCACTCACAGGGTTAGCACGAGGTGCTGGCTGCAGGGTCGTTGAGCGAATTATGGCTCATTCATACACTGAAATCCTAGCTGGCCATTAAATATGGTGCTACAAAAACATATTTAGCATCCTGGAGAGCGGTTAAGTGGAAACACTCAGATTAGAAAGTAGTTGGCTTGACAAAATCGTTACTTTACTTTTAAGTGCGTTGTGTACGTGTGGGGTGTGGGGGGTGTTGATGGAGGATGGACAGATATACACCAACTTTTAAATATAGGCAATATGTATTTTCTATGTTTGCTTACCTTTACTTGTTATGGCTTACAATGAGATGTCCCCAATGCTGGTTTTGTTTTTAATTTTTTTAAATGTTTCTATTTATTTTGAAAGAAAGAGAGAGAGAGAGAGAGAGAGAGAGAGCAGGGGAGGAGCAGAGAGAATCCCAAGCAGGCTCCATGCACTGTCACAGCAGAGCCCAACGTGGGTCTCAATCTCACTAACTGTGAGATCATGACCTGAGCCGAAATCAAGAGTTGGATGTTTAGGGGCGTCTGGGGGGCTCAGTGGGTTAAGCGTCTGACTTCGGCTCAGGTCGTGATCTCCCAGCTCGTGAGTTCGAGCCCCATGTCAGGCTCTGTGCTGACAGCTCAGAGCCGGGAGCCTGTTTTGGCTTCTGGGTCTCCCTCTCTCTCTGTGTCTCCCTCTCTCTCTCTCAAAAATAAATAAACATTTAAAAAATGAACACAAAGGAGTCGGATGCTTAACCTACTGAGTTCCCCAGGCCTCCCACAAATCCTGTGTTTTATTTTTTTTTTTTAATTTTTTTTTTCAACGTTTATTTATTTTTGGGACAGAGAGAGACAGAGCATGAACGGGGGAGGGGCAGAGAGAGAGGGAGACACAGAATCGGAAACAGGCTCCAGGCTCTGAGCCATCAGCCCAGAGCCTGACGCGGGGCTCAAACTCACGGACCGTGAGATCGTGACCTGGCTGAAGTCGGACACTTAACCGACTGCGCCACCCAGGCGCCCCTAAATCCTGTGTTTTAAATAAGGCTCTAGCCAGCCCTGAGAACCGTCCCTACGTGTTCACACCTCCTGACCTTACAAACCATCTCCTAGCGGCAAGGGCGTCAGACTGGAGGAGTCACCGCTTGCCACGTGCTCGGGGCATCCCTCACTGTCTGCACTAACACACTCTGGGTCCCAGTTAATCTAGAGGATGACTCCACCCTGCACTCGTCGTCCTGGTGAGCCAACGTGGAGACCCACGAGTGAGTGTTGGTGAGCCACGTGGAGACGTGAGCCACGTGAACCATGTGGAGATCCACGAGGGGGTGTTGGTCCTCAAGGACTCAGCTCTGCAGGAAGAAGCCGCAGCTCCCCATCCTCCAGCATCCGGGGGCTCTCCCCGCACCCCGCCTCCGGGGTAGCCCAGCACCTAGCTTGGCCGCAAGTCCCAGATGACCGTAGGACTGTCTCTGCTGGGGCATCCCTCCCGTGTCCGGCTCCTGGGCTGCCCAGCCTTCTTACTTCCACCACAGCTGCTCCCTGGCCCCCACCCCTGCATGCAGAGAGCAGGCTGTGCTCAGGCCATCCTAGTGGGGAAGGAAACTAACCTTCACTGCCCTGCTGGGGGGACAGTGTGGGGTCCTCGTGGGCTCTCTCCACCCAGAAGGAAAGGGGAGCCTCCTCCTAGAAGCTGGAGGTGAGTGCTGGGTTTCTAGAGCCCCCAGAAAGGGGGAAAGGGATCACAGGATTAGAGGTGCATCCGGCTCCCAGGCTGTGAGCCTCCCTGGGAGCTCTGGGGAGAACCCGTTTCCCCGCCTCCTCTGGCTTCTAGAGGTCACCTGCGCTCTCTGGCTCTGACCTCCTCCCTCCATCTCCAGAGCCAGCTTGCCAGGTCCTCCTAGGCTCCCGCCCTCCTCCACCCCTTCCCTGTTGGAAGAGCTCTCCTCCTTTAAGGGCTCCTGAGCCAGGCTGACCCCACCTGGGCACAGGGCACTCTCCGTCTCGAGGTCCGGGCCCGTGATCACACTTGCTAGGCGGGGAAGCAGTCTAGGGGCCGGACTGTGGGCGTCCTTGGGGCTGGGGAAGCACATGGCTTGGCCCGGAACGCTCTGGACTCGGGTCCAGCCCTGGCTCGAGGTGGGACGTCAGGTCAAGGCAATGAGCTGGTCTCCCTTTCCTTCGCTGCAAGATTGATAACAGTGGCTGCATCTCAGGGCCTGCAGGAGAGTTAAGAAGACCGAGTGCAAGAAGGTGTCTGGCCCAGGCCTGGTGCAGGGCATGTATACCATGGACGCTTCTTCTAGGAGCCCGCGGAACGACAACCCCCAGAGCTCTGCGGGCTGGGGACACAAGGCTGGCCTGAGTTACTCCCCTGAGGTTGGACTGCCACTTGTAGGCAAGAATGTTGACTTTGGATTTTTAAAAGGACGTTTGGTTTTTTGTTTTTGTTTTTTACTTTTTGAGAGAGAGAGAGCGTGAGCATGTGCACAAGTGGGGGAGGGGCAGAGAGCAAGAGAGAGAGAAAGAGAGAGAATCTCACTCAGGCTCCATGGTTAGCAGGGAGCCTGACACTGGGCTGGATCCCACGACTCTGGGATCATGACCCGAGCCGAAATCAAGAGTTAGAAGCTCAACCGACTGAGCCACCCAGGCGCTCCAAAAAGATCATTGCTTTTTAATTTATTTTTTAGTGTTTTACTTACTTTTGAGGGACAGAGAGACAGAGTGAGAGTGGGGAAGGGGCACAGAGAGAGGGAGACACAGAACTGGAAGCAGGCTCCAGGCTCTGAGCCATCAGCACGGAGCCCGACGCGGAGCTCAAACCGCAAACCGCGAGACCACGGCCTGAGAGGAAGCCGGACGCTTTACCGACCAAGCCCCCCCCCCAGGCACCCCGAGTTACTTGTTTTAAAAGCAGTCTGTCGGGGCGCCTGGGTGGCGCAGTCGGTTAAGCGTCCGACTTCAGGTGGGTCACAATCTCGCGGTCCGTGAGTTCGAGCTCCGCGTCGGGCTCTGGGCTGATGGCTCGGAGCCTGGAGCCTGTTTCCGATTCTGTGTCTCCCTCTCTCTCTGCCCCTCCCCCGTTCATGCTCTGTCTCTCTGTCCCAAAAATAAATAAAAAACGTTGAAAAAAAAAAAAATAAAAGCAGTCTGAGTCTGCTGAAATGCAGTGAGTTCAAAAAGATCAAGCGAATTAGCTCACCTGAGAAAACTCATTGAGGCTCTACAAGGAACAGATTTCAGTTCTGTGTCCAGGCTGTTACGTCCCCACGGGGCCACCACGCGCGGAGCTGTTTCCATCTGCCTGGAGGTCTGGGCCACAGTCCTAATTGGACACCTCAAAGAATGAGAATTGAAATTGTCTTCATTCCCCGCGGGGGCAGGGAGCGTCCTCCGCGTGTGGCCCGGCAGCCCATGCGCAGAGCCAGGCCGCCCGTGCCCACGTGGTCAGGCCGCCTCTGTCCCCTCCCTTCACTCTGGGGTGGCCGTCGTCACCTGCAGCGATTCGGCGTAGGACAAGGGCTTCAGGGAGGAGACGCTCGGCACCCGGTCAGGCCCTCCTTTCTGACCTTGTTCTGCTCCAGGGGGCCTCTGATGGCCACTCGGGGCAACTGAACACTTCCAGAAGTTACATATTTTTCCCTTTGAGGTTTAAAAATGAGGGCATACACACACGCGTGAGCACACGCACACACAAACGTGTGCACACACACGTGCACCCATGCACACACGATGCAGGCTCGCTCACACCAATGCCAGGCCCCAGCCCTAGACATCCTGATTTCATTGGTCTGGAGCAGAGCCTTAGTATTATTATATTTTTAGACCAAACACACACAAAACAGAAAAACATCCTTAAGACCGTGAATACAGACTCGTGACAGACACTCCTTCAAACCCAGATGACGAGTGACATTTCACATTGTTTACACATGGTTTTCAGGGTCGGATCGGCAGTGGAACCATAAATGTTAAACGTCAACCCTACGACTCTGAGAGATCTGATGTCAGTGGGGGCGGCCTCTCAGGAGCCGCGTGCGTGTGGGGCTTTTGGGTGACTTGAATTCGTAATGACCTGTGTGTGACACCAGGTCCTGCCCCCTGCCCTCTGATGGGTCCCCCCGGGGGAAGATCTGAGGGGTGGGAAGCAGGTGAGGGATCGGGCTGCCTGCGTCCCTCTGCTGGTGACCATGCTTCTGCCAAGGTGGCCCTCTTCACAGGACCCCCACCCCCGGAGGCATGGGGACACAGGTGGGCACAGCTCTTCCGTCACCCCACCCGTGGTTCTTGCCGCGCAGAGACAGAGATGGGCCGGGCTCCCTTGTCACCAGACCCATGGTTCTCCGTGGTTATGGACAGGGGTGGGAACGCCTTCTCTGTCACAGCCCCATGGTTCCAGGCCAGATGGTCACATGAGCTCTTCGTTAACCCCCCTGCGGTCACCCTAGTGGATAAGTTTTCATCTGAATGGATACTACTGAAAAGGGGTATGTTGGCCTTGTCTGTGAGACCCCCCGGGAATGCCCATGCAGGCTGAGGAGGGGACACGTGCCCAGTGCTCATGGCCGTGGGGCACAGCAGGGTGTCGGTGCATCCCACACGCCGACCTTGGGGAGGGTGCATGATCACAATGGCATTGGGGTGTGCTCAGAGATTCATGGATAGCGCTAAAATACCATGGTGTTGGGGAGGGGATCCAGAGGGAGAAGGTACAGAACGATTTATGTACCTCAAGTACACACACACACACACACACACAGAACCATTTATGTACCTCAAATACACACACACACACAGAACCATTTATGTACCTCAAATACACACACACACACAGAACCATTTATGTACCTCAAATACACACACACACACACACACACACACACAGAACCATTTATGTACCTCAAATACACACACACACACACACACACACACACACACACACACACCACAACAGGACAACCTCACGAGAGCACGGTGAGCACCACTGCAACACGGACCAGGGAACCGCAGAAGGGGCTGGAGGGGACAGCAGAACAAGAGAAGCTTCCTGCACAGACTGGTCCTAATTCTAGTCCACAAATGAAAGAGTGTGATGAACTCAACTCACTTAACCCAAGCTGAGAAACGTGTTTAGTAAAGGTCCGCCCAGAGTAAAACACCCGAGCGGGGCGTCTTCAGAACTACCTCTCCCGATAATTTTATTTCATTTGTGTTTTACACAAGGCTCGATTTTGCCCAAAGAACCTGGAATTCATTCCTCCACACTGTGTTATGGCAAAACATGTGTTACCATGGTTTCTTAAAACAAAATTTCGATTAGCAGATGGAGCTACTGAGAGGGAAGTGTGTTCCTGGTGTAGGAATTTGGAGCAGCATTAAGGCGAAAATAAACACGCTTCAAAAACTCCTAGCATTTAGAATGATCGCGAATGATTGCCAGCAGGATGGTGGTACATTAATTACTGTGTTGTACACTCTTGATTGATATGCGTATCGTGAAGATTAGAGAATTCAGTACCAACGTTTGGTTTACAATACTTTTTAGACATTTTATCGATACTATTTTTAAACTTGGAGAACGTTGGACAGAGGTAGATGAAATCCAGAATTAGAATGCACCGTGGGTGATCATGAACTATTGGGAATGTTTCGAAAACGTTGAAATGAACCAAAGGAGATGATCTAAATCATCCCCAGAATTTAAACGTTGCTATCTCTGTAGGGTATCTGAAACGCCGCGGGATCACAGGGCGCGGTACCAGATCAGGGTTCATCACCACCGGCCGTCTGTTCTCTAGGGAGGGGGGTCTGGGGGGCTCGCGGCTGCTCGGAGGAAAGACCACATTTCCCAGCATGCCCTGCAGCTACCCGTGGTCACGTGGCTCCGGGTCCTCGTGAAGAGTTCCTTAGGACGCAGCAACCTGCTCGCCTTGCCGTCTTTAGTCATTTCTCCTTGTTTCTGGAAGATGGGTGTTTCCACCTGCGAGACAAATCAGCGTCTACCCGGGGGAGCAGACAGGTGTGGGGTCTGCCACTTACAGAGGAGCCTCATCCCAGTCACTGCACGTCCTCTCTTCCGTAGATACAGTTTTGAGATGTGCCCGACAGGTCCTCCCAGACACATACGTTTCATGTCTCGGTCCGAGTGTCTGTGGTGATGCTGTAATCTGTCTTCCCACCTTCGGGCACCCCAGATGGGGCTTTGGGCCTGGCTGTTCCTCCCGTGGGGCGAGGCGGGGATCAGGTGCCACTCTGGGTCGGAGAGCCTCCCGGAGCCCCGCCCCCTTTACTCCGCTTCTGGGTCACACCCCGCTCTGCGGAAGCTGGAGACTGTGTGGTCTGGGGCACTCACCTCCTGCCAGGCTCCTTGAATCCTCTCTGTGTCCCTGGTCTGTGTCTACACAGAGCATGGAGACCACATCACTCCCTGCTCAAAAGCCTTCAGAGACTTCCACATAGGAACAGGGCCCAGATCCTTCCGCGTCCGTGGAGGCCTTACGTGGCTTGCCCTGCTGGCCTCCGGGATCTGTTCTACTCTCCCCCTTCTCTCTGCTCTCCAGCCACTCGGCCTCATTAAGTGCTTCCCACACTCCTAGCCCCTCTGGCCACAGGGCCTTTGCACATGGCACTCCCGCTTCCAGAAACACTCCTCCCCAGTCAGGCTTTTTAGATCTCAACTCCCACATCACTTCTTCAGTCCCTCCAGATGAGGTATGGTCCCATTGTTCCTAGACTTAGCACAGAGCATGCTCAGTGACGTCAGGGAACTTAGCTGGGCAACCCCAGGCCTCAACCTCACCGACTTGCGACATTTGTGCGAATACAATTTGATGTATTTACAGGAATACCCATATTCTTACAATAAGGAACTCTCTAGCAGGTTCCACTACATGTAAATATCGGGAGGAGTCATTGGAAATGCGGATGATTGCAACATGGACAATATTGTCCTGCCCCGTTTTGGGAGCACGGGCATCCCCGTGTTTATCAAGCCTGGTAGTGCCGTTGAAATGCAACCTACTTGCTGGTCTAGTGAAGGACGGCCCCTGGCTGACCAAGAGCCTCTGACGACCAGGCCCCTTCGCACTCCCTCTGATTTCTGATGTCAGCACTGTGCCGGCCCCATCTTACATGTGCAGAAGGTACTTTTTAATCACTGGGGTGACTGAAAGAAGTTGGCTGTAAATTCCTATCTGTCCATCCATCCATCCTTCCATGGATCATCTGTGTTTCTGTCCCTCTGTCTCAGTCTGTCTCTTTCTCTCTCTGTTTCTATTTCTCACTCTCTTTCCCTCTATCTCTGTCTCTCTCTGTCCGGCCCCCGTCTATCTCTCTGACCCCCTGCCCATCTCTCTGTCCCCCTCTCTGTCTCTCCATCCCCCGTCCACCTCTTGTCCCCTCTGTCTCTCTGTCCCCGTCTGTCTCTCTGTCCCTCTGTCTCCCGTCCCCCCATCCATCTCTCTGTCTCCCCATCTGTCTCTCCATCCCCCTGTCTGTCCGTCTGTACCGAAGTGTGTTGCACACACAGACCAGGCTCCAAGCACCTTCACAGATGACCCTCTGAGTCACCAGCACCAGAAAAAGGACAGGAGCTTGAGTGGTTGGGCCCCTCGGCCTCTCGTCCATTGCTAATCCTCTAATGACACCAATTACTTTTGCCTGTTAGGAATATTGTGTGCACTTTCTGAGGGTCTCAAATCTGGCTTCGGTCTGGCGCGCACTGAAGGTAAGTAGGGTGGCCAGCTGACCGAGTTCACCTAGGACGGAGGACAGCAGGGACGGGACTTCGGGTTCGACACGGGAACGGTCCTTGGTACCAGGGACCTGTTACCTGCCGAGGTTTGGGTCCATGGGGCTCCGGCGTGAAGCAATGCCCAAGGTCCCGGTGAGACCCCAGGAGGTCACGCGAGCGTGTTCCACGATGCTCTGCCTGTCCTGCCCTGGGTCTCGGCTCACTGACGTGCGGCTCTGACTTGCCTCGTGCAGATGAGGTGTTTCCACGAAGCGCGTGTGTGAGAAGGTGGGCCTGGCCTGACGGGGAAGGGGAGGGGCCGGGCTGAAGGCTGGCCTGAAGGCTGAACTTGAACTTGGCCCGCACCGCAGGGGCCTCTGGCCTTGCCCTCCCAGGGTATGTGGGGAAGGATTCGGGGGCAAGAACACAGCCCTTGCCCCTATACCTTCTGTCCCGGGAAAAGGGTTTTGCCGACGAAGGTGCTGGGGCCTCAGACTCTCGTTAGGAACATCTCTGCTTTGTTTGTGGACGCTTCCTCTTCCGAAAACAGGAAGCAAATTTACAACAGGTCTGATCTGGGAGAATAAGGAATGTGATTAGCTGGCACAGATAAGTAAAGTGGAGGAGAACCTAAAACACTTAAAAGAGAGGTGACCAGCGTCAGAAAGCGAAAACGACACGCTTTTTCCTGATGGACTCTGTCACCAACAATTGACTCGACACTTTTAAAGTGCTTTCCGCGAGTGTTTGGGGCTGTTACAATGCAGATACGGTGGTAAGGGAGGAATGTGGGGGCACAGGGCATGGTGCCTTCGGGGGGGACCGGCCGACCGTCCCGGACCCGGCACGTAGGCAGTGAAGCTCCCGGACTGGCACAGGCACACGGCCCTGGGGGGGAAACACTGGGTTTCAGAAACCTTTGCGGTGGGGGTTGGGAGCTGGCAGGATGGCACGTGTCACCAGGTCGAGTCTGCTGGCGGGGAACCGCGTGGTGACTGTCCCCGAATCGCCCAGGCTCGTTCCAGAGGAAGGAGGCCCGTGAGGCGCCCGTGCCCTCTGCCCCAGGAAGGTCAGGATTACAGCTGGGGAGCAGAAGTGCCCCGAGTCTAGATGATTCTAGGTTCACCTGCCCATATGGCTAACGGTGACTGAGGTAATACTTGCCCCTGGGACCACTCTCCTGATGCTGCTGTCTGCAACCCGGCCGGGAATCGGGACCCTCAAGGGTCTGTCTCGTCTTGCAGACAAGGAAGCCACACGAGCCAGTGTGATTCAAGGTATTAGGCAGAGTTCTGGGGAGGAGCAGTGGGCACCGAGCAGCACAGCCAGGAGGGTGCCAAGGGTCGGTTCCGGACTCTGCCCGGGGCCCTCGGTACCAGGACGCACACCCCAGCTGCCCGGGGACCTTCTGGACGCACTGCCCTCACCTGCGCACACCCTCGCTCTGGATGAAGTGTGAACCACACGGGCTCCTTCTAACTCAGAGCCAGCCAAGGCCGCCACCCTCCACCCTTCGCTGCGCTTGGAAAGTGCTCCACGTACACAAGTGTCCTAGCCCATCCTTCCCCACAGACTGTTTCAGGGAGGCCTTCTAGAATAGCTATGAGGAGAATCTTAATGGAAATGAAGAGGTGGCTCAGTCGGTTTAAGCATCCAACTTTAGCTCAGGTCGTGTTTGTGAGTTCGAGCCCCGCGTCGGGCTCTGTGCTGACAGCTCGGACCCTGGAGCCTGCTTCGGATTCTGTGTCTCCCTCTCTGCCCCTCCCCCGCTTGTGTTCTGTGTCTCTCTATCAAAAAAATAAATAAATAAAATGTAAAAAAACAATTAAAAAATAAAAAAAGGAAATTAAGATTCCGGGTTGTCTGGGCGGCTCAGTCAGTTAAACGTCCGACCTGGTCTCAGGTATGATCTCACGGTTCGTGGGTTTGAGCCTCGCGTCGGGCTCTGTGCTGACAGCTCAGAGCCTGGAGCCTGCTTTGGATTTTGTGTCTCTCTCTCTGCCCCCTCCCCGCCCCACCGTCAAGAATAAATAAATATGAAAAAAAAAACACCCAGAAACGAAGCTTCCTGCCCAAATGCAGCAGAAATACATGCTATTAAAGCACAGAAAGATTCTGTTCCTAATTCCAAGCCACTTTCTTCACCTCCACTGATTACAAGTTCTCATCTTCCTCCTAATACATCATCTTAATACTACACAGTCTTACTGATTTAGTTATCACCAAAGCATTGTTTCCATAAATGCATATGGCTTTGCTCCTTTTCTGGTGCACACGCTCCAGGATTCATCTGTTCCGGGAGAAGTCCCTTGCGACTAAGATGCCATCACAGACAAGTACGATTCTGATGTCACTGGGGTGGAGGTGCCGGCAGCCCTTCCTTCCGGACGCGGATCCCAGTCCCTTCCCTGTGATCCTGGGCATCGCCGGCCAGCCCCACGCCCCCTGGCCGACGTGCGGCCCGAGTCCAGACTGGCCAATCAACGCCGTCGCCGGGACTGGGGGAGATGGCGTGCCACGCTTCTCTCTGGACATGGCGCCGGGCGTCTTCGCTCCCGAGTGCAGGGAGCAGGCGGGCGGACCTGAGACAGACACACAGATGTGACTCCAGGGCGGGCGGCAGACCCAGGAGGGAGCGGGTATGCCCTGCCTGAAGCCCTGAAGCCCTGGACCAGCCACGCTGGGAACGCAGTCCCGCCCTGTGGCTTCCCAGCCGTGAGAGCCCCTGAGTCATTTCCCGTTGTCTTTCGTGTAAGCTAGTGGTCTCGTTGGCTTTTTGATGAAGCTTAACAAAGTCGCATTGTGGCGAGATTGCGCATACCATAACATCTATCATTTCGGCCGCCTTTAAGCATAGAGTTCGGCAGCCTCATGTCTCTGCATGTGGCTGGGCAGCCACCGTCCATCCACAGAACTTCTTCATCTCTGGAAACCATCCACTCCCCGTCTCTATGAGTTTGATGACTCTGGGGACCTCGGACCAGGGGGGTCACATAGCACTTGCCCTTGTGTGACTGGCCTGTCCCGTGCAGCGTGCTGTCCTCAGGGTTCGTCCGCGCGGCAGCCGGTGTCGGGATCTGCTTCCTTCACAGGCTGAATAGTATTCCATCTGTGTGCCCAGCATGCTTTACTTGTCCGTCCATCCGTCCGTGGACCCTGTGAACAGTCCTCTTGGCTGCCGTGAACGACACCGCTACGAACACGGGGGCGTTACGAAAACGTCCACGTCGAGGTCATCGTAGATTCACATTCAGTTGTAAGAAATGGGAAACGTCCCAGGTTCCCTCTCCCCGGTTCCTTCCACGGTCACTCGTGGAGGGTTTTACTGCGTGCCAGGCGGCATCGTGAGAGCTTTGTGTGACTGACTCCGGCTAACTCAGAACACGGGAAACTGAGGCAAAGGGGAGCCGGATCACTCAGGGGCTGGCAAGCTTCTGCGGTAAAGGGCCAGGCGGGGAATCTGCTGGGTCTCATCCGTCCCAGCCATTCAACTCCGCTGTCATGGAGTGAAATAGACAGTATGCACACGAGGGACAGGACCGTGTTAAATAAACGTTTATTTGCAAGGATCAGGCAGGTGACTGCCTGTGGCCTGCGGGCCGTAGGTCACCAGCCCCTGTACTAGTCTCCCCCGTTGTGGGCGGTCGGCTGGGAGGGAGCCCAGCGTGGTGGCGGACCAGAGCTGGATTCCCCCAAGGGAGCCAGGGAGCAGCCCCCCTCGGCCTCGGCACCACTGAAGCGTCTGCGTGACCAGGCGTGTGACGACCACCTGGGAGCCGTTATTTCATTCCAGCCGTCCGTGGGGCCGTGCGGCGTTTGAATGAACGAACCCCACGACGTCACAGCTGCTAGGAAGGCGTGTGGGGTGGGAAAGCAGCGTGGGCTGTGCCGTCCGTCTCCTGGGGGGGACTGAGGGCCACGAGCCCGTCGCACCTGCAGAAGGGGTCTGCTGCCAGCACGTTTCCCAGGCCGCTCTGTCCGGTGACGGGAGCGGTGACGTTTCAAGATGAAGGTGCTCTAAGGGAAGAAACGGGCAGTCAGATCTCGGCGAAATACAGCCTTAATCGGCTGTGGGCGGGCGGCGTGCACTGAGGCTTAGAAACAGCAGCAGAGGGGCGCCTGGGTGGCTCAGTCGGTTAAGCGTCCGACTTCGGCTCAGGTCACGATCTCACGGTCCGTGAGTTCGAGCCCCGCGTCGGGCTCTGGGCTGACGGCTCGGAGCCTGGAGCCTGTTTCAGATTCTGTGTCTCCCTCTCTCTGACCCTCCCCCGTTCATGCTCTGTCTCTCTCTGTCTCAAAAATAAATAAACGTTACAAAAAATTAAAAAAAAAAAGAAACAGCAGCAGAGACGTAAGAAGGGGGTCTTCCCCCCGCTGCTGCTTCTACCAAAATGTAATTGGCGGCCTAAAATCAACGTGCATTTGGACACAGGTGCAATGCTGCTCCAAGCGGGCCAAACAGTCCACATGTCTCGCCAGTAATCGCACTACTTTGCAGGCTCGGGGTTTTGTTGTTTTTTCCTCCCTCGTAATGAGAACGTTAGTAAAACCATTCTCAACAATGCTTTAAAAATACAAAACAAATGGTTTTCTCGATGTATTTCGAAAACAGGCACCATGTAACAGCGTTAGAATACGTTGCAGCAAATAGCTTTCTGAATGATTTGTACTTCGAAAAAACATTCTCATTTTAAGCCCGAGGTTAGCGTGTGGTTTGGGAAAAAAGAAGTGAACGTTAAAAATAAACGTAATCCACATAAAATTCATCCTGTGTAGGTAGCATATAAAAGACATGTGACTTTCCTTGCTTGGTCCCTGAATCCGTGGTTAGGACTTGTCCCCACGGGGTGGAAATGTCCCTTCTTTCCTCTTCATTTCCGTGACGGTCCCCCCCCCCCCCCGTTCAATCACAAGGTGAGATGATGAATTAAAAATTCTTTGTATCACAAAAATCTTTTCTTTTAAATGTTTATTTATTTGGGGGGGGGCAGAAGAGGGGCAGAGAAAGAGAGAGAAGGAGAGAGAATCCCAAGCATTGTCTGTGCACTATCAGCACAGAGCCCAACACGGGGCTGGAACTCACAAACTGGGAGACCATTGTAAATAAGACAAAAGATCGTCTCCTAAAGTTTGGAGAAAACCATTTCGAACACCTTCAAGTGTGATGTTGAGGCAGTGTTTCACTGCAGCCCCCTCTAACTCCCACCGCTCCCCTGGACTAGCCTTTCCCAAATTGCGGGTTTTCTTTGCCGTCCACCTTTGCGTGGGCACACGTCATTAAACACAGAGACAAAGCACGGTTTTTACAAGGTTGTTTGTTAGAAAATAAGTACAGATTCTTGAAATCCAACCCTTGCCTTCCTGGGGTTGGCTTATATTTTCGTTCTAGTGATTTTGGAAAACTCTGCTCCCTCAGGGAGATGTCGAGGCATTTCCATCCCTGCAGGGGCTGGGGCTCAGGTGTCCCGGCACCTGCCGAGAGCAGAGCCTGTGTGAGGGGGTGTGATCTGTTTCTGCTCCCCGAGAAGGGGCTGATGACTGTGGGAGCCTAGTCTACAGGTTGCTGAGGGTGCCCGTTTCTTCTTTGCCCTCTTTCCCTGTTCCGGCAACATTTCACGCACGGGTATACGTACCCTTTAGCAATATGGAAAACAAATATTCAACTAATTAAAAACATGTTTAATATTTATTTATTTTGAGAGAGAGAGAGAGAGAGGGAGAGAGAGAGAGACTGAGCATAGCAGAAGAGGGGCAGAGAGAGAGGGAGACACAGAATCCGAAGCAGGCTCCAGGCTCTGAGCTGTCAGCACAGAGCCCGACGCGGGGCTCAAACTCACGAGTCATGAGATCATGACCTGAGCCTAAATCAAGAGTCGGATGCTTAACCGACTGAGCCCCAGGCACTGCTCAAGTGCTTAGTAATCTTATGAGCACAGTGAAGAAAGGACAACCTAGCCACGGATCCAACGAAGTGAGAACAGGGTCCATCCTGGGGACTTTGTGCGCAAAGGGCTCCTTTCCCTGAAATTTCAGAGAGAGCTGGTGCTGATGCAGTCACCGAGGGGCTTAGAGCCCAGGAGATGCAGGTGGCTGGCAGGCAGGTGTCGGCAGTGCCCAGGGCTTTGCAAAGCCCGTCTTCTGGAGAACAAGAGTCGAGGAGACGGGCAGCAGGGGCCGCGCGCGCCTCGGGATGCGATCTTTAGCTGCGGTTTCTCCGGACATCAAGTGATGAGGTGCGCCAGAGCCTGGATCTTTCTCAGGACGGAGCCACCATGGGCTGTCAGGTGGGTTGTTCATTGCACCAGGGCACCCGGCTGAAGGGGAGGTGGGGACTGACTGCGTGCCATGCCCTGGCCACTGAGAGGGTCGCATTTCAGGAAGGGCCCTGGCCCAAGGTAATGATGCCTCCCCGCCGAGTCATGAGTCACGGGGAGCTCCCTGTGTGGCCCCCTGAGCTGGCCGTGGGAGCTCCTCACCCCATCACGTCCACCACACCCCGCCCCCCCCCCCCCCACCTACGGATAGGAAGGAAGGCCCGGCGGGGATGCTCGGGATGAGAGCGGGGGGCCCAGGCGGCACTGGGGGTGGCGGCCGCGAGCGGGGGCACGACAGGTGTTTCCCGCCCAACACGGTCTCTAAGTATAACCGTCTCGACTGTTCCCTCCGCCCGCACCGAGCGCCACATCAGATGGTGCTTTACTTCAGCACAAAATATAATTACAGAACTCGTGAGGTGAACGGCGGTCTATTATGCACACCTCCATTTTTAGCCCTTCTGTTGCTCTTTTTTTCGTTTCTGAAGGAAGGTCCCAGCTCGCTTCCGTCGCCGGTTCCCTCCTGTTTGGAGAGCTCTCCTAATTTTTGTTGTTGTCGTTAACACGGAACGATTCGTGAAACTGCACGTCGTCCTTCCACGGGTCCCTGTTGGGGTCCCCACTCGGTCCGGTGGGCTTCTCCTCTCCTGGTCCTTTGGCCACAGAGTGGGCTTTCCTGGCGTCTGTCCTGGCCCCCCTTCCGGGCCCCGCGGGAGACACAAGAGCATCCACGGAGCTCCCGGGGCCGCCCCCGCTCACACTCCGCTGTGTCCTTTGTTCTTTTCATCGTCCGTTAAGTCGTTTCCGGAATTCTAGCTGCATTTAGAGAAAGGGGGCAGTGTCGTCTTGTTCCAGAACTAGAAGTCGGCAGCTGACGTTTTTTCAAACCTGGATTATTCATTTGCATGATGCGTCTACTACCGTGCGTGTCCATTTAACGAGTTGGGGTTTTTTTCCCCCTTGGGGAGAGGCAACTTTCAAAAAGAGCGGATTTCTCCGAATGACTTCCCGAGCTGACCCTTAGGCTCAAGGCCAGAGGGCAGGTTGGCGTGGCGCCTGGCGTCCCCGGCCGTGCCCCCCTCCACCACCCCCGCCCCGCGGACGCGGGGCTCTCCTTCTGGAAGCTGGCCCTCCCCTATTTTCCGACGCTCTGATGACACAGAGCGGAAAAGCTTCTCATCTCAAGCAAAAGAGGCATCAAGCGTGCAGGTGCACTGGGAGCTGTCTCACTTTTAACTTTTTCCTTCTCTCATCGGCAGTCTTTGACTTTTCCAGGAACAGCCTGTGTGTCGCGAGGTCAGACTTCAGTAACTTTCATTAGTTGGGAAGGCAGGGAACTAAATTGACTGGACTCTACCCGGTGAGAGATTCTGGGCCCGTCCAGCCAGGCGGGGTGTGTCAGAAGGGGATTCGCTGTGCTGACCGAGGGAGGAGCGTCCTTGAGTTAACTCGGAAAGGGTCACTCAGCAGGACCCAGGGAAAGGCCCACGGGTCAGCAGGCTTTGGAGAGGAACAGAGGCACACGGCAGGGGAGGAGGTGGAAGGGTCGACCTTCACGGCCGCAGGGATGGTGAGAGCCGGAGCTGAGCCGGGGGCTGGTTGAGCAGGCATCCGCATGGTTTCCCTGGCAACAGACGCCCCCCACTCCCCACCCCCCACCCCCCATACTGAGAGTCTTAGGATTTGATAAACTCCGAGCAGACGAAGTGTGTGGTAACAGGAGAAGAGCATGCTGGTTCTAAGCCCCGCAGAGAAGGGCTGGGAAGCAGCCCTACAGGGAGGCGATGACGCGGGAGCCTCGGGGGTAAGGGGACGGGGAGCTGTTGGCCCAGCTGGTGCACACCTGTCATGTTGTCTGGTGTCGGGCACGTGGGTGCAGGTGTCAGACTGAGACTACAGGAAGCCATCCTGGTTCCCTCGTCTCCTGCTTCTGGCGCGGAAGCGAGCACGGGGGACAGGCTGGGAGTCTGTCCCCTCATTTTGTGTGTGTGCCCCCTTGAGCTGCAGACTCCCCCCCGGCAAGGTGGACCTGCCTCCTCATTATGGATGTGGAATTAGCCCGGGCGGGTCACCTGCACACGACCACCCAGCCAGCCAGCAGCGGGGGCAGGGCCCTTCCAGACCCGTGGGCCTGTCGGGAAGACAGAAATAACACGCCCAAACTCTCCTCTGTGTTCCGTTCTGTAGGGGCAGCCCGTTGGTCTCTCTCTCTCTCTCTCTTCTTTTTTAAGTTTTTATTTATTGTTTTTAGGGCAGGGGAGGGGCAGAGAGAGGGAGACACAGAATCCAAAGAAGGTTCCAGTGTCTGAGCTGTCAGCACAGAGTTCGCCGCGGGGCCCGA
The DNA here is from genome assembly GCF_028749965.1 of Puma concolor. Classification (NCBI taxonomy): domain Eukaryota; kingdom Metazoa; phylum Chordata; class Mammalia; order Carnivora; family Felidae; genus Puma; species Puma concolor. The sequence continues at coordinate 3,025,460 of NC_141679.1, read as the reverse complement.
ACCCACGAACTGTGAGATCGTGACCTGAGCCGAAGTGGGATGATTAACCAACTGAGCCCCCCTGGAGCCCTGGTCTTCCTTTTGAGCCTGTGGGTTCAACATGCAGAGAAGTCCGGGCTGGCGATTTACAGGGTCTCAGGCTGCTGGATTGGAAGTGAGGGCGAGGGGGAGGCAGGTCCCGACAGGTGGAAGGCAGAGGATTAGAAACATGGCGAGAATGTGTGCACGTTAACTTGTAAATTACCGCGGCCTCAAAGGGTGCGTGCAGCGCGCTCTCCATACTGTGACAGAGGACAATTTGTTCCTTGATAGATCTCAGAAAGATCAGCATCCGCGGAGATAGAGGACAGAGTAGATGAGCCCATGATTTTACACCTGAAACATCCACCGGCCCGCATTGTATGGCTTTTTTTGGATACATGAAAGGAGGGTCCATTTTCTGCTGAAAATATGATGAGAACCTACAGCAGAAAGTTCCCAGGAAGCTATCAAGAACGTCCAGTTCATGTGAGAATGTGGACTTGTCCTTACGGACACAACCGTCCCTACAGCGTGCTGGGAGTGCAGCACTCGGGGTGACTTTTGTGGGGAGTCCTTCCTTGCCCTTCTATCACCATTCCTCCCCATCCGTGTGGTTTGTGCGGCACTGGCCCTGATGGGCAGATTGCCCGCCCTCTGGCCACAGTGATTGGCTGGGAGTCTGGCCATCATTCATACCAGCCCAATCATCACCTTCTCTGGAAGGTGAGCTAGAAAACCCCCTCTCTTTCTGGAGGAAGATGGTTGGAAGGACCCCTTGAGGTGGGAGTCAAAGGGGGGCCATCTTGCTTCCACGTGGAGAAAGCCTGCCCCAGAATAAGGCCAAGAGCAACAGAGAGAGAGAGAGAGAGAGAGAGAGAGAGAGAATGGTGATACCATTTGAACACCTGGATCGAGCCTCACCTGATGCTAAGGACTTCCCAGGCACACGAGCCAACACATTCCTCTATTTTTAAAAAGCCTTATTTGAATTGGGTTCAACTGAGCAAGTCCTGATGAATGTCGTCAGTGTAGAACACAACCGTTGTGCCAGAGGGGTGGGGTTCTCAGCTGGTTGTTCTTAAAGCGATTCCGCACAATCACCCTTTCACAAAGGCCCTATGCTGCTCTCAATAGCAGTGTGGCTGACTGGCCGGCGTTGTGATGGCTCCCATCACTGACGGCACCAGGGCCACTGCCTGCATAGGGGGTGCTGTGGGCTGAACCGTGTTCCCAAAATGCCTAGTGAAAGCCCGAATCCTGCCCGTGATGGGATCAGGAGGCGATTAGGTCTCGAGTGCGGGTGCCCATTAGGATTAGTGCCCTAACAACAAGAGCCTGGAGGGCCTGCCCTCTTTCTCCCTCCGACTGTGAGCACGCAGAGGGAAGGCAGCCGTCCACAAGCCAGGAAGAGGGCTCCCACCCGAGGCTCCCTCCCAGGTCGCCAGCCGCCAGAACCGTGGGGGAAATGGTGGGGTGTGGAGGCCACCCCTCTGTGCTGAGGCGGCCCGAGCCAGCGCCCATGGGGGCTTAGCGGGGTCCCCACAGTGGAAACTGGCCTCACAGACCCTCGACGCACACAACTCTTCACTAGGGAGGCACAGCCCCCGCCCTGCAGAGGGAGGCTCCCCGGGAGGACATGCTAACTGTGCGTCATGGGGTGAGCTGCTTCTCCTTCGGCCTTTCCCCCGACCGCCGCCTCTTACCCAGTCTGCCTCGTGTCTTCGTTCTTGAGGAGAGAGGGGTCCGAGCAGGAGCTGGTGCCACGGGGGGCAGAGGAGCAGCCCGACCCTGCAGAGGGAGGAGGCGTTGGGATCCCAGCGTCCGCGACTCCCACTGACCGATGTCCCCGTAGGAGAGGCGGAGCAGCCGTGCAGGAATGCTCTTCCTCCTCCGCCTTCCGGAACCTCTGCCTTCGCCCCACAGCACCACGTCCACCGCGTCCCTGTGGCCACTGAGGGGGGTACGGACAGTTGGTCGGCCTTCCTCCTATGTCTCCGTGAAGACGTCTCCCTGTTAGCAACACGCAAACTGTCCACCGCGTTTGCTGGGTGTCGAGCACATGGTGGCAAGCTTTCTCCGCGAAGGGCCAGGTAGGAGGTATTGTAGGTGTCGCGGGCCACACGGCCACTCGCTCTGCCCGCCGTGGGTAAGCAAAGCAGGCAACACGTCAGCAGGTGGGCATGGCCAAGTTCCAGTAAAACTTTATGGTCAGGGGGCGCCCGGGGGGCTCAGTCGGTTAAGCGTCCGACTTCGGCTCAGGTCATGATCTCACGGTTCATGGGTTCGAGCCCTGTGTTGGGCTCTGTGCTGATGGCTCAGAGCCTGGAGCCTGCTTCGGTTCTGTGTCTCCCTCTCTCTCTGCCCCTCCCCTGCTCACTCTCTCTCTCTCTCTCTCTCTCTCAAAAATAAACATTAAAAAATTTTAAAAATTTAAAGAAATAGGTCCCTGAAGTCTTCAAATATTTTAGACACAGGATACAGAGTAACTGCAATTAACACGTCTAAATAAAACACAAGGAAGTTTGAAAGCAGAGTAATGAACGAGGAGCTGTAGAATGACCAGAGCTGGTTGACCTGCCGGCACGGAGAGCACCTGCCCGTCTCCGAGCGTCAGGGAGCGTCAGAGGCCGGAGGTCACGCGCCCGCCCCACGATCCTCGGCCGCCAGGATGTCCTCGGCTGTAAAATGGGAAGCCCCAAATTACAAGGGGAGCACACGGCGGGTCAGCGTCACACGTCCCTGGCTCCTTCCTTTGCAAAGCACGAGTTTCTTATGTTCGATGTGCGTCCTGAGATGACGTCTGAGTGGAACAGGGGACTGAGTGCACGGTGGGGGGGTGGGGGGTGGGTGGAGCACAGACCGGGTGAGACAGGAGGTGGCTGACCTCAGGGTGTCAGCATCACCAGGCACACGTCACCGGCCCCCCAGGAGGAGCAGAGGGGTCCTGTGACAGAGGCTCTCAGGCAGACGGGGGTGGCTGGTCACCCGAAGGGCCAAAGCCTTCTGTTCTCCAAACCTTCCTTATGTGGCCAAGTGCTGAGGGAGCAGCAGGCGTGGTCCTGCTGTGGGCTGAATGCTGTGTCCGCCCAAACCCACTCCCGGTGGGATGGTGTCTGGAGGGGGCTCTGGGGGTGATCAGGGTAAGACGAGGTCACGAGTCTGGGGCCCATGATGGGATCGATGCCCTCAGGAGCAGAGACATGAGAGCCTGCTCTCCCCCCTCCACCATGTGAGGACATGCGCGAGGGCTCCATCTGCCAGCAGGAGAGCCCTCACCAGGTCCCCCACGCTGGCCTCCACAGCCGTGAGTGCCTGTGGCCGAGCTGACCGAGAGGTCTGGAAGTGGCTGCGAAGGAGGGGGCTCCCGTGGGGCCCCCGGAGACCCAGGACTCACCCCTGCGGGCCCTCCCTCAGCCGCTCGGGCTTCCCAGACCAGTGAGGCCGCCTCTCTGGGGCTCCACCGGCCCGGCCTAGGGGGGCTTGCCTGGGGGTTGAGCGCTGTACCTGGAGCAGCTGGTGGGGAGGTAGAGGCTGAGATTCAGCGTGGCCATTCTGGGTGGCGAGGGCCGGGCTGCCAGGACTGACTTCTGGAATCTTCCAGCTGGGCTGGGCCACCTGCTGCATGAGGTTCTCGGTCCCTGTTTTAGCCAAGGACAGCTGCCTTGGTGCCATCATGCCATCAGGAAGGTCCTCCTTCCATACGCGGAGCTCAAAAGCTAAAGAAAAAGGAACCAAGAAACTTGGACCACTTTAAGGGATGGTCACTTACGACAATAAAACTTACCCCCACAAGTGAACCGTTCAATCAGAGTTGGCTTGATGGAAGGTTCTGGATTCCGATCAGGATTCTGATGAAATGTTACAATCTGCCAGAATATGATTTTGCAGACATTGAAAAGGAAACTTCAAAAATATTTTGATTTGCTTCATTTGGGGCTTTCTAAATATTTAATGTTTAAAATCTTTCAGATTATTGATTCAAAATGATGTTTATTTCCTACAACTTATGTTTGGTTTATATTTGGCATTTATAAACACTCAACAAAACCAGTCTTATGTGGCATTTGGTAATGTTGGTAATTGCTATCACTGTTGTTTTTTTTTTTTTTTTTTCCTTCCTAGAATTCTGGGGTTTAAGTCACAGGAGGCTGGTGAAAATGAAGGCCAGTGTGATCCAGGGGACATAAAAGCTCGGGGGCCACCCTTCTCCCTCACACGGGGACGGCCTCTAACAGTCTCTGCCGAATTCATTGTGAGGATAGGAGGGAAATGGCCCTAAATTAAATCTCAATATTCCAGCCAGCCCCACTGCTCAGGCTAACAGCATCTCAAAGTGCAGATAACTCGCTGATGCTCACGGGTCCCCCTTAGCAACTGGGTTGCCATGGAAACACATTGTGACTCGCTGAGAGGGAGCGGGCAGAAGCTGGGGGAGTTTGCCGGCATTTCTCATTGAAATAATTGCAGCTGTTCTCACTGTGTTTAAGAGATGAGTGCACCACGACCTCTTCATTCCCCTTTGCAGAGCCTGTTTGTGACAAGTCTTGCGTCCAAAGAGTTACGCTTGAGATTTTAAATCTTACTGATATTGTCTATGTATTTTAAAAGCCATGTTTGGGAAGCCCTCGGCGGTCCATTATTCGCTTCGGGACACAGAATTCTACGTGCATTTAGAAGCTTGTCCAGACATGAAACTCCTGTGGAGGAGATCCCACGATCCTGCTCATACATGTGAGAGGCAGAAAGGACGTGGGCACAACCCGTGTTCATAACAGGGCCGCTACAGATTTGACATGATCTTGCGCTAACTGATTGTGTGCCCTGCATGCTTTTGTCCAACAGTATTTATAATGAATTATCATTTTGGGGGTTAGATCGTATCGGTTCTGTAATTAGTACCGAGCCTTCCACATGTCTGATCTTTTGGGAAGTTTCTAGGGCTGCTAAGAGAGATTTTATTTCCATTTAGGACACATTATGTGTTTCTCTGAAGCAGAACTAGGCAATTGTTCTTAAAGAATCTTTGTATTGGGGTCCTGACTTTTATTTTAAAAAGTAGCCTTTTATTCTGGTGAAAAATACACATGTGTTCCGGATAGAACTGTTAGAAATTATGGAAAAGCATGAAGACAAGTATAAAGATTCCCCAGAAATCTCGCCTCTGAGAGATACTCATCATCGAGCTTGGCATCCTTCCTTGAAGACTTTATTTTTAGGCATTGGGGTTGTTTTTCAGTTTAGTGATCGGGGTCAGGACAGCATTTAGGAGACGTGTATTCAACTACAAAGCAAAAAAAAAAAAAAAAAAAAAAGCCAAGTTCTTCAGCTAAGAAGAGAAACCAAAACATAAACCATGCAGGTTATCTGACACACACAGAGGTTAATTCTTAACTGGAGGGAGATGGTACTCCGTGGAGAAATTAATTAAAATGTTCACTATGGAAACACTATTTTAAAATTGATGCTGGCTGTCATATTAACTTCAGAAGGTGATTTTCCAGGGGCCCTGCGCCTGGGTCGGCATTGAACCTGGAGCCCTGACACATCTCTGTGCTTGTTGATTGAGTTTTGTAATTTTCATCTATTTTGATGTAAAAATGTCCAGATTTTTCTAAGGCATAGGATCTTAGAACCATCTTAGAACTCATTAAGACGGTAACGAGCCAAACATCTAACAACATAACTCCTCTAATAACAGCGTCATATACACACTGTGCAGAAAATACGACTGGGTCTAAATCCTCCCACATCCAGGGATCCTGGGTGTGGGGTTTTTGTTCCTCGCATTAACCATAGCATGGCTAATTTGCTGAGGGTTCCGAGAGCAGGGACACTGGAGGCCGAGGGTACCATGTCCACTGGCTTCTGGGAGCTTCTATGGGTTCTGTCATCAGAATACAGACCTCAGAACACAAAACACGGGGACCCCAATCTAAAAACCGAGGCCTAGGATGGAGCCCTGCAGATCGGGTAGTGATAGAACCGTCTCTAGATGGGTTCCTTCTTCTTTGAAGAAACTTTGGAAGCTGGTTGCATTACTGTGGACGTTTTATTGAAGAAAGTCACGTAAACATGGCTGCATAGGCTGCAAACAAATGCTTCAGGCAATTCATTCTTACCCCATCCTACCAGCGACAGGACAAGGGAGGAACTAAAATACGTATCTGTTTATTGTGGTAAAGTATACATAACACAGAATTGGTCATTTTCACCATTTTTAAGTGTACCATAGGGGCGCCTGGGTGGCTCAGTCGGTTAAGCGTCCGACTTTGGGTCAGGTCATGATCTTGTAGCCCGTGAGTTCGAGTCCTGCATTGGGCTCTGTGCTGATGGCTCAGAGCCTGGAGCCTGCTTTGGATTCTGTGTCTCCCTCTCTCTCTGCCCCTCCTCTACTTGCGCTCTCTCTCTTTCAAAAATAAACACTAATTTTTTTAAGTGTACAATGAAATGGCAGTAAGTATACCCATGATGTGTATCCATCAGACCATCCATTTCCAGAACGCTTTTATCATCCCAAACATAACCCCCAACCCCTTAAACCTAAGTCCTCACTCCCCTCCCACAGCCCCTGGCATCCACCATCCTGGCCTCTGTCTCTATGAATTGGACGACTCTGGGGCCCTCATGTAGCTGGAATGTTAGAATGCTTATCCTTTTGTGTCTGGCTTCTTTCGCTGAGCACAACGTCCTTAAGGTTCATCCGCGTTGTAGCAGGGGGCAGAATCTCCTCCCTTTCTGAGGCAGCATAACGTTCCACTGTGTGGACATGCCTCAGCTTGCTTACGTGCCTCCGTGATACACACGTGGGGGGCTTCTGCCCTCTGGCTGCTGTGCACACCGACATGCAAATACCTGTTGGGGGTCCCTGCTTCCAGTTCTTTGGGGGTACAAACCCAGAAGCGGAATCGTGAGATTATCATAGCAAATTCTGAGTCAACTCAGAATTCTGATAATTCGTGAGATTATCATAGTAAATTCTGAGTCAACTCACGGGACCAGCTGTCACATCTGCTGGGTACTGTGCTCCCTGGGTGGGGGGGTGGGGGGAGAGGGGTTGACAGTTGCTGGTCTGAGGAAGCTTGTGGCCTCCCATCCCCCCATCGGCCACCTTCTCTAAACACAGGATGCTTTGTTGGTTTGATGAAGTCCAGGAGGAAAGCCAAATATGACCAGTTTGGGATTCTGACGTGTTCACACAAAAACGATCCAGCTTTTTAAGCAAATTCCTAAGAGCAACTTTTTAGTAGGTCATGGTAGATAGATGATGGGCACAGGTTTCTATTAATTGTGGAGCGAATTACTTGTCTCCGATTTATCTCTTTGTGAATATGGCTCTACGTGTGTGGGCTCCAGCACCCCTCCAGATGGGACTCCGTATCACTGCCCTTGACTGACCTCCGATGTGCAGAGTCCCCTGAGACTTTCCGTCGCAAAACTTAATGTCATGGGCATGACTCCTCGGAGGACACTCAATGTATGGTATGCCCCATTTTAAAACCTGGCAATAATTCTCTTTTGCGAAAATTGCAGAGCCTTTCTTTTGCTAGATAGCCACTGTTCGGCGGTTATGAATAAAGATGCCGTGAACATTCGTAGATGTATAGTTTCATTTCTCTCTGGGGAAGATTCCGAGGAGGTGGCCTGCTGGGTGGGAGCGTAAACGATGTGTAACCTCGTAGGAAACCGCCCAGCGGCGGCCGCACCTGCTTCTGCTCTTGCCTGGTGGAATTTCTATAGGAGTGGGCTGCGTGCCCTCCTGCCTTAGCAAATGGCACTGCCCCGTCCTGACGACGGATGGGCATTGGAATGCCTGCCCCAGGAGCGGCCCACAGATGAGCCAACACGGAGCCTGGCAGAACCCCTTGGTTGTCAGCGCCCCGAGGCCAGCCATCCGCTTTGGCCGACGCTCACCGTGCGGACCGACAGTCACAGGAAATTTCATCCCGTAGGACATTCACTTCAGTAACTGGAGACCTATTTTCAGCCAGGTCCTCTCAGCAGCACCACAAAACTCAGAGGCTTAAGGGAGAATTCATTTTTTCCTGCTGGGCTTTCTGACGACAACACTCGATCCACAAACCTCTGGGCAGAAGCTACTTGGGCACGAAGCTCCGGGAGGCACCTCAGGAGATGTGGCCCTGCTCCGTCCTTCGACTTCCTGTACCTCAGTAGCGATGAGGGTCCCCTCCACCCCCCTCCCTTCCTTCCTTTATCTTGTCTTATTTCACAGATGCAAACCTTACCTCCTTGAGGACATATTTTTTTAAACTTCTTTTTTTTTTTAACTTTTTAAAAAATGTATTTATTTTTGAGAGAGAGAGACAGACAGACAGAGCATGAGCCGGGAAGGGGCAGAGAGAGAGGGAGACCCAGAATCGGAAGCAGGCTCCAGGCTCCGAGCTGTCAGCACGGAGCCCGACGCGGGGCTTGAACCCACGAACCGCGAGATCAAGACCTGAGCGGAAGTCGGACGCCCAACCGAGCCCCCCCAGGCACCCCTCTTTGAGGATATTTTTAATAGGTTTTAAAAAACGTTTTCTTCTCTCTGCAGAGTCTACTGCCTCCAAGTTGCTTTTCCCTCTTTGTTTCGATCCCATTCCCATTTCGTGTGAGACGTTTCGCCGGATGGCCTGCCTCTCCATTTCCCTCCCGCGGGCCCCGCTGTGCCCGGGGGTGGTGGGGGCCCTCCTCTGGCACGTCTCTCCTCAAGGCTTGCTGCCTCTGCTGCTCCCCCTGCCTCGTGGGGCCTGTGTAACAGACCTCTTCTTTGCCGCCCACCAGCTCCCATGAAGATGGGGAACTCTGGGAGCAGCCCCCTCACCCCCGAACCTGGAACAGAGTCCTGTCCTTGCCAGAAATGCTCCCCTCCTGCTGGGGGGGGGGGTCTGTGGATCCGTCACCTCTAATCCTGCATTTAACACTGCCCCCCCCACCACGCCGATCCCCCCCAGGTCCTGACACAGGCTCTCACCCTGCGGTCCTGAGCCTGGAATGGAGGTGGCCTTCCCTCCCCTGACCCGTGACCAGTAGCAGACACGAGATTCAACCCCTGTCCTGTCTGCCTTCCAGGCTCTCCCCGCCGAACCCCCAGCCCCAGGGTCAGTAAGCACCCAGATTCCAGGACAGTCTTGCACAAGGAAAGGCTGTTGGAGCTTCTTAGACTCTACTGTGACTCAGACCCTTACCCCATGGCCGTGGCGATAATGACACTAACGGTGGCGCTCAGGCTTAATTATATGGGAAAAGTTCCTTCAGACTCCCCTTGCTCTCCAGGGGCGCGTTAGCTGGTGAGGGAGACAGGGATGAGACACAGACGTGTGCAGGTTCCCCCAAATTGTCCATCTGGGTTTTTCCCAGGTCAGAGAACGTAGACTGCAGCATTCTTGCAGGGAAAGGAAACAATCCGTATGCAATTTATCAAATGCATTTAAAAAATTTAGCCATTGTTGTATTTGAGCCTCAACATTAAGTGGTAAAGATTTCTCTCTGAGCGTACCACTTAACTCCACGTCAAAAGAGACCAGTTCTGTTTTCTTTTTCAGTGATGCACGCTCAGGCAAAAGGTCGCTTTGACTTGTGGCTCACGTCTGTTGGGAATGACGCTCTAGAAAATACCGCTGTTGCCACCTCAAAGTCCTTATCGATAAGCTGCATGTGTTTTCAAATTGTAACGCAACGTTTATACAGAGAAGAAAATATAAATAGTTCACTTGTAAGGTTAATATGTAAGTAACGTTGACCAAAACTGCCTTGAGAAATATGGTGTAACGAGTCAAATTCAGTAAGAGATTTGTCTCTTAAGCACGTTTCTTTCACTGCTAATATGGGAGAATCCAAACATTCTGTGCACATAAGGGAAATCTCCCATTTCTTGGTGTGTTCTGGGCAATCTAATCTCTGGGTTTGAAGAAGTGGTCCATGAAGGAGCTCATGGTGGAGCCCGGTACGTGGAAGTGAAGGATCTCCAGCTCAGAGAGGCGGTCTCCTACACCCACTGGCCTGAGTGATGGTCAGGTGGGGGTGGGGGTGGTCAAGGCAGCCTGGCAGCTGGAGGCCCAGGGGAGGGGAGGGGACAACGCTGCTCCAAGACCCAGGCCGTCTCCGGGGGAGGAGACCACCAAGGCTTGGCTCCTGGCCTCCGGGAAGGTTACGAGAAGCTCCCTGGGTTATGGCGATTCTCATGACCTCTTCCAGGAACTTGAACGCTTTTGTCATCTTTGCCGTCACCTCCTCTGGCTGTGAGCGTTTGGCTCTCTCTTGGTTCAGTTCTTGAACCAGGGAGGTGAATTCCTCCACCAGCACCGAGTTGGCCCTCACCACCTTCCTGAAGGCGTCTGCAAGTATCCTGAATATACTTAAGGACGCTTTCTCTAGTCTGGCATTCTCTAAAGATGCCTCCAGCAGCTCAGACTCCTTCTCGGCCGCACAAAGCGTGTCCGTGAGTTGGCATTTCCTCTCGATCCACTTTTGCGAGCTGCTCTTCCTGTCTTGTGTAAAGCTGACTTCAAACGGACTGAATGAGTCTGAACGTAAATAAGAGACCCACCGCCAAGCCAATGGCAGGCAGACATGCCTCGGTCTCCCACTGGAGGCTGTGGAAAGTGAGGTGTAGCCCCAGGTCACTGGGCAGCCGCTCCACGACCGCATCACCCAGCTGTCCCCGGAGCAGCCCCAAGCCACGCCCCAGGGGGAACGGCCGCCGCTCCGGGGCCCTGCTGCACGCAGGGTGTCCCCGTCACCGTGGAACCCTCAAGAAACCCCCTACGTTCCCCCCAGAACCCAACCAGCCACTGGCATCGCGGATTGGTCAGTCATCCAGTGGGCAGAGGGCAGAGATCCACAAGTAAAACGTGCTCGTCTCTATTCCTACCTAATGACCCTTCTTCACCTCTTTGTTTATGCTGTTGTATCAATATAAAATTAAAATGTAGTGAGAACGCCAAACTTAAGTGTATGAGTTGACAAATTTTTAAAAATGTATAACCCCCCACAGTATCCAGACACTCTATCAATGGGCAAACTACGTTTGTAAACAAGAAAATACACCACTGTAACGTTTCAGTTGAAACGCCACCGGCCTCGGCACGGGCAGCCTGTTCTAAAGTCGATGAAAGGGCTCTGGTTTGCGGTTGCTGAAAGTCAGAACAATGAGGTAAATCACAGTGTGCACTTTGATGCCTGTCTCTTGCTCAAAGTAATGTTTTTGAAATCCTCATGTTTTGGGGTTTTCATTTTTAGAAAGAGAGAGAGCACGAGTGGGCAAGAGGGGCAGAGGGAAAGAGAGAGAATCCCAAGCAGGCTCTACATGGTCAGCCCAGAGTCTGACATGGGGCTCGATCCCATGACCCTGGGATCATGACCTGAGCAGAAATCAAGAGTCGGAGGCTCAACCGACTGAGCCGCCCAGGCGTGCCGCATGTTTTCATCTGAATGAGCGGTACACCTGTTTTTTAAGGCTGAACAGGGGCGCCTGGGTGGCTCAGTCGGTTAAGCCTCCGACTTCGGCTCAGGTCACGATCTCGTGGTTTGTGAGTTCAAGCCCCACATCGAACTGTGCTGACAGCTAAGAGCCCGGAGCCTGCTTCGGATTCTGTGTCTCCTTCTCTCTCTGCCCCTCCCCCCCCAAATAAATAAACATGAAGGCTGAATAATTTGTCCTTGTAAGACTATATCACATAATATTTATCCATTCTCTTAATTATGGACATTTGGGTTAGCTCAAGTATCCTTTATGAATGAAGACATTGTAAGTATTTATGTACACATCTTTTTTTACGAATAAATCTGTCTTCATTTGCCCCAGGTGAAGAGTGTCTTGGGATAGAAATAGTGGTGGATGTGTGCTAGATTCTCTTTTAATTTGAAACTGAGTTCTTGAGGTATGACTTATGTCATCCATCCACGCACTTAATCTACATTCTTTGTGTGAAAACGTACCGTTGTATATCAGCCACAATCCCATCTTATAACAATTCCATCACAGCGAAAAGATCTCTCAGTCTTTGCTGTGTTGCCTTCATTGGACACAGCCTCCCTGTCTCTCTTTGAAATGCGTCCATCAATCCATTTCTAGAACAATCCATCCTAGAATTTTCACGGTTGCGTCTTTCTGTGGTTTTCGGTGTGTGCTCTTGTGTCCCCAGTGGCCTCTCCTCCTCTGTCCCCGTTGCTGGTTTCTGTCCTTCTCCCAAACCCACCATCAATTTTGGCCCAGAATTTGGCAGAGGGACAACCTTCCTTGCCCAGCAGCTCATCACCTTGCTGACCTCATCGGTGTTGTGGCTTTAAGGACACTGAACTGTCCTGACTTCTACATTCATTCATCTTTTCCACACCTGTCCATTCAGTCCAGGCTCACACCCACCCGGCTGCCTCCACGACTTCTCCGTGAGGCTCCTGTTGTGTTGGAACCCATAGACTTCCCCCAGAACCTCCTCTCCCCCGTCTCTCCCTCTTGACAGGGCAGCACCGAGCTCCCTGGGGAGCCACACCGCACTCACTGGAGCAGAAACTTCAGGTGGGCCAGCCCCCTGAGTGGTGACAAGTCTGCCGGAGGATCCTCGAGTCCGAGACCCTGGACACAGTGTGATCACTGGTGGTTTTGCCTCTTAGCCTTGAGACAATGGAAGCCATTCCAGGATTCCAGCTATCTTCATGGTGATGCCCCTGTGTTGAGTCTCCACATGAAGGATGAGTAATACACAGAATTCATATGCATCAATACTACACCAACATAGCTTGTATGTCAGTGTATCTACTCATACACAAGTCATAAGACATAATGCATCCATGTGAAAACACAGCAATGCATATAATTAACATATAAACATACAACTATGGGCTATACAAGTATATGGGTAAAAATGATTATGTATAAATCATAACACATGTCCATATGAAAGGAATAGTACTTATAATTAATATATATCAACATTATACCAGTACGGGTCATATAAGTATATTATTAGTATATATAATCATGTGTAAATCACAATGCATAATATATCAGATAGTATGTAAATAGTTACATAACATAAGGTGACTAATATTATGTGTAATTTTATATATGCTAAAATATTTTTTGAAAACGAATAAGATGGTAAACATTTGACTAGTATAGTGAAACCCACACAGAGTCTGGCAGAAAAAAAAAATCTGAGTTGAAAACAGTCAACACAATACTGTGAGTCCTGAAGGATGAGTGTGAGGTTCCAAGTGGAGTCTCTGAGGAGGGAGAGGTGTGGGCAAAGGTTTACACAGGCTCAGGTCCACAGGCAGACCATCCCCGTCGAGCAAATCTCAATACTTTGGAGCCAACCAGTCAGAATGAAGGCAAAAGTCCAGCACACTCTCCACCAATCTGGACCCAGATCCTTGGGGAACCATCTTGCAACTGTTAAGTATCGGGAACCATTTGCAACTATGGAAAACTGCAAAAGTCACAAAATCCAGAGCTGGGAAGGTTGCAGTGAGACTGGTTTGCTTCTCTTGATCACTGCCGGCACTGAAAACCCATGGGGGACCTCCAGAAAGCCACTTAGCAAGACCAAGTAAGAGCTAGGAAGTCTGCATTCCCTTGCGATTTATACTAAGAAATAATTCAGTGAAACCAAAGGAGCTGGGTGTCCAAAGGCTCTCGTGACGGCATTGTTTACAACATTCACAAGTTAGAAACCACCAAAGTGTCCACTGACGGGGGGCGGAGGCTGAAGGACTTACATTTTCTCAACTCAATGGAATAGTACTCAGCCATGAAACACACTTGGGGAATGTTACGTTATAAAATGCCATGTCTCTAACAATAGAGTCTTCTGAGGGAAAACGAGAACGAAGCGGTTTCCAAGTAAAACTTGACGTGCGTACGCTCAAGGAACTGGTGGGAATACAGAAGCCGCTAAACTTTTTCTCAATGAATGAATTCTTCAGGAAAAGCTATGTAATTTATTCTACACATGAAGTAAGACCCTCACATATTTTAATCGAGCGACTCTCTCCAGCATGTGGTGGCCTCCTGGCCACTCCTCGAGCGCAAGGCAGTTCTCTCCCCCTTTTTCTGAGGCGTGTCCTGCGGACCCCTCTCTGAAATGAGAACTGGTTTGCTTTCTGCTGTGTCTGTTTTTGGGGTGCACTGAAGCTTTGCCCTTCCGTCTCCATCTACTCCACCTGGGCCAGCACGTTGATGGCTTTTTCTTACAGTAGATGGGTAACCTGCGGGTCTTAACTCAGCAGTAATAAAAACCCTTTGTGCTAGGCCTGCATGGCACTTTCGGTTTGCTGCCTGGTCACCATGGCAATGGCTCAAGGAGGCAGTAGTTGTGTGCTACTGTTCTCCTTGCCCAGAGGGGGGCCGAGCAGGTCTGGAGTGAGGATCCCCCCACCTCATCGTGTGGTTGTTTTTGTGGGATGCTGGAGTGAGACTGGCTGTAGAGTGAATCCCTGCTCGGCCACCTGCTAGCCAGGTCCCCTTGTAGAGCCACTCAACCTGTCCCAGCCTCAGTGTCCCCCACCTGTAAAGTTGGGTAATAGTAGGACCTACAGAATAGTGTCACAAGGATTGAACAGGCCTACATACAGGGCTCAGCCCAAAGCCTGCTGGACAAGGAGCTCTGGAGCGGTGGGCCCTCCCCCCGTCGCTCACATGGGTGTGGGCCGCTGAAGGCCTGGATGGAGGGGCGACACGAAGAAAGAGCACTTGTGGAGGGGCACCGATACCCGGAGAACTTTCCATGAAGCTGGCCAGGGCACAGGTCTGCCTCTGGGATCCGAGCCTGGTCTGGGTCCAGGCTCAGGGGAACTGTCCGTAGTGCTGAAGTGAGTATTCCCATACCACAGACATTCCTACACCAGGACGTGGGGGGCACACACTTGAGGGTCCCTGCAGAGAGCACGTCTGCCACCTCAGAGACCCTCCCCCAGGTCCGGAACCCAACCCTTCTGCTACTTCTAGCTGTGGCTTGTGAAGTGAACTTTCTGTGCACTCATTCTGTCTTCTCCTCGTGCCCAGCTATCCACCCCTTCTCACACTGTCATCGACAATAAACTCCCTTCCATTCCCTCCTCACAGGATGACCCCAATCTCTGGCTTTTGTGAATCTGAGACCCCTCCCTCCTACCCCTGTTCTCTGGTGTGGCTGCTCCCTCTCCACACCTGTGCTTCAGGGGCACCACTGGGGACCTTTTGCTTCCATTCACTTCCTTGGGGTGTGTGTCCCTGAGAATCCAGGCTGTCAGCTCCCCTCATGTTCAAGACCCAGCTCATATGTAGCCAGAGATACGCTGTTAGAGAAAACCAGCCCTCTTCCTTGAGGGACACCACAGAGTCATGGTGGGCATGTGATGACTGCAGCCACCCCTCCCTCTTCCTCATTGTTGCCTGCATCCTCTGTGTTCCCCCTCAACTCAAGGTCCTTACTGAGATAGACCCTTCTCCCTTTTTAAGCACAAACTTCACTTTCATGTTGTAGAGAAAATCAGGTGTGATATCCAAATCAGGCTTAAAAATCTTCTGGCTTCTTGCCATGGCCACAGAGAGATTGACCTCTGGTCCAACTCCTCTTGCCCTGCCCAGCTCACTCTCCAACCATTGCCATTGCCAGGCACCTGCACCACTGGCTTCCCATGGGTTTGGCAAGTGGAAGGCACCAACAGGAGATGGGAGAGTGGGAGACAGAGACTGGGTATCTCCTCCTCACTCCCTCCCATCACTGGCTCTGCCTTTCTATCGTTCCCTCCGGCAGCCCCTCCCCCAAAATTCCAGCTGGAATTCCACTGGCTCCAGAGATCCTGTTGTCTTCCTTCGTCTGCAAAGGTGGGAATGGCTTCTGGTAAGAACCATGAGTCAGACAGTAAGGTAGAGGTAAGGAATCCCTGGTGTGTCATCATCTTTGAACTCTCTTAAACCCATCTCCGAAATGTTCTGTCTACCCAGGTCTGTTCCTTGGAACACCTGTTTCCTACTCAACCCCAACGATCAGCTCCCCAGTTCCTGCCTCTCCTCCCCTACCCGCTATAGGGCCATCCTCCTGGCCCTCCCCCTTCCCCATGTCTCCATTTCCTACTCTAGCCCCCCCCCCCCCAAACATATTCCTTCATTCTTCCATCACCGCTCCACACTCTGGGCTGTACCTCTGGCCATTGCCTCAGTTCTTCCCTTGGATTTCACTGTCTTCTGGAGAGCGTGACTTTTTCCATCCATTTTCTCATCTCTTGTTTGGATGGCACCGTCCTGTGACCTAAGTAGTGGCCCCTCCATTCTCCTTGCTAAGGTGTCATGATTCTCAGTACACACCTGACTCGAACTCTCTGAATTGGGTGAGGTTGTGGCCATAAAAACGGATTTAGAGTCAGGTACACTGGCCACTTCCTAACTCTGTGGCCCTGGCCCACTTCATAAACCCCTCTGATCCCTCATGTCTCTTTGTGTAGAATGGGGTGTAAATGCTATCTCACAGGCCACAGGAGCTGAAGCGTATGACAGGTGCATATCACTTGACAGGTGGGATGTTCTCAGTAGTTACGATTGTCACTAGTGCTCCTGCTAACCATCACTGATTTTCTCTTGAAACCAATGTTGATCCCCTCACCCCCCAATTCATATGTTGAAGTCTAGCTCCCAAGGTGATGGTGTTTGGACCAGGGCTTTTGGGAGGTGAGTCGGTCATGAGGGTGGAGCCCCAGGAAAGAGGCTAGTGCCCTTATAAAAGAGGCCCCAGGCAGCTCCCTCACCCCTCCCAACCAGGAAAACAAGGGGAAAGACAGCCATGTAGGAACCAGAAGTGGGCTCTCACCAGACGCCGAATCTGCTGGTACCTTGATCTTGGACTTCCAGCCCCCACGAGGAATAGTCTGTTGTTAGAGCCGCGTGATCTCCAGCATTTTGTTATAGCAACTGAGCTAAGATGCTGGGCGTCTATCCGACCAGGCTTCCACATGCGCCTCCAACTCCTGGTCATTTTTTCTTCAGCTCCCATCCTGGAAGTGTGGAGTTTCTTGGGATCCTTCCTCGTCCTTCTTCCTTCCTGAGTATGCTTCGGCCACCGAAGAGCTCAATGTCGCCTGCACGCCAATGGCCTTCAAGTTCGGACCTCCAGCCCTGACCACTCCTTGGCACTGGGCAGTTCTCCATGGATGTGTCACCACCCCCATGCATCCAGGACCCAGACATCGCCTACCCTCTGCCACCTGAGCTCTGTGTCCTGATGGATGAGACTCACTCAGCCTCGTCGTCCAAGACAGAAGCGTGGCCTTTGTTCTACATCCCCCTCCTTGGGAGATGCAGAAGACCTTGCCCAGACTCCTGCACAGCAGGGTTCCTCTCCTCTGCTGGGGTGAGTGGGGCAGGCCGTCTCCACCGCCCACTCCCTCAGGAACTCAGCTACAGAGGCGCCAGCTGGGCTGGAGGGTCAAGCTCCTGGCTTCTGGGGCTGGAAAGTGGGTGGAATCCAGGATTAGGGAGGTATGGAGGGAGGTGTTCTGCAGGACCACTTCCCTCTGCCCACTCCTGTGGCCTTCCTCGCTTTCCACAGAGCATCTGGTACCCCAAACCCTGTCTCAGCTCTGCCTCCAGACAAGCCAACCTGATCCCTTGACATGGAGATCACTGTACCTTCTCACCGTATCCTGAGCCCATCTCCTCCCTTCCAGCTCCCCGCTCTTGCCCTCCCTCAAGACACTTCACTGTTTACTTGTATTGTTATCAGCACCCCTCTCAACTCCCCAGAGCACCCATTACTGACTGCTCAAGGTGTCCACATCAAATACAAATCTGACTGCCCTACGCTGTCTTCGTGCACGCACATCGTGAGGGTGACGCGGGTCATCCCACCCCCTCCGGGTCCAGCTGTCTTAGTGGCCTGGCCTCCCAACCTTGCTCTAGCCCCACCACCTACACAGGGCTTTGGAAACGCCGAGTCCCGCAGGCCTCGGGATGCCTCCCACAGAGCCTCTCTTCCTGAGGCGTCTCTTCACCTCCATCGACCTGGAAGATCCCAGAAATCCCTCAAAGCTCTGCCTCAGAGTCACTCCCACTGAGGTCACCCCTGACGTCCTCAGGCCGACTCAGCCTGCTCCCCTCTGGATGGCCTCTGTACCTCACACGTATTTAAACATTTTTTACAGCACACTGGGTTATAACGTTCACGTTAGATTTTTTTGCCTCTGGCCAGAATAAAACCATCTCGGGAGCAGAGCCACCCTCCCCACAGGCCCAGCTCATGTGCATCTTCAGGAACACGAGGGCTGCCTCAGAAGCGGGACAAGGCAAGGAGAGGGGTTTCCCCCTAGAAGCCCCAGAAAAGCCCACTGCCGCCCACCCTTGAGTTTATCCCCTTGTGACCCATCTTGGACTTCTGATCTGCAGCCCTGGCAGGTAACACAGTCGGATCATTTTCAACCACGAATCGTGTGGTTGTGGCATCCATAGAAAACCAATACACTTTTAAATTAATACATTTAACACGAGAAACCACAACATTCTGGAAACCACAAGATCTTGGAAAGGCTACCGTCAATGACCCCAGGCAGTCTTGAGTCTGAAGGCTCCCTTCCGTGTTGCCAGGCTATGAAAAATTTCATCGAGCGTCCACCTCTACATTGTCACAGGCTGATGGTGCCTGAAATAGGCTGCACCAGCCCTGGGTGAGGGCCCCGGGCACCGCCAGGGGGGAGGGGTACAGGCTTCTCTCTTGGTGCACCCCCACCCCCACGCCCACCCCCACCCCCTTGGCCATCATCTTCCCGGCCAGTGAGGTTTTATTGTACCAGTGCGTCCTTGGAATAGTAATCACCCTCTTTGATTATAAATGTTCGTATATGCAGTAAATGTATATTACTATTATATTTTGAAATGGCCAATTTCCATCCACATGGCTCATCATAATAAAAGAAATAAAAATCTCCTGTTGGCTAAAGGGTTAACCGTGTAGCTTTGGATTTTTTTTTTTTTTTTTTTTTTTCCTCCTTGGAGACTCAGAACGTGCAGCGTGCTGGATGATCCTTTCACAAAAAGAATCAAGGGCGAGATGCCTGGGGTTTGAATGTGCGTTTGCTGTACATTCATAATAAATGCCGAACCGCATGGCACATTCATGGCTGCTTCTTGCTTGTAAATGAACTGCTGAATGAAAGTTTTGGGACTCAGCTCACCTCCAAGAGAGCGGTCCCTGTTCACACCGGTACCTGAACCAACAGTTCTTGAATTTTCTTGAAAAACTAGTTTTTCCTCTGTCCATGACAGCGGTGCCTTCCTCCATGCATTTTGTAATCAGGCTGGCTTTTCTTTCTTTCTTTCTTCTTCTTCTTCTTTTTTTTTTTTTCCCACACTGCCGTTGGAATAAAGATCCCGCCTTTGATTGAAATGGAATCTTCCACTATTGAGCAAGCCTTTGTTGAATGAGTCATCGGGGCGGCTGCTCATTGGCTGAGGCCGCTGGAGCCAGGGGATTGCCTGGCACCGGCTGCAGGGCCCGGCTTCATTCACAGAATCACTGGCTCACTGCTAGCCTTTCCATTCACACAAACAGCATCTCATTCACATTTTGCTGTTTTTGTCTGCTTCTAATGAAGAGCGGGGTTTGGGAATGATAGGGCGCTTTTGCTTCAGATTTGGGGGGTCTCTGCTGACCACCACAATCGGCGATGGGGTGTGCACTTGCCGTTGCTAAGCGAACCAGGGGAAGGGCAAGAATGTGTGCCCGCGCCCAGGGAGGGAAGCGGCGGCCGCCCTGCGTGCCTGCATCCCAGCGGCCGGCCTCACCTGCCTGCCAGGAGCCGCCCCACCTGCACCTGCTCCATAAAGCTCTGCAAGGCTGGGTGCCTCGTGTGGCACATGCCTAGTCGTGGGTGTGAGAAGGCAGGGCGCTAGAGAAGGCAGGTGAATTCATTTGCTTGCACAGAGTTGCCTGGAAATTTGGACAGGGAGGTTCCGCTGTGTCAGGTGGGTTATCTCAATGCATGACAGAGACCGGCAGGGCCCACGGTGACAGGGCTCGGCGGGCGTGAGGCTCGCCGACCTTCTGTGGGGCCGCCAACGCCCTGTTCTCCTAGCTGACAGGAAGGAGGCCTGCGCCTGTCCGTTGCAGCTGAGTCTGACTCCTGAAACGGATTTGCTGTGTAACCAGAGCAGCTGTATATTTTTTTCTTCCTTACTGCAGGGTTGCAAAGCAGCAACAGAAGACACACTGAAATGTATCTGTAGCGTTTGGTAGACATTTTTCCAGACCTTGAGCGCATTCAGTTGGGATAAAGCGTCAAGCCCAGCCCCCTTTCTGGAATGGATTTCTGGAGCCGGCTGCCATTCCTGAGAAGTCCTCTTCTTTTCTGGAAGTAGGTTTCCAACCTAACCCCAGCTGAGAAGGGCTCTGGTCATTAGCAGGGAAGGCATCCTGCTCTGTGCAGAAGTCCCTGTGCAGATTTGTCTTTCTTTCTTTTTCTTTCCTTTTTTTTTTTTTTTCCGGAGGCACTGCATTGCCACAAAGGCACTTGTCATGGCTGCTCTGTTGACTTGAAAAGAAAAAAGAAAAACCCAGGAAATCGGTATTTTGTGTTCACCTGGGAGTGAATAGTCTTTTCTTTTCTGCCTTTTCAAAATTTAAAAAATTTTTTTTGGCTATTTACCAATTTCTGCTGCTTTCCAAATCAGAATTCATGAGGATCCGCTGAAGATCTTATTCTTAAAAAGGCTTCGTCACATTTTAACGCATGGCTGTCAGATCCTTAGGGGCTCACACCGAGGGCTGAACTGCGGGGGGGCGGGGGGGGGAGGTGGGGGAGGGAGGCGGGGGGGGGGGGTGGGGGAGGGAGGCGGGGGGGGGGGTGGGGGAGGGAGGCGGGGGGGGGGTGGAGGTGGGGGAGGGTGGGGAGGAGAGGAAGCCCCGGGCTCAGAAGAAGGGATTTCAGAAAGTTCCTCTGACTCTCTGAAGGGACTGCACTGACCTCTGGCACAGATGCTGAGTCCGGACGGGGCGGGGGGGGGGAGGGGATGGGGAGGCCAACAAGCAAAGGTTGGAAGGAAATGTCTGGGAATGTAGAAAAGGCAATCTGAGAATTGATTGGCTCTAGTGTGCTCTCAGTGGGTGTATGTGTGGTTTTTTTCCCTTCTTTTTTTCTCTCCTTTTTCTTTTTCTTTCTTTTCTTTTCATTCTTTTTTTTACTTATTATTATTATTATTGTTTTGTGCTACAGGAAGTGATTTGCAGCGTTCCCTGGGCCTTTGTTGAGAAGGGTCTCCTCTGGAGTGAGTCACGCTCTCGCAGTGCGCAGCCCGAGCCGCGGGGCGCTCCCCTTCGGAAGCGATGACTGGAGCAGCGCGAGCGTGCCGCCCTCCGCAGCCGAGCGCGGGGCCGGGGCTGCGCGGACGCGGCGGCGCGGGCCGCTAGCGGGGAGGCGGCGCCGCTGTTCCCCCTCCCCCCCCCCCCCGCCGCCGCTGCCGCCGCCGCCGCCGTCCCGGCCGCCGCGTCCCGCCGGGCCGCGCTCGCCCCTGCAGCGCCCGGGCGGATGCGGCCGGCCCACGGAGGGGCATGCTTCCACGCACCAAGTACAACCGCTTCAGGAATGACTCGGTGACATCGGTCGACGACCTTCTGCACAACCTGTCGGTGAGCGGCGGCGGCAAGGTCTCGGCGGCGCGCGCGGCCCCGGCGGCGGCCCCCTACCTCGTGTCCGGAGACGCGCTGCGCAGGGCGCCCGACGATGGGCCGGGCAGCCTGGGCCACCTGCTCCACAAGGTGTCCCACCTGAAACTCTCCAGCTCGGGCCTCCGCGGCCGCTCGGCGGCCAGGGCGCGGGCGGGCGCGCGGCTCTCGGGCAGCTGCAGCGCGCCCAGCCTGGCCGCCCCGGACGGCAGCGCGCCCCCCGGCCCCGGCGCCCCGGCCATGCGCGCCGCCAGGAAGGGCCGGCCCGGCGACCAGCCGCCGCCGCGCGCCCCGCACGCCAGCGACCAGGTGCTGGGGGCCGGAGTCACCTACGTCGTCAAGGTGGGTGCGGGCGCGCGGGCCGCGGGGTGGGTGGCCGCGGAGGCCGGCAGGCGCGCGCTCCTGGGCCAGCTCTCGGGGCCGCGGGGACGGGGCGCTGCGGGCGCGCCAGCTGCGTACCCGTGGGGAGAAGGTTCGCCATGGGGGACCTCGCTCTGGCCTGCTTTCTCCTGGGGTCCGCTCCTCTGCCCACTCGCTGCGCCATATGTCCGGCCAGTGCCCCTGTGGGCACGGGCTCCTGTGCCGGGGACGTGGGCATCAGGCCCCCGGCGGTGAGCACACTTGGGAGCGCCGACCGCCCTGCCCTGGGAGATACGGGGGCGGCGGGACTACTTCTGCTGTGTCTGCCCCAAGAGGCAGGCTGGGTGCTCTGGCTCCCCCCCCCCAGCTCCCAGCAGTGCAGGCCAAATGCTGGCTTGCTTTATGTAAGCCGCTGGTGCTCCCTTCCCCAGCAAGGTCTGCCTCGCCTTCCATACCTGAGGGTTCTGATTTACAGCAGCAGAGAATTGGGGACTCTTTTTCCCTGGGGCCGTAGTCTTCCATTTAAATAGGCCAAAAGGGGCTGAGCGTGGGCCTTGGAGCTAGCAGCTCCAGATTTTTCCTTTGACACAAAGAATTACACAGTCGTGCCCAGTGTGGTCCATAAAATTCCTCCTTTATGCAAGTATTTTATGCTGTTAAAAGAACGAATACCCAGCACCTGTCGGTTGGCCTGCCACAGACTCCCGGCCTCCAGCCTGTTGGACGGTGGTGGGGAGCCATCACTGCGCTCTACAGCTGGGCCACGTCCTGCAGCCGGGGGACGGCTGAGCAGGCAGGCCACTCGGATGCATGGCTGCTTGTTTGGAAGGGAACGAGACACACACGGTCTCCACGGTGTTGTCCAGCACACCGAGAGACCCGCAGGGCGTCTGGCCTGCACATACAGGCTACAGATTCAGTTTAACAATCCAGCAGACACATTCTCGGATAAAATGTTGTATCTCGGCAGTTTGGGAACCAAAATATTAAAGGAAGCAGTTAACTGTGGACTGCAGTTAACTGCCTAAAAAGTACTGACAAAGGGCTGTTGTCCCCGGTGTTAAAAATGGGACCCCCTCATCCCCTCGAGACTGCTTTTAAATCGAATCTTCATCTCACCATATGAAAATGGATTAATATATGTTGAGGGATGCCGATCAGCTTAAAATATGCACGTCTTCTTGAGTTTATGATAAAAGACAATGGTTTTTCTTCTTGTAGTCCCTCTTTAGATTACACAACCAGGAGCCAAAACAAAAAGAAAGAAACAAACAAAAAACAAAGAACCCTGACCACTTTGAGGTGAACTAGCAAGCACTGGAGAATATTACTTCTAGTGTGTTAATGTAATTGCGATCTAAGAAGCAAACAAACAAACAAACAAAAAAAGAAAGAAAGAAAGAAAAGAGCTTATGTTTAAAACAGACAGACCTTGGCAAAGCCAAGGTACCTATCGTGTGGAACAGAGAAGATTGTTTTCAAATGGAGGGAGAATTCTCAAACTTCTGCCTTTAAAGTTTTCCTTCAAAAACAGATCATTCCCTTTGCTTGGGGCTTTGCTCTTGCTTTTTGGAGAACGAAGGCAGACATCTAGTTCTAAAGGTCAGTCATGACTGGACTCAGATGAACATAGCCCACCAGGTCAGCTCTGCCGGGCCGTCTTACGGCTGCGACAACTCCAGCATCAGCCGAACTCAGGTGGATGGAAGGCTGGGTCTGCCCCAGCCTCTGGGTTTGGGGGTCACTTTATTGTGCTTCCAGTAAGTGGCAGCAGTGCCCTGGGGGCACCCAGTGCTTGGTGCCATCGCCTGGTTCACCGTGAACGGTGGTCGTGTGAACATAAGCTCAGGCTTCCCCGGAGAAGTTTGGAACCACATAGCAACGAGGTCAGATGCTAAGGACAATTTCTCGTGCACACGTTTGACTTACGTTATCACGTGGCCCTCTGTTGGTGCACGCTTCCTCATTGCCCGTGTTGTTGAGTTGAACATCATGGACGTATTTTCTTGAAAAATCACAAAACTGAAAAACAATCGTAACGTGATACCGTTTGCTGATTTGTGAATAGTTTTATCAGTCTCTCGGCTTTACAAGATCTCGGGGAGAGAGAGAGGTAATCTCTAGTATATGACTGTACATTGCTTGTAAATCTAAAGGCTGTGGGTTTGGGGAAGGGTTTGATTTAAATTTACTTCTTAAATTTTTTTAAATGTTTGTATATTTTTGAGAGAGAGAGAGAGAGAGAGCAAGTAGCATAGGGCCAGAGAGAGAGGGAGACACAGAATCTGAAGCAGGCTCCAGGCTCCGAACTGTCAACACAGAGCCGGACGTGTGGCTCAAACCCATGGATCGCGAGATCATGACCTGAGCTGAAGTCGGACGCCCAACCGACAGCCACCAAAGCGTCCCAATTTAAATTTATTTCTAAATTAAGGAACCCCCCCGCAAGTTTTCGTAAGTTCTGGAAAATTCATTTGCTGTACAACGATAGGTGTTGCCCCCTTGTAGAGACACCTGCTACGACGCTTGAGGATATTATATACGAGGTTTGTTGTTTGAAGATATTTCAACTCCATCTAGTTACCTGGGAGGAGAGCCTGGAAGGGCAGGAGCCGGGTGGGTTTGACTCACCCAGGAAACATCAAACTGTGTGAACAGCAGTGGTAGGGTTAATTAATGACGGTGTGGGATTGAAAGACGGAGAAGGTGCCTGGGAACAGGGGCATTCAGAGCATGTTGAGTTAGTCCTGCACGTGTCACCACCAAGCCTGCCGCTGATATGGCTCCCGGCCACACAGAGCAGGGAGGCTCCTGCACACGAAGCCCCCGGGTCTGGGTTTACGCTGGGAGGCCTCCTGGCGGTGCTCGGATACCCACCTCAGGGTGCCCCACCCTTGGCTTTCTCTTTTGGTCACACAGCAGCAAAGGACAATGGATATTTTCGTGACAGTTCCATTTTGAAACTACTTTAAATTTGGACGAGAAAGGCCCATAGAAATTGTGTCGCTTATGCTGCTGCCCACCTTAAAGTTCTACTGTCTGAAAGTCCAAGCCGGCTTCGCCTGAGTGCGCCTGGGGGCTGCCACGGGTCTTTGGCGGGTTCTGAGGCGATGTTTGCGTGCTCCACGCACGGCCCCACAGAGTGAGCAGCTTAGGAGGGAGAGATAGGCGTGAACGGGAGGGGGGTTGCTTCCTTTTTTTTAAAATTCAAATTAGTTAACATACAGTGCAGTCTTGGCTTCAGGAGTAGAACCCAGTAATTCATCGATTACATACGACACCCAGTCCTCCTCCCCACAAATGCCCTCCTCAATGCCTGTCACCCATTTCGCCCACCCCATCAACCCTCAGTTTGTTCTCTGTATTTAAGAGTCTCTTATGGTTTGCCTCCCTCTCTGTTTTTATCTTATTTTTCCTTCCCTTCCCTTATGTTCATCTGTTTTGTTCCTTGAATTCCACATATAAGTGAAATCATATGATATCTTTCTCTGACTTATCTTGCTTAGCATAATACCCTCCAGTTCCATCTACACTGTTGTAAATGGCAAGATTTCATTCTTTTTCATTGCTGAGTAGTATTCCAGAGTGTGTGTGTGTGTGTGTGTGTGTGTGTGTGTGTGTGTGTGTGTATACCACATCTTCTTTATCCATTCATCCATCGATGGACATTTGGGCTCTTTCCATACTTTGGCTATTGTTGATAGCACTGCTATAAACATTGGGGTGCATGTGCCCCTTCGAATCAACATTTTTGTACCCTTTGGATAAATACCTAGTAGTGCAATTGGTGGGTCGTAGAGTAGTTCTGTTTTTAGTTTTTTGAGGGACCTCCACATTGTTTTCCACAGTGGCTGCACCAGTTTGCATGAGGGAGTCTGTTGCTAAGGAGAGCCGCTGGCCGCCGAGAGGAGTCTTCTAAAGGCCAGCACGGCCCAGAGGTTAGCCCTGACCCGGCCTGATGGACAGCTGCACCCTGTGGGCTAGCGACACGCCCCAGGGTCCCCAAGAGACGGGCCCTCCCTGTAGCACATTACACCGCAGACTCAAAACAGGGAAAGAAGTGAGCACATTTAGGACCAACCCCAGTGCCCACGGCAAGGATTGGGGAGCCCAGGTGAGGAGCTCACCTCGGGGGCTCACCTGAATACCGAGGCAGGAATTGTGTGCCGGGTCCCTCGGGCGGCCACAGATTCCCGTCCACTCTTCCTGACAGTCCAAGTTACCGGCTGTTTGCAGGAGAGTCCAACAGCCCAAGAGCTACTGACTTTTCTCCTCCTGTGCGGGGCTGTGCTTCTCTCGGAATGAAGCCTTGTTTTTACGAGAGCTCTTTAAAAAATTATTTTGTTTCTCCCATTTGTGAATCTGATGATATTTAGGGTGGTAGAAATGATTCGTTTTATTTATAAATGTTCTATTGCTCTTTATTGATGGTCTTTAGAAACTTCACTTTCTCTGAATCTTCTAAACTGTTATTTTTTCCACTTGCCTCAGTGTCTATAAAAATACCTTAAATCTGGGGCACCTGGGTGGCTCAGACGGTTGAGACTTCAGCTCAGGTCATGATCTTGCAGTTTGTGGGTTGGAGCCTCACATAGGGCTCGTTGCTGTCAGCCCGTCAACGCAGAGCCCGCTTCGGATCCTCTCTCCCCCTTTGTCCTCTGACCCTTCCCTGCTTGTGCTCTCCCCCAAAATCAGTAAATATTAAAAAAAATATTTAAAAAATACCTTAAATCTGCTTCCTCTCAGTGCTCTCCTCCTGTGACACCACGAGCAAGGGCATCGCAGAGCTCCTTCAGCACGGCCGCGGTACATGATCGCCGTGCGACCGATTGGATTCCGTTTTAATTCTAGATTAACAAATTGTTGTCTGATGTGCAGTGGAAACTTGAAAGTTGATTTTTTTAAAATGTTTTTTTGTTTATATTTGAGACAGAGAGAGACAGAGCATGAGCAGGGGAGGGGCAGAGAGAGAGGGAGACACAGAATCCGGAGCAGGCTCCAGGCTCCGAGCTGTCAGCACAGAGCCCCACGTGGGGCTCGAACTCACGGAGTGTGAGATCGCGACCTGAGCTGAAGTTGGACGCTCAACTGACTGAGCCACCCAGGCGCCCTGAAAATTGAATTTTTTTTTAATTGTTGAAAATCTCATAATATGTGGCTTCCATGTAAATATCATCCAAGTGGTTTGAAAAACAGTTTAAGAAATTATTTTGAGATTAAGAGGCAAAATTATTAGTTTAATCTACAAAGCGTACCATCTCTCTTTTTATGTGACACAAGTAGAGCCAGTGTGTTATGTGCGTGTGCCCCGCACACCCACACACACTATACACACAGCATACACCACACTCACACCACACCCCATACACGAACTTACCACACACCATTTACACACACACAACACACACAGACATACATCAGATGACTTGTGATGACTTTGGACAGGGGCTGTTTTCTTTCTTGTTAGAAAACAGTAACTGTCGCGTTTCCAGAAATACCTGATCACTTCACTCGTTTTGTATTCGAGTCTAAGAGAGAACGGTTCTGGGGAAGATGAGCTGTTGCTCACGCTGGAATCATGTAAGGAGTAGAGTGTGTCTTCCCCTCGTCTCCACTGCATTTCATCCCTGCGTGTCTGTCTTCTTTGCGAGGAGCACGAGCCACGTGTTGTGTGCACACAGTCCTGGTAATGGAGGACGCCGGGGGGCGGGGGGGACCGTGCAAGCCCACGGACAGTCTGGCTTTCGAGCCGGGAGCTCGTCCCCAGGGCGTGTGTCTCCCGCAGCCTCACCTGGACACACCGCCTCTGCGCGGGGACACGGCCTGGGTGGGGCCCGGACGCCCGGACCCCGAGCCCCCTCGGGCCCCTCCGCGGTGGGGTTCCAGACCTCCCCGTGCCCCCACGGGAGGCAGAGGGCGTGCGTGGAGGCCCGGCCCCCGTGGGAGCCGCTGCTGTCGCGGCATCCCCCGTCCCTGCGCCTCCAGTGAGCGGCCTGCACCGCGGTGTCCGGGCCTCGCTCGTCGGGGTGGACACGGCCGGGCCCAGACCCCAGAGCGCCGCTGCCCCGGAGGTCTGGTGGCTTCCGAGGATGTACGGTGAGGACTCAGCCCTTTAAGTGAAAACCGTCAAGGACCAATGACGTTGGATGGAATGATTTCGTTCAGAAGTCCGATGGCTTCGGATGAGATGGAGGGAAAAGACCAGTTGTGCGTATTTCCTGAGTAAAGAACAAAAAGAAAAATTTGTATTTCAGCGTAAACGTTCTGCAGTATGCAGTGAATAAGGAATATCTTCTGGGGGGCGGGGCTTAAGTACAGGGATGGCCTACCGAGCGGCTGGGGGTCCCCCGTGGGGTGCGAGCACCTGACCGCGGGTCCCGCACGTGCGGAAGTACTGACTTCCAGTTGAGGCAGAATCACCACAAACTGTTCGTGCCTCCCCCCACCAGGGCCGGGACAGTGGCCGGGATGTGCCCCGTCTATGCCTCCCCCACCAGGGCTGCTGGAGCCCACATTACGAAATATCTCCTATAACCCTAGTTTTCAAAAAAAAAAAAAAAAAAATTCTGAAATGGTCGTTGTATTTTCCCCGGGGCTTTTTCAGCATCTAGTGAGGCAAATATATATTTTCACCCTTTTTCTGTTAAATGGGGTGAATCATTTATCTCCGTAACATACGTGTCTCAGCTTCCCGACTGAGCGCTCTCTGCCACCGGCTTTTGTTTACAGAAGTCCACCCGGTGCCTCGTCAGGAGACACACACGTTCCCGATCGGCCCTCGAGCTCGTCTCTTGCCCCCCAGGCCCCAATACTGCAGCCGCAGGAAATCGCTGGTTTCCCCCCAAACCAGCGGCCCCTCTGACCTTCGCTCAGTTCTTCCCGTCTGGGCCCTGCTCTACACCCCGCCTTGTCCTTTATTCTAATGATGCTCTGGCAGCCTTCAGGACCCAGGGCTAAGGAGCTCTCCGTGAGGGCCCCAGGGCTCTGTGCATCCACAGAATGAACCCACCCCTGGGGCCCCTGAGAACCCAAGAGAAGTCAAAAGGCACCTGCTGTCAAGGAAGTCACTCCTGGGGGGGGTTCCGCATGTGACAAGGCCACCAGCCACAGCTGCGGGGACAGCGAGCCGCCAGCTCTTCCCAGGACCTCCCTGGGGACAGAGCCTGTGATCAGCAGGGAACAGTGGAGACAGCGGTCAGGTGACTGTGGGGCGCCGCGGAACGTGAGGGAGCAAAAGGTCAGGAGGGTCAGGACGGTCAGAGCAGAAGGTCAGGAGGGTGACCCAGGGCCTCTTTATGCGTAATTGGCTATTAAGAATGTAAGTCCAAAGAGGCACATTTTGGACTCTGTTCTGGTAAAAAAAAAAAATTCCTGGGTAATTATTCTTTCTGTGAACTGGCACGAACAGAACGCCCACCCAGAGTCCGCTAGAGCTGCTCTGCGGATGGGCAGCGTTATTAGCAGACCCGAGGATTCTCTTTAAAGCTAATTACAGGAAGGGTTCGGTAAGAGAAGCAGCTTTAATGAGAGCCGTGAGTGGACGTTATGGAGGTTAAATATTGTATAGCTTGACGTCAGCAGGATGTGTCCACACGGAGGGCTAAACTGAGCACGTCCGGGCGCCCCCATCTCCCAGGGGAGCCGGACTTAGGAAACAGAGCGGGGGACGTAGATGCAGTGAGTGTTTCTGCGGCTCCC
The DNA here is from genome assembly GCF_028749965.1 of Puma concolor. NCBI lineage: Eukaryota > Metazoa > Chordata > Mammalia > Carnivora > Felidae > Puma > Puma concolor. The sequence continues at coordinate 2,995,752 of NC_141679.1, read as the reverse complement.
TTCGTCCCTTGCCTTGCGAGGGGATCGTCACTTCGAAGGAGGTTCGGGGCTATTTTCCAAAAGGAACGTATGATCCCCTCGAGCAGGAGAAGTTGCTGCATTTTAACAAGACAAAATTTCAGGGGCGCCTGGGTGGCTCCAATGGGTAAGCGTCCGACGTCGGCTCAGTTCATGATCTCACGGTCCATGGGTTTGAGCCCCGAGTCGGGCTCTGTGCTGACGGCTCAGAGTCTGGAGCCGGCTTATGGCTTCTGTGTCTCCCTCTCTCACCCTCCCCTGCTCACATTCTCTCAAAAATAAACAAACATGAAAAGAAATTTTAAAAAAAGAAACCTAAAAAAATTAAAAAGACAAAGTTTTGTGTTCAGTAAGGTGCTGGTGGCCTGGGGAGGGGCGAGCGGGCCTGGAACTAGCAGGAAAGGCTTCACGGAGGGCAGGGGTGTGTCCAGGGCCCCAGAGACTGACCAGATGTGTGCAGGAGGGGGCGGGGGATGCTCAAGGAGGGAGAGTCGGAGCAAGAAATGCCTCGGAGGTGACAGTGGGCCCGGCGTCGGCCCAGAGAGGGGGAAGACGTTCCACTCAGACCGGCCCGGGTCAGAGGGGCACGAGACATCAGCCACCTCCTGTTGGTGGCCGGGGCTGCGACCCCTTGGAATTGGGATGCTCCCCATCTACTGGAGGGGCCGGTCGGACGCTGTCCCTTCTGTCCCTCGGTGGCTCGCTGGTGCCTGCAGAGCTGATCTCCTTCCTTACCAGGTGACAGTCCCGAGGGTGTGTGGCCCCCCTCCTCCTTTTCTCTAAGCTGACGTGTCTTCCTCGCTACTTCCTGCCTTGTCTGAGCCGCTCACATTCTAGCTGTGGACGACACGGGAGAGACTCGGCTCACGGACAGAACCTGGTGGAATTGCGTTCGGGCGTGGCTCGGTGCATATTCTATTTTTAGAGTTCTGTCCTGTCCTGTGGAGAATTGGGGCCTTGGTTCACATGCACCTGCAATGGTGGGTTCGTCCGTCTCTGCCCAAGACACGGCTGCTCCTTGTCTCGAGAAGGTGGGTAGGGCTTTCCTACGGCTCGTCCGCTGTGGCCCGAGCCACACTTCCTTTTATTAAAGGGCTCAACGGAGACTCACCTGTGCCACCCACCCTCCCCCCACTGCCTCCCCGCAGGCCACCCCCGACTGCCTCGAGCAGCATCAGCCTCTGTCAGAATCGCGGTTGAGAAGCCAGCGGAACTGTCCCTGGGAGTTATGCCACCCCTCGCACAACGTCCCATAACGGACGGGGGGTGGGGCGTGGATTCTGGTGCGTTCACACCAGGCAGCAACGTGCAGACGTTTATTTTTTAATTTTTTTATCTTTATTAATTTTTTGGGATGAGCACTGGGTGTTGTATGGAAACCAGTTTGACAATAAATTATATTTAAAAAAATTTTTAAAAATAAGTATGTTTTTTAAATGTTTATTTATTTTTGAGAGAGAGAGAGAGAGAGAGTCAGAGCATGAGCAGGGAAGGGCAGAGAGAGAGGGGGACACAGAATCTGAAGCAGACTCTGTGCTAAGAGCACAGAGCCTGACGTGGGGCTTGAACCCACGGTCCATGAGATCATGACCTGAGCCAAAGGCGGATGCTCAACTGACTGAGCCACCCAGGTGTCCCAATTAAATTTGTTTTTAATGTTTATTATTTATTTTTGAGAAAGAGAGATAGAACATGGGCAGGGGAGGGTTAGAGTGAGAGGGAGACAGAATCTGAAGCAGGCTCCAGGCTCTGAGCTGTGAGCACAGAGCCTGATGCGGGGCTCAAACCCATGAACCATGGGAGATCATGACCTGTGCTGAAGTCAGATGCTTAACTGACTTAGCCACCTAAGTGCAGCCATTTAAAACAGAGAATTCGAGTTCTGTTATGGTTGACTGGAAAAGATTTTCTCGAGAAACAGGAAGAAGAGCATGATGTAGCAATGTGTGTGCGACATGAGCCCATTCTCGGGACAGAGACAAGTACAAAAATGCCTGTACGTGCCCACGGTCATAGTGGGAGCCTCCAGCAGCCCGCCCGAGCCGTTCGTGGGCTTCGTGCAGAAAATCAGCAAGGATACACAAAACTGAGCAACAGTCAACAACAGGATCTAGCGGTTGGTTGCACACGGACCACTCGTGCAGCCACAGCAGAATAAACGTTTTTGTCAAGGACCCGCGGAACAGCCAACAAGGCAGACCCTACCTGGAGCTGTAGGACACATCTAAGCAAATTTAAAGGAATCGAAATCCAGAATGGATTCAAATTAGAAATTCATAAAGAAAGGCAACGGGAAAACCTCCCAACACTCGGAAATTAGGCAACAGGCCTATAAATAACAAAGGACAAAGGAGACATTTCAAAGGAGAGGGAACAATATACAGAATTGAATACAGATGAAGGCACAGCGCATGAAAGTTTGTGCGCTGCGCGTTCCGACAGAGCAGGGAGGGGCATTTATGGCACCAAATGCTTACGCTGGAAAAGAGAAAATGTCTCCAACCAATAATCTAAGGGTCACTGAGAAAGAAGAACAAGACAAACGGAAAGAAAGCCGCAGGAAAGAAAGAACGCAGGTAAAGGCAGAAATCAATGAAGTGAAAAACAGGAAGTCAATAGGAAAAAAAAAATCAATGAAACATAAATCTGATTCTGTGAAAAAGAAAATCAATGAGATGGATAAGCCCAGCGAGACTGACCAAGATAAAAAGAGAGAAGGCCCAGGTCACCACCAGCGGGAACGAAACGGGGCTGTCTGGACAGATCCCAAGACGCCTTCCGAGCCAGCCCGGCCCTGTTCGCAGCCTTTCCAGGGCAGACGCAGCTGACGGCTGCGTCCTAGGAGCAAGGAGAGCTGGGCAGCTCCGGGCAAAGGGCCTGTGGCCCTGCGTGGAAGCAAAGCCAGGCCCCCACACACAGTGCTGTCCAGTGCACCAGAGGCCCAGGACTGAGACCTGTGGCCCGGTGGGTCTGCAGGAAAGAAGGCTCTTGGCCCCCAGTGCACACAGGGAGCTGAGCGGACCCTCCAGGGCCATCCTGTCCAATAATCTGTTTGTTTATTTTGTGGGGGATGGGTGAAGAGAACCGGGGCCCCAGGGGAGAGATTGCATGTTCCGGGACCAAGCGGCTAGCTCAGTGTCAGAGTGAGGACAGCGGCGGTAAATGAGGACACGCTTGAATAAAAAGGGCTGGTCAGCTTTGCCTCCTTCACACAGCAGCTGTGACGCGGCTTTAGCTGCAACACCAGCATGTATTTCTGGAGTATTTCTTCCCCCTTTCCCTTCGGCTTTGAAAAGCAGATATGGCCAATCGCACTGCTGTGATTTTCAGATGAGACTGAGCACAGTGGTTTCCTTTGAAGCGAGCCCCGGTCATACTTCCTCCCTGTGACTCAGCGTCCTCGGCGTGCGCGAGACGGGTGACACATGCCTGCAGCCAGCATTTACAAGGGCTTCCTGGCTCCTTTGATAGAAGCCTATATGGCACTTGTGTTAGTATAATTTGCCCTGTGAGATGAAAGGTGAAGAGAGGAGGAAGCCTAGACGTGAGGGTTTGCTGTACCCAGATGGCTGACGTCCTCCCTGTCGGGCAGTGAAAAGAAACCGGACAAAGGAAACAGGAAAGCGGAAAGCAGGTGGTCACCTGTGTCAGTGCCCGCTCGTCCCCACAGGCTGTCCCGGGCGCCCGCCCACGTGCCCGCCGTGCAGGCACATGGCTGCTCGGCCGCTACAGCAGGTGCCCCGGGGCTCTGGGCACGAGGGCCGCCTTTCACCTGCTGCTCCCCCAGGGTGCACGTGAGCCTCAGGTCCCTCGTCTAAAGTGGGGGTGAGCACGGCATTGTCCACGAGGGCCCCAGGGCAGTGAGACGAGTGAGCATTTGCAGGGTCGCCAGCCCCGGGCCTGCCAGGTGGCAGATGAGTGTTTCCTGTTCGGGCCGGCTGCGGCCCTCGTCCTGGAGTGCGGCTCAGTTGCCCAGAGCTCCAGGGGTCAGGACCGGCCTCTGCCTTCTGTGGGAGAGGTCAGAGGTTCCTTTATCCGAGAAAGAGTTCTGTCATGGGGCAGGGCCCTGACGGCAGCCCCGGTCACCGTGCCTCCTGATGCAGGTGCCTCTGCCCCACAAGGCCGCGAGTCGGGAAAGGCGCAGGGGATGAGCCCCCTTCCTGGCCCCTGCTTTGGGGCCACAGCAGTGGCGGCACAGGCCCGTCTTGGAGGGGAGTGAATGATTCTGTAGGAACCCGCAGCTGGCGTTGAAGGCGTCGGGAGGAAGCCGGCTGAATGGTGGGAGCAGACGTGGCCAGGGCGGGTGGGTCTGTGCGGCCGCAGCTGCGGGCATTGGTAAAGAGCTTGCCAGCAGCGCCAGAAGCCAGAGAACAGAGCCGAGCTGTTAGAGGGCTTCCCGTGGCATTTATCATAATGCCAAGTTGTGCCAGAGGACTGATTATAAATGATCTTCATGTTTTGATGCCCTTGGTATTTTCCAAAGTTTTGTACGATGAACACACATTATTTGCCAGAGAAAGATGAGCATTAAAAATAATTTCAAGGGCTGTCTTAAAAGCAATGATCTTTTTTATTTTTTAATTTTTTAGTGCTCAGTAAACCATGCAAGCTTAAATGTTCAGATCAGTGAGCACATTTACATGCACGGGACGTCCACCCGGGCACCTGCCTAAGACCTAAAGCAGATTCCCAGGCCCCTCCAGGCTCCCTCAAGCCCGAACAGTCAGTAGGGTGTCCAGCATTCTGACCTTTGCCACCATCGATGAGTTTACATCCGTGACCTTTTTTTTTTTTTCAACGTTTATTTATTTTTTTTGGGACAGAGAGAGACAGAGCATGAACGGGGGAGGGGCAGAGAGAGAGGGAGACACAGAATCGGAAACAGGCTCCAGGCTCTGAGCCATCAGCTCAGAGCCTGACGCGGGGCTCGAACTCACAGACCTCGAGATCGTGACCTGGCTGAAGTCGGACGCTTAACCGACTGCGCCACCCAGGCGCCCCCATCCATGACCTTTTAAATGAAAAAATCCTTACCAATATTGGTCATGTTAGTGCTGTTAGGTATGGCCGTTCCTTCAGTGTGGGTAGTAACTTTCCAATAAATTCCAAGCTATTTTAGTTGATGACATTTGAACCCTGACTGCGTGGGTAGTAGCACCTGTGTGGGTTCAGGAGCTCTGGTCCCCTCTGGTCCCCACTGGGGATTTGCAAGAGGTGAGGTTCACAAACCCGCCCCGGCCCTGGGTTCTCACAGGTGGTTAAGGGATGTTCTACCATGTCAGAAATGAGACTGGGGTAGGGGCATATTTATATTGATTTTATACCCCATATCGTATCTTCAACCCTGGCTGCCCAGAGAACAGTTCCTCCCATGTGGCCACCTCCCCAGTAGAATCTGAATCCGTCTAAGTCACTGGGGGTCGACTCCACAAGCAACAGAATCCTAGCAGGGCGATCATCGACTGTGACTGCAAATCCAGAAGTCTGTGCACAACTGGATGCCTTTGTGTACTTTTAGTTAATAGTGTTTGGCTTTCTTTTATGGAAGTGACACCTGCTGATTGCAGAAAGAGTAGAAAATAGAGAAAAGGAAAAGAAGAAATTAAACTCAAGCGTAATCACAGCCTTCCATGATGACTTTTATTAAAATTTCCCTGATTTTTTCCACCCTTTATTTTCATTTATGCAAAATTGAGATCAGCCTCAGCGATTCTCCAAATCATTAAATATTATCAGAAGGCATGTTTTTTAACAGTTGCATAATATTCTATGCTATTAATGTATTATAACTTCCTTAAACATTGTCCTATTTTTGAACATTGAGGCTGTTTTTATTTGCCATTATCAAAATTGAGAATTCGGTCACTCATTCATTCATTCATTCAACAAATCGCACTGAGTTTACACTGTGTGTCTGGTTCTCAATACAATCAGGAATAAAAAAAGAGAGGTGGTCTCTTCTCTCCTGGAATTGATGTGGTGGTGAAGAAGTCAGCAACTAACCAAATAAACTAGTCAAACAGGCTTAATTAAATAACTCATCAAGTAATTAAAAAATGCATCAATGCCCCCAAATAGCCAAAACTGAATCGATGAAGAAGAACGAAATTTGGGGGACTCACATTTTACGGACCAAAGTGTAGACACGTAGATCTGTGGAACAGAATTGAGAGACCAGGAGTAAGCCCATACATTTGTGGTCCGTTGATTCTTGAGAAGAGTGCCAGTGGAGAATTGTCTTTTCAGCAGATGGTGCGGGACAAGGGGATGTCCGCATGCAGAAGAATGAAGTTGGAGTCTTTCTTGCATCGTATAGGACAGTGAACTCAAAATGGATCAAAGTCCTGAATGTCAGAGCTACAAGCACAAAAATCATAGAAAACACACAAGGATTAATATTTGTGACTTTGGATTAGGCAGGGGTTTCTTAAATATGGCCCCACAAGCACAGGGAGCAGAAGGAAAATAGATAAATGGAACTTTATGAAAATGAGAAACTTAGCCACCAAAAAGCGCGGTCATGCTGAATGAAATGAGCCAGAGGTACATGACTTCATGGAGGGTCTAAAGTCCGAAGGTGAGCGGCAGTTGTCTGGATGGGGTGGGAGGAAGGTGCTCTGGATAACAGGGCACAGTGAGAAGGGTCTCGGAGGGATGGGGGTGAGGGCAGGACCTATTCCGATTGTACATCGTTTCCCTGGATTGGGTGGAAGAGACAGGGCATTGAATTGTCAGTAACACGTCATTTATGAGGAGTAAAGTTCATTGTAAAAATTATGATATTCGGATAAATTACAAAACGCAAATGAATCACCCGTAACGGCATCCTGAGAGCTGGCAAAGAGGGAGGGGAAAGATGTTCTCCCACACCGTGAGCCGATGTGTCAGTTGGAACAAGTTTTATGAAAAGCCAATTAGAAATGCCTTTTGCAGGACCGTGCTGAGGATGTATAGTCCGTGTTCGGAGTACAGTATCTGTCACTCGTGGAGGTGATGCGTTAGCGTAACGCTGCCTGCCTAAACCCCACGCGGTCTCCTGTGTTTCTCATGGTAATCTCACCCTACGCTCGAAGAAACAGGCACTCAGAGTGTCCAGTGATTTGCTGAGGCTCGCCCCGGTGGTCAGCCACGAAGTGAGTCTGTAACCTAGGGCTGTGTGGGTCCCAAGTCCACTCTTCCTGGCTAGCGAGAGAAATGCAGAAATCTGTGCACGGTTTTCAGGGCCTTGTTTTTGGCCCGACCAGCAAGTATAGTCTCATGCTTTTCCACGGACAGAAGACAGAGGAGTGAAATTGGAAGCCAGTGGTTTTTCTTGTTCACTTTTGTACCAGTGCTTGACGCATCCAAGCGCCAAGGGTTGAATTGTGGAATTATGGTATCCTTGCCTTAAAAGGGCGCATGCCAGTTGGTAGCATTCAGGCTCAGAGATTAGGTAGTTAACTCACAGAATACATATTCATCTTAGAATTATAAATAATCATTGGGAAACTCTAAGCATGTGGTTAAATGGGGAAAATGTCAACCCATTGACCTTGTGGGAAATGCACCTGTAGCCCCAGCCGCAGGTGACCTGTACCTGTGTCCAGGACGCTGCCCTAGATGGGGAAGAATGGCCTCCAGGTAAACTGAGAGCAGATGTTGAAATTTATAGCTGTAGGGTTATAGGATACGTGTTATTCCCTGAAAAGATTTTTTTTTTTTAAACTTCTTTTTTTTTTTTTTCAACGTTTATTTATTTTTGGGACAGAGAGAGACAGAGCATGAACGGGCGAGGGGCAGAGAGAGAGGGAGACACAGAATCGGAAACAGGCTCCAGGCTCCGAGCCATCAGCCCAGAGCCCGACGCGGGGCTCGAACTCACGGACTGCGAGATCGTGACCTGGCTGAAGTCGGACGCTTAACCGACTGCGCCACCCAGGCGCCCTGATTTTTTTTTTTTTTGAGATAATGAGAGACATGCTTGTTGCAGATAGAATGTAGTTTCGCTCCTCTCTTCCTTTGCTGGGGTGAGCGTCCCCCCCCTTTCCCACACTGCTCCTGAGCTGTCCGTGCGCACTCTCTCCCAGTCACTTGGACTAATTCAGCTACGGGGAAAGGCCTGTAGAACAGTCCTATCTGAATTCCAGAATAATTTCAGGGAAATGCAGAGAATGTTGAAATATATTATGTATCAGAAACCAGCACAAATGGGTGCTAATAAGTGAAATAAAAAGTTAATAGAAAATTATGGTTCGTGAGCCTCCTGCGTGATCAAATGAAGTGTTATACGCTGTCTGCTTCTGATCACTGGAGGGACCGGAAAGCATCTCTAACCTCGTTAGCCTTGGAGAATGCGCCCAACACACATTTATTTTGTACCCATCACGTGTGAGGCGCTCGGAAAGCGGAGAGGGAGAAAGACCCGTCCCTGCAGTCTTCTCGGTGACGGCCTACAGACGGGTGCAGATTTGGGGACGATGGCACAGAGCACTAGCTCAGCACTTTGGAGGGGGCGCTGGGGTCTCAGGCGTTGACAGTCAGGGAGGGATGGCAGTGAGAGAGAGCCTTTAAAGGTTTAAATTTCCCCTGTTTTGAATCCCGGCAGCGTGACTTTCTTACCCGGTAAGTACCAAGCGTCCGGTATAACAGTGAAGGGGCACCGTGCACACAGGCGTGGGTTCCGTGGATGCAGAACACAGAACGTGCTCTCACGGGATAAGGAACGCTATTGCCGTAGGCAGGGAGGGGCCCTTTCTCCGAGTCTGATCTTCGATGGGGATCACTGACGATTGGCATGGTTCGGGAAGGGGAGGAGGGAAGGAGTTGGGAGGGAAGGGGGCTTGCAGGCAAGGGAGATCGCGTATTTCCCACAGGCCGTGGGACGCGTGGCACGGGTGGGGGTGGGGAGTTGGCAGGTGGAGCGACTTCGCTGCTATTTATCCATCACACTGCTGGTGGACACTTGGTTTTCTTTCCAGTTTAGGGGTTTCATGAACAGTGCTACCGTGAGTACGTTTGTGCATTTATGTGGCGGGCAGATGGGTCATCTCTCTCTTCTCAGCGGAGAAGCTGGGTCATGGGGAATGCACACGTCCAGCTTCGGGAGAAAACGCCGCACGAGTTTGCCCCAGTCGTCACTCCTGCCAGCACGTGCATTTACCCTGCCATCGATGACATCAGTAGGCTTTCCTGTGTATCCGCCACTTGAAATTACCTTAAAGCGTAATGTGCAATTTGAACTGGTATTTTTCTAACGCTAGCTCTGATGTCTGCAGTTAACCAGTGTTCTGCCCCAAAGGGGGCTATGTGGAGGAAGTAAGGGTGTCTCCTGGAGACTCTGAGCTTAAATCATTCATAACACGGCCCCATTCAGAATCTTAGTCTGGATGTGCCCTAAGTGTTTAGCCATGGGTTTATTGATAAACATTCGAGAAAGGGGCTCACATTGTCATTCTGTGCTGGCAGCGAGGCAATGAATGTTTTGTACATACAATTTCACACACTGACGCGTGAATAAAGCCCTACAAATGAAGTTGCTGGGTCAAAGGGAAACACGTTTTCCATTTCCATAGATACTTCCAAAGAGTCTTCCAGAAAGGTTTCACCAAATTACACACACTAGAGGAACACGAGGGAGGGCCCTCACCCAGTGTGACTGCTCAGCTGGGTGGAAAATTATCTTTTTGTTTGGCATTTATTTCAATTGCTCTGATCGCTAGTCTTTACGGACGTGTTGGTCAGCTATTTATCTTCCTCCGTAAATTTCCGGTTCGTTTCCTTGCCCTTTTTTTTTTTTTTTTTTTTTTTCTCTTGAGTGGATGCGCTTCCTTAATGACTCATAGAAACTCTTTGGGTAGTCTGGTCATTAATTTTTTCCCCCGGTTAAATTTATTGCATCTTTCCTAATCATGATGTTTATGTCGCTTGTCTTTTCTTACAAATAATTTATCAGTTTTCTTGGGTTTACCTTATGGCTTTTGAGTTTTAGGTCGTGTTACAGAAATAGTATTCTGGGTTTTCTTATAATGCTTTTGTAAGTTTGTTCCTCAGCTTGGGCTCGTTAATCCTTCCGAGATTTATTTTCGGGGATGGGGTTAAGGAGAGCCTACCTCGCGTGAAGAGCACACGGCGTACCCGATCTTACTGAGCAGCATGGGCTCTTGTGAGCCCATCACGTACTCAACGTTTATTGGCCCCTTATCTTTTCATCAGTGATTCCCACAGATACATCTGCCCTTTTCTTCTCCACCCCTTTGAGACAGGGAAGCTCTCCCATGAGAGAAAAAGCTGGTTTTTTTTAACTTTGCTTCTTTTCCGGCTTGTATCTTGCTAGGACCTGTACCCTCACCCCACTCTCCATATGCCTTGTGATGCAGACGGTGATTGTCCTCCTTGTAAGGGACAAGGAGTTAGTGATTTCTCTAGAGCAGATCACATCTAAGGAAGGGCCATGTGAGACTGACTAGAAGCCATCGCACGCGTATTCCAGACCTCCAAGCTAGACACTTCGACTGACACCAAGGCCCCCTGCTCCAAGGAATAACACCTGGGCCCTTGTCTTTGTTCTCACTGGTTCCTGGATGCCTGAGGGGACGTGTGCACCAGGCCACCATCTAGTAGAAACCCCCAGATCCAGAATAAAGATGAGACTCTCTTTTTTCCCTTCTGAGTCTCCTGGATGCTCCGTCTGTATGTCTCTATACGTGTTCACTAAACTCAGCTCTCACTTCCTGCTGGCTTGCGTTTGATTTCCATCCTTTGTGCAGCCCAGGGCCCTCTTGGCTGGTCCCGTGGGAGCCCCTCGGGGTCCCCGGCCTCTCCCGCATCACCACACTCCGTGCAGGATTGTTCCCAAGTGAGCTTCATGGAGTTATCACTGGTTCTTTGTCATTTTCATCTTCCTCGGAAATTTATTTGCGTTCTTCAAAGTCTTCCTTTATGATTACACGTTGGAATTAACTTTTCATGCGGTGGGAAAAAAATCCTGTTGAGACTTCATGTGGCATCCCACTAAGATTGTAGATTAATTTGGGGGAGAATTAGCATGCTTTTAGCATGGAATCTTGCAGCCCAAAACCATGATACGTCTGCTCACATACGCGGGCCTTCTTTTATTTATTCGTCCTTCATGAAAGGTTTTCTTCAATTTGGTCCTGCACGTTTCTTAAGCTTATTTCGTGTTTTGTTCCCTACGATTGTGAGTGAGTTACTCTCCTGGTTATATCCCTGGTTTATTTTGCTGGCCTTTGCCTGGGAGAGAATCTGCTCTGTCTTTTCAGTGTTGTCTTTGTGACCTCATGTGACTTACACAACTTATTCTTCACCAGTGTGAAAGCTTTGACTTTTAATTGGTGGGTTCAGTCAATCATGATTATTACGATTACTGAGATGTTTGGGCCCATTACTGATGTTTCAATGTATATTTTTCTGTGCCTTTGATTTGTGCATTTTCTGATTTCCTCTTTCTGCTTTCTGCTGGCTGGAATGATTTTACTTGTTTCCTCCTTCTGTTCTCTAGCAGTTTTGGCGGGGAGGGGGGTCAGTCATCCTGGTTTTTACAGTGTTTTACAATTTTTTTGAGAGAGAGAGAGGGCACAAGTGAGCGAGGGGCAGAGAGAGAAAGAGAGAGAGAGAGAGAGAGAAGCAGGGCTCACCCGACTCCGGCCTCAAGCTCAGGAACCACAAATTCATGACCTGAACTGAAATCAGATGCTTAACTGACCAAGCCACCCAGGCGCCCCAGGGTTTTACAATTTTTTGCACGCGTGTAACGTACATTGTTTTTGCCGCTACGGTTAATCAGTTCTGTGCTGCCTCCGAAAGACACAGTGGTGCCCAACGTCCCCAGCGTGCCCAGCGTGCATTTCCTGATTTCCCCCTTCTTCTCCCTGGCTCCAGCCTCTGTTGTGTCTGCCCTGGCCAGCTGAGTCGGGGTCTTCTGAGATTTCGTTCCCTGTCGCTGTAAAATAGATGTTTAAAGTTACGCGTCAATAATTATTAAGCATCAGATGTACCTGTGACTCTTGTTGATTCTTTCCTTATTCTTTTTCTCCTAGCCCACATCCTCCTGTGTTTTGTATTCATTGTTCTTCTGGAATAATTCTTTCAGGGAGTGTCTGTGGGTGGTTAGCTTTCTGAGTCCTGGCTTTGTCTTCCCACTTGAATGCCAGTTTGGGTGGATGTAAGATTCTCAGCTCAATACTTCTCTTCCGACTTCCCGAGCGGGCAGGAGAACTCTCTGTAAGTAGCTGGTGTCTCTTCCCCTCACGGAGCACTCACAGGATATCTCTGTCTGGGTCCTTTTGTCCTGAAACGCAGCTTCCGTGCATCCACAAGTGGGTCTTTTCATCTTTCTTCTATGAGCCTTGAAAATATAGACACTCCCGTCTCCCTCCAACACTGAACATTTCATTCTCTTTGTTCTTGAATTATTTCTTCCCCCCTGTTTTTGTCTCTCCTTTTACTGGAACTCCTCTGATGCAGATGCAGGAACTTTCAGATCCAGACTCCAAGACTTACACTTTCTTTTGTGAGTCTATCTTTCAGTCCCACTGGGAGGTTTTCTCTGGTTTGGGGAGGTTTTCTGAGTCCAGTTTTCTGAGTTCAGTTTTCATTATTCTTTGTGCATCTCTGGAGCCCATTGATTGAGTTTTCTGTTTATACCCACAATTCGATAGACTTTCTCTCTGCTGGTGAAAACCAGATTAGAAGTACAACGGAAAAATCAAAATGTCATCCTCACTGGTAACCAAAATTAAAAAAAAAAAATGTGTTGGAATACGTTGGAGAAGAAAAGTACAGGGTAAATGCCATAAAAACCACAAAGTCTTCCTAAAGGCAATAAATAATATCTAAAATGGAGACACTCCAACGATTATGGATAAAAAGCTTAACGGCAAATATAAGTTCTTCTCAAGGTAATATGAAATTTCAAATAGAAGCCAGTTTTTGAGTGGTGGAGGGATTTCAGAACATGATTTTAAAGTTCTTCAGGAAAAATATACACAAAAGATGTGGGACTGACACACAAAGTATAACAGAATAGAGCTCCGGTAGAGGTCCACACAGAAAATAAGAATTTAATATACCGCGAAGTTGGCACATCACTGCAGAAAGACTTGGATGAACTACTAGGTCAGTGGCAGTGGTGTAGATCACAGTCCCTCTGGAGGCCAACTTTATTAACTCACGCCGCGTCCTGTACAGACAAGTGAGTTCCAAATAGGTTAAAAAGCCAAATGGAAAACATTACCGAAAACACTTAAAGAAGTGAATGCGTAGATAAATCATAAATCAATGTTGTGAAATACAATTTAGGAGAATATCGTGACATTCTCGTGCAAGACAGGACCCTCCAGAGCCATACAGAAAATGACAGACGTGTGGTTACAGGAATTGGTACAGTGTTTACTGCAGTAACAGTTTGTGTTAGGTAAAATGCCGACACCATCAAACGAGAAATGACTGAATGGGAGATTATCATCCCCTTAGTCTATAATAGAAAGATAAGGAATATAATAGGAAACTGGGCCCAAGATCAAAGCAGTTAGTTAATGGAAAAAGGGGGTGAAAGTGGCTAACACACATGCGAGATGAATCACACTGCCTTATAGACATCAGGGAAATGCACATCGGAACGAGGATGAGATACTTTTGCGCGTGATAGGCAGAGATTCAGAGATCGATGCTGTATCGTGTTATGAGGGGTAGAAATAAGTTTCCTTAAACATTGATGGTAAGAGGGCAGATTGCTGCAGACCTGGGGGGCATGATTCAGGTCTGTGACACTAGTTGTGACCCTCACCTAGCACTCCAGTGTGGCAGTGGTGGTGGTAATCCTGTGACTTGCTGGAGTTGGTCATGGTCTTCGTGTAACTTCGGGACAGCTGCCGTGGTTGTATTCACACAATGCTGACAGCGGTAGGGGCAGTGACGTGGCTGGTGGTGGTGGCGGTACTTACATTACACACGACTGCCGGGGTGGCGGTTGTGGTTCCGTAAATGCGATGGTCATGGTGCTCACAGAATTCCATATTGTTGGTTGTGGTCCATATGTAACTATGACGGTATTGGAGGTATTCACGTAATTCGACGACACTGTGGTTTCCACACAACTGTGTTAGTGGAGGGATGCACGTTCGTCACGGTGTTGACAGAATTGTGCAGTGCAGCGCACTGGTGGTATCCACAAAACCTCAACATTGGTGGTAGTGGTGTTCATATAGTTCTCCTACCATGGTGGTGGTATTTGTCATGGTGGTCACATATGCCTGCTGTGGTGGTCATGATATTCCATACCTGCAATGGGGTGGTGGTGATGGCATTCAGATGTCACTGTGGTGTCGGTCGTGGCGTCTCCATAACCCTGTGGTGTTGTCATGGTAGTACATAACTTTATGATCATATTTCTGGTAGTCTTCCCTTAGCTGCATCTTGGCCAGCTAGTCACATAGCTCTAGAAGCCGGTCATGGTGTCCACGTGGCTCTTTCATGGTGCTGGTGTTCGTGTGCGCATAACCTGCAACTGTGGTACTTGCATTTCTGTGACTCTGTGACATTGCTGGTGTTGTTGCTTTGACTCTGTGATGTGGGTCATGGTATTCACATACCACCGTGATGGTGGTGGAGGTGATAGTCAAATAACTATGTGACAGTGGCCTTGTATTCACATACCACCGTGATGGTGGTGGAGGTTATGTGCACATGGTCTGTGAAGCTCAGCATGGTGTTCCTACAACCCTGCAACACTCATTTGTCATGGCATTAGCGCGACTGCACAGAGTTGATGGTGACAGTCATTGTATCTTGTGACAGTGGTGATGGTATAACTCAGACAACCCTATGACTTGGTCGTGGTGTCTGCATAACTCTATGATGGTGGTGTTGGCATTAGCACATCACTTTGAGATCATGCTAGTGATATTCATGTAAATCTGCAGCTTTAGTTAGGAGAATCACATAACCCTCCTGGTTGGTGGCCATGGTATTCACAAGGCTCCGCAACAGTGGTGGTGGCAGTGTTTGCATGGCTCTGTGACAGTGGTCGTGGTGTTCATGTATCTCTGTGATGGCCATGGTGGTAGTATTCTCCTAGCTCTGCCTTGGTGGCTGTGGGATTCAGATAATTCTACACGGCAGTAGTAGTGATCTTCACAAAGCGCTGAGATGGTGTTGGGTGTGCTAATCCTGTAACTCTGCAAAGTCCATCATGGCCTTCTCGTAACTCAGAAATGGTGGTCATGGTGTTCACACAATCTTTCAGGACTGGTGTGGCCTTCGCATAACCCTGTGATGGTGGTTCTGGTATCCATATAACTGTGAGGCTGTTAGTTGTAGTCATATAACTCTGTGATGTTGGTGACAGTATTCACAGACCTCTTCAATAAATTTGATCATCTTCCCATAAATCTGAGATGCTATTGGTGGGGTGTTCAGATAACTGCAGTGGTGCTTGGGGGGGGGCATTTGTGGTGTTGGTGGTATTTGCATAATTCTGTAGTGGTGGTGGTCTGTATATTTACATAGCTGCAGTGGTGGCATGGGGATACATGTATTGCTGCAAAGCCAGGCGTGCTATCCATATAACTCTGTGATGATCATCGTAGTACTGATGTAACTCTGTGATATCGGTGGATTTGGTATACACGTAGCTCTGCAAGGTTCGTCCCAGGAACACATAACTATGAGACTGGATGTGGCATTCAGATAATTCTGTGATGTTTGTGATCACGGCACTTATATATCACCACGATGTTGCTGGTGGTATTCACATAACTCTGATGGTGTTCACGGTATTCCCATTTCTCGGTGGTGGTGGTGGTGGTGTCGTAGTCACATAACTACAATGGTGGTTGTGGTATTTAATAGCTCTTGACAGTGGGCATGATATTCAGCTATCTGCAGTGGTTCTTGTCACAGTCACACGTCTGCAATGATGGTCATGGGGTCTTCCCATGAGTCTGCAATTGCGGGTGTGAAATTGTGTAACTCTGTATCTTTGAGAGGTAGTGGTGTTGTTATCGACACCGTTCTGCCACTTTGGTTATATTAATGACTTTACTTTGTAACATTGCTGATGGTGGTATTCACATAACCCTGGGATATCTGGGACACTGTTGTGGTGTCCCCGTGCTGTGACAGTGATGGATATGGCAGTCCTGCAACTCAGCAAAGTGGGTTGTGGTCTTCACACATTTGAGCGATGGTGATAGCAATATTCACAAAACCCTGCCGTGGTGGCGGTGGCGTTCCCACAAGCATAACAGCAGTGCTGGTGCTCCCACAACCCTGCAGTGTGGTTCCTGCTTCTCATGTAACTTGGGACATCACTGCGGTATTCACGCGGCCCTGTGATGGGATGTGGTATTCGCGTAACTCTGTGCTTTGGTGGTGTTAAGAGTCACGTAGTCCCATGGTGTTGGTCCTGGTCCACAGGTAGGTCTGTGATGTTGGTCAGTGTAATCACGTGCCTCTGCAGTGCTGGTGGTCGTCTGATTCGTGTGGCTCTACGACGTTGTTCATGGTATCCTCCTGACCACCATGGTGGTGGTGTTCCAACAACCGTGTGATGTGGTGGTGGCGGTGACATCACAGAGCCACCCAATGGTTGGAACAGTAGTTACATTTTATGGGTACAGAGGCTCAGGCTCAGAGAATTTTAAAGTTTCGCTTCGAGTTACATAACAAGATATGACAGAGTCAGGCTCCAATTCAGGTTTTCTGAATAATTCAAATGCAGTCTTTTCTGTGATACACCATGAGGTCTCTTCCTGCAAAGTCTAATTTTAAAGGCATTGGTATAAAACATCTGTCCTTCAAACTCCCCAGGGCTTTGGAACACAAATATTGTATCTCTACCGTGCTAGTTGTTTATCTACAGCTTTCGTTATGTCCGTATATTTACATACACACATGCACTTACATGTGTGAAACTGATTAAAAATTTAGCTACAAATTTAGATGTGTAAATTAGAACTTCTGAAAGTTTGTGTTATATAATGCAGGAGAGGGCTTTCTGGTAAGCCAAAAGAAAGCAACTATCAGGGTAATGTATAGTTTGTTCATGGAACTCAAAGTATATTTATTAAATAATGAAGTTTACCATTGGTTGAAATGGTATTATAGCGTTTTCATTACTTCTTTAAAAATGATAAGCCTCGGGGCGCCTGGGTGGCGCAGTCGGTTAAGCGTCCGACTTCAGCCAGGTCACGATCTCGCGGTCCGTGAGTTCGAGCCCCGCGTCGGGCTCTGGGCTGATGGCTCGGAGCCTGGAGCCTGTTTCCGATTCTGTGTCTCCCTCTCTCTCTGCCCCTCCCCCGTTCATGCTCTGTCTCTCTCTGTCCCAAAAAAATAAATAAACGTTGAAAAAAAAAAATTAAAAAAAAAAAAAATGATAAGCCTCTAGGCCCTCGTAAAGGGCTAGAAATACGATGTTGGGATGTTGGGCTCTGAGTGGTGGTTACACGCAGGTACGTGTTTTGGCAATAACTGAATTCTGCATTTAAGACTTGTGTGGTTGACGGTACATGTTACAACGCAACACAAATTTTTAAAAATGTACCTCTAACTAAAATGAAAATACTGATGGAACTCAGAAGAGTCAAGTCTAGTACCGACATAGGCACTGAGGTTAGTTTCGTAAGGGTGTGGGTTATTGCTTTTACAGAAGATAACAAAGCCTCATGATGTACATAAAATGAGATCTAAGAAATATATATGGCTTTCCAAAACGCCCTTTACACAGTTAAGAACTGTCTCTTCGTCTCAGTCCCCAGGGCTCATGATTTACGTTTTCTTCCCCTTCCAGTACTTGGGGTGCATTGAAGTTCTCCGCTCAATGAGGTCTCTTGACTTCAGTACAAGAACACAGATTACCAGGTAAGCCCTCTCGAATGTGGACTCCCATGACTTTACTTTGGAAAGGAATGATTTCAGAGTTTGCAGCCTAGAAATTTCCGAGGGAAACTTTGCCCCTTGAGTGCTGGTGACGGTGACAGGGAGGGTATTCAGGATTTCCAAGTGTTCGTCCCCACCTGTGATGCATGTCTCTGACATGAGCACCCTCGGGGACACTCCCTGCTCCTTCCAAGCTCTCTTTATAATGAAGCCTCAGACATGCGTGGTGCTTGTGATTGTTCCTTTACACACGAAGCCCTAATACAAGCTTGGTATTTTAAAGTGTACTCAACTGTGTTATTTCTTTCCAAAGAGAAAAATGTGTCAGGAGGGAATTTTCAACTGTATACACAGGGAATAAAATGCGTGGATTGGAGGCAGAAATATTCATGGCGGTAATAGTTTAGGAAGCAGTTGGTTCTTTGAAGGGGTCAGCGATTTTGAGCAGGGGTATGTATCCTCCACCGTCAACTAGATTCTAAGCTTCCTGAGAGCCAGTTCTGTATTTAAGCATTGTTTTTAATGAAATCGTAACCTTTTAGAGCTTATACCTTTAAAACATGTTGGTTTCAAGTCACCTGGAAGAGGAAAACTGGAAAGTCAGGAGGGTTCATGAAATGGCACATTTCCGTGGGTGACCTTAGCTTGCTTTGGTATTTGTAGAATTATTTGATCTAAATAGTGACCTCAGAAAATGCCTCATGTTTATGGCAGTCAAGTCACTGTATTGTCTATCTTTGGGTTAGCAAGCCAAAGTCTAACGTTCGAGCTTTAGAAAGTAATTATTTGTAGTAATAGCTGTAAATGATGCACACGCTTTAATTGTGGCAAATACTGGAATGATATGTCTTCCTCACGGTAGAAATCTGTGTTCAAAAGAAGGGACGTTTCTGTCCCTCCTGAAGCGGCTCAAGACACGCGTGGTGGGGACACAGCAGCATTGTAAACTGCACTCAGGGAAGAATCGTGTCCATCGATCTGCACAGGATGGCCTACGGGCCTTGCCGAGGCAGAGGGGCGGTACCGTGCAGTGGGAGCGTTCCGGAAACCAGCGGGAGCATTTGCGGAGCGAACCGTCTGTCCCACGCACCAAGTGTCAGGTGCAGGCGGCACGCTGGGCAGGGCGCTCTGGCCGCGTCTGGGCCACGGGAACACACGCCTGTTCACCTTCTCGTGGTGGTGGTGGTTTCGTTAGAGAGAACTGTTGGCTATTTCTGCCGAATTCCTGTAACAGATCCTGCCCCTTCTGAGATGCTTTCGTATCGTTTAAATTCTCTGGATGTATTTATTGAGCTCTGCACGTGCAGCATGCCGGCCGCCATGGGTTGTCCTTCCTGGCCTCCCGGTGTGGGGACGCAGACCTGGGGACCAGCGGTGGATGGTGGAGGGGGGTGAGCAGTCCCTGTGTGCCCTTGATCGGGGTCCCGGCACTCTCTGGGGGGGAGGTAGTGAGGACACTGCGGGAGGAAACTGCAGAACAGATATGGGTGGATTTGGACGAGTAGGTGTCTTTCTCGATCCCGTTCCATTTAGACGCTGGCAAAGGCTGGCGGCGTAATGGGGTGAGGGGGGTGCCATGCTGGGACCCAGGAAACTTGGTGAATTCTGGTTGCACCAGAACAGCCTTGGCTTTATCAGGCTTTTTGAAAACTACGTGTGCTTGTCTGCACGATGCTTTCTGCCTCTTGCCTTGCTTTTATATCATATGACACTGTCCTTATTTTAGGTAATAGCTGGAGACCCCTTGAAGGAAACTGACAAATCGATGTCAGAAAGAAGCCTTTGCCTCCCGGAGAGGAATGTCCAGCAGTGTCCTGTAGGTGGGCACACGTTGGAGCTGCTGAAGCCCCTGGGGTCTTTGAGTGCTCACCAGGCCAGTGACTGCTCTCTCCCGCCATGGTTTTCTCTTAATACTAAAGGCAGTCTCGGAAGGTTGCCAGAAAATGTGAGGTTGTGGTTAGGTTTTATTAAATAGGCTCTAGGAAGTTGTGTTTCCAAAGGCTCCCCAGACATCACGAAAAAATATTTGTCTATCTATATACATATATATGTGTGTGTATACACATTATATATATATATATGCACAGACACACACACACACACATATATATGTGTGTGTGTGTGTGTATATATATAAAGCTTATTTATTTATTTTGAGACAGAGTGTGTGAGCATGAGCTGGGGAGGGGAAGAGAGAGAGAGAGAGAGAGGATCCCAAGCAGGCTCCAAGCTGTCAGTGCGGAGCCCGATGTGGGGCTCGATCTCACAATTGGCAAGATCACGACCTGAGACAAAATCAACAGTCAGATACTTAACCGACTGAGCCACCCAGGCGCCCCAAAATTTTCTCAAGCAAGTAACCAGCCACTCACTACGCCTCTGTTCCACTGTTTCAAGTTTTGGATGTAAGCATCTTTGGAGGCTCTGGCGGCCAAACCACGCATCCTTTTGTTGGGGTCAATGTAGTTTTGTGCTGTTCCGTCTGAGTTGAGGTGGATCGTCATGCCTTCGGTAGAGTCACCCGTGGGTTCCCGACCTCTTACTGGTAGATAACTTCTACAACTATCCCAGAAGTTGCCATCGACTCTGAGTTGCAGCGGTGGCTGTTAATCACCTTGTACCCCTAACGCTTTGGGCAGAGCCTTGGGGACTGCCTACCGCGTGGAGGGACGTCCTGTACTGTACATGGAGCCCCCCTCTGCCATTTACCACTTGTGTGGAAAGGCATACAGGCATAATGCCCACATCAGTGGCTGTTGTGGGAAATCGGGTGCCCAGTGGGCGGGGCCTACAAAGTGTACCGCACAGCCCCTGAGGGGCGTCAGTGAGGGTCTCCAGTTGGTGTCACCGAGGTGGACAGTTGGCGGGGGGGCCCCAGCAGGGAGGACCCAGCTCCCCGGCTGGGCGTCAATCAGAGACCTCTGCTTTCATCTGCCACTGGTTTCCAAACGAGGTTATGGTGGCCAACGGTGGTGGGCACCCACTGTCCCAGCGAGTTGCCTGCCTGGCCTGAGCCCGACCTTCAGATGACCGCGTGAGGGGACCACATCGTGTGCCTCCCTGAAACGTCCTCACCCAAGATGCTCCCACCTGTCACGGCGTGGGGGGCGGGGGTGTTGAACGGTGTTACAGAGGGACGAACCATGTCAGACAGGGAGGTCACGGGGGAGAACGTGTTCTCTGCCCGTCGGGCCCGCCCTGCACATGGATGGGAAGCTCCCCATGTGCCTTTGGTCACTGGACCGGCCCTGTCCTTCCTCCTTTCCTCTGATTTCCTCATCTGCTCATTTTTATCTTATTTATCGTGTTAAATTTTACCTATTATTGGGGGTCATCTTAAGCCATTTTTAGGACACGGAAGGGTGTAAATATATACACACTTAAGCCCAGAGCACTCAGCGACGTGACCTGTCTTCAGCCACAAATGCAAACATCTGACGTGTGTTGTTGGGTCTCATTGACCCCGGCTGACCTCCTGCACCGCTTGGACTCCCCAGATAAAGGTCACGTAGGCATGTGGACTCAGCCACGTGTGACTTTGCTGCACTTCTGGATGAGCTCAGGTTCAGCACGTTGTCCTAACATAAACTCATTGTGGAGAGTCCATCAATAACGGAATCTAGTTTCGTGGGGTTTTGTTTGTTTGTTTTCCTCATTTTGTTTATGTAAAAAATTTTTTTTAATATTATTTACTTTTGAGAGACAGAGAGAGACAGAGCGTGAGCAGGGAAGGGGCAGAGAGAGAAGGAGGCACAGAATCGGAAGCAGGCTCCAGGCTCTGAGCCGTCAGCACAGAGTCCGACGCGGGGCTTGAACTCACGGACAGCGAGATCATGACCTGAGCCGAAGTCGGCCGCTTAACCGACTAAGCCACTCAGGTGGCCTGTTTGTTTTCATTTTAAAAGCTGTTGTAGTTTCAGTGGACCCCAAAGAGCCTGGTTAGGCCCAAAGCTCCACCAGCACCACCCTGCGGATGTGACCTGCCCCCCAGTATTCTGTCTGGTGCACACACCCAGCATCAGCATGCTTGGAAAAATCTCTATAAAAAGGCACCAAGTCTGTTTAGTCTGAAAATCAAAATCAAAACCTGTGCCTTTCGGGAAGGTATTTCCCTTTTGTTCTGTTCCAGCATATCAGTGGGGTCTCGGGAGACGTTCATGGCTGATGCCGTCTGTCGGGGTCGGTTCACTGCCGCGTGGCCACAACCTGTTCACATTGTCAGCACGGGGCAGAGGGCAGTGAAAGTGGAAGTAGCCGTCGGCCCGCCAGTGGGAGCGCTGTGACATTGCCGTGTTTTCTGTCTGATGTTTCACGCGGGCACTGTGTTCAGAAGGCGTGACCTTGGTCTGAAAGTGCAGGACAGTTAGTTGGTGGCCGCAGGGTCTTGAGTCTGAGCAAACTAACAAGCACGCACTGGCGATATGACAACCCGGGGACAGAGGCCCGGGGATGTGGCGCTGTGATCGTGGGGGCTCGTGATAGCAGAGGATGTGGCCTGGCTTCCAGAGTGGTCTCTGTCCCGTCCTGTGCTTGGAGGGGCCCATCTTCAGCCTCGGCGTGGCCTTGAGACTCTGTCCACCCCCCCCTTCTCTGAGTCGCAATGCTCCCTCCTCTCCGGTCACTGCTGGCTCCCAGGGTTTTCTACGAGCCCTTAAAGAAGACAAAATCTGAGGTCAAAATTCCACCACACGGTTCGTCGTCCGTGTGCATTCCACCCCAGTCCGCTGCGTTTCCTCTCGTGTGTGTGGCAGCCTTCCTGAGACTGCGTGTGCCCTGGTCAGACGTCCTGCAAGCGAGAGACCCTCCCCCACCTGCACCGGCGGCCCCCAGAACCCTTCCCGTCACACCTCCCACACGGCGGTGTGGCGTGGCCACCGTGGCAAGTGTGTACTGCGTGGTGTGGGGACAGGCTGCATTTGCTGACAAGGTATCTGTGCTTACAGAGGCCGTGCCGGGCTCGGGGCAGTGCCCAGGCTCTGGGCAGCTGCTGTGGCCAGAGACGGACACGGAGGAAGAAGGGCAGATAAGGCGTTGGGGCTCCCAGAGGCTGGCAGAGTGGTCCGCCTGCATCACCCTGCCCGGGACAGTGACGGAGACACAGGACGGTGGGCTCAGGCATGTTCTGCCCAGATCTGAGAACAGCGGTGGGGGCTCCACACGCCCCCACCCCCCCCCCACGCGGGCAGGGCTTGGTTCTGTTATTTTCTCAGTTTGCAGACCCAGAGGAAGCAATCCGGAAAGTCCTGTCTTTGAACATCCACCCGATCCGTGGATTTAAGACGCGTGCTTTACACGTGGCACGGGGGGGCCCCGTTCTCGCTGCAGCGAGCACACTCGGTTATGGTGTTGCGGGGCTCCCTTCCCGCCGCAAAGTAAACACCTCTAACGTCGGTGGAAGTTCAGCGGGCTGGAAGAGGAGCAAATCTGTAAAGATCTTCCCCGGGGCGGGTTGACTGTCAGAAATAGAAGGGAGACGGCGGTGTGAACGGTCTGCCCACCCGTCCCTGCTATGCGGGGAGCGCGCAGCCGCTCTCTGTGACTTTAGCCTGACTGCTTCATTCTAAATTTACTCATTCCGAACGTGTCTCACGGGCCGAGCCTCTGGCGGCCCCGTACCCCCGGGGTGAGGCCTGGCGGGGGGGAGCTAGCGTGTTCTCCGTTTAGGAGTCTTTTTTGAAAACGCCAGCTCCCTGCGTGCACGCACACCCGGCTCTGGAGTAAAGCTGAGTCCTCCTGCCTCGCGGTCCATCACTTCTCAGTCTTACCACCCCCAGGATAACCTCGTGCCTCGTGTCTCCTTCGTCTGCATCTGCGTGTGAGGATGTGCCAGGCACAGGTCCACACCTCATTGGAGGCCCCGAGTCACAAGGCAGTCGGGCAGGCGTTCGGTGCAGGCATGCTGAAGTACCACAGAAACTCAGGAGAGCATCCCGAGGGCCTGAGCTAGTCTGGGAAGACTTCCTGGAGGAGGGAACATTTAAGCCAGTGGATTCCTCCCCCGACTACGAGGCAGATCCAAAGGAAGCATAGGACCGAGGCCGTTGCTTACACAGGGCTGGGCTCTGAAGCCAGACCACGAGGGTGTCTGGGGCGTGGGCAGTTACCCCTGAAATCCTTTCCACCGGCCCCACACGGGGTTCTGTCTTTCGGACTCTGCCGTGATTCTGGTGTGCGCCACAGGGTACGGAGCCGGAGTGGAGAGGGAACAGGGGGGCCGTGTGCACCCAGCTGAGGTCCCGCCTCTGGCTGGCTGGCTGCAGTTAGGACGCCAGGCCGGCCTCGGGGGCAAAGGGAGGCGGGGTCTACTTTCCTACGGGCCTCTTTTCTGTGTCCAGTCTCTGCTTCCGTAATGCACGCTGACGGATTCACTCACTTGGGGAGCATTAAAGACGTTACTTCTGGAAACAGCCGGCACAGGCCATGCACGGTGAGGGTGTCCAGGATTGTTCCCTTGACCGGACCCACATGCACTCGTGCCTGATTCTGGGCCCTGAGCGGACCTGAGGTATTTTGGAGGGTGTTTAGGGAGACTGGGTTGGGGAGCAGGAAGGGGTCGCAGACAGAGACCCCCATCACTGGCCAGCCTCGTTCTCCCATGGAGGGAATGGGGCACCGGTGCATTTGCCCACTGTCTGCCTCCCGCTAAGTTGAGTTAAACCGAAGATTGTCCCGGGCAGGGGACAGAGGCTCACAATGTGGGGGCACCCTGGCCTGGCTGAGGATGCCGGACGAGCCTCCATCGGAGCGGCCTGTGCCGGGCTCGGGGCCCCGGGACGGCATGGCGGGGTCACGGGCACCACCCTGTGAGCCAGAGTGGGCTTGGGGCAGTGGGGTGACGGCTCCTGGCCCGTCCATCTGAATCAGATTTTTCAGTCTCTGCCCGCCTGAGCAGCTGTCCTGGTCCCGACCCCTCGTGGCAGAACCCTGTGTGCACGGGGTGTGTCCGGGGACCCTTGGGCACCAGCCCAGCACCACTTCCCAGCCACTCATGACCTCTGTGGGCTCAGGATCCTCACACGCGGGCGCGAATGGAACCATCTGGGAGACGTGTCGAGGGTCTTAGCAACGGGACCCATGAAGTTCTGGGGCTGCCCTGGCCTGTGCTCAGCACACCTGACGGGGTCTGTCAATGAATATATTAATTAATTAATATTATAATTATAATTATAATTAATATTCTATTTATAATTTATAATTATAATTAATATTATATTTAATAGCATTTGATATTAAATTTAATTTAATATATTTAATTTAATTGAGTTAAATTTAAACTTAATTATACATTAATAAATGATATTTGATTATATTTAATTGCATATTATATACATATTAATAAATATAACATTTAATTATATCGATTATACCTTATAAATATATATTTCAGACATATTATATGGTATATGTTAAAATTTATCATGTTATGTATTACGTATTTATTTTATTATAATTATATAATTATAATTAATAATATAATAATAACCAATATAATGCTTAATCTGTAATATTATTTGCTGATTGATACTATTACTAATGATCAATACCAGTTCGGTCCAGGGTATTTTTTCCAGCTGAAGAGAAAGACTGTAAGTTACTGAGAAGAGTAAAATATTTAGTAAGAAGGCATCGCCTTCACTCGAGCAGTATTTCTAGTATTTCATTCTGTGTCCCTGCTTTGCCAGCTGCTGATAGTAGTAATAATAATCACGAATGGGACCCCGGCGTGGAGCACCTACTGCGTTCCAGGCTCAGCGCGCTGGTCCTTTGGCCACCGAATACGTGTCTATCGCATGGTACATCCGGCCACCGTTGAGATGTTGGTCAGAAAGCCCGGAGTAAGAGCTCGCCTTCTCTTGCGGGGAGAGAGAAGATCAACACAGACGTAGACACGAGTAGGGTGCGAGAAACCACACGACCTTGACGTTTTTGTGGATGCAGAAGGTGAACACGGTCAGATGCGGGCAATTTTGTGCCACCCGGCAGAGTGATCTGAAGGAGGGACGGCCACGTGCAGGGCTTTTCTGAGGAGCCCCGAGCCTGGCCCTGAGCTTCCCAGACAGGCGTGAGCCAACAGGATGGGCAAGTTCACGCCACCAAGACCTCACAGGCTGGGACGCAGCTGCAGAGGCCCGAGCCAGAGCCGTGGGTGTCAGACGGGCTCTGGAGCGGCGTTGTAGCCACGTCGGGGACGAGGGAGAGATGCGGCTTCGGGAAGCATGGGCCAGGCAGACCTCGGAGGCCCTGCTGGAGGAGGGGGCTCACTGCAGACGCCCTTCCTGACCACAGCGGAGCAGCTGTCTGAGCAGCCACAGGGGGAGGGAACTCGAGAGCAGGGTCTTCGTGGGGCCCTCGAGGTCCGTGAGGACTCTGCCCCTGTCGTGCTTCTTTCGCTCATCCTGGGACTGGTCTCCTGTGCTTCCACGGCTGCCCGTTAGATTTCTCCAAAGAATAGGAGGAAATGTAATTAAAACGTTCTTGACAAAAAATTTCACGCGGGTGGTTTATAGAAAGGATGAGACCCTCACCGAGTCAGCCAGCTTGGCGTGAGTGGGGGACAGAACGGGGCGCGGTGGGGTGGGGTGGGACGGGGTTCAGGGATGAGGGAGGTGAGGAAGGACGAGCCAGGTGGGTGGGCCGGCGAAGGGCGAGGCACCGTGTCTTTCTCCAAGTCGTCGGGGGAAACGCTTCCTCCTCTTCCGGCCCGGAACTCCCGCGTCAAGCAGTCTGCTTCCCATTTTCTCCCCCCATCTGGAAAATCTGCACCCCTTCTGTCTCCATTCTCCCCTTTCCTTTCAAGGCCTGGTTAACACCACGTCAGGATGGCCCTGTCGTTACAACTTTCTGAGCACAGGGGCAAGTGACGTAGCCGTCTGCCACTGAGGGCAGTCACCGCTCATGGGCGTGAGAACATCCAGCTGGGGGCCCGTCCGTGGGAGCCAGGGCGGGGAGATGGTCCTAGGGACAGTCTCCTGGGTGGGGCGTGGGGGGTGGGCAGGTACAGATGGGCGCGGGTAGCCACTGGACTGCACAGGCGAGCCAGGCTCTCACAGGGTTCAGGGTTGGCAAGGAAGGGCAGCTGGCCAGGGCAAGCCCGGCTGTCACCGAGATGCAGAGAGGCGGTTAGACACGGCGTCTACAAGTTCCAGCAAAGCAGGCTGGGGAGCGGGCAGAGCCTCCCACACAAAGCCTCAGGATCTGTCTGTCTGTCTCCTTCTTTGACAGCTTATTCGGCTGTCTCCTGGTGGAACTTTCTGCTCAGGAAGGACACATCTCACTTTGCAGGCTAAGGACGAAGAAACTTTGTTAAATGCCACGATGCCCTCCTGTGGGATTCTGCCGCGGTGGGTTGGGGCAAGGCCGGGTGACCCCCCGAGGTGACCCTGCTAAGATCTCTGGATGAAGGCAGCGCGCACAGAAGATCTTCGTGTTTTCTCTGCCATTTTGCACCAGAAGGAGAGGACCCCCTCCCAACCTGACCTGGGCTCCCCCAAAGTCTGGATTCCTTTCAGAACCCAGAAGGCCGGGCACAGAGGGGCCACAGGGCTGATC
Source organism: Puma concolor (assembly GCF_028749965.1). Classification (NCBI taxonomy): domain Eukaryota; kingdom Metazoa; phylum Chordata; class Mammalia; order Carnivora; family Felidae; genus Puma; species Puma concolor. The sequence goes on along the minus strand of NC_141679.1, from coordinate 2,968,311 downwards.
TGTGCTCTGTCAGCGCTCTGACCTGGGGCGGGGACTCCAGAGATTTGATGCACATGAACAGATCATCTTATTTTCTAGAGCAGTGGTTCTCAAACTTTGACACTTCAGAGTCATGTGGACAGCTTGTGACAGCAGACGGCTGGGACCCGCCCCCAGAGTTTCTGATTCGGTGGGTCTGGAGTGGGAGCTGAGAATTTGCATTTGCAACAAGTCTTCAGGAGAAGCTTCTGACCCGGCCCAGGTACCACCCTTGGAGACGCAGTGCTCCAGATTTTATCTTTAACGTCTGAACTGTTTGCAACTCCCATCTATGAAACCACCGCTTTGAAAATGAGTCCATTTTTTTTTTTTCCAAGTGATCCCACTCATCCAGAAATTTTAAAAATGGAGAGCATAGTTGACTCGGTGGCTCACAATGGTTTAAATAGAATCCATGAGATGAATACGTGGCATTCACTCCATACTCTCCTTAAGGACCATCTGGCGTGATGTGTATTTATAATCCCCATGCCAGAAGCACATTTGTGTCAGGACGCACCTCTTTGATTGCTCCTTTTCTGTCTCTTTTTCTGAGTTCACTTGCCCCCCAACTATATCATCCCGTAAGGACCTCCTTGCCTTTGCAGACATCGGTCAAATGTTACAGGTTCTAGAGTCAGGTGATCTGGGCTTCTGTTTGTGCTGAACCACGTTCCAGCTGTGTGGTTGTGCAAGTGACTTAAATTCTCTGTGTCTCTGTGTCTCCGTCTTTAGCATGGGAATCATTATGGTTCCTCCTGACAGGGTCGAGGGATGATCGAGTTAATATCTCAAAAGCACTTAACATGCTGTCTAGTGCGTGGGAGAGCTCGAGACATGTTCGCGGATTTCGACATTTTCGTGTTCGTGATGTTTTGTCCGTGTTGGTCATCTCGTTGGTTTATATAACACTTCCGGGTGCATAAGCCACAGATCTGTGTCCGCACCTCTGAATCTTCTTCTGAGTCCGGCCCTGTACTGGTATGTCTTCCTGGACACAGCTGCTCAGTCAGTTGCCAGATCCCGAGCATCGTATCTCTGCCTCCTGTTCTCACCTCCCACCACCTCACCTCCAACACCGCTGTCGGGCCAGCTCACATCTCCTGGATGCTCGTAACGACCACCCACACCTTCTCCCAGAGTAGAAACCGGGACTGTCCTGCCTCATCTTCTCCCTTGTTCAACCGCTGGGGCTTGTTGGCTCTCCCTGGGCAGCCCCTTGAGTACTTTCCTTCCTTCTGCTCTCTCCTTCAATTTCCTGGGCACCGGCTCATGGGTTAGTGTGCCTGAGACATATTACTCCCTATTTATCCATTACTTGCAGAATACAATGGAAAATTCTTAATTTAGCAGCCAGTGTTCTACTTGACCTGCCTCAGCATACCTTTCTAAATCTATTCCTCATGACACCCTATCACTCTTCCTTTGCACAGCCACGCCGACCTGCGTACCGCCTCACTCTCCTGGCCCGCTGTCCATGCCTCAAGGCCAAACATTCAGCCAAAGAAGTGTCCATGTGTGCCCTGAGCTTTAGGACCACATTGTGTGAATTGCTCTACAGGCTCATTCCTCACTGGAAGTCTTGAAGACACCACATTTCGTCTACTATAAAATACCATCTCCTATTAAAAAAAAAACCAACTAATTATTTTATAACCATTAAAAGAAAAGCATGCCTGTTACAATATAACACAATGCTTTAATATCACTTAGAATCAATTCGGGTGTTTGCAGGCACAGATTTATATCATTATAACAGCTGTACATCTGTTAAAAGGAAAATATAAGCAATATGAAAAAGATATCCTTGAAACTCTTTTCCAGTTCGGGGTCTGAATATAGTGAACCATTTCTTGGCTCAGAATCATTGCTGTGTTTTCTCTAAGTTTTATTGTTCTTTAGGCCATTTCAAGAGCATTGGAAGTCAATGGAATTGGAATCAGAAAAAGATTAGAGAAAATATTTGAAACCAAAAGGTAGGTTTTTTTAAGGAAAAAACACTAACATTGGTAAACTATTAGATCAATCATGAAGAGAGAGAAAATTCAGACTACTAAGAGCAGGAATGAATGAGGGGACATTACCACAGATACCACAGACACTGCAAGGATAATAAGGAAATATTATGAACAACTTTATGCCAATAAATTGAATAATTTAGATGAAATGGACAAATTCCTTGAAAGATAAAACTACCAGAGTGGCTTAAAGAAAAAAAAATAGATAATCTGAATTGGCCTATATCTGTTAAAGAAATAAAATCCATAGTAAAAACAAACAAACAAATCTTCCCATGGAGAAAACTCTAAAGCCACATGGTACCAACTGATAGATTCTACCAAACACTTAGGAGGAAATGAGATTTATTCTTCACGATCTTTTCCAGAAAACAGAAAGGAACATTTCCCAGTTTGTTTTATGGGGCCAGCATTATTGGGTACCAAAACCAGACAAAGGCATTAAAAGAAAAAAACCCAAAACCTTGTGAACTTAGACACAGAACCCTAACAATATGGTGGCAAGTTGGATCCAGCAATTTATCAAAAAATAATACAACATATACTGGAAGGGTTATCCAGAGATTGGAAAGTTGGCTCAACATTAAAAATTTAAACAATGTAATTTCCCGTATCAGTGGACTAAAAAAGAAAAAAATATGAAAATCTCAATATGTAAAGAAAAGATTTTGCAAGAATTCCACATACATTTATGATAAAAACTCTCAACACACTGGGAATAGAAGGATTCTCCCTTAACCTGATGACAGGACATCCACAAAACCCTGCAGGCAACCTCATAGTTAGCAGCTTTTATTTAACATTGTACTAGAGATCTTAGTGTGATAAGACAAGAAAAATGTAAGAGGCATACAAATCGGACAGGGAAAAATGAAACAATCTCTATTTGCATATGGCACAGTCATCTACACAGAAAATCCTGAAGAAACTATATAAAAGCTTCTAGAACTAATAAGGGAGTTTAGCAAGGTTGCAGAAATTAACTGAAAAATGGAAATTTGAAAGGACCATATACAATAGCACAAAAACATGAATTAGTGTTAATTTCAACAAAGCACATCCTAGATTTATATGCAACAAAATACTAAACATTGATGAGAGAAGGATCTAAATAAATGGAGTTATAGACTACATTCATGGGTTAAAAAACTGCATTGTTAAAACATAAAAATCTTTAAAAATTATCTAGCGGTGTAATACAATTCTAATCAAAGTCCCATTGAGCTTTTTGTAGAAATCAATAAGCCAGTTCTTCAATGTATATAGAGCAGTCAAGAGCTAGAATAGCCAAAATAATTCTGGAAAAGCAATGCTATGTTGAATAAAAGTGGAGAGAGTGGACATCCTTGTCTTGCTCCTGATCTCAGGGAAAAAGCTCACACTGTTTCCCCGTTGAGTGTAATATAGGGCTCGTCCTACATGATCTTTATGAGGCCGAAATGCAGTCCCGGTATACCCAGTTTGCTGAGAGTTTTTATCACGAGTGGATGTTGAATTCTGTCAAATGCTTCTTCTGAATCAACTGAGGTGATCGTGTGGTTTTCATCCTTCATTTTGTAAATTGTGGTGTATCATGTCCCTTGATTTGCAGACCATCCTTGCATCCCTGGACTAAATCCCATTTGATGATGGTGAATGATCCTTTTAATGTACTGTTCAGTTTGATTTGCTGCTGTCTTGTTGACGATTTTTGCATCTGTTCACCAGGGGTGTTGGCCTATAATTTTCTTGTGGTGTCCTTGTCTGGCTTTGGTATCAGGGTAATGCTCCAGCCAGGACCACGCACTGTATGTGGTTGTCACGGCTCTGGGCTCCCTTCCGCTGCATCGACTGCTCAGCCTTTCTTTGTCTCTCTGGACATTTATTGGAAGTACACACCAGGTATTTTGTAGAATTTGCCTTAATTTTAACTGTCTGTTTCTCTTAGCTTATGTGTTCTGGCAGTAAACAATAGAAATTGTGTCCTTCTCAGTGCGCGTTAGTAGGCGTGTGAGGTCACTTTGTCTCCATAGTGATGTCAGTTTTGATGACTTAGTGAAGGTGTATTTTTTTTAAATTTTTTTTTCAACGTTTATTTATTTTTTTTGGGACAGAGAGAGACACAGCATGAACGGGGGAGGGGCAGAGAGAGAGGGAGACACAGAATCGGAAACAGGCTCCAGGCTCTGAGCCATCAGCCCAGAGCCCGACGCGGGGCTCAAACTCATGGACCGCGAGATCGTGACCTGGCTGAAGTCGGACGCTTAACCGACTGCGCCACCCAGGCGCCCCAATGAAGGTGTATTTTTTACATGCAGGCTTGATATAATAACGTTCAGACTGTACACAAAAGGTTATGTTCACGGATCCTCCCTTAGAATCATAAGCATTTCCCCCTCATCAAAATGTATTCATATTGTTGGTCATTATTGGGAAAGAACAAAGTCTAAAGTGTCTGAATGCGGCGGGGCAGGGAGATGGGGCCACATGGCCTTCTAAATGCACAGTCTGAGTTGCCTTGATGAGTTCCGGGTGAGGAGTTCTCAGAGCCCATCAAGGCCACGGGGCATCCCAGAAGGGCCCTCCAAAATCTCAGAGCCCAGCACAGTAGGTAGTCAAATAATACTCGTCAAAATCTTAAATTTTCAGGAGTCGGGGGAAATGGCTGAAGATGGAACATCAGGAAAAGCAAATGGTTAATAGTGGTGGCCCAAGGATGTGATTAGTGAGACAAACTGTGTGGAAAAGGTGATATTAAAGCACTTCTCCTTCCTTTCTGCCCCCAGGGCCTTTTCTATGAAAATTAGCACGGTTGTGTGTGCTGAGCACGTTGAAAGTCATTTATTTTAGAAAACGCCGCTTTCTTTGAGGATAATGTGGTGGCATAGTGGCCTTTATCTTCAAGTTTTTATTTACGGCTTATGAAGACTTGGATAATTTCGAGATCGGCAATTTATAACTCCTTTTGAAGTACAGACTTCAAGTGCTGGAGAGCAAATTCTAGTGGCCGGTCTATAAGTTGTTATAATTTATTTAAGCACACCAAAACATCAGGTAAGAGAGACGTGTAGGCGAGCAGTGGGCCTGACCCTGCCTCCTTCAGAGGACGTGGTTTATGGCTGGTGTTCTTTTAAGGCAGTGAACCCTGCTCCCCGGGCTGTCCGCTGGTCCCCGGAGGGGTGGGCGGGTGTCCTGGTTCTGGGACGCCTCCCCAGGACCCAGGGTCCCTGCGGCGCATGCTCTGGTGGAGTTTCTGGCTCTGCCTGTCCCACTGGCAGGGGCACTTGCCCCCGGGGGGGCTGCCCTGCTCCCCATGGCCCTGTGCGGCTCCCTCCTGGCCCTCTCCTCTGCTTCAGCAAAGCCTCTTCTCCCTCTCAGGCCCCGGGTCTGGCGGTATCAGCCTCGCACAGGTGACCGCCAGACCCCCTGTCCCACCCGCACTCTGTCCGGAGCCCTGGGACCTGCAGGACAGGCGGGGGACAGCAAAGGGGGGACTGGCCCTACCGCTTGTTCCCATCAGCGATTTTAACACTGAGCCTCCCTTCCAGGGACGCCCTTTTCTTGTGTGAACGGAGCATCCACGGACGGTTCCCGTTGGTGCCGATGGCGTGGGAGCCCAGCATGGCGGGCCAGGGGCCTGGACAGGAGATGAAAACTAGGCTCCAGACCAGGGCTTCCCTGGCCTCGGCATCACTGACATCTGGGGCCGGGTCATGCCTTGTTGTGGGGGCCCTTCTGGGCATTTTAGGACATCCCGCAGCACCCCTGACCTCCCCCCCACTAGATGTGCCCCAGCACTCAGACGACTGAGAGCCTTCAGACTTTTCCCAGTGTCCCGGGTTAAAACTGCCACACTCCGCTAACCTTCATGCCCCCAGCCTCAATTCTGTTTCATTATGAACATGGCACGTGCCCGTCCACTAGAGAAAGTTTCGAAAACAAAAGTACCAGAAAAACGGAAGGGTGAGTTTTCTTCCACAACTTTGCGGGCACACTGTGTGCGGTTTCGTGTCCCCCATGCCCTCAGAGGTGGAGTAAGTGATCAGGCTCACGTAGTAATTTAATTTTATGCCGGGTGCACATGTGATCTCCAGACGGCATGCCCCGTCCAGTGATGGGGATGAACTTGGCCCTTCACATCCGGGGGAATCGAGTCCAGCACAGACCTTGCTTAGGGGTGGGTAGGCTGGGGCCAGAGTCCTGGTCTCCCCCCGGCTCGCCGAGTCTAGGACACAGGCAAGTAACACGGTGTCGGTTCTCGGGGAATCAAGAGTCATCTTACGCCCGCTCATCAGTGGGCACCATTTTGTCTGTTTGGCGACATTCTTGTTTCATCTGAGTGCGACTGTCCTCCGTATTCGACGTTAGCGCGTGGAGTGGGGTAGGACCTGACCCTCTGAGACATACGTGCCTAAATATATGTTATTTATTATTCCTTAGCTGTGGTTTGTTTACATGTGAGGCAGCGCTTTCCGACATGTGGCCAGACGCCCACAGAGCCTTTTAATAGCAGCGGAGCACAGGATGTGCTGAAGGACGTCCCACGGAAGCTGTTATCACGTCTGTAAGGGCCTCAGCTCAATTATTTATAGTCTGAGCCAGGGATTCTATCATTATGGGCCTAAAAGTGCGTCGGAAAATGATGATGCGTTTGACAGGAAACACTGAAGATTTAATTACGCTCAGAACGGAGGAAGACGTTAAAATTCGTATGAATCTCAGTGGGCTGCGTGGGCCCGGTGGTCGGGCCGTGGTTGGGAGCCCCTGCCCGAGGCCCCGACCCCATGAGCGCAGCACATGGTCAGCGGTGGCTGGTTTCTGGCTTCTCCTTAATTGCTGCTTTAAAATTTTTTCCACTTTGGGGCACCCGGGGGGCTCAGTCAGTTGAGCATCCGACTTTGGCTCAGGTCATGATCTCACAGTCCGTGGGTTCGAGCCCCACGTCGGGCTCTGTGCTGACAGCTCAGAGCCTAGAGCCTGCTTCGGATTCTGTCTCCCTCTCTCTCTGACCCTCCCCCACTAATGTTCTCTCTACCTCTCAAAAATAAACATAATAAAAATTTTTAAGGGGCACCCGGGTGGCTCAGTTGGTTCAGGTCATGATCTCATGGTTTGTGAGTTTGAGCCTGGCGTTGGGCTCTGTGCTGACAGCTCAGAGCCTGGAGCCTGCTTCGGATTCTGTGTCTCCCTCTCTCTCTGCCCCTCCCCTGCTCGTGTTCTGTCTCTCTCTTTCTCTCGCTCTCAACAATAAACATTAATTGTTTTTAAATTTTACCACTTGAATCATTTTTAAGTGCACAGTTTAGTGGCATTAGGTGTGGTCTCAGTGTTGTGTCGCCGTCCCCACCACCCGTCTCCTCCACACTGAAACCCTGTCCCCATAAAAACCAACCCTCCAGGCCTCCTCCCCAGCCCCCGGCGCCCTCCACCCACGTTCCGTGCCTGTGAATTTGATGACTCCAGGCACCGCGTGGAAGTGGAGTGACTCTTGAACAACATCGGTTTGAGCCGCACGGGTTTGCTTAGACGTGGATTTTTTTCGATGAATCCAGTCCAGCGCTTAAATGCACTCTCTCTGCCTTATGATTTTAACATTTTCTTTCCTCTGGCTTACTTTGTAGAGAGAATGCAGGCGGGATATCACATATGCATTAATCCATTGTTGACGTGATCAGTAAGCCTTCCGGTCAACACTGGGCTGTTACTGGTTACGATTTTGGGGAATCAGAGGTTATACATGGATTTTCAGCTGTGGGGGGTCAGCATCCCTAACCCCTGGGTTGTTCAAGGGCCAAGCGTATTTGTCTTTTTGTGACTAGCTTATTTCCTTCAGCACAATGTCCTCAAGGTTCATCCATGTTGGAGCAGGTGTCAGACTTCCCTGCCTTGCCAAGGCTGAGTGGTGTTTCCCTGGATGGATGGGCCACATTTGCTTTACCCATCCGCCTGGTCAGTGGGCACTGGGCCCACTGTTTGGCTGTTGTGAGTCAGGCTGCTGTGAACACGGGTGTGCAAACACCTGTTCGAGATGCTGTTTTTAGTCCTCCGGCGTGTATACCCAGAGACGGAATCGCTGGGTCCCGTGGCCATCAGTGTTTTATCCCCAGCCGCCTGCCGGAGCTCACACCTGCTCTCGCAGTGGCGGGGGGTGGGAGGGTGGAGGGTTTGCAGCTGACTTGGGCCAGGTGTCCGGCTCATGCGGCAGGCTGGGTCCACCTCCCTCTCCCAGCTGTGCGGCCTCAGGCAGGCCTCCTAACCTCTCTGGTCTTAGGTTCTCACCCGCAAAATGGAGATCGTGCGGACTCCACGCTGGGAGATTAATGCCCTCACAGTGGTACAGCGGGACCACTTAGCGGACACGCGATAAGCCCTGGTTGTGGCTCCATTGCCCCTTTTACAGCGTTCATTTTAACCAGGTTTACGGTCAGACGACGCTGCTGTTGCTGGACTTTGAGGGTTTCACGTGCCGGAAACGTGTCCTTCTTACCTACGTGCCGGCTTGGAGTCCTTTGTAGTGAATTCCCTGTTGACATCCCTTGTCCACTTTTCTGCTGGGCTCCCCTCCGTTTTCTTAGTAATTCGTGGCAGTGTTTTGCACGCTGGGCGTGTGCTGGAAATATTTTGCATTACAGTGAAACTTTTAAATTAGAGTGTGCTTATCAAGGCTCGTGTTCCTGTCTTGAACATCTCCCTCGTGGGGAGATTACGCTGATGATCTTCTAATATTTGTATTTACTTTTCACATTTGGATTTTCATGCCACCTGTGACAAGATAGCCACTGTGCCCAGCCTGGATTCCCCCGTGGACTCGAGATGCCTCCGTCTCGTCCCCTCAATTCCCTTGGACACTTGGATGTGCTCCTGGACACTGATACGTGTGCGGTTCTGATCCGTAGACACATCCGCCCTGGTGGGACCCGCCACCCTTGGCTGTGCTCTCTTGTCGACTAAAAAGAATTCTTCATCATTTTCGAACTTCCTTCTGTGTTCTGACATCGTAGCGTTCAGCACAGAACGATCTCATCAGGATTGCAGTTATGATCGAGGTGATCATGACTGTTTTGGGGAGAATTATACTCAATGATACCACGACCTTATGTCCAGGACGTGGCATGAGTTTCTGCCTGTGTGGGTCCTGCTTCTGTCCTCCAGCGACGCTTTCTGCTGTCTTCACGCGAGCACGCCTCGTTTGTCGCTGCGGCCGCGGTTTTGGCGTCCACACGCATGGGATCCCCCTTCACCCCGCGTCTCTCTGTTGGTGCGCTGCTCCTGAGAGACTCTTCCGTGTCTGTCTGTGTCACAAAGCCTCATATCTGCCCCAGACATCTTCCCCTCGCGTCTCTTCAACAACATAACCCCTGCCGGATTTAAGGCACCAGCCGTGTGGCTTCTGGCCTGTTTTCCTGGCTCCCCGTCCTGGGTCATGCTCTGGGTCACCCTCTGTCCGCTGTGCCCCCGGAATACCAGGGCGTCAGCTTGTGCTTAGGAACAAATGGCGTCCCCCTCTGGCCCTGCACCTGAGCAGAGATCCTGTCTTTCTCCGGGCCTTCGCCATGTCACAAGGGCTGGACGTGGACCTGCCTCCTCCTCACTCCCTGTGACTGGTGTCGCCCTCTCTCATCAGCTCCGGGCCCACGCAGCGGGACTGGCTCTTCTCCTTGTCCGTCCCGCCGCCCATGGGTCTGGGTTGCTGTGCACACACTCCGGCCCGAGGGAGGGAAGGGCCGGCCCCAGTGCTGGCTCCGTGGCCGTGGCCGTGGGTGGAGAGCGAGATGAACAGTGATGTATCTTCTCGCCTATGCATTGTGCATGGGTGCATGGGATGCGCGTCCGAGTCCCTCCTGGCCTGGCGCAACCAGCCTGGGTGCCGGCCCTTGTTCATGACAGTGTCCTTGGGGAGCTTTCCAGGACAAGGCCGGCATGCTGCGTTCTCACGAGAGACAAAGACACAGGGCACAGGGGCCATGCCCAGTGCTGCACTGACCTGGTGGGGGGCACCCTTCGTTCCCGTGAGACCTGGGGTGCGTGCCTGCTCACTCTTGTGGGGCTGACGGCAGTGTGGCCCCGGGTCACCGTGTGCATTACATGAGTCTTAGAGGAGACCATGCGTGGCAAAGCTTGGCTTTGGAGCCCGGAGGATCTAACTCGGATTTTGACTCCTCTAATACGGTGTGATTCTGGGAAGAGTTAGACACCTTCTCTGAACTTAATTCCTTTTGTCCTCGTTATTTTTTTTCCAAATGGGAAGAATGGCTTTGACATCTGAGGGGGAGTGGCTCAGAGAGACGAGGGGCGTGAAGACAGAGGTCAGCTGTCCCCCTTGCTGGGGGTGCTGGCTCTCCATGACACGTGTGTACGTGTGCGTGCGTGCATGTGCGAGCCACCCTCCTACACGGCGGAGTCTGTCTTCGTGAGTCCGGATGCCGCCCTCCCGGCCGCATCGCCCCCCAGGTCCCCTCAGGTTCCGCCCCTTAAATCAAGACACCTTACGCCCAGCGAGTGCCAGACATGTTCCCTGAAGGTCGGCCCAGGTTGACCCCGTTCTCTCGTGCCTGTTCTCCCCACCAGCGTCAATCAGAGGGACTTCGTCTCCACATGTACACGGGAGCAGAAGGATGTGGACGGAAAGTCGATGCCCCGTCCAAGCAGAGCAGATGCCCCCCGTCTGCAGTGAACATACTGTGCCATCAGGAAAGGGAAACGCGTCTCGTCCCAGTAAATTCTCCAGAGCGTGCGCCTCCCGCACGAGGGGAGCGAGTCACAAGGTGCTGGATGAGGAAGAGTCAGACTAGCCTTCCTCTCCTGCCTTGCAGATGGGCTCTCCCCAGAGGCCCTTCCCTCGGCCTCGGGCAGGCGCCTCCAGGAGCCAGGGCCGCCCGGCGAATCCTGCCGTTTTCCATGCCCCCCACCCCCCACCGCTCTTGTCCCCACCTTGCACCTCGGGCTGCCTTTGCCCGACCGTCGTCCTTTTGGCCGATGGCGCTGTAACCCTTTGCCTGATATTAAACACATTTTTGGAAAAAGAACAATGGTGTCCGTGGAGTGCTTATTTCTAGGGGTTTCTTCTTTGGCTTCTTGTATTTCACGTCTCCCGTCTTCCAGAGAGAGCTTGCGTGATAATCTGGAGTTGTCCTTGTCGGTAATCTGGCGGCCAGGAGCATCCCCGAAAGAGGCAGGAGCGTGGGGTGCGGCCTGGCTCTCCCAGCCTCTGACTCCTGGGCTCCTGGGTGTCTCCTGACTCCCAGGTGTCCTGAGCGGGGAGGTGGCTGGGACGGCCCCCCAGGGTCAGGAGGGAAGCTGGCTGGGACGGCCCCCTAAGTTGCTGGGAGGCACGAGTGAGTTTGCTGTGGGCAGCATATCGGTTCTGCTTTGCCTCAGGGGATCTGCACATATTTCCTCCTGATGCGAGGGGCCGGTGCTGGGAGATAGTGGTCTTTTCCCTCAGGACTCAGGGAGACACGATTTCCTTCCTTTGGGGACAGAGCGTCTGCACTGGCTGACAGCTCCTTCACTTTGTGTGCTGAAGTCTCCTTGACTGGAAAACGAGAACATTCGTTTCGTTTCGGTTGCACTGTCGACTTCCTGAGGATTTGTGCCCCTCAGGCAAGAATGTCTGGGGCCACCGGATGCGTGCACATGTGTCCGTGTGCATGCAGGGGTGTGCACGTGCACAGCGGGCCCATGGTGGCTGAGGACCCGCGACCCCCGGCCACTCTCCACGCGGTCTCGGCAGATAAGACTAAGGATAATACCGTTGATACACGTCCGAGAGTGGGCTTTCCAGTAGCTGGTGCTTACACACGGATCTATTTACTTTCCTATCGTTTTCTAGGGACCATATGTTTCTAGGGACCATATGTCTGTAAATGAATCTGATTATGGTCAATGTGAGTGTGTGTCATGTCTGGAGCCAGAATTAGCCGCCGGGAGTCTACAGTTCTCTGCTCTCTCTGTCTCTGACGCCGTCTCTATGTATATACGTGTATATACGTGCACGTATGTAATTACGCATTTGCGGTTCACCCTTGAACAGCACGCAGATTAGGGCCACTGACCCGCACTCAAAAGTCCATGTGTAACTTTGACTTCTCAAAAACTTCCCTACTCGTGGTCTGTTGACCTGAAGCCTCACTGAAAACAGAAACAGTTAACTAACGTGCATTTTATGTCATGTGTATCATGTGCTATGTTCTTACGACAAAGTAAGCTAGAGGGGCGCCTGGGTGGCTCAGTCGGTTAAGCATCCTACTTCGGCTCAGGTCATGATCTCACGGTCCATGAGTTCGAGCCCCGCATCGGGCTCTGTGCTGACAGCTCAGAGCCTGGAGCCTGTTTCAGATTCTGTGTCTCCCTCTCTCTCTGACCCGTTCATGCTGTCTCTCCGTCTCAAAAATAAACGTTAAAAAAAAAAATTAAAAAAAAAAGTAAGCTAGAGATAAGAAAACGGCATTAAGACGATCAGAAGGAAGAGGAAATACATTTACAGGACTGCACTGTATTTGTAAAAGAAAATCCACATCCAGGTGGATGCCTGCAACTCACACCTGTGTTGCTCGGGGGTGCGCTGAATAATCAATCTGAGGATCATTTCCTACGCCTCCATCAGTTCAAGCTCCTCTCTCGGTTGTGAAGGAAGATGCGTCTTCGTGGCTTTGATTAGAATATTGCGGATGGGAACATGGATCATTATCGTGCGTTTGCCCCGAGCCACACCCCGTGAATGTTAAGACGCTCTGTGGGTTCACGGATGGTGCCACTGGGTCCTCAGAGACCACGAGACAGTGCCTCACACAGAGCTCGGCGGCGGGGGCAGCATTCACATGTGTGCCCTAGCCACCCCCTGTGAACCTCCGTGTGTGCCGGGATCCACAAGGTCTTACTGGCAAAGCAGCGTGTGGCGCCCTGAAGGCAGTGACGCCCTCTGGCCCCACCCCGACCGCATGCGGACTCGTCCGCCTTACGAAACTGTGTCTGTCTAGGTGAGCAGTTCCAGGGCATGCGTCGGTCCTGCCTTCGGCTCACCAGCATCTCGAAGCCGTGGGCTGGAAGCAGGCTTTTTCTAACCAACAGTGGGAATTTTAAAGGGAAGAGGAAATCAGGGAACGTGTTTGTGAGGCGAAAGCAAGCCCCCCACCCCATCTGTCAAGGATGTCTGTGACACTCCTTGTGACCTCAAGCCAACTTTAAACTTCATTCTTTTAAAATTTTTTTTAATGTTTACTTTATTTTTTAATTTTTGAAAGAGAGAGAGAAAGAGGCAGGTGCAAACAGGGGAGGGGCAGAGAGAGAGGGAGACACAGAATCCGAAGCGGGCTCCAGACTCTGAGCTGTCAGCACAGAGCCTGACACGGGGCTCGAACCCACGAACTGTGAGATCGTGACTTGAGCCGAAGTCAGACGCTTAACCGACTGAGCCACCCAGGCACCCCTAAGCTTCGTTCTTCTAGCCAAAAGGAATATCAGCCTCAGTGTTGCCGCAGGTGGGCATTACTCTTGCGTCCATACGTTCCCCTCAATCCCGAGGGCTCATCTTTGTGAGATGCTCACCCACGGGGTTAAGGAGCCTCATTCCTGGTTTCCTCTTGAGTTTTATGAGGACTTACAGGGTCTGTTGCTTCTGCACGTTTGGTCATCATCAGCCGGCAGGTATTGGCGCCTACTGTGTACGTGTGTGGGAGGCAAAGCACACACTTGAGACCATTGGGGTTATGAGGTCTCGGGTGACTCCGCAGGTTATGAGGCATCAGCGAGGTTGGGTTGGCTGCACCCTGGTTTCTCGAGCGCGGCACAGATCTCCGGGTTCACGGCCCCGCTTACGCTTGTGACCTCTGTGCGACACACTTAACTTCGGAAGATTTAGGCAGTTTCAACCCATCGCGGGGAAATTACTTTCGAGAAGTTAAGGTTGAAATGTTCCCGGTGTCTGAGATTCATGTGTAACTCTGCGTGTGCCGGATGGAAGCTCTGGGTGGCCGGCGGTGCCCGTGGACGGCATGAGGGGACGCTGCTTCCTCCCGACTCCGTCCTCGCTGGGTGGCCGGCTGTGTGGCTCTGCGTCGCCCACCCGTGTCTCATGGCTGCGGGATGGAGATGGTCACCTGGAAGGGAGAGAGGCCGCCGTCCCCTGACAGGACCACCTGGGCGTCACTGGCCACAGCTAGGCAGGCCTCCGGGTGTCTTCCCCAAGGGTCTGCTCTGTCGCTTCTGCCATTGACATCTCGCTGGCCTCCCTGCCTGCCATTTCTCAGCCACTGCCTCGTCCCACACACAGCGGCTAACGTCCATTCAACTCTGTGTCTATCTCGTCAGCCTGCTTGAAGGGCCTCTGTGGTTTGTCCGTTCTCAGCCACCTCCGGGTCAGAACCACCACCCCCCCCCAACGGCTCTGCAGATCTGACGGCCGGTCGCCTCCCGGCACACCCCTCTGCGTTGGCCACACCTCACACGTCCACTGTGCGTCACGCTCCTCTCTGGGCCCGGATCCAGCGTGCGTTTTCTCATGGTTTCTTGCTCTCCCTCCACTTGGCCTCCAGCCTGCTTTGCATGGGGGCTTCTTTGCTGGCAGGTGCCTTTGCCTTCTCCTTTCTCTGAACAACGGGTCTGTGCTCGAGTAGTAAACAGTGCACAGCGCACAACAGCTGTTGTCTCCTTCTAGACTCTCCCACGTACCCCTGGTCTCCTCCACACATTTCTTGAAAACACACACTGTCTTGCCTGGTCCTCGGTGGTCGGGAGGGGACGGGTTTGGCGTGGGGTGGTCCTCCAGGATCAGAGACGGCTCCTGAGTGTGGGATGGGGGGAGCCCTGTGGACCGTGGTCCCGAGGAGTTGCCCCAGGGAAGACGAGGGGGGGCAGGAAGTTCTCGGGGGGAGCAGTCGAGGCTCGGTTTGAAGCGTGACATCTGAGAAGACTTTAAACAACGCGGTGGGGCCGTCACTTGGGTGTGGGAATGGTCTCCACAGTCCTGGCGCTGGAGGAGATGTGGGGGCGGGAGATAAAGATGAGCGAGGTAATTGGAGCAGAGACGGTAGGACCCCTTACGGCGAGCGTGGGTCGGGGAACCGCAGAGGCCCCAGGGCTCGGCTCCAGCAGTCCTGACAGGCTGAGGCGTGGGGTCACCCGACAGGGCCTGGGAAAACAAAATGGCGGTGGGAATGTGTTTTTGCTGCTGTTTGCCCAGCACCCAGCGCGGAGGAACCACAGGACAAGGGGCCTGATATGGAGGCAGTTTCTGTCTGGCAGGCATAGAGCCCTGTGATCCCACCCCTGTCCCCCACCAGAGAGAGGCCAGGTGGTTCCTTCTCGCTTCAGACAGAGTGAAGGGCTTCATGGAGATGACACAAACTGGCACCTGTCACTAGAGTCCAGGATGCCCAGTGCACTGATGGTCTCCATACCGGGAGTGGGCGTTGCTGACGGCCTCCTGCTGGCGACCAGGCTAAAGGGCTAAGGTCAGGGGGCACCTCATGTGGGCCCTGAGCCCACGGGATCCATCCCGAGGGTTTCCTGCTAGTTTGAGGCCCCGTCAGCCGCAAGAGGGTTACACCTGCCCCATGGGTGTGGACGGCGGAGGGGATGGGTGTGTGGGTGGGTGAAGGACCAACACTGTCCATTTCACAGCACAGGCACCCACATATTTCCAGGGGAGGGCCTTCCAAAGGATCAAGGAGCCAGATGCAGCCCTCAGTCCCGCCGGGGGCCCAGCCCCGGGGCTGGTGGGGTTGCTGCATGCACCTGACGACCTCTCTTCACGTAACCCTGCGCCCCACCCAGCCAAGGGATCAGACGTTGCAGCTAGAAGGTTGGAGGAGCCTTCTTTCCTTGGCTGCGGGGGAGGAGGGCTCTGCTTTTAAATGATTTTCAGAGTTTTTACTGTTATGCTGGGCTGGATATCTTTATTACTGAAAATAGAGTAACTTATAAGTGACTGGGGACATTTTCTTGTCCGAAAGTGGGTGCGTTAGATACGGGTTGTGTCTGGGGCTTTATCCAGGGCCAGGGAGGAGCTGGGCCCCTGCGTGCACGGAGACAGGAGTTGGGGGCAGTGGACTGGTTCTCGGACTGTACCCTGTTCGTCCACTTGTCCGAGTTGCACAGAGGACAGAGAAGAGGTGGGCAGGACGGAGTCCTGTGGCCACATCACAGGAAGGCGAGAAACTGGCAGAGAGCACCCAGGAGGGCAGAAGACGTCAGAGGAGCATCAGCTGAGGGTGGCACAATGCCCACTGCATTTGGGGCCGTGGCGGGTGTTGGAATTTGCAGGGCAGATTGTGGGAATAAGACCTGGCTTGGAGGGAGAGGCTTAAGGGCACAGAGGGCACCATCACCAGCACCGTGTTGGTGGTCTCTTTGGAGGAGTTGCCGTCATTTATGGAACTGGCTCTTGTGACAGCCACCAAGTGCTTTCCATCCTATTAACAACCTGGCTGCAGTCAGTGGTGGTATGCCCAGGGCCTCTGGGCCGCCTCCAAGGTGTTAGACTGTAGGTTCCCGGGAGCGGGTCTGCTGGATGGAGGGTCTGTGTGAGTCTCGTTCTCCTAGATGAGGCCAGGCTGCCCACCAGAGGCTGTGTTGAACTGCTTCTTAACCACATGCGGGGCTTTCTTATAATGTCTCAAGCTCGAACCTTTGGCTGTTTAAGTGGCATGTTAGCATAGGCTTTAGTTTATAATCTTATTTTGAGTAAAGCCAAGAATTTGTTCATATTTCCAAGAGCTGTTTGTATGTCCTTTGCTGTGAACTCTGTTTGTATCTTTTAACATTTTGCATCGGGTTTTTGATATTTTCCTTATTAAGTTATATTAAGGTAATTAACTTGTTGACTATGAAATGTTTCAGTTTTTTTTCTGCATAAAATTTTATTTTTATGCTCTGGAGTGTGTCAATATTTCCTTTTATGTTCAAGATTTGTATCATCCTTCCACTCAAAGATAATATTAAAAAATTCCTCCCAGGTTTTTTCCTTTTTTTTAAGGTAATTTTATGGTTTCATTACCATGAAGTTAAGTTTGCAATCCATTTAGGATTTATTTGCATATAAGGCGCAAGATAGAAACCCAGTGTGATTTTTTTCCTGAATGCTGCCCAGACACTGAAACACCACTCACTGGTCATTCTGTCCCCCTGGGGTATGTATGTATTACTGTATTTGTCACTCCACGGGAGGAAGACACTTTTTCTCTCTGCCCTCCTGTGTTCTCTGGCTAGGGTTCTGCAAATAAGGCAGGCAAAAGACAGACTAACAGGAGAGAAGCAGGTGATGAATGTATACAGTACACATGCAGGCAGGGAAACTCAGTGATGAGTAACTCAAAGAAGTGGTTAGAACTTGGGCTTATCTCACATCTTACCAAAGAACAAGAAATCCATAGGGAAGTGACAAAACCCAGGAAAAGAATTTGGGGTTTCTAGGGGGGAACCTGTTGGAGAACCCCTTGTTGACATGTGGGGAGGCAAGTGCGTGGACAGGGGTGGGGTGGGGTGGGGGGAATTGATGGGAGGGGGGAGCTAGCTGCAGCCCAAGTTCCTTTGCTGTGTCTCAGGGCTTCTGTGGCTCACCTCCGTTCCTCCCTGTAGAGAGGGGCACAGGCTGTGTGTACAGATTTATGACCTGCTTTTAGGCAAATGGGGGGAGGGCAGAGAGCTCTTCTGGCTACTTCTCCATGGCCTTCAGCTCAGAATACTCCATCTGCCGGCGTGGCCTGTGTGGGGTGGCGTCTTCGGCTACCCTTCACCGTGTATGTCTCTCCTTTTTGGTTCTTCATGAAGTGGATCGCACTTTGTCGTTCCACATGTTTATTTATTGCCCCTCCGCCTGCTAGAACATAAACCCCTGATGGCAGAAATCACCACTTGGGACACCTACTATTTATTGTTTTAGTCTGTGAAATGTGTGTGTGTTTGGGGAGGTGGGGTGGGCAGGCTGAGATGGCTGAGTGGGGACAAAAGTGGGGCTACGTGATTCCAAAGGACCCAGTTCTCAAATCCCGCCCTCCAGCGTGACAGGTATGACGTGTGGGAGGAGCTGGCTCTCATGATGAGAACTTCACACTGAATGGGAGAGATGGTGGGACCAGGATGGAGTGAGGCTCAGTTACTCCCAGGTGACTGGGGTCGTGCCAGAGAGTCCACATTCCCGTTAGCTGAGCTCTCAGGTCACAGTTTGGCTCGCCCCAGTGGGGTCATGCTGAACAGGTGGATGAGCGATCTCCATTAAAAACAGGTGCATCGCCACCCGAGACTGACCTGAGGACTCAGTGGAATTACAGAAAGCCAAATCATTTTTGCTGAATGAAAAGTTGAGACAGTACCGTTCACCAAAACGTGCTGTGCTAGGTGGTAAAGAGGGACGATGAGAATGGTTACCTTTGCAGTCAGACGGTGGAGTTAAAGTTTCTTGTGTCAGCATCAGGCATCTAAGTGTGGCAGTTACTACGTTCCACCACATTCTTATTTCAAAGGGAGACGGACACCATCAGCCTCCGTGTGGTGAGAATTCACACGCACGCAGGTTATCGTGGGAGCATTAGAAGCAAATTGTTGGACGGAGGACATTTTTTTTCTGAAGAGTAGCTTGATTTGCAGCCACGTTGGGGGATTGTAAATCTCACACAGGGGATCCTTAGGACTTTTTTGGGTGGTGGAGCTCAGAGAACTTTCTGGAATTTCTGACATTTGCACATCTTAAGGACAGAAGATGGAGTCTCTGAATGTGCCCTGGGATGCCACCGGAGTCTCTTGGGGAGGATTTGCTCGATGGAATGGACTTCTTGGGCTGTGTCCGCCTCCCCCACAGAAGTGGCACACGGGCAGCCAGGGAGGCCTGTGGCCCGACCTGCGTGGCCCACTGGCTCAGACACATGCTGTACAGGTGACCCCGCTGACAGCTATCCTCTTGGGAGGCTGTCGCCCAAGGCTGATTTCTTTCTCTCATTGCCCGCGTTGGTGGCTCGGGAAAGAAATCCGATGTTTGCTACGGATATTTTAGGAGAGACCTACAGAAAGCTTCCTGCCGTGGGGTATCTTCCCGGCCTGCTGGGACCATCGCGGATTTTGGCACTTTGCTCAGCCGAATGTGTCATAACAAGCACAGTGCAGAGATGCGCCGAGCTTCTTCTTCTTCTTCTTCTTCTTGTTTTTAAATTAGACAGAGAAAATATAGATGCTGGAGTTTATATAGTTCCATAAAGAGACAGCTTGACCTTCCTCAATAGGAACTGCCTTTTAAAAGGTACTCGGGTGATCATTTTGATAGAACCACAGTTGGAACATTATTATAAAACAAATGGCTAAGGATGAACATTGAAAACATTCATGCCTTTTAAAGGAACTTCGTCTGAGTCATGGTGATTCAGTCTACAGCCTTCACGGTATTTGAGTTTCTAGAATAGTCTTTCCCCACTCTCTGCAGTGAATTCAATGGCAAATGTGAGCCTCACCTGAATGGTAATTTGACAAGGACAGATCTCTCTTAAGAGCATTATCTTGTGGTGGGGATTAGATTTCTGGATGATAGAAAATGATTTCAAGTATTTCACGTAGAAAGCTTGCAGAATGTTTCTGAGGACCCGTTATCCTGTTTGTCCGGTGGTGTGT
Source organism: Puma concolor (assembly GCF_028749965.1). Lineage (NCBI taxonomy): Eukaryota > Metazoa > Chordata > Mammalia > Carnivora > Felidae > Puma > Puma concolor. The sequence continues at coordinate 2,948,701 of NC_141679.1, read as the reverse complement.
CCAAATCCCCGTTTATTTCTTCCTGTGCTCTCTTACAATTGTGTCTGCCCCCACGAGGGGGCTGACACGTTCACCCATCCCCTTTCTGGGCTCCTGACTTTGGAGCCCCCTCTGGAGTATCCCTGTCATCACCCACTGAGGCCCGCTCCCAGAGTTGAGCCATTTGCTTTCAAGCACCTGTTACCAGCACGTCCTCCCCACCTGGAGGCCCAGCATCTGGACCCCAGCGGCCTCCAGCCGGTCCATCTCACACCCTCCGCACGTCCCGAGGTGTCCTGCCCGGGCGAACCCTCTGCAGCCAGGTGCCCCTAGGCCTAGGACCCTCTTTGCCTCCTTTCCTCAGGGCAGCACCGGCACGTGGTAGCTGCTCAATAAACGGGTGCTCCGGGGACTGCCCGGCACAGACCTTATTTCTTGCTCATTCGTCTATCACCCGAGCGCCTCCCCGCCTTCAGAACCCTCTTGGTTTTGTGATATTTACTAACTGCAGACGCTGGAGATAATACTCAGAACGCCAAATTTCTTCTGATAACGTTCTGATTCACCTTGGAAGGGTGGTGACCCGTAGCGGTGCTTGGTCAGGGCCGGCCCCGTGCCGGGACCGTGGCCGTGAAGGGAACATCCGGGAGACCACGTGCCCTGGTAATGGTCCACTAAATGGAATCCCAGCCCATCGTAAGACGGACTGTGGCGTCGACACCCGTCACACTGTTAGGATACAGCCACGCCAACAGGAGGCACTAGGGCACTGCCAGCGGGAGGTTCAGGACGACCTGGTCGCATTTTGCGCGGTTCTGTTTGCCAGAGAGGGAACCGGGTGACCCCCGCATGGGGAGCCGCGCTGTCTACGCTGAACTGCACGGGCAGGTGTCTCCCCTGGGGACGTGCGCGTGTGGTCTCTTGGTTGCAGGATCCTGACTGATGTGACAAATGGATCTCTCTTCCTGCCCCCTTAAGGGAAGCCATCAGCCGCGTCTGCGAAGCCGTCCCTGGCGCCAAGGGAGCCTTCAGGAAGAGAAAGGTACTGTCTTCTGTGATGCCTCCCCACGCAGCACCTGCGGTCATGCCCCGCCCGTCAGGGCCCCCGTCACCGCCTGGCTGTCGGCACTTTCCAAGCGACGAGAGCTCGGGGTCCCCCTGCCCTGGGGTTGGCAGGACGGCCGGCAAGTCAGCGCCTAGTTGTGCCCCATTGGCCCAGACCTGTAGACGGTGAGGAGACGGCACGGAAGACGGGGCTGGTGCCCCTCGAAGCCTCTCTGGGCGTTAGTTCTCTTCGCTAGAACAGTTGGTGGTGAACACCCGGGTGCTGTGCTGCTAAATTTAACCAGCGGCCCTCAGGGTTCAGAGTACGAAGCTGCTCATCTGTGCCGTGTGCCAGTTTCCGTGGCATATGTGCTTCCGCCAGGCCCCTTCCAGGCTCTAGCGACATCCCCGAGGACGCGCAGTGACACGTCATCTCACGGCATTTCCACCTGGTTCACAGGTGCAGCGGGCACAAAGGCCTGAGCGGCACAGATGACCGGTAACGTAGCAAAAGCAGCTGGGAAGTGAGGAGTTTTGAGTACTTGTCTTTTTTTCTTTTTTTAAATGTAAGTTATTTGTTTGTAAGTTTACGTAAATTAACTTTTCATAGCAGCTGTTTTTAACGGCCAGCTCCTAAAATTCCTAAAAATTTAATAATTGTCTCTCATTAGCCAGTACAACCAGCTCCAGAGCGCCACGGGATATCCCCATTTTACAGGTGATGAAAACTGAGGCACAGAGATGTGGGTAGGGTTAGGCTGGGCTCAGGCCCATGTCACCCAGCTCCAGGGACTATACATTCAACCTTGGGTTGACTTTTTCACTCTGGAGATGGTTAGATGGCCAGGGAGAAAGTGGATTAAGAGAAAGCTCAGAAAACCTCTCCGGTTAGAAGTCTGGCAGGTACAGAACTAAATAGCCACTGTCAGGACTGTCTGTGCCCGGACTCTATTGCTCTGTCGTGAGGCGTTACCTCTGATGTCCCCGAATCCGTCTTGGGGCTGAGGTTTGCAGGCAGGTGGCCGGCTTGTTGACACACCCCGCCCTGGGTGGGTTTTGTCATTACAGCTCGGGGACATCCGCGAAGCCGTAAGGCAGCTGGGTTTCAGGCAGAGAACTTTGAATCTTGACTATCACGTAGGGTCACTAGAAGGGGGTCTGAGGACAGAGCTAGGGAGTGTCCTCTTTCAGAGCCCGGGGAGGGTGGCAGAAACAAGGCTGATGGCCTCGGGTATGACTTAATCAGAATCTCGGGGGACGGGGCCCAGGCCTTTCTATTTGTAAACAGCTCTGTCAGATTAAAAATGGTTTAAGAACCAGCTGTAATTAGCACATCAAAAGAGGGCATGTTCTAATCTGAAAGGGAAGGATGGCTTGGGGGCCCTGGACCCAGATACCGGTGTTGGCCTTTGGGTGGGGGGGGGGGGGGGGCGGGGGCGGGCAGGGATGGCTGGTGCGGAAACGCAGTCCTTTGGGCCCTGTGCCAAGGACTTTAACTGAGCTGAGCCCGGTGGTCCATCCCTGTGCCGGGCCGTCCGTGTGAGCACCGGCCTGGAGGACGTTCCGGCCCAAGGCCCCCAGCAGTGAGCAGTCTCCAGACTCCACGGGGTGTTCATCGGCCCCGCGAGCTGCACCCTGCTCCTCTGGCTCTGCCATTTAGCTCCCAGGGGGCTGGAACCAGTATCTGAGCCTGGAAGCTGTGAGCACTGGCCCGTGGCCCTTTCCTGGGCTTATGAGTGACAGGAGACTCATCCCCACGGGAGCTGCCCGCATGCGGACGGTGCTGACGCCCAAGGGTCCTCCCGCGTGTGTGCGCATGACGTGTTTATGACGTGTTTGTGGCTGCCTGTTGTGAGTCCCAGAATCCGTGTGCTCCTGTTGGATCCCGCCTGCCGGCTCCTTCGTGGCACAGCCTCCTTCACGTGGCCAGTGAGGGCGGGAAGGTGGGGGCTTGGGGGTGCAGCAGACAGGAACAACAGAGAGGCTGTGACAGCGCGGCATCTCGGGAATCGGAAGCTAAAATCTGGCCGCTTGATTTCACAGCCTCCCAGCAAAATGCTGTCCAGCATCTTGGGCAAGAGCAACCTCCAGTTTGCGGGCATGAACATCTCCCTGACCGTGTCCACCGCCAGCTTGAACCTGCGGACGCCCGACTCCAAACAGGTCTGTCGGCGCCCGGGCCCCCTGGGTGTTTTGCAAGGTTGCCGGCTCTGCTGGGCCTGGCAGAGAACATTCGTCTAAAATCTTTACTAGCCTGCAAACTTTGGCCCCTTTGAACGGTTGCCCACGGAATGATGGGTAGAACTGGTGTTCTTGGAATCTGCTGCAAATTACCGTTTTGTTTTTTTTTTAAGGGTAACGTCTAAAGTCATTGAGGGACTTGCAGTGTAGAAGCAGGCGCATGTGTTTGCCACGGACTCCTCGTCCCCTTGCCCGTCTTTCATTTCCTTTTACACCGTATTTCTTGGACTCCGCAGCCCACGTCTCATTTCCACATTTTGTCATCCTTGAAGTGGATGGCACCTCGTGGTTTAATGGGCCAGATTTTTTTCTGTCTTAGCGGTTCCTCATCCGGAGCCACTCGCGGTTGACGGTGTCCTAGGTCGCTGCACGAGGCATACGGGAGGGAGTCCACCCGGCGCGGGACGTCCGCCACTCGCCGGCTGAGGCCGCACGGCGGTGGCGATCGTTGGGGCGGGTTCCGTGTGTGATACTGGCCTCTCGGCAGCGTGTGTCTTAGGTCTCTCGGGCCTCAGTTCTGTCCGCTGGAACAGTGGGTGTCTCAGTGGCTGTCCTGGGTACCAGCAGGTGAAGACGCCCAGACGCGTAAAAGGGCGTGTTCCCCGTGCAGCCCGGGGCTCGTTGCCAGCGGCCTGAGGTGGAAATGGGATGCGTCTCCACGGGGAGAGAGGTGGGCCACCCGCACACCTCTGACTCTGGCCGTGTTCCCGGGGATGCCCGGGGTTACCTTTGCGTTGCCAAATATATTTATATTCATTGACTTCAGTGTTCCCCAGGTCAGCGAGTGGCACCACCTCCTACTCCATTCCTCACTTGCCGGACAGATAATCCCTGTCTTTTCACATTGGTCCTTCCGACGGGTGGGGTGGGGGTGGGTTAGGAAGGTTCAGCGGGCTCCGCCTTTCTCTGGGGCCCTCTCAGGGCTGAGCACCTGTGACCCCGGGCTGCAAGGCGGGAGGGACCCCTCTGCCCTGCACCACACGCCCATATCCACTGTCACGCAGTGTGGCCGTTGCTGTTATGTTTCTAGGGATCCTCAGGCCGTGGTCCTCAATTCTGCGGGATACACGTCCCGATCCCTGCCTATTACACCTCATTCCCCCCTTAAGAAAAACAAGCAAACTCAGGAGGAGTGGAAGGGACGTGGCCGTGCTGGGGTTGGGGGCTGGTTGGCTGTGTCCTCACTGTTTGTGGAGCATGGGTGTGGGGCTGGGCTCAGGAGCGGGGGGCACCCTCTGGGACGATAGGAACACGGCCCGGGACGGTGGGCGCCAGCCCCCGCTCACGCCCATGGCTGTCCCGTGGCGGCCTGGCTGTTGCAAATTAGGAGGAGTCCTGGCCGGACACTGCCCTCCCCCGTGCAGAGCAACCGTGAAAGTCCCGGCCGCTCTCCTCTGCCGAGCGTCCCTCGAACTTCCCTTGGCCGAAAACACCTGCTCGAGGTTCACCGGCTCAAAACTCCATTTAATCTCCCATCTTTTCCGAAGGTCTGAGATACAATGATACAGTAACAGCCACACGTCGTGACCAAATAGGATTTCTGCTTTTTCCCCTCAATTATAATACCCGCTTCCAAACTCCAGTATGAGGGCTGTCTTATAAGCAAAAACTAAGCAGAAATCAACACCTTTTCGAGGTTTATCCTCGTGTGGGGATTGCTGGTGCTTTGCTGCCCTCCTGGGAGCCCCCTGCCCATGGGCTGGAGGCAGGAAGCTTCCAGAAGGCTGCAAGTGGCCGCTGGTAGCTGGATCCGGCCGGGTTGGTACAGGCTCCAGAGTGGCTTCCTTGTTTCCACCCATTTATATGCTCAGGTCTTTTTAGATCGCGAGTGGTTTTGCACATGCCATTTTGGCATTTTAGAACGAATGGTTTTCTCCCAGTTCAGACACAGGTTTGCTTCGAGCGTCTCGGGAGCACAGTCGGGAAGCTCCTCGCACGGTGGGATTTCACCTCCGTTAATTTCCGACTGCCCGCCACCAAAGGCCTGAGGGGCTGTGCGGGAATAAATCTGGTGATGGTGTGATGGAGACGGGGCCACTGTTCCACCCCGGAATTCAATTCAAGGTCATTCCATTGTCTTTGACATTATAAAAATAGCATGGGAAACTTACGTCGCAGCTTAAATTTAGGGCAGCTTCTAATTTACTGTCTACTGAATTCCGCTGCCATTTGTAAAGCTAATGGAAATTTCCGGGTTTAATACTGACTTGGAATGTCCTCCCTGGCCTTTGCATCGATGGAACCGGTCGCAAGAGTGCCTGGGACACAACGAGACACGCTCCTTGCTCGCTAGCTGGGGGTCGGCACTGAAGACCGCATGTGTCTCTGGAAGCAGAAATTGTACCAGTGACCCGTTTCCGTGTGGGGGTGAGACCCTTTCCTTCTCCGAGAGGGAAGGTCGTTAGGACCCCCGTTAGCTGTGGTCCTTCAGCCTCGGGCTTCCCATCTGTGAAACGGGCGGCCGTGGCTCCTCCCTCAAGGGTTGCCTCAAGGGAGCTCGCCGAGCGAGCAGCGGACGTGTGGGGAAAGCCCACTGGGGGTCAGCTGGTGTGACGACTCCCATCCCTTTATTTGCGCTCGGTACCAGTTTTGCGGATTCTCAGGAAACCTTGTCGTATCGCCTGCCGACAAACGGTGGCTTTTCCAGGACGCGGGGCGGGCACTAACGACGTGTCTCCTTTCTTGTCCTGGGCCTGCAGATCATCGCCAACCACCACATGCAGTCGATCTCGTTCGCCTCCGGGGGAGACCCGGTAAGTGCCCGGGGCTGCTTTTCCTTGCTCTCGTCGGGACTTTTCCAGAAGGGGCCTTCCTCCCAGGGGTGCGTTCTGGGGCACGATCGGGAAAGGTAACCGGGATGACAGCTCTCCCCCGACCTGGTTCCGTAAGCCCTTCTGGACCAGCATTAGTTCTCGTTAGCCCAAAGCGGTCGAAAATCCTCCAAGTGCTGGCTTTCTGAAGAGGTCCTGGGACCGCGCCCCAGTGTCAGCCGTCAGGTCAGACAGCAGCCCCCGTCTGATGACTGTGGGTCCTGCTTCGTTCCTTTCTTCTCTCGGGCTCCGGCAGGGCCCTTCGGTTTCGCGGTTGAAGTCTACGCAAAGCCTGTGAGTTGACTTAGTCTGGTTTATTCATAGATGTTTGGAATTGGAATTTTTGTACCCACATTTAATGGTGTAGTCTTACTGGTTTGCTTTGCCAGCAGGGAGGGGTGCAGGGAGAGAGAGAGAGAGAGAGAGAGAGAGACAGAGAGAGGGAGAGAGAGAGGGCAAGGCAGAATGGGAATGTTCTATTTTTGCATTGCTGCTTTTATTGAGAAGGTCACAAGGTAGTTCACTCCTCACGTTTGGTCAAGATGGTGTCAGTGCTCATTTTCAGCGTCATGAGAGGCAGGACCCATAAACCCCTTGCTCCCCCTCTCCCTCCTCCCCTCCCTCCTCCCCTCCTCCTCCTCCTCCTCCCTCACCATTCTCCTCCTCCCCCCTCCTTCTCCTCTCCTCCCCTCCTCCCCCTCTTCCCCTTCTGCTCTTCCTGCTCCTCCCCCTCCTCCTCACCCCACCCCCCACCCCCCACCCCTCCCCGCCCCCAGCAGAGCTAGACCCACACACACTAACTGCTGCTCACTGTTGCTGGCCAGCCCTTGGAAACAGCTTGCAGGCAGGAAACTATCTCCAGGGAAGAAGAGCCAGTCAGCCCTCGGAGCCGTGAGGGAGAAAACACCCGCCCCCAAGACCGCCCTCATACCATTTCTCATTGGTCCGGGCCACGTTTTCACCAGTCTGGGGAAGTATTTAAAAATTAGGACGACCGAGTGAGTGTTTTCTTGAAGCTACATTTACTCAAAAAGAAAAATTGTTCTATGTCCTGGCATGATGTCCTCTTGCTGTTGAATAAGTCTTTTATAATAAAACAACGAGGCTTAGAAGTGGTGTTTTTGTTGTTATCGTTGTTTCGTGTTGTGCAAGTTTCCGGGTCCAGGGCAGCCGGAGCGGCCGGCGTGGTGCGGAGATCCCGTCCTGGTCCGGCCGGGAAGGGGGTATTTCCCAGGCTGTGACGGCTCGGTGTGTCTTTCCCGGCCTGCTCCCTCTCCCTGGGGAACTGCTGTTGTGCTTGCTGCGGGCTCAGGAGCACCAGCTCGAGCGGGCGGGCGCTTTCCACTGCTGGCTCTCATCTCGACATCTCTAAAGGCTGGTGGAGTCACGGCCCCCGGCGTCTCGGCTGCAGACAGCCCACGCCCCCCGCCTCTGCCCCAGTTCCTGCGGCCGCCCCCCCCCCCCAAGGAGGCGTCAAGCCCAGCCAGACCCTCGGGCCAAGGGCATTGGCAGGAGAGCGATTCGGCCACCCTGCACGTGGTTCCTTGCCCTTACACCCCCGCCTGACCAAGAGAATATGGCAAAGCACCCTTGGACCACCCTCAGCACCTCCACTGACTCACGCTCTCTTCCTTTAGGGTCTAGTCCTCACAATCTCTCCCCGTGGTTTCCTCCTTTCCTTCCCCTCCCCTCCTTTACTTTCTCTCCAATCCCTTAATCTCTTACATTTTATCATAAAGCGAAAGACCTCACTGAGACATACATTTAGCAAGTGGGAGTCTGCCACTAGAGATGGGATCTCGAGGGACAGGTGCACCTGCTGTGTACCGGCACGCGCACCTGTCCTCACGCCTCCACCTGTGTCTGCACGTGGCTCCAGTCAACTCGCAGAGGCGTCTCACCGCTGGCCCCGTGTGATGCTCGTAGCCATACTTTCCAAAATTTAGGAGGTAACCCAGCTTGCAAAATAAAAGGAAGAAACAGTGCGTACCCGCAGCGACAGATTCTTCCAAGAACTTGTCTCACACCTCAACTTAATGATGCTATGAGTGGACCTGCAGAGACGGAAGGCTCAGGAAGCCAAGGACACAGGCTTCTGTTCAAATTGTCCTGTTCTCCAGGGTACACACAGGTCTGTGAGCCTCAAATTTCCTCACCTCCTTGCTTTTAAAAAAGAAAAAGGAAGCACTGGGTGCTTTTAACCTTTTTATATTTTTTCTTATTTGTTTCTGATGCATAAAACGTCACGATACCAGGGGACAGGAAACCTGGTCAGTTCCTATTTTAACCAAGCCCAAATGCACGTTCGCATTGTGCGTGGGTTCCCGTTCCGCACTGGCTTGTAACCATTATAATTGGACGATGTTTCAATAAAACTAGCAATCCCAGGTTCGATCCCTTGTTCTGGTGCTCAGTGTGTAACTACTCACTGCTTTGTGCTCTAGTTGACCCAGTAAGAAAATGTTTTGAAATATCAACTAAGACAGGCTGAAAAACACTGTTAATCCAAAATCCCCCCAAAATATGCCCTGTAATCATAATCTGCTGTGATTACCAGTGTTCACAGGCCACCAGAAGGGGGTCAGGGTGCCGGCCAGGCTCAGAAAGGTTTGGGGGTGGCAACAGGGATGCAGGACGGGCAGCCGGCAGCCCCATCTGTGGAACTTGGTGTTCAGTGTGACTGGATGATGTCTAGAACAACGTTCTGAACACCAATACACTCCCCCAGCGTGCCAGACAATGATCAACATTGGCTTTAGAAGAGTTCTGTCCTGGCTTGACCCTAAACCATCTGAGGGACGGGACACATGTCATGTCTCTTTCCTGGCCTTCCTTCCCCAGAGGAGCGTTTCTCAGACTGGAGTAAGAATTTAAGAAGAAGAATTTCTTTGCGTATGCCACTAGTGTTGACTCAAATTAATTTTGTCACCCAAACATGCACAAAAATAAATCAAGTATACATTCCTTGGGTTCATACGTCCTATTGAACTGTAAGCCCCGATCACGTTTGAAAGTTTAATCCTGAAAAACACAGTAAAGCCAGAAACATTCAAAGTGACAGGAATTTACCGGGATGGGTGGTTTTGCTGACGTCACCCAGATCTCTGCTCTCAGAGGGACTCTCGAACCGGCCACCACGGTGCGGAATCCTTCAAGGTCAGCATCTCTCTACTACGTCAGGCGCCTGGGTGACTCAGTCCTTCCACTAATTTATTCTGTTGAAGTAAGCACTTCAGTGATGCATCGTTGTGTACAAATGTGACGTTAATTGCTTGAGTTGGGGCAAAAGCATCCAGTCTGAGTGTTCTTTTTTCTCGAATTCTTTAAAAACCTGGCATCTGTAATGTTGGAAACCCAAGTGACAACCTTGTCGCTGACATTGCAACGCAGAACCGATGACGCAGTGGTCATTCAGATGGTCCCGGATATTCTTGTATTAATTTGTAAGATTATTATGGAAACTAAAACACGAAGTTAGAAAGAAAGTCTGGTCACATCTCAAACACTGGAGAATATTCCTGACCAGGCCTAGAATTCCACGGAGCTCGGACGGAGAGACGCCGGCGCTGTCCTAGGACCCTTCCAATGCTGTCATCTCCTGAGTCCACAGAAAGCGTCCGTGACTACAAGCTGGAGTCCTTACTTGGCTGTTAGTTTCATATTCTGACCAGATCTTCCTTGATGGAAATGACTGGAAGCTGGGTTGATGGTCTGTTTTTCACCCCCCTTCCTAGCTCAGGGAATATACCAGCAGACAGTGGCCTAAGGAGGAGCATGGAACAGCGTAGACGGGCAGCATACTGGAGGGACCCTTGGTGGCAACCAGTCATGTCAAAACCCGCTGGAGGGCCCTCCTCCCCTCCTCAGACCCAGCGGGTCGCTGTGAGTTCTGGGAAACCATGTACCACGTATGGAAAAGCACCCTGTGCCTGGTGCTGCCTGCTGGGGCGTTCAGTGATCATTGCATGTCCCCAGGCTCCCAGTCGTCCCCTCTCCCATCGGAGGGTTTTCCTGGAGCACGGCAGAGAGAGAAGGGGTCATCCCCTGCCCACGGAGAGTAGTAATGAAGGCAGTCACGACACAGAATCTTCCGGATGCTGAAAACCTGGAGCTCATCTGTAATGTTGGAGCCCTTCGAAGCAATGACATGTGGGAGAAATCTGCAACGACGGGGTGAGCCTTTACCGGTCGCCCCCCCCCCCCGAGACTTTACAAATGTTGAGAATGTCAGCTTTGCAGGGAACGTCTGTTCTGCTTTCCAGGATGAAGAGAATGATTGGTTCCTCTGCCTGTTTAGAGGCGGCCCAGCCTACATCTGAGGACAGAGCCTCCTCCGTGCACGGATCAGATGAGGCCGCCGCGCAGACTCGGATTTCACCCGGAACAGCCAGGCTACTACTCAGAGCTCATGTGTGTGAAACATCTTAAAACATTAAAGTTACTACTTATTTCCGAGAAGAAAAGAACCATCACATGCCATCCACCCAGGAAGGCGTTCCCAACCAACCTTTGAACGCCCGCTTCTGGTTTCCTCGTGGCTACTAGACCAGCAGCACCAGCACCGGCTGGAAACTTGTCAGAAATGCACATTTTGGGGCCTCCCCTCAGACCCACAGAATCCGAAGCCCCAAGGCGGCACCCAGCAGCCTGTGTCTCCACGAGCCCGTTGTGGGACTCTGACGCCAGCTTGGACTGACGGCCGCCGATTCAGGCAGAGCTCAGGACAGTGGCTGTCAGCCTTGACTCACGGTAGAATCTTCTGGAGAGCTTCAAACCGTCCTGAGGCCTCATGGCCTCCCGTCCAGCAAGGGCGGATTATCCGGGAGCTGGGACTCGGGCGGCAGTGCGTTCAGAGCTCCTGGGGGGATCCGCCGTGCAGAGAACGGGGTGCCTGTCACACGGCCGTGGCCCAGAGCGTGGGCACAGACAGGCGGTGTCCACACCAGAGCCTCAGGCCCCGCCCTGGACCCGCCGAGTCAGAACCCGCACTTCACAAGGTCCGGAGACTCCTGGCCGCGGTAGTGTGAGAAATACCGTCCTTCTGGGCTGTCCCTTGGGAGCGTTAGATTCCTGGGCTGGGTTGTGTAGTGTATGTCTGGCTGTGCTGTCTTGCTCGTGGTTAGTGACGTGGGTTCCTCGTTTTTCTCTGACAGGACACAACCGACTACGTTGCGTACGTAGCTAAGGACCCCGTTAACCGCAGAGGTAAGCAATGCTCGACTCCTACAGTCTCTCACTCGTGCGCGGTCAGGCTGAACACGGTGCCAGGTGCTCCCCCTGGTCCCGCCCCCTCCGCCAGCACGACCCGTGTGTCCCGCCGTGCCGTTAACGGGAATTGAGGGCTGCCTGCCTTCTCGGTGGGGGCAGGAGACACCGGGCGGCCGGGGGCCTGAGACACCCACCTGCACGCAGGGAGTGCGGCTTGGAGCACGTGACCTGCACCTGTGGCTCCCGTTCGTGCCCTGAAAGCGGCCTCGGCCACACCTGGAACGCTGCCCACCCGGCCCCAGCCCCACCGCCAACCACGTCACCCCGAGAAGCCTGCGCCGCCCTGAGCAGTCCACGCTCACGTGCCATCCACTCGCACCCCACAAAGCTGCCAGGGCCTCAGACGCAGGCTGGAAATGGGGGATGTGGGGCATTCACGGGCTCTCCATCCTCATGGGCCCTTTATTCCTAGAGCTCCACACTCACCACCCTGTTCCTTTTATCGTGTACAAAACCGAAGCCCCACCATGGGCGCCGACAGCCCGGGCGGGTGGGCTGACCACAGGTGCGCGTTACCCTTGGATACTGACGCACCCCGTGACCCCAGCTTAGAACTCGCTGACGAAGATCGCCAGGGGGTGTCGATAGCAATACAAAGCACTGGTTCCCGTCTCCTCCCACCCTCCTCCCCAGGTACCGACGGTTAAGATTCTCTAGTTTGCTTTACGGGACTTTTTATCCGCATACGTACACGTATATTCTTCTCTTTTAAAATGTCAGTGCACGTGAGATCTTAGCATGCTGTCGTGCCCTCCCCCCGGTGCTGTATCTTGGACACAGAGAATGGGTTGACTGTCCGCAAGGTGGCCGTGTGGTGAGATTTGTCCCCCAGGTGCACCGACCCCCTGGGGTCCGCATACAGACGCTTTCACTGTTGTGCGGCCCGACCTGGAGGCGTTTGCAGAGAGGTTAGATGGTTGATAGGTCAGTGAACCTTGCAAATCAGAAACCAGTCTGGCTGTAAAGATTTGGTCCTCCCCACGGCCACCTCCTGCCCCACGCCGGTACTCGGTGGCGTGGCGGGACCGCTTTCCTTCCTCAGAGTCACAGACGATGACATCATACAGTGTTAGCACTTACTCTCTCCCAGATGCGTGGGTGTCTGGGGGGCGAGGGGGACCCCGCAAATGAAGCACCACGTCCTGGATTATGACTGCCACGTTGTCACTCCTGAATCAGAGTGGGGGTGTTCACAGAGTTCTGAGGGTAGACGGGAAGGGGGCATGGGTGGTCTTGAGCCAAGGACTGTCCCTGAAACCCCTGGCTAACACGTGGAGCCCACCCCGTCTTGACCTTGCAGCGACTTTCATGTGATGACTGTGGATAACCAGTGCTCGGCTGGGTGAGGGCGGCGGGCCGGGCTTCCACGCAAGCCCGTCCTTCCACGCAAGCCCGTCCTTCCAGCGGGAGGCAGTTTGATCGGTCCACGAGGGCTCCCATACAGAACTCTGCACGGCAGTGGCTGAAAACGACAGAAGCTGTTGTCTCACGGTTCTGGAGGCTGGAGACCCGAGAGCAAGGCACTGCCAGGGCCGGGCTCCATCTGAAGCCTGGAGCAGGGACCCCGCCTGCCTCTCCCAGCTCCTGGCGGTGCTCTGGCCGTCTGGGCGTCCTGGCTTGTGGCCATGTGGCTCCAGTGGCCCACCTTCATGCCGCCTTCTGCTCCGAGCATGGCTGTGTCTTCACGTGGGCACCTTCTTACAAGGTGTGAGGTTATCCGGGGTTAGGGCCTGCCGTCCGCCAGCCCGCCCTCACGTCGACCGTGGTGAAGTTCCTGCCACTCCGATGGATTCCCCAGATGACAGACCAGTGTTGGCTGGAAACCACGCTGGAGTTCAGGGGGTCTGTGCCTCCCTCCTAGGAGGCCATTGCTGTTCAGCCTTCCTCCCGAGGGGTGAGGATTGTCGGTTTGCTGTGAAGAAGGGACCGTGGTCGCTGTTCCCGGGGCGTTTTCTAGTTGGGTAAGACCCCAGATGTCCAAGGGGCCCCTACCAGTCCCCGGCCGGCGGAGACGGCGGCCGCGTGCCGTGGGGGCATCGCTCGCCTGTGCTGGCGGAGCGGGTGTCCCGCAGACGCCGTGGGGACAGCATCAGGTGGACGGAGACCCCAGCCCGCAGCCCGCAGCCGTCAGAGGGCTGGGCTGTGGTGTGGGCTCCGGACATGTTTGGAGCCAATGGGGAAACCGCGAGCTGGTGTCCCGATGGTGACCTCTGACCAGCAGCGTTTGCTGTGTGTGGAAGACACGTGGGGCTGGCCCGTCTGAGGGAACATGCCGTCCCCCGCCCGCCCCCCCCCCCCCCGCCGCCTGTATGATTACAGGGGCCATAGTGCGTGTTGCTCCCGAGTGCCCTCCGTGACGCGGCCCGAGGACGTCTCCTCCCTCGTGTGAGGCCAGCAGCTCAGAGGCGTGAGCGGTTCTCCCTAGAGCGAACTTGTTTATTGGTCTGAGGGGCGGGGGAGACGACGTGGGCACACGAGCCCCACCCCGAGACCGTCCGCCCTGTAACAGGAGGGCAGTTTCCCCCAGAAGGGACGGAACGAAGAACGGCCCCGTTTTGTGGCCCTCACGTCCGTTTTGGGCCACATTTTAGGTTTTACGACGTATTTGAGTCTTCACGGCACCACAGCTCTGTACGTGCCTCTCCGTGGTCTGCTCCTTCGTGGCCCCTGAGTGACGCCCCCACCTCTGCCCCCTCCTCGGGGGCGGTCACCGTTGGCGAGGGCCTCACCGTTCCTGTATGTGCCCAGTCATGCCGGTGAGGGGGTGAGGGGAAAAGACTTGCGATGCTCTCAGAGAAAACAGCAGCCCCGGAGACCCTCACCCCAGGGTTCGTTTTGGATTTCGAGTGCAGTTTGCAACAGAGAGGCCCCGGGACACACCCTCGGACCCCAGCCCTCAGACAGTGTTTTCTCAGGGCACCAAGGACTGCAGGTGCCAGAGCTGGGAGGGAGACGTGATTTAATTCTGCGGCTACAGCCTCTGCCGCCCCCGGTTTCTGACCGCCAGGGCTCGACCCTCGGCGGGACAGGGTGCCTGCTTCTGCCGCGGCCCTGCGTCTTCCAGTTCTCAGGAAGCAGGCTTCCAGCTCCCTGCTGTGTAGACGGGGAGCGATCGGGCAGCCCCCTGCCGAAACCCGTTCTTCCTTCACTGCGGCTGCTGTATCTCTTTTCAGAAGGACAGTGAGCTGCACACTGTTGGCCCTTCCCGTCTCTACTCTTCCCCGAAGCACTGACCAGGCAGCCCTCGGCTGGTCCCCCTCGGGGGTGGGCGTGCGTGGCTGCAAACAGGCGGGGGGGGGGGGGGGGGGCGGGGTTCTTCCCCTCCCTCCTGCCTAGACTCCGGCCTCCTTACTAGCTGGAGGGACACTGCCACCCGTACTGCTTAATGCACGACCCTGCAGCTCTGACAGCTGTGTCATGTGGGCTCGCCCTGTGCCTCCCGGGCTGGTGTTTAATAAACTAAAATAATATCGATAATCAGTAATAAAAACACAGCCGGGCGTCTGTCTCCTTGGGACAAACCTCTTGGCCATCCCCAGTGCTCCCAAGGGCTCGCGCTGCGATCCAGAGCCTCCGGACGTGCTTTTCCCTGGGTCCCCAGGGTGCTCCCCTGCAGCCTGGGGGACAGGAAGCCTGCGGACCCCGGGGCTGGTGGCCGCCGTCCGCGTGGGCTCCACGGTGCCCTGCTGGCTTCGTGCGGCAGGAGGGCGGTTTGGTGTGCCACCCCCGAGAGTTTCTTTCCCCGTCGTTAGTAAGAGGATGGGGCAGCGCGGGTCACACAGGGAGGCCTGGGGTTCCTGGGGGCACGCAGACATGGATCTGGGAGGAGACCTCGTATTTCTCGGGGAGCAGAGCGGGCCCTCTGCCCCTGCAGCCTCTTCTCTGGCAGCTCCACACGGATTGTGCCGCAGCTTGGCCTCCGGGACGGCGTGCCCTCGTGGGACAGTGAGTGCCTGTCGCAAAACCGCTGGGAGCTGCTCCAGGCCCCCCGAGGCCTGCCCTCCCCCCCCACATCGGGCCACAGGAGCCCAGCTTTGATCTGCTCTTTAGCACAAGCTGCTTGTCTGAGAACCTGTGCGAACAGCCAGCCCCACATTCGAGAGGCGCCCTGGCATGTGGTGGGGGGTCCCCGTGAATTAACATCCCCTGAAGCTCCTCTTTTGAGGGGTTCTTACTGTTCTGAGTTGCCGCATTCGGTGAGGCCGCTTGACTCCCACGAGGGAGTGAGCGGACGGCCACGGAGTGGCTCAGGCGTCCCTCAGCAGGAGCCGGGTTGGGACCGTTGTCCAGGCTCGGGGGGGCCGGAGGGGGGCCCGTTCCTTCTTACCGCCACCTTCTTTGTCACGACGTTTCCTTCCAAACCCTGTTTCTCTGTTGAGCTCTGAGTTGGTATTTTGTAGACGGTTAAGAAATTATTAACCATTTTGAAATTTAAAAATTTTAAATGTACTTGCAAAGAGGACCTTTGGTGTTAGAGAGCAGAGCCCTTAAGAAATGCATCCCCGCGGTGACGCTTCGTGGCCGTGGCCCAGGGATCGGGCTGTGGGTGGGGCTGCCGGGACAGCGAGTGGGGGACGTGGACACCTCCCCAGCGGGAGCCTGGCGGCCCAGCGTCTCTAACAGGCCTGCACGCTTGCTCTCCCAGCGTGTCACATTCTGGAGTGCTGCGACGGGCTGGCCCAGGATGTCATCGGCTCCATCGGACAGGCCTTTGAACTCCGGTTTAAGCAGTATTTGCAGTGTCCTTCCAAGGTCCCCGCTTTCCATGACCGGTGAGTAGCACTGTGACCCCCTGTGCGCGGGCCTTCCCGCGTTCTATGGGCTTTCGTCTGAGAATGTCTCAAAGGAGAAACCACGAGACGGCCTCCGAGAAGTGTGGTCTGGACAGACGTGGTCGGTCACGGGGCTCCTGGCTCGGAAGCATCTGGCGGGTCTGGGCCGGGGCTTGGGAGACCCACTGTCGGAAGGAAGCCCACGGATGGCTGAGGCCCCGAACGTTGGGGAAAACATTTTCTAGAAACTGTAGAGACGGTAGCCAAGGTCACGAAAACGCACTGTAATTCCTTCCTGCCGTGTCCTCTGCAACCAGGTGAGATTTCCACGCGTCGCCTCCGTGAGTCCTCTTCTCACAGGTGGGATATGTCCCCCGTCCGTGCCACCGTGGTCAGCGCGGTCCTAACTCTGGGCCCTTCCGTGAAGCCCTGAGCTGGGTGGCATGAGGACCCAAAGCCTCCCGTGGCCCTGGGCACGCCCGCCCCTTGGCCAGGATGAGTCAGCAGCATTCTCTGTAAAAAGGGAACAGCATTCTCGCTTTTTTTTTTTAAAAAAAATTTAAATTTTTATTTACTTATTTTGACAGAGAGAAAGAAGAGGGAGGGGCAGAGAGAGAGAGAGAGAGAGAGAGAGGCACAGAATCCCAAGCAGCCACTGCACTGTCGGTGCAGAGCTCAACACAGGGCTCGAACTCACAAACCATGAGATCATGACCTAAGCTGAAGTTGAATGCTTAACCGACTGAGCTACCCGATGGACGGTTGTTGTTTTACGTGTTCGGTGAAATAGTTCATACAAATACGAATTGTGAAACAACCTTCAGGATCTAGTATTGAGTTTCCTTCAGACATAAGAATGTTCCATGCAGCATAAAGCGTTAAAAGAAAGCCATGTGGGGGCGTATCAATAGTCTGTCCTTGATCGGACTTGCATAATGAAAGCGTCTTCTAAAGGTGTGTTCACTGCAAACAAACCTTTATTTCTCCAAAATTTGCTTTTTCACTGTTGCTCTAACGTCTGCAGCCCTTTCTGTGACTCAGGCACGAAGGCTCTTTTACTTCCATTATCACGAAGGCCTCGTTCACACCTCTGAGCTCTGCCCCTTTCTGACTGGGTCATTCTCATTTTCTCACCTACTGGGAAGTGGCCTTTTTTTTTTTTTTTTAGGTTGTTTTTGGTGGGGAGGGGCAGAGACAGAGGGAGAGAGAGAATCCCGAGCAGACTCCATGCCCAGCGAGGACCCTGACATGGGGCTCGATCTCATGATCGTGAGATCATGACCTGAGCCAAAATCGAGAGTTGGACGCTTAACCGACTGAGCACCCCAGACGCCCCAGGGAGATTGCTTTAAAGGCGATTCAGGGGCGCCTGGGTGGCGCAGCCGGTTAAGCGTCCGACTTCAGCCAGGTCACGATCTCGCGGTCTGTGAGTTCGAGCCCCGCGTCGGGCTCTGGGCTGATGGCTCGGAGCCTGGAGCCTGTTTCCGATTCTGTGTCTCCCTCTCTCTCTGCCCCTCCCCCGTTCATGCTCTGTCTCTCTCTGTCCCAAAAATAAATAAACGTTGAAAAAAAAATTTTTTTTTAAATAAAAAAATAAAAAAATAAAGGCGATTCATTTGGGAGGTGCCTGTGAGGACCCCACTTTTCCCCGTTGTCAAGCTTCCCTGCACTCAGACGGGCTGTGTGTGGGAGGAGCAGTTAGAAAGTGTCAGTTCCTACCCCATATACACACCCACTATCCATAAACTGTGTATACTGTGTATAAAATTTTAAAGTTCACTCGTTCTCCGCTACTTGTCAATTTTTTGTGTAATGGGACCTACTTTAAAAAAAGTAGACCGGTACATCTGTGCTCCCGGAATAAACCTCAAAAATCTGAAGTGCAGTGAAAAAGGATATGAAACACGGAAACTTTAAAACCAAACAAACAACATAGGCGTAGTTTACAGATACACGCACGTGTACGACGCGTGTATAACACGTCAGGATATCCCACACCAACTCTGGAGTATCCGGGGACCAGGCGGCGGTGGGTGGGATTTAACTGTATTGGTGGGTGAGTCTGCTCCCTGACATTTCATAATGAAAACGTTCCAACAGTCGGTGAGCCCCTGCACACACACCTACATGCCATCGCTCACATTTTACTGCTAATATGATGACTCTGTACACCCGTGATGAGTTTTATTTCTTTAAAAAAAAAAAGTGGGGCTCCTGGGTGGCTCAGTCAGTTGAGCGTCCGACTTTGGCTCGGGTCATGACCTCGTAGTTCAGGGGTTCGAGCACTGTGTTGGGCTCTGTGCTGATAGCTCAGAGCCTGGAGCCTGTTTCAGATTCTGTGCCTCCCGCTCTCTCTGCCCCTCCCCCATTCGTGCTCTTTCTCTCTCCCAAAAAATAAATAAACTTAAAAAAAATTTTTTTTAAGTAGGGGCACCCGGGTGGCTCAGTTAAGCGTCCGACTTCGGCTCAGGTCATGATCTCACAGCTCGTCAGTTTGAGCCCGCATCAGGCTCTGTGCTGACAGCTCAGAGCCTGGAGCCTGCTTCTGATTCTGTGTCTCCCTCTCTCTCTGCTCCTCCCCTGCTCACACGCTGTCTCTCTCTCAAAAATAAGTAAAGATTAAAAAAAATTATAAAAAAAATTTTTTTTAAAGTAGAAAAAGCCAACAGAGCAAAATGTTCACACTTACTGTCCATGGTGGATGCGTATCTTTTATGTTAATTATTATGCTTTTCTGTACTTCTGAAATTTACATAAAAGCCAGATAAATCTATAAAAATTATATGCACAAAAATGGGTGGGGGAGCTCACTGAGTTGCCGTGCTCCTCTGAGAATACACTTAAGGTCAGAATTTTCTGTGTAGTTTTTTATATCATCAAGTTTGTCAAAGTTTTGGGGAAAGAAAATGAAGCAGGCAGGATCTTATCTGTTGAGAAGAACTTCAGCTCCAAATGCAGGTATGGACATAAAATTTCTTTAAAAAATATTTTTTTAACGTGTATTTATTATTAAGAGACAGAGACAGAGCACGAGCAGGGGAGGGGCAGAGATAGAGGGAGACACAGAATCCGAAGCAGGCTCCAGGCTCCGAGCTGTCAGCACAGAGCCCGAGGCAGGGCTCGAACTCACAAACCACAAGATCATGACCTGAGCCAAGTAGGACGCTCAACCGACTGAGCCACCCAGGCACCTCCAGTTATTAACATTTTAAACCTCTTCCCTGTTTCAAAGATGAGTGGAATTTTCCAGAAGGTAGGACAGCGATGAAGGCAGAAGTATCTGGCCAGCCCATTCGTCTGCTTTTCATAGCTGAGATCTAGATAGTGAGGAGGCAGTGACTGAACTCTGTTTTCTGGGGTAGCAGGTCCTAACATTAGATTTGTTGGTTTTGACAAAAAAAACTCCACTTTCGGCTAAAGCCCTGGAAAACCCCTCTTCTAACAGAATGCAGAGTCTGGACGAGCCTTGGACTGAAGAGGAGGGGGATGGCTCAGACCATCCGTACTACAACAGCATCCCAAGCAAGGCGCCCCCTCCGGGGGGCTTTGTGGACGTGCGGCTGCAAGCCAGACCCCACGCCCCTGACGCGGCCCAGGTAAGTCCCACACCCCTGCCTGGGTCTGGCCCCTCGAGCACTTCCTTCCATTTTCTTCCACTGTGCTCGCAGGCTGGCATTCTGTCCGGTCTCTGGCGCAATAACGCACCTGCTCTGTCCCCTTGGATTACACACGCAGACATGCAGGGGAGGCTTTTGCTTTAACGTCCTAAGGCGTTAATCACATGTCTGGGAACTAGGTTGTGATTCCGGAGGTGCAAGTCTGGGGGTCTCCTCTCCATCCCCGGGCGAATGCCATTATACTGGGAGCTTTGTGAGGAGACGAAAGAGTTCAGGACTTTTCAAAGGCTCGGGGTGCTTTCTTCCCCCGAGAAGACACTGGGTGCGGGCCCTTAAAATGATGAGCGTTTTATGAGCCTTCCCTTTTCTTCATTTCCCTGAGTTTTCCTCCAAATCAACACCGTTCCAGTAAGGCGGTTGCTTTTTAGAGTTACCGCGTCTCTATTTGGTGACAGAGAATTTTGTGAGGTCACCCACCTTATGCAAATAATAATGACACTGACGAAAGTGGCAAAACAACACGGAAATCAAGCGTCCGCAGCTCTGACGTGGAGAGATGGACGGGGCGGACTTGCCCGGGTGTGAATGGCTGAGGGAGGTGCGTTCCGACGTACCTGAGCTTTACCCGAGGGCGCGTCCGGTGACGTGGCCGCGTGTATGGAGGAGAGCCCCATTTTCGGTCACACTTAGGGAGGGCTGGTGGCGTGAAATGAAGACAAGGAGGGGTGCGTGTGGTTTTGATGAGACGCAGCCTCTTCCCCACACCCGTGCAAACGCGTTTCCCGAACCCTAATGCCAACCGCGAGGCAGGAAGGAAAAGGTGGGTGTGATTGGGGATGTGGCGGACCCGCCGTTGGGGTCCCTTCTACTGGGCTGTGGCTTTGGGGGACGGAGAGAGGGGGAGAGGCAGCTTTTCCTCTGGGCATTTACACACGTCTGTAGTTTGCAGGCAAAGAGCAGACGTACTACCAGGGGAGACACCTGGGAGAGCCGTTCGGCGAAGACTGGAGGCAAGCACCTGTCCGGCAAGGTGAGGGGCACGGCCAGGGGGGCGGGAGGAAGACACGGGAGCACGCGCTCCCGGCGGGGACTTCGTCCGGGGGCTGGCGGCGCACGTGTGTGTCCTGGCGACACTGAGGCCCCGCCCCCCCACCGTCGCGGACACAGGAAGGAGGGCTGCGGGGGCGCGGACACAGGAAGGAGGGCTGCAGGGGCGCCGCGCGTCCTCTGGTGCCTCCCCTTTGTCCCGGCGCTTCCCGTTCGCGTGCACCCTGGACGCGTCCTTGTCCTTCCGGCAGGACGGCCTGCCTACCAGGGGGCTGAGGCGCGGGCCTCCCGACGAGCCCGCACCCGTCCGGGTGGCTGGTGGCTGGGGCTCTCTGACGTGTGTTTAGCGCTGTCCCTCAGCGCTCCAGCGGGGCCGTGCCCCACGACTCCTCACAGGAGCCGGCAGCTTTCCCTTCCTTGCCCGGCCCGTCCAGGGTCGGCTTCGGGAGGGACGGAGCCCACACGCACTAGAGGTGGCGTGGACAAGCAAGTCGCGCGCGGGCCCGGGGCGCTTTCAGGGGCGCTTCCCCATCGTGTCACGTCGACTGACGTGTCCCCACTTGCCACAGTTCGGCCGTGACCAGGAGCTATCAGTAGGCTCCGTACACCCGAGCGTGTCCGTGTGTGTGTTCTACAGGGTTCTTTCGACGTTCAGCTTCTTCCTGAACTCCCTCAGTAGCTCGGGGGTCCTGACCCCTGGCTGCTGACGCCTCAGGGTCTGAAGGAGAAGCAACAATGGGGAATTAAGCTCTGATTTCTGATTAACGCGTCCACGTACGTATGTGTGACCATATTTTGGCTTCATGTCAAGGCCATCCCCGCCGGGGAATAGATGACGATACATTTCTGGAATGTATCTGGAATGGAGGTGAGCTCCGGCCTCACCTGCCTGAGCTAAGGGAGGACCCGTGTGTGGGGCCCTCAGTACAGCGTAAGGCCTGGTGGAGGTGGCCACGCAGCTCCAGCTCCCAGTAGGAAACACGTAGCAAACCAGAGTCCGAGCTGTGCCAGGAGCACCTTTTTTCTATGTTCTTACCTCTGTTCCACAGACATTTAAAAAGTATTTCTAGGGGTGCCCGGGGGGCTCAGTCGGTGGAGCGTCCGACTTCGGCTCGGGTCACGATCTCGCGGCTCGTGGGTTCGAGCCCCGCGTCGGGCTCTGTGCTGACAGCTCGGAGCCTGGAGCCCGCTTTGGATTCTGTGCCTCCCTGTCTCTCTGACCCTAACCCACTCGCATTCTGTCTCTGTCTCTCTCAAAAATAAATAAGCTTTAAAAGAAAATTTAAAAGTATTTCTAGACACGTGTGTGCTTAACCACATTAACAACTGCTAAGGACCAACGGAGACACATTGTTTACAGCAGATGCTGGCTGTTAGTGCAAAGTATGTCAGGTTCACTTGAAAATGAGTCTCTCCTTGTGTGTTCCCATTCCACCCCCTCCCCCCACCCCGGCCAGATCAGGATCAGACAACGTAAGAGACTCCAAGGTAGAAATGCACCTGAGGGTCATATGTCTCAATGAATTTCAAGTTCTTAGTTGAAAGCAATAAATATCTTTTTTCCATCGGGTAAGAATATCCTCTGTTAATTTGCTGGCAGCCGTTGTCCCTTACCAAAAATTAACACTCGGGGACCCCATCGTGGTGTGAATGCCCCCTGTCCCCAGCTCTGCACCTGCCGTGGTCTCGGTGGGAAAGGGCCATCGTCAGGAAAGTTACTTGTTGGGCTTTTGATCTTCTCCTTTTAAAACTTAGTTTGTAAAATCCTTCGTACAGACTGATTTGCTCGCCACGCACATGTGCACGCACACACACACACACACGTGAGCGGCAAGAAGCCGCTATGGAACCAGGACACATAACACGGGAGCGGCCCGTGAAACATGAAGTCATGCTCAGGAACAGGTGTAGACACACGAAGGACTTTTAACAGGACACCTGCGTCCTCTCGCAGCCCAACAACGGGCTCTGGGGAAAGCTTAAGAAGCCCTCTTGCCAACTGGATTGAGCCGCCCATGGGGTGTGAAAGGTGACTTCTCTCCAGAGACAGCGCTGCCAGAGGGCGGTGGTCCTGAGAGTCTGTCTGTGTAAGTGCATCAGAGACAGGGCTCCCGTGGCGACCCGAGCAAGTGGGATCAGGCACCACCGTCACCCCTCGGGCCCCAGACCAGCCTTGGCACTCTCGTGGCACAGCTGAGAAGTCCCGTGGGGGCGCTGCCCCCGGGGGGTGTGGTCCTCCAACACACGCCCACCCTGGGCCTCCTGCGTGGAGCCTGGGGCATGACAGGATGCTTCGTTTTGTAAGGAAGGGGCCGGGCTTCGCGTGGCTAGAATGGAGTTGACTTACGAGGCGTCGGCTTACACCGAAAGGGAGAACGAGGCGATTTAATGAGGCTCATGGTTCTGCTGCTGCTACTTGCTCAGGGGGCTTTGTAAAGGGGACGAGGGACCCAGGCAGCTTCCGCCGTGGCACATCTGCTCTGCTCACCGACCCCGGTCGGGGCCGGAGTCTCGGGCAGGCCCGTGCCGTCAGGGTGTCCATCCTCGGGGGCTGGCATCTTGACATGAAGGCGGGGAAATCGTCCCGGCCAAACACAACAGTGGTGAAAGGGTCAGAAGAGGGGGGATGTAGCCAGTGGGGACCCACAAGAAGAATTAGCTACCAGATAGCCCGTAGGAACGCCTCCGTGAAGTGTTGGGTGGCTTACGGATAGATGCGCAAATGGCCTTCCCCTCGTAAGAGAAAAGAGCGCTGGTTTTCTCGTTGCAGGGTCCTTGGACACCTACAGCCTGCCGGAAGGGAGAGCTCACGCGGGCCCTGGAGAAGCCCCCACCTACGTGAACGCCCAGCACATCCCACCGCAGGCCACACCGGCCTCCGGCAGCAGCGCGGAGAGCAGCCCGCGGAAAGACCTCTTCGACATGAGTGGGTTTCTTTTCGCGTGTGGTTTTCTTGTCTTCCGGGGTTGCTTTCCACTGTCTGAAATCTTTGCCACGACCGTACTTTCTGCTGGCAGGGTTTTGATTAACGGTGATGTGAATTACTGCCCCAGCTGAAAGAGGACCACCAGCGTGTGGTGGCCGGTCAGCACCGCGTAAGGCCCGCAGAAGCCACCGCATGGCCATGGCTCCTCCTCACTTTTCTGGGTTATGGTTGGGCTTTTCAAGGCTTTGCACTTGGCCGACCTCTGCTTTGGGATGACAGCTCTCTCTGAAGTCCAGAGACAAAGCAGTTTCCCCCTCTGTGTGGAACTGAGTTTCCTCTTGAAGATCTGTCTGCACATATCTCGAGATAAATGATACACACAAAAACGTCCTCATTCGTTTATTTACTTAAATGTCAATTGGCCGTTACGTGCCAAATACTGTATCAGTTGCTATGGATGCCAGTGTGAAATGGCTTATCACAGGGCCTGTGGTCTGTTGAAAATGACCAACATAGAAGCAAGAAATGGCGAGACGCCCTCTCGCGTGCACGCACGCATGCACACACTCTCTCCTGTATTCCTGTCCAGTGAGCACCTAGTGTGTGTCTATACTCATCTACTTACTGGGGTCTACAGGAAGACAAAACAGAATCCCTACTCTCCTGGAGCTTGAATAACCCTTGTGCTGTAACCAGTAGCAGTAAGTGCCCTGAAGAAAAACAAACCAGGATGAGGAGTGTGATAGGAAGCTACTTAGCAGCGTAGTAACGTGCGCCCTGGACCTTCTGTTTGTCATGTAGACTGGGACAGCTAAATCATCCGTGAACTGAGTAATGAGAGTGGAAGTCATTGCTAAGGCATTTTGAGAGAGGCTTCTGACTTCACAGAGAGCTTTACATCCCCATGTGGCTTTGGCGGTTCCCTGAGAACTTCACAGGGGAGGAAATGCCTTGATAATTTAACAAGTGCTGGGCATTCGTTGTTCTGTTTAATTTTCGCAACAGTCCTGCAGGTCCCTGCCATTATTATTTTTACCATTCCGTTATTATCACGATTTTACAGAGGAGAAAATGGAGAATCCTAGAGGTTCAGTAACTTTACCACTTGGTCAAGGCAGCCTTACTGGTTTGACGTGTGCTGTTTGTGGTGTTGCATGTGAATGAGGACATGGCGGAGTGCTCCCACGATCAGGTGGCGTCCTGACCACCAGAGTCTGTTTCTCCTCAGCCGCTTTGGTTTCCCAGACAGTGGGTTCCCGTTCTGACCCCATTCTGTGTACAGAAGTCACCACACACAGAAGAACTGTGGAATCTCAGGGCTTAGAGGCACTTTCACCACCATCTAACCAAATCCCATCTCTTAAAAAATGTGGCAATAGCCTCAGAGGTACGAAGCGACTTTCCCAAGATGCAGACCAAAGTGGTAGTTTTGTGAGCCTCTGCTTGCGCTGTAATGGTGTCTCCCAGCTGCAATTTGGTACTTGTATTTATGGTCAGACAGTTTAATCTAGTCAATTTACTAGTGGCTCCTGGCCCCAGAGCCCAAGGGGAGTTAGATAAGGTGTGGGTTTGAGATGGGAAAAATGAGAACCAGAGCCTCCCTTTGGTCATCCATCATTTTCTACACCTGCTTCCAAAACTAGAGAAGGGCATAATGGAAGAAGAAAGGGCCCTGGAGAGGCTAGTTTCTATTGAAAAGTATGGAAAAAAATGAAGCTAGCAGTCTTTGTTTATCTTAAACCACTAGTGTAAAATAATGATGGTGCCATTGGTAAAGATGGTGATAGTTAATGGTGCTCATTGTGATGCTGATGTTGATGGTAGTGGTGATGGAGATGATGGTTGGTGACATGATGATGTTGATGATGATGGTGATGGTGCCTCTCCTGGTGCCTTTGGCAGTGGTGGCAATCGTGATAGTCATGATGGTGATGGTGGTCATGATGGTAATGATGATGATGGTGATGTTGATGATCATGTTGGTGGTGGTGATGGTGATGATGGTGATGGTGATGGTGATGGTGGTGATGATGGTGATGATGGTGATGATGGACGGTGGTGGTGATGATGGTGGTGGTGGTGGTGATGATGATGATGATGTTGATGGTGGTGGTGATGATGGTGGTGGTGGTGGTGGTGCTGGTGATGATGGTGGTGATGGTGATGATGGTGGTGGTGATGATAATGGTGGTGGTGGTTATGATGGTAATGATGATGGTGATGTTGATGGTCATGATGGTGGTGGTGATGGTGGTGGTGGTGGTGATGATGGTGATGGTGATGGTCATGTGGTGGTGGTGATGGTGATGGTGATGATGGTGGTGATGTTGATGGTGGTGATGGTGATGATGGTGGTGATGGTGATGTTGATGGTGGTGGTGATAATGGTTATGTTGATGGTGGTGGTGATGGTGGTGATGGTGATGGTGGTGATGATGATGGTGATGGTGATGGTGATGATGGTGGTGATGTTGATGGTGGTGGTGGTGATGATGGTGGTGGTGGTGATGATGATGGTGATGGTGATGGTCATGTGGTGGTGGTGATGGTGATGATGGTGGTGATGTTGATGGTGGTGGTGGTGATGATGGTGGTGGTGGTGATGATGGTGGTGATGGTGATGGTCATGTGGTGGTGGTGATGGTGATGGTCATGTGGTGGTGGTGATGGTGGTGATGGTGATGATTGGTGATGGTGGTGATTATGGTGATGATGGTGATGATGATGATGGTGATGGTGGTGATGTTGATGGTGGTGGTGGTGATGATGGTGGTGATGGTGATGATGGTGGTGATGGTGATGGTGGTGGTGATGGTTAGAGTGCTGATGTGGCAATGGTGATAATGGTGGTGATGATGGTGATGATGAGGTTAATGATGGTGGTGACAATAGTGATGGTCTTGATAGTGATAATGGCGGTGGTGATGGTGCAGAAATGGTATAATACAACTTTCAACTACCCCAGGTAATCAGGAAGAAAAAGGATAAAAACAGAGAATCTAATTTTGGGCAATAGTTTTAACCTGTTTGTATTCTCAGGTCTGTAAATGATTTAACAAGTGTTAAAACACCCCGACTTGGGTTTCATTTATTCACCTCGCTTTTGCCCACCCTCTGCTCATAATCGGTCTTATTCTGCAGCATTTGTTGAATACGTGTAGGGCGCGAACTACGTCCCAGGGACGACGTTGGAGCGTGGGGACGTCGTTGTGCCCAGGAGGGAACTGTTCCTGTCCTTGTGGTGCTTGCACTGTGCTGCTTTGGCCACGTGGTCCCACGTGCTCATCCTCACACCTGACACTTGTGTGGTGCCGTGGGCGTCTTCGGCACCTTCGTACATATGGCCTCATTTTGAGGTTTAATTAGATGTTCCTGGCGACTTCTTGTGCTGCCGTGTCTGTTCCTGTTAGAGCAGCGGACCTACCGTTCACTGACCCCGGGGTGGGAAGTGTGTCCTTGGGGGGCTTGTGGTCATGCCGGGTCTCAGGTGCCCACACAGGAGCTTTTTTCCACAGAGAAACGAGTGAAGGCCAAGGAGAGGTGGGGCTCCTAACCCGGGCCGCGTCACACAAAAGGCACCCAATAAATGTCACTTTTCTTCTCTTTGAAAAATTTACCTTGATGCCAAGGTTTTGAAACAAACGTGTGATGGGCTGGGTATAGGTTTTGCAGTGACTCTAACTTTGCAGATTATCCTTTTCTCTGCGTATTTCCAGGAGCAATGGCAGGTTTCCATTCAGAAGAAAACAGGTTTATTAAGAGGCTAGCCGATGTCCCAGAAAAGGTAGATGGAGGGTGATATGCACAGCCTCTCGCAGCGTGCAAAAGTGGTCATTCTGACCGGCTAGACAGAGGGTGTGCTTGAGTCCTTGGCACGAGGCGCAGCGCCCAGCTGTCTTGGGAACACAGGCTCGTCAGAAAGAGTCGTGCCGGGGTTCGGCCTGTGCCTCCAAACACGGTCAATAGTGCCAGCCAGTCACCTTTCTTTAGGTTTGTTTCTGGTGGAAGTTGCCTCGGCTTTTCCATCGAGATCACATTGTGCATGTTATCATTTGCTCTTCGTGGGGTTGACTTGTTGCTGGCAATTGCTGTTGACAGAACCCTTTGAAGACGCTCTCAGGAACCAGTCCTCGGGGCCTGTGCTGAGCAAGGCGGCCTCCGTGGAGTGCATCAGCCCTGTCACGCCCAGAGCCCCGGATGCCAAGATGCTGGAGGAGCTGGAAGGGGAGCCTTGGTACCAA
This sequence comes from Puma concolor, assembly GCF_028749965.1. Taxonomy (NCBI): domain Eukaryota; kingdom Metazoa; phylum Chordata; class Mammalia; order Carnivora; family Felidae; genus Puma; species Puma concolor. The sequence goes on along the minus strand of NC_141679.1, from coordinate 2,920,756 downwards.
GGGGAGATGAGCCGGAAGGAGGCCGAGGGGCTGCTGAAGAATGACGGGGACTTCCTGGTCAGGAAGAGCGCCACCAACCCGGGCTCCTTCGTCCTCACGGGCATGCACAACGGCCAGGCCAAGCACCTGCTGCTCGTGGACCCGGAGGGCACGGTGAGCACGGGCGGGACATGACCTGCCTCCTTAGAGCAGTCTCCCCTTGTCCTCTGTGCTGGGTGACCACACTTTCCCTCTGCTGCCTGTGCGCACCTGCTGACGTCCTGGCGGCCACTTCTCGGGGACCCGGCTGCCCAGGCACACAGGCCTGCGCTTGGCTCGCGCTTGGAAACCTCACGAGGGCCCAAGGCGAAAGCTTTAACTCTGACGTCCTTTACAATAAGTACAAAAACAGGGAAGGTTTTCCTGTCCAATCCATTCATAGTGGATGAGGAAGTGCAGGGTTCCTGGGCTTCTAATATTGATCTCCAGTGTCTCCAAGAGTTCCTAGAGTAGAAGACGTGATGAAGCAGTAAACAGACCCCCTCTTAATTAGCTTCACGCTTTCCCACTCGGGGACAGTGTGTGTGGCCGTTCTTGGTGGTACAGTCATGTCTGATGAACCGTGTGGGTCTGACTGAATTTCCTGTCTTCCAGTCAGTAAATAGATTGGACTTGATCTTGGCACAGTCTAAGAACTGCTAAGTTTAATAAACGTAATTACATTAACTGAACCATTAAATAAGTTCCAAGATTGTTGTGTAAAACCTTTTATCCAGTGAAAACACAGAAGCAGGTAGTTATCCGAACAGTAGATTAGAACATGGCCTGTCCTGATCGATGGGTAGGGACGAAGCCTCCGTCTTCGGTTGGACTTGAACGCAGTTTAACCGTGTTTGGTGGGGGAGGGGAGAGTTGTTACGTCACATGATCTGCTGCTCCAGGGCGTCTGCGCCTTGGCTCTCCGGACATCGTCTCCGTGCCCCTCTCCCCTCTCCACCTGGGCAACCCCCTCCCTAGGAACGTAATGTGAATCCTTCCGATCCACGTTCTTCGGTTGTGTGGTTTTTCCCACGGAGGTACATCAGGGGGAGGATACACTGTGTGTTTGTGCATTTCAGGAAGTTGCTAACACGGTCCTGCCCCTCAAATCCCATGTCAAACTCTGCATGTGTTTTTGAGATCTGTCTGTGGTGCTTTCTGTGCACGGGATCGTTGCTTGGCTGGGCGGCCCAGCGGCCCCCATCCACGGCCACACGTCACTTGTGGAACATTCTCATGCAGGGCTGAAGGTGCTACGAAGTCTCCGTGCATTTTCCCTGCGCCCACGATGGTCTTTCTGGGGCACACCCCGGGACCGGGGTTTTGGTCACAGGACATGCGCACACTTGGTTTCGCCAGGGCTGTGCATTTGCTTCCAGAACGGCTAGACTACCAGGGGGCACGGCGGCCGTGCACCAGGGTTCCCTCAGCCTCCTTGACATCGTCCTCCCTGCAGGGCAAGTCCAAGACTCCGGGGAAGAGCATGTCCCAGTGTCACCCTACGACCGCGTGTCCACAGGTTCTTCCAGTAAATGTTATGCGCCCACCTCCCCCCTGCTTCTCTTCTGATCTTCTCACCCAGCTCACTTCCTGAGTTTCTCAGCCATAGAATTTCCACATGAACCCTCCCATTTTTTCCCCGAATCTGATCATTTTGTCTGTGATGTTCTTCATCAAATGGAAGTTTCTCTTTTATGGTTTATGGCCTTGAGTTTTGTTTTGTTTTGTTTTGACTTGAAAGAGAGAGAGAGAAGGAGAGCAGGGGAGAGGGGCAGAGGGAGAGAGAGAATCCCAAGCAGGTTCCACAATCAGCACAGATCCTGACACAAGGCTCAAACCCATGAACCATGAAATCATAACCTGGGCCGAAATCAAGAGTCAGATGCTTAACCGACTGAGCCACCCAGGTGCCCCTGTGGTCTTGAGTTTTAAAAGATTTCCTCATGGGGCACCTGGGCGGCTCAGTCGGTTGAGCATCTGACTCTTGATTTCGGCTCAGGTCGTGATCTCATGGTTTGTGAGTTTGAGCCCCCACATCGGGCTCTCTGCACTGACAGTGCAGAGCCTGCTTGGGATTCTGTCTCTCCCTCTCTCTCTGCCCCTCCTTGTTCGTACTCTCTCTCTCTCAAAATAAATAAAGAAACATTAGAAACATTTAAAAAGTAAACATAAAAGATTTCCTGACCTGCAGTCATAGATGCACATTGTTCCTCTGTGACTTCTGTGTTTGCTTATTTTTCACAATTAGGTTCTAATTCTGACTAGAGTTACTTTGACAGTGACATAAGACAGGGACCCAACATCCCTTAAATCTCCAGGTGGTGAGCCAGGCTTCTGTCCTATGGATGCGCCTTGAGTTAACGTTCTCGGTGCTCTGTGTCCCTTGTTTTTCTCGAGAGTCTGCCCTGTCCTGTTGAGCGGACTGTTTAGTCCTGATACGAGTACCACATCTCGTGGTCACTCTGGCTTTGAAACGGTCTTAACATGTGGCAGTGTAAGTCCTTCCTCTTGCAACTCCTATTAGCATTCTCTTTTTAAGCTGTTCTCGGACCTCTATTCCTCTTTGCTGTGGTTTTGGAGTCCGTTTATCCCCCCACCGAAAACGCGTGCTGGGATTTTGGTAGGACCGGTGTTGAGTTCACGGATTAATTTCAGGGAGAGCTGACGGTTTTCAGCATTAAATCATCACATCCGCGAACATGGCATGAGTCTCTACTTACTTAGTTTTAAGCTGTCCCTTGTCAGAATTTAAAAACTCTCTCTGGAAAGTTGTTGTGTTTCCTTTGTTTGGTTACTCCCTGGAGTGTCTGGTTTGAATTCTTGGCCCAAGCGGTGTGTGATTTTGGCCACGTTTTCTCAACAGTGACTGCTGCAGGGAGAGGAATGTGGTATGATCTTGTGCCCAGAAATCTTGCTGATGGCAGCGGTGTTACCGGAACGGCGGTCAGGCCGTGGCACACATGGACAGTCGCGTCTCCTGCCTTCCGGTTTCTGACCCCGTGGCACGCTCACCGGGGCGCCCTGGAGCGTTCACCAGGAGAGGGCGCCCTCGTCTCGTCCCCAGCCTGAAAGGGGATGTTGGCGGGTTTTGTTCTACTGAGGGTGACGTAAGCTCTGGGGGATTGTCTTCATCAGCCGAAGAGAGGACTTCGTTCTCTGATTCATTCAGTTGCTCAACAGCTGTGCACCAAGTGACTGCTAAATCTGGGCCCTACTTTTGACACCTGGGATACGTCCGTGAGCAGGTTTAAGAGGACAGTTTCTGCTTGTGTGGAATTCATAGAAATTAGTTACCGGATTGCTTTTGTCATGGATGGGTATTGGATTTTGTCAAATGCTGCTTCAGCATCAGCTGAAATAGTACAATAATCATGGGGGTTTTTTTCTGGAGTCTGTTAACGTGGGGAGGGGGCAGTTACACAGGCAGATCCTTCTGACGCTGCGTCCTGGCACATGCCCTGCTTGGTCCTGACGCAGCCGTCACGGACCGCGTTGCGGGATTTGGGCACCCGACACTTCCTCTTGGGTGTTTCTGGCTGCCCTTCACCCGTGGGGTCGGTCTTCGTTGCCTTGGCTGCTTTTGCTTGTGTATGCTGGTCTGGTTTGGGGGCCAGGGGTATAGTCACCTTATAACAAGCTAGGGTGGCTGCAAATCAGAGAGGCCGTCCCTCTTCGTATGTCACATAGAGTGTCCTGGAGAGCCCCTGTTTCTGCACCACGATTCGTTGTGACCTTCAAGGCCTTGTCACACACAAGCACTCATTTATTTGTTCGTTGGTTCGCTGACTGGTTCCCCGCACTGCCCTGTCATCCCTGTGAGGGTGGCAGCCTTAGTCACTGCATTACGTCCAGTACGTAGAATAGTGCCAGGCACATAGTAGGTGTTTTACGAGCACGTGATGGCGCCGATCGACCTCGGGCTTTTACGGGAGCCGAGGGCCCCCGCAGGCCACGTGGGAGCTGAGGGTCCCCTGCTGCTACAGATGCCTCATCACAGATAGGCGTCTCTAAACAGAATCAGCCCAGAGAGGTTTCCCTTTGCAAGGGCTGCTACTAATCCATCTGTTGTTTTCTGAGACAAAATAGGAAAGAAAACACCTGAGCAAGGCTAAGAGAATGCGAAGATTTCAGTTGCAACATTTAGGTATTGTTGAGAAAAGAGAAGTTAACAGTTTAGCTACGTTACGCCATCTCATAGAGCAAAGACGGTTAATGGGTCATATACTCAGTCCTTGTAGACAAAGGATTGATTGATGATTACGAAACGACACGTATTGGGGTGTCTGGGGGGCTCAGTCGGTTAAGCATCTGACTCTTGTTCCAGTCACGATCTCATAGTCAAGGGATCGAGCCCCACATCAGGCTCAGCACTGAGCATGAAGCCCGCTTGGGATTCTCTCTTTCTCTCTCTGTCCCTCCCCTTGCATCACTCTCTCTCTCTCTCTCTCTCTCACTCTCTCTCTCTCTCTTTCTCTCTCAAAAAAGGACATGTAGTACTACTACTAATATATTCTGCATTCCCAAACCAGTATCAACGTAACGTGTAGGGACACCCGGGTGGCTCAGTTGGTGGAGCACCTGTCGCTTCATCTCAGGGCTGTGAGTTCAAGCCCCACCTTGGGTGTGGAGCCTACTTACAAACATTTTTTTTTTTTAAGATAATTTGGAAGGTGGGAGGGAAGGAAGCTAAAGGAATGTGGTTGAAGCAGGTGTTCTTGTAGGCCACGACCCCAGCTGTGCTGTCTACAAGACTTTAATTTCTAAGGGGAAATCTGGCACCTCAGAGAAAATCAGTCGCACCAACTAATAAGTGTTCTTTGGGGAGGCTTTTTGCTAGATCTGATGATCTAATTTAATTGATCCAGTGGAGGAGAGCTTCAGCTGAGAAAGACTTAATTACGAATGTAATGTCACTTCCTTGCTGTTAGGACACCAAAATAGACGATGAACACATTCTCTTCAATATTTATTCATCTGATTTTCATGGTAATTGGTTGGTCTCTGACTATAAAGGGGGAAACTTGGCAGAACAGATTACTCGGAGAAATAAGGATGCAAAACAGTTCTGAGGCTATATTTACTGCAGTGTACGAACCTGCGTGCCTTCCCACTGCACACTGATCGTGCAAGACGAGGGCTCCTGGGGTCGCTGGAAACGTGGGTGACCGAGGAGCGTGGAGGCGGGGCTCCTGAGCTCCCAGGCAGGTGTGGGGCAGCAGCTGCTCCGACCCCACCGACGGGCTCTGCAGAAACAGCGCCAGAGATGGCGTCTGGAACATCCTCACGGTGAGTTAGCCCTCTTGAGGCTAAGATTATGCCCGGAGGCACCTGTCCTTGATTCATCCCCTTGGCCGGTAGGGCCAGCAGGGTGGGCCGGGCACTGTGCTTGCTTTATAATGAGCCGCTTGCTGCACCCACATCCACACCTGCACCTCACCTGTACCTGCACCGGCACCCACACCTCCAGCACACCTGCACTTGTTCCGTGGCTGGGTGTTCCATGGGCTTCCTGACCGCGGTCTCGGGAACGTGGCACATTGAGAGCACGTGCTGGGGCTTTGCATCCAGGACATCGGAAAACAGCAACCGCCCAACACCCCACATTTATTAGGATTTTATTTTATTCTGAGAGCAACTAAGAAAATAATCCCCCTCCATCCCTCCACTCAAACAAGCCTTGTTGTTATTTTAAATTTTCCTTTGTCTCCGGCAGACTAGGCGGTGCCGATCTAAAGGATGACATGGGAAGCCTCGCTGGTCTGAGCCAAGGGAGCTCAGTTCCCACTCACCCACTCTTGCCCCTCGGGTCCTCGGTTCGGCGACTCAGATCCCGGGGTCCCCATCTTCCAGGCCTGTCCCTTCAACCCGGGGGCTCCATGGAGAAGAAGGGGATGGAGACGGTGGGGACGGTCAGTGGCCTCGTGGGAGAAGCCACGCTCGGGCTGCCTTACCGGTCCGAGTGCAGGATAGACTAGGGATGTACGAGCAGGGCCACTGGCCGCTGGCGGGTGAGGCCGTCGTGTCTTTTCACTTCTTACCAGTGTAACACCTGGAAAGTGTGACCAAGCGGATGTTACCTGCGGTCTTTGATGAGAAGTGACAGCCCAACCCAATCCCGGGGGAGCAAGGTGGTGCTCACGGCCAGGCTCAGGCTCCCTCTCGGAGTCCTTTCCCGGTGCTCAAACTGCTCTCGGTGGTTTCATGTCTTCTTTTTTAACGTTTATTTATTTTGAGAGAGAGAGAGAGAACAAGCAGAGGAGGGGCAGAGAGAGAGGGAGACACAGAATCCGAAGCAGGTTCCAGGCTCTGAGCTGGCAGCACAGAGCCCGACTCGGGGCTCGAGCTCACAAACCGTGAGATCATGACCTGAGCCGAAGTCGGAAGCTCAAGCTACTGAGCCCCCCGGGCGCCCCAACAGGTGTCCTTTCTTGATTCTCCCTGGAAACTAAAGCGTAGCCCATTTTTCGATTTTTGACAAGTGTTACCATTTCCCAGGTTGTCTCTGTGCCTGTAAATACATCAAGCCTCTCTCCCCCAGCAGCGCTGGTCGCGTCTGTGCGACCTCCCTGTCTCACCCTCTGTCTCTGTCAACAACACTTTCAGTGTTTTCTGAATGCACAAAATAGAGACAGAAGCGTAATGAACTCCCGTGGTCCCGGTATTCGCTGCACAGTTTATCAATATTGTTCCGATCTCGATTCACCCGTCCGTTATTTTAATTTTTTCAACGTTTATTTATTTTTGGGATAGAGAGAGAGACAGAGCATGAACGGGGGAGGGGCAGAGAGAGAGGGAGACACAGAATCGGAAACAGGCTCCAGGCTCTGAGCCATCAGCCCAGAGCCTGACGCGGGGCTCGAACTCACGGAGCGCGAGATCGTGACCTGGCTGAAGTCGGACGCTTAACCGACTGCGCCACCCAGGCGCCCCCCGTCCGTTATTTTAGAGGGGACGATAGTGTTTGAAAGTAGAGGACAGCGTTCTCCCACGGAATGATTTGCGAGTACCCTGCCCAAAGTCTCCGTCGCTCCCGGCCCCCAAGTGTGAGTGTGGTGCACACAGAATCGCGCCTTCGCCCTGATGGCGCCACTGCGGCCTGCTCCTGCCGACCCCCTTCCTGTCCCCTGGCCGCTCCTGGAACGGCCTTTACTGGAAAGGATCCGTTCAGAATCCCTCACCACCTCGGGCTGTCCTGTGTCTTCAGTCCCCCTCACCGCAGGCTCCTGCTCAGTCTGGTTTTCTGAGCTGTCCTCCGAGTCGGGGTCAGATTATGCATCCGGGTCACGCCGTCACGGAGACACCACGCTGGGAGTGGTGTCCATGAGTGTTCTCCTGGATGCCGGACGAAGGGGGCGTCTGGCAGGCTTCGCCCCTGCACACTCTCGCCTTCCCTTGTGATTATTACATATTTGGGAGGAGGTCCCCTGAAACTACATGAATCCACCTTTCCAGCTGTTAAGTAATTTGTTTTCATCCGTGTGGATTCACAGCTGCCTGACTGTTCGGTGGCTTCTCACCGCGTCCCTTCGACACTCTTCTTTGTCTTTGCTTCAAATATACACGGACGTCACGGGACCGTCTTCCTCCACTGCTGTTGGAGGCCTGGCCTGCTTGTTTCTCACGGAGAGACCAGGATCTTCAAGTGGGGGTGCTGCCGCTCCCGTGTCCTCGAGATGGACGGATTGGTGCCGACAGATGCACACGCACGCACACGCTCGTGTCTGTGTCCATTTGTGTGTCCATCTCTGGATGTTACAAGTGGTACGCTCGTGGTAATTCTTCCAATTCCAGTCTGATATCACAGGGTTCATCCGTTTTTCTTTTCCTGCATTTCTAAGTCTCTCCTCCAGCGATGAGAAGCCTGACCCCTTACCTTCATATTTTCACCGACTTGGTTAACCCCCCACGTGTGAGGTGCACCCCCATCACAGCGGCCGCCCCTGCCCTCATCCCGCGGGGGCGCCGGTTCCCTGCCCAGCCATTCCCTGGGGGCTCCCTTCCCCCTGAGCTCGCTCTGACCACCCCTCCTGGCTCTGATGCCCACGCGGGCCACCCACCTCCTGTCCTGTGTCCTCCTGTCACCTGTCCTGTGGTACACTCCTCACTGCCCCTGGACTCCAGTCTCCCACTGGGGACCACCGTGGCTGCCCCCCCCCCCACCCCCAGAGCACAGCACTTGTCTTCCTTAGCATTTGGACCGACCGTTCAGTCAGGAAGGAAGGGACTGGAGAGAAGGGGAGGGAGGGGCTTTCTGAAACATTTGATCACATATCCAGGCATCCTGCAGTGCACTCCTCTTGTAAATATCTCAGCATCATTTCCACCACTAAGGGTATGAAGGCAACAACGACACGACATAGTTGTTGTATCCCACAAAACTAAAGATAGTCGTTCAACATATTCAAATCTCCCTGATTATCTCAAAGATGTTCTGTGTATAGTACGTTTGTTGGAATCAGAATTCAAGCGTGGTCTACGTGGTCCATTTTGTGAGGTCTCTGAAGACTCTTACTCTGTTTTCCCTCCATCTCCCTGGACTCCAGTGGTTTCCTTGAGCGAGTAGATAACTTGTCTGTAGAATATCCCACACTGTGGTTTGGGTTGTGGTGTCCCTATGTCACTTGTGCCCTGACCCCTGGCTCTTCTGTAAACTGGTAGACACAGAGACTTTAAAGGCAGCCTTATCAGGATATACCTTACATACAGGCCCGTTTCAGGAGTACAATCCAGTGGGTTTTAGTATATTCACAGACGTGTGCATCCATGGCCACAGTCCGTCTGGAACATGTTTACCACCTACAAGAGAAATGCCTCTGCGTTCAGCTGTCACCCACCAGCCTCCCGTCGCCTAGTCTCCGTGGGTTTCTCCCTTCTGGAGCTCCCTCTGAATGGAATCCTATAAATACGTAGTCCTTTGTGACTAGCCTCTTTTACTGAGTGCGGTGTTGTCAAGGGTCATCCGCGTTGTGGTGGGTGTCAGCACCTCATTCTTTTCTGTGGCCAAGGAACATTCCGCTCACAGACAGCCCATGCTTTATTCGTGATGGACGTTTGGCTGTTACGAACATGGCCGCTAACATGACGCCCAAGTTCCTGTGCGGGCGTGTGTTTTCATTTCTCTTGGACATACACCCAGGAGTGGATTTGTTAGGTCGTGTGGTGGCTCTGTAATCTGCCACCCGAGGGACCGTCACACAGTTTTTTTTTCAAAGCAGCTGCACCATTTTACATTCCAACTAACAGTGTGCGAGGGCCCCGATTTCTCCGTGCCGTCTCCCACCCTTGTTATTATCTGGCGTTTGGATTCTGGCCATCCGTGTGGGCGGGCAGTGACAGACCACTGTGATTTTGATTTGCATTTCCCTCGTGACTACTAAGGTCAAGCATCTCTTTAGATACTTACTGGCTGTTTATGCATCTTCTTTGGACTAACGTCTGTTCGAATCCTTTGTCCATGTTTTTCTTCTTTTTCTTCATTTTTTTTTTGTTATGGTAAAATACACAGAACATAAAATTTACCATCTAAGCCAGCTGTAAGAGTACAGTTCAGTGGTGTGGGTGGTGTGCGTGTAGTTGTACAACCAATATCCATCCCCAGAACTCTTTTTGTCTTGCAAATCTGAAACTCTGTCCCCATTAAATAATTCCCTGTCCCCTCCACCCCCAGCCCCTGGCATCCACCATTCTACTTTCTGTCTCTATGAATTTGACTCCTCTACAGACGTCATGTAAGCGGAGTCACAGCTCATTTGTCCTTCTGTGACTGGCCTGTTTCATGCTGTCCGTAGGGTTCATCCACGCTGGAGCACGTGTCAGGATCTCCTTCCTTCCTAAGGCTGCACAATATTCCATTTATTGTGGAATAGACCATATTCCAATATCCAATATTGTGGATAGACCATATTTTGCCCATCCATTCATGTGTGGATGGACTTGTTGCTTCCACATTTAACTATTGCAGGAAACGCTGCTCTTAATACAATGCACAGGTATCTCTTTGAGACCCTCCTTTGAGTTTCTCGGGTGTACGTCTAGAAGGGGAATTGCTGAGTCATATGAGAATTCATTAACAAAATGTTTTTGAGAAGCCATCACACAGCCCACAGCGGCTGCACTATTTCACATTCCTGCCAACAGTGCACAAGGCCTCTAATGTCTCCTCCTCCTGGTCAAAACCTGCTATTTTCTGGTTTGGGGATGGTGGTCATTCTCATGAGTGTGAGGTGGTATCTCGATTTGCATTTCTCTGATGATGAGGGTTGTGGAGCATCTTTCCATGTACTTATTGGCCATGTCATTCGGTCACATGGTCGTTTATGTGTCTTCTTTGAAGAAATGGCAGTTCAAGTTCTTTGCCCATTTTTGAATCAGGTTGTCTATTTCTTATTATTGAGTTTTAGGAGTACTTTACATATTCTGGATATTCATCACTTATTAGATACACAAATTCCAAATTTATCCCCCCATCCTGTAGGTTGCTTTTTTACTCTGTTGATAGTGTCTTTCATGCACAAAACTTTACAATTTTCATGACGTCCAAATTGTCTGGTTTTTCTTTTGTTGCCTGGGCGTTTGGTACCATATCCAAGAAACCATTGCAGATTCAGTGCCTTGAAGCTTTTGCCCTGAGTTTTCTTCTAAGAATTTTAGGCCTTACATTGAGGTCTTTGATCCATTTTGAGTTAATTTTTGTATATGGCATCAGCTACAGGCACTCTATTCTTTTGTATGTGGACACCCGGTTTCCCCAGCACCATTTGTTGAAAAAATTGTCCCTTTCCTGTTGAATGGTCATAGCACCCTAGTCAAAAATCACTTGACCGCATATGCAGGGGCTCATTTCTAGGCCCTCTGTTCTTTTCCACTGCCTTATATGCCTGTCTTTATAGCAGTACCACACTGTTTTGATTACTGTAGCTTTGTAATTAGTTTTGAAATCCAGAAGTGTGAGTCCTCCAACTTCGTCAAATTTGTTGGTCTTTTCAGAGAAGCTGCTTTGGGTTTCATTGATTTTCTCTATTATTTTCCCATTCTCTGCTTTATCTCTGCTTTAATCTTTATGATGTCCTTTCTCCTGCTCAGTTCAGGGTTTTTAGTGTCTTAAGGTGGGACGTTGGGTTATTTGTGAGTCTCTAAATTTTCCTCCTGCTGTTGGGGAAAAGGAGTGCCCATGTGGGCAAGGTGTTGATTGCAAGGATGTAAGCAGCTGGCACTCACAGTCCCAAGTCTGACTCTCGGCGTTGCAGCCCCAGGGGGCTGATGTGAACCTGGCACTGTGTCCATTGGGTCTAGGAACGACCTGAGCCTCACCTTAATTTCAAACCTGGGAGAGGCCAAGCAATGTGGGTGGGTGGGTCTACATCCCACTTGGGTTAGGTTGTATTTGGGCTTGAGCCTCTGGGAGTGGAGGGTCCGCCAGTGGATCCAGCCCAAGCTGAGACATTAGACAAAGAGCAGCAGGTCTGACTGTGCAACCCGTTCCAATGGAACCAGATTTTAATCAGGAACTATCTTGTCTGATGGCTTTGCCGCAGCTAGTGTGACCTTTTGGAAGGGGACGGATGTAATCATTCTGTCGTTGGTTGAGTATACTTGTTAATGTACAATATCTCTAAATGGTATTTCTGACTACTGAGCACCTAATTTAAATGTTCCCTAGACAACTTGAACCCACAATACCTAAAGCAGAAGGTACGGCCCCCACCCCCTTGCCCAACTGCCCCATGGATTCCTTCCCGCAGCTCACCCTGCCCCCAAACCTCAGCTACCAGTACCTCCTTCATCACATGTGTTTAGTTTTACAAGACCTGCATAGCTCAGTCGATTAAGCATCCAACTCTTGGTTTCGGCTTAGGTCGTGATCTCAGGGTTCAGGTTCGAGCCTCTCATCGGGCTCCATGCTGACAGTGTGGAGTGTGCTTGGGATTCTCTCTCTCTCTCCTCTCTCTTTGCTCCTCCCCTGCTCACTCCCTATCCCCCCCTCTCAAAATAAACAAGCATTTAAAAAAAAGGAACCACCAAACTATCTTCTAAACTATCTGTCCCGTTTTGCAATCCACCAGCAGTGATGAGAGTTCCCATTGCACACATCCTCACCAGCATTGGCAGTTGTCGGTGTTGTGGATTTTGGCCATTCCGATAGGTGTGTGGTGGCATCTCAGTGTTGTAACTTGTGTTTCCTTGGTGACTCATGCTGTAGGGCATCTTTTCATGTACTTGTTTGCCACCTGTGAGTCCTCTTTGCTGAGGTGTTTGTTAAGGTCTTTGCCCCATTTTTAAAATGTGGTTGTGTTCTTAATGTTGGTATTAAGAGCTGTTTGTATATTTCAGAGACCGGTTCATTATCAGATGTGTCTTTTGCAAATACCTTCTCCCAGTCCGTGGCTGCTCTTCTCACTGTCTTGAAGGTGTCACTTGTGGATCAGACGTTTTTAATCTTGATGAAGTCCAGCTTATCGTTTCTTTCATTCACGAATCAGACCTTTGATGTCTTATCTAGAAAGTCATCACCAAACCCGTGGTCACTAAAGTTCTCCCTGTGTTTTCTTTTAAGAGTTTAATAATTCTGCATTTTACATTTAAGTCGGTGATCCATTCTGAGTTAATTTTTTGAAGGGTGTAAGTTCTGATCTAGGCTTTCTGTAAAATATATGTGGATATCCCAGTGCTGCAGCACCGTTCACTGAAAATGCTGTCTTTGCCTTTTATTTCCTTTTTTGTCTTACTGCATTAACGAGGACTTCCATGATGGTGTTGAGGAGTGTGAGGCGGGACATCCTGGCCTTGTTCAAGTTTCTCATCATTAAGTAGGATGTTAGTGGTAGGATTTTTGTGGATGTCTTTATCAAGTGGAGGAAGTTTCACCCGTATTCCTAGTTTACTGAGAGCTTTTACCAAGAATTGGTTGAATTTTCTGTTTCCATTGATAGGATCATGGAGTTTTTGTCTTCTCCCTAATGGTGTGATGGATTGTGTTGATTTCTGAATGGGGAAGCAGCCTTGCAGACCCAGGATAAATCCCCCTTGGTCATGGTGTATAGTTCTTCTTATACATTGTTGGATTCAATCCATTAGTGTTTTGTTGAGGATTTTTGCATGTGTGTTCATAAGAGGTGCTGGTCTGTAGTTTTCTTTTCCTGTAATGTCTTTGTTTGCTTTTGATGTTAGAGTCATACTAGTCTCATAGAGTGAGTTAAGTGATATTATTTCTGCTTCTGTCTTCTGAATGAGATTGTGGGGACTTGGTAAATTTTGTCTTTAAGTGTTTGGTAGAGTTCACCAGTGAACCTATCTGGGCCTGGTGCTTTCTATGTTGGCAGATTATTCACTATTGATTCAATTTTTAAATAGCCACAGGTTTATTCAAACCATCTATTTCTTCTGGTAAGAGTTTTGTGAAGTTGTGTCTTTCAAGAAGTGGGTCCGTTTTTAAGGAGTTATCAAATTTGTGGGCATAGAGTTATTTATAGTATTCCTTCATTATCCTTTTAAATTCCGTGAGATCTGTAGTGATGACCCTTTTTTCATTTCCGATATTAGTAAGTGTCTTCTCTCATTTTTTTTTCTTAGCCTGGCCAGAGGCTTATCAATTGTTACGTATCTTTTCGAAGGACCAGCTTTGGGGATCATTGATTTCTGTATTGATTTCCTGTTTCCAATGTCATTGGTTTCTGCTCTAATTTTTTCATTATTTCTTTCCTTATGCTTCCTGTGGATTTAATTTGCTCTTTTTTCTAGTTTACTAAGGTAAAAGCTTAGAATACTGATTTCAGCTCTTTCTTCTTTTCTGACCCACATAGCAAGTGGGTCCATACAGATAGCTCTGTGGACTGCAGGTTCTCTGGGAAGAAGCCAGACTGGAGTTTCAGCAAGCATTGATGTGAATGGAGTGAACTGGCCTATTTAGGCAGTAAATTTATATCATATAACTCTTCATGGTTTTGTTTGTATGTGTGTGTTCATTGTGGCCCAGCCTTCATACCCCAAAGATGCCCACCAGGGGGCAGCTTGGGCAATATGTTGGAATCATGGGGGGGAGGGGATCGAGAGACATGCCGGTTGGCCGAGCCCCACCCCAAGCTCCTGGTGGGGTTGGCCTGGGCACGGGGTTACTGAACACTGTCTGGTGATTTGGACGTGAGTCCATGCTAAGACTGCTATCCCAGACACTGCCCTGTCATAAACCCTCTTTCATTCACCCCTGCTGCCCCAGAACTTCGATGAGTGTTCATCACTAAGAAGTGGGAAGAAGAAGTCAGCGTCAAGGCAGCAGCCAACAGTAGTCTCAGGCTGAGTCCTGGGTGCCCCTCACCTCCCAGAAAGGGGCCTGCCTGTGTCACCTCAGGGTCTTTCTGGGGTGGGGATTCTACAGAACTCAGGAGGATTAAACAGCCTTGATGAAAAGATGCCAAAATTTCTTGCAAAAAGATTCCTTTCCTAATGTGCCCATTGGGTCACATCCTTGGTGAGGCTCAGTGCCCAAGGGTCAGGAACCCTGTGGCCCAGTGGGTCCCTGTCCCTCCATGCTTACAGACACCTGTGGGGAAGGGGGCCTACCTCAGTGTGGGACCCCAGGAGAACAGAGCACCCTCATTTCTAAGTTTCTACTGTTGCCTGTGGCTGCTATCTTGTAGATCCTAGAGCAGATGGTGGGGGGGGGGCCGGGTGGGGGGGGACTTTAATGGGCACACCTGGACTATAGATTTGGGATGGGAATGAGATCAAGGCTGAAGGCTCAGAATAGGACATCCCATTGGTAGGTTGGTGGAAGGGAGAGACAAGAGTGGCCACATCAGGGGTGAGGATGGGATTAGAGGAAAGGAGAGAATACGGGGACAGGTAAGGAGGAAGAAACTAGATGTGCCCTCAGAGTCCCTGAGAGACAGGTGGGGGAGAGCTGTGGCCCAGGGAAGGGGGGGTCCCCAGAAATAAGGCTGGAGAGAGAGGTCAGACACCCAGGGCATCCAAGAGCCATCATGAGGACCATCTAAGGGCTGGAGGGCCATCAGGTGTAGCCAGGCACCTGCTCCCTGACCTGTCTCCCATCCCCTCAAAGGAGGCCATGGGGGCTGTGTCCACAGCAGCCGGAGACTGTTCCTGGCTAGGCGTCCTCTGCCTTCTTCAAGTGTGGTCTACACTGGGAGCGTAGCAGCCCAGGGACCAAGGCGCAGGCCCGGTGAGCAGCGGAAAGTGGTGACCCTCCCCACACCCCCACCCCGCCCCCAGGGTTCACTTGCTCGGAGGCTGGCAGGCGGGCATTGCACCAAGAAACCAGGAGCGTGCTGCGCCGCCCCTGCGTCCCAGACAGGCTCGCCCCCAGTGCGGGAAACGGAAGGGCTACGTGGACCCCCTCTGGGTGCGAGTGCAGGATGGCCAGATGGGTCTTTCGAGGGCAGGAGAAGAGCAGGAGAGAAAAGGTTGGCAGCAGAGGGCAGGGTGGTTGCTGAAGACACATGGCAGGTGACAGGCTGAATGACCGACCGGCCAGTGACGATCACTGGGGACTTCGCAGACGTGTCTCTGAGAGAGTGCGGGGGCCCCGGGGAGGTCGCCGCTCCGGTTCCCGGGGTCTGGGGCTGGCTCCAAGCACGTGCGTTCTCTTTTCTCTGCCCGTGGGTCATGCATCCTGCCCTCTGTGTCCCTCCCAGGTCCGGACGAAGGACAAGGTCTTTGACAGCATCAGCCACCTCATCAACCACCACCTGGAGAACAGCCTGCCCATCGTCTCTGCTGGAAGTGAGCTCTGTCTCCAGCAGCCAGTGGAGAAGCCCCTGTGACCGGCCAGCCACCCCGTCCTGACCCTGCACTGATGGTCAGGAGACCTGGTTCTTCCCGGGAAATGGGTACGGGGGCTATGGAAACTCGGGCAGCCGCCCACAGGCTCAGAGCCTTGTCCAAATGCCCCAGGAGGAAGGTGTCCGAAAAGTGCAAGTTTCATAAACTTGTCCTGATTTTCTCGTGTGCATATTAAAGGTGTACATACCTATACATCCTGTACAAATTAGCCCTCTATATTTATATTTTTTAAGACTAAGAAAGATGTAAGACTAACGTTCTGTGCTGTATGTTTTTAATGGAAAAAAAGTTTGACTCTAGTTGTCCGGGCAAAAAATTTAATTCAACTGACCCATTCTCCTGAGAAATTCCCCTAGGAAGGTGTGACCTGCAATCTTACCCGATAAGCACAACACGGGGACTAGAAGCAGGCAGGAGGGTTCTAAAAATATGGAGTAAAAAATACGGAGTCGGCGCAGAAGAAGGCGGGCTGCCACCCGAAAGGGCCTAGCTCTGGTCCCGGGGGCCGCCCCGCGGGGTGTTGGCGCCCCCTCCCTCCGCGATGACGCCCCCCCGTCCCCCCGGTCGTCTGCACTGCACCGTGAGCTCCCGGCTCCCGCACCTGACACCTGGTGCCGCCGAACTGTCAACCCGGCCGTGTCGGTGGTGCCTGAGCATGGGAATCCCGTCCCCCTTGACCTCAGTTGTCCAGGGTTCTCAAAGATCTTACTGCCAGATATGGCACCAAAGGAGCCTCAGTGACCAACATCTTCACTGGCAAACTCTTCCATTGCTCCCATCTGTATTACTGGGGGGGGGGGGGGGCGGGGGGCTGGCTGGGGCGAAGTCTTGGCTTCTGTGTCCTTCCAGCCAATCCAATGATGGCAGGCCGCCGCGGTAGCTGCTAGAAAACCGTCCCTGCCCTGAATCCGACAGCGAAAAATGCACCAGTACGAGCTGTGTCGAAGGCAGATCTGACACGCGTGCTCCGTCCCGGAGACGTGTGCGCGGCCGTGGCTCTTGCCCCACGTTTGCCTGAGGTTGGTGACTCGGGCCCGTGGGATCGGTCGGAGGTTTCCTGCTTCTCGAGTGGTCGGTGGGTTAGGTGGCTGGTTGTCTCTGCAGCAGATTTCCCAGTTGCTCCGTGGAAAGGGCCCGTGCCCCACGGAGCTCTGTCTTGACCCCTTCCTTTGAGCTGGAGTACTGGGATTTCTTACGGGGTCATTCGGTGTCAGGAGGTCAACAGTGCCTGTAACTTTTAAAAAAGGCCCGTGTTGACGTTACCATGTGATTTTAACAGATGCTGTCTTTTAAAAGATAGAAGGATCCATTCGTCGGCTGGCACCTTCTAATTGGTGCCACGGCACAGGCCCCCGTCCTGTGCGGCCCCACGGTGCGAGGCACCCCTGGGTCGGAGCAACAGAAGGACTTTCCGCGCGCTTAGAGTGGGACGGTAATAAATTCGATGCTTCAAGAGTGAGGAGTTAAGGGTGGATTTAAAAAATTCTGTTGAGTGAATCTGTGAAGTTCTAATGCTAAATGAACCCCATTTCTGTTCTTGGGGTGTGTGTGTCCAGGATGGAAGATGGGGTGAAGCTTGTGGGTGACGGGGGAGTCAGGCAGCTCCACAGATGTGTGTGGGGCTTCTTAGGAGTTTTTGTCCCTTGAGGGTCCAGTGGATCCAAGATGACGGTGGCTTCAGTCTTCTAGAATGTTCTGCCGTGGATTGGAACTAACGTAGGACCATCCGCCTCTTCCTGGCAAGAACAGTTCTGGTTTCAGTCACGGTGCAGATACTCTGCCCCAGGTCACTCGGAAGCAGTGGAAGCTGAACGGGGTTGGGGTGGCATTGTTCAGGCTCCTGCCCTGTGACGACGCAGACGGGGCGGGGGTGGGAACCGCCCTGTGCCCCGTACCCCAGAGGCTGCAGCCCTGCAGACGTACCAGAGGTCCCACCCCAGTGTGGGAGCGTCCACACATATAAAGATGGGTAAACTGACCTTTTAGTGCCCCGCTGTGTCGTGTTAAGGGCACCTCCCAAATGCTAATGTTTCAGGGCAAAGTAGGAAGGGCTGGTTGGGGACCCCGAAGCCCTGAACACGTGACCTGCTTTCTTTTCCCTCTTGAGGATGTGACAGATGGTAATCTGCAGGTGCGGGAGCTCTCTGTGAAGTCAATGTCTGTCTCAGTGGTGATAAGCAATATATATATATATATATATATATATATATATATCATGTTTTCTTTGCATGAGAATCAATTTAGAAAATTAGAAGTATTGGCGGGAGATCAAATTCTTGTTTCAATATTAATTCAAAACATGTATTTTTAAGCTCAGATTCCAGGGTTTGCTTACAAAGGAACAGTGCCAGTGGGAAATCGTGCCCCTTTGTAGCCACCGGAGCAACCTGGAGACCCAGGGGTGCCTTCGAGTCTCTCTTCCTTGGCCCCCCCCTGTGAAGCATGTTGGGGCTCCGCGGGGTCATCTCAGCTCCCCTTCAAGGCCGTGTGAAGGGCCTCATTCACAGGCGGGGAAACTGAGGCGGGGTGGGTACCCACCTTCAAAGCCACGCGGTGGGCGGGCAGCCGGCCGAGCTGTCCTGCTCCGTTGGTGTTACCGGGTTCTGCCGTGCCTGGGACTCAGGATTCCCCGGGCCAGCCTGGGTCCCCCGTCGCCCAGTTCCCAGCCTGCACCTCTGCCAGGGCAGGGCTGTGTGTCCCAGGGTCTCTGCACCCCGGGTATGTTCTCTGTGCTCTGTGCCTGGCCGCCCCCGGGGTGCATGGTGGCACCGGGCCTGCGCCCCCCTGCTGGGCCCCTGCCCCCGGCTGTGCTGGGTGTACAAGGCAGGCCCGGCGGGCCTCCGATGCCGCACCGGTGCGGCAGCCCTGGAGACCCCCCCCCCAACACCTCCGTGTGTGAATCAGCGGTACTTTCAAATGACATCCTCGTTTGTCCCTCTGAGCGCCCACAGGGTCCCTGTGGGGCTGCTGGCCGGTGGTTTCACTGAGCTCTGATGCTTGAGGCCCTGGGCGCTCAGCGGACTGATGGCTGACGCATGCGAGCATCTCCCGACCCGCCCCTGTGCCCGGGCCACCACTCCCGGGCTCCTATACTCAACGGCCCAAGGACCCGCTGGCCACTCTGCTGCACCCCGTTTCGTTTGAACGAGGATTGCTTATCGCTGTCTTGGCTGTTGGGGTGGAAGGATGGACAGAGGCCCAGCTGCAGGACATACAGTGTCCTGAGGGTCTCGCAGGGAGGAAGGCACCGGGGTAATTTCCAGGGAAGACAGAAAGTGACAAGCCGCCTGCAGAGGAAGAGGGAGGCCTGACTTCCAAGGAGGGCTAGCAGCGGGAGGCGGGTGGAGGGGCAGGGCAGCAGTTAGAGCGGCCCCTGAAAGGGCCCTGTGCTCGGACACTGTGGCCGCGTGTCTGCTGGCCCTGCCCGTCCTGGGCTCCTGACACGGACAGTTCCTTTCAGGTGGCGTCAGATGCCTGGTGGGGGTGGGGGGAGGCGTCCTTCTCATAAGTGACACCTGAAACCTGAGGCCCTGGTCCTTATTTCCGGGAATCGGTCACGGGGTGGAGGCAGTTCCCACGAGGTCCCAGGCCCCCCGGCGGCGCCCCAGAGCCACGAGGCCTCACACTGGTTGCTGGGGCTTCTCTGAGCGCTGGCCCGCGTGCCACCTGCACCGCAGGGCTGTGCGGTGTCCCCGCTGTGAGATGGGAGGTGGTGGTGAATATACGTGAAGAGGAAGGACAGCTGATCCCTGGGATGCTTCGTGCACACGTGTGACGGGCTCTCTGTCTGGCAGAGTAGCATATGCGTGCGTCCCGCCCCCCTGCGTGCACGCCCCCCCCCCCCCCCCGCCTTTCTGTGATGGTGGGGAAGCGGGGAGGGGGATTGTGGAAATACTGCGCTTGGGTCACCGCGTGTCGCAGACAAATCTGGGTCACGTGTCTCAGAACACCAGGCTGTGTAGTGAAACTTTAAAAATGGTCCTGGGAAGGATGAAGTGGAAAAACCACTCTGCCGGCACGTGCTACGAACCCGGATGTGCCGTGCCCCCCCCCACCCCCGAGGGTCACAAGCAAGGGAGGGCTATGGGATCAGGATCCTGCAGCTCCAGACCCGGCTCTTCAGTGGGGGGACTAGGGCCAGGGGACTTGCCGCAGCGCGGGGACAGTCGGTGGCTGAACGTAGGACAGAGCGCAGGACTCATGAGGGTCCTTGACAGTGTGTGTAACGCTCAGCCCCCGATGGAAAATGGCAAACAGCTCTTCCCGCTTGGGTTTGCATTCGTGCCCCTTCCGGGATGAGGAGGTGTTTCTGTTTGGGGCCCTTCAGCCGCAGACCCCGAGAGGGTCTGACTGGCTGTCGTTTCTCCCGGCGATGCCCCAGGGGTGGGGAAGGGAAGGAAGTCGAGGAGGAGGAGGAGGAGGGCACGATCGGCCCAGTCACCGTGGTGTGGCAGAGTGAGGGGCGGCAGGAGGCGGGGTGGACACAACTCAGCACGTACCCAGCTGGGCTTAGCTGCCAGCCGGGCGCAGGCGGAAAGCAGGCCCTGTGCACACTCCCCGGGCCGGGAATCCCAGGCGGAGACACAGTCCTCGGGGCCAAGCAGATCTGGAGACGAGGGGCAGCGAGGAGGCCCCAGGCCCCACCCCAGGAGGGCTGCGCGGGCCCAGGAATGTGTATTTCTGGTAAACAGGGAGTGTGGACCACCATCGGGTGTGAGCTGCCAGCCCTCCCCTACGGAGGGCTCCCCTCCAATTTACCAGTAGGTTTTCCTACGGCTTCGTGTTCTAGATCCAGAGCCCGTGCTCTGAGTTTTAAAAGTGGAGGATTGATAAGCATCGAGAACTCGAGCAATCGCTGCTGGTGGCGGACAGAGTGCCGTCTGCCAGCCACAATTTATTTATAATGGGGCTTATAAATATTTATAAGTTTGCAAGCAACAAATGCACAGTTTTAAAACTGGCACATTTTATAGCAGCCAGAAAAACTGCGATTTTGTACGAGGACTCTGTCAGTTGCGCGCGCGCACGTACCTGCGCTGATCACGGCGGCTGCACACCTGTGTGTGCGCGTGCGCGGGCGGGCGGTGGAACGGGCACCTCGGCCTACCCTCCCCGGGCTCTGGTATTTTAAGCCACAAGGACAGGCAGGAAGTTAAGCAGACGCGAAGGGTTTGGGGGCTGACAGGTCCTGGCCTCTGCAGACTCGTGGAGGAGCGTCCTGGATGCCGCCGGAGGTGGGACCCAAGTGCAAGGGGGAGCACGAACAGACAGGAGGGCGGGGTGGGCACTGTGGAAGTGACCGAGGGGCAGGAGGGAAGGGAGGCCAGCAGGGAAGACAAGGAAGGAGGGAGACCGCGCAGGAGGCTGAAGGGAAGAAGAAGCGTTTGGGGACGAGCAAGTCCAGTCTCATGCGCTGCTTGCATCCGGCAGTGTCTTTCCGAGGTCAGAGACGACGGGCAGGAAGGGACAGGTGCGGAAAAGCTGTCCGCACCAGGTGTGCTGGGCTGCGAGCGGTCTGCCTGGGCACAGCTGTGCACCCCACAGCTGGCGGGCATTCGTCTTGGCCCCGTCTGTGCACAGGTTCCTGTGCGGCAGGCTCTGTGCTGGGCTCCCGGGAGAGACGGGAATCTGTCATCCGGTAGGAAACAAACACACCCGGGGCACGAGGGTCAGACGGGCCTGATGGCCGGCGTGGCCAGGTTCAACAGGACAGTGGAGGCTGGGGCCCCCCGGGTGGGCCCGGGGGTCTGAAGGCTGTGCGAGCTGGAGGCGGGCGGGGCGGGAGGGTCACAGGGGACATTCAGAGCCTGCGGGGCACCCTTCTCATGCATGCCCCACGGCTGGTGTTGGCATGGGCGCTGGGGACTGGGGGCTGCACCCCTCAGGCCCCCTGCCTCCCCAGATGTCCTGAATAAATGACTCTCCAGGGCTCCTCCCCGAGCTGGGAGAACCATTCTCACGGAAGAAAGTGCCAGGCACGAAACCTCGTACAAGGTTACGTTTCTGTGTCGTTGCTTCACCTTGAGACGCTGTAGGTAGCAAAGCATGCACACGGAGAGTGCAGGCGTGGTCCTGAGTGTCCCATGCACCCGGGGCATCCTTACCACAACCAAATTGTCTACCCGACCAAATCCAGCAGTGGTCAACAAAGCAGGAATACGTGGGCATCTCTGTCTTTGAACACTGAGTTACCTTTCTCTGTAATGACTGTGTGTCAGCTGCGAGTGCAATGTTCTGTGTTCATTTGCCTTTTGAATAAAACTTGTTCCAGAATAAATATTGTAAAAACTTTAAGTATGTGAATGTTTCTTTGCACTGAGAATTAAACAAGAATTAAACATGGGATGTTAAAAGTCCAAGGATTAGGAAAGAACTCCGTGTAAATTCAATGTGTAATAATAAGATATTTATTACTTTTTAAAAAGCATTTGGATGGGAAATTATATATATTGATAAATATCACTTGAGAATCCTGTGTTTTGTTTTCCATTGACTTTTGCGGAACAAGAAAGAATTGCCGTGAAAGTCTCTGCCTGGGCGTGTCGCCGATGAGCCACTTTCTGCTTTGATGCTGGGACAGAATCCCCTTTGGGTTCTGAGGAGTGGCATTCTCAAACCAGCCTCGAGCTTTCTAACCTCCTCCAGGAAGCGACGTGGCTTCTGGCCGCATCTGTGGCGGCCAGGCGTAGGGGCCGCGTGGCGTCCCCGAGCGTCAGCGCCGTGGCCCGGGGCACCGGGTGTCATGGCCGTGTTGGCAATGGCGCCCTTCTGCTCACTGGTCACGGGAAAATGTGCCTTCATCTTCGGGAGACAGGTGTGTGCGCTTCTGTGCAGCAAACCCTTTGATATTTCAACTTAGACGCTAAAACGTTTGGGTGGTGAGGCTTTGTCCTCACAGACACAATTTAAGAGCCCGGACTTGCTAATTCAGTGAGGAGTTTTCTATGAAGTGCACCTGTTTCCACCCCCAGGACAGCCTCTTGGGCAGCACAGGTCACGGGGCAGAGAGCAGCGCCTGCCGTGAAGCTCACCGTTGGAGTGACTGTCACCGAGGTGTGAGCAACGGAGGGCTGCGTGGCCAGCCTCTCCCGTGGGCAGGGGTCTTGCGTCGCCTGGCGAGGCAGAGGGGCTGGAGCTTCTCCGAAGGGAGCGCGTGCCTCTTCCAACAGCAGCCCCTGCACAGCCTCGCCCCCCTGACGGTGTGGCGTGCACACGGGGTCTGGCGTCGGCCTTCCTGATGGGGTCTCTGGCCGCGTCCGCTCTAGGGGAGTCGCGGTGGTCCTCGCTTGTGCAGTGAGGTTTCTCCACCAACATCAGCATGAACATCCCCAGTCAGGCCGTCTGCGGGCCTAACACAGAGCAGACACACACGCACAAGCTCACGTGCACACACGCACACACACACACGCTAGACGTGGCCCGTCGTCAGGAATGACGCGGGGCGAAGGACCGGTTCTGACCTACTCTCTCCTGCTGCAAACGGAGTGGAACCAGACGCCCTCTGTCGGCCACGCTCTGCCAGGATACCTGTGATTTTCTCCCCGAGGAAGGGTTAAGGGTTGACCCGCCTCCAAGCCCTGACCCAGGGCAGCTGCCCAGGGGGGACTGGGTGGGGGAGGGCATGGGCTCCTAGAGCCGTTTCCATCCTGGAGGGACAGTGGCCCCAGGTGGGAAACCAGGTGGCCACCCTGCACACGGGCCCCCACGCTGACCCCCAGCCACCAGTTTGTTTTTTCATTTTTTATTTTTTTTTTAAGTTTATTTATTTATTTTGAGAGAGCAAGACAGAGCCAGGGAGGGGAGAGGCAAAGAGAATGGGAGAGAGAATCTCTGTGCACTGTCAGCACAGAGCCTGATGCCGGTCTCGAACCCATGAACTGTGAGATCATGACCCGAGCCGAAGTCGGACGCTGAACCGACTGAGCCACCCAGGCGCCCCAATGACCAGTTTATATGCAGGCTTTTGGTTTTTGGGTTTTTTTTTTAACAAACACATGGGACACCGTGAAGGTTACTAACCGAGTGAGATCTAGCGCAAGCTCTGTAGTCTCAACTCCTAAACGCGCCCCTGCAAGCTGCCGAGGGCCGTGCACACCGGTCTTGATGTTCGATCACGTTCTGCATACAGCAAGCAAACACCGTGCCTTTTTTGGCGTATTTTTCATTCAGACTGCTTGAAAGTTCTGTGTTCTCTCAACGGGACTGTAGAGCAAGTGTCACTAACATTAGCACCAGAGAGGAGAGCCCCCCCCCCACAACGCCCCTCAGAGCCAGGGCACGGGGTCCTGAAGTCACGTCATCACCCGGCAAGCACCGATGCCCAACACTCCAGCTCTCTGGAATGCGGCTTTGTTTTCTCAACCCAGTACCTCAATGCTTCACTTTTCTAGAAATGCTATCTGAGTTCAGAAAGAAGCCCCTTTTCAGTGATGTAAAGAAGCCACCAAAAATGCCACCGAAGACATCTCCTTACAAGTACAATTTCTCTCCTCGGCAACAAAAACGAGGATAGTCTTTGGTCAGTACATGGAAACCACCCAGGACCCACCGGAACGTTCCTCGGTGTGGGGAATGTGCATCAGATGACACACGGGAGCCAGCTTCTCTTGCAAATCGTTAACGTGTTGAGACTGAGTCTTGACTCGGCCAGAAATTCCCAGCCAGCCTGAGAAACCCCAGGGGCTGCGATGTGGGCTCGCCCGAGTAAGGGTCCTTTTAAAGGTTGCTCGTTTTGTTTTTACCAAGAAGCCATCAGCTCTATGGTTATGAGATCTCTACAGATGCACACACGTTTGTCCTGCGGGTGGGGTCCTTGGGGAGGGCGCGCACGGAAACCCCTCCTAAGTAATCCCTTTACCCGGCGATCAGGGACGCAGGGTCAGCCCAGGCTGCAAAGGCAGATTACAGTATCCTTACGTTTCCCTGGAGAGCACATGTGGACACGCTCCTGGCTGTCACTGTCAGGGTCAGCTTTGGGGAGGGTGGAGACCGCCGACCTCCCCAGCTATGCCACTGAGACAACACGGGGCTGCCGCCTCCGAGCTTTTCTGATCAGAGAGAAAGAGACTCAACACAGCCCTGTAAACCTCTCCTAATTCAGTACAAACGTTCCATTGCATTAAACAGACCACTGCTTCCGGCTTCAGGCCAGGGGGGCGGGGGGGCGTCTGTCCTCTGCTGCTCCCTCGTGGGTCCCTTTCTTGGTTGGTCTGGGGATGGGCTCCTGGAAGCCCCTGGCTCTTCTGTGATCTGTAGGAACCCCAAACAATCAGGGAACTTGGTTAACGTGGGTTTGGATGTGCAGGGACACAGGAGCCCCAGAGGAACAGGGACACGGCTCCCAGAGATCACCAGATCGCCCGATCTCCCAGGATCCTTCAGACCCACACATCTGAGACCCGCCTGGAACCAGCCCTCTCTGGGAAGTCAGGCATTCAAAGCCTGCTGAACACAAGACTTCACGTCGGTCTGAGGAGCCCGGGACTGCCGTGTCCACCGAGTTTCCAGCCACATCCTTACACCTGATGGTTCAATCAGGACACACTTGCACTTACGGATATTTAACTGTGTCACACACTGCCACTCACCGACATACCCAGGTGCCGCGTACCAACGGCAGACATAAGAGACACAAGTGCTCCGTAACACAGAAATGACGAGCACACAGGCATCCACTCCGCTCACAGTGTAGAGTGAAGTTACCAAACATCGTCACGACATTCTGAGAAACACCCTGCACGTTGTGGGGCCCGCGACCTTCCCTGTCCAGGCCCCGCGGGGAGCAGCCAGGAGGGCTCAGGGGAAGGCGGCAGATACTGTCGCAGCGTGGTGCATTCAGAAGACTGGAGCCAAGACGGACAGAGCTCACGGTCTGCTGTGACACACGCTGGCAGGTCCTTGGGTCCCCCTCCTCACGTGACGTTCACGCCGGGCAAGCCACTGGCGAGTGGACTTCCCGAGTCCCCTCTCTGGAACTCCCAGGGGCGAGGCGTGCAACAGATACGGCCGTGGCCACAGAGCGGGGCTCCCCTCCCCTGCTCCTGGAGGCAGGGGCTCTCACTTGCAGAGAATCCCATTCTGCAAGGTTTTGTTTCCGTCGGTGATGCAGGGTGAGGCGACTCTCTGGGGAGGGTCTTCCTTGCTCTTTGGTGAGGGGCTGCTGTTGTTGCTGCCGCTGGACTTGCTTCTGCTGGGATCGAGGGCAGGCTGGGTGGGCGAGGAGCGGGCGCCACGGCCCCGGACCAGGCAGGTGCAGACCAGCCGGAAGAAAGCCCGCCGCATCTCCTTGCTGGCCAGCGTGTAGATGACGGGGTTCATGGCGGAGTTGAGCACGGCCAGCATGATGAACCACTGGGCCTTGAACAGGATGGCGCACTCCTTCACCCTGCAGGCCACGTCGACGAGGAAGAGGATGAAGAGTGGGGACCAGCAGGCGATGAACACGCTCACCACGATGACCACGGTCCGCAGCAGGGCCATGGAGCGCTCCGAGTTGTGGGGGCTGGCCACCCTGCGGCTGCTGGACTTCACCAGGAAGTAGATGCGGGCGTACAGGATGACGATGGTCACAAGGATGGCCGTGAAGATGCTGATACAGAACGCGATGTACTTCTTGGAGTAGAGGGGCAGGATGGTGGAACAGTCGGGGAGGTCGTGCACACAGTTCCAGCCCAGGATGGGCAAGGCGCCCAGCGAGAGCGCGATGAGCCAGCACATCCCGATCAGAAGAAACACGCGGTGCTTCTTGTTGGAGTCGTACGGCCGCATCTTGATCATCGTCAGGTGCCGCTCGATGGCGATGGCCAGCAAGCTGCAGGTGGACGCCCCGAGGGCCACAAACATGCTTCCTTCTCGCAGGAACCAGACCGTCGGGGACAGGCTCAGCGTCCGCTTGCCCGACATCAGGATGTTGACCTTGTAGGCGATGCCGGCCAGCAGGTCACAGAGGGCCAGGTTGCCGATGAAGAAGTACATGCGGTTGTGGAACTTATTGTTTCTCCAGATGGCGATCAAAACCATGAGGTTCTCCAGCACGATGAAGCTGCAAATGACCAGGAACAGCACGGTGGTCAGCGTGCTGCCCTCGGGGGCCTCCTTCAGCCTGCCCTCCAGCTTGCCCACGTAGTTGTAGTGCTGGTGCAGGGTCTCGTTCCCGGGGGAGGGCCTGGGGTGCGGCGCGAGGACCGCGGCCGCCATCGCCGCCGGGACTCACCGAGGCTCAGCTCCGGGAGCCACCAGAGGGCGCCCTGGGCACGTCCATTTCCAGAGAAACCAACCGGGCTCAGGCTTCGGAGGTGGCCCCGGGCGGGACCCCGGCCAGGGCATGGAGAGCAGGCGCCTGCGGAGACAAAAAAGGGGCGCCCAGAGATTAAGGGGGGAGCAGCGGCAGAGTCGGGGGAAGGCACCAAAAACGCGGGAGCGTGGGACTGGCCCGGGCTCCCCGGAGGCAGAGGCGGCCACGGGCAGCAACTTGCCATCTGCAGCCACCTGGAGGGAGACTCGGTGCCTGAGCGTCCGTCGTTCACTCTTGCAACATGACACAGACCCAAATAAACGTCCATCGGGGACTCTCCGGGCATGTGGGATGCTGGCCACCCAGCCTCATCCACAGGTGGGAGCTGCTAAACCATGATTCCCAGTTATCGGGAGAGAAACGGGGTCATCTCAGGACAACAACAACACAGGATGGAGCCCAGGAGCACGCCCACCCAGCTCCTGAGGCCTCCCTGGTGAGCCCGGAGCCACGTGGGGCGACGGCGTCCCGGGTACCAGGGCCGGGGACAGAGTCTGGTCCAGATGGCCTGCAGGCGAGGACTGAGACAGGGCCACGAGGCCACCAGAGGCCTTCCCTGGGGGCGGCGGGACGTGGTGGGGGGGGGGGGCAGACGGGACGCAGGCCTATACGTCCACCCAGGGTGAAGGAAGGGAAGGCAGGGACCAGTGCTTGGGCTTTGAACTTGGCTGAAAATCCAGAGCTCAGATAAGACTGTCTGAACCCCCCAAACTGAAGGCATGCACATGAGCCAGAAGCCACCCCCCCACCCCACCCCCCCGGGGGCACTAGACAACCGGTGAAGGTGAGAAGCCAAGCTCCAGGCTCTCCAGGGCCCCGGATTTTAGTCGTCCCCCAAGCTGACACTTCCCACCCTCACCTGGGGCCACACTCAGCACCTCTGGGGACGTCACCATCACAGCTAGACGTGGCTTTCAGGGGGCACACGGGTTTTAAAACGACAATTATTCGTGCAAGTATCTACTTAAGATCCAATGAGGTTAGCTTAAGACAGCCCACCGACTCCCCGGCCGTGACTTCTTTGACTTTTGGAACATTCAGGTCAGAGCCCTAAGTCAGAGTCCGGCCACTGAGCTCCACTGCCAGGTACCGACACGGCCTGAGAGGGGCTCGTCCTGGAAGGACCCACCAGGGCTGCAGTGCTGGCGGCCGCTCTCGGAGAAGAAAGAGAGGAAACCGCGGGTCCCCTCAGGGCACCCTCCAGGTCACTGCTCCCCGGCCCCCGGCGCTGCTCAGGGCCCGGGGTGCCGTCAGCCTGCCCTCTGTCAGCGGGGGGTCGGGCTCTCTGAGACAGAAAGAGGCAGTGCCATTTCTTCTTTGCAGACTTCCCCAGCATGCAGAAGCGTCCATGCCCTGCTGCTTCCAGAAACCCCGGGGGCCCGGCCTCTGGGAGGCACAGGCGTGTCTGGAGGCGCACGGGTCAGCTCAGTGGACGGCTTTGCCACCAGCCTCGCCTGGCACCGGACCTTCGTCTAAGTCCGTCCTGAGAACGGCAATGTCCCCGCCCGCGGTGGGCACACACAGGCCCCACGCCAGCCCGCCCGCTGCCCCCTCTGTCCGCTGGCACCCAGTCCAGTCTGCCTCACACCTGCGCCCTCCCCTGGGTTTCCGTCCCTGGAACTGACCATGGTACACCGTGGTCCACGTGACTCACGACCACGGGTGAGTGAGCTAGCATCACAACAGCCTGAACCGCAGAAGCGTGTGAGTGTTACCTACACTGACGAGGTGTGCGAACTGCTCGTGAATCGATGAGACAGGGCTCCAAACATCCACATCGGGAAGGTTCTTAAGCCTCGGCACAGCTGCAGCTTGTCTCCGGCCCGATTCCCCCGTGAGAAGTCCATGCCACGCACGGTCCTGCCTCTGCACGCTCCCCACCCCCGGGCTTGCGCGGACAGCGTGGACAGAAGGGAGCTTCCAAACCTGCTGGGTTGGACCTCTTGGAGGTAAAGAGAGAGGACGCGCAGGTGCAGGGCTGCAGGGGTGCCCTTGCCTGCATATGCGGGGTTCAGAAGGAACTGAGCTGAGCGGTAAAGTCAGGACCCAGCAGTAAACCGACCACAATGAAAACACGGAAGACGTGCCAGAGAGCCACTGAAACCATGCATCTTGAGGGTGGATGTATCTCCCCACTAATGCTTGATTGATCATTTCCCTTGATGAAATATTCATCATTCAAAAAGCATACTTTTTCAGAACATCCTTTGTTAAATGCTATTCTCCGCCTTTTGTGTAACTGGAAGGTATCTGTCTCTCTCTGGAACTAAAAGCTTATTTTCTTTGGGTTTTCAACATTAGGACGTAGATTCCATCCCAAGAGTTACGTGCTGGGCTAAAGGCCAGACTGATTTGGGATGCATCTGAGGGCTGCTATTTGTGGGCAAGAGCATCACAGAGGAGTTCTGCCTCCATGTCTCAGGGGCGCGGCAGGACCTGAGTTTTCCGGAAGAATACTCTCCCATCCTGCCCCCAACTTCTCAGGGCCAGGCAGGGCCTCAGCCCGCCGGAAACGTCCCTTCTGGGAAGTGTCAGGCTGGCAGGCACCAGCTCCTGGGAAGCCAGCCTGGCCTACCCTGCAGAGAAGGGGACTCCCAACACTCCTCCCGGTAAGGGGACCCCCAACACCCCTTCTGGTAAGGGGACCCCCAACAGTCCTCCCAGTAAGGGGACCTCCCAACACCCTTCCCGGTAAGGGGACCCCCAGCACCCCTCCCGGTAAGGGGACCCCCAACACCCCTCCCAGTAAGGGGACCCCACTGGCCAGCTTCTCATACCCTCGAGGGCCATAGTCTATTTCCAACCTCTGCGTAAATGGGGCCCCACAGCATAGAACTGTGCCTGGCATCTTTGTGCCGATGTGATGCTCAGCAGCGTCCCACGTGGAGGTACATTCAGATCCAATAATTCCTGCTCCTGTCAAGGACGGCTGCACCTGTCTGTGGACACAGGATGGCTGCCGCATGTCATCGTCCTTAGATGCGAGGCTGGGGCTGGAAGGGGGCGTCCTCAGGAGTCTGTGTCTGTGCTTCTGTGCGGTGCCTTGGATTTCTGGACATCGTGTTGGTGTCTAGGAGGGGCTCTGATACAGGGGTCCCTGTAGAGACTAATGGCACTTGGCTGGCTGGAGAAGTCCCCACGGGGGTGACATTTATACATTATGCTCACATTTTGTTTTATTTAAAAAAATAAGCATCTGGGGCTGGTAGTGACCGCCGTCTGGCTTTTCATTGTAAGCATCTGATCACTGCTTAATTTCCCCCGAACAACTCAGAAATAACGGCCGAAAAAGGATGCTGAGGAAGGTGGCGGTGGGCCTTCTTGTCTTGTATGGCTCGGAGCACCGGCCCTGTTCCAGAAGCTGCTGCATGGTGTGGGCCCTTGGGGGAGGAACCTCTGCTCGCTGCAGACGACTTCCAGGCTCCGGAGGGCTGATGTCCACCGGCAGGACTCTCGGTCCCACGGGCTGTGCCCACGTCCCCGGGACCCCCGCACACCCCTCCCGCTCACCCGTGCCGAGCAGGGAGGTGTGTGCATCTCACGGTGAACAGATGTACTGCCCACGCCCAGTGCCCAGGGGACGGACTCAACAGAGATCACTACCTACAGTTTTCCCGGCATCCTCTCGAAGGTGGGGTCAAGTCTGCCTCAAGGCATTTCAGCACCAACGCTTTTTCCCTTTGCTGAGAAGGACTAAGACGCCTTCTAGAAGGTGGTGCCACCGTGAGCCATCCAGGTTAGACCGTGTCACATCAGTGGGGCTCCCCACCCCTCTGTTCCAAGGAGGTGCATCCACGGACAGGGGCCGGCCCGGGTCGGCCGATGGATTCCAGATGTGCTGTCTACGCTAGTGATTCACTTTCTCTACACATGGCAATTTGAAAGATAAACAAACTATAAAAAGAAGGAAAAGAAAAAAAGTAAAGGAAAATATTTCCACTAAGTCTGGGGTCCGTCCCTCTCTCTCTCCGTACAGGCAAACAAGAAAAGCACAGGAAGACAGTGAGAAATTCCTCCTGGTCAGAGTCAGGGTGAGATTTCTCAAAGGCACATTCTCCCGGAGAAATCGACTCGTTCATCCCTCTAAACTGAGCTAAAACGCCAAGCCTTTGCCGATGCTTGGAAAATTTCTTGGAAAGCAGTACTTTGTTGTTGTCGTTTATGAGAATTTAGGAAGGAAGTAGGGGGCCGGCCATTTCAACGCTCCAGGAAATTCTTTTGCTAATGAGTACTTCCCCTTGCCCCAGATTTCTGAGGTGACCCCGCGGGGCTTTTAGAGGTGGTCACACACAGCCCGCATGCCCCATGCCGGCACTCTGCTCCAGCCCAGGCTCGGAGCCCCCGGTGAGTAACCCTTGTGAGCAGGCTCCCTGCTACCCGGCGGCTTTCCCAGGGGCCATTCTCCCGGGCAGGTGAGCCTCAGACGTTAACACAGATCTGGCACACTCCAGGCACGCGGGGTGGACCCAGGAGCCCGGGCACAGGCCCCAGGGTCTGCCTCTGCGCTCTCTCTCCTGGGTCCCCAGGCTCATCCGTCAAGGTTTTGATACAAGAGGGCTTACCCTCTGCTTTCTGTTCAGACTCCCCCTTCTCTGCTTGTTCTTAGTGAGGGCACAGGACTGGACTCCTGCCACAGTTGCCCCCCTCATGCATGACGGTGTGAGCTCCCTGGGGGGACCCAGGGCATATGCAAATAAGAGACATCTGGGCCCAAGAAGCCCTAACTGTGGGGTCTCTCCCATCCTTTCCCAGAACAACGGGGCCACAGCACGTCTGGTCCCCATGGCGGCATCTGCCTTTTGGACGTTCGAAGAAGGAAACTGAGGCTGCGGTGTGGCGGTCGCCGTCCCTGGCGGCACAGCTCGTAAGACACGGCTGGGCTGGCCGGCCCGGGGATGTGATCCCCACGCACCATATTAGGGGCAGCTCTTCCGGAGCGTCCGCCCCTCCTCGCGTTCTTCACCTGGACGGTGACAAGAGTGTCACCAGGGGCCGAATGCCGGAACGCATGCGGACGGACACCGGGGCGATGGGAGTCCCGTCTTCAGGCCGAAGGGCCTCGCAGACTGACTCAGGACGGGCACCCGCTCGCGGTGCCGGGCAGACGCCAGAGCCACCCCTGGGTGCCACGCTGTGCAGTGAGCAGTCTCGTCACAGACACCCGGTGGCCTGCCGCCTGGCCTCCCACAGACACGGTGGCAACTCCACCAAATCAGAAGGAAAAGGACAGAGAACAAGAGGCGACTGCGTGCCCACTGCTGATACGACAGTGACCGAGATACAGGAGTCTCCACAACGGGGCAGAGGTCACTGCGCCTCCCGTTAGCGCCGAAAGCTCCGGAGCATCTCCTGGGGCAATTAATTATTTCAGCAGAAAATGGGGGCCGAGGACCCAAGGAGTGAGAAGTGGCTCCAAACCCATAGGAGGAGGAGGACAGAGCCACAGGAGAGGGAACAGAAGGCTGGGTGACCCCCAGCAGGCCCTC
The DNA here is from genome assembly GCF_028749965.1 of Puma concolor. Taxonomy (NCBI): domain Eukaryota; kingdom Metazoa; phylum Chordata; class Mammalia; order Carnivora; family Felidae; genus Puma; species Puma concolor. Next base: position 2,888,164 of record NC_141679.1, on the reverse strand, counting down.
GGCTCCGTCACAGATGGCCTGAGGGCTCCCCGTGGCCAAGCCGGCTGTGTCACAGCACAAAGTCCTGGCAGAAAAAAAGGGGCTTCACAGCAGGGTAACCCCCACATTTCGAGACGACGGCACGCTCGGATTCTCGTTTCTCGATCATAAAAACACACGCATACACTGTAGGTATCGAAGCATCTTTAGGAGGACGGAAAAGATCCCAGACGACCAAGTCAGTGGCCTAGTTCCCAGGGACAGGAAAAGCGGTGCCTGCGTTCCGAGAACATCATTGGGCCAACGCGGGAGGAAACGGCAGTTTCTACTACCCACACGTGGTAGCAAATCAGGAGAGCCACGCACTTTACCAAGTTCAGAAATACAAGGGGAAAAGCATTTTCAAAGATGGGACTGGTTGAGAAGCCATGCCTTCTGTCTCTTAGCAGGAGGCTCCGAAGGGCTGACTTTCAGTCTCTGGTGTCAGAGGCCGGATGTGAAGGTTTGCTGACTGAGAACACCCCACGTGTGGCCCTCCTACGGCCACAAAATTACTCATTCCGGCACTGCGCTCGGCCTCGGTTACGTGAGACATCGTACAGATCCAGACATCCCACGAGCCGTGGAGTGCCACACACACACACACACACAGCCACACCATCAGCCATGACACGGCCGTCTTTCTCCGCCACGTACCCGCAGAACCTAACCCAGCCCTGGTACTTTCTAGCAATTGTTTTCCTTAACCATGCCTGCAAGACCGCCACGAAGGAAGATGAGAACGTTGACCGGCTGAATTACAAGTAGGTGATTATGTACCACGTTGTCTCCAACCGCAACCTCCAGACTTTAGAAAGATGCCGAACTCTGGAGTTGGTAAGGGTGCACCCTCCCCTTTAGAAATAATCTTCCAGAAGAGCCCCCGTATCTTCCTAACCCAGTGTGTTCTCCCTTTCAAGAACCCACAGTAAGTTCCTCTCTTACATCTAAATATAACAACCCACAAAGAATATGTCCCCGGGACTGGCCAGCGCCAGAAGGGAGAGGGGAGAAGCAGGCCACTTGGAGCCCTGCGTTAGAAGGGTTAGAGCACCACTCTCCTGCGACGGCCCCTTCCCCAGGCCTCATGTCAGCTATGAAGGCGGCGCACCACTGTCCCATGGGACCCTTAGGGCTGCACCTAGGGGGTAGGGGCCGTGACCTCCAGCCCCGAGTCCGGCGGTCTCCACCGCCTACTTTGAGAAACAGAAGGAAAAGGTGGAATTTTGCCGCTCATGTGATGTAAAGGAATGGTTTCCCAGGAGAAGGCCCACCCCCGGAGCCCCCAGGTGCTCGTCCTGGAAAGGCTCCTGGCCTGCTAACCGTCCCGGGAGGGACAGCGGCACTCGGGTCTTTAAGGGGAGGCTCAGTCTAGCCGGTCGGGCCGTGGGCAAAAAGGAACCATCCCCTGTCCGCCACGGAATGGGTGGCCCGGGGGACAGCGTGATGCTGAGGTGGTGGCTCTCCCTACCAGGTCCCCGTCGCGCCCGGGACAGGCTGGAATTTGGCGAGAAAAGGGCCCGGCTGCACTCGCCCGCCCAGATTCTGCGCCCCGGGCCCCGCCGCCGACTCACCTCCGTCTGGGGAGGGCACTGGGGCCGCCCGCGTCCCGGCGACCCCTCCTCCGCTCCCAGCGGCCTGGACCGGGGCAGCGGGGCAGTCCTGGGGCGGGGATGGGGGGGGGGGGTCGCACTCCGGCCGGGGGTCCCGCCCGCGCTCGTCCTGCCACCGCGCTGGCGCCGCGTCCCCGTCGCGTGTCCACGGACCGGCTGGCTCAGCCTCTGCGCGCGCGCCGGGGCGCAAACTTTTCCAGCGGCCTCGGGGCGGGCCCGCGCTCCACCCCTGCGCCCGCCCCTCCCCGCCTCCTCCGCCCCTGCAACCCGCCCTCTCCTCTCCTTCTCCTTCCCTGACGCCCACCCCCTCCAGGCCTCCTCCGCCCCTGCAACTCGCCCCCTCCCCGCCTCCTCCGCGCCCCTCCCGCCCGCCGCCTCGCCCCCCTACCCCCTTCCCCCCCCCCCCGCGTCCTCTGCCCCTGCAACCCGCCCCCTCCCCGCCTCCACCGCGGCCTGCGCGCCCTCACCTCCCCGCCTCCCTGAACCCCCACTTCCCCTTCGCCTCAAGTCCCAGACCATCTCCCCGCCCCGGGCCCCACCCCCCGCCCCCTCCGCCCCTCTCACCTCCCCGCCCCCGCTTCCCTGCCCCCCTCCCTGTGTTCTCCCCTCCCCATCTCCCCGCCCCCCCTTCCCACCTCCTGGCGCCTCGGCCCGCTCCCCCACCCCCCCTCCTCCGTGCTCGCCCCCCTCACCCCGTCTGCTCCTCTTCCCGAGCCCTCCACTCTCTCGCCTCCGCCCTTGGGGCCGAGCTCGTCCCAAGCCCCTGCCCCAGGAGGCTCCAGACACTGCAACGGGCTGGCGAGCTCCAGGCGGCCGACCTCGGGGTCTCGGGCGGGACCCAGCTGGACCAGGTACCAACTGGGCCCGTGGATGGACTTGGGCCGGGCGCCTGCAGCGCTGACAGCGAGGGTTTGGGGCGACGAGGACGATGGTGACGAAGACGACTGTGACTGTTCCCGTCCTCGTGATCTTAATGATTTCCATCTGAAACTACCTGACCGCGGGCTGGCTGCCGGGTTAGCTGGTGGCTCAGACCCTGTTCGTTGGCTCCCAGCCTCGTGTGCACCCCCGCTCGGCTCTGGGGCCTGCGGGCCAATCGCAGTGACCGCTGTCGCACACAGGTTGGGCCGTTTTGTGTGGCTGAATAAAGCAGTCCATGGGAGGTGCTGCTGAAGAACACCCGGGGAGGAGACCAGACTACAGAATTTTCCACTGGAGAAGGAAGGTAAAAGCCAGGTGAATGAACACAGCAACCGCTCCTGGAAGCTTCTGGAGGTTGGGAGAAAGAGAGGGACGAGAAGGAAAGGACAGTAAGAAGGAGGCAGGGCCTGATGCCCAAAGCCAGGGTGCACGTCCCTGGGCAGGCAGGATGGAGGCCGCAGGGGTAGCAGGAGGGTGGCAGAGGACAGGGGAAGGGTCCCTGGGGTACTTGCCCCAGATCTGGAGGCCTCTTGCTTCCAGAGAACAAGCCCTGTCCAGCATTCTCTGGAGCTGGGAGCGAGTGCTTATTTGGGGCGGTTTCAGCCCTGACGGGCACCTGGCGGGGTTTGCGCTTTGCTGGCAGAGAAACCCGTATCCTGGAGAACCTGGGGCTGGGGGCGCTGCGGAGCTCCGAGTCCCAGGAGGGCCGATGCTGGTCCTCCGTGCTGCTTAATGAGTCCCTGACTGCTGTGAGCCCGTCTGCGTGGAGGCCTTCCAGGCTGACCAGCGAGTCCTGCGCAAGCTTCCGGAAGCCACTTCTGTCCCAAGTTGCAAGTGGGATTGAACGTGCCTCCTTCAGCATCCAGCCCAGCGGAGGGGAAGACAGAGAGAGAGAGAGAGACACTCCCTCGGCCCCACGCCAGAGCGGAGGGCACACGCGGCGCGCTGGCTTCTGCATCGGCACCCGACCGGGCACTTGGCTTATCAGTAATTCTGTTCAACTAGGTGCCTCATGCCGGGTAAGATGAGCTGCAGGCTGCTGTTCCTTGTGGCTGGTGCCCGCGTCTCCACTCACTGAGGGCCTCTGAAATCAGACGTAACGGGGCAAACTTGAGGCCTGGTGATGCCTCCAAAAACAGCCCCAGAAGCCCTGAAAAACAGTGGGGCTTTTTACCGCAGGCGCCCCAAGGGAGAGGCGGGGACGTGACACAGAGGCATTCCTGAAAATCCTCTCAGGAAAACCTTCCTTCCCCCAGAGATTCTCCCCACACACAGCCCTCTCACTGAAGCAGTGCTCCACCCCCACCCCCACCCCCAGCTCCTCCCTCCCTGGGCCTTAAGGCTCAGACACTGGACCCTGACGGGGGGGGGGCCCTCTGTGTGCCCCCCACAGCCCCTAGAGACATATTCTCTCCCTCCTTCTCTCCCTGAGGGTCTCTGCCTCCCCGAGTAACAAGGGAAAGCTCTTCACAGAAAATGTCAGCTCATCAGTACGGGAGGAATGGAAGAATTAGGAGCTCTGCATTCTGCACCCTTCAGATAACTGAGCGGGACAAGGGGACGTGAAAGTGTGTCAATCACACAGTGCCACCCGGGAAAGAAAAAACACCCTCCACTTTCATCGGAGACGTCTGGCTGTCAACGCCTTCATGGGGATTCAAACTCAGCATCACCCATGCTGGGTCAGTCTGACGTTAGGGGTCGAAAACTCCAGCTCACGAAATCGCCAACGCTGTGGTCTTGCTGAAAACACTTCAGCCCTCACGTCCAGTTTACGGGAAGGAGGAGGGATAGAGCACGCGGTAAACAACACCAGGAGAAAGGACCAGACAGGTGCCGAGAGCCAGACCTAACGCATCCCTCAAACAGGGTAACGTCAGGAAAAGGGTAGGATTGGTTCTAGGATGAAAACAGCTAAAAAGAAGCAACATTTCTAACAACAAGCATGAACCTGATCACCTAAGCAGCACGAAAGTATTGTGATGACATTTCGGTATGAACGGAGTATCACAGACCCATCCGTACTGCTAATTGGGTGTGGTGATAGCACAATGCTTATCTGGAAGAATGGCCTTATTTCTAAGAAATGAGCTGTTGAGGGTGAAATGTCTTGATGTCCGAAACTTGTTTTCAAATGACTCAGCAAAGACGATACGTGCACAGAAGGTCGAGAGGACAAAATCAGTGACCGGAGCTGGGGAGCGGACGTGGTGGGGAGTTGTACAACGTATTTCCCTTCTCTGGATGTTTGAAATGTTTTCGTAACAAAAAGTTGGAGAAAAATAAAATGTCAGGTACCAAATAACTTAAAAATTTCTCCAGCTCTTTTCTTTTTTTTTTTCTTTTTTTTTTTATTTATTTTTTTTTTTTTAATTTTTTTTTCAACTTTTATTTATTTTTTTTGGGACAGAGAGAGACAGAGCATGAACGGGGGAGGGGCAGAGAGAGAGGGAGACACAGAATCAGAAACAGGCTCCAGGCTCTGAGCCATCAGCCCAGAGCCCGACGCGGGGCTCGAACTCACAGACCGCGAGATCGTGACCTGGCTGAAGTCGGACGCTTAACCGACTGCGCCACCCAGGCGCCCCTCTCCAGCTCTTTTCTCAGGCCGTCAAATGCAGTCTAGACTTAGGAGAATAAAATCAAAAGATAGTCTAATTTATATGTGAATGCTTTTGAAAAACCATCTGGCCCCAGACTTGACTACAGTAGGTACAAACTTATTACATATCACATATCACCGTATAAACGTGACATGTACTTGTTTGTAAGTTTACAAAAGGAAACGTTCACTTTCCCGGCGGTTGGCGCCTACAGCCTGGCCAGCAGGTGCAGGGAGCTTGGACGTGGAGCCACGGGGGACCTTCCCGGCAGGGCCAGGGTGCTGCAGGCAGTTTGCAAGAGCTGAGTGGCTGCGAAGGCAGGCCGGACGCTTTGGCCTGCAAATGCGCCTCCTCTCTGCCTCCCTTTCCTCTCCCAGCCTCTGCCTCCTGGACCCCGGGTGCTGTCTGGGTCCCCGGGTCAGAATTAGTGGGCACCACCCCTGTTCTGAGTTCTGCGTTGGCTCTTCTCTTGAGTAAATGTGCACCCCACCTTCCTTGGTTTCCAGACGCCTCTTTGCAGGCGTGCACCCAGGACGGTGTGGTGTGAGCTCACTGGGGACGAGCCCTGGGAGGATGGGGGGGGCGGGGAGGGGTGCTGCGTAGGAGGAAAGGAGCCCGGCACCGGGGAGAAATGGCTTTCAACCAGCAGCCTGGATACAGATTGGCAAAACAAAAGTTGGCCTTTGTGCGGTAACCCTGGCTGGACCCGAGTGTAGCCTGGGACTCGCTGACCTCTTGCAAGTAAGTATTCGCTGGCCGACAGACACCCAGCGAAGCTGAACCTCACGCGTTCATCGTGGCTTCCGCAGTTAGCACCTTGGCGACCCGTCTCCCTGCCTCAGTCACACCTCCCTTTCTCCTCCCACGCTGCGCGGTCAGCCAGGAGCCAACGGAGGTCCCGAGGTTATTCTGTTCACATTTATTTTGTACGGGCACCTAACTAGTGTGTTTGCGTTCGTGCAAGGGTGCGACTGTGTGTGCTCGTCTGTGTCTGTGTGTGCATGTGTACAGGTGCGTGTGCACAGAGGAACTGCACTGTGAGGGACGTAATGTGTTCGACCCTCCACGGAACATGAACACGTGGACCCTCTGGTAAAGTACAAAACAAATATCTGGTCTTTGTTCTCTTCTCGGCACAGAGCTCCTAAAAGCCTCAGTCTATTTCTCTTGTATGTTAATGAGATGGCTGGGGGAGGTGGCTGGGGGAGGCGACCGCCTCAGGATGGGGCTGGACGACAGGGACACCGGCCCTGTGATCAGAGGGCTGGCATTTGCGGGTCTCCCGCCCCCATCCCCGGGGAGGTGTGAACACCCCGGGCTGGTGCTGGGAGGGACACGCGGAGCTCTGGGCCCCCTCCCCTCCCCTGCCTGTGTGTCTCTTCCGTTTGGCTGCCACTGAATTGCACCCCTTGAAATAAGCCCGGAGACATCCATAAAGTGTTTCCCTGGGTTCTGTGGGTGGTTCTAGCAAGCGACCAGACCCGAAGTGGGTGTGGGAGCCTCGGAATTGGTGGTCGGCTGGGCAGAAGGTTCAGTGGGAGCAGACGGGGAAGTGTGAAATCAGCCTGGGGAGGCGATCTGATGAGCTTGTGCGCTGTGCACGCACATGCTTTCCTGCAAGACTGTGTGTTCTGGGAGCCGGAGGAGAAAAGATGGGCTGGGGTGGGGGGGAAGGGAGGCGCCCCGGATCCCGTCCCATTTTGAGAGTGGTCCGAGGGCTGGCTGAAGCCCACAAACGGGGGGCCGGGTGGGCAGCAGCCCTTGGACGCTTGCAGTCCTATTAGTCCAAAAAGTGCCCTGTGTTCGCAGATGCCCCTCCTGCAAGACGGGGGCGGGCGTGGGGTGGGGAGCGGCTTGCGGGAGCCGCGGCCTCCGCTTAGGAAGCCTGTCTGCGCACACCGTCTGCAGCGCAATCCAACAAAAACGCCGGTTGTGTTTATCCAATCGCTCACAGAGCGTGCAGCCCTCGGCGTGGTTGTGTGCAGACCTGTCCGTGCTCTGCTCGGACCGGTTCTGTGCACTCCTCCCGTGCTCCTGGCTCTGTGAACGAGTGTCTGCAGCCGCGCTGAATTACTTTGCTGTTTCGTGGCTGAGAGAGGGTTTGCTTGGGGGTGGGGGTGGGGACACGGGGCGACCATGGAAGAAGGTAACCGTAATTGCAGATTTCCTCACTCCTCCAACATCAAAGGCCTGTGGGTTTAGAGCAGAAAGGACCGAAGGGGTTTGATGAGACCGTGAGAGTGGAGATCAGCGCTGGCCTGGTGCTCGCTCCTGCCCCAGACCTTCACACAGAATCACTCCTTAACCACACCAGGAGACCCAGCCCCCAAGACTGGGACCGTCCCATTCTCCAGAGGAGGAAACCGAGGCACAGAGATGGCCGTTCACTTGCCCAAAGTCACACAGCTAGTGAGTGGCAGAATGTCCCATCAACTTGGACTTTCTTAACCTAATTTGGCCCTTTGGAGGTTGCAACCTTCTTGAAGCACATTGGCCTGAACTTACTGCACGAACGACCGTACCTGGGGTGCCTGTGGGGTGCCTGCGTAGGGGTCTAGGGGCCGCTCCCTCCACTGCTCTCGGCTGGAGCAGGAGGGCAGGAAGGCGGGGATGATGGACACCATCTGCAGACCCTCACTCTGGCCAGCCCCCACATCTGCTCTCCATTCTGGACTGTGAGCGGCCGGTTTGGGGAGACTGGATGGAATCTACCCAGATCCTTTACGGACGGCCCCTACTTCAGCCTGTGAGGATGGCTAGAGCAGGCTGGAGCGCGGTGGTGGGCAGAGGAGTGGGGGGACTTGCTCCTACTGTCGTTCTTAATTCCTCTGACACTTGAATTTCTGTGTGTCAGAGTCCCCCTCTGGAAAATGGTACGTTGCACCACAGTCAGTGGGGACCACGTTAACTATCTGGGTACTTCAATGGATCATAGAAGTTTGCAACTTTCTACAAAATGCACATGTGAGGAAAGCTTTCCTTCTTTATTAATTTAATTGAAGCCGTGCACAAACCCTTCTCCTTCATTAAAAGATGTTTTCAAGAGCTGCATTTAGAAAAGAGGAAAAGTCTCAGATCAATCATCTAAGCTCTCATCTCATGACACAAGAAGAGGGGCAGAAGAAACTCCAAAACAAGTGGAAGGAAGGATAAAAGAAAACCAGTCGATATTAATTAAATTAAAACAGAAAAATAATCAATGAGGCAAAAGGCGGTTCTTTGAAAGATCAATAAATTGACAAATTTGTGCAAGACGGGATAAGACAGAAGTGAATCTTGGGGATGAAGCGGAAAGTGTCACACCCAGAGGGCCTTACGAGGATAATAAGGAGAGACTATGAATAAGTTGACACACATATGTTTGACAACTTAGATATAATGGACCAGTTCCTTGAAAAGCACAAATCTCTGCAATTCTTTCAATAGGAAGTACACAGGCTGAGAAGTGGAATTCATAATTTCTGAGATCTCAAAAAAGTAATCTTCCAGTTCAGATGGTTTCACTGAAGAATTCTACCAAGCCATATAAAAAAAGGATTAATAATACTAATTCCAAAAATCCCTTTCAGAAAATAAAAAATGATTTTCCAAATCATTTAAAAAAAATTTTTTTTTAATGTTTATTTATTTTTGAGACAGAGAGAGACAGAGCATGAACGGGGGAGGGGCAGAGAGAGAGGGAGACACAGAATCGGAAGCAGGCTCCGGGCTCCGAGCCGTCAGCCCAGAGCCCGACGCGGGGCTCGAACTCACGGACCGAGAGATCGTGACCTGAGCTGAAGTCGGACGCTTAACCGACTGAGCCACCCAGGCGCCCCTCCAAATCATTTTCAAAACAAGAATTATCCTATCCCAAAACCAGACAAAGATGGCATGGAAGAAGAAAACCACAGACCAATATTCCTCATAAGTATAGACACAGACATTCCTAATAAAATAGTAGCAAGTAGAATTCAGCATTATATGGAGGTTACAATTACCATGACCAAATTGAGGTTATTACAGGAATGGAATGTTGGTTTAACATTCAAAAATCAAGCAATACAATCTGTAATATGAATAGCCTAAAGAAGAAAAACCATATAATCATATCAATTGATGGAGAAAACATATTTGGCAAAATTAACATCTATTTATGATAAAATCCTCAAAAAAACTAGGAGTAGAGTAAATCCTCAACTTGATAAAAGAGCATTTGGCATCTATAGAAATTCTATGGCTTGCATCATACTTGATGCAAGACTGAATGTTTTCCTCTAAGATCAGGAACAAGACAAAATGCCCTCTTTCACCACTTGTATTCAACATTGTCCTGGAAGTCCTAGATAAGGAAAATAAAGGAAATAAAATGTATATAGACCAGAAAGGAAGAAACAAAAGTACCTTCATTTGCAGATAGCATGATGGTGGCGGTCTTCCTAAAAATCCTAAGGAATCTATGAAAATACACAAATAAAAATTTCTAGAGGTAATAAACTAGGCTACAGGATACAAGATCAACTTACAAAAATCAATTGTTTTTCTCTATACTATCGATGAACAGATGGAAACTGAAATTAAAAATACAGTGCAACTTAAAATCACTAAAAAAATGAAATTTTTTAGCACAAGCTAAAGACTACAAAGCACTGAAGAGAGAAATCAAAGATCTCAATAAATGGAGAGACATACCATGTTCATGGATTAGAAAACTCAACATAATAAAGGAGTCTATTCTCCAAAAGTGATATACAGGTTTAACACAATTCCTAACAAAACCCCAGTAAATTTTTTTTTGCAGAAATAAACAAAATTATTCTAAGTTATTCTAAATATTCAAAATTATTCTGTTTATATGGAAAAGCAAAGGAAGTAGGATTGCTAACACAACTCTGGAAGCAAAGAATAAAATGGGAGGAGTCACTGTACCAGATTTCAAGACTTATTATATAATTACATTAATCGAGACCATGGTGTTGGCAGAAGGAAAGACATGTGAATCAACAGAACAGAGAACCCAGAAATAGCCCCACATGGAATGGTTAATTGATATTTGACAGATATTTGCAAAAGCAATTCAGTGAAGGAGGAATTGTCTTTTCAACACATGAGGCAGCAGCGACTGGATATCCAAAAACAAAAACGTACGCGTGGACCAAAAATGTTTGTAAGATGACCTTGGAGAACGAAAGCCGGTGAAGGCGAAGGTGCAGAGAAACTGAGTCACTCTGGTGGGAATGTAACTGGTGCAGCCACTCCAGAAAACAATTTCTGGAATGGAGCCTGGAATTCTATACCCAGCCAAACTGACCTCCACGTCCAAGGGAGTCACAGAGATGTTCTTCTCAGATGCAGCAAGAATTCAAACCGTCTTGGGGAGCTACCTGCGAAAACACCTGCAGCAAAACGAGGGAGTAAGTGAAGGAAGAGATGAGCCCAGGCCCTGAACCTGAGAAATCCAACCCAGGGAGGCAAATCCCAGGAGGCCTGAGAGGGAAAGTCTCGGGATGGCGGCTGTGCGGGAGGCTCAGGGAGAGGCCTTGCCTTCTTCCATCGGTTTCCTGTTTGGCTATTCCCACTCGGTCATTCCCAATGCTGTCATTGTGTGTGTCTGTGTGTGCCTGTGTGTTTGCATGAGTGTGCATGTGTGTGTGTGTGAGTGTGCTTGTGTCTGTGTCTCTATGTGTACGTAAGTGTGTATGTGTCTGGATGAGTGGATGTGTGTCTGTGTGTGGCTGTGCTGTGTCTGTGAGTGTGTGTGCATGAGTGTGCATGCGTGTGAAGCCTGTGTGTGCACATGTGTGGAGCAGAGTCCCCAGGTCCAGACAACACGGTTCTCTGCAGGCAGAGTTTGGGGGCCACCTGGCACCCCCTGAGCTCCTTGCTTAGCCGTTATTTCTGATGCCTGGAGGGTCTGATGATGATGTTTAAAGCTTTCCTGCAGTTACCACTTTGTCTCTTGTATTTTCACCCCATTTCCTGTAAACTGTGTTGAAAGACAATTTAAGATGAAAACTCCCTTACCTTCTTCCCCCTCTGAATCTTGCTTGATTTGGATTACAATGAAGCAAAGACTTTTCTGTGTTAGCCTAGAATTTTCCAACACTCGTGTGGCATTTATACCACACTCGCCTGATTTTCCAGGACAGCAGCTGCCCTCCAGCATCCTCCCAGCTGAAGATTAGCTTCACTCACAGGCTCATGCTCTGCCTCCTTGGGCTTTGATAAAGACCCAGTGATGTCACCAGTCCCGCTTCTCCCTGCACTGTGTCAGGTAGAGAGTAAACTCCAGGGCCTGGAAAGATCCAGAAAACAGGGCTTGGACACGAAATGCTCCCCCTCCTTCTCACCTGTCATTCGTTTATGTTTTATTCGCTCCACCAGCTACCATTGTGGTGGCAGGCCAGAACAGGACCAAACGTCTGTCCTCAAAGAGCCAATAACCGATAGAGTGAGGACGACACCCTCTCGGGCGGCTCTCACCCAGGGCACAGTGGGGGAGGGTGGCGGGGTGGGCTCCCAGCCCAGACAGCATGTGCCCTCTGGGCATCACACACAGGTAGAAATGGCTTGAGGTCTGTGGGTGTGAGGGCGGGGGCGAGAGGTCCAGCTGGCAAAGTGGCAGGAAGGGTCAGACCTGCCAGTGGTCACGCCAAGGAGTTTCCAGCTGTCCCGGAAGGTCTGGGCCTTTGCAGCCTTTGAAGCAGGTGGGTGTCCCAACCCAGTGGGCATGTGAGCTCACGTGGTGGCCACGCTTTCTGCTCTTGGGAGGGGCTCCCTGTTGCAGCCTCGATGGAGAAGGCAGGCACAGGGCCGGGGGCAGCCCTGGGTGGGGGTGGGGGGCGTCCAGAACATTCACCTCTGAGCCACAGGGTCGGCAGGTGGCCTGGCAGGCACGGACAGTGCTGTGGTCGCTCACCGGGAGGGTCACAGACATGGTGACTTGTGCTTCTGGTCGGCTGCTCTCTATAAACAGGTACATTATCTGTCGACATCCAGAGAGCCACGAGGCGTGTTCCGCTGGCTGGTGTGAGCGGTCAGGCAGAGGTGAGCCTGGTGGCAGATCCTGCTCTCGAGACCTTCTCCCAGAGCGGGGACAGAGCTCAGCACCACTGGGAGGTCGGGAGAAACGCAGACTTGGAGCCTCGGGACCCTGCAGGATCCAGTCCTGGGCGGCGGGGCTGGGGCTGCCGAACCGGGTCTGGGTCACCCGAGCCTGCGTCCCAATCTGCTGGAGGAGGTACGGGTCGTCCCGCGCCCTTTGGATCTCGAGCCTTCCCCCCTCCAGGGCTTCATGTCCCTGTGCTTGGATGGCTCCCCTCACTCTCCTGCTCACGCTGCCGGCTCCTGCCACTCCTGCATCAGGATGTCCCTTGGGGCTGCTGCGTCTGTCTCCCGAGGGTCCTGGCCTCTCCCCAGGGAGGAAGGAGTCCGTTCCCACAGTCAGCCCCCCCGCCCCCCTCGCTCCAGCCCTCCCAAACTCCACCCTCTCTGTGCGGTCCTGGGAGCGGTTCAGCCAGACCCTGTGCTGACGGCACCACTGGCCGAGCGGCCAAAGGCGGGCGGGGAGAACTCCAGAGCTCCTGCTGATCGGCCAGCTTTACACCCCTGTGGCCCTGAGAGGCCTCAGCCGCCAGCCCCCTGTTCACCTTGCTCGGAGACAACCTTTCCCCAGCTCCCCTCCACACGTAGATGCCCGCGCCCTTTCCGTCACCCCCTGCTTTGTTCTTCCACTCAGGAAACAGAAGAAACCAAAAGGGACATGTACACGCTCCCGGGTCACAGCCACCGACCCACCAGCTCTGCCCCGGACCTCTACTTCCTTCCTGTTGGAAGGGAGGAACTCTACGGAAGCGGCCCACGCCAGCCTTACTGTTTGCTCCCGGGCCCGGCCATCGTCCTCTCCTTGGCAGGAATGTGACAGGCCAGGGCTCAGCTGTCCTAATTAGGTAAAAGCGTTGGCCCTGAGGTGTGTTATGGGTAAAAGCATTCTAAGGAGGAACAGGCCGAGTGAAGGGGACAGGTGGGTACACGGCCGTGCGGTTCTGGTGACAGGACCCTGGGTGGCTCCCAGGAAGATGCAGGCACCCCCTGGCCCCGGTCCGCACTCCCCCTTGGGGCAGAGGGAAGGAGACTCCCCTCCCAGGCTGGACCGGTTGCCGGGGCCCAACAGCAGAGCTCCCAGAATGCCCTGGGCCAGGGCAGGATGTGGTCAGCTGGGGCGGGCTCCTCCGGCCCCCGGCCTCAGAGTTACTCCAAGTCACCGGTTGGTGGCCCACAGACTGTCCAGAAATTCCGAGGCAGGCCCGCAGGAGGGAAGTGGGCAAAACCCTGGCTTGGTGGTCTAGGGAAATCCCCTCCTCCTAAGCATCACCTGAACGCGGATGCTTTACTGGCCATGACTTCGGATACAGGAAGCACGGTCAGAGGCGGTGGCTGGGCACAGTGTCTCATTAATGTGAAAAAAACTGTACCACAGCAAAGCTCGAGACAGCTTTCTGGCACTCTGAACATAGCTACTCTTCAAAAATTTTTCTAATGTTTTTATTTATTTTTGAGAAAGAGACAAAGCAGGGGAGGGGCAGAGAGAGAGGGAGACACGGAATCGGAAGCAGGCTCCAGGCTCTGAGCTGTCAGCACAGAGCCTGATGCGGGGCTTGAACTCATGAACTGTGAGATCCTGACCTGAGCTGAAGTCGGACGCGTAATCAACGGAGCCACCCAGGCGCCCCCCTGAACACAGCTGCTCTTTAAAGTTCTGAGGCACTTTGGGGAGATGGATAAGGACAGTGCAGTCAGGAGAGTGAATGACACCAGACAGTTCTCATCCTGGTACTTTTCACGGATGACCCTCAAAGCAAGGGCATTCGTGACGCTTGGCACGGAGTCTGTGAAACAGAAGCCAGACGTTCAACTTAACCTGTGGGCTCGTCGCTGGGGCTCTCCTTCCTCGACTCAGCCCGCTCCCCCTGTGTCTCTCTGAGACGTGCAGACGATTTCTGCGTCAGAATTTCTGAGCAGTGTCCTCTCCCGAATCCCTGTGCAGGCAGAGCCTAGACTGAGAGGACATCCGTCAAGGTGAGGGCCTGACCAGCGCTCGCTCGCGACACGGCACAGAGCCGGGCACGGCGAGCAGGAACGCAGGCCCAGACGCACAATGACAGGAAAGGCTGGTGTGTCAGGAGGCCTTCGGGAGATGGTAGTGCCCCCGGAGCAGGAGGACCCCTCAGCGCGGCAAGCGGGAGCTGGGGCGGATGCCCTGGGCCACAGTCGGCACTCGCCGGTGGCCCATCAGATGGACTCAGGCTGGGAAACCGTGTCAGAGTCCCCACGCAGACTTGGCCTAAGTCCACAAGAGGCGCGGAGCCCGTGGGCCCCAGAGAGGCCATGCACGCGGTGTGGCCGGGAGCGCTTTGCACGCTCGCCCCGCTGAACTCAGTCCGCCGTGGACCCCTTCCCAGGAGTCCTGAGACACGGTGGCCTGCTTCGTGCCTTCCTCGGGGGGAAGCCGGGAGACCCAGCCGGAGCTAGGGGTCACGTCTCCTTATTCGCGAAAGTCCTGGCCAATTTCTCGCTCGTGTTTCAGAAGCTCAACTTACATTTATAACCAAACTGGATTCTGTAAAGCACCCGTCACTGCTACCAATGTCTCCGGCTTTCACCGTGGATTTTATCTTATTTTTTCCTTAGATTGATTCTGCCTTTGACTCAAGACATTGGGGTCAAATACTTCGGAGGGTCTCATGGGGAAGGTCATCCTCTTGTTTCAGGAGTGGGAGCTGGGCACCCCCACCCAGGCCTGGGCCTACAGGGTGAGAGGAGAGCTGCTGTTTCCCTGGCCGCATGTGTGACGTCAAAGTATTTGTGGCTTTTTAAAAAAATGTAATTGCAAGGTGTTAATCTCAAATATGGCTGTTACCATGTTCCCAGGGAACCATCTGGAAAGTGAAAACAGTGTGTTTCTACACTGATGCGCTTTGCTTTAATGGCCCCGCTGGGGCCCCTGGGCAGGTGAGACTGGGGGTCGGGGTCTCCAGGAGGCGCCTGCTGGGCTTTCCATTCTCAGCCCGACGTGAAGCCAGCCTCGACACCCGCGAGCTACAATGAGCAAGGGTGTGTCCTCACCAGGGCCAGGTTTAGAGAGCCCATGAAATGCTGCTAGGTGTGGATGCCAAACCAACAGAAGAAACACAAAGGGAAATGATCATGCAAAGAAGAGAAAGCAGTGACTGTGGGAATAAGATAGAAATAGAAACGACCAGGAGTGAGCACATTTGAGGCTGTGCACGCACATGTCATGGGACGTCGGGGTGAGTGTGTCGGGTTTGATGGCTTTTGTGCAAATCACTGCAAGTCAGAACGGGAGTGCTGAGGTCGGCGGGGAAGACCTCTCTGGAGACGCGCTTGCCTGTGGCTGTGGCTGCTTGTGGAAGAAGCAGCCAGTGCAAAGGCCCTGAGGTAGGAATGGGTGTGGCCTGCCGGGAAGAATGAGACAGTCCTCTGCCCAGACATGCTGAGACAAGATGGGAGGGAAGCAAGCCAAGGTCGGAGGGACAGACCCTGTGAGCCGTGGCATTGGGTTCCTACAGCCGCTATGACAAGTGACCTCAGACTCGGTGGCTTCAAATCGCACAGGTGCGTTACCCCAGGGCTCTGCAGGTCCAAAGTCTGACACCGAGGTCCAGGTGCCTGCCTGCATTTCTTGGCTGGTGGCCCTTCTGCTTCAAACTCTGGGGCCGCCGGGCCAGGTCTTCCCATGCTGCCGTCTGTCTGATGGTCTCCTCTCCTTTCAAGGACCCTCAAGATTACGTTGGGCCCACCTGGAAAGCCCAGGATGCTATTCTTTCTCCTGAGTCAGCTGAGGGGCTTCCTTCCCCAACCTTCGCCACGTCAGGTCACGTGCTCGCAGGCTCGGGGGGGGGGGGGGGGGGGCGGGTTCGGACGCGGCCGTCCGAGGGGCTGGTCACCAGCAGCCGGGTAAGCAGCTTGGGTTTTCACCCCGGGTATGGCAGGGAGGCGCTGGAGGAGAGCTCTGGCAGTGCTCTGACTGTGCCTGGGGCGCCCCTGAATCTGAGGCTGCCCGCTGTGTGTGTTAGGCACAGAGGAAAGGGGGAGCTGGAGAGCGCTGCCCCGCACTGTCCAGCTTCCCAGGGCCCCGATCGGCCCTCACTGCACCGCGAGCTCTCCACGCTACCTGCTCAAGAAGAGAGGGCAGGGTGGGCTTTGCTGTGGAGAAGCCCGGAGACCTCGGAGTGGGGCACGAACCTGTGTCCCTGCAGGTTACAGGAGAGAAACCCATACCCTCGGGGCTCCCAGGCTTATTTTTGGCAACTGTCTCCTTTGCTTTTCCGCCCAGTTGAAGATTTTCTGAGTCTTCCCTAAAGTATTTAATCACTCACGTGAAGCTACATGCTTCCCAGGATCAATGTTCCGGTACCGTGGACAGTCTTTAGAAAGGGAGTCCTATTCAGCTGCGTCCAGAGGCCGGCGTACGAAGCTCCCTGCGACTGGCTAGAATCGTGGCAGACTGGTTTTGTGAATTAGCGCAGGTCACGAGCCCCCCTCCCCAGTGAAACTAGAAAACCGTTGTTTCAGGGGTCATCTCCGCCAAAGCCTGGAAGTTTGTGCCCACAGCTCGCGCTCAGGCAGCACACTGGGTCTTGCTCTGCAGGACGCGTTACAACATTTTGAGAACCACCCAAAGGGAGGGAGGCTGCTTGCAAGGCAGCCAGGGGCAGGAGCGGGAGAGGAGCCCCAGGTCGTTCCTCCTCGCTGTCCAGCTCGTGGATGATAACGCACGGCGGGTCTGGCGCACCTGGGGTCGCTCGCCGACGTGTGGTCCCCGAGCCTCGGAATAGGTGGGTGTCCCGGGAGGCCAGTAGATAAGCTCCTGAGGCTTTGAGCAGCCAGAACATCCAGGCTGCGATTCCGGATTGCCGCTTCTCCCCGCTCAGCCCCCTCAGCCGTCACCCCGCCAGCCCGCCACGGCCGCGATAGCCAGGACCCTCTGATCGTGCCCGCCCGGCGCTCGTGGTACAACGCGAATTTTCT
The DNA here is from genome assembly GCF_028749965.1 of Puma concolor. Classification (NCBI taxonomy): domain Eukaryota; kingdom Metazoa; phylum Chordata; class Mammalia; order Carnivora; family Felidae; genus Puma; species Puma concolor. Next base: position 2,870,979 of record NC_141679.1, on the reverse strand, counting down.
CTGCTCTGCCCTCCAAACTTCCCATCGTTTCTTGCTCATTCTCACTTTGTTTCGTTTGCTTTTCACCTCTGTTTTTCTGGTTTTCAACTGTTCCGTCTCAATTTTTATCAGTTTTACACATCACATCAGTCTGCGGTCTACTTGTCCTTCCCCATTTTCCTTCCTTGGTAATGTTTGCTGTTCTGGTCTCACACACTTCTTTTCTCTCAGACCTCAGATTAAGATAAACAGTTGCTAAAAATGCACAAGCTTCTTTGAGCAAACAAATGCTCAGAAATCATCACTGGGGCATAACTGTAAATATCCTACTCCGTCCAATAACTCGTGCTTAACGATACACAGAAGGGACAAACTGATTGCCAGAATATTAAGCAGACAAATTCTCAGCAGCCAAAGTCCACAGGTGTACGATTTGGGGGCGATTTCCTGGACGCCCCGTCCCGAACTGCAAGCTGTTCTTGGTACCGCAGGCTGTACCAAGGGCCCCGCCGCGCAGAGGGACGCCCTTGTCCCATCAACCACCGCCGGGCCAGCCTTTCTCCCAAGTCCTGAAACGCGTTCTTCTCTAGCTAGGCTGACCCCGATGTGCTCACCGCTGTGACCAGCCCCCCCAGGAATCTGAGGGTGGGAATGAGAACAACTCGGCCACGGTCGACTCTGGAGAATGTGTGAAGCTCCTGATCCCGTGTCCTGCGGGGAAGTTTTCTCATACAAGGTTTGCTTCCTTCAATTCGTTGCCCCGTCTTCCTGGAACAAATCCAACAGGAAGCCGGAGCTGGCTTCGGCGGCCGTGGAGCCGTGCGGCGGCGGGTGGGGGGGGGGGCGCCCGAGAGATGGGCGGAAACGTGGTGGGGCAGGTGCAAGGCCAGGGGGCGACCGAATGCTCCGCGTCTCAGCGCTCACTGCAGAGTTCTTGGGGCTCCTCATGGACTGGAAACCCCTTACAATATGCTGGGGGAGAAAGGGGAGAGGGAGGCGGGCTGACGGCTCAAGATCTCCCAATCTCCCCCTGCCCGTTGTGCGCACCTGAAGCCCATCCCCGGAGCCGCTGCTGCTCTGGTCCAATGTCTCGAGCTCCGAGCCCTCTCCAGGAAATACCAGTCTTCCCTGGCAGGGGTCACACTGCAAACCCCTTCTCTTCTCGGCTGTCCGGATCAGTGCTGAGCAGAACGTTTCCAAAGACTATCTTAAAGTGGACTGGCCAATCGGCTCACCTCCCCTGGTGCGTTTCTGCTCTGCTGGCAAAGCAGGCGGGGTTGGCAGAAGCAAAGTGACCCGTCTCCATCAGCCACTTGGATGCTGTGGGCGTTCAGTTCCTTCCTCGTGTGACCAGTACATCTGGGGGTTCCTGGGGGCCAGACTGTGGGAACACAAAGCTGAGTGAGGCCATCGCTGCTGGAGTTTATAGGAAAACTGAGGGTTACAGTGCCCACGTTTGCCGGGGGAAGTCAGCTGGGGCAGCGCCCACGGGTGCCCCGCCCTGGCCCCTCGCCCACACCAGAGGCCACCTGCCGTTTCTGCAGACAGCTCTGGAGAAAGGCTGGGCAGTCAGTTCCTGGGATTGCCCTGCACGGAGAAGGGGCCCGGCCACGGGACAATGCCGAGGAGGGGGTCCCGGCAGCACTGAGCACAGGGGCCCACGCTTCCTCGGTACCCTCCTCTCCCCCTGACCCAGGGCTTCCTGTAATCACCTCCAAATGAATGACTGCCACCAAATGGTCTGGGCACCTGCCTTGGGAAGGACCCAGACTGAGACACAAACACTAACAGCCTGGGGCCAGGTGGGGTCCAGGTCTGTGGCTCTGTGCAGCGGGCAGGGTGGTGGTGGGTGGGGAGGGGCTCACAGCCGTGAGGAACGGACACAGCCCCTGGAGACACGAGACAGCCCTCCACATTCAGAAAGTGCTCAGGAGCCTACATGCCCGAGAACCACTGCAGGGGAGAGATAAGAAGCCTTGCTCCAGGCTCCGCTGAGGCAAGATTCAGCCCGTGCTCCTGAACACCACAGCCAGTGGCCCCTTTCTGCCATCATTCTGACTCCACTTTTCCAGGGGAACCAGGGGATTTCCATTTCTCCAGCTATCTCTCTCCATGCTGGCTTTTCTCCGGCCAGAAACTTTTGTTGTCTGCTTTGTCTGAGACTAAGCTGTGTCTGCCTCCTCTTAGCAGCCTGGCAGCTCTGTTCCCTACTTCCTTCTCTGGCTGGGGACCCTGGAGAGCCAGGACAGTGTCTCAGGGGCAGGGTCGCTGATGGTGACACTGCTTGGCTTCTGCCCAAGAGAAAGGTGCCATGAGCTCGTGATCTTGAGTATCAGGGTTCTCCAGAGAAACAGAGCCAAGGTAGATAGATGATAGATGATAGATGATAGATGATAGATAGATAATTAATAGATAGATAAATAGATAATAGATGATAGATAGATAGATAGAGAGATGAGGGATTTATTTTTAGAAATTGGCTAACATAGGGGCACCTGGGTGGCTAACTTAGTTAAACGTCCAACTTCGGCTCAGGTCATGATCTCATGGCTCATGGGTTCGAGCCCCGCGTCGGGCTCTGAGCTGGCAGCTCAGAGCCTGGAGCCTGCTTTGGATTCTGTGTCTACCTCTCTCTCTGCACTTCCCCCACTCACGATCTCTCTCTCTCTCTCTCTCTCTCAAAAAATAAATAAAAACATTAAAAAAAATAAATTGGCTAACACAACTGTGGAGGCTGGCAAGTCCAAAATTTGCAGGGTAGGCTGGCAGGCTGGAAACCCAGGGAAGAAAAGCTGATGTTGCATCTTGGGTCTGAAGGCTGTCTGGAGGCAGAATTCTCTCCTTCTCAGGGGAGGTCAGTCTTTTTTCCTCTTAAGGCCTTCAAGTGATTAGACAAGCCCCACCCACATCATGGAGGACAGTCTGGTTTACTCAATGTCTACTGATTTAAATATTATGCAGATATGTAAAAATCCCTTCACGGCAGTTGTTTGCCCTGGCCAAGTTGATGTGTAGAATCGACCACCGTGCCAGGGCCACGGGCCGGGGAGCAATGTGCTTTGTGGAGCTGCATGGAGACGAGTCAGGCGGCAGCCATTGCCCAGCGGGGCTGGCCGCAGGTGCGTCTGCTCAGGGACACACACGTGCACACATGCACACACGCGGACATGGGTCACAGGACGTAGCCACGAGCACCCAAGAGTGCCCCTGAGGTGAAAAGATCGTCACACTGAGGTTTTGATCTGCACCATCTCCCGACACGCATCGTCACTCCACCAAAGTGTCACGTGCCAGTCTGTGTTTACGCAAAAGCCAGACAACACCGCCGGGAGCCCAGAGCAGGTCGAGTAATTCAAAACCCACAGAACTTTGCCAGTTTCCGCTCCGACCCTCCTCACCGGCTGGAGGCTGGGTAGGGAAGTAGGCTTAGTTTATGAGGCACAAATTCCCCGGTAAGTACAGCTGACTGGACACACGCCGGCCATCCCTAACCGTGCCACCATTCCCCTCTCCTGGTCTCACCTCACAAGAAGCTCTTCTGCGTGATGCATGACTATCTCAGAGATGGAACTCAGTGCCTCGCCTTGAGTGGGCCGTGAGCTCCTCTCTGCCATGGTCCTTTCGACCACCATTGTTCACGCTCATCCTTAGAAACGTTGGGGATGAAAGTGACCCAAGAGCCACGCCACTGACTTCTCCGTCTCCAACCGGGCATCTCGCGTGCAAACGATCGAGGGGCGTAAGTCTCCCTGACCTTTAAATGCGCGAAGACTTGGCCAATTTAAACTGATCATGGCCCTGAGCGCATGTAAGTGGCATTTTTAAAAGTCGTCGTCCTGTTTGCCTCTAACTTGTGTTTGTACAAGAATGTCTCACAAACGGGTTACTGGGAAAGGCACAGATCATGGAAGAGCCTAAACAAGTTCCCGCGGGCCCCGCTGCTGGTGGTTGTACAGAAGGTGCAGAGGGCAGGAGGGAGCTGGCCCAGCCCCGGGGGTCAGGAGCGTGGGGCCCTGAGAACTCTGAGGGGAACAGGAGCCTCTCAGAGCAACGGCCGTGTCTTGAGCAAAGTCAGAGGTTGATGGGGGGCTCTGGTGGGTGGGGGAGAAGCACCAGCTGCTGGAATTGGCTGGGAAGATGTCGCTGCGATTTTAGGACAGGCGTTCAGAAAGCGCACTGAACAAGTGCTGTGTTCTCCTCGGCTTTCACTGTCTCCAGGGACCCCTGACCCGGCCGGTGAACTTCACGTCTGGAGAGAGGAGTGGTGCTCAAAGTGAGCTCGAGGGCGGCTGTCGGAGCGCAGACACAGCCCTACCGGGTGACGCGGATGATGCTGTGAAGGGTCTCAGCTTCCAGCTGAGCGTGAGGCTGGTGTCCAGAAGCGCTTCTTCAGAAAGGGCAAGCCAGGCAGTGAGACCCCTTTCCAGCGTTTATTGCCCTATTGGGCAGGTGTTAATTTGGATGAGTCACTTCACTCTCAAGTCTGCACGTCTGGAAGATCAGTCTGAACTCCCTCTTCGAAATATTGCAAAGACAGCTTAGGTGAACCTAAAAGAAATGTGAGCTCTTCAGGCAGGCGGCTTCAGTTTTAAGAGTACTGATAAGGTGTGTAACTTTTGGGTGGAGGCCGTAGGATAACCCTTGTAACAGTAAGCATTCAAGCACGAGAACGTTCACACGCACAAGAGCTGGAATGTTGGCATGTTTGAAATATGAAAGTCTGACCTCAATTTCTCTTGGGGAATTCATATATACACTTTTTAGTTTTTAGTGTTTTATTTATTTTTGAGAGAGAGACAGAGCGTGAGTTGGGGAGGGGCAGAGAGAGAGGGAGACACAGAATCCGAAACAGGTTCCAGGCTCTGAGCTGTCAGCACAGAGCCCGACGCGGGGCTCGAACTCAAGAACAGAGATCATGACCTGAGCCGAAGTTGGCTGCTTAACTGACTGAGCTGCCCAGGTGCCCTGTGTGTACATTTTTAAAAAATGCATTTTTGAATGACTTTGTGTTGCAAATAGCCTGACTGAGGCTCCTGTCTGTCTGCTGTCCCTGCAGATTTCGGGGACCCTGGTCTCCGGGCAAAGGACAGAAATGTCTCACCTTCTAAGCATGTGGCCGTGTGCAGGTGGGGCCAGCCGGGACGGTCCAGGATTCAGTCACGTAGCGGGTGCTGCCTGGACTGCCAAATAAACGTTTCTATGCTGGGAAGCGTCTACTCCACCTACGAATTTTGCCTATCGGGCGGGAGTGTGCGTGTGTGGATGTTATTGTCTTTAAATAAACTGCGGCCAGTCTGCAGGCCAGATTCCAGATGCCGGCCAATGAAAATGGCTCTCGGGAACCGAAGGAGGCTTGTGTCCTGCAGGGGTATCTCTCAGCTGTGCAGAAACCCTGCTCTCCCACTGCTTCCACAGATCAGCACGCAGAACGTCAGTGTGGCCACCTTCTTTGTTTAACTTGGTTACCTTTCTAGAAACTCAGAGTTGCTTCTCAGACTAACTTCATTGATGAGGATGCTATTTTTTGTTAAATCCTTTCCCCCCTTTGAATGCTTTCGGGTGTCGGTGCTTCGAACTGTCAGCGCAGAGCCCGACTTGGGGCTTGAACTCATGAACCGTGAGATCCTGACCCGAGCCGAGATCGAGAGTCGGATGCTTTACCGACTGAGTCACCCAGGCGCCCCAGTTACAACCCTTCTTAAGGGAAAAATGCCCCGGTGGCCACCGCTCTGGGTGGAGCTGGGACCCCAGGCTGCTTCCTCAGCAGGGGGAAGGCCCCAGGACGGGGACGGCGGGAGGGGAGGGGACCAGCATGCTGGGTACACCTTACACACCCGGTTATGCGGTGATTCCTCAACAGGCTCTCCTCCTCCAGCCTCTGCTGGCCGACCCCCTTGTTGGAAGCTTCAGTTCTTCTGTTTACAGAAGAGTCATGAAAATAGTGCAGAGAACTCTCGTCTTCACCCCGTGTCCCCGGTGGTGCAATCTCATGTAACCACAGGACATTTGTCACAACGAAGAAACCCGCCCTGGTGGCACATTATTCACTGAAGTCTGGAATATTCAGACGTCACCCGTCTTTCCACCGATGGCCTCCTTCTGCCCCGAGCCCCCTCCGGGATTCCCCGTGGCATCTGCTGTCTGACCTATTCCCCTGGCGTCTGGGGGATTCTCAGCCTTGCCTGGTTTCCGTGACTCTGATGGTCGGATACTCCGCAGAATGTCACTCGGTGTGTGTTTGTCTGACGCCTTCTCATGGTTCAGGATTTGGGGGAGAACGCCAGAGGCATGCATCCTTTTGGCCTCGTGTTGGGGGGTGCGGGCTACCAGACGGCCCCAGCACCTCCTGGTTAAGGGGTGGTCTCTGTGAGGGGTCTGTTTCCTCTTCCGTAAGTTCGAAGCCAGCTGGCACTCAAGGGGAGGACAAGCAGGAACCACCTCCCGGGGGCGGATCAAAGAATCTGTGGACATAGTTACAACCACCGCGGTAATTAATAACCATTTTGTGGTAGGTACTTTGAGGCTTTGCCTGCGCCCACTAACTTAGCATCAGCCGTGGATGTTGCCAACAGCAACAGTGGCTCATGGGGATTTTCTCTTCCCCTCAGTCCTAATGGATTTGTTATTTGTAATTCTTGAAGGAAGATTTGTGCCATTTCCCCATTTATTTATTTTTTAGTCATTTATTTGTACCAGCAGGCACTCACGGATATTTGGTTACTTCTCCGGGTTACAGTCTGATCTCCTCATTTATTTTGTTGCTCAACTCGCTCGGGCTTTGGCCTCTGGGATTTTCCAGGTCGGCTCCTGTGCTCGGTCAGAGCGCCCCACCTCATTGCCTTTTCCTTCTTTTCCGAGAACTTCCTCAGTTTCTGGCACCACAGAATGTTCCAGACGCATCTCGTGTTTTCTGCCGCCATGCGGGGGGTCAGACGTGTCTCCGGAGGCTTGCTGCTGCACTGATTGGAAATCGGTATTTAGGAACCCAGACCTGGGACCCGGATTCATTTGCTGCTCCCCGTGTCCCTGCTCTGAGGCCCTCGTGGTGTTCGGAGCTGGCCGCCCTGTGTGTCCCCACACGTCTCTATTGTCCCCTGTCTGTATAACAGCAGTCATGGCTTCATGCCAATGGCTTCAACTGTATCCCACCATGTGCCTGCTGATTCTGCACTAGGATTTAGGACAGGGAAGTTAAAATGTAATTTTGGGGGTGCCTGGGTGGCTCAGTTGGTTAAGCATCTGAGTCTTGGTTTCAGCTCAGGTCACGACCTCATGGTTTGTGAATTCGAGCCCCGCGTCGGGCTCTGTGCTGACAGTGTGGAGCCTGCTTGGGATTCTCTCTTTCTCCCTCTCTCTCTGTCCCTCCCCGACTCACGCTGTCTCTGTCTCTCTCAAAATAAATGAATAAACTTAAAAAAAATCTCTTAAAAATGTAATTTTGGGGGTTCAGACTAATGGTGTTTTTCACAAATCCTTTTGTTTCATACGTGATTTTCTGAAGTCAAGAAAAAACGAACCCACAACCAGAAGCTCACGGATGTGCTGATAAGCATCAGGTTTGAATTCCAGAAAACCAATTCGGGTTAGCAAGACAGACTCACTTCTCTTGTCTTTTCTGAGGACGGACCCAGCATCTCCGTGCTTCTGGGCTGTGGAGAACTGGCTTGGGATCTCCTGCCCACTCCCCACCCCTGCAGCGAATATCCGTTTGTCCCCTTCGTGGCCGATCTTCCAGATGTTCGGGTGACCTGCAGCTCGGTCTCAATAATAGAAAAAAAACATCCACTTTTGTGATTGTTGTTTTCATATTCGTGTTCCCGGCCTCCTACACATCGAAACTTTGTGAAAGTGTCTTAAGGTTCATTTTGTTCTTCCGTGTTACCCTAGCATATCATTTTTAGGAATAAATCATCGGTAGTTCCTTAGTTCAAGAGGTCGCTGATTTACATGCAAAAGTTTGGGGGAGGAGAAATCTGCTGCTAATTTGTTAGCAGAATTCCTCCAGCTGAGTTAGTGTCGGGGAGGGAAGAGTTGGAAACACATAAACCACCCCTGTGCAAATAGCTCCCATATCTGCTGGGGTGTTTGAAGCAGCAAATGACAGAACCCCCCATCACAAGTTTGAAGCGATAGGAGTGGGGTTCAGATAAGGGTTGATCCAGAAGCTATGTGTGGGACCAAGAACCTTGAATACGGGATGTGCCGTAGGGTTCCTTTTAAATCTTATTCTTGATAATATTTTTTGAAGGTATAGGTTCCTAGAAATAAAATGATTAGAAAAAGAGGCTGATGGTTTTCATCTTGCTTTTTTGTAGCTCTTGGGATGTGGAACCAATTCCACATTTACACAGTTCTCTCACCAGCCAGGGACAGCGCTGCCGGAATCGGGGACCACTTCGGGGTCTGTGAGCAGCCAGTGAGCTACCGACCTTCACCCATCCACGTGGTACCATGCCGTGGGGCCGTCTTGTCGTTGCTCGAAGCCACTCCGACTCCGACATGACCCAGCCCTCTGCTTCCTCCCGTGTGCGAGGGCCTCTCTGACCTTGTAGGGGTTCCTGCTCCTTGGCCTTCCCTCCACACCCAGCTCTCCTGCAGCTCTGTGTTACCTCCTCTCTCCACCTGCAGACCCTCGTCCCCCTGTCCGGCTGCCTCAGCTTCTCTACCTTGAATCCTTCCAGACATCTGCCTCCTCTCTAACTGAGGCTTCCCCCTCAGGTCCATGCAAACACCCCCCTCAGAGCCACGCAAACACGGCTTTCCCGCTCCCACCCACAGCCGGGCTGGTGGAGCGGATGGGCTGTGCTTGTCCCGCCCACGCTGTTCCCAGGATGGCCCCTGCCCCACGGGTGCCCCCCTCAGGAGACGCCCGCCCTGGGCACGGAGGAAATGGGGGTGATGCACTCCCACCCCACTACCCGTACTCACTGGCCCTTGCCTCCTTGTCCGGAGCCCTCGCTCAAGGACTCTTGTCTCACCATTGAGTTCCTGCCCCCTTCCTTTCCTCCAAGTCTAAGACTGCTTCCTGACCATCCCTCTTCCCGTCCTCACCACCGCCTCCTTCTCGCTCCAGAACGTCTCATCTCATAACAAGATCCATGAAAGACCAGCCCTCCTCTGGCCCACGTGCCCTCTGACCTCCTGCCCTCACTGCCCAGAGCCTGCAGTCCCCCTGCACACCCCTCCCTCCCAGCCTCTCCCGAGATGCCCCACTGCCCCGCCCCCATTCTCCTCTTTGCACTTTGGTTCTCCTTTAAATACAGACGAAAAAACCAGAGAAGGGCCCGCTTCTGCCCCGTCCATGCCTCCAAAGGGGTGCCCACCGGACATGAGAATCAGAAGTTTCCACAACCCGACACCTGCGGGACCAGTTAGGAAGAGGCACTCTGACCCTCGTGCCAGCTAAGGAGACTGGAGACTCGGGATTACGGTTTGCCCTTGGAGATACAACTGTGTGACTTGGGAACACATTCGTGCATTCAGGGCCGACACTGCCCCCAACCCTCCTGCGGTGTGAGGACCGTAAGGGCGCTGATGGCAGAGAAGTTGCCCGCTTTCTCGTGAGGGCTCTGCGGGGTGAGTGGATCTCAGATAACCCGCGTGCCAATGCGGACGGTGGGCAGCAGGCTCACTTTCACCCGAATGATGCCAGGATCATAGTCACAGCCACTGCAGGAAGAAAATCCTGTCTGCTGCACTCAGGGCTCAGTAACTTGTCAAGAAAGAGAAGGATTAACTGGGTAGCGTCCTACTTACTAGACAGTGAGAGCCGGGTTCGTGGAAGCCAAAGAGCCCCGTCAGACTCCACACTCACGCTGGGCACAAATCTAGAAAGTACCTACCCCGCGCCTGGGGGTTTGACAAGCCTGTTTCCTGCTTCTCTGTCCACCCCTCGCCCCTCCTGTGTACAGAACCCCACGCCGAAAGGACAGGCACTTAGAGGAACAACAGAATTATGCAGCTGGCTTTGTTGCCGAAAGAAAGAGGAAAAAAAAAAATCCCCTGTTAAATTTCCCTGTAGAAATCTTAATTGTTTTGTACAAGCAAAATGTTTTCACTTCATTACTCCACGAAACATCACAACAGTTCTGCACTAGAAGAGAGGCTATTCTCTGAGGATTTACTAAGAGCACCCTCTCACATGCATCAGCAAGTAAATAAAAACCGAAATGACACGTCTTCTCGTCTTCTCCGTGGCGAGATCTCTCGGGGCAAAGCGTTGCCTAAGATTGTTTGCTAACTGCAGTGACGCCTCACTCCCCTGGGGAAAGGTTGAGGCGTGAACGAGGTATGTGACTGAAGAAGAAAACACCAGTTCTGCTGACTTCTTCAAGAACTGCGTTTACTGCCTTGAAATTTGTGTCCATCAATCCTTCCTCGCTGGTGAAGTGTTGTACCCACAACTGTGTATGGTTTCATTTTGTTTACTTTTGGACTTTGGGAAAGGATGCCATCTTCTATAGTCTCTCCCGGGACTCGCCCTTTGCACGCAACTTTGTGACCGATGCCCTGGCTGTTGGGCGTCACTCCTGCTGGTCGTTCGGATGGCAGTGCAAGTCTATTTTAAATAGACCATAGATGGGCTTTTTCATGGTCTCAGAGCCTTAGCTGGCATGGGCTTCTCTGTGCAGAGCTCTGGGGCACATGCGTAGGAGTTTCCCACAGACACACACTTAGGAACAGAGTTGCTGAGTCATCTGTATGTGGTTATCCAACTTGGAGAGATAACAATCAGTTCGCTTCCAAGGTGGTCCTGTGATTTGCACCCGCAGGGCTGTGCTGGGAACCCTGTGCATCCTCAACCTTCCCCACTGCTGGCGTTCCCAGCTTCCTTTATTTTTTTTGGGGGGGGGGGGTGGCAATCAAATATGAGTATATTAGTATACATTTTGGTCTTAATTTGCACTTTATAAGGGGCAACCTCCAATTTTCCGATACCAACTAGGCATCCAACAATTCAATTCATTCTATTCTGACACTGTCGACCCAGAGTGAGCCCAGACCTCGCACTTATGGCACCAGCAGCAGGGGACCCACGTTGTCTGACCAACTGCAAATGTGGGGGTTCCCGCTAAACCCTTAGTTCTGATCATTGTTTTCATGTATTGAATGCAGAGAAATATACCTTGTGTTAACTTCCGAGGGCTTCTGTAACAAGTATCACAAGCCGGGCAGTTCATAACCGCAGAGGTCTACTCTGATCCATTCTGGAGGCCGGAATCCTCACCTGGAGGTGTTATGAGGATCGTGCTCCCTCTGAAGATGCTGGTCAGGATCCTTCTTTGCTCCTTCTGGCTTCTGATGGCTGTTGACAATCCTTGCTGTTCCTCAACTTATAGCCACGCCGCTCCAACACCCGCCTCTGTCTTTGCACGGCCGTTCCACCCCCAGGGGTCTGTGTCCAAACTGCCTTCTCTTATAAGGACACCAGTTTTGGGATTTAGGACCATCCTCATGTAGTATGACCTCCTCTTGACCCAATGACATCGGCCAAGACCCCGTTTCCAAATAAGGTCGTGTTCATAGGTGCCAGGTGGACATTAGCTTGGGAGGACACCATTCAACCCAGCACATACCCCTCTCACAGAGTTGTTGCAAGCAGTAGGGTGAGAGGCTGTTTCTCGGTCACTTAGCAGTGTGCATGGTGGGGCACACAGCGAGCCCTTTACAAGTGTGTGTGTATGTGTGTGTAGAGACAGAGAGGGTGAGAGCGAGAGCGCCAAGTGGTGCGTGTGTATGTATTTGTGCGTATGTGTGTTTACATACAATATCTCTGAATGCAGCATGGGAAGCCTGTGGGAAACTACCACCTGTTGTATGACACAACTAGGACTGTGCATCACGTCTCTGTCCTGCTTGTTAGAATAACTTGTATTTTTTCTTTGCGCCATTAAAATTGACATAAAATATCACAAATATCCTTTCCGGTGGCTGTTTTCCACCGTACTGTGACCATTTGCGTGGGACGCCCCCTCCTGCCTAATGTGTTCTGACTCTTCACGGGTATCAGTTCTCCGACAGTGAACCTCGTAGGCAGAGCCCCGGAGGCCCCGCGTGGACGCACCTTCCTGCCCTCGACCCTCCCAAGAAGGACAGCAGCAAACACATGCTTCTGTGTCTTGTCTGGGCCTCTGATTCTGCTTGTTCTGTCCTCTGTGAAGCTGCCTTCACCTGGAGGTCCGGAGTCACCATCTGACCTGAGTAAGTCAATGATTCCCCCACAGGGTTGATGCCTATAATTCATGAACTTGCTCGTTGGCATGTGAGAGCTCTTAGAAATAAGGTTGGAATACTGGAAGAAGTCAACTTGACTTCTACAAATGTAAGCCTTTTTCTAAAACAAGACACAGGAATTCCGTGAATCCAGTTGTACTCAGGTATAATTTACCAGTGGTCTCAAACAGGATGATTATTTGCTAAGAACTTTTTATTAAACTGAACTATTATCTAGTCTCTGTGAAAGTCACACCTGCATTTAATGTCTCAGGTTACCAGTTACTTCACCCTGAGCTTTCTTTCTAACACTCGGGGGTTAGGCGACGATGAGCTCCTCTGAGCAGATGCAGTCAGGTCAGAAATTGGGCCATGGTGTCCCCCAGCACCCCTGTTCTGTGGGCAGGAGCAGAGAGAGCCCATGTGCACCTGTGTTTGTCCCCATCCCTGTGGGCCAGGGCCTCAAGGTGCACGCCCTTGGCCACCCCACCCTGGGTGGTGGCTCAGGAGGGAAGAGCCTTTCAGAGAAGCATTTTTCCCATACTTCTCTACAGCTGCTTTTCCATTCTCAGTAGATTAGCAGTCAGAACACAAATCACACTTGTATTCGTTTTCTAAAGTGTTTAAATGACGACGTGTTTATAACAATGCAGAGCGTGTCCAGAATGACGAGTAAGGAGTCCCATGGACCATCTCTCCAACAAAACCACACCTTCAACTGGTGAAATTATAACAAACAAGCAAAGGATCATTTAAAGTCTCTGAAGATCATCCCACGGCCATCCAGGAAGTGGTGAAACATTCGCGTAAGAAAATCCACCAAATCTCAGGAAGGGCAGTGAGTCTGTGGCATTTGAGCTGTGACCTGTCCCACTCGTCCCTCTGCCGACAGCTCTGCGTGACAGAAGCTCTACTTTGGCTGCATATACCCAAGCTGTGGTGTCTCTCACCCCCCAGGGCTGGGTGTCGGAAGTCCTATTTTGGGCAGGCACAGCTGAGAAGACCAGGTCTCTCGTCCTCCACATGGGCCCCACTCGTAGTGTGGATGTTCTACTCCAGGTGTGACAGGCCGCGTATGTGGGGCAGCAGTCACCATCTGCCCCAGTTCACTTGGGTGGGAGTTGCACACCGGGAGGAACAGGCAGAGAAGACGAGGGTCCGCCATTCCCCACCCCACCCCCCCAGGGCCTACCTGCAAAGGAGGGGTGTCAGCCCTAGAGGAGCAGGGGCTGGGTCCCAGTGCTGGGACAGTGATGCAGGGGTGGGAGGGCCATGAGGTAGCTCTGCATCTCTGTGGAGTGGAACTGGCTGTCGGGAACAGAGGTTTGAGAATCCATGCCTGAATGGTTTGGGGAAAATGGCTCACATCTTGGTCAAGAGCAATTCAGAGGAGGTTAGTAACTCCAAGATACAGCAAAGTGGAGAGAACCACAGAGGAATGTGGGACACTGTTAAACATACCAATATACAAGTCAAGGCGGTACCAAAAGGAGAGGAGAGAAAAAGGAGCAGAAAAGACTGAAGAAAGAAGGGCCAGAACTCCCCAAACTTGATGCAAAACATTTTCGTACCTATTCAAAAAGCTCAACAAACTCCAAGCTGGACAAACAGAAAGACAGAGAGAGAGAGAGAGAGAGAGACAGAGCCACACTCGAGCATGCACATCACAGTCACAGATGTTGAAAGACAAGGATAAAGAGAAAAAATTGAAATCAGCAAGAAAAACTGACTCATTGTGTACAAGGAAGTAAACAATCAAATAAAATTAGCAGCTGACTTCTCGGCAGAAATAACGGTGGCCAGAAGGCGGTGGCTAACATGCTCAAAATGCTAAAAGAACAAAAAAATATCAAGAAGGAATCTCATATCCAGCCAAAACCATCCTTCAAAAGTGAAGGAGAAATGAAGACATCGCCAGATATGCAGAAACAGAAAATTCTTTGTTTAAAGCTTCACTTTATGAGAAATACTAAAGGAAGTTCTTTAGGCTGAAAGCAAGAGACGCGAGACACTAATTCAAATCCACCTGAAAAAACAAAGTACGCCAGGAGAGGAAACTATGCAGGTAATTATAAAAGACAGTAACATTTTCTATTGTTTCCTCCTTATGTAATTCCCATATATGTACATTATATATATGTGTATGTACGTATGTATGTGTGTGTATATATATATATATAACTTGTATAAATTGGTGTATATATATTATCTAAGTACATATAATCTGTATTGTTGGACCTATAATATACAAAATGTAATATATTTGAAAATAACAACAAAAAGGAGGTGGCTGAACCAACTCTAAAAAGATACATTTGCTCAGCCTTTTCCTAAACTTTAAAAAAAAGATACAGAATTATGTATATAATATAGCATGGTATTATTGACTTTGTAACATATATAGACATAATATGTACAGTAACAGTAACACAAAAAAGGTTATAACCTCGCTGGACCTCAGTGTCCATCTGAAGTAGAATATGATACATTAAGATGTATTTTGCGGGGCGCCTGGGTGGCTCAGTCGGTTAAGCGGCCGACTTCGGCTCAGGTCATGATCTCACACTCCGTGAGTTCGAGCCCCGCGTCGGGCTCTGTGCTGACAGCTCAGAGCCTGGAGCCTGTTTCAGATTCTGTGTCTCCCTCTCTCTGACCCTCCCCCATTCATGCTCTGTCTCTCTCTGTCTTAAAAATAAATAAACGTTAAAAAAAAAAAAATTTAAAAAAAAAAAAAAAAGATGTATTTTGCAAACCCTATAGCAACCAGCACGGAAGTAACTTTAAACAATAGTGGAAAAAATGTTAAAATAATTAAAATGTCACCCTACAAAATATTCACTAGATTCAAGGAAAGTAAGGGAGGAACAGAAGAGCATGAGGCGCACAGAAAACACAGAGCAAAATGGCAGGTGTATTAAACAATCAATCATAAGCAGAGATTGTCCAAATGGACAAAAAAATAAAAAGGAAACCACATGCCATCTGCAGGATTCACACTTTAGATTCAAAAGTTCAAATAGACTGAAAGTAAAAGAATGGAAAAGATATACCTTAAAACAGTAACCACGGCAGAACAGCTATGTCAACTAATATCCCCAAAATAAACTGGAGAAAAAACCTGTTAAGACAAAGTGGGATGTCATCTAATGATAAAAGGGTCGATCTGTCAGGAAGTTGTAACAACACATACGTGCGCCCAACCACAGAGATCCAAACACATGGAGCAAAACCTGACCAAACTGAAGGGAGAGACACAGACACGCGGCTGGGCCATGAGCACTGGGGCCGTGACAGTCGCTTTCAACAATGGGTAGAGCCACAGCGGAAGATGAACTGGGAACGAAACACCTGAGCCCAATTGTTCACCAACTGGACCTAACAGGCTTCCAAAGACCACACATCCTTCTCAGGCACACGTGGAATGTTCTCCAGTGGAGATCACCTGCGGGGTGACAAAGCGAACCTCAAAAAATGTAGAAGGATTGATATTTTTGTGTATTTTTTGGCCACGATACCTGCAGTGAAATGAAATGGAAAATTGTTCGCTGGAGATTTGGGTAATTCATAAATCTGGGAGAATACACAACACATTCCTAGAGAACCAATAATTCGAAGAAGAAAATCACAAGGGAAATTAGGCAAGTCTTTGAGGTGACCGGACACAGAGGCGTCACAGGCTACAACCTAGGGGAGGCAGGTAAAGTGAGGCTTAGCAGGGAATTTATGGCTACAAACGTCTATATTAAATGAGAGAATAACAATCTCTAATGAATAACCTAACCTCGCCCTTTCAGACACTGGGGGAGCAAATTAAACCTAAAGAGAACAAAAGGAAAAGAAATAATAACAATTAGAGCAGAAGAAATGAATTAGAGAAAAGTAAAATAGAAACAAATCAATAGAACTGAAGTTGGTTTCTGAGAAGATAAAAAAAATTGACAAACTTTACCTACATTGATCCAGAAAAAAGAGAGAAGAGATGAATTTACAGAAATAAAGAGCATTTTTAAGGGCTTATGAATTCAGTGCCAGCAAATTAATTAACTTACATGAGATGGAAAATTCCTAGATAAATACAAATCATTATAATGAGCTCGAGTAGAAATAGAATATCTACACAGACCTAACAGGTAAAGAGATCAGATTAGTAATTTACAACACTACCCACAATGAAAACCCATGCTGAGATGGGTTCACTGGTGGATTCTACCAAATATTTAATGAAGAATTAATATTAATCCTCCACAAATTTACCCAACAAATGGAAGCTGAGGGAACACTTCCAAACTCTCCAAGAGGTTAGTATTCTTCTGATACCCAAACCAGACAAAGACACCACAGGAAACTACAGACCACTACCCCACATAAATATAGATGTAAGAGGTGCTCAGCAAAATATAAACAGAATCTAGCAACATATGAACAGTATATATGCCACGACCAAATAGGATTTATCTCACTAATGCACAGTTGATTTAATCATCTAAAATTAATTAGTGTGAGGCAATATATAACAGAATGAAGGCAAAAAAAGAAAAAGAAAAAAGAAAAAAGAAAAAGATCCTATCAATAGTTGCAGAAAAATCACTTGAGAAAAATCCAACACTCTTTCATAATAAAACCACTCAACAAACGAGAAGTGGAAGGGAACTTCCTAAATCTGATAAAGGGCATTTGGGGAAAACTTGCAACCAACATAATCTTAATGCTGAAAACTTAAAGGCTCTCCTTCTAAAATCAGGAACAAGAGGGGGATATCTGTTCTTGCTATTTGTTGTTGTTGTTTGTTTTTGTTTTGTTATTGTTGCTGTTGTTCTTGTTACTGGTATTCAACCTTGCACTGGAAGTCCTAACCAAGACAATAAAAAATAAGAAAATAAAAGAAAAAGAAGAGAAAAGAATACATCCAGATTGGAGAAGAGGTAAAAGTAATTTTCACAGATGGCATGACATTGTATATACAAAATCTTAAAGAATCTACCATAAAATCTATTAGAATTAGTAAAGGAGTTCAGCAAGATCTCAGAAAATAAGATCAATATATAAAGGAAATTGTATTTCTATATACTGGCAATGGACATTTTGAAAAAGAAATGAAAGGAAACAATTCAATTCTCAATGGTATCAAAAAGAACGAGGGGCGCCTGGGTGGCGCAGTCGGTTGAGCGTCCGACTTCAGCCAGGTCACGATCTCGCGGTCCGTGAGTTCGAGCCCCGCGTCAGGCTCTGGGCTGATGGCTCGGAGCCTGGAGCCCGTTTCCGATTCTGTGTCTCCCTCTCTCTCTGCCCCTCCCCCATTCATGCTCTGTCTCTCTCTGTCCCAAAAATAAATAAACGTTGAAAAAAAAATTAAAAAAAAAAAAAAGAACGAGATACCTAGGAACAAAGTAAGTGCAAAACTTTTACACTAAAAACTATAAAACGTTGAAAGTCATTAAAGTAGATCTAAATAAATGGAAAGGCATTCCATATCATGGTTTACAGGAGCAAATATTGTTAAGAGTGCCAGACTCCCCCCAAATCATCTACAAATTCAATGTGATCCTTATCAAAATCCCAGCTGGCTTTTTTTTTTTAGCAGAGATTGAGAAGATGATTTTATAATTCATATAGAAATGCAAGAGATGCAGAATAGCCAAAACAATCTTAAAAAGGAAGAATAAAGGTGAAGGACTCATACAGCCCAATTTCAAAACTTAAAGCTACAGTAATTAAGGTATAATGATAGACATATAGAGCAGTAGACTAGAATCGAGAGATAAGAACTAACTATTTACATTTATAAGCAATTGCTTTTTGACAAGGTGCCAAGACAATTCAAGGTGGGGGGTGCGGAGAATAGTCTTCAACAAATGGCGTTGGGACAACTGAATATCTATATGCTGAAGAATAAAGTTGGTCCCATACCTCACACCATACAATGAACTCAAGATGAATCATCAACCTAAATGTAACAGCTAAGTCTATAAAAGTTAGAAGAAAATACAGGACTAAATTTTCATGATGTTAACCTAGGCAATGGTTTCTTAGATAGTCACATCAAAGGTACAGTGACAAAAGATAAATATAGATAAATTAGACATCATTAAAATTAAAAAATTTGTGCCGCCAAACATACATCAAAGAGGTGGTAAGACAACCCACAGATTGGGAGAGGTATCCAAAAATCACATCTCTGACAGGGGACTTGTATCTAGAACATACAAAGAACTCTTACAACTCAATTATTAAAAGCACAACGCTATTTAAAAAATGGGCAAAGGATGTGAACAGGTATTTCTCCAAAGGAGATACACAAATGTCTACTCTGTACATGAAAAGACATCATCACTCCCTAGGGAAACGCAAATGAAAACACAGCTCACTCCACCAGAAGGGCTATAATCAAAACGACAATGTAGCAAGTGTGAGCGTGTTACACAGCAAATAGAGACACTGGAACCCTCACACTCCGCTGTTGGAAATGTAACGAGTGCAGCCCCTCTGAAAACAGTCTGGCAGTTCTTCAAATGGTTAACCATGGAAGGACCACATCACCCAGAAAGCCCATCCCTGTCTGTACCCAAAAGGATAGAAACATACCTCCGTGCACACACGTGCACACAAACGTTGACAGCAGTGTTATTCACAACAGCCAAAAAGGAAAAACAACCCAGATCCCCGCCAACTTATGAATGGATATATGGTATATCCACACAGTGTTATATTAGTCAGCCATAAACATGACATTGAAATGATACAGGGTACGTGAACATATCCAGTCACTGAAGACCTCATACTGTATGATTCCATTTGTGTACAATGTCTAGAATACACAAATATACAGAGATAGAAACTGTATTAATGGTTACTTAGGGCTGGGCAGGAATGGGGGAGAATATGGAGTGATGGCTAATGGCTATGGGGGTTCTTTTAGGACGGATCAGAATGCTCTGGAGTTAGCTAGTGTTGGTGACTGCATAACCCTGGGAATATACTAAGATGCATTGACTTATAATGGATGAGTTGTATGTATGTGAAATATATTAAAGAAAGCTGTTTTAAAACAAACAAAAAACCCCCACCCTTTTATGATCTCACGGCATCTGTGAA
Organism: Puma concolor; assembly: GCF_028749965.1. Lineage (NCBI taxonomy): Eukaryota > Metazoa > Chordata > Mammalia > Carnivora > Felidae > Puma > Puma concolor. Next base: position 2,851,695 of record NC_141679.1, on the reverse strand, counting down.
TCAGGAGTCCTGGCTCGGCTCGACTTGGCTCCAAGGTTAGGGTCTCCCAGGGCTGCAACCGAGGTCCCCATCAGGCCATGCTTTCCTCTGAAGCTTAGGGTCCCCTGCCAGGCTCACATGGCTGTTGGCAGAATGTGGCTCCTCACGGCTGGTGCCTTCTGTGTGTCCCTGCCACGTGGACCCAGCCTTCGGCAGTCCTTCATCGAGGACAGCACGAGTGTCCAGGATGCAGCCCCGGACGCCCGCTGTCGCCTCTTCAGGTCAGGGCCGGCCCACCGCCTGTGCCGGGGGCTCCTGGTGAGAAAAAGGCCCCAGGTCCACCCACAGTCACGGGCAGGGGACAGCACACGACACACCGCAGGGCTGCAGGTCGCTGTGCTGTCTCAGAACTCCCCGGCTCGCCCACGTCCTGTTTCTCCCCTACGGCTGCCCATTCCACACACACATCGTCTTCCCCAATGGGGCCACTTAGCTTTCAACCGAACTTTCTGCCAGAAAGTTCTGTGCTTCTTACAGGGGCCGCTGCTCTTTCTCTCTCCCTGTCCACTGCCATCCCTTCCAACATCTTAACCCCTTCAGAGGAGGCCTACTCGCGACAACCCTTCCCTAGGGGCCAACCGGGAGCCGGGAGAGCTGGAAGCCTCGGGCTGACACCAGGGCATGGGCGGTTCGCGCAGCGGTGGGGGGAGAAGGTGTTCCCACTGTCGCTGCGGCACAACCCCCCCCCCCCCGCCTGCCAGAGGCTCCTCGTAATTAATTAGGGAAAGTTTTTATGGGAGGGTTTCCGTGTTTATGGAGACATGAAAGGACCGTGCTAGTTTCGGGGGAACCAGAGAGCGCCGTCACCCTGTGCCCCGTCTCACATCAGACGCCACACACGACGTGCTCCGGCTCGGCCCCGCCAGCCCACCCCGCAGCCCGCCGCCGCCCTCCGCACACGCACGCCCCTCCGCACGCCCCTCTACACACACCTAGGCACACGCCTGTCCTCTGCGCCTCCCTCTGCACACACCTGTCTCTCACACACCCCAGGATCACCGTCTACGTGCTCTTTTCTTCCCCAAACACACACCCGATTCAGCCATGCTTAGAATCAGCACTTTATATTTTTACTGCAGGCCCACCCGACATTGCTTTCTGAGAATGAGCTCGTGCGATTCACCATTCCGGGGGTCCACAGCTGGCACGGCTTCACCTCTGCACATCACGTCGGTGCTGGGAGGAAATGCCCCTCTGAAACCCTTGTCCCGTGCCCCCACCCGACAGGAGACAGACCCAGCAGAGGCTGTTCCCTCCGGGGCTGTGGGGCGGCCACTTTCTCTGGCTCACGTGTGCACTGCCCACAGCAGGGCTCTGATGTCCGGGGTGAAGGAAGGCGCTGGGGAAGCTTGGAAGTGCCGTCAGGTGTCTCCAAGAATAATGTTCCAGCTTGGAGGCCGTAGCGTGGGGCACAGGGGCCCTGTCGGGCCCGAGGGACACCTGGGCACAGACAGGGTTGACTCTGCTGCTGAGTGTCTGCTGATAAGCAAGTCCTCCGCGTCACCGATGCTGTGCCCCTCCCCCAGCAGGTGGAGAGCCGAGCTGTCTGGTGCGCAGGGACCGGGGAGTGCGTGTGGCGGAGTCTGTGTGCCGCGACGGGCGTTGTTCCCACAGCGGGTGGTGGGATTCGCTAAACCACAATCTTGCCTTCACAGAGAACACATGAGCTAGGGTTTGAGCCAACTGGCTGGCCCACCTCCTCCCGACAGAAGAACGAGCTTGTGCAGTCGGGCGCAGACAGAGGAAGGACCAGGGGGTATTTCCAGTCTCAGAATGAATCCCTGCCCCACGTCCCCGAAGCCACTGCCCTTTGCTGTCCTCCAGGATTGCCCCAGAGGGGGACTGCCCCCTCCCTCCCGGAATGCGTGTCTCAACCGTCCAGTCAAGTCCCACAGAGAACGTCGCCAAACGTGCTTTGCCAAACGGAACGTGGCTTTATTTATCTTAAGTGTTTGAAGGGATTTTTTTAACCAAGGTGCTCTTGACCTTGACACGAACTGGCTTAAACCTGGAATAAAAATAAAAACCTAGGCTGACGGAGCTCCGGACATGGTTTTCTGCACTGTTTGAAGGCAGGGTGCTCCTGGAGCCGTTGACCAGCAGGGAAGCCTCCCTCTCTGTGGGGAGCACGGGGCTGCTGGGCCTGGGGTCCAGGGGCCTGACCTGGAGCCCACGTGGCGTTCTTGGCTCTGTGTCTTTGGGGAAAGAACCGTGGACCCTTGGGGTCTGAGCTCCCCCACGAATGAGATGACCTCGTAGAATGTTCTTCGTAAAATCAAATACTTGGGGCTCTCACACTCAGAAATATGTGGAGTGCCCCCCAAATAGCCCACCAGCCGTGGCAGGAGTCTGCAAGGGGACCTGGCGGTGGGTTGTCAGAAGGGCGGGAAACGCGTCGCCTGGGGCAGGTCAGAGCCGCAAGCCTGCTGCTCCACGGGGCGTGACGCAGCCGTGATGCCCCCGGACACACCCCACCACCCAACCATCTCATCGGACCGTGGACGCGGGGCAGGGCTCCCGGGTCGCCTGATGCTCCGGGCCTGAGGTGGTGGCTGGTCAGTGGCAGAGCGGGCCGGAGCCTGGCGGGCTCTTGGAGTTCTTGCTTTCGGAGCCAAAGGGAGGCCGGTGCCCCCGCCAGGTACCCGCTGTCAGCCTGTTAGCTGTTGTCTCCAGGTATGGACACAGGAGACATACCCCTAGGATCTGGCCAGTCTGTTCCCGGTCTTCTGGAGAGTTGATTTTCTGTGGGGAGTAAGTCACGTGGCTTCTGGCTACGACTGGCTTTCCACGCGGCACAACCGAACAGCAGATGCGCGTGGCCACACGGACAGTAATCAGCCAGGCCCGTGGGCGCGTCAGTCCCAGGACGCTTACAGAAGCGGAGGCTGGTCCATTGCAGACCCACCGTGTCTGGGCCTGGGCGAGGGCGCACCGCAGCGTCGACGCCCTGGCCTGAGTCACTCCCACGTTGTTCCCCATCCGATGGCCACACGTGCAGTGACGCCAGCTCCTCTCCTGCTCCACGTGCAGGGAGGCCACGGCACTGAGCGGGCAGCGGGGGGCCAGCAGCACCCCCCGGGGCTGAGCCGGCGCTCACGTTAACTCCTGGGGCCCAGCAAACGGACCAGTGAGGAAAACACACGTGGGGAGCACAGCCTGGCCTTTTGTTGGCGATTAATGGGCAATGTCCAGCTGCAGAGGGCCTGGGTTATGCTGGTGCTCCCGAGGAGGGAGAAAGCCATCCTCAGCCGACATTAGGGGACAGGAAAACAGGCAGGAGTGAAACGTGTGGGGGAAAGTGGACAGGGGCGTGCCTCCTGGCGGGAGATGCTGTACAATGGGAGGCCATGGCGGGATTCCGCGGAGGGAGTGTCCCCTTCCATCGGCCGTGACGCCGATGAGTGACCTCGCCACCTGCAGCCAGGGCACCGCAGCCAGCACAGACCCACGGCCACCCCCACGGCCCGCAGCGCCCGCCACGGGGCGCCTCCAGCCCCGACTGCACACCCCTCACGTCTGAACCCTCGTCACTACGCCACGGTGTCTGTGTGTGTGGACCCGGAAGGTGGACACACAGACAGCAGAAAGAGAAAGAAAAAAACCCCTCCTGCTCTGAATCCTAAAAACCAGTGAGTTGTCAGAATACGTAAAAATCAGGAGGGGAGGGAAAAGGGTCTGAAATTAGGGCACATTAACAGCATGAGACTAATCCACATGGAAGAAAGAATTAGAGAGGGAACAGTCAAGCCACAGGATGTTCCAAGAGACTGGGAGGTCCTCTCCTGCAGCAGAGCGAAAAATGAAAAGAGAAATGTCTCTTGTTATACATCTTCCTTCGGGAGATTATCTGGACTTGAGGAATCTGGGACACTTAACAAAAAATGTTAACAACTTAACAAAAAACAACTTAACAACTTAACAAAAAAATTTCCTTGAAACAAAATGTTAGTTTTCAGTCCTTCCAGTGAGCCAGATCTGGTCAGTCTCTCGGCTCTGTTGATGATCTTAGGTGCAAGACTGAAATCCGCTATTTTATTATGTTTAGTAGATTGCACTTAGGGAGACAGTTGGTCAGAAGATTGAGGTTTCAGTTTGTTTCCAAACATTCCCGGGTCAAAGGTGGTCAGGTCTCCTTCCTGAGATAGAAGAAAGGAGG